>NC_073695.1:168786626-170164959 GCF_029784165.1 Wyeomyia smithii | reverse complement strand
GTCAGCGAAACAGCTGAACTGGCTGGATTTATTGAAGATCGTGCCCCGCATGTTAAAGGTCACACGTTTCATAACACCATTAAACGCAATGTTAGATGGGAAGCAGGCTTGATATCGCTCCCGAAATCATCACACAGCACTGTACAGTACACCATCCATCGTGGCCTTAATCAGTCTTGTTAGTTTCACTGGGAAGCCATTTTCACCCATCACACTGGTCAACAAAGGTGCACTCCAACAGCTCCTACCGGAAAAAATGAAAGATTATAGTTATTCAGCCATTACCATTACCAAAACGCGTCAACTTACGTGAGAGTTTTGTATAGAAATTGCTCGCCGGGTTTGCTTTTGGAATGCACTTATTTTCATAGTGTCGATCAGTGTTATTTCTCATAGCTCTACACGGCCCTAAAATAGATGAATAGGTGCGTGATGACTTGGTATTCGCGACTCTTCTGAAGGGTCTGCCGCAGCGTTGAGAATTGGTCCGTTGTGGATCGTCCTTCCACAAAACCGGCTTGATAACTTCCCTTGAGAATCGTGATCGCTCGGTAGTTCACACATTCCAACCTGTCGCCCTTCTTGTATATTGTGCATATTACTCCCTCCTTCCATTCCTCCGGTAGCTGTTATGTATCCCAGATCCGAACTATTCATTTATTTATTCGTTTTTTTTTATCATCAGACCCATATCGATCCCCATGAATGATGGGTGAGGAAAAGCTCACTTGAGGTGGTCACGAGGATCTTCCTCAAATGTGCGTAAAAACCTCACCATCTTTTAATCTAAAACATACTTTACAAAACTAGCACATAACAATACATATAATGATCACAGCAAATTATTGGAAACTAATCTACGGCGATAGATTACAGAAGATTCGTCGAAGTTAAACATTTCACTAAAATCATTGAATTGGTGAATCATAGACGAGATGGGGGATTTTGCGGCGTACTCTATTGGCTGGAAATCCACTTGCAGCATATCTCTGGGTCGTAACGTTCTTGATGGCGCATAGAATCCGATTTCTGCGAGAAGGTCCGGAGCATCGTGTTGCGACAACCCCCTGGCTGTCTTCGAATGAAAGTGCCGGGCGCACTATCATTCGAAGACAGCCAGGGGGTCGTCCAACATTCCCCGACCCGTGTGACCCGGAGCTTGTCTGGACATCTAAGATTGCTATCTTCGCAGTTGGGCGTAAGATGATACCTGTTGCTGTTTGAACATTGGCTTTCCTGACTTGGCCATCTGTGCCTGTGAAAACCTCCGTAATCCTTCCCCTGCACCATTGATTTCTCGTCGTATCGTCCACCACGACAACAATATCTCCCACCTGTAGTGGCTTAACCGGTTCGTACCATTTAGAGCGTCTGGCTATAACCGGAAGGTACTCTTTAGTCCAACGGCGCCAGAATTCGTCAATCATCCACTGAGCTAACTTCCAACTATCCCTCAAAACGCTGCGATAGTTTGTTGGTTGTACTGCTGGCTGGTTTACTCCCTGCGTTCCATACAGCAAGAAGTGGTTCGGTGTAAGAGCCTCTTGATCCACCGAATCGAGGACGATATATGTTAGCGGGCGTGAATTCACGACTGCTTCGGCTTCAAGGACAATGGTTTCAAATGTTCCTTCGTTTGGGTGCTGCAGTACATTTCCAATAGCAAGCATAGAAGTTTTCACCGATCGTACCATTCCTTCCCACAGTCCGCCCATGTGCGGTGCTGCAGGTGGATTGAAAATCCATTTTGTGCGTGCGTTTGTAAATGTTGCAGCGCAGTTTTCATTGATTTTCTTGATTTCAATTTTTAATTGTCGACTTGCTCCGACGAAACAGGTGCCGTTATCACTGTACACTTCAAATGGCGCGCCGCGTCGTGCCACGAATCGTCGGAATGCCATTACGCACCACTGCGTCGATAAAGTGTGTACGACCTCCATATGTACAGCTCGGATAGTCAAGCAGGTGAACAAAGCCACCCAACGTTTGACTTGGCTTCTGCCCACTTTTATCAACATCGGACCGAAGTAATCGACCCCAATGTACGAGAACGGTTTTATAAATGGAGTCAGCCAGCCGGCGTAGAGCAAACAATTTTTGCGTTTCCTTTGGCGTGACAATCCCGAAGATCCTCCGCAGGTCTTCGTCATGGACGTGGCAATATTTGGAGCATCCTGTTCTCCCTGTATAGCACAGTTCGTAAAGAACAAAAATACGGAAGAGTTTTCTCAGGAGTATCCACGAGCCGCGAAGGCAATAATTGACAACCTTTATGTCGATGCTATTCAACATCGCTTTGGAAGGTGTGATACGTAGGGCTGGTATCGACACGAGTGGCACGATTTTTAGAAGGTCTGTTCAGCTCTTTGGCTTCGCCGATGATATTGATATTGTAGCACGAGCCCTTGAAAAGATGACGGAGACGTACATCAGACTGCAGGCTGAGGCCGGACGAATTGGACTGGCCATAAACGCTTCGAAGACCAAGTACATGAAAGGAAGGGGTTCCAGAGAAGACAGTGTTAACCTCCCGCCACGAATTCATATTAGCGGTGATGAAATCGAGGTGGTAGACGAGTTCGTGTACCTGGGCTCACTGGTGACCGCTGACAACGACACCAGCAGAGAAATTCGTCGACGCCTTATGGCAGGAAATCGTGCCTACTTTGGACTCCGGAGGACGCTCCGTTGAATAAAATCCGCCGCCGCACGAAGTTAACCATCTACAAAACACTGATTAGACCGGTAGTACTCTACGGCCACGAAACCTGGACTATGCTCGTAGGGGACCACGGGGGTTTCGAACGAAAGGTGTTGCGCCCTTGGGGGTTTCGAACGAAAGGTGTTGCGTACCATCTGTGGTAGAGTGCAGATGGAAGATGGATCATGGCGGAGGCGGACAAACCACGAGTTGCATCAGCTGCTGGGAGAACCACTCATCGTTCAAACGGCGAAAATCGGGAGACTACGGTGAGCTGGGCATGTCGTTAGGATGTCGGACGACAACCCGGTGGAAGTGGTTCTTGATAACAACCCGACTGGAACAAGGCGACAAGGCGACAAGGCGTGGAAGACGATCAAGTGGAAGACGACCTGCGGGGCCTCCGCAGACGACATGGCTGGCGAGCTGCAGCCATGGACCGAGTTGAATGGAGACGACTTCTTCGAATAGCAAGGGACACTTCGGCCTGGAGCTGACTGGTAAGGTAAGTACTATGTCGACGCAGTTATCAGCTTACTCACAAATACAGCTTCTAATACTCGGTGGCGTTGATCTAGGGTTTATATACCCAAAAGGCGGCAGCGGTCTTCGTATGGAGGTAAATTCAGTGGGTCATTCCAGGCAAGATTTCGCAATGCATACCGAACAAATTTGCGTTGGACACTCTCTACTCTATTTATACAAACTGCTTGATAAGGCCACCATACAATGTTGGCGAATTCTAACGTCGAACAAACAAGTGCACAGTAGAGCGCTTTAAAGCAGAGCGGGTCAACAAATTCTCGAGCGATTTAAAAAATAAACCCCAGTTGACGGTTTGCTTTATCGATAGTAGCTGAGATGTGAGGTTCGAAAGACAATTTTTCATCCAGTATTACACCCAAGTCTTTCACTTGTTCAACTCTTTTAAGTTTTGTACCAAAAATCTCGTACTCATAGAACAACATATTTCGTGTGCGATAATAGCTGATACTAAAGCATTTCTCAATGCTCAACAATAAGCAGTTTCGAGAGCACCAGTCACTGAACAAGTTTAATAGGTTTTGCAACTCCTTGCAGTCCTCGAGGCGCCTGACGACTAGGAAAATTTTTAAATCGTCAGCAAAAAAAAAATATTTTTCCTCCGGAGTTGAGTAACAGTGCAGCATCATTAATAAAGATGGAAAATAACAGTGACCCAAGATTACTGCCTTACGGAACTCCTGAACAATTAGAAAAAGAGGCAGATTGACAGTTTCCAATTCGTACAAACAATTCCCTTCGAACAAGATACGATTCTATCTATTTACAAAAGCGCGCAGTGCAGCCAAGTTTCTCTGATTTGGACAAGAGAATGGTATGATTGACCGAATCAAAGGCAGCTTTTAAATCGGTATACACTGTATCCACTTGAGCTTTAAAGCCAATATTCTTGATACAAAGTGAAACGAATTTTATAAGATTTGTTTCCACCGTACGACCTCTAAGAAACCCAGGTTGTCCTTTGCATATATAGTTGCAACACGCAGCAAAAAAAATGTGTTGTTGATGATAGTTTCAAACACCTTAGATTCTGCGCGCAAGGAGGTAATTCCTCTGTAGTTCACGACGTTACATTTATCTCCTTTTTTAAAAACTGGAAACATACATGATTTCTTCCAAGCGACGGGAAAGCATTGATACAGATAGTAAACCAACCTACCCGAGCCCAGGTTGAAAAAGCTCCGCTGCGATGGCATCCTTCCCAGGTGATTTGTTGTTCTTGAGCTGCTTGATAGTATCCTAAACATCATTTATCGTAGGGAGCGGTATGTCTCTCTCATCCGCTGTGCTGACGAAATCGTTCCTCTCACCGTCTTCCTCGTCTGCCGCTGCGTCATTCAGGTGTTCATTGTAATGCTGCTTCCACCTGTTGATCACCTCACGTTCATCTATCAAGATTCCTCCATCTTTATCCTGACACATTTCAGCTCGCGGCACAAAACCTGCGCGGGATGCGTTTGTTTCTGGTAGAATCTCTTGTTTTCTCTGAACGATACAGCTGCTCCATTCCCTCACACTATAGCTCTAGCTTTTTGTCACGGATAAAATGACTTTGCTGTCTTTGTTTCAGTTTGTATCGACTCACATTATGACGGGTCCTTTGCTGCAGTATCATTGTCCACACTGCATTCTTCTCGTTTGACACTACTCGTCGAACCAGCCGTTACGCCGAGCTCCCTCGACGAATCAGCACCTTCCGCTGCGTTGTTGATGGCTGTGTTCACAGTACCCCAGCAGTCCTCCAGAGGGGCCTCGGTAAGCTCTTTCTCATCAGGCAACGCGTACTCAGTAGCGACGTCGGGGAATTTAAGTCGCTCCAGTTCATACCGTGCCGGCGACGGTAGCAGATGTTGTTGACAACCGAAAGTCTGGCGCATTTTGAAAATATTGTAGGAATCGTGGTTCGCGCCACGATAGGTTCGGACGTCGATAAGTTCTGAGAAGTGCCTTCCGTTAATCAAATGTGATCGATTTGTGTTTCAGTCTGTTGTAGTGATCTCCGGATTTACCGATATGTGAAGCTATGCAGGAAGTAGGTACTACGTATGGCCATATTCTTGGACGCAGCGAACTCAATTAATCAAAGGCCGTTTTCAACCGTGAGCCAGCCTGCGCTGAACTTTCCAATAACCGGTCTGAATTCCCCCTCCTGGCCAACCTGAGCGTTGAGATCTCCGATAACAACTTTGACGTCATGTTTTGAGCAGCTATCGTATGCACACTCCAGCTGCGCCCATATACAAAATTTTTAGAATTTATTTGAGCAGTTGCGAAAAAGGGGGGAGAGAGCAGAATCTTTTAAAATCTGTCCACGTGGAATATGGATGGCCCCGAATATACACTATACACAAAAACACACCACAGGCTCAGCATATTGCGTTGATTCGATATTGGACGCGCGTCATGCGTTGAACTGTTCGAAGCTCGATTTCGAAAAGTGATCTGAATGGCAAGGTAAACTCAATGCTGACCTGATTTTTTTAATGTTTCTTAAAGCATTTTTTCTCAGCCTTCCAATGATGTCAAATTTTAAATCGGTGGTTGCGAACTTACTCAAAAACATGTTTTTCTGATAAAATCCAAGATGGCGGCGAGATCCAAAATGGCTATAATTTCTATTTCAAATGAATGCTCTCTCATTCCCCATTAAAACGATGTGTTGGTTGCAGGGGTTTCAATGACAAATTCAAGAGAAATAAATCAATAAAAAGATCAAGAATTGCTCAAAAATCAATTTATCTAAAAACCGTTTAACCGATTTGTGCCCGAGGGGTCCATCAATATGAACTAACCGAAGTGGTTTCCTCATTTTTTCACTACTTTCAATCATTTAGACACAGAAATATCCTTTTTTAAAGATCTCATGTCACCAGTGGGACGGTTTCAGCGAGAATTGCTCTTAACTATTGTCGAACGACAACATTGCCCAAGTTACACCAACCAGTTTTGTCCATGCTCCAGTCGGCAATCTATTGTGATCGTATGACTCGTGAAGGTGTGAGATGGGAGCTTGTGAGGACAGGAATTAAGTATGACGCTGCTTCCAGGTTGTCAACTCACCATCCCAATAGGATTGAATCATTTATAGATAACTATTTTTTTTTCAAAGTTACGAGAAAAATGAATTTGATGTTTCACTACTCTATAATCCAATGTTTTTGAGCTATATAATAATAAAACTACGTCTTATAAAATGTACAAAACAACAATTTTGGTTAACAAAATAACCGTTAGAACTATTATTATAATAACCCTCTTCATCGCGATTACCAATATCAAATGATCATTGTCTTCAACGCAGGGTAAAGAACTTTCAAATCATCACGAATGTTGCAAGTAATGTACATTATTTATTTCAAAACTTCTGCGCTCCACAGTTGGTCTTCATCGTAGCGCAACTTTTCATTTGGTACACGAACAACAAATCACTTAAAAAAAACCTTTTTTTTTCCCAAGAATTTTTGTTCATTTGAGACAGACAATTGTTTTTATTTTATTGCAAAAACAATATGTATCAAACATATAATTTTAAACTTTTGCCACTAACCTTCGTGATCAATTCCGGACCCCACCTTATTATATTTTACTTCCCGACGATGGAGCAAATAAGAATTCAACTCAGGCTGAACTGTTTCTGTGTTCGGCTTGAAAAGGATAACAACAAGGTAGCAGCAGACGTGATTTACGATTATTTCCATGACATTGATGATGTACAGATGAAGCACCGTGCGCACAGGTGATTCCGCTGGTGTACGAGAATCCGTATTATTCCACTTTTTGTTACGCCATGAACATCTCGGAACATGGCTCACATATTGATTGAATTATGTAAAAAGTTCATGGCAAACATATTATAACACGTATTGCATGAGAACGAAATTGAATAAAAAGTGGTGTGATTTACGCACGGTGTGGAATAAGCTATTCACATAGAAGAATTGATTAATATTTTATTAATTTATTGCCGGGTTTTAGATCTACCACATACATACATACAATAGATACCATGGAATGAGGTGAAACTGATTACTTTTATCAATATTTTCCAATTAACCAGCTTCATATTGATTTTTTCCGAAACAACATTTATTTAAATTTATTTAAAGTACTGGTATGTACCCAAGAAAACTCCTATGGCTATGAGTGTAATTTCTTTTTTTATGAAATAGATACATTCCATTGGACATGTGTTATTTTTCGATATGTACATGGTAAATGATGTTTTAACTGAATGATATCAACCACAGTAACTTTGGAAATAAATTACAGGTTAAAATCTATCAATTTTGGCTCACAGTACGAAATTTTAGCATTATTTCAATATATGTTTGCAATTCTGAGCTCATTCCATATATTTTCTACAACAATTTTCATACGACAAAATTCGGTTACATAACTTTCCAGAATTCAACTTTCTGTATACAAACACCACCTGTGGCATTTAACCAACGTATGATACTCAAACCTTTCTATGTACATTTTCTGTTACAGCAATTGTTTTTCCATTTCCCATTTCAATTAAATACACAGGTGCAAAATGTAATATAAGCGCAAGTAATACAAGAACCTCATTACGTATCAGAATAGCTATTCTCTCTTTTACCACACATGTTTGAAAATTAACACTAGAAGCTAAATGATAAATAAAACAAACCTTATGCGATAGTAATTACTTAGTACAGGTAATCTTTTTTAATGATAACTGATGAACCACATGTGTGAGAGAACAACAGTTGTATTATCATACCATCCTACATGCCCAAAACAAACGTAGGTATTTCGAAATGAGAAAAATCACATTTACTGATGATCGATGCAATCAAATTATAATATTTATAGTTTGGCTTGGTCGTCGCCCTTGCTTAGTTAATAACGCTTCCATCAATCAAGCCAATGGTCACAGTTTAAACCTCAAAGCTGGTAAGAGAAAACCTGCACTCTGTCAATTTTCAAATCAAATAAGCGATTTTCGTTTCAGAAAAAAACCTTTCCAATTAAAAAAATTAATTGGTACTTCAATTTTAACGTGGATTGGATGGTACAAGTTGCTTACACAGAAAGCAAATAAAATAAAATTCAAGCTGTTTTGAATACAAAACATTTTTGCAAACCAATTGAAGTCTGTTTGGCTTTTATAATTTTCACATTAAAAAATGCGTATATATTGAAAAGAAATATTGGCAGATTTATCGCCAAGATGATTGAAACTTTCCAAAAAATATTTCAGTCATATTGATCAACGTACAACCTTTCCAAGTTACGAATCCAAAACTTTTATACATTCGTTGTACTAACATTCAGAAACCACAATTTTGGAAATTTTTATACAAAAATGTGCGACGAATTCCAACGAAAGAATCCATGCATTGTTATGCTTTTAGTATAAACAATACCAATAAATTCATAGTCGATCAAACTAAGCCATTATAAGACTAAAAGACGGCAAATATCCTCCTTTTCTGAATTAATTAATAACTTACCCTATTTGCATGAAAATTGCAAATTAAAGCTTATCAAGAACTCTAATAAACGTCAATAATTCATTTTCATATTATAATACACCCAATTTCGTTCGCTTGGAAGAAGCACTGTAGACTAGTAAGTAAAAAAGTGAAAAATTACTACCCCCACGGGATTGGATCCGACCGTTTGAAGAGGTAATATGAATCGTAAATCCAATACAGCTTCCAACCGAGTCTCGCTTCTTGCACATCACTATCAATGCAAAACTTATACGGATCAACAGACTGCATGGGGCATTGCCTTGTAGTGGCTCGGGTAAATATTGAACAAATTGATATCCAATCAAATGCAAACTTCATCATCACTTGCCCCAAGATAGGTGAGTTCTTTATGAATAGGGTAGAACAGCGGTAAACGGACGAATCGATCTTTGCAACCAGATGAGGTACTGCATTGACTAGTGATCATAGTTTTTTCTGCAATTTTTTCTCGTGGTTCCGTCACACTGATTGACGTGAAGGTGATGACGCCTTTAGTCGTCAAGAGTACGACACGAATATGCAATATTCTTCGTCAAAAAAAAACAGACATGATTCAACACTACATATACCTACTAGCTCTTTTATTTTTTTTACCATCCGCGTTCTGTTTCTAGTCACTGCAGAAAACTTCCGATGCCTTTCATATTTCCGCCGGCGATGGTTTGTCGCTCATGTGCGGTCACGGCAGAAAAGTGTTGGAAAAATAATAAATCAAACACGATATCGCTATCGGAGACTGAGGAGGACGAATATGCGAAGATTCCGCTAAGTGCGGTATCATCACATAACATCACACACACAGTTGACACATGAAACATGTGTTTGGCCCGTTGCCCCTAAAAGAGTTTCTAGATGGGTGAATGTACATACAAATCGCTCGATGAAGTCAACTGAAGACTCAAGAAGATGTAACTCATATCGGACTTATTCGTTTGCGTTGTTTGTGTTTTATGTTTTTTGCTAATTCAGAATTTTTTTTTGGGAAAATACATAAAAGTATACAAGTTACGATCCCGGATTATTCGGTATGGTTATGAATTAAAAATAGCTACATGTTGGTGAGCTGAAGGTCCAAACTGAACTGAACTGATTTATTATGTGGTTTAAAAATGATCGACAACAAAGGTCGTTAACGCGCATTCTGTCAACACTGCAGTTTCGGTGCCATTGCAAAGCAAAGTGAACAGAATGCTATGCGACGATATAATTGAATTTTATTTATTTGAGTTCTTAACTTACATGTACAATAAATACCTATTATTATAAAATACAGGCTGACCCAGTATATTTTGTATTGGCATTAAAAAAAATGGGAAAACTACTGCTTCGAAGAAAAAGAACTATACACAAAACATATATATTTTGAACTTTGTCTTATTTTTAATTCTAGTAACTGAAATAATACATTTGTTATTTCCAGCTCGAAAAGATCCTCGACCTGATCTGCTACACTGCTAACCACAGAACCACGGGGACCACGAGTGCCGTTCTCGGCAATAAATTACCGAGACCCGGCAGTAAATTTTAAGTGTGTGTGTTATCTTGTTCTCTAGTTATCGAATTTTTCGCAAATTGAAGTGTCGCGTGATGAGTTTTGATACAAATCAGGAACTGGCTCCTTTTTTCGCTGTGTGGACCCATCACTGCGACCAAAGACATATGATCTCTTGTGAAATTACCCTAGTGTTTTATGTACTCTGTGCTTTATACTATTGGCGGTATCACTATTGAAGTAAGTGACACGCTAATCATTTATATCTGTGCTTGTGTGTGAGGTTTTACCCTTCCATTTCGAACTCACTACTGCCCCACTATACCAAGCCATTTTCCATCCTCCAATATCCCCAAATTACAATTCCCTGGAGAGAGATTTCACCTAACTTTTATCTCTGGCCGGATTTATTCTGATAGGAACTTATTATTCATGACCAGGCATTCCAAAAGTACAACCTTTTTTTACTGTCTTCTAAGAATACTATTTCTGTTGTTGTGTGTTTTTGATAGCTGTCTTCGGAATAACGAAAGTTGAAGAAAGAAGAAACTGTTTTTACATAGACGTTCGTGACAGCACTACACAAACAGCGCGTTTCGGTAACAGCCCAAACCCATTCCTTTGTTTTATTTACCTCTAACGAATGTAATGTGACGACTGTTATAAAAAGTTGTAAGAAGAATAAGTGTAAGGCGGAAAACACAGACTGCTCGACACCTTACCAACGGCCTTCGTGCCGAGCAAACTCGGTATTAGAGCAACTGTGTGCTGAAGGATGTGTATATCGCATACCGAATCTACACATTAGGGTGGCTTCCATTTCGAACTCATTACTGCCCCACTATACCAAGCCACTTTCCATCCTCTAATATCGCCAAATTACAATTCCCTGGAGAGAGACTTCACCTAACGTTCCTCTCTGGCTGGGTTTATTTTGATAGGAACTTATTATTCAAGACCAGTATTTTCGTAATCGGGATGATGGGAGGAGGATAGGAGGCAAGGATGTTCTCATTTCGATAAAACCAATCATTTCAAACAATTTGTCTATTGAGTTTGCACGTATCCAATATCCAATGAGGGGTACTGTAGAACTCGACTTGAAGGAACGATATGTGGTAAGGGACCTGGAAATGAACCCATGTTAAAATCCTTTGACAACCAAAATGGACTGATTCTACCAAGATTCGAACCTACGATGTGCTTGTTAAAGCGGACTCTGTAAGCTTGCGGCTAAGGAGCTCCCCAACTGACCACGCCACTTCCTCAGGAGTATACATAATTGGACTTGCTTAGATAATTTTTAATATAGACAAAGGTGAGATTAGAGGACGTCAAATTAATTCCAAAGTGATGCTAGCAATTAGTTTGACGTCCTCTAATCTAACGTTAGACTGTATCGAGAAATCGTCTAAGAATAAGATTAATCTTCGTTTAAACAATGTACACTGAGAAAAAAAATCAACAGATAAAATCAAAAACACACGCCATATTTTGGATTGTAGAAAAATTTTTTTTTCCTTATGACATTTTTTTCTTAAAGCATAAGTTCAGAAGATGTTTTGATTTTGAAATTAATTGTGGAACATAATTTAAATTCAAAAATAAATGTGGAACAGTACTTTAATTATGTTATGAGAAACTAATGAATATTGAAATCATAAAACTCATAGTGATTCATCCAGAAACTCAAATGAAATAACGAACGATGGTAGCGGTACTGTTTCAAAACATGTATATTTGCAGTCCAGTCTGTCTGTCTGTCTGATCCATATAGGCTCGAAAACTACAGAACCGATCGACGTGAAAATTTGTATGTAGGAGTTTTTGGTACCGTTGAAGGTTCCAATGATAGTTTAAGACCCTTCCCTCTTCTGGAAGGGAGGGATACCATACAAATGAAACACAAATTTGTGCACATCTCGAGAACTAACCAAATAAATGGAACCAAGTTTGGCAAGTGAATGATTTTACAGGTAACAAATATGCGCATAATGGTTTGACACCCCTCCCTCTTCTATAAGGGAAGAGGCCCATACAGAAGAAACACAAATTTCGCACAGCTCAAGAACCAATCAAGAAAATACAACCAAATTTGGTATGTGAATGTTTTTAGAGGTAACAAATATGTCTATAATAGTTCGACGCCCCTTCCTCTTCTGGAAGCACATGTTTCTGCACAAATTTCTGCACATCTCGCGAACTAATCAACTAAATTGAACCATATTTGGCAGGTGAATGTTTTTAGAGGTAACAAATATGTTCTATAATCGACCTCAGGCAACATTTTGGATTGTAAGATGGCAACTTCCGGTTTCTGGAAAACAGCCAAAAATGGCCGATTTCCACCCAATTTAATAATATCCGGATCAAGAATGAGACACAGGAGCTCAAATCGACCACAGATACCATTTTGAATTCCAAGATGGCGAACGTATAGGACAGCCAAATTTTGAAACCACGTGTTCAATCATAATTCATCAGTTAACCCTTAACTAGTCCGCTCATCTGATAATAATATTGATCAAATCGGTAGTGTAGTTTCGGAGATAATGAAGTTTTGTGATTTTCACATTTCGGTACATTACAGATGAAGTTACAGTTCGATTACAGTAAAATTCAATAGGGTTTTATGAGGCAGCTGGACTTATTAATTGACACTAATTTTGTGGAAATCGGGTCAGCCATCTCTGAGAAAAGTGAGTGAGTCCAAGTAGTCTTCGGAATATGTTTCTTTTCATAGCTGGATTTCACATTTTTAAACATAACAGACAAAGTAATAGTCCGATTGCAAAACAAATCAACAGGGTCTTATGGGGCAACTAGACCTTCCATTTGACACTGATTTTATGAAAATCGGTTCAGCCGTCTCTGAGAAACATGAGTGAGATTAAACAGTCTTCAGAACACGTTTCTTTTCATAACTTTTGAACCACAAGTTCAATCTTTATAAAACTCAAAAGTTAAGGGTATTTCAGGTAGCCCGTTCATTTGAAATCAATTGTGTTCAAATCGGTTGTGTAGTCTTTGAGATAATGATGTTTCATGATTTGTACATTTTGATACATAACCTCTTAACTAAAAATCCGATTACAATAAAATTGAATAGGGTCTAATGGGACAAAAAGACCTTCCATTTGCAATTAATTCATGAAAATCGGTCCAGCCATCTCTGAGAAAAGTGAGTGAGAATAAAAATCTGCCCACACACACACATACAGAAAATGCACAGCTGAGTCGAGTGATATATGCCATTCGGCCCTTTGAAGCACTTTTATATCTTCGGTTCTGCAAGTGATTGCTAAACCTTTCTAGGAGAAAGGCAAAAAACTGCCGTAAACTTTGCCGAAGTCGATCAAACAAAAAGTTTGGCTCTGGAAATATTTGTAATCTTCAATACCTTCCCAAAATGTCATTTTTTAATAGCTTCTTAAAAAACGAGTCATGTTCCAAAAAATTAACCCAATAGCACAAAATGGCGTCTTTTGCCCATATAAACGTCGATGCAAAATTTCATCAAAATCAAAAATGACAAATAAAAAAAATATTAAAACTGGGACATTTTATATGGAACTGCTCTCCTTTTGAAAAAGCAGTCGTGAGTCAACATGATCAAGAGATATCATAAAATGTCCCCTTTTCCAAAATTTAACAACTGTGAAAGTTTTCAGTGGAATCGAAAGAATATATAAAAGCTTATTTTTATTCATTATCTATGGAATGCCTCACCTTTGAAAATTCGGAATGGCAGCTCAAAGTCGGCCATTTTTTGGATTTAACACAGTTTCACCTTAAGTTAACTCTGAAGAGAAAAATTTTCTGATATTTTTCCACACTAAAATTTTTACCATAAAAAACCTAAAGTTTATTTTTTATATTCCTCAATGAAACTCATAAAATTGATTTACCAGTTGCTGAACTGCAAGGTTTGCAAGTTATTCAGTTTTTTGTATTAATCTATTTTCAGTACAGCTCCTCAACCCATATTGTTAAAAGTTCCGCTTAAATGTAAACTACCTAAAATAGGTTCGCGGTGTTTGAAATAGTGTCCTTCGGTTCAATAGATTATTGTTAAAGCTTACGTAATCAGGTTAACATGAATAAGATATAATATGAAAACGAGATAGCAATCAAATTGATATACTTATGTTTGTATTTCACCTTACACATGACGAGTGTTTCATCTCAATACATACATAAGCTGCCTAAAATAGGTTTCCTACCCTGTTCTATTTGAATTGTTCTGCAAAGCAAACTTGAGCTAATATTACCAGCAGGAAATAAGATTATTTTTTACGACTAGCTGACGTTTAAAATGCGTAGTAAATCACATATTTTTTTCTGCTCCTTCTTGATTCCAAAGGAAAAAACTAAAGACAACCCTTAACAAACTTCCATTGTATTCTACACTTCAACTTTGGATGAAACTGCATAATGCTGCTGTTGCTCTGACGATTACACTATGAGGCGGAATCATTTAACGACGCAAACAATTCCTGCACTGAACACAAAACTCGCAAAAACGTGTTCCACGGCCATTTAATTCAGACAAACAATAGTAGTGACCTGCGCAAAAAAGCAAACTATTATTTGAACAACAGCGAGTATGCAAACCTGCTGGAATATGCAGTTTATTTTCTGGAAGCAAAATGAAGTTTGACTATAGCAGAACTTATTTATTAAGTTTACATATAGGGAACATTTAATTGGTTCAGTCATCGTGTTAAATTGATAACAAAACTTATCTTGTACTTGCTAGATTTTGATAAACATTTCCAACCAATTTTTTTCTAGCCCATTACTCAAACAAAAGGTAGACCTATACTTCGAATGATACGAAAATCATGTATAGCCGAAACAAAACAACATGTCGTTTTCTAATATATTCGTCTGGCATTGGTTGTATGATAAAACATTCAAAATTTTCACTCACGATCATCGTAAATTGCCCAAAAACACCAGGTCTTGAAAGTGAAAAAGTTGAAATCCATTTCTCACTAGCATGCCTTTTTACATTACCGCCAGCAGACCGGAGACGAGGTTATGTAGAATGGGAATCTTTAGCGTAGAAAGGGATCAGATAATGTGCGGTCGACTATACCTTTCGGCTTGTGGAAAAGGACCACTCGAAGAATAAATCACCATAAATCATTTTTCCAAATGATTCATCCTTCCTTTCATTTTTCTTTTTCTTTTCTGCAGATTCATTTCCTGCTAGGCCAGGTCTGGAAAGGAAACATTCACAAATTCATCTTCACACACTCGCACGCTTCAGCCAAGGAGTCATAAACCGCAACGGTTCTGTCTTTCGGAAGGAGCTCGGCTTTTCAATGTGGCAATATAACTCGTGGCGTAAAGGATTATATCAATTGAAATCCGAAACAGTGATAAAAGTGTAACCTTCCTGAATTGTTGCTGAAGGTAAGGTACCACACCCAGTTGATTTTTATATTTCTTTTTATACATGTACATGTGAATGCATTATACATAATCTTTACAAAAGAACTGTGTGTTATTCAGTTCAGCTGAGTATGACAAAAAATTTCACCATTTGATGAAACAGCTTACTTTTTTTAGTTTTCTTTCATTCCAAATGACAATGCAATGCTTTTTGCTTTAAACCTGCAATATTTATAGCACACCACAATAAAACCTCTTAGTGGCGATCCCTTTCCCGATCGCATACATACTGTTGCTAGAGCCATTTACTAGCGACCGCAACTAATGGGCGCAGCTTCCATTCTTCTTATCTAACATTAATCATCTTTATAAACCGACGGGAGAACGTGTTACGAGTTAATGTTACTTTTTATGTGCGAAAAAATAAATTGATATCCAACAACAGCTATATTTTCTCAAATTACCAACCCATTATCCAGTCAGCCGCAGATTACAGCTGAATTCGGTTGAGTCGAGATTTTAAAAACAATGGATGTATACACCTATTTCAGTAAAAAGGGAGTTTTTTGATAATTTTGATTGAGTATTTGATTTGAGAATATTTTCGAAGTATTTGATTCCAAGCGTGATCAATATATCGTGGAGGTCAAATTATTGTACGATCTCACCGCTCGTCTTGATTTGGTCACCATGAATTCGAATTGGTTTTACCATTAGTTTCCCTTCATTTCCTTTTTTTTCATATTATCTTTAAAGCATTCATAATAATACGTTTATTTGAAAATTGAAATATTTTTAAGGGCTCATTAGAGCGATAGCATCGTAAATGGCCGGTGAAATCGGACAGTTCACATTCAATATTGTTGGTTTTGTTTCTAAGTACTTAAATACATTTAGGAAACCACTCGCTTACATATCACAAGGCACAAAATAGTTCTCACGCATGATCTATAAAATGGTATTTATGCTACTACAAGGCTAAATTGAATATTGAATTTTTGAATAAACGCAAAAAAGGAAAATATAACAAAAAAGTTCTGCTCGAGATAATACTGCAATGTTGTTACTGGGGTGCTTTCCTTTACGCTCTAACTGCACGCGTGGGTAGCATAATCGATATTTTAAAGCATTTTATCGGTTGCCTTATCTTGAATTTCAGCACCAAACCAAAGTTGCGCCGGAACCGATTCTCCGCACGGGGAAAGCCACATTGCTGAGGTTCGGTTGAACTCTTTCTACAAAGTGCCGTACTGTTTAGTTCATTAAAAATAATTATAATTTATGAAATACCGCCTTGCCTGCGCGTTGTTTTTCTATACTTTCCACTGCTTTGCTTCGTTTCCCATAATGCGATACAAAAGCGGAAATACGTATATTCAGAGTGGCTTTTCTCAGCTGGAAGAGAAGCTGGTAATATACTCGTACCTGAGTAAGTAGCAGCAAAAAGATGGAAAATCCGCTTCGTTTGAAATTTTTCTACCGTATCACGTGTTCCTTTGGAGCTTTTAATCTTTAAAGCTGCTCACTGACTACAGTAGTACCAGGGATTCTATTAGAATCCACCGTGACATTTGGTCGCTGATTTTATTCACAGATAACATTTTCAGGGTAACAAATTCAATTTTTTTTGTCGGTAATATGTTATAAAATGAATGCAATACAAAATAATGCTTATTAAAAATGATCTCCTATGCAATAACCTAAAGGCATTGATATCTTTATAACTATATAATCTATGGAAAGTACTGAAAATGCTGATTTCACATACATGTACGAAACTTTTTTTTTCTATTTTAACTATCTCCACTAGGTGATAGTTGTGTTTTAGCGATTCGTGATAAGTAATACGAGTATAAGCCACCTATTTTTCTTTCCAGGTCATTGCTTTTGTTTCTTTTTTCATACCAGTGAACAGTTACTTCACTTTTATGAAAGCAGTGGATCGTAAAATAACCAGATGAAAAACATCTGCAGCTGATAACAGTTGAGTTGAAAAATTGAATTGAATTTTTCTTTCCCACACACACAGTACATTCACTCGCAATCATAAGTCTTTCGTTTAATCACAATGCTGCCTGTCCCAGGTTACTGGTGAGCGTTAATTGAATTATATTATTTCATTCATTTCTGATTTCAATCTAACAGTCTACCTTAGAATTATAAATGAAGGATTTTCCAACTGCAATTGTTTCAATGTTGGGCGATGAATTTGTTTTGGATGGGTGTTATTGTTCGGAAGGTAAATAGTTAATATAAAATGAATGAACATCAATTCAATGTTGGTCTATATATTCTTCAATTATGTCCTCATTCTGTTAGTAAACAAAAGAACATAACTAACTAAAAAATACGAGTAACGAAAAAAACAGTTTGGTTAAACTTTCGGATAACAAAATTGAATCGGAAAAATATATAATAATATATTCTGGAATTAAATTACTCTTACGCGATAATATAATAGGAAAGAATTTTTAAACAACATTATTTTCAATATGCGTTATTTTTAACAGCTGTTGTTGCTGCTAAACTAGTAGCAGGGATTGATATGAACTTAATATTATTCGATGAATTTTAGTTTAAAGTTTAACTCTAAACGAAGTCATACTCAAAACGAAATGGTTTTTCCTCATAAGGAACAATATAGTCTCTGTTATTTTGTTGTACTTCAAAACAGTTAAGGTAGTTAACTCTGAAAGTTGGTTTATTCGCCTTCGTCCATAACAACGAAATGAGTATGTAATACGTAATAGTGAAATGTATATTGAGTATTTTTTAACATTAATTAACTCAATATTTATTTCAGTAAACCATACTCTACTAGTGTTTTATAGTTGGCATCAAATGAAATATCATCATAACTATTCACCTGTTCAGCATAAATCCAACACAGATAGGATTAAACTACGCATTCATACTTCGATAATTCTTTTCCCTTGTCAGCCTAATCCCAATCACCAAAATGATAGTAAATAATTGATTAAAATTTCTCTCATGCTCTACTGCATGCAACCCCAAACCTTCTTCTATCGAGTACACTTCACAACTCCCGTGATTGCGGCACTAATATTTTGCACCGCCGAACAAAATCGTGCCCAAAGATCAATAACCAAAAATAGGATATCCGCGGTTTTCCTGTTTCCGCGAAGTTAGCCGAATCGACCCAAAGCCTGCGGGAAACGTGTTACTGAGCTCGTGCATTATTCGAGAGGAAATTAAATTGGAGCTCTGCAATGCCTAAGGCCGTTAGCACTACCAAACAGCAGTGCATTTATGATGATAGAGGTGAATGGTACTTTCTTTCTTTTTTGGACTATTTCCAAACGTGCTCGGTTGAAAATGAAAATGTTTATGTTCGTGGATACTCAGGATCGATAAAAAAATCCTTTCGATGAGTATTTTCCGGCACTTTCAACAATGGAAAACTTTTCGACCTTTTTGCAGAACGGCGGGCATCAGAGTACCAACAGCATACATGAACAAAAGATCGGAAAAGTTGTTGCGCGAAGAGAAACAGATAAAAACATTGGAAATACTCGTAGAGCGTTAAACCTGAATTGCTATTATATCGTTGGGAAATATGCCGAAAAAATGAGCAACCTTCAAACATACGATAAACAAAATTGTTGACCTTACCACGAAAAGTTTTTCATTAGTAGAAAAATTTGACAAAACAGCTTAGAATCGATGAAAAAAGATGAATAAATATGATAAACCACATCTTAAAGAAAATCCTGGGTCGAACATGACTATGATAGTACTGTCTATAGTACTTTCAGTTGACGCTGCAAACACCATAACATCTCTATCACTAGAAACGTTATGGTACTAGATGAAGTATTGTATAGCTAGTATTATACCAATACAGCTAGCCAGCATGTTAAAATGAAGTTGCAACATACATTGCATTGCTACTGAGTGTCTTTAATTACTTCACCTTTTTTATTTTGAAAGAAAAGAGCACTAGTACTTAAAAATTCATAAATTAATTAAAACTTGAAAATTGTTGCAGTCTCCACAGATTGTGTTAAAATATGTCTACATTACATTACTATACATGCATATATTTTCTATTATTGAGTGTTTTTCATGCTGAAATGTGGAGTAGAGCGATTTTCGTTACATGCAAACAATTGGTTCGAAAAAGCTACAAAACAACAAACTACGATACGTACAGTAGTTTTTGACGATTTTATACTCACTTTTTTGTATTCTAAAAAAATATTTGCACCGTAGACATTCACCAACACAAACCTTTCGCGTGGAATGTGGAATGTGGAATTTGGTCGTATTAGGTTTTTTAATTTGATCAGAACAATACATTTTCACTCCAAGTTCATCAACAAAATTAGGTACTCTAAGTAACGACGGAATAACAATCAATGTGGCCATTTTAGACTAATTTAAAAAACTGCAGAATTGTTACGGCACTTTTGAAATACAGAACCTAACGTGCTTATTGCATGTCAGTACTCAGTTTTAAAATATCAGATTTTTTATTCAGTTTATTCTAAAAACATTTATTGAATATGCAGAAAAGGGTGATCAAAATCACCCCGGTTCACGATACCCACATTTTCAAAGTGAAATTGTTACAATGAATAGGTGCTTGTTTCAACGATTTTATGCATTTGTATTCTAGTATTTCCTTTTTGGTGCGAACATTACCATCTCTTGATAACGTCCACTAATATGTTATCGTTACATTTAATAGTACTCTGCAATGAATCGGCAATACCGCGATAGCAATTAATAATCGAAAACCTTTAACTCAGACCTTGCAGTTTCGCGGCTATTGTCTTTCGAAAAAAGAGGATCCAATTCCGAATGTGGCATGCACAGTTCACAGGAGCGAGCTATTGCGACTTAGGTACCTACCACCAATTGCGTCGCGGCAGGCAAGCGTCGGTGTGTAACTATAGTTTTGCTCCATTGTCAACTTTTACATTGCGGAATTATTATTATTATTATTACATATTTCTCATCTGACATCGATTGTCTTGATGAAGATGTAAAGCCTTAATAACTAGTTTGCTTTACAATACTAACAACAAAATTTTAATAAACAACGAAAATATAGTTATCATCTTGAAGAGAGTTGGTTTTGGAAACACTTAGCAGTAATATTAAAGTCGAAGATTTCAAAAACAGTGTTAAAGGTACTACACATGAATCTAATCGGCTCATGTTGCGCATATTCTGTTCTCTGCGATCTCAGATGGAGGAAATTCCGTTGGCGTACCTATATATCTTTCAGGAGCGTAAAGATGAATTTCGGCAAGAATGTTCTGGGCATCGATTTCGCCTTTTATGTAGAAGTTTTGCCACAAAAACTGCCTGTGTGATAGAGCGACGTCGTTCCAGTGTATCAAGTCCGAGGAGCTGGCAGCGGTCTTCATAAGGTGGCATATTAGAAGGGTTATTCCATGGAAGGGCACGAAGAGCGTAGCGAACAAATTTCTTATGAACTGCTTCGAACCCAGCAATCCAGTAGGCATGATATGGGCTCCAGCCAACAACACTTGACACGAGGATGGATCGGACCAAAGAGTATAGGGATCGACGGCATATTGGATCCTTGAATTCAACGGCGATTTTAAATATAAGTCCTAGCTGTCTATTCGCTTTAGAGTTTATTTCACTATAGTGTGTTTGGAATGGTATATAATCGAACCAGTTGCGTTAGCAGTCAAAAATCCTCTGCTAGCGTGTCGAGTATAGTCGCCATAGCCTGGCAAAATAATTTTTGAAAATTATCAGGTTTTAGTAACACTGTGACCCGTCGCTTTTAATTAAAAAACATTTGATTCTTATTCGAACACTTTGAGAGACAAATGGATACTACTCCAACTCTTTTCCTACGATTTTGACAGCTGAAGGGTTTACCGGAGATTACTAGCGTCACCATCACCAGATGATTCACAATTGGAAATGACAATAAGCGCTGGTGGAGACAGCTCCCACACAATACTTCACGCATATAGAGGAACGACGAACGTTCGTTCTCTGTATTATTCCTTTCTGCAAGTTTAATTTTCGCCCTGGAAACGATAACGTCGAGTACCTTTGAGTTTCTTCTGGAATCCACCAAGGGAGCTTCCATGGCTGGCTTCAAGCTGCACCTTCCACTACTATTTGAAGATATCACTTACAGTGACTGCGTGTCGACAGTTTCCACCCGGTGAAGAAGAAGAAGAAGAAGACGATAGACAGCCAAAATCCATCTGCTGCAGTAACATCAACCGGTACGAAATCCATGCGCGAACAGGTCTTGCCCTTAGGTTCGTCGGATCTAGCATCGTATCGGCTGCTGCGAAACAGCAGGTCCGTTGTTAGGAAAGAGCAAGTCCCCTCGCTAATCACCCCTTAACGGGACCAAGCGGAGCTTTCTAAGTTATCGCTGAAAACTCTTCAATATAAAAAAATATCAACATAAAATGAGCCACCCACTCGCAACGCAATAGGTACTCTACTACAAACGACAACCCATCAACTAGTCAGCCTATACACCAGAGAGGCACCGAGACACTCACCATTATATCAACTGTCACACCTAAACAGATAACGGCATTGCAAAATTATACAGCTCGCCCGTTTTGATGTTGACAGTTGTCTCAACGGTGAGTGTCTGGACGCCTCTCGGGTGTATAGGCTGACTACCATCAACGAAGCCATTGGAAGTGGTACCACGTGGTTTACCAGCTTTTACCGCATTAACAAAGAAATTCGAGTTCGAGAAACTTCCTTTCGGTGTTCCATCGATTGATGTCTTGCAGCGTGAAAACAATCAGGAAAACAGCCGTGATGACTACTCTCCAGGAGCTCTGGTCGTCGCACATCCTTCTCATTATGATTTCCGGAGTAGTATCCGCCCCGCTCACTGTCAACATTTCGCTCAGGCACATGAGCCTGAAGGTGCTTTTCAGTTTGCCGCGTTAACTGGAAATACCCAACGCTTTCGACCACATGGGTCCGCCATACCTGAGTATGGACATTGCCACGCTAGCTAGCAACTTCCGCCTGCTACTGAATACCAACGAGCTATTTGATATCAGGCGCGTCACTGCCGTTATAGTTGTGGAAGCTTTCTTGCAGGCATAGTCGACGTAGCGCAAACGCGAGCTTGTCGTCAACCATTACTCCCAAGAGCTTCAAGGATCGCTTTGAGGCGATAGTACATCCACCGGCACTAATCGCCGCCTTCGGTTTTGCTTTACGGTTGTTCACTACGGTGACTAACTAGGTGCGCTAAATCCAGTTTCCTGGAGTGCATCCAATTGTTCAACTCGATCTCGCTGACTGACTCACCGTAGACTTCTAGAGTTATATCGTTCGCAAAGTCCACAATCACCGCTCCCGGTGGGAGCTTAAGCTTCAGCTCAATACCAGACCCAAAATGGAGCCTTGCGGTACCCCTGCGGTAATAGAGACTTATTTCTAACCCTCATGTGTGTTGTAGACCAGCACTCGATTCTGAAAGTAGCTTTTCAGAATCTTGTACAGTGACACCGGCACTCCAAAACACCGAAGCGCGTGGACTATTAAGTCCCAGCTTGCGCTATTGAACGCGTTTTTCACGTCTAGCGTGACAATTGCGCAATAGCGAAGGCCCTTCATTTACACTGGAGTGCTACCTCAGCCGTCTTGGTGACGGAGAGTCTGTTGAGGATTACCCTCTCAAGCACCATGCCCGCTGTGTCTAGCAGACTGATTGGTCTATATGCCGATGGGCCACCTGGTGGTTTCCTGGCCTTTGGCATTAATAACAGTCTCTGTCGCTTCCAATTATCCAGGACGAGGCAGTCGTCTACGCATTTTCGCATGACCGCCCGGAACAATCCGGGGACCACCTTCATGGCCGTCTCAATGGCTAGGTTCGGGATTTCGTCTGATCCTGTTGCTTGCTCACCTTCAGAGAGTTTGATCTCAATGAGTCTACCGTCCGTTACCTTAGCCGCCTCCTCGACCTCTGCGTGGCTGTCGTCACTGCGTGCAATGATCCGCTCCAACATGGTGATTGCTCTACCGGGGCTGACGAGCCTCTGGTTTTGTCTGTAGCGTCACCCCATGAGTTCGTATTGGCACTGTTGCAAAGTCTATCAAAACTTGCTCGTTTACTGGTCTTTATCGCGCTCATAAGCGTTACCTCAGCGGATTTGAATGCTGCCTGGCACTCCGATCTTTGCGCATCGGTGGGCACGCGTTGCATCTTTCACCTCGCACGACGACACGCACTGCGAGGGACGGCTATCGCGTCGGTATACCAGTATGCCGGAGGCCTTCCATTTCTAGGTTGGCGAGACCTAGACATGCTGGCATCGCACGTCCACGATGGTGTAGCAACAAGTTGGTCCGCCCTCAGGGAGACTCTCCCTCCTTCGAGGTCTCAACTTATTACCTCCGCAAATACATCGGCATCAAAATGTGAAGTCTTCCAGTCGCGAGTGGTTGGGGTATTGGCCCTACCCGTCGCTTGCCATCTCGTGTCCACGCTATAGCTGACCGACAGGTGGTCTCTAATAGTGTGGCCGTTGTCTACCTTCTAGTCCGCTTTTTCGACCTACCTGCATCCCAATGACACCGAGCTTAAATGCGCGAACTGTATTCAAAACCATCGCGCCACCGGTCGCAGCTGTTTGAAGCGTTTAGAGTTCATTCGCATTCGCGTCAATAGCCAACCATAACGTCACCGAAAGCCACCCCCAGCTACAACACCAGATCAGTTCCCACCGATCTGGATCCTGCATATGGTCAATAAAAATGATTTGAATCGTAGCACCCCTGCTGCGAAGTTTTCCGCATAGTCTAATCATGCCGCCGCTGCTGATTAACCAAGCCAAGAATCCACCCCGACCCCCGAGCTGTCTTAAGCTGGTGTTATCACTGGGACCTTTACTGGTTCTACTGAATACGATCCTCCACTATCTACGGCAAAACTAGTCAAAATCATCTCCGCTGCATTCGAAATTTAGCGTAAGTACAAAACCCGAAACCAAAAGCTTGCTGCATAAGCCTATTGTAAATTGAAACGCTGTTTCGCTCACAAAAACAAACGTGTTCAGCTTCTCGATTTCCTTGGTGAAAAGGAGGTCGATATAGTCATCATTACGAAGACTTATCTGATGCCGGAAGTTGCCGTCTTTCTTTCTGGCTTTCAGCTGGTAGAACTAGACAGAATCGAGGGTGGAGGTTTTGCTATCGCGGTGAGATGCAACGTCTACCCCCTGCTTCCGAGCTTCCAGTCTAAGAATACCGCAGCCCAATAATCATCATCGCAGCATCACCATCACCCTAAATGGTACCGCTCTCCACATATTGACAACATTGATAACAACTTAACATCTATCAGCGTACCATCTATCAACGTAACATCTATCAGCGCCAGTACCAACAAATTGGTGATCGATTCAAAAAGATCATGAGCAACCGATTGACCAAGGTTATCGGGGCACACAAGATCTACAAACCACGAGATTATCCAAAAGCTCCGCCATATCCCTCCAAACTCAAGACCTTTCTGGTCTCTGGCTAAGGTCTCGAAAAAGAAACCGAACTCTGGTTGTCTTGTCCGTCGCTGCCGTCTATAATTCGAGCACATCGGTCTCCTTGCACAATATGTGTTCAGAGCAGTTCAACATTGACGCAGGAGTTCCCGAAGAGAGCATTTCAACACCTCGAACATTCCACCCCTTTCTGGGGGTGGAGTGTTGTCCCAATTCGTGGACCACACAGCGATCATGTGCAAGGATCGCGTCATCCAAGCTCTGACACACAGGATGCAGGTTGGCCTGAAAGTATTCATGAGTATTATACCAACAGGAAAATTGTGATCACAGCGAGTAAAACCTAGTTCATATGTGGAATGGCTGTGCTCGGACACACAGACTCAGGCTCCAGAGGTTGAAAAATGAAATCGTAAAAATGATCCTCAACTTACCCTTACTTCTGGACAAGAACAAGCAAGGTGCACATTACAAATATTAGTTCCACAACTAATTTCTAAAAATTACTCAAATGGTTTTTTTTCATAATTTGGACATATTAAATAAGTGAAGCAATTGTTTTCTTCAATGAATAGTTTAAAACTGTGTAGGAAGGAAATTTTAGAAGAAACTCACATTTTATTAACTCTAACATAATTTTAAGATTTTTGCTTGTACTTCTACTTCAATTCAACCGGAATTAAAGCTCATTAGTCCTAATATGACAAATCAAACAGTTACGTAAAGTTAAACAACATTGTTTTGAGGTAAAAGCAGCATTGCTTATTGTTTTTTCTTCACAATCAAAACCAAAATGGCGTGTTTAAATTTATTCAACGTGACGCCAAACAATATTACCTTTCAAAGTGATTTGAGCAAAACAAATTTTATATTCAACACCTTTTCCAAATCCGTGATAATATTGATTGAGATTTGACAGTTCTATAACTTCAAGCGCCAATAGAGAGCAAACAGCAACAATTAAAGGCTCTGATGAAATGTGTCTTAGATTAACCATAGTACGTATTGTTTCGTCGGTGCAAAAAAAATCTTTTGTCTTTTTTGTGTTTATCAATCATCTAGATTTGACTGTGAAAAATTGATTTTATGTACTCCATGTCTTCAGCAAAATTGTTTCATAGAACAAGGCCTCACTTTTGGTGATTTTAGTTTTTCGATCAATCCACCTAAAAGTTAGATAAAATAAATAATTTTTCTAATTTTCAATATACCAGATAGCTTTCTTCAGCAAAGTTGTGGAAAATTTCAAAAGATAAACAATTGCTGAATACTGCGATGTCCTATCTGTACGTGGGACACGACAAAATAGAAATGCCAAAACACAAATTTCTATAACATTCCGAAATTTCGCTCTGAACTCTATTTTCATATGGTCTTATACAATCTTTTCGTCAGTGTCCTCATTTTCCTCATTTTTACCTCTTCAATGTGGTCACCCTGACTGTCAGCTATATTCAGTCAACCAAAAAAAGTCACCAAAAGATTCATCCATCAGTGTCGCCCAGCTTTTGTCTAGCTAATTCTTACACCTAACAGACTTCACTAATTACAACTTCTAGCAAACCTAATTATTCGGCTCGGTACCTCAGTTCCAGAATCGTCATTAGCTCAAGAGACGCTATGTTTAATGTTCGCTCATATTATTCTACATTATATGCACATTTGCGCATGTGAGGACACTGTGAAAAAGCAGGAAACCATCTCTTACAGAAAATTTTCTCCCTACCCCGACGAGCAATATCCACAGGCTTCACTCGTAACACGTATTTGAAAATCGTTATTTTTTGGTCCAATATGTCAGAGTAGAGTAAAATCGAAACAGATGCGACGAGAGCAGACCTCCATACACTCATTCGCTCTACTGTGCTCTATGGTGTTTTCTGCTCGACAGGGCTGGGCTGGATATTCAACCTTGAATACGTTTAGCTTGCACTGGCTTGGTCAATTTACAAAGTGCACTGTTCTCATATGATATTAGACGGCACGTTGAATTCAATAGACGTTCCCACAAAGGGACGGATGAACACTGCATCTCGCCCATTTATTGAAGAACACTGCCGCGATGTATCCTTTCTTGCGCACGGAATCACTGTGAGCCTGAATAATGTATGTCAAGCTTGCATTGTTAACAGATTATACAACGGTTCCAGTGTAACCTAAGACTATAAGAGCTGCACTGCAGAATGACTACGAGACATCAAGCCTAGTATCTACACGATATGCTCTTATGCTTCAATGTAACGGTACTACAAAAAGCTAAAATTCTTCGACGTGTTCATGGGCCATGTTTAGAACAAAAACATTGAACCGCATAATAATAGCCGGGCACTTAATAATTGCTAATGAATACATTAGCAAACAAAAATCTGCTCGATAGGATTAAATGTCTAATACTTATTTCGTTCCTGTTTAGCCTTCGTCAACTGTGATATAAAATGTCATATCGCTTTACTTCAGAAGAGGACTTCAACTACAACATTTTCCGTCAAGTTACCAGATCCCACGAACAAATCTAGTCAAGAAACTATAGTTCGTAATAATCGAATCGAATTAAGCTAATAAGTAAGAATTAAAAGAAGAAAAACCTTTTTATGAAGTTATAATTAGGGCTCTACATTTTCGAAACATAACAGTGAAACTGAAGATTTCGCGCAGCTATTTCAATTCGAATAGTTTCACAGTTGTTCCTTTTTGATAAAGAGGTCATTTTGTGATATCAGTTCTTCATGTAGACTCGCGACTGCTGCTTCAAAAGGGCCTATTCAAATATGTACTACTGTACTAATTGATCAGCACTAATTTTGGAAATAGCGTGGACTGTCTCAGGCACAAGACTAATAGCGAAACCTGTCTCAACGTAATCTCTCAGCCTTCCGGTTCTCTGAACCTGAATTTACTTGATATAAACACATACTGTAAAAATTGGTTACCTTGTGGGTTCGACTTATTTCCACAACCTTCTAATAACAGGGTTCGCCGGTGAGTTACGCAATATTCAATTTCAACAGGGCCAGTACAAAAATGTTCGATTATGGTACAAACACAGCACGTTGAATTGGTATGATACCAATTGTGCTCTAAGTGAGAAATTTTCAACATTGTTATGTGTAGCTTAAAAATAAACAATCAAAATAAGTTCAGAGTGAAAATGTCAAAATACTCAAACGTTCAGAACTTTTTGTTTTTCATTTTACCATCACCATAGGCGTAGCCAGAGAAGGGCAGGGGGGGCAACGCCAAATTGTTGACATTGGTGCAGAATTTTATTTTCAATAACTCTAATAACGTTTGCGCTAAAAAAATGAACAAAAATTGCCAATTTTCCATGGGTTACACGCTCTGACGAAACTACGCATGCAGCAACATTCATATTAACCCATGGAAAACATTGATTTGCGCGTTTAAATAATCAGGAAAAATTTGATTTGCGCGTTTAAATAACGGTACCCCGCCGCGTCGAAAACGGACATCGTGCGGCAGTTCGTGGAGACCGGATACGCCCGTTCCGGCATCTACATCTTGGCACTTTTGAACACCAATCAGAGCATTGAAAGAAAGCCCGATTCCGTACGGCCGACGACCCTGAGCGACAAGAAGCTCCGAAGGATACTGAAGAGGAAGACCGAGGGAAAAGTGGCTACATCGCTGCGTGCGCTTGGCCTGGAGGTCTGTGCAACCGATCAAACAGTGCTTGGCGAACATGGACATACATGTTAGGCCAATACCCGTTCACTAGTCTCGGAGCTGCAGGCAATGAAGCATCGGCAGCCCCTGAATAAGATGGTCAAATCGGTTTTCCCGGCAATTCACGACGTGGCGGTGGTAATGGACGACGAGACCTGTCTCACCCTGGATGGCAACGACTGGTAGGGCACTTTGTATTTCAAGAAGTAAAGCACTAAGGTGAAATTTCTTTCACTCACCAAGTTCCCCAAGACGGTGCTGCTGTGGCTGACAATCAGTGAGAAGGGGATGTCAAAGC
Organism: Wyeomyia smithii; assembly: GCF_029784165.1. NCBI lineage: Eukaryota > Metazoa > Arthropoda > Insecta > Diptera > Culicidae > Wyeomyia > Wyeomyia smithii. Next base: position 170,135,837 of record NC_073695.1, on the reverse strand, counting down.
TGCTCTTCTTTCGCTCCGGACTGGCCGTGAACGGGGGAATTTATAGTACAAAGTACCTGCTGGAAATTGCGTCATTTATCACAAACTACTATAAGGTCGAATACACGGTGTTTTGCCGGATCTGGAGTCGGCTCACTATTCGAGGCGATCGTTTGAGGAGATGGAAAGGCTAAATGTCAATGTGGTACCCAAGTTGGCGAACCCGCCCAACGTTCCCAAGTTGCGTCTCATCGAGGATTTCTGGCAAGCCAGAAGCGAATAATCTACTTCAACAATTTTGTCGCGAAATTCCAGGAGGAATTGATAAATAAAACGAAAAAAGAATTGAATAACATGCATACACGGCGAATGTTCCGGTGACTGCCGGAAGGCGGCACGCAAGATCGTAGATTTTTTCGCAAGTGAGCTAACATAATTACATTCCATAAGAAATTTATGAAACTCAATTATCTGTCTTAGTTATTTTTTTACCACCATCCGAAAAAAGTCCATTTTTTTTAACGCATACGTTAGCACAAAACGACATTTTTAGCTCATTGAAACATCTGTGTAAAGTATCAGCCAGATCAAAAATAATTGATTGAAATGCTTGGCCTATGTTGCGTGGAATTGCACAGGTTTTTCAGTTGACTAAGGACATTGCAGCGGCAAAAGTACCGGGCAAATCCGTGTTGATCACTAACTACTAGTATTAATTGCAATTTTTCAAAATACCATAAGGAACTTGCACCACCCTCCCCCCCCCCCCCCACCCCCTATTCGAAATTCTGGCTACGCCCATGACCATCACCAAATTTTATCTGTCAAAATACATATTGTCATCTTCAATGTGTAAAAAATTAGATTTTTTAAAAAGGTGCTTTTTAAGATATTTAAACTTTTGTGACAATTCGGAAAATTTGGCACAGAAAAAGAGTTTTTTTCACAGTGTATATATTTTTTCTAGAACCACAATTTTATTACCTACAACTTTGCTGAAGTTCAATAAAACGAGTCGTTTTTCTGATATAGAAATTTTTATCTATCAGTCACCATTTTGAATCAGCAGTCGCGAGTCTACATGAAGATATCATAAAATAACCTCTTTATCAAAAAGGAACAACTGTGAAAAGTTACAGCGAAATCGGTAATGGTCGATCAGGATCGACGTGCGAAGTAGCACGGAATGCCTCTACTGTCATCGAATCACGATGAATATTTTCGCTATCAAACAGATTTGATAACGTGTTTTTCCCTTCTATTGTTCATCGGATCATTTTAAATGACGCTGATGACTGTTTCAATTGACGGAGCGAGAGATTCTTTCCTTTCTCTTAGCGTGTCAATTGAAATTAGTTCCGCATCGCGTCGTTTGGTGATAGTTTTCTAATACCGCAAGCCGCAGTTAGCACGACAATAGCATCCAATGAATATGTCACGCACGTTCCGACCAATATTTCAGAACATTATTTTGCTTCTGATCACTGGCGCGCCGCAGTCACTTAATTTTGTGAAACTGGTATTGGCGTCCGTCGTTTCAGATCGTCACGGTATTTCTAACTCGCTATTTCCTCTGTATGCGTGAAGTACTGTATGGAAGCCCCCTGTCTCTGTTTGCGATCATTGTCTTTTTCAATTGAGAATCGTCAAATGAGAGTGAGACTGTTAATCTTCGCTTTCAATTGAAAATCTTTTCGTTCCTTTTCAAGTCCTTTAACTGTCAAAATCAAAGTAACGAATGTTTTCAATTAAAAGCGACTGGTCAAAGCGTCACTATAACCTGATTATTGTCAATTGTAATTGATTTTGTCAGGCTCTGGTTCGATACAAATTCTCATAAACACGTATCCGCTATAAATGTTTTTTCACAATTTTATTTATATTCAATTTCTCGAACCCTATAACGATATTGGCAATTATTTTTTAGAAATAGCATATCACAAAAAATACAATAATCACCCGCTTATATCACTCTCCGATTTTTTCTGCCCCCGATTTTATCACGTTTTTCACCCGGTTTTATTATTTGATGATAAAATTCATTTCATTTAAATAAAATGCCAGAACGAATTAATTTTTAATTAGGATTCAATATTTAGTGCTTTTTCACAACTCTTTGTAGAATAACATCGTTCTGGATATAGTGTACATTGCAAATTCGATTTTGACGTTTCCACTCGATTAATTAAATAGTGATTCAAATGTTAATTATGGCCATACCGTATATTTGAAGAGTTTTTAAGCTATTAAACAACGCATCTCATGATATGAAAAAAAGTGATCAATCCATTTAACGATCAGATAGAAAATACTTTTTCATTGGATTGTTTTTTTAGCAAAGTTTAATGTGATCTCAAAACAAGAATTTAAATATATTTTAAGAATATTTTAATCACCTTTTCCGGCCCCGAAACCCCCTACATGCAAATTTTTACGCCGATCGGTACAGTAGTTTCCACGTCTATAAGGATTAGAGAGACAGACAGACAGATAGAACTGCTCTTTTAAATGATAAGGTTACTTGTATTAATTAAATCGCTGATTTTACGTATTAAATTATTGGTATAAAATCTTTTATAACAAAATAGTAACAACAAAAATTCCCGATTTTATCACTTTTCTTATTTTATCACCCCAAGCATCATCTAGGGAGTGATATAATCGGGTGATCACTGTATTTCATTTAAATGTATTATATACTTACCTAATTGTCTTCAAAAATTCCCAACGCCCACCCTGTTGCAGTCTGATTTGAGATTGTAGCAAAGATTTTCGAGCGGTTTCCAATACACGCTGTTTCCCAGATTTCCCCATAGTAAGGCAATCTACTAACCATAAATTCTCAAATAAGTTGATTCCCTTGACAGAGCTCCCGTTTTCTACCGAAAATAAAAAAGCTTCTATTGAATGGTAGGTATCTTTATCGTTCCGGTTGGTAACTCAGCTGAACCTGCAGGAGAACAAACCACAGCCTGTTGAACTACGATAGCAATGGCTGCGGTTAAATTCCGGGAAATCCTTTTCAAATAAGCTCTCACTCGTTGGCCATCAGGATAGTAGTGCATCATGAAGGTAGCACTGTTCATAAACCAAGGTATAGTAAAGCTAACGAACTGATTGATAATTGTAACATTCTGGGATCGTCATTGAACGATCGTTTATAGCCGGTAGCTTACGTATCGGTTGAACAGATATGTACTACAGCCCATCAAACAACACGGTGAGGTGTTGATGGTAATTGATGAAACATGGGCCACAAAGAAAAGAAAGGTCTGAATCATCACAACGCCAACCAGCGACGGATGATAACGATGGAATCTCCGGCTCACGAGAGAAAGGAAAATGGGAAAATAACGAGCTCACATGAGAATCAATACATCACCCGCCGATATAATTGTGATGTGGATTTTACGGTTGATCCCTCTCTTTGTTTGAACCGAACAAAACATAGATCCATTTCTATTGAACCAAATATAATTGCCGGGGGGTGGGTTGGCAGTTATCAAATTGTAGACTATGAAACTACTAATGAAAGATGATATTCTGATGTCTGACAGGGCAAATGACGATTGCTAACCTACACCAGATCTTCTATTCAGAGATCATGCGGCTCCGTTTATTCAAGAACAATGTAAACGCATGGTATTTTAGTTTCTGAAAGTATAAAGTTTAGAGAGATGTTTGATATAGATATTATAGGTAGTTGCAGTTCACTGTCCGTCCAAAATAGGTATATTGACCATGACAACAATCACCGTAGACTATTCGTAGTTTTTTTGTTTGCGGGTAACGAGGTATGGTAGTACTGGAATGTTGAAGGAAATTGTTGAAAAAGTTTTAATTATCATGTATTTAAAAATGAATTGAAGTAACCTTTTGTCAAAGGATAGTCGCGTTTACATTACTTAGTATTTTTAATTTATTGACATGGTTCCATAAAAGTAAACTTTTGAAGTTTTGCGACAACCAATTCAAAAATGATTTTATTTCTAGATGATTGTCTTAATAGCAAAAAGTTGAAAATTTTTTGCAGAGGCGTGTGAAAGGTAGCCTATCACAACGCACATGACGTTTCACACGCAGTAACTAGCAACAACACTCAAGGTGACACTTTTTTCTTTTACGGCAACGCTAGCGGAACGATTTCAAAGGTTTGCGTTTCTGTCGCATCGGAAAAAACGACAATCAAACGTGGGAGCAACATTTGCTTTCTCTGGTCCTCCACCAGACATTGGTTGACCATATTTTCGCATCAACTGTTTCTTGTGTATTTAACGCGGTGTTAATCATGAAACGGATGCATTTCATTAGGAGGGAAATTTTGCTGGTATACAAAGATTGTTTTTAATCGATTATCAATGCGCTTTTATCTTTGATACAGTTTTTCTGTTTTAACCGGGTAGTTACACTTGAAACGCAAAATATGATCTACTCTGAACGGTTATCAAAACTGACAGACATTTGCGCAGATACTAAATATCGTTGATTTCTATAACGCAACCAGCTCGTAATCTAAGCTCAGCTTCTATCTACTCTATGGACGTGTGTTGGCTCCAAATCACGAGTCTGTGTGGGATAGTGACGTCAATGATGGTTGCTTCTATCTTTTTCATAAACCTGAATATTCGGTCGGGATTGGAACTATTAGGAAAAAAACCTAAATTAATCCACCTAGTGGTCAGACTCAGCCTTTCTCATTCAAACTTATTATTTGTAAAAATAGATTTACATGAATCATGGGCGTAGCCAGAATTGCAAGTAGTGGGGGGGGTTGCAAGCTCTTCAAAATTTTAGAAGTAAAAAAATGGTACACTAAGGTCGCTTTTTACACGGCTTTTTTACGTGGATTCCGGAATTTACGCGGATTTCGAAATTTACGCGTTTTTTTTACGCGGATTCCGGAATTTACGCGTTTTTTTACGCGGCACGTATCCCCCGCGTAAAAAGCGACTTTAGTGTGTTTTGAAAAATAGAAATAAATATGTACTAGTCTTTAGTGATTGTTACATCAAGGCAACCAGTGAAAAGTTGTCCTTGACATCAGAGTGGAAAATTTGATTACTCTTTGTCCAAGCCGGAGAGCGGTCCAGCATCAGCAGCGTCAGTATCAAACCCCGGAGCAGATTTTGGAGTCCCTCTCTTCGAACATCATCGAGTTTGTCTTCGATGAAGAAAACAAAGTTACGTTCGGACGTTGTTGTTCAACCGCTACCAGGACCTTTTCAAAGCTTCCCAAGGACGTGAAGATTGAAGACACAGTCAAGATTCTCAATAAAATCTTCGGGCATCAAACGTCAAACGTTCCGGAAGCGGTTCATGTGTCTTTTCACGATTGTTGTTGACCATCTGCCGATAAGCACACAGCAAGCAGAGAGCACTCAACCGCTGTTCAAATATTGTTGACCTTAGCCAGGTTTTCACCCGACGTAATGTGCTGAACGAGCGTTCAATCGTGCATGTTTCCATGGTAGAGCAAGTGCAATTTTAACTGCTTTCTCAGTCGCAGGGAAGAAAGAACGGGCTTTAGCTAGCAGGTCTTTAAGATCCAACTCTTTCAAGTTCCTACGATCTGCTCTCATACTGCTACAATGTTAATACAAAACTTCCACCTCTCCAACAAAATTGTCAACTTCATAAAAAATTACGAAATTTTCGGTTTTGCGCTTGAACTCTTCCAACGACATACGTATTACGTTAGCGGGGTGCAGCAAGGGCAACGCGTAGGCAGGTGCACTATCTTCATCGAACTGTGTTTCCAGTGAGGTTACAAGAGAATTGTCACAGCTCGGTTCCAATACTCCAAGCTAGTTGATGCAGACGGATTTGCCCGGTACTTTTGCCGCTGCAATATCCTTGGTGGATCAACTGAAAAACCTGTGCAATTCCACGCAACATAGCGTAAGCATTTCAATCAATTATTTTTGATCTGGCTGTTATCTTACATAGATGTTTCTATGGATTAAAGATGTCGTTTTGTGCTATTAAAAATATTGAAAACAAAATTCTGCACCAATGTCAACATTTAGGGGGGGGGGCAAGGCCCCCCTGCCCCCCTCTGGCTACGCCTATGACATGAATGCTTAAATCCAAAAAGGTATATTCACTCTTTGGGTTCTAAAAAATTGATGTTGTAATTAAAGTATAAAATATGAAATTTGACGTAATGTTAGTGCTTCAGAAATAGCGAAATATAAGAAATGACTCTTAATTTTGAACAATTTAATCATGAGCGATACCGGGAACGTTTAAATAGTACGATACCACATTTAAATCATGTTGAGGCCATATATATTGATCAAAGCAGCTATAGTGTTAAATAGTCTTTGAATTTCTTTTCTTTACAAAACTTTTGAACAGTATATCAAATTTTTATGAAGTTTGTTATTTGTAAGTTTGAGAGATGACTCGTTTGTATGACACTAGTTATGTTCAAATAAGTCGTTGCTTAAGTTTGATTACAATCAAATGAAAAGGGAACGTATGGGGGAGCCAAACTTGGAAACCACGTGTTCAATCATAATTCATCAGTTAACCCTTAACTATCCCGTTCATTCGATATCAATATTGTTCAAATCTGTTGTGTAGTTTCTAAGATAATGAAGTTTAGTGATTTTCACATTTCGATACATTACAGACGAAGTAACATTCCGATTACAGCAAAATTCAATAGGGTGTTATGAGGCAGCTAGAATTTTCATTTGATACTAATTCTGTGGAACCATCTCTGAGAAAAGTGAGTGAGCCCAAGTAGTCATCAAAATATGTTTCTTTTCATAGCTGGATTTCACATTTTTAAACATAACAGGAAAAGTAATAATCCGTTCGCAAAAACAATCATTAGGGTCTTATGGGGCAACAAGACTTTCCATATGACACTGATTTTATGAAAATCGGTCCAGCCATCTCTGAGAAACATGAGTGAGATTAAACAGTCTCCAGAACACGTTTCTTTCTGTAACTTCTGAACCATATGTTCAATCTTCATAAAATTCAAAAGTTGAGGGTTTTTAGGTAACTCGTTCATTTGAAACCAATTTTGTTCAAATCGGTTGTGTAGTTTCTGAGATATTGATGTTTCGTGATTTTTACATTTTGATACATAACCTCTAAACTAGAAATCAGATAACAATAAAATTCAATAAGGTCTTATAGGGCAACTAGACCTTTCATTTGCAATTGATTTCATTGAAATCGATTCAGCCATCTCTGAGAAAATCGAGTGAGATTGGGAGAGCGTTACACACACACATGCAGAAAATGCTCAGCTCGTCGAACTGAGTCGAGTGGTATACGGCATTCGGCCCTTTTGAGCACTTTTATACCTTTAGTTTTTGCAGTGATTGCTATACCTTTCTAGGAGAAAGGCAAAAAGTGAAATGATAGAAATGACTTTAAATTTCAACTTCAATCCCGAGCAAGGCCGCAAACATTGAAATAGTACAATATTGAATATAAATGATGTTGAGGCCACATATTTTGATCGTAACCATAGTTTTAAACAGTCTACGGGTTTCGTTTCTTTCTATAACTGTCAAACCACATGTTTAAACATTATGAAATTCATTGTTTAAGGGCATGAAGGCCCATTTATTTGAATTCAACTATATCCATAGCTTCTGAGATATAAGAGCGTTTTTCACATTCTGACGCAGCGCCAAAACTAAAAGTTTTATTACAATGAAATTCAATAGCAACCTAAGCGGCAAATAGACCCTTCATTTGACACCAAGATAGAAAAAATCGGTCAGACCATCTCTGAGAAAAGTGAGTGCGAAAGAAAGGTGCACATACACACGTACACACCCACACACACATATACACCTATACATGCATATATGCAGAAAATGCTCGATTCGTCGAACTGAGTTGAGTAGCATATGACATCCGGCCATTTCAATCATTTTTCTACCTTTTAATTAGCCAATGATCTTTAGGAGAAAGTCATAATGTTTACTTTCATTATGTGTTTTCACATTTTTATGAACAACGAACACAGTTACAATCCGATTGCAATGAAATTCAATAGCATCCTATGGCGCAACTAGACCTTTCATTTGCAATTAATTTTATAAAAATCGGTCCAGCCATCTCTGAGAAAAGTGAGTGAGAAAAAAAAAGTTGCACATACACACACACACACACACACACACACACACACACACACACACACACACACACACACACACACACACACACACACACACACACACACACATACACACTTACACACCTACATACAGAAAATGCTCAGTTCGTCGAAAGAAGTCGAGTGGTATATGACATTCGGCCATTGGGACCACTTTTATACCTTCGGTTTTTCCAGTGATTGCAATGCCTTTCTAGGAGAAAGGCAAAAACCATTTATTCAATTTTGCATGAAATTTTTGAATTTCGCTTATTCCCGGGCTTTACGAGCTCCTAGCTGCGAAACGCCATCCTAAATTAAAATAGCTAAAAATTTGCATATTCCATTGTATCTACTGTTCTTGTTAACCATAATTATTTTGTATACATATATTACGTAGGCAATGCTTGTGTACACCAACAATTCTTTGGAAGGTTTTCGAACAACGGCACCTACACGTGTGGTGCGATTTTAATTTAACTTTCTGATGTCGCATTCACTGCGCCCGGTACAAGCAAGTGTTTACACCTTAACAGACATCTACAGTTTGAATAACGAGAAGCGCACAGTTAAACGAAATGCATACATCTACTTCACTCTCATCATACTGTGGCCTCGACTTGGGGTCTCTGAATATTTCATTGAAATTTTTGAAGTAATGCTACTATATGGCCCTGTATGATCCTCCTTCCCATGCAAGTACAAAACAACTCTCTCATCCGAGGAAAATAATTGCCACGACCATTTCGAGTCTACGAGGCGAGCGAAGCACTTGAAATAGTTCATTCACAATTATCCCCGCTATCCTGCAGAGAAATGAGCAGCCCGCCTTAGCCGGCTTGGTGCCGAAATCTCTGTGGGAGACAAACAATCCGCCGTGAAACAGCATTTATCATTTCCTTTCTCAATGAATGAGGCGAATGCGCCTTCTGCAAAACAACACACATTCTCAAGGTCCATCGTCCTTTCGCGAAGTGGGGCACTGTGCGGCTTCTCAGTGAAGCGAGAAAAACAAGTTCTACTGACTGGAAATTTGAAAATAAATTACCTGTCTAAATTTTACATGAAAATACTGCTGTGCATACTTTCAGCAGAGTGCCGCTATGCCTGAGTATGTTTTACGTTGTTGATGCTGCGTTTTCTCAATGGATATTCATCTCGAAGTTTTTGTTACCTCGCACAGTGGTAAAAATTTTGAATGTATAACGAACTTAGTTGACCTTTATTCGCACTATTCTGCATTCACGTAGTTTCACCGTAGATTAGAGCAGTATGTACCGCTGTGCAAAACAACGCTGTGCACTTTTTGGATGCAGATAAAACTTAAACGAAAACATTCACAGGCTCTATTCTGTGCACACTATTTTTGGCTGTTTCCATTGCGATAACGAGTGAGAAATTGCTTTGTAATTTTTCTTGGGTAGCACATACGTCTCTTGCAACAGATTATGAATCACTCGGAAAAGGCCACTGCACGAGGGACGTCATTCCGGGCCGGCCTCTAACCACCCGTGAATTGTTAGTGGCAGTCAGCGGTCAGCCATAGATCTTCTTGGTCACAGAACTGGCATATAATGCTCCAGGGTAGAACACACATTGTATGGGTATGTAACAGCAACAGGCTGCATTGCATTTGATATTCTGTCACTCAAAAAGTTTTTGTTGTTTATGTCATAGTATATGGTGTTTCTCGGAAACAATTTCAATCTTACAAAAGTACACCCTTCTGTGCGAGAAAGGCGGAACCGTGCAGAGTCAGTGAAAAGGTTCAGAAAAATCGGTTTAGTGAAACAAATTGACGAGCGATGTATTAGGCTCAAATAATATTTTATTTATACTAAACTTTGTCTAGTTAAGATATTTTGTTATAGCAGACAGCGTCTATCTTATTTTCTCCAAATACTCCAGGGCAATATAGCCAAAAATTTTTGTCGAATACAAGGTGTAACGAATGAAATTATTCGATACACAATTAAATAACCGCAAACTTCCCGCATCATCAATCAGTTTGATTGATGGGTTTGTAGGCATACACATCTCCAACCTCTCGCAGCTCCTTAGACAAACTTTCTATCCAATAGAACGGAGATAAATCACTGACATCCACCCTCTTCGCACTCAACAAGCAAATGGTAGTTATTCTAGAACCTAATTGGGAAAGCTATATTTAATACAAGTGGAGTTTTTAAAGCAAATATCTGTATCACACAATGCCAAACCACAAAAGAAAAAAGGCTGGATGAGAAATATTAATCCGAATATTAACTAGAGGAGGCGCACCCTATTATAAGTTTTCCAAGTTTCGGTAGGTTGAGGCATCCCCGTGTAAACAATAAATCAAAATAGTACATCGTTCTAGAACTTTGCCCATAACCTTTAAACAAAACATCTGCCAAAAAGGTGGGTTTAATAAAAGTGGCTTCTCTACAAAATGTAACTGTTCAAGCTTTGTAAATTGATTAATTGGTTACCTTGCACATACAGGCCAAACTTACTTATACGAAAAATTGTTCGAATGATGTTTAATTTATCTATAAAGATCCGTGAAAATGGTTTGATTAGCCACAAATTACCAGCCGAACTGAAAAAAACTTGGGGAACAATTTAGCTTTTCTCAATAAGTTGAATTGCCTCAATATGAGGTCTAATTACTTACTTTACTTTTGCGGCATAAGAAGGGAATCCAGAATACTTTGCAATGTCACTCGGTTTGGTCTGCTATTCTCCAGTCACCTCTAACACCTATTAGGCGGGCATCCTCGTCGACACCACACATTCAACGTATGCAGGGTTTACCACGGCCTCTATCGGGATTCCTGCTAAATATAATTATCGCTGAACATTCCTCCGGCATTCTAACAACATACCCAACCTACCGTAGCCTACCGTGTTTTATTTGCTTGTCTTTATCCGCCGATTTTCATGCGTCCACGCAAAACACCATTTTCCAGTTTGCCACCAAGGATTGAACGCAGGACTCTGCATTCAAAGACACCAAGAGCTCGCCGATCAGCCTCTTTCAGTGTCCATGCTTCATAGCCATAGAGGGCCTCCGGGAAATTCAGTGTTTTATGAAGTGCTAGTTTTGTACGGGTTTGCAGGCTGCGGGACCTCAGCTAGTCACAATAGGGTCTCAAATGACACGTTTTTACCAACCATTATCATATGTCTCTTAAGCATATATAAATATAAATAAATAAATAAATGAGAGGAGCACCTAGGTAGGTAAGCAAATTGCATTGTTTGCTTTGCATCTCGAAACTGAAAGAAAAACATTATTCCATCCGCCTTTCACGTATGTGTGCTCTTTGAATGCTATCGAATTTATTTCAGCAGTGCGAACCGCGATGTACTTCTGTTTTTTCATGCTAGAATGATTCACCACTCTTGTCTCGCTCAGCTGTGGTGGGCAAGTAATGAGCAGTAAATATTCACTCCGCTCTTTTCACATATTGAGGAGAATAACAAGCCTGGTCACCAATATATCAACTCATGTTCTAATGTAAAACTTGGTGTTTGTTTTGAATTTTTTCACTCAATCGTTTTTCTTCTTCGTGTAAATATGTTTTGTTATAAAATAATAATAGTTCGCCAAATCTTATTCGTATAGACAGTATATCTAAGAAAGGCAAAACGGTGGAAAAAAATTTTCCTCATTGTTCACTCTACTATTCTTTTGTTATTGAGTAACATTAAATTGCACCCCAAAAGTGACAAATGTGTAGGTCACATTTGTTCTTTGATCCTAAAGAGCAATTCCATCAATTTTTGGCTCTAAAAATATTTGTAGTCATCAATACTTTTTCTACATTTAGCATATAGCTTCTCAAAAACAAAAACTAACCATAAACACAAAATGGCATCTTTTTCCCATGCAACCATCTATGCAAAGTTTTAACCAAATTAAAAATGGTTGATTAAAATCGGCCAACCATATTTTGTGGAATGGCTCTAAATCAACCACTCAGATTTTGATGTAATATTTACCATACCCGATGAATATAAGCAAAAATGCGGCAAAATTATGGTTATTATTTTAATTTAATAGATATATTCAATGAACTTTCAATACATATCCAGATGCATGAATCTCAAAGTAATTACAGTTACAGGCATTTGAGTGTCTTATACATAATATGTAAAAAAAACTAATCTGAAACATTCATTCACCGCTTGACCCATTCCAAGTGCATTTTTCTATTTTCGCTTCGCTTATATGAATGACATGTCAATCGATGATAACGATGTTAGAGTTCTAGTAAAATGGCGATGCAAAATAATTCCCCGTAACTGTCAGTATCGCAACATTTGTAAACTGTCGAATGAATATGCCATCAGTCGGTGAATAATTCGATTGGCCAAGTTGAAACTTTCCTTACCATCATGTAGCCAATTTTCGAGATTAGTTCCTGGAACAAAGATCCAATTATCGAGAAAATTGATACTCACAGTCGCAGTTCTCCTGGCGGAAATCCTCTCACCTTCCCCCTCTCGTTCTTTATTTCGCAGATCAAACTTTGTCATTTCCAACACCGGTCGCTGATAAAAGTCCTGATGGACCGTTCCGACGCTAGATCGAGTATGAATATTCAGTATAGATTTACATCCAACTAGAGGACATCGGTGAAGACACACTCATCAACAAACAGAGGCAGATTGGAATTAGCTGCTGCACCACGGTGGCAGCATGAAGCATTACAAACTGCAACGCAAGTACCACCAGCAACTGCGAAGGTACCAGCAAACGGGAGGTTGTGAATATAAAATAGTTAGTGGAAATTGAGTTACGCAACTGATTTAATCGAATTAGACATGTTGCTTTGATAAGACATTTTCCACATCCATTTCACCAATATCCTTCCGAGGCGTGGCTACGAAAACCGTGTGTCACGTAGGTGAAGGACAGTAGCATCAAACGTTGGAAGCTGTGGAATAAGCAGAAGAAGCGGACAAACAAAAATTAATTCAAGCACAGAACAAATATGAACACGAAGCCACCTCTCCAAGTTCCTAACTTCATCGGTAGTAGCACCTCATCTAGACCACAAAGTCCCTCACTGTGCTTCTCAACTTCTTCGTCGAAGGCCGAAAAAAATGAACCGGTGACGTTGTGTGGATGCCGCCGTGCCCCGAGATCACAATGTTTTTCTGCAATTGGTAAGTCAATGAGCTATTAACATTTTAAAAGCACTCAATCATCTAGTCCAGTTATAAAATTCCTCCTTGCGTCTTTAGTGCGCAATTCCTATAGCTTTTGTGCTATTGGTGTTTTGAGAAAAAAAAATCACGATTAATTCTCGCGAAGGGTTTTTGTAAGAATGGTATTGGAGATCAAGAATATGTTTAGAGCCAGAAAGTTTTGTTTGACTGGTGAGATGTCTTTGGCAAGGTTATTTCATTCTTCCAAAAACAATAGACACTGATTTTTTTACAATGAACAACATTTGATTTCAGGTTTCCAGAAACTTGCTACAACTTCATTTATTAATTTCCACGACACAGAATTCGACACAACTTACTGAGCAACAAATCACATTTTTAAAGTGTTATATACCTTCTTTATAAATTTCAAGAAACTTTTGCTTGTTCTGAAAGTAAAACTCTTTAAGAACATTTTCCAAAAATGCATAGAGATTCAAGCAATAAGGAGAAAGCTTCAGCGGTTTGAAGTCAGCCTGGCATGAATTAATCTTGAAACTTTAAACTCAATTTTACGAAATGGTTCCCTCGTTGGATTATTGCTTAATATCTTTCGATGGGTCACAGTTCAGGGCAGTTTCGGGAATTTCGACATGTTCCATAGGGAACAGACACATGATGGCAGATGGTGAAAACAACAGAAGAGTGTCATTTTGGCTGTACAAGTAGGAGGCACCGTTGATTATACCCATTGTGAATTGTTGGCTCTTTGTGTTGTTGCTCTATTTGATGTTTCACATAGTTCCAATACTTACATCCAATTTTTTAGCAATGTCACGAGCAGAAAGTAATTCATCTTCCTGTAAAATACAAACTGCTTCTACCTTTTTGTTACAAAATACAGTTTATTTTCTCCCCCCGGATTTCGGTAAATCTGCAACAATTTCGAATATTTTATAATTTTCCTTCACTCGCACATCTCAATCGTTTTTGACCCTCATATATTTTGTGCGATTACCTATGAAGAAACTTTAATAACGTGGGAAACTCTTTTCATTTGAATAGACATCTTCACGAAACTAGAGTTTTAAAAAGCTTGCATATCCCTACTTTAAATCCTAGCCACGAATATGTGTGGATCCACAATCCGAAATCCCCTTCCTTCCATTGTTAGGCTATCCATAATTTTCATTGAATTTGCTAACCCGATCTTCCAAAAACAGTTGTTTTCCTTCTAAATCCTCAATCTTGAAAGGCAAAACTTTAGTAAGTAAGCCAAGAGCAAATATTGACGTAGTTTTAGTTTTAAATAGTTTATTTGACACGGCACGATACAATTTATGTTTAACTGAGCCAAGTACATTTTTTTTAATTCTAAATTAGCAGGGAAAAGAGGGAGGCCTTTTTTTATTCTCGCGGCCGACTACGAGCTAGTGGGGATTTAAGGTGAGAGGAGGGTTGTTACAATTTTGTTTTTAACTATTTTATATTACAGAATGTATTCATTTGTACGTGGCTAACCAGTGATGTTCTGTTTGAGCAGTTTTGGTCTGAGGTGTCTGCGTAAACATAGAGATGCCGAGTCTTCGTTTTAGTGTCTCCAGCCGGGTGTATCATTCTCTTTCAGTTTGTGACAGAAATTGTATTCTAGCAAATAGATAAAAGAAATCAAATTTTAATGCCAGCATTTTTTATAAACCCGTATAGCTGTGTCATGTACTGGAGATCACCGCTTCCCAGAATGTCTCTAACGGGTACGTTCGGTTGTTTTCCTCGGGCCCGAAGGGAATCTATAAGCTCAGACCTAACACCACAGTATTCGGTACACGACCAAACAACATGCTCGATGTCATGGTAGCCATCGCCACAAACGCAGTGATTACTGTCTACAAGCCCTATACGAAAGAGATGCGTGTTTAACGTATAGTGATTGGACATAAGTCTGGACATCACGCGAATGAAGTCCCGACCTACATCTAACCCCTTGAACCATGCTTTCGTCGATACCTTAGGAAAAATGGAATGTAGCCACCGTCCCAGTTCATCTGAGTTCCATGATAATTGCCAACTGTTGAGTGTTCTCTGACGCAAAATGCTATAAAATTCATCATAAGCAATTGGTCTTACATAAATATCGCCATCAATCGCACCCACCTTAGCTAAAGCGTCAGCCTTTTCATTGCCCGGAATGGAACAATGAGAAGGGACCCACGCTAAGGTAACCCGGTAATTTTTATCTGTTAAAGCACTTAAAAACCGCCGTATTTTCCCAGGAAATACGGGATGTGCTTCACAGTCTTCATCGATCGCAGAGTCTCAATGGCACTGAGACTGTCTGTGAAGATGAAGTAGTGGTCTATGGGCAGGGTTTCGATGATTCCAAGAGAGTACTGAATTGCAGCAAGTTCTGCGACGTACACGGAAGCAGGAGCATCGAGTTTGTAGGAGGCGGTAAAATTTTCGTGGAAAACACCGAAGCCAGTGGACTCATCTAGATTAGATCCGTCAGTGTAAAACCTTTTATCATAACTAACATGTTTAAACTTATTGGAAAAAAATTTAGGGATCTCTTGGGGTCGCAATTGATCCGGGATACCAGAAATGTCTTGTTTCATGGTGGTGTCGAAGAATATAGCATTAATAGAAGTATCTAAAAGTGCGACATTGGAGGAATCGTATGAAGAATGATTAATATCTTGAGCCATATAGTCAAAATATAAAGTCATAAATCTGGATTGAGATTGAAGGTCGACCAACCTCTCGAAATTTTCAATTACTAATGGGTTCATAACTGTGCATCGAATTAGCAACCGGTAAGAGAGAGCATGAGCATGAGCATGATTGACCGCCCGCGGTTGCTACTCCGTTATTGCCAGATCAGCTGTAATTACACAGAGAACCAAAGGATGATGCTTGGGATTAACAGTCATCCTCAATGTGTAACAACTGGTGACCTTAATCTTTATATTAGGCAATACCAGCGCCGGCCGCATCCGAATGCAGGTCAAAGAAGGAGTGTGTATAGGAATATGTTGACGTGATACTCGCTTTATTGGAAGCCGAGAACACCTCTGCACTTCCACGAGAAATCACTGGGATGTTGGAGAAAAGGGTAAGATTTGCAGCAGGTTTCGTTTTGGTAAACGATGCGCTGAGTTCTAGTACCGGGTTCATAATAACAAATATTGCGCGTACGAGTTCATTATATCTTTTACGGAAATCATAACGCGATCCGAACTTATTCCGGTTGATGATGTAACACCGCAAAAATAAAGCGCACGCGAGGATACCGGACCTATGACTCAATCAAGACAGATTCAAATATTCGAACATCTGTTTATGAAGTCATTATGCAACTACCAAAACGTATCTCTCATTGATTTATCTCAGCTGACTACACAATGTTACGAAAGCTACGAGAGTTGAGCCTACGTTAACGCCTCGCTACTCCTATCACTTCTTCGTGAAGTGACCCTCTGTATACCGAAAATTATAACACGGTTACAACCAGTCTGTAGCAAATACAACCTCATGAAAGGTATCTGTGCATCGAATTAGCAACCGGTAAGAGAGATTCCAAAAACGATGTTTCAACGGAAAAATACCCGCTAGCACTTCAAGACTCATCGTAGGGGTCGACTGCATGCAACCTAAGGCAATACGCAAACAACGATATTGTATTCGTTCCAGTTTGATCAAATGTGTGTTTGCTGCGGAGCGGAAGCAGAAACACCCGTACTCAATTACAGACAATATCGTTGTTTGGTAAAGCCTTAGAAGGTCTCCTGGGTGGGCTCTCCACCAGGTTCCGGTAATCGTACGAAGAAAATTAATCCTCTGTTGGCATTTTCGTGTCAGATACCTAATATGGCAAGCCCAGGTGCATTTAGAGTCGAACCAGACCCCGAGATATTTAGCGACTAAAACCTGAGTGATTGTTTTACCCGTTAGTAGGAGCTGCAGCTGAGCTGGGTTATGCTTCCTAGAAAAAACGACCAACTCAGTTCTCTCCGGAGAGAATTCGATACCCAGCTTAAGAGCCCATTCAGACAAATTGTCTAAGGTATCTTGCAATGGTCCTTGCAGATCGTTAGCCTCGCTTCTAGTAATGGATACAACGCTATCGTCTGCAAGTTGCCGTAGCGTGCATGAATTTGCAAGACATTTATCGATGTCATTGACGTAAAAATTATATCAGAGAGGGCTTAAACATGAGCCCTGGGGAAGGCCCATGTAACTAATTCGGGAAGTTGTCGAATCGCCATGTGAGAAATACATATGCTTTTCTGACAACAAGTTGAGCAAAAAGTTATTCAAATTTGGTGAAAGTCCCTGCGAATGAAGTTTCGCGCTTAAAACTTCTACAGAGACAGAGTCGAAAGCCCCCTTAATATCCAAGAACGCAGAAGCCATTTGCTCTTTTCGAGCAAATGCGAGTTGAATTTCAGTAGAAAGCAACGCTAGGCAATCGTTCGTCCCTTTGCCCCGGCGAAAGCCAAATTGAGTATCTGAAAGAAAACCGTTTGTTTCGACCCATTTGTCTAACCGTAAGAGGATCATTTTCTCCATTAATTTCCGGAGGCAAGAGAGCATCGCAATCGGCCTATATGAATTGTGATCAGAGGCAGGTTTCCCGGGTTTCCGAATAGCAATGACTTTTACCTCCCTCCAGTCATGCGGAACAATATTTAGCTCAAGAAACTTGGTGAACAAACTCAACAAGCGTCTTTTTGCAGAGTCGGGTAGATTCTTCAACAGGTTGAATTTTATTCTATCTAACCCTGGAGCGTTATTGTTGCACGACAGGAGAGCCATTGAAAATTCCAACATCGAAAATGGGGGCTCTTCCGTAGTCACTAAAAACGCGTCGCTAAAGGTTTTCTGTTCCGGTACAGAGTCCGGACAGACCTTTTTGGCAAAATCGAGTATCCAGCGATCTGAATACTCCTCACTCTCATTCGAAACGTCACGGTTCCGCATGCGCCTGGCGGTATCCCAAAGAGTGCTCATCGCTGTTTCCCTCGACAACGCGTTTACGAACCGCCGCCAGTACCCGCGTTTTTTCGCCTTTACTAAGCTCTTCATCTGCCTGCCCAGTGCCTCGTACTTTCGAAGTAGGTTAACAGTGCCGTACTCCCGGTAGTCCTTATACGCCGCGGACCTTCGCGCGTACAGCTCAGAGCACTCTTTGTCCCACCATTTGTTGGGAGGGCGCTGTCTAATCGTTACCCCGGGTATCGGTTTCGTCTGAGCTTGAGGCGCGGCGTCGATTATCAAGCCAGCTAAGAACGCGTATTCTTCCTCCGGAGGAAGTTTCTCGTGAGTCTCGATAGATTCCGCTATAATAGACTCATAACGCTTCCAATCAATATTACGTGTAAGGTCGTAGGAGATATTGATTGGGTTCGGGGGAGTTGAACCATTAGCAATTGATATAACGATTGGAAGATGATCACTACCGTGGGGATCGTTGATTACTTTTCACTGGCAATCTAACGCCTAACTGATGTCGAGCAGAGGGATAGGTCAAGCACGCTTTCACGTGCTGGAGGATTAGGTACACGTGTCGCTTCCCCAGTATTCAAAAGTGTCATATTGAAGTCGTCGATCAAGTTACAGATTAAAGAAGATCGGTTGTCGTCGTACAGCGACCCCCATAGCGAACAGTGAGAGTTAAAATCTCCCAAAATCAAAAAAGGTGCGGGAAGCAATTCTGCTATATCAAGAAGTTGCTTCTGTTCAATCTAACGAATATAACGAAACAAGGCAAAGGTCTTTTCCATTCATATTCGTTTGAATGGCAACAACTTCAATATTCGAGATCGAGGGGAGGTCGATTCTGAAAAAAGAATAGCACTTTTTGATCCCTAAAAGTACCCCTCCACCGTGTGAGTCTCGATCTCGACGAATGATGTTGAAATCGTGGAAATTAAGTTGGTCATTTGAATTGAGAAAAGTTTCACAGAGCGCGAACGCATCACAATTGTATGTGTTTATCAAATGTGAAAATAAATCGAATTTGGGGATGATACTTCTGCAGTTCCACTGTAACACAGTGACAAAATTCCTAACCTCTTTCGACGTATTAGTCATCGAAAGATACGATAGCTGAAATGAGGGGCCAAGTTGCTGTGAGTTGCTTCAAAAAGGTTTTCACTGTAGGGAGAAGGGCAAGAAGAATGTTTTGAAGGGGATCTGGCATGTTGAAAGTTTTAAATATCCAGTCCACAATATCAGAGAATTTTATGAACCCTGTTTCTTTTATGTCTTCTGATCGAGAAATGGGTGCACGAGGGGTTTTTGATGCCCCAGGAAGCGGTGGGTACTCCTGGTTTGATTTGAAATTAAAACCGGGGGGTACTTGCTTCGGTTTTTCTTCACCGCTTCCTTTTTGTGTTGTCTTATTAGTCATTCCGCTAGGGGTTATCTTACGACCGTTGCGAGAAAGATTAGGAGAGTTGATCATTCTCCTCTTCCTAGATCCCTCTGGCAAGGCATAAGAACACCCTTCGACGGGATCGTCAGATGTACCCTCATCGGTTGGCAAAAAGGAAAAGATGTTTCCTGTCGAGGGTGGCTCAGCCCTCTTAAGCATTTCTGCAAAAGAGCGCTTTGATCGTTCCTTAAGGGAACGCTTAATTTTTTCCTCGCGCTGTTTGTACGCGGGACACGCCGAAAGGTCATGCCGAGTTCCCTCGCAGTAAAGACACTTTTCATTATCCTCACTGCAAGCGGTCTCAACATGATTGCCTCCGTACTTGCTGCAGCGTGCCTTGTTGCAGCAGTAGGTGGCTGTATGACCTAACTGCTTGCAGTTTTGGCAATGCATGACCCGCGGTACGAACAGGCGTACAGGCAGACGAACCCTGTCCAAAGAGATGTAGTTCGGCAGTGCGGATCCGGCGAATGTTACACGGAAGGAGTCCGAAGAGAGGAATTTCTTCTTCCCTTCTTCGATGGATACTGAATGCAATTGCTTGACATCCAGTATCTTTACATCTTGAATCAGGGGGTTCTTGAAGCAGCCAACCCCGTGACGCAAAATGTCATCGACCGTGAGGCTTCCTTCGGTAACCACACCGTCGATCTCCACGTCCTTGGCAGGGATGTACACGCGGTACTCCCTTGTAAAGAGCTCGTAGCTAGCAATTTCGTTTGCTTGCTTCAAGCTACTCACGACAACTCGCAGTTTGTTCGGCCTCACCTTCGTAATCTCGGTTACGGCCGAAAACTGTTTTGCCAGGTCTTTGCCTATTTGAATTATATTCAATGGTTTTTTTAATGGGCCGGAAGTAAACAACGTAGGGACCGCTAGCGGCATCTGGGTAAGCTTTTACCCGTATTTCCGGTACCCTTGGTACGGGGCTAGGTAGCGGGGGTGGTACAGGGGATGGTAAGGGAGAACTGCTGGGGGAAATTTCAATTTCTTCCCCATTTGTTTCCACATCCAGGAAAAGTTGCACCTGCATGTCGTCCATTTTGCGGGAGCGTTACGCTCTACCGCACACAAACGAAAAATATTCAAATGTGGGGGGGGGAACAAGTAGTTGATATTCAATTTTAAAAACAATTTTTCAAACTACAATGGATAAAAATAAAATAAAAGACAGTAATACTAATACTAATAACAATAGTAATAATATTAATAATTATAATTATTATTATTATTATAATAATAATAACAATAATAATAATATTAATGATAATAATATTGATAGTAATATATTAATAATAATGATAAAATCTAAAGTGAATACTTCACCGAACGTCTAAGTCACGACCTCACGGCTGATAGTAGGATCAATCGAGTGTCTCCGCAGAACAAACAATGACGATCCAGCTTCGTGTTGTGACACAGTGGCCGTATCTTACACGCGACCTTGTAGATGCCACTTGTAGTTGACTTCCACTCGCTCGATCGTATGGTGGTCCGTGCTGCTAGCGGGGTAACAGCGGTGCGGGAGAATTGTTCTTGCTGATATATCAGCTGCGTATCAGATCACTGGCGGGGTAGCCTGCCCCTACCAGTGTGCAGAAGATGTTTCTGCCGATATATTGCAGACTATTGTTATCGCACAGCACAAGAAATAATCGAAAAAAATCACAGGAGGGTTGTGTGCAAAGCCACGACCGCAAGGTTGAAGTAGAATACTTTTACACAGCTCTACTTACGGCTGTAAATTAACCTACGGCCGGCGTATCGGTTCGCGCCGGTTATCGCGTTTAGCCTGGCAGAGGCCTAATGCGCACGGCCAACACAATAGAAAGGTGTTTTCGCATTGAAAATTAGACACGGCTTTACTGGAGTAAGTGTTGGCAAATGCATCTACCGCTAATACCGCCGCTATCGTACGAAAAATGACGCGCGTCTAAGAACACCCGAACTGTTTCGCCGTGCCGCTTCCATTTACTTCCTTATTACATCGGCCTTAGGGAAGAACCGGCTGCACCTACCGCTGAGGTTGTTACCATACTGCTACTGGTACCCAAAGCTATTAACTCTTCAAATTAAGTGTTTTATTTGTCCTCAAAAGAACAATTGTTCAATTCCATATCGGATATGATCGCATCTCTGTAATATTACCGGCAGTAATATTCTTCTAAGCAAAATGATCCTACTTTTCCATTAGAGGAAGTGCCGGCTGATGTACCGCAAAAATCTCGCCCGATCACTCGCGTTGGCGTTCAGCCTAGCAGAGGCCTGAGACGTGGTGACCAACCACAGGGCAAGTGATTTGTTTAATTTGAAGGCAGCCATAGGCGCGACCCGCTGCTATGGTCTGTTACTGCTGAGTGCCGATATCTGCTGTTACTGCTGTCAACGTTGTGGACGGTCCATCCAGTTCACCTTCCGACTAATGAATGTAGCTAGTTTTCCCAGAAACACTCTTTTATAGCCGAAGGGTGCTACGTAATAGGCCACGCCTTTCAGTTCAGGTTTACCATTTCCTTATGTTCTTTAGACGAATTATTCCACAATTCGCATTTGATTTTTGTATCCAGCGAATAAACACCGATGGTGCTCTCACACACGCAACGGTTTTAACCCGTATCTTATTGCGGTTTGTAACATCAAGCGATTTCGTTTGCTCGCTGTTGCAACTGTTGCAACTTGGCAACTGGGAGACGACGAAATTCTGTTACTGCCGATTGATTGAATCGACTTCATATCAGCTCTGCATAGTCGAACTAACTGTCTTTGTGAATGCGGTCTAACAGGGCAGTTTGTTATTCAAAGTTGGTCATGCTGATCGCAGCCTTTGCGCTGCCCCTACAGTGGAGAGTTTACTAAATAAAGTAAAAGTAAAAATAAGAACAACTACAACAGAATTTGATTGCGGTGCGGTATTTTATTTATTTTAAAACTATTCATCACATATAGGAAAAATTTGAAAAAAAAACTATCTTATTTTGTTGAATATAAATCATCTTATTTTATTTAAAACTATTCATCACATATAGGTACACTCTTTAGACATATTTATATGTTCCAAGAGTTCTATTTTTCGCCTTTCCAAAACAGCCTAAATATAAAAAATCGGTTGAAAAATAACCGTATTAAACATAAAAATGTGAGCTAAGGTAAAAAACAGGGTTCTGACCATAACTAATAATTTTTGGGGTATTTGAAAAACTTCAAGTAAATGCGCAAGTAACTTTTGACTAAAGCTACAACCCACACTAAGTCACATCGAAAGTTTTTGCATTTTTTTCATCATTTGTAGCACCGTGAAATAAATGTGCGATAGAAGCCAAAAATTTTGGTTTTCTTTATAAAACATACATGTTAGCCAAATATCAACCGATTTCCACAAAACTGCTTTTATTTGATACGGAATTGAATATATATTTTCGAAATTATAGTGTATTTGTGGTATGTTTCTTACAAAAATAGACGGCAAATTCAAAATAAATTGAAAAATTGCGTGAAAAAGTCTATAAAATTGGATATAAACTCAAATAACTTAACATGTTTTATTGAAATTAGAAAAAAACCTGTATATATTTTGAAAGCTCTATTTGTCCTCTTTCTAAAACTGCTTTAATATTGAAAATCGGTTTACAAATGACTGAGTTAAAAAAATTTATATTCGCTGAGGTCCAAAAAACCGTATTTTGACCATAACTTCAGATTTTGAAGGTGTTTGGAAAATTTCTAGTATGAGCGAATGTTACACTCAACAAGACCTACAACCTACACTAGGTCACTTCAGAAGTTCTTGCCTTTTTTTTTCATTTGTAGCACAGTGTTATTTGTTTATTTGCCTTGAAAAAAGCATTTTGCGGTACAAAATCGGTTACTGATTACAACTTTGGAGCTGCCCTAACATTGGGGGAATTAAGATACACGGACAACATGCACTGTGGAAGCTATTTTACAGTCAGTAAATTCGACGGGTGCGACAGATTTAAATTGCTAGGATGCAACACAGAATGCTTGCTTGCGTTGACAAAAATTATTAACTTTCAATGACTTGTTCATTTGCCTTGAAAAAGGCATTTTGATTTCCAACATTGGATTTCCCGATGGCAGTCTTCATGTTGCCCCAACACGGGAGGAATAATGGCTGTCTGGCGACACACGCTGAGAAAAACCGCGCTGCTCCTGAGACGTGGTGACCAACCACAGGGCTAGTGCTGCTGCTAAGGAAGGACGCTCCAGCTGAAACAGGCTCTTATATAGGTCAAATAGCATGTTTTCAAATGCAAGGTATATGATCCTGTCGACCGTGCTTGGGAAGCAAGCATAAAACGACCAATCAGAGGTCGAATTTTTCGTTTTGACAAGGCTTGACTATTTTAAATAGTACAATAGTTTGAATAAAAAATTACAATTATCTTATTTTGGGAAGAATCTTAGAAGATTTTCCAGTCTATTGCTGCAAAAACGAAGGAAATCCATCGAATACTAACCGATTTATTAGTATTTGAAATTGGACATATTTTTCACTTTTTTCGGTTTTAGATTTTCATTTCACATCCCTATGTAGCCGAACTTACTGAGAGAAGTATTCTACTTCAAAAAACACCCGTACGATAACTCGTGTATTGTTATTTTGCGAATCACACGGAGATAAACAATTTGCGTCTAATCGAGACGAAAGCAAAACAACGAATGCCCAAATATTGACGTAGGTCTACAACTGTTTTCACTATAAACAAAACGATTCTAAACATGTGTACATTGACTGACATGGCATTGAACGAAACTGTTGGTAGATACACCGTTGAGTGTTAGTGAAAAACTAATGTTCTTATTTAGTAGGCTCCGTCACATTTAGTTGCAGCATCTGACAATGCGAACGCAGTTGACATTTCTTCGATAGGTTCACACAGTTGTACATGGCGACATGGCGTACAGAAGGAAATATAGTCCCTTGCTGCGGGGCCAATTCGTACAGCACCCAACAGAATAACGGAAAGAGCAAAACAACCCGTCATACCATTCGTAGTCCTACCACTTCTACGTCAGGCCTCTGTTATAAGCACAGAGCCTTCTACTCTTTTACTTTTTTCTGTAATGAAGTATTGTTTTTTTTTGTAAAATATTTTTTAAGTATTATGTAGAACTACATCTTAGGTATATGATACTCAAGCTCGCCAACATCGATTCTACTGTTAACTTCATTAACGTAAATGATGTATAATATGAAGAGTTTTAGTATCAGACTACGTTTGAATGAACCTTCATTAACCAGTGCAGGCCGCATTAAATCGTAAACTGACCGGTAACGCGTCAAATGTATGGTAGCTGACAGGCCTGCCATCTCCGTGGATGATTCGCATCAGCCGTCATTCACGAAGCGATTGTGGGGTTGCTTCGTAGGTTTGACGACAGCTGTTTGTTCCCTGTGTTGATCCATATTCGACTCCAGTTTTCGTAGAAATTTCGCTATCAGTATCTCAAAACATCCGTCAGTTTGAGTTTTCAAAATATATTAGCATCTTGAGCAGAAAATTCAGTTATCATTTTTTGCGGAAGTCGTGAAAAACAAAATCTTAAATTATGTTCCAATGTCTACAAAAATTCGCTAATTTCCGCAAAACACACAATCAATTATTTCATTTCTCCTGGTATCATTGTAAAATGTATTTATTCTCCACAGGTGTATTGATTCTGGTGCTGGCGTATACCGCAGTTGGTTCCCTACTGTTCGTCACGCTGGAAGGAGATGCAGACGATGGCGACATGATAGAAAGTTCGGTAGCAGCGTCTAAACCATATCCTAGACACGATGTAGTTAGCTCAGATATAAGACTAAAGTAAGTACTTAATTATGCCAAACAAGTTTTCTGCTAAACATGTTAAGAATTCAGTAGAAATAACATTATAGCGAACATTAATGAAAATTTACATGAGAATTGAGCAACTTAGATGACGAGAGAAAGAAAACTATATCTAGCTAGTATTTTTTCAGGGGGTGTTTTTCGGCTTCGCAGTCTTTCAGCAATAAAACGAATTAATATCGTTCCCCTGATAAAATCCCTCAGTTGGTAGCATAAATTGCTAGTATTTTTTCTTGCAAATTTCATTTTATCATGTATTTACGCCTTTCCATTCGGGTTGGAAAGTTGAAAATCAACTGCAATTAATTTCTTTCCTTCAGTATGGCATTTCAATAAAACCAAAATCGACCCAATTAATGAGGGCTCTTCACACTGTAAATACATATTCCCTTTATAATTGCCGTATAATTAAATAAGAATGAAAAAATAAATCATGATACTTAGCACACCCACACAAAACCATGAAAGTCCACAATCAATCGACTGAAACTAAGTTTTCCTGTTCTACGCAAAATTATCTTTCATAACTCCGTCTAACACTTGCTCAACACATTCATTTTTAATTGCACATAAAGTTCTACCTGGCAGTGCTGCAGCGTAACCAGCATTTCAACCAGAAGTTTTTGCTCTAATTAGGATTTCCCAGTGAGCAAATTTTGTGCTGCACAGAAATGTTGCCCTAAACCGATAATGAACATCGACGAGAAATACAACTAAATACATAGAACGAACTGTATTTCGAGCAATTATAGTTCGGAAGAAGTTTGCTTTCTATTTTATCAGACTCGTACGTTCACAGTTCGTACAAAGCGAGAAGTTTTCACTGATGTAGTTTAATGTATTTTCGTAATTGCTTACTTTCTTTTTCAGAACTGTAGATCGGCTGTGGTCCATTACGGAAGACCTAAATATATTATACAAAGAAAATTGGACACGACTTGCGGCCCAGGAAGTGCAACATTTTCAGGTACTGGATGATAAAGTTTTCAATTACTTGCAACACCTTGTTATATCTCATTTCCTTCTTGACTGTTAAATAAACCTATTCGTTTGTACGATGTAATAACACGATTGTATTGAGAAAGGTTTCTCTCAAGGGTGAAACCACGTAAGCTTATTTCTTCCTTCATTTCCCCCGCCAGTGAAAGGTTCATTTTGTTTTTTTTTTTTTTTCAACTCCGTTTGTATTAGAGCCTGCATCTGTTCTCGTTCTTAAGTGCCGGGCTATGCTACCTTTAACCTTTGGGTGGTCTACGACCACGTTTGGTTATATATTTTCTCGCCTGACCGCCAATTCTTTCCCATTAGTGTGCGAACAACCGGAAAAGTTTAGTTTAGATATGTTGAACCGATGACGATGATATTGCAAACGGCATCTAGGGCAGTGCAGTGTTTTATTTGCAGAGCACGATTCCGATATAAAATAAATTCAACACTTTTCTCACGGTGGCATGTAGCGACCAAAAATCACTTTATGAGATTTTTGGTCCGCTTATGCCACTAGCAAAAATTTGTATCAACAGTCACGAACGCCTCTGGCATTTGAGCGAACTTCCAATGTTCATATCCGTCTAGCTGGCTT
Source organism: Wyeomyia smithii (assembly GCF_029784165.1). Classification (NCBI taxonomy): domain Eukaryota; kingdom Metazoa; phylum Arthropoda; class Insecta; order Diptera; family Culicidae; genus Wyeomyia; species Wyeomyia smithii. Next base: position 170,108,724 of record NC_073695.1, on the reverse strand, counting down.
TCCTCCACACAAAATATATAGGGCTCAATAAATAATAAACTTTCGAAGAAAATTTGGTTACTACGCTGGTAAGCTTCAAAATCACGTTATGGGTTGCACTTCAATCATCTGATTTGTTGCCAAATTAGGATATGATAACAACTTGAAAGTTTGTCAATTTTATAGAATTTCTCTGAGAACCAATATAATAGCATAAATAACTAAGACGATAGAGCTACTAGTGAAATTCACGCCTAGTTTTCAACCTAGTTTAGTTTGATCTTGTCTAAGCTAATCTTCTTACTCAAAACCTATTCTTGCGTCAAACTAAACAACCGAGCAATATTTTACATTAAATTTTGAAATGAGATAAAAAATGTGCTGAACATTAAATCCATTCAAGTGCAACCATAAGTTTGCGCATCGATAAGCCATTCAAACCAAGTCTCAAAACGGTAAAAAATTCACGTAACCAACAATGTTTCGACCAACTAGACATTGTAGACGAAATTTTTGGTTTCCGTGAACTAACAAAAGCGGTTATCTAAAAATGTGGCACCACCAAACATGAATCCAGTAATCGTGAATCATTATCTAATTTTCCAGTGCTCAACGTAGAAAATACATTGCACACTATGAGAAAGTTTTTTGGTAGCTTTTTAGTGTCACATAACTATACATTTGCTGGTGAACCAAAGACTTCACATGTATATATTTTTCTCGGAGTCACTTAATATAGCAAGTGATTATTTGTACAGCTTACAGCATTCGTTGCTAACAAATGGTTCATTCAATCTCAAGTATGCACACCTCATGTCAGCGATCTTCTAACATTTGGCTTGACTTTTTTGAAAAAAATCCATTTTTCGTCAAGAAGTCTTGTTTTTTTTCCTTTAGGGCTTCAAAAACATGATGTTTAGAAATAAATGGATACATGGTTTTAGAAGAAAATTAGTCAAGGATTCCAAAAAATATCAATTGGTCAATATGAATGGTAATGTTGCCGAATAGTTTATTTTTGCATTTGAAAAAAAAATTGCAACAAATGAGAATACTTTGATTTCCAATTAATTATTTTCATGGTGTTCCTTAGAAAATTTTGCAAGAAGAACACTTATCGCCCCAAGGTATTATGAGCAAAACTCGACTTACAGCATTTTTAAGATGTAAAGTCGATTTTTTTCTGGTTCGAGCATTCTTGTCTTTGGCGTTTTTGCCTCTTTCCTGTTTTACAATGTCGGTTCAATTAAGCAACATCAATTTACTTTTTCAAATGTAACAATAAGATAGCTGGCAATACTGCCGGTCGAAATTGTTTTGAAGTAGAATACTTCTCTCAGGAAGTTCGGCTACATAGGGATGTGAAATGAAAATCTAAAACCGAAAAAAGTGAAAAATATGTCCAATTTCAAATGCTAATAAATCGGTTAGTATTCGATGGATTTCCTTCGTTCTTGCAGCAATAGATTGGAAAATCTTCTAAGATTCTTCCCAAAATAAGATAATTGTAATTTTATTATTCACACTATGGTACTATTAAAAATAGCCAAGCCTTGTCAAAACGAAAAATTCGACCTCTGATTGGTCGTTACATGATTGCTTCCCAAGCACGGTCGACAGAATCATATACCTTGCAATTGAAAATATGCTATTTGGCCTATATAAGAGCCTGTTTCAGCCGGAGCCGCTCATAATAGTTCTAGACAACAGCGACAACAGCAGTCGTCCTTCCTTAGCAGCAGCACTAGCCCTGTGGTTGGTCACCACGTCTCAGGAGCAGCGCGGTTTTTCTCAGCGTGTGTCGCCAGACAGCCATTATTCCCCCACTGTTGGGGCAACATGAAGATTGCCATCAGGAAATCCAATTTTGGAAATCAAATGCCTTTTTGAAGGCAAATAAACAAGTCATTGAAGGTTAATAATTTTTGTCAACGCAAGCAAGCATTCTGTGTTGCATCCTAGCAATTTAAATCTGTCGCACCCGTCTAATTTACTGGATGTGAAATAGCTTCCACAGTGCATGTTGTCCGTGTATCTTAATTCCCCCAATGTTATGGCAGCTCAAAAGTTGTAATCAGCAACCGATTTTGAACCGCAAAATGCTTTTTTCAAGGCAAATAAACAAATAATTGAAGGTTAATAATTTTCTGGCATCAACACAAGCAGACATTCTGTGCGGGATGCAATCAAATTCTGTTGTAGTTGTCAAATTTTTAATTTTCCTTAATTTAGTAAACCCCCCACTGTAGGGGCAGCGCAAAGGCTGCGATCAGCATGACCAACGTTGAATAACAAACGGTTAGCGTTTATTCACTAAAAATTCATCCAATTCAAAACAGGTTTTTGTCTGAGTACAATAATTTGCACATAAAGACATTAAAAATTTTACCGCATTATCAGACGCGTTTCTCCAGTCATGCCTCGTGAACGTGAAGGTTCCCTATCACAGACATAGATTTCGTACTCCAGCACGTTACAACACGTGGAAATTGTCTTTTTACTTCAACTAGTGCAACATTTCTTGGAAGTGTTTTATTATTCTCGGGTAAGAGACTGCGAGTGCATTTATTGCACTTATTGAGAAATCCATCGGAAGTGTATTCAGTGCTATGTCTAAATATATGAAAGCCAATTACAAGCGTGATGCTCGGAAACGCGCGAAGGACCAGCATGGGGGAAGTGCATCGAAGAAACCAAGTACCAGTACGGAGGTCAATTTAAAAGCAGCCAGAGGTAACACGTGTTCAACCTCTGGTTGGGACGCTGGAGAAGGGCCTTCTACTAGAGGTAGGAGAAATCGAACCATTTATTTATTCCGTATGCTCTCATGTCTAATTTACCTAGGATATAATACTGCGAAAATGATGATATTTATATATTGTCGTGCATGCAATATAAGCACTCTATATGAACTCTCCTAAGGGATGTTATAAAAGGCAAAATAATTCTAACTTTTAATTCTCATCATTTTCGTTGCATAAACAAAGATTTATAAAGGTACAACAGTTTACTGAAACAAAAGGTCTGAACTGCGCCTAAAAGGTTCCGCACATGATATACCATAAGTCCTCATCTAAATGTCATATCTGCATAACACAGCACGAAAAGTTCTGATTGCATTTTGAAGTAGAATACTTCTCTCAGGAAGTTCGGCTACATAGGGATGTGAAATGAAAATCTAAAACTGAAAAAGGTGAGAAATATGTCCAATTTAAAATGCTAATAAATCAGTTAGTTTTCGATGGATTTCCTTCGTTTTTGCAGCAATCGATTAGAATATCTTCTAAGATTCCTTTCCTACCAAATGCATGAAATTGCAATTTTATTATTCGAACTATTTTACTATTGAAAATTCTTAAGCCTTGTCAAAACACAAAATTCGAGCTCTGATTGCTCATTATACGATTGCTTTCCCAAGCACGGTCGGCAGAGTTATGGACCTAATAAATTGGGAATGCATCATTTGGCCTATATAAGAGCCTTCATCAGATAATAAACAGACATTTCATCGGATATTAAATTGAACAACTGAAATTTGAAGAACACAAATGAATATTTGAAGAGTATTATTAATATATTAATTTTCTCGTTTTGCGCTATAATCCAAAGTTAACTATCTTCATCTACATGCATACTCTGACTATTATTACGTGTTTGCGTCGCTCAGTGTTTGGCTACGGTTATGCAGAACGCAAATAACGGCGCGATGCGATTCGGCAAGACGAAATGTGTTGAAATGTATAGCTCTACTTCGCCTTAAAAAGAGCTGAACGTTTCACCACGGTAAGGCAAATCAAAAACTTCATTTAAAATATCAAACAAAGAGAAATTACAATACTGCCAATGAACGGTCAACGTTTATTTACTAAAAAAAATGACTGACACGCAAGCAGCCGGGTTATCTTTCTTGTAAAAGTATTCTACTTCAACCTTGCGGTCGTGGCTTTGCATACAACCTTCGTGTGATTTTTTGGATTTATTGACTAATTTCCTTCATGTCGCGTCATTCAGAATGGCCATAATCAAAATAGTTCCAGAGATTACCAAAAAAAAATAAGCCAATTAGAAAAAAAATTGAATTTAATTCTTGAAAAACTCAAAACTTAAAAAGAAGCTGAAACTCGAATTTTGCTTATAATGCCTCTGGATAATAAGTGTTTTCCATGTCAATTTTTCTCAGAAAAACAATGAGAATATTTAATCTGATACACCAGCTGATGACCCGAAAAATGCAATTTCATTTTTCAACTGCAAAAACAACCTATTTGGCAACTTACTTACCTTACCAGTCAGCTTCAGGCCGAAGTGTCCCTTGCTGTTCAAAGAAGTCGTCTCCATTCAACTCGGTCCATGGCTGCAGCTCGCCAGCCATGTCGTCTGCGGAGGCCCCGCAGGTCGTCTTCCACTTGATCGAGCCACCTTGCTCGCTGCGCGCCCCGTCGCCTTGTTCCAGTCGGCTTGTTATCAAGAACCATTTTCACCGGGTTGTCGTTCGACATCCTAACGACATGCCCAGCCCACCGTAGTCTCCCGATTTTCGCCGTTTGAACGATGAGTGGCTCTCCCAGCAGCTAATGCAACTCGTGGTTCATCCATAAGGCGTCGACGAATTTCTCTGCTGGTGTCGTTGTCAGCAGTCACCAGTGAGCCCAGGTACACGAACTCGTCTACCACCTCGATTTCATCACCGCTAATATGAATTCGTGGCGGGAGGTTGACGCTGTCTTCTCTGGAACCCCTTCCTCTCATGTACTTGGTCTTCGATGCGTTTATGGCCAGTCCAATTCGTCCGGCTTCAGCCTTCAGTCTGATGTACGTCTCCGTCATCTTTTCGAGGTTTCGTGCTACAATATCAATGTCATCGGCGAAGCCAAAGAGCTGAACAGACCTTCTAAAAATCGTGCCACCGTGTCAGTTTATCCGAAAAGCCGTAATTGTGCATAATCTGCCATAGCTGGTACACTGGGGTCGCTTTTAACGCGGTTGGTTGTACCGCATTTAAAAGATTAGATTCGATATATTTATACTAAACCTATTTGATACCGCGTACAAATAATCTTCCGAATCAGGTAAAAATAATCCGCGTTATTGTAAAAATATCCCGTTTAAAAAAACGCATAACAACAACCCGCGTAAAAAGCGACCCCAGTGTATCGAATGATTGTTTCGTATGCCGATTTGAAATCGATGAACAAGTGATGTGAGGGCACGTTATACTCACGGCACTTCTGTAGGACCTGCCTATTTGGTCCGTGGTGGCGCGGGCACCCATAAATCCCGCTTGGTATTGCCCCACGAATTCCCTTACAAACGGTGATAGTCGACGGCACAAAATTTGAGAGAGTACCTTGTAGGCGGCGTTCAGCAACGTGATTGCGCGGTAGTTGCAGCAATCCAACTTGTCGCCTTTTTTGTAGATGGGGCAACGTGTACCCTCCATCCACTCCTCCGGTACCACCTCCTCCTCCCAAATCTTGGCAATAACCCAGTGTAGTGCCTTAGCCAGTGATTCACCACCGTGTTTTAACAGCTCGCTGGGGAGTTGGTCAGCTCCAGCGGCTTTATTGTTTTTCAGCCGGCCGATCTCCTCTCTAACCTCCTGGAGTACAGGGGCTGGGATTCTGTCGTCATCTGCGCGTACACCGAGATCTACTACCACTCCGTCGTCGTCCTCTGCTACATCGCCATTAAGGTGCTCATCGTAGTACTGCTTCCACCTGTCAATCACCTCACACTTGTTCGTGAGAAGGTTGCCGCCCAGGTCCCTGCACATGTCGGCTTGTGGCACATAGCCTTTGCGGGAACAGTTCAGCTTCTCGTAGAACTTTCGTGTGTCATTCGCACGGTACAGTTCCTCCATCGCCTCGCGATCTCGATCTTCCTCCTGGCGCTTCGTCTCCCGCAAGACCGAGTTTTGCCTGTTCCGTGCGCGTCGGTAGCACTCCACGTTCGCCCTCCTTTGGTGTTTGGCAACACTGCCACTTAAAATTGATAATTTACTTACCATACCAATCAGACGAGAGCCGTGGTGACTCGTGCTGTATCAAGAAGTTGTCGCCATGTTACTCGGTTTTGGGCTGTGTTTCGCCAGTTCCCCAGGCGTCTCATCATCAAGTCTCCTGCGATCTGGCCAAGCCATCGTGCACGCTGCATCCCTCTATTTCTGGTGCCGGCAGGGTTTCTGAAAAAAGTGTCCGGCATCTTTACGACGTGACTGGCCCACCGCAACCTATTGACTTTCATTAGGTGTGCAATGGGGTTCTCTCCAAGCAGCGCGTGCAGCTCATGGTTTATGCGCCGTCGCCATTCTCCGTCGTCCGTCTGTGGTCCACCGTAGATAGTCCGCAGCACCTTCCGTTCGAAAACTCCAAGACCGTTGAGGTCCTCCACGAGAAGCGTTGTTGTCTCGATTCCGCAGAGGACTACCGGTCTTATCAGGGTTTTGTACAGCGTCAACTTCGTGCCTCGTCGCACTCGACTCGAACGAAGTGTCTTCTGAAGTGAAAACTAGGCACGATTTCTAGCCCGGATGCGTCTCTGGATCTCTTTGCTGGTGTTGTTGTCGGCGGTCACCAGTGACCCCAATTACACGAACTCGTCGATCACATCAAGCTCATCGCCGTCCGGATTCGGCTTTCAGTCGGGAGTAAGTTTCCTCCGTCATCGCGAAGTTACGTGTTATGATGTCAAAGTCATCTGCAAAGCCCTGAAGCTGAACAGACCTTGTGAAAGTCGCCCTCAGGATCACACTCTCAAGGGAGATGTTAAACAGCAAACAGGAAAGTCCATCACCTTGTCTCAACCCTCTGCGCGATTCAAAGGGGCTCGTGAGTATCACCGAAATACGCACGTAGCACATCACTTGTACCATGGTGACCTTGATCAATCGAATCAGTTTATCCGAAAATCTGTTGTCGTGCATGATCTGCCATAGCTGCTCTCGATCTACTGTATCATAGACAGTGTGAAGTCGATGAAGATGTGATGTGTGGGCACGTTGTACTCACGACATTTCTTTAAGATCTGTCGGATTGAGATGATCTGGTCCATGGTGGCACGGGCTCTCATAAAGCCCGCTTGGTAGTGGCCCACGAACCTCCTGGTTGAAGGTAATAGACGACAGAACAAGATCTGTGGGAGTATTTTGTAGGCGGCATTGATAAGCGAGATACCGCGGTAGTTGCGGCACTCACGCTTGTCAACCTTCTTGTAGATGGGCCTTGTCACCCTTCTTGTAGACGACTCCCAGTATTGCCATTCAGGTGTCCATCGAAGTACACCTTCCACCTGTCGACCACCTTGCTGGCATCCGTGAGATGGCTCCCATCCGTGTCTTTGCACATGTTGGCTTCCGGCACATAGCCTCTGCAAGACTGATTTTCCTTCTCATAGAACTTCCGCGTATGATATTTCTTGGAACCCTCAATTATTTTTTTTCAAAACCCATGTATCAGTTTATTTCTAAATATCATATGGTAATTGAAATAAAACAAGGCTTTTTGACGAAAAATGACACTTTTTCAAAAAAAATGGGTGGGTCCCACGGAGTGAGCGGTAAACCTATCGGAACCATAATTGAGATTTTTGCATCATGACCTTACATGAACAATTCCCCAAGCTTTGAGCAAAAACCCGTTTGACACGGAATGACCCAAACGTTGTTCGCTTTTCAAGGCGAAATTGATTCCAAATTGTATTTGTGTGCGAATTGTGTTTCAATGCCGCGGCACCCGACAACAGCACCCGACACGCCCGACCCCAACAAACAAAAAGAATACAAAGCGCGAAGAGATACATTCGCAAACACCGTCAACAGAATATACCAGTGACCGAATAAAACATTCTAATAAAACGACTTTCGCGTCAACTCGTCTATCCTTATCTAACTTTGTGCATGTGTAAATTTTATCAAAACTAAGCAACTTTGCATACTGTTTCTATAAAATTTGTCTAGCCGAACATTTGCAAAAGACCTGAACTGCCGTTCTACGCATAGTTGTCCCATGTTACTTTTGGTCGATTTTCGTTTTTTATCACCAATGAGTCTATTTTCACGTATATTTTTGAAAAACTTTCAAAAATAACATTGTTTGTTCCAAAAATCTTGAAAAACTATACCAAGTCTGTTTTTCCCATCGATGATTTTCTACACATATGTGTCCCACTAGATTTTTTCTATTCTAATTCATCCCACTAACCACTAATTCCCACATTTATAACTTGGGCAGGGCAACAGAGCACTAAAGACTTCTTCTAACAACGTTTGGTACATTACAGGTTTCAGAAATTCGGTACTGAAAATCACATTGCTTGATTATTTAAATGCGGTACGTTCATATCTTTGTGAGGGATAACTAAGCCATGTTTGCTGGTTTGTAATCTGAATGCTCTTCCTTTTCGACCATAAAAAAAAGATAAACGCATGAGATTCATACTAATTGGAAGTTGTAAGAACTGTCTTTTGTGTGTAGCCAAAATGGTGAAAGCCCAACAACGTTCTAATATGATAGGAATGGGCAATCTAAAAAACAATTCCCTTTTGTAATGGTTAGTCTTCTGATACTTATTCAATTAACTAAACTTTCATCTCGACTATCATCACTTGGGTATAAAGACAACAAGATTAGCGTGATCATTTTCGTAAAAGGTTAAACAGCCTTGTATCCTCAGTACGAACTTTGTATTGGGAAACATCGAATGCACGTGGTGGGACTGATATGCGTAGAAATTACATATTGGAAGGCAAATTTCTCGGCATTATTGTCCCAGTGGGTAGTTTTATGGAAACGAGTGTTAAATCGAAAATCGATTTATTGAAAACAGTCTATTGCAAGGTAAAACTGGTTAGAAGCCCATAATTGCATTTGTCACATTGACGCAATGCGTAGAAGTATTGTAGAACTTTAACATCGTTTTTCTCGTTTGCATGATTTGGAACATGGGACAAATATGCGTAGAACGGCAGTGAAGTTCTTAAACCTTTTTTTGACGTAGAACTACGTTTTTCTTTAGCCTACCACATAGGGATGTAAATAGGAAAACTATTAACGAAAAAGGGACGAAATATGTCCCTTTTCAAATGCTTATAAATCGGTTTGTTTTCAACCGATTTCCTTCATTTTTGCAGCAATTGTTTGGAAAATTATACACGCATCCACCCAAATGTATAAAATTGTTGATTGATTATGCAAACTATTGTACTATTGATAATTGTCAAGCCTTGTTTAAACGAAAATTACGTCCTCTGATTGGTCGTTATATGAATGCTTCCCAAGCACGGTCGACAGAATCGTATACCTTGCAATTGAAAACATGCTATTTGGCCTATATAAGAGCCTGTTTCAGCCGAAGCCGCTCATAATAGTTCTGGACCGCGACAAGTTGTCAACAGCAGTCGTCCTTCCTTAGCAGCAGCACTAGCCCTGTGGTTGGTCACGATGCACAGTGGGGCGACTCCATACAAAGGCTGGCCAAGCAAAAAAAGTGTCGAAAAATGCGACAAAAACTTGGTATCTACATAACTTTGGGGCGCTGAACACGAATTTGGCATCAATTTTTTGTTTGGGGCCGTCCATAAAACACGAAATCCAATTTTTAATATTTTTTGGCACTTTTTTCTTTTTTTATAGAATTATATGATCTTTGACCACAAGTAGTGCCACCGGACGTCCTCACCATTGAAAAAATATGTAATTTATGGACAACCCCTTGAATCAAACAAATTTTGCCGAAATAGATATATATATTTTTTTTAATAAACTAAAACAACACTAGTAATACAAACTAATTACAAATTGAAAAAATCATCATCAGCATCATCATCTTCCGCTGTGACCGCTTAAATCTCGTGTTGAATTGTTTCCAGAAAATTTGAAGTTCATTATACTTATCAGCAGGAAAAATGTCTTTCGCTGCAATTTTCATTTCTTCTAGTAATTTTCGATGTTTCATTGTTTCATATACATGTTATCTTCCTAATCCGGTTTCTATGGTTGAGAAAGTACATTTAAATACATGTATAACACCATGAATTGACAACTTACTAGACATTGAATTAGGTGGTGCCGCTGAAGTTGAAGGTTCCATAATAAAATTCAACGAATTTATGAACTTGAAAACCAAGACACTGGAATGACACAACGTTCTAAATGAATACGAATAGATGCGGAGGGCGACGACTGTTCTTTGTTTTTTTCTCATAAAGCAAAATGTGTGCTCTACTTTTGTATGCCAACGAGTGCGAAGCAGAAGCAATCTTCAAACGGGTTATTGTTAGCCGGAGTTTGATGGTATGAATTTGCTGCTAGTATTTTACACTTCAATCAGTTTAGCGAATTTCATGATCTTAAATTGAAAAGGGCTGAATAATTTTAATATTGTTTTAAATTGCAGAAAGCGATAAAGTTTGACATAATTGAAAGTTTCATAAAGATTTGTTCACTATTTTCTTATTTAACACTTGTTTTATAACTTTTAATTGATAAATTTTGTAATTTTTGCCAAAATTTTTATTTTATTCTTACGGATTGAGTTCGACATCATAAATTTCCACTACCCCATCATAATTATGATTAAAATTAATCCTGGATGAAATTTGAACCTCAAAAAAATGAAAAAAAAAACAACTATCGCTTTTTTCACTAAAGTGGCAATTTGCGCAGCAGCGGACTGTATGCATTTGAAAGCCTACGTTCTTACCTAAATTTTGAATGTAGTCACGAACGTGGCAAACTGCGGCAACAAAGCTTTTAAGCTACTTGTCTACGAAAAAATCACGTTTTTTTTAATTTTTTCTAGTATCAGGCCTATTATGACCAAATTTTACAATATCTAATGAAATGGGTTTGTTTTGCACAATATTTACAACAACTTTTTCTTTGACGTCAAAAAAATCCAAGCTATCATTGAAGCTACAGAGCGTTTCAAAGTAATGTACTTTTTTTCAAAAAAAGGACAAAAAACGTCAGTTAACCAAGCTTTGAAAAGTCATAAAAAATTCAGATTTCATTATATTACGCCCAAATTTGGGATTTAGACACTTGAATGTTAGAGCAATAAAGGAAAAATATTATGAAACAGCTAACGAAAAAAATTTTTTGGCCGATGGCCAGCGATTCCCCACTGTGCGATGTCTGAGTAGCAGCGCGGTTCTTCTCAGCGTGTGTCGCCAGACTGCCATTATTCCCCCGTGTTAGGGCAGCATGAAGATCGTCATCACCAAATCCAATTTTGAACAGCAAAATGCCTTTTTTCAAGGCAAATAAACAAGTCATTGAAAGTTAATAATTTTTGACAACGTAAGCAAGCATTCTGTGCGGATTCTACCAGTTACATCTGTCGCGGCCGTCTAATTTAAAGAAGGTGAAATAGCTTCCACAGTGCATGTTGTCCATGTATCTTAACTCCCCCACTGTTGGGGCAGCACAAAGGTTGCGATCAGCAACCGATTTTGAACAGCAAAATGCCTTTTTTCAAGGCAAATAAACAAGTAATTGAAGGGTGAAAATTTCCTAACATCAACACAAGCAAACATTCTTCGCGGGATCCTAGCAATCAAAATCTGTTGTAGTTTATTTAGTTAATACCCCCACTGTTGGGACAGCACAAAGGCTGCGATCAACATAACCGATTTTGAATAACAAACTGCCCTGTTAGAACGCATTCACAAAAGCAGTTAATTCGAATATGCAGAGCTAATATGAAGTCGATTCAATCTATCAGCATTAACAGAATTTCGTCGTCTCCCAGCTGCAAAGTTGCAACATGATGCAACACGTAACAACGAGCAAACAAAATCGCTCGATGTTACAAACCGCAATAAAATACGGGTTAAAACCGTTGCGTGTGTGAGAGCACCAACGGTGTTTATTCGCTGGAAACAAATATCAAATGCGAATTGTGGAATAATTCGTCTAAAGAATATTAAAGAATTAGACAACTGAACAAAAAGGCGTGGCCTATTACGTAGCACCCTTCGGCTATAAAAGAGTGTTTCTGGGAAAACTAGCTACATTCATTAGTCGGAAGGCGAGCTGGATGGACCGTCCACAACGTTGACAGCAGTAGAAGCAGATACAGCACTCAGAAGTAACAGCGGGTTGCGCCTGTGGCTGCCTTCAAATTAAATAAATCATTTGCGCTGTGGTTGGTCACCATGTCTCAGTAGCAGCGCGGTTCTTCTCAGTGTGCCTCGCCAGACTGCCATTATTCCCCCACTGTTGGGGCAGCATAAAGATCATCATCACCAAATCCAATTTTGAACAGCAAAATGCCTTTTGACGTAGAACTACGTTTTACTTTAGCATACCACACAGGGATGCAAACTGAAAAACTGGGACGAAATTTGTCCCTTTTCAAATGCTTATAGGTCGGTTGGTTTTCAACCGATTTTTTTCATTCTTGCAGCAATCGATTGGAAAATTATACACGCATCTGCCCAAATGCAGAAAAATGTTGTTTGAATCTTCGAACTATTGCACTATTGAAAATTGTCAAGCCTTGTTGAAATAAAAATAACGTCTTCTGATTGGTCGCTTGCTTGCTGTGTGTGTATGATATGGTATGATGTGTGTGTATGATATGATATGATGTGTGTGTGTGTCTCTATGAAATGTTGTGACGTGTATGCGTCTGTATGATATGGTATGATGTGTGTGTGTCTATGATATGGTATTATTTGTGTGTGTGTGTGTGTGTGTGTGTGTGTGTGTGTGTGTAACAGCAACAATATCGCACGCTTAGCCTGGGGGCTAATAGCGGTCTCGATCAACTCGATTTTAGTTGACAGAATTCGTTATCGATATTGTTTTTGGCACATTTTGTATGTGTAGGATAAGTACAACGATACACCGTGCCCCAGTGCTGAGTCGAGAAAATTTCCAGCTCGCAAAGATCCTCGACTCGATCGGGAATCGAACCCGATATCACAACCGTGTAGGAGAGCTAGCCGACCGACATCGCTAACCACAGAGCCACGGGGACCACACTGTGTGTGCTGTGTATGGTTTTTAACTCGGCACGTTCTGCTAACTGCTGAATCCGGTTCACGAAATTCACAACCCTTCATTAGTAGACATTATAACTCATTACCCAAGTAAAAATATTGGTTTTATCAAAGTTTTATAATGCTCAATACAGCCAAAAAAGCGCTATGAAACTTTGATAAAACCAGTTGTGTTACTAGGGTAATGAAACACTCAATGCATTTGTTAATAGTGTACGTAGTTCTACGTCATTTATGCGGTCGTGTCTTGGATACAACCTCCTACTCCGGAAACAGCAACTAGACCCGCACGATACTCTCAGGCCCCGAGGGAGACAACCCAATATGCCAGTCCGTAATATCTTGGCCCAGCAGCGGAACATATTCAATATGCTACTTACCTATGGCGATGGAAAACCATCAAACAACAAATCAGTGCTTTTAATGCAAAACATTCTAGCTTTAAGTTAGATTTAGTTTCAGTTCGTAGTCGGCAGCGAGGATAAAAAATTTGCTTTTAGTTATTAAGATACTTTAGAAAGTAAGCTACCAGATATAATTGGCGCCGTTAAACATTGAATTGTATTTGTGCCGTGTCAAATAAATTATAGATGAAGAAAAAAAAAACAACCTCCTACTTTTTTATAAATCGATATGACTAAAAAATTAACCATCTAGTTGGTCTCGAGATACGATACTGTCCTAACAAGCCAGTTGACGTAGGTTCAAGTCTTGGCTCGAGAGATACTGTTAGTGTCAATAGGACCGTACCGTAGCGTAATTGTCCTGTACATTGAATAGTTGGCTGCCAAATCTTTGTTAAATAAACAGAAGGTCAAGTTTCGTATCTAAATATAGCACCAAGGCTTTGCGTTGCCAAAATATGGGTCTTCGAATAACGAAAAAAGTGGCATAAAAACCCCATATTCCAAAATATGGCATTTACGTCTTTTTGTTATCTCACGGCAGTGTGGTGAGGCTATTCCGGCTATTCATACACTCTGAAAAAAATGCACGTAAAATTTACGTGGAAAAGTGGCTGATTCTCATCCACCTTTTTTTCACGTAACTTTCGCCGATTTTTCGAAAGCCGACCATGTGTCAGTGTGTTAGTGTCAACTTCAGTGGCAATCATCTACATGTTGGTCAGGTAATTGTAACCTGCTTTTCACGTACCTTTTTACGTGACATTTAGGTGAATTCATAACACTTGAACTTTACGTGATTTTCGAGTACTTTTGACGTGGTATTTCGGTGGAATCTACGTGAATTTCACGCAAATAAAATACACAGCGTATATTAGAAATCTAATTTATTTTCAAAATTTCAACAAATAGTTACCGTCTTTTTCCATTTGAAAAACGGAAAAAAAATTGCTAAAGTGGACGTTTCTAAACACTTCCTCCACTTTTTTGTGAACACTTCCTTTTTCGTAGCTAGCAATGAAAAAAGGCCGATTCCTCGTTCTGCAAACAAAACATAAATAAAACATTTAATATAATGCGATTAGTTAATGAAAAACAGAACTACCATGGAACGGGGTGAAATTGATCAATTTTTATAACAATTTCCAATTAACTAGCTTCATGTACATTTTTTCCGAAAAAGTATAATTTTAAAACAAGTACTGGTATGTGCTCCAGTAAACCTCTATGGCTATTGGTGAAATTTCTATCGTCTACTTCATGAAATAATTTCGATAATTCTATAAGGTACTATGAGGTAAATTGGGGTGAAATTTATTACGATTGAAATCCATACATTCTTTTGGCAATGTGCTTTTTTCGATATGCTAAAGATAAATGATGATTTCTGTACTGAAAAATATCATTTACAGCTATTTTGTAAACGAAAATAACGATATTCCAGGTTAAAATTTGTTTATTTTGGTTCACGAGCTGCTTGTTGCTAAATTTGCTCTTATTTGATCATCGTTAGACCGATTTCAATTTGGTTTGTTGCAAAAGCTCAAAAACTAGCTCTGAAATTAAAATCTTTGTGGTTTCCTGCGAATTCATCAGTATTTCTTTAATGGTATGGAATGATCATTGTTGAAAATTACATTTTTTGAGCTTTTATCAAACTTTACTCACTTCTCCAAATTTAACGTTATTAACCCTCAACTAAGATTACTTTAAGTAAATTCAATTATTTTTTTTGTTATTTGGAAACTTGTTTGATCAAATTTGATTGAGTTTTGACTGAGTTAGAAGAATTTTTGGAAAATATGAAAAATTGCATCGGGCATGCAAGGGTTAACTTTGACAGGTATGTGAATCATGCAAAAGTTGCGTTTAAGGACACGTTACCATTGCCTAGTGTTGTAAAAGCAATATCTTTTGATGAGTATTTTTTATCATGAATTTTCAGGTGATCAATTTCACACCACTGATCAATTTCACCCTATTTCACGGTACCGTCTAATATTTTCTGGGAGTCATTCAATAAGTCCTCCGGTAAACACAAATTGTGGAGGAGTAGTGTTCTCATCGTACCCCATATTGTTTTTTTGCATACTAAAAAATTCACGTGAATACTGTTGTCGGAAACATCACATCACAGCCGCACTACCACGAACACAGTCAAAACACACAAATACCAACACGCTGAAACTGTCCATATTATAATTTAACTGATTTCACGTGAATTGACCATACGTGAAATTTAGGTGAAAGTTACTAATGTCACGTAAAGCGGCAGATTGTCTTAAAGTCAGTCCGTTACATGATTTTCCAGGTAGATTTTACGTGCCAATTTTTTAGAGTGTAGTAGTCACTATTGTTTATTTGGGTGCTCATATTTCCTACCTTCGCAAAAAAAAACTAGGTAGGCCTATTTATGTAGGTGAATCAGAATTATTTTTCCGATACCGTATAGGGGAAACAGGTATAATACGCCCCCCTTCCCTAAGGAACATCGTCAATATTGTAATTATGGTTATCAAAAACAACAAATCTTTTTTGCAGTTATATAAACTATTCAGTTGG
This sequence comes from Wyeomyia smithii, assembly GCF_029784165.1. Lineage (NCBI taxonomy): Eukaryota > Metazoa > Arthropoda > Insecta > Diptera > Culicidae > Wyeomyia > Wyeomyia smithii. Next base: position 170,092,776 of record NC_073695.1, on the reverse strand, counting down.
TAATGCAATGCTATCATTTTGTTTTGTAATAACTGTTACACAAAAACATCTTAATTTTAATGAAAAATATGAATAAATCGCAAGCTTTCCAATCTACCGGGGCAAAACGCCCCAGATGCAGTATAAAATGCCCCGTGCAATTGCTTCATATGCCTCAGCTCAGCACGCGCACGCGAAGTGAACCAGCGCTTGAAGTCTCAGAAGTGAACGCTAAAGCAATGAACATATCAACCCGACTAGCAGCGGGGCATATTGCCCGGAGCAGTAGTGTAGCAGAAAGCATTAAATATTCAAGCAAATTATACAATTTCAATCATTTCTTTACTTGATACAGCTACTTATAGGTTCACTTGAGATATTAAAGTGCAAATACCTGGTAAAAAACTTTATACAGCACTCGTGCGCTAATTGCACGAAAGTTGCAGTGCGATTAGCGGATGGGCTTTTAATTGCATGAACTCAAAACTGTCAAAAATTTTTAGGGGGTGCGCTAATGTTTTGTTTTCGTGTATCCGTTTACGAACCAATTTTGACCGTGGACATTACACAACACCACCACCCCCCCTCCCCCCCAAAGCTGTCCACGTGGTATGTGGATGGCCCCTTTGTTATTTAGTACAAACAATCGAGATCTGAAATAACAAAATTAAAAAATATTTTTTTTTTCCAATTAATTAAATATTTCGTGCATTCAGTATCCCCTCGCAAAACTTGACAGAGAGACGTTAGCTTTAAAAACCACGTGTAGTTTGACGCAAAACTGCTTTTTAATTGCACTTTCGTGCAACTAGCGGACGTGCAATTAAAACGCAGTGCAACTGAATCGCGTGCAATTAGCGAACGAGTGCTGTACACTAGTAAAGAAAAACCTTACGGAAACGCTGCAAGAAATTAGATCTCAAGCAGCTTAAATCAAAATTTATTTTTGTTTATTTTTTGCTGCTAGTGACAATTATCCAACTTGCACAGAAGGTTGGTCCCATGAACCGCTGCGAATTCCCAATAGTTTTCTATCTTATTTTTTGCATGTTTCCGAATAAATGAACTGGGGCGTTATGCCCCAGGGAGGCGTTTTATACATATTTACCCTACCGTCGTGTTGGTGCGAAATCACTGCATGTTGAACAATTCAGCGATTGAGTAAGTCGAATAACGAATAAATTTTGCGACTTTCGCTATACAGTTTGAATATTACCAAAATCGCTACTGAAAATATCACTAATAAATGATATAGAAAAATGCCGCACACCACTGGTTACATAAATCTTGTCTATCAATGTCGTACGTGCACGTTTGATTTTACCGATTTGTTTAACTTGGAAAAATACTTTCTAGATGTAGATCTAGACCATGCCCACGTCGAAATAGCTCCGGTTGCATGACATGTGTCCGTAACAAACGGTATGATTTCACTAAATTTAGTTTCTATGCACAATCAAGATAAAGTATAACGATAAACAACCTTCACCGGATCTCTGACGAATCGTCGGATAAGAAAAGGCTGGAAACCATTACTCGGTACAATTTTTATTGCCAATATATATAGCCCTCTGGCTGATGATAGTGTTTCTAGCTACTGCGAGCACACAGGGAAAATATTGTCCAATAAATATATCTCTTCTTCAACGGTATTCCTAGCATTCATTGCGCCCAGTAGGATGCGATACACCATAAACTTTCATCTGAGTTTTCTGTTTGCTTCCATGCCTTCCAGGACACCATCTTGAGAGCAGTACGGGCATCCAGATCGCAGCAAGTAACCAACACTCAGAATAACACCAAGCCCTACAAGTGGACCTACGCTTCGGCATTTTTGTATTCGTTAACTCTGATAACCACCATCGGTAAGTATGTTAATGTTTTGATAACTTGAGCAAAACTGGTTGTACTCTTTTTAAAAGCACAAGTTTTCATTAAAATTTAATAGAATAAAAAAAATCTCGTTTCTCGGAATATATAATATATAATATATAATTCACTAAACTTAAAATTAATGTTATATAATTTATTGAGGCAAGATGGTGGTCACCTCGGATCAACATCTTGTAGCTGTTATGTGCACGAATTTTTATTGCTTCACACGTACTTTACACGTCAGCAAACTTTGTGAATACATTGCCACTTGTCTCCATCACAAGTCAAGCTCATGTAGATCGTCAAGAAACGGAAATGCTTGAGAAAGTAAAACTTGCACTGGCACGCATACCTACCAGCATTTTTAATGCAATGGAAAACTATGAGGCTAGAGGATAAGAATAGCTTTCCTTTGCATAAGAAGCTTATCGTGAGTTTTCTTACATGATTCTCAGCAAACACAGACTCGATGTCTGCACCTATCAACTTCGTGTTCTAAGTGCATTATATAATATCACGAATCGTTGTAGGTTACCTATTACTGTGCACTAGGGGAATAAACTGCAGCGTGAGCAACTGTTGTAAACCTAGGTGATAAGATATAAGGATTTAAACCAACCCATTGTGATGCATGGTTGCACCTAACACTCTCACTTCAAGGTACAGGAAAAATTAACTATGTTGTAGCATTCCGGCAACGGTAAAGCACTTGCCCATGCAGAATTATCTTTTTCCACGAGCCTTGAGTGTATTGTTCTGCTAAGTAGCCACTTGACATGCTTTCTAATACTTTTAAAGTATCACTATGCTTATATTTAAAAATATTAATATGATTTTCTATCCTTTGTTTTTGAGGCAGAAAATTTCTAAGCCTCATAAAAAGTATTTTTCAGAAAAAAAATCTGTAAACAATGTAAACGTTTAACTGGCATTCTCTTAAATAAGTGCATTTTATGCAGGGCACAATACAATTTAATAAAAGAATCTAAATTATAACAGCATGCATCCAAATCCTTCAACTGACTTCAAAAGCGTTTTCCGCACTAATCAGCATATCACTAACCCGCAATACCGTTCCTATGTTAATTATCGAAGCGTGTGGGCAAACAATATCGAACGGTACCACAGAGCTGCTAGATATTTACGCATAGGTACGTGCATTAGATCAACAACAAAACAGCAGCCATATTTTTGATTCCCCACATACTGTGACTTTTTTAATAATATTAAAAACAAATTTCAAGCAAGTCCCTGCTGTACAACAAACAACAGCGTAGAGACCATCAATCCGGTTGTGTTCTTTTGTTGCCCGTGTTTTGTCCGCTGTATAAATATTCGCGCTACTCCGCTTTCTGCATCGAGCGACAGTTCAATTTTATTTGACTGTCTACATTTACTGAACCTCGCAATCAAAAAACATAAAATTAAAAACCTTAACGTTATCCTCAAACAAATAAACAATAAACAGCGTTGTTGAAATTGTTCAAAAATGGACCCCTTGTCATTCATGTTAGTTTTCTCCGACTTCGACAGAAAGTCCGAAACAAATAATTAAACTCTTACATCCGGTGCATACAGAAAATCCCAAATATGTAATTCCAGCCGGTTATCTCGAAGTTTGTAGTTTCGAGTAATCCAAGCGACAGTGGCACTTCAAAGACAAACGATGTTTCAGGCTCACTCGAAGATGTAGTGTCACGAAGTGAACAAAAGACTATGACGAGGAGTACACAATCACGTCCCTGTGCATGATGTACGTGCGATTTCACGAGGGAATAGTAAGTTTTTATGTGCTCTAGAGACCACATGTGAACACGTGGCTTTCACCGGTAAAATATTTTTTCACAGCCGCAATATGCCCTCGCACAGCAGAAACACAACATAACATCCATCGATTTCATCTTGTCTGTTTGTCTACACTCATGACATGATGCCCACAGTTAGCGTTTACATATGCGGCGCAGACAAAAGATAACCGACAGAAAGCGGAATCTTGATTAAAATTTAATTTAATTCTCATCTGAGACTTCCGCTTACCAGTGTCGCCATTTATTCGCCGGTAACGGCAGCTCCTGATATCATATTGCGAGCCGCTCGTAGAGGAAAATTTCAAGGTTCTCGGACAAATTGCTTCGGTGTGGGCTGTCAGACTTCCGACCGCAGGATTAAATCCTCTCATTCCTCGTCGCAGTCACTGGAGCAGAACTATCTGGTCCGCTCGCTCCAGCCACATTTTTTGAAGCGGAGGTTTTATCCACCGAATTCTGCTACCGAACACAGGAATTTTATTGTAAGATACTCTAGTTGAAATGAATTGAATATATCATTCATGGAGTAAAATGCTATAATCACTAGAAAAGTGGACATTAAATTTAATATCAAATTTCGCAGTAATCAGTAGAGCACGAAATCAATTAAATCCTAGAGCAGAACGCATGGATCCAATTATTAACTAAGTATTCGAGTAATAATAAAAATAATAATGATAAAAAATTACAGACTCGATTATATGTGCTTCGATTACACTGGTAAACACAGGTTTTGTCCTAGAGCAGGGGTTCCGAAAACGTGCTCCGCGGAGCACTCAATGCTTCGCAAAGCAGTTGCAAGTTCTCCGCTGAGTTTTTGACAATAATCAAAATCAGCCGCAAAATAAGAGACTGCACATTGATGACGTCTAAGAAATGCCATTTGGGTATTGCCATGCGTGTTTCGGATATCTCTTCGTGCAAAATATGTGCTTAGATCAATTTTTTTCTAGCTGCGGCGATATTCACCAACCTCACGCCACTTTCATCAATGGTAGCATGAAGACTCTGTATACCAATAATTGGACGGAAAAACCATTTCTGTCCAACCTATGCGTTTGAGTTTCTGGAGATATTCATAATGGGTGGAAATCGGCCATTTGGTGCTGTGTTCCAGAAAGCGGAAGTTGCCATCTTACAGTTCAAAATGGTGTCTGAGATCGATTTGCGGCTGCAGTGCATAATTACGATTCCGCAAATATCTATATTGGATGGTATTTGGGCACTTTCGGCTGTTTTTCAGAAACCGGAAGCCGCCATCTTGGATTACAAAATGGTATTTGGAGACAATCTCCGGCCCTTGGAACGTTATTCTGGTTCTGGAAACACCCATATTGAGCAACAAGAAGTTCCTATCTTAACTTTAAAAATGGCGTCTGGAGTTGATTTTTGGCTCCTGTGCATCATCCCGATCTTTTTGGGCTGTTTCCCGAAAAACTGGTTGAAATATCTGTTTAATTTATCTGGGAGATCTCTCCCCCTTCCAGAGTGTGGAGGAGTGTCATACCACCATAAAAATTTATTTTTGATTTGTGTAAGAAGCCTCCCATCCAGAAGAGGAAGGGGTGTCGTACCACCATGTAAATATTTTTTGCTCCCAAAAACTTCTCATGCCAAATTTGGTTCCATTCACTTGATTAGTTCTTGAGTTGTTATAAAATTTGACTTTCATTTGTATGAGAGCCCTCTCTTCCAGAAGAAGGAGGGGTGTCGAACCACCATAAAAAATTTTCTTGCTCCCAAAAACCTTAACATACCAACACAGACAGACGTCCAAGCAAGAACAAAAATGATCGAAAATTTAGTGTAAATTTTCAAAGAGAATTGCGTTATAAATCACTTGTACACTAGCGCCGCATGGTGACCTTATCGCTACAATGAAAAAATTTTTGGTGGTTTACGAGGCTGGCGTCACTGGTAGCGCTATCTGGTTTCGAATTGCTAGTACAAAAATCTTTACACAAGTTTGGAACTAAGCTTGGACGTCTGTCTGCGATATCAAGTTCCATTTACTGGATTATTTCTACAGGTGTACAAAAATTTGTGTTTAATTTGTATGGAACCCCTCCATTACGGAAGAGGGAGCGGTCTAGAACCATCATGGACATTATTGTTACACCTAAAAACATTCACATGCCGAATTTGGTTTTATTTACTTGATTAGTTCTCGAGTTGTGCGTAATTTGTGCTTCATTTCTTTGGGACCCTTCCCTTCCAGAAGATGCAGGGGTGTCAAACCATTATGTATGGTTTTGTTACCTCTAAAAACATCATATACCAAATTTGGTTTGATTCACTTGATTAGTTTTCGAGATGTGAGAAATTTGTGTTTCAATTGTGTGAAACCCCTCCTTTACGGAAGAGGGAGGGGTGCGAATCATTATTGCGACATATTTTTTACCCCTAAAAACATTATTATGTCAAATTTGATTCCCTCTACCTGATTATTTTTCAAGATGTGCAGAAATTTGTATTTCATCTGTATGGGACCCCTTTCTCTCCAAAGACTTTGTTACTTTGTTATTTATTACCCCTAAAAAGATTCACATATCAAATTTGATTCATATACTTGATTATTTCTCGAGATGTGCAGAAATATGTGTTTCATTCGTATGGGACTTCTCTCTTACGGTAGATCATGAAATTACTTCCACAGTACATAAGACAGTCTTCATATAGAGGATGTGAGGTGTATACTGAGCTTAATTCAGCAACACTGTTTATGTATGTCAGTTTGCTAAACGCAACTGGCAGCACTGCACGACACGATCAGACGGTACCCACACCAATCGTTTAGCCGCGCTTCGGCATTGTATCGCGGAGCTTCGAAAAGTAAGTCATAATCAGTAGAGGCACCACGTCCTTATGCCAAGTGATTCCCGCTGCTTCATTACAAGATGGCCGATGCTCCAAGCTTGAGTACTTGGATTTTCACAGAGGAATGGCCAAAATTACAAAAATGCGAATTTCATATTTAGGAAGTTTTGAGCACATGATTTTGTAGTTTTTGATCTATATTTTCATAATCTATCAATGAAATATTGATATATAAAACTGTTCAAATCGCTTCTAAAGTTACCCCTCTCAAAAATGAAGGAAAACAGTTTTTCTGAAAATTTTGGAATATATAAAATCCTACTAAAACTGTTATGGTATGTTTGTACACAATTAAATGTTTATTATATTAGCTTCCTAAAACCAGAAAAGTATTTAATTTCAACCCTGTAGAGTCTGCCGCAGGCCGCGTAGAAAATATTCAGAATTTTCTCAATTTTGACCTTTCCAGCCCCTGATAGTGTGCCTGAGACTCCTGTTTGTGCCCTTCAAGAATCAATGTTAAGAGTTTGCAGAGAATTTGCGTTTTTGTAGAAAATAGTGATTAAAAGTTTCTCATTTTTTCTGTATATTTTGAATTTTTGGGTGACTTATCAAAGAAATTTTTTGTATATCACATCAATTTGGTCCAGGACACATTGAGATTACGTAAAATTAGTATAATCATTCGTTTGTATACACTGACGAGTTTTTTATTGTTTCGAAAAAACTGAGATATGCCTGAATTCACGTGATTTATGGACAAACCATTGTCACTACGATACTTTTTCATATGACAAAATCATCTACAGTAGCAAACAATAGTTTGAGAACAAAAAATAATTTTGGCCGTAAATCTTCATTTTCCGATCATTGTGCACAGGCCGGGTTTTGGGTGTTTTGGTGATATTTCCCGAAAATGGACATTCCGGAATAGATTCCACTGGGGCATCTAGAGGCCATAGAAACAAATTAATAAAATTTATTTTCGGAACCGGGATGATGCACAGAGACCCGAAAGCGACTTCAGATGCCATATTACAGCGGTTCTCAACCTTTTTCTGTCCGCGTACCCCCTGGCTTGGAATGTTCTCGCAGAGTGTGAGAGAGTAGTGGTAGATCACGTTGTGGTAGTCTAGTTCAGGTTTCAAATTGAACTGTGATTTGTTTGATTGCTACAGTCATGTTTTAAGAGCAAGTTTGAACAACAAATAAAGTATTTAAAAAAAAGTTGCTTTGTCCGCTATTACTGATTTTTCTTTCGCGTACCCCCTGAAGGCTCTCGCGTACCCCTAGAGGTACGCGTACCCCAGGTTGAGAACCGCTGCCCTATTAGATTCCAAAATAGCGACTTTCGGTTTTCGGAAAAACAACCATAAATGGTTGAATACCACCCAATCTGAGTATTTCCAGAATCGAATTGATGCTCTGAGATGAAAAATCCACTTCAGACGCTATTTTTGAATTGAAGATGGTGACTTCTGGTATGCGGTCAACAATAAAAATTGACCAAATACCACCCCATATGAGTTATATCGGAATCGGAATCGGTGCCATCTTGAATCCTGACGCCATCTTGAATGGCGACTGAAGTCGATTTCCGGTCTCAAAGCGTCATTTTATTCCAGAAATACACACATTGGGGATATTTGACCGTTTTGGGTTTTTCCTAAAAACGTAGTCGACATCTTGGAAACCAAAACGGCGTCTGGGGTCATTTAATGGTCTCGGAGCATCATCCCGATTTCGAAAACACCCATTTTGTTGTTTCCAGAAACCGGGAGTCGCCTCTTGAAATCCAAAATGGTGTCTGGGGTCGTTTTCCAGTCTCTGTACATCATCTCAATTACGGAAATACACATATTGGGGGGTATTTAGCCATCTTAGGTTGTTTTCTAGAAACACCGGAAGTCCCCATATTGAGATTCAAAATGGCGTCTGGGCCGTTTTCCGATCTGTGGGCATCATCCCGTGTGCGAAAATAAATATTGGATGATTTTTGATCTTATTTTTTTCATTGTAATTTCTGTACAAAAACATCGTTATTAAACACATTTTTTCATTCGGATTAATGGCACTTAGTACGTACTTCTGCCCCGCGGTTTATGCATACTTTTGCCCCACAATGAGAACTGGTCTAAGTTTTATGACAAGTATCAAAATATGTTCGACAAAACAAATTCACCCTACAAACCACAATTATACAAGAGTTGTTTTCGAGTTTGTGTAGTTTTCGAATAAGTCAATCATAGTTCCCAAAACAAGGAAAATTAGATCAAAACAGCTCAAAACACAATTTTCCTCATAGCTTCGCACCATTTAAACGGAATCTTGTGTGTTTACATGTGTGATTAACTGACGTTATAATACTGCAAATTCATACAATCTTGTCAGTTTATTTTGCTCGTATGTTTCGAAAAGTCTACTGCGTACTTTTACCCCGTGTGTAATTTTGCCCCTCACTACTCTACAGAATTTTAATATGTACAGTGAAAAAAATGAACACTGTATTTACAGTCTGCTCAAGTCCGACCTGCAACAATTATAATAATACTGACTACACCCTTCGTTTTCAAGCATAAGACTAGCTATGTGACGTTTCCATGCTTTCCACAATCTAAAGGTTGTTCAATTATAACTACTAAAGCTACAAGTTGAATTTACCCATTACACCAATTATAGTAGGTTATGAAGTTAACTGTAATCTCAAAAATGCATACCCCAAAGTTTATTAACCGTAATGGCCGTATCAGGCTTAGAAGATCGCTCCAAAGTTTTATTTTACAGCAGATATTCGTAGTTGCTTCAAGTTTCATCCAGAACATTCAAGCATACCTTTCCATCTAGAGATACGTTAAAATGCTACTCAGCAATGTGCTACAAGGCAGATCATCACAGGGGAAAAGTTTTCCCATTAATTTCAAAATTGAAATAAGAAAAGGGCCCTCGCCAGGCAGTCTTAAACGTTGCAATAAAGTTGCTAAAATATGTGGACTTCAAACTTGTACGCCCCCACCTGAGCGATTGGTGTAAAAAGTTTCGTGTAGGGGAGCGCATTTAAATATTCGAAGATTCGCGCGAAACAGCGAACAAAACATTCTTATGCATTTTATTTGATTCGGTAAAATTTAATCTGGATAATGTATACAGTTCATTTTGTGAAGATTAAAATGAGCAACACTATAATAAAGATGAGATCCAATTTTTATAATGCGTACAAATTATAAAACCAAAACTGCACATACCTCGTCGGTGTAAAGGAATAATTATATTGCATTGCTCCGACCTTCAAAACATTTATTTGATTACGCGTCTATTACAATGATGCTAACGAGTACCTGTATATTTGAATTATAATACTTATTTCAAATGGTAAAATATTATATTTTATTCTTTCTGAATAAAAAAAAGTGGAGTAAAAGGTGAAAAGCTAAAAGAGTAAAATATTCAAAGAGTATTCGAGTAAAAGAGTAAAGTGAAAAAAGAACAAAAAAGACAAATAATACAAATTAAAAAGTCACAGGAAATTAAATCTTCTAATTCTGAGATTTAATTTATTAAAAGTCCAAGTAATAAGCCAAAGAACGTGAAACATGTACTTTTCATTTGTTCTAAAATCAGTACAAAAATATATTATGGAACAAATTACTCTTCCTGGTTAGGGTTAAAACAGTTGTTGAATTTTCAACTCTACTCACCCAGATATTAGAATTTCCACTACCAGCAATAACATAATTCATTGTCTGCAGCACAGAAAATTAATTTCTTTAAAGAGACTGTACCAACCAACAAAGCCAGAGCAACCACATTATTACTCCCATGCTGTGCAGGCCAGTTATTTATTTCGCACCTTCACACTACGCAACAGGGTGTACGCTTTGAACAGCACATCTAACGCGTCATATGGAGAGAAGTTTTTGTGACGTGATACTGATTTCTGTCAAATATGATTGCGAGATGCCTCTCGTTCCAAACTGATCTGATCGTGAGAGTTATACATAAAAACAAATAATTGTCCAAAGCTCCAATTTGTGTAACGTAATATCTAAACAGACTTCCGCGTTTGCATTTGCAACGGAGCCTTCCCCAACCTCGCATTTTTACTCGTCTTTTGCAACATCAACTCACGTTTCCCAGACAGCTAATTCAGCATCCTCACTTCTACTAATGTTTCGTTGTTGTAGCTGTTCACAGATCAGCAACGTTTCAACGCATAGATATATAAGGATGGAGTCACTGCATCGCGGTCTATGTTCCTAGCTAGGTTAACTCTTGTGTCGTTTCACTACCGACTATGTGGCTTTCACCATAGAACAAACGCTCTGTGGAGTTCGTGTAGAATAAGTGAAAACAAGTGTAACTCAGCGGAAAGATCGTATGCATGATAACGGAATTGCTTTTATTTAATTTTAAAATTCCATGCACGACATTCTACTTTGCAGACATTATTTTAGGAGGAGAACGCATGTTCATAATAAGGTGAAATTACTCCTGGTAGCTGCTGTAGCAAAATTTTCTAACCTTCGGCGGAGGTTTTGTGCACAAGAAGTGTGCTAATGATATAGTAGTTTGGTATGCCTCGAACGGAAAAAAAACAGCTACTCGACTAATGTAATACCAGGCAAATTCATAATTAACTAGTCAATAACATTGATCTTTTTACTATGCAAAGTTAGAGTAATTGCTCAAGATATACAAATTATTCTTTTACAATCTTTCAGCGTCTAGTAAATGACCGTTGAGCTATAGTAATAGCAAACTACTTTATTATTCATAAATGACTAACAAAATGTTTAATCATGTTCATGATTTACGCTTCCCTTTTTTTATAACAGCAATTTGATTAAAAGAATACTCTGTATCAGTAGAACTTTGGTAGTAAACTTGTAATTGCAGATTTTTTTTTTCTAAAGTATTGTTTTGGGCCGGAGCGTTCCAGATTTTAATAAAATAGTGGCGGATTTATGGACATATAAAATTGAACTAGAAAAAATTAGTCACTATTTTCTTCGAAAAATTCTAGATGATTTTTTTTCCGAACACTACATTTTTTATAATTTTATTTTTAATAACTTCAAGCTTCCATAAAAAAAAATTATAAAACAAAAAGCCAACCCTTTCCTAATTCAAAACTTTTTTTTGGCATGGAACACGTCTTACGGCAATATATACAGAGGTCCATTTCCTCCATTCTTACAGCAATCAATTGGAAAATCACTTATGCATGATTAATTTTTTTGTGATGTTTAATGGACTCTGAGAGTCAAAAAACTGAATGCAATGCTGAACTGAACTATACAGAATATTCAAAAACAACCCCACAAAAATAAAAAAATATATGGGGAAATTTAGGAATCGAACAGAATTGAAAAAAGTGCAAAAGAGTGGGTTTGTAGCTTAAAAAAGTAATTTTTTCATAAATCACGTTTGGGCAACCTGAAAACAATTATTTAGAAAGTCGAAATGTTCTACAAAAATGCTATAAATAACATTATCTTTCAGTTTAGGGCTGAGTACCTTGACTTGTTTTTTTTTGGGACACCCTAATGTAGAGTTGTCAACTTGTTTGTATTTAATTTCTAAACAAATTTTTTTTTATTTTTTTTATTTTTGAAATTATTTTTATTCAGGTATTTTTGTTTAAGTATTTTTAGTTTATTTTATTTTTAATTTTTTTCCAAACAATTTTCAAAATTTAATTTTTTTTTAATTTGTTCTATTTTTTTCCTTTTTATCAAGCGTTACGTATTTTGTAGATATTCTCTTACGATATATTAGTTCTAGATAAGCCATATTTGAAATTCAAGAAAAAAAGTTTTTTACTTCTATATCTAATCGAGTCTAAAATTATATACATATAATCGAATCATATATAATCGAGTCAATATATAATGGAGTCTCTGTACTTTGACAGTTTAAATTTCCGAGTGTTTAATATATTGAAACGAGTTTGGGAATTATTTCATTAGTAATTCGGTAAAATATTACGTACATATCATTAAACATGTTTTCAATTGTTGTTTTGGCAGAATCTCGGTATTTTTATGTATGACATTCCGAGATTTTTACCGAAATCTCGGCTGTGTAAATCTCGATAGTTCATTTTACCGTACTCGGTGATAATATCTAAGTGTGTAGTGGGCTCGAATAAACGTGATTCATTTACGTGACCCGTTTGTTCGTTCGCTCTTTCCTATGAACCATTTTATATTGACGACTCGTGAGCCATTCGCCTATCCCTTAGAATAACTACGTACATACTGTATAAAGCGAACAAGAATAAACATTTTTGGTCATGATGACAATAGTGGATAGTTAATAGTTCACTAGATTCCATACATTTCAATGAATTTCGAGAAGTTTATATCCGACTCAGCAGTTCCTTTTCAACCAGTATATTCAAACCCACGCACGTACCAAAATAAAAGTCGCATAAACCTAACATCAACACAACGTTCAACCTTTTGTCGCGCCAGGGATTCTTAATATATAAGTCTAATGAAGCAAAGCTTACTCCATTAAACTGTTTGTCCCCGTTAGTACGGGGTTTAACGAGGATATTACGCTTAAAAAACATGGAAAATCTTCTGAAGGATACTTGTTTCGGCTGTCTTTCTCAACACTTTTTTTTTTCTTTCTTCTTGCTATTCCCAGGTTACGGTGGCATTTCACCACGCACACAATGGGGCAGAATAGCAGCGCTAATTTATGCTCTGTTTGGCATTCCGATTATCCTGCTGTACCTCTCTGCAATGGGAGAAGGTCTGTCCGGTGCGATGCGTTGCCTGTTCCGACGCATGCGACCGTCATCACACACGTCATCGAACAGCGCAAGCACAAACTCCAGCTTGAGTGGCAATTCAGCAATAAACAGTAAATCTTCCAGTACGGAACTACAGAAACGATCACAACAACCACAACAAAGTAGCAGTTATCATCAGACGTGGACAGGAATACATGATCCGCATGGTTACGGAGGTGGGAGTGTATCTGGCCTTGGTGGCGCTAGTTTAAGCGCAAGTAACGGGGTGGTAGCAGCGAGAGGGAATAGCAGCAGCAAACATAATCAATCAGTCGTACCAATATCAATCTGTATTATGATTCTAATTTGTTACGTAACGTTGGGTGCTGTTCTGTTCCACAAAATTCAACCCTGGGGTGTATTGGAGAGTTTATACTTCTGCTTTACCTCGCTCGGTACAATCGGCTTTGGCGATTTAGTGCCAACTGGGGACATTTCCCAGTATGCTGCCTCAGCATACATTGTTATTGGCATGGCGGTGGTAGCAATGTGCTTCAGTCTTATACAGACCGAACTGATAGTATGGTTGAAGAAATTTGCCACTCCCGAATCGCTCCCATCGTCAACAGAGGACGTAGCTCTTGTGTCGGTCGCAATGACGCCAATAAAGTCCTGACAAAGGCCCACCGATATTTTGCCTAATGAGTACAACTCATTGCCACGTCGGTCGACCGCTTTTCAGCGAAACACGCCAGCCAGACGCTCAGCTGGCATAATGGAAAATCATGTTGAATACTTCGTACCCAGGAGTGTGAGTGAGTTCAACCTCTCTGGGGTGGGAGATTTGGCCCTTCCACCAGCCAAACGTAGCATGGTAACGCACGCCGACAGCTCAACGATGATAACGATACCGAAGCCGCGAGAAAAAATGGTAACATTCGAAGATGAATCAAAATGTCCCCATGGATTACCGACAACGCCCCGGAAAACTGCTCTGGCTAATGATGTTTTTATGTGACGGGAAGGCTCCTGAGATGAAACCATTCAATCCCCTGGAGATATTATCAAAGTCTGATAGGGACTGTCGTCTCTCTTTCCCGAATCCTCCCCTCCAATACAGAAATAAGCTCATTCCTTCACTGAAGCCTCATCCACTGATATGATGCTCATGTTTAGAAATTGGAGTGAACATACCTAGATGTAAACACTCTAAAAGGCCAATGAGTGTCAAACTGAAATAAAACATGATTCAGCTCTAGTTATACCACAGTTAGGCTCTCTCCTAATGTTCGTAATTTGAGCGCGGCGGGATGGAACATTTCAAATGAACTGGCGTATGTTTATTAGAACTGCAACTATTTTTGAAAATAACTTAGCTTTCTTCTCGTTAATGCTAGAAACTCTATTTTTTATCAAACTCAGGCTAAAGAACCTAAACCTAAAATTGTTTCGTAAAGACTAACAGTACAGTAACGGTATTGTCAAGAGATTTGTCGTTATTCCGCCACAATTTTTTTTCGACTCTATTTCAAAACTCTAGCTGAAATTAAGCATTATTATTAAATATACAAAAGCCCGAGAACCACTTGATGATGGCTAAATCATTATTCTCAATTAAAAGGAACTACAATCATGAGACAGCTTTTAAACACCGTATTAGTTAGAACTTTCGAAATCAAGATAGCGAAACTAAAAATCGGAATTTATGTTGCACTGATATTACAATAGAACAAACCTGTTTATTGCAATGAAATAAAATGTCATCCATTCTTTCGTGCTCAGGTTTAAGTACATACATGTCTTATAGTATAGTGAGACAAGTCCATGTTTACACTCTAACAGGTGTCAAAACGTGACTTATTAAAAGTCTTTATACACAATACCAGAGCCTGGCGTGATACGACAAAGTGTACGAATTATATAACATAAAATCCGGTAACCTCACAATACGAGGCCAAATAGCGCAGAAGCATTTATGTTGATTACCTTTTTCATCGAAGCCAAAATAACAAAATAACACATATTCAGCTCAAACGATCTTAAGCAACACACTCAACAATTTTCTTTTATTTTGTTTCTTCATTACTAACAAAACATTTATGGTGTTTTGAAGCATGAATACAAAACTATGAAAATCAATGCATTCAAAAAAACAAGTTTGGAAAAGAGCTAACAACGCGAAAGTGTAAAATCAATCGAAAGAAAGCTCTGCATTATAAACGAAACTTCTTCTGAAGTACAACCCTGAATGATTATTGTTTTTATTCATCAGAATTACGTTCGAGAATAGTAACAGCCAACGTGACAAACCATTAAATCAATGCGCACCAGACTAAAATTGAATAAAATGACAGAGGTGTATCGTACCTAACCGTAAAAGTACGTTTAAAATAGTCAAAAAAGAAAACAGCTAAAAAAACTCTAAATAAACTGAAACCAAGAGAAATCTTTTTTTTTTGCATGTGCATATCCGAAACTCATTACTTACAGCAATTTCTCGATAATGGATTGAAAACACATGTTTCCATCAATTCGATACCTCTTTGCTAGAACTTTAATACATTAATAAATTTAAACTTGAAATATCTCAAAGTAAAATTTTTCTGGAAGTTTATTATCACGAAACTGTAAAAAAATTTGTTGAGATTTGATCTTAACGAAACATTTTCGAAGTATTCGTTTTTTTAACTCTTCCAAATATAAGTGTGGAGTGACGTTCCGCAGACGTTGCATAAATCATCCAAAGAAACAATCCAGTTTAAAAAAATGATTGTGCTGCAGAGTAGAAACCAATACTGAATAAATATAACACTGAAATACGTTTTTCCTAAGCACAAGGCAGGCGTAAAAAAGTGATACCTAATAACCACCATGAAGAAACACATACGTTCTATTAACGTTTCTTCAGCTCAAAAATCAAAAGTATTGTTACAGCCTAGATAATGCTCTAAAATATGTTCTCTTGCATATAGTGTCAAAAGTCACGAGATCGTTGATATTAACAGCTGCGTACATTTTACAAACAGTTAAATAATTAAAAAAATCAATTGAGCCTTTAGTCAAAGACGAGATAACAAGATACACAAGTGTCAGATCTTCTCATATACCTTGCGAACATCCAGTAATGTGGCGCCCCCGAACGACTCCCAGAAACATTAATGGTGAATGTGTGTGTGTGTGTGTGTGTGTGTGTGTGTGTGTGTGTGTGTGTGTGTGTGTGTGTGTGTGTAATGTGCATAAACTATCGAATACGAGCTGGACAATAACAACTACAAAAATGTCTTGTCAAACGTGCCAAACCAATAATACGCACACAGACACAGTTGATGTTTCTTGGACGCGTTGAGGGCGTCAACCTTGTTTCCAGTCCCATGCAGAGAGCTGAGTGTCTTGTTATTGCTCGTCTTAGCTGTGGGTCATAATAATTTCTGTCATTTGAAATTGTGCATTTGAATGCTTCTAGAGCGGATTCAATATTCCCTTCATTCCGCAAAATTAACTCATAACAAAGTTATTCTAAATATGATTCTTAAATCTTTCCCAACTAACTTTGTCATTATCAACACAGAGCTGTGATATAGAAGAAGTTATGTTCACTACATATAGAGTAGTGAGGGGCAAAAGTACGCACTTAATTGTTTTTGTAACAGAACTATTGCAAACAATCATTATAAAATTCGATCTTGTTTCCGAGCGGTACATAAACCTTTTGTCTTCAAAATGTATTACCAGAGTTTTTCGGATTTTGTTTGTATCATGAGAATTTCAGTTTTTAGAAAAAAAACTCAAATGCGAACTTTTACCCAGCATGCGGGGCAAAAGTAGGCAGTTTACGGGGCAAAAGTTCGCACTGCATGAACAGTGTATTTATTACACTATCCACAATAAAGTTAATTGTTTTTGCTAGTTTTACACTGGTTCTTTCCAGCTGCGTTAGAGAGGTGCCCCGAAGCAATTTTCTTATTTCCGGAAATCCGGTTTTTTGGGGATATGTTCCGAATCTCAGAAACTTGAATATCACCCGATATGGGTATTTCTGGAAATTGACCAAATACCACCCCATATGAGTTATTTCGGATTCGGAATGATGTCAAGGGACCTGAAAACGATTCCAGACGCTATCTTGAATTCCAAGATGGTGACTTCCGGTTTCCAGAACACAACCCAAAATGGCCGAATACCGATGTGTGTATTTCACGGATCGGAATGATGCGCAGACACCAGAAATCAACTTTAAACGCAATTTGACTTCAGGCGCCATTTTAAAATTCAAGATGGTGACTTCCGGTTTCTGAAAAGCATCCAAATACCATCTCATATGAACACTTTTGGATTCGGAATGATGCCAAGAGACCTGAACACCAGCTGAACCGAGAGTCACCATCTAGAATTTTAAAATGGCGTCTGAAGTCGATTTCCAGTCTCAGGGCATCATTTTATTTCCAGCAATACACATATTGGGAAGTACTCGACCATTTTGGGTTATTTCCTAGAAACCGGAAGTCGACATCTTGGAACCCAAAATGGCGTCTGATGTCATAAAATAGTCTCAGAGCATCATCCCGATTCCGAAAATACCCATATTATTTTCCAGAAACCGGAAGACGTCTCTTGAAATCCAAAATGTCGTTATCCACGCTCTGAACATCATCTCGATTACGAAAATACACTCATTGGAGGGAAAATAAATATTGCATGGTATTTGACCTTGTTTTTTCATTGTTTCTATGGCTTCTAGAAGCCCCAATTTATCGCGGAAGGACCATTTTGAAAACATATCAACAAAACCATTAAAATGGTTCTAAAATTCTATTAAATAAATCATAAAACCATAATATTCCTTAGTTTCAGAGCATATTTGCATATCACTGGTTATTCTTGAGTAATTCCCGTACAAAAAAATTGTTATCGAGGCATTTTTTCATTACGGTTAATGGCACTTAGTGCGTACTTTTGCCCCACGCTCTATGCGTACTTTTGCCCCACAATGAGTTTTCCAGCTGGTTTGAGTTTTATGATAAACTTCAAAATATTTTCGGCAGAACAAATTCACACTACAAACCACAATTATACGAGAGTCTTTTGGGTTCTGTTGATTTCGAGTTTCTGTAGTTTTCCAATAGGTCAATCATAGCTCCCAAAACTAAGAAAATTAGATCAGAACAGCTTAAATCACAATTTTCCTCATAGCTTTGCACCATTTAAACGGAATCTTACGTGTTTACATGTGTGATTACCTAACACGGTAAGAGTCAAAAATCCATTAATGGGTACTTTTTCAACCATTTCGCTAAAAAGTGAGCCAACCCATTTAGTGAGTAAACTCGATTTACCCATTAACGGGTATACCGATTAAACGTCAAAAACTGGGTTACAATTTCACTCATTTTGAGAAAAGAATTTTCTCAAGGAAATGGGTGAAATTTTACCCATTACTAAATAAACGGAAAGGTTGTGATTATCGCTCAAAAAAATGAATAGAAGTGAAAGTGAAATCAATTATTTTTATTTATTTGCAAAAATGAATCTTATTTACGAATACAGGGGTATTTTGTCTGCTATCATCGATTGTCAGAATCGCTATTCTCTGCAACAAAGCCAATACCATACGGATAGTGAATATTCTAGACCTAATATAAAAAAAATCTCACATTGTAAAATTCAATACTTGATATAACATACTGTTTACCTTGCAACTTCTTGAACGACACAGTATCGAATCTCTTTTAAAGTCCTTCCATGGAAATTGTTGACAAATAATAAACAAAACAGATCGTAGAAGTAACGCGTGCGAACATATCGACAGAGCAAGCTAAAACGATGCTTGAAGTATTTTTTCACCCATTAATGGGTAAACAAATGACTCATTTTTTTTCTAAGAACATGGCTTCCTAATGCGTACAATTTTACCCATTTCACATTTCGAAATTTACCCATTTTTTTGACAGCCGCATATGAGAGAAAAAAATGGGTACAACAATACCCATTGATAGGTTTTCGACTCTTACCGTGAACATTATAATACTGCAAATTCATACACTGTTGCCAGTTTATTTCGCTCGTATGTTTCGAAAAGGCCAATGCGTACTTTTACCCCGTGCGTACTTTTGCCCCTCACTACTCTATGTCTTTGATCTGTTAAGGGGTAAAATACCACTTTACTCTTCAAAAAAACTATATTGCTCTATCTAAAAGTAGTCAATGTTAACCTTATAAATCAAACGTGAAACTTGTGCGATTAACTCGGAATGGTGTAGGGTAGGGGTGTGCGAAACTGGCTTTTCTGGTGTCGAAACGAAGCGAAACGAAATTAACCCTTAATTTCGGTTTCGCCAAATTAGTCGAAACGAAATCAAGGTGGATTTTGAGTTCTCGAGACAAAACGAAATTGGTCTCTAAATTTCGCGAAACTTCGAAAAATAAAATAAATGTTTCTGAAACATAGCATTACAATGACTTGTAACGTTGGAGCGTACGCTAACGAAGTACCCTTCAGCAGTTGATCGCAAGGTGCTTACCTGGTCGACGAAGAGTAACGTAGGTATTTAGATATCGATAAACCGACAATGACGAGAAAATCAAAAATGTTAAAAACTAAAATCTTGATGCATTCATTTATACAGATTATATTGCAGGTAATAGTAGCGCGATAGATACAAATGATATAAAGGTCAAACTCGAAATGTCTTTGTAAATAATAATTTAATAAACTTCTGAACTGATTCTTTTGGTTTGAATGCAACTATGTTTAAAATAGTAATCCTTCTTTCATAGCACTTTCATCATTCAAAATCCAAGTTTTGTCCTAGAGCTCGAACTGGAAAACATGAGAGATGGTAGGTAGGTTTTCAACCATTCCTGTGAGTTTTGGTGTCCCTAGCAAAGATAACTTTTCCAAAGAGTTTTCCTCGACGGCCTTCTGATGCATTTCTGCATTCTCTAAAAGCAGCAAAATTCACAGGAATGGTTAAAAAGCTGTAAAACCTTTGGAGGGCAACTTTTCGCTTTTGTCGACCAGTGTTATTGAATTTTTTTTAACACCGTTTAACACCTAGACTAAGTGACATCTTTATTAATTCGAGGAAAACAATATTTAAGTTAACTATTCTGTAAACTTTGAAGTTTTCAATATTTTTGCACATTTTTTAATATAACTTAAAATTACTTTTTAACTGAGCAGTTCCACAAAAAATGTCCCGTTTCAATGTTTTTTGTCATTTTAGATTTGGCCTAAACTTTGCATAAACGTTTCTATAGGCTGAGAAGCTATTTAAAATGCTATTTTGGAAGGGTTATTGTGATTATAAATATTTTCAGAGCCAAACGTTTTTTGATCAGTGTGACGTCTCTGGGAAAGTTTTAGACAGTAATTTTATCTTTCCGATAAAAAAAATTCATTCATTTCTTAAAAATTCATTTATTTTTAATGTAAAAGAAACATTAAAATAAATATAAAAAAGCTTATTTTTCAAAAATCTTTTTTTTTTGTATAAAAATTACAAAAAAATTACCAAAGCGATGAAGAAGTCAAAAAAACAGTTATATTTAAAAAAAAATTTACAACATGTTTATTTTTGGAAGGATAATATTATTATCTACAACTTTTTCAAAGGCACTATGCCAATCAAGCCAACTGTTTCGATTATAAAAATATTTTAATTACCCACAGAGTGTCCAATTGGAGATTAAAATTATTTTTTTTGACGATCGGTTTGTTTGACTGGCACAACTAGTGTCTCTGGTAAGGTTTTAGAAAATAATTTTGTCCTAAAAATATGCCCTGTGAGTTTCTGCGACACCAAAAATAATAAAATGCATTTGGGACCATTCCTAATCTACGTGGTCATATTTTGATCCCTTAAATACCCCCCTACTCCCCCGTGGTCTTTTGTTTTGTGATCTTATTCTGCAAATATATGTACAATAAAGAATGAAAAATTTATAAAAAAAAATTAAGGTTCAAGAAAACTGATTATTAGTATTGCGCAAATTGTAAATAGAATTTCCTGTAATATCATTTTCTCAAAACCAAAATAACAAATTGATAACGGTTGTTTAACGGTTGTTTTTTTGATAATATTTCATTGTCTTTAACAAATATAACAATTTCCTTACCTGAAAGAATTTTAAAATACGCTTTTCGGTTGAGTATATTCAAACTGATTTTTAATTTGTTGTTGAGTATCAAAATAAATAAAATTTGTTTAAGCAGTTTGATCATCTACGATAAATTTTTCGCTTATAGTTATACCATATGGTAAATTGTATACTCATCTAGAAATCATCTAGAAAAATATTTAGTTGATAATAAGTGAAATCTTACTTTTAGTGATTTTCAGGTATCGGATTTGTGACTTAGTTTTTTTTAATAAATTACAAAGTTTTTGAATGTCGAACAAAATATAAACATCTTTCTTTCTTCCTTCAGTTCACGAACATCCAGGTTTTATATATTGTTTTTAAGACTAAAACGTTGATTTTCTTTACCGGTCGTTGAGTATTGAAATATACTTCCAGGAAAAATTACATAAATCCCGAACATTGCAAAATAGAACTATTATTCTAAAGAAGTAAATGCCATATAAGGCAAAGCCTGTTCTCTTATAAGACTACAAGCTCTGCCAAGCAGGAGAACAATGCTACAACGTCTCTTCATTTTCGACCTTTTAGAAAACAACGTAGTCAGCTCAGAATTGCTCAGCAAAGTCCAGTTCAACGTACCACAAAGGCTTACTCGACGACGTGATTTTTTTCGGATTTCCAGATACCGCACTGTTTTTGCCCAAAACAATCCATTTGAAGTGTGTTGTTGTAATTTTAACATTGTTTCTGAAGTGTACGATTTTAACATGACCAAATCGATGCTTAGACTTAGAATAAGTAGTTTTTAGAAATGTCTGTACGATTTTGTTTCGAAGACTTATAAATTAAATTAAATTAATCAAACACAAAAAAAATTTCTTCGTTTGGATAAATTTGAAATATGTTTCAAAAATTTGATTACAGTTAATTGCTGACAACTCTCAAACTTTCCGTGACACTTATTAATTAGTCGTGTCAAATAAATTTATTAATGAAAAAATTGCGGAAGCTTCGTCTTGACTTAGTGGCAATAAAAAATTATAAGTCAGAAAAAAGACTACGTGGTCTATTCGTTAACCCCCACACCCCCCACGTGATTTTTCGTGGCCTTTTGATAAACCCCCCCCCCCTCCGTCTCCCTATATATGATTACGTGGTTTGGGAACGTGTCCCCTAAAACAAGAGTAACATTTCTCAGTTATGTGTTCAACGAGAGCGAACCATGTACTTTTTATTCATTCATTGATAAAGTATACTTTTTTGGTAACACGTTTAAAATATTTTTGATATTGTTCCTGGCAATTTTGAAAGCTATGCTGACTTTGAAGTCAGAGTGTTTTGAAACAATACTAAAAATTCAGGCAATTACAACTTTTTCTGCTTGACACATCGATCACTCTATCTGCACTATCTGCACTATAAGGCATGATATCTGGTCAGCCTAGTGATAGCAATGGACTATCTGAAAAAACACATTTAAATACATTACGGTGTGCGAAGAGGAGTCCTCTAACACAGAGAAATCCGAAAAAACGCTTGAAAATTTTTACAAGTCGAGTAGCATAGAACATTTGGCCTGTAAGATATAGCTTCAGAGCTTTAGTTTTGACAGAAATTGCTATGCCCTCCTAAACGAAAGACAAAAAGTGACCTCTTTAACCTTGTGGGCAGCAAATATAACCACATTTTGATGCACGTAAAAGATGCGTAAAATTTATTCCTACAAACAAATTACTAGATACCTTGGCGCATTTGGACGGCTTCATATTCCTCGAATATGACTTCAGTGATGACATGAATTTTATGCTCTGCGTGAATAAAAAATACTTCCCGCATGATGTTACGGTTTTGTCTTTGAAAACAAAAATTACCGGCTGAGAGTTTATTCTCCTATGTCTGACTTAGTATACCAGATATCTGTTGAGATATATTCAATTAATTTATAGTCGCAATGAGCACAAACCATAATAATGTGCATCGGAAATTTGGTCCGAAATTTCGTAATCGTCGAAATTGGAAGTTTAATTTCGCGAAATTTTAGGCGAAATTTAGCGAAATTCAACGAAATTTTCCGGCAATTTCGCGAAATTTCGGGAAATTTCGAGTTTTGCGAAATTATACGAAATCATTCGAAATCTCGCACAGCCTTAGTGTAGGGGGAATAGGGGCATAATGAGCACCCTAACTTGGTTGCTGATTTAAGCATGGAAAACGACAAAAAATTTAAACTGTCTTTAGTACAAAACTTGAATTAACTATCTATAATTGAAGGTACACTATTCACAAATTGAAAAGTTTATCGTATAATGGTGAAAAACACAAATTAGATTTATGCATCAAAAACTAGCAATCAGTCGATGTGTGGGGCACAATGAGCGCCCCACTGGGGCATAATGAGCACCCACGGGGTATAATTAGCACTCTTATAGGACATACCTTGAAACTATGTAGAAGTACAACTAATGGGCCAACGTTTGTCGCGGGATGCCGTGATACTTGGCGGCTTGTTTCGTGAATGTCCCGTCGCGCCTTATGGTGGCCAATTCTTCCTGAAGTCGCTTTTTCTGACCGATTCGGTCTCGAAGATTTTCTAATATATGTTCGCACCATCACTGTAAACAAACACTGACTATGGAAACAGACAAACTCACAAGTCTACTGAGATGAATTTCAGGTAAGTTTATGTGACAAGGTGTGCTCATTTCACCCCACCTAAAGGTGACCTTTTCGCCCCTATTGAATTAGTTAAAGTTAACATGAGATTTTAACGCTAATTTTAGCTTAAAATCAAAACTTCAATGATGGTGAAATTTGGGGTACGACCCATACATCATATTGATGTGTCTACATACTTGATTGAGCCATTTAAACGACCGTAGAAGCTTATTTTGTAGTGCGCAATAGTAATAATTTTTCCAACATCCGGGAACCAAGTTGATTTTTCAATATTTTTCCATATTTTAAACAGACAAATCACTTTTTTTCTACATAAAGAGATACTGTAGTAACTACGTAAGAGCTCCACATACCATATTGTATTGAAAAATGCGTAGTTTCGCATAAAAGAGAGGTGCCCATTTCGCCCCGTGTGCTCATTATGCCCCTAATCCCCCTATATCGAAAAAAATGCTTTATCGTGTTTATGATCGCCGAAAAACTATACTTAAACGATTTAATTTATCTTTTTTTAAATATTCCTTATTACGTCATAAGTCTTTAAAGAATCATTTTGAAATGCACAAAGTGTATCCGCAGACTAATAGACATAACACAGTTATGCCTATTAGTCTGCGTATGTGTTTGTGTGTATGTATGTATGTAACGGTCTCCCAATCTCACTCGATTTTCTCAGAGATGGCTGGACCGATTTTCATGAAACTAATTGCAAATGAAAGGTCCAGTTGCCCCATAGAACCCTATTGAATCGTAATCGGATTTTTAGTTTCGAGGTTATGTATCAAAATGTGAAAATCACAAAACTTCAATATCTCAGTAACTACAAAACCGATTTGAACCAGCCAAGATCGTGCCATAATCACAATTCCCTGAAGAGAACGTAGCTCAGGCTAGTTTTATTATAAGAGGGACTTAATTTTGTTAGGATGAGAGTCAGCAGGGATACCACAGAATACAGCTTGAAAGAAGAGTATGTAGTAGAGAGCCTGAGAATAAACCCATCTTAAAGTCTTTTAACAACCAAATGGCCTGATTCTACTAAGATTAAAATCCACGACCACCCGCTTACCGAAGCGGACCCTGTAACCTTGCGGCTAAGAAGCTCCCGCACAAGTTAGTAGCAACCACAATTTTCTTAGAATTTTGTACGCAGTGGTACATCTGTTTGTCTGTGCTTCAATTTCCAAAGTTTCAATAACTTATGTCTCAGGGTGGAGTATCTCAGGAAGAGTACGATGGACTATAATTACAGCTTCATATTTACGATCCATATTTCAATTTGATGTTTGGTTTAAGAAAAGTTTCTGCAATAGTTGCAATGTAAACTTTATTGACTATCAAAAAAATTTAAAACTCGAAAATTCATAAACTCGAACAACACAGATGGTTATTTCAGTGTAAAAATAATTATATTTGGGTTTTCATGTCCTCAGAATCACTATAACAGCTTGCTTAGTTTTAGCACTCTTCTCCAGGCACATGAAAAGCCGCCATTTTTTCTTGACCTACAATATGGTGCTGACTAGAGATCCTCAGAGGGAGATATAAGCGATGAAAAAACCGCTGATTTGGCAATTCACATATCAGAGGTGCCAGATCTCTTCTCAAAGCGCAACGTTCACTAACTTTTTTTTATTTGGCTCGTATAACTGATGGTGACGGTGGAAGTCCTGGGGAATAATAAAGTGCATCACAAAAACCGTGAAGGTGTTAAATTTTATGTTTATGTTTAAATTAACAAAGGGTTTGTGAACCACCAGTTAAAAATCACTGTGATGAAGCAACTTTGAAGCATTCTCAATTCATTGTTTAACAAAAGAACATGAAAAACGTGTAAAAATAAATATATTCTTTATTGACCTTTATTGCAATACCTTTCATTGTGTTACCTTTCTTGTTCGTTTCTCTCGAATTTTGACATGTTCGTTTGGCTCACAACACTCTCTTCGCATATCTATCCCTCTGAGTATTGCTAGTGCTGACATCATGGTACCTTCGTTTGGCTTTATCATGCCAAACTTCGTTACATTGGAATGTGGAGGGTAGGGTTGGTCGATTAAAAATTGCCAAATCCTGCGTTATGTAATACATTGACATGCGTTCGTTTAGATGCACCATGTTTTTCATAGATTTTTCTTTCAAAACTATTTGGATTATGAATGTCATCACTTATTTTTATTTGTTATCATGAACTAAAACAAACAGCTTCATTTCTTTAGAAAGAGTGCACTTGATAGAATTAAAAAAGCGAAAGAGTCAGGGCCATGTTTTTTCTGATGAGAAATGGCCTATTACAGTCAATACTGGCACAATTTGGTGGATTTTAATATCACTCGATCCAAGCGAAATTTTGGTGGAGGAACGGTTATGGCATGGGGAGGATTTTCTTATGACGAAGAGATTCCTATCTGCTGGATCACCACCAAAATGAATTCCAGCAACTACTGCGAGCATCTGGAAGACGTTTTGGTTCCATACTAGGAGATCATATGGAAAAACCTTTTGTATTTCAGCAAGACAACGCTTCTATTCATGTTTCCCGACAAACCAAGGCCTGGTTTTCTGAAAAAGACATGACCGTACTTGATTGGTCAACATGTAATTCGTATTGCAACCCGATCGAGAACCTCTGGGGCATATTGGCTGCAAGAGTTTACGCCAATGGATGCCAGTTCAACACAGTAAACGACCTTAAATCATGCTCACGCACATGCTGGCAATAAATCTCTGTAATTAATCTCCATAACCTTGTCAATTCAATGCCCAGAATAGTATTTGAAGTTATTAAGAATAAGTGAGGAGCTACAAACTATTAGCCAATTAATTGACTCAGGAAATTTAAGCTTTTACTACGTTTACTTAAGGTGCATCTAAACGAATGCATCAGCTTTTTTCGGAAAAAATCCTGAAAAATCTTCGTCCTTATTTGAAACGTTACACTTATGCGCCACCATGTGAGCTTACTGCCTACTAAATTATTTTTGTGAAATGGTGTTTGTCTTCGCTAATGGGTGTGCGCGCTAGCTTAAATCAACACCAGCGGCATTACTGACGTTTTTTGTCTTTGATAATGAATATACCCGCTTGCTTATAGCGACACTAGCGGCATTACTGCCCACTGTGCAAAATTTCAAAATAATCGTTATTTTTCTGGTCGATGAAATCGTCTTCGAGTGACACGTCTGTTTGTCTGTGGCTTTAGTTCTGTCCGGTGTTTCACTTCGCATGAATCTTACTTACTTATCAACAAAGGCCTGTGAGGCCTGTGCCGTATCTAACAGCCAACGCCATTGTACTCGACCCATGGCTATACTCGTCGCCACTCATGCAGATTGCGTAGGCTGCGGAGATTTTCTTCCATTTGGTCGATTCACCGTGCACGTTGCGATCATACACAGCACCTTCCGTTCGAAGAACCCAAGGGCACACTGGTCCTTCACGAGCAAGGTCCATGTTGCATGGTTGTACCGCCGACAATGACACTAGCAGAGAGATCAAAAGACGCATTATGGCCGGAAATCGCGCTTACTTTGGACTGCGGAAAACGCTCCGATCTAACAAAACTCACCGTTCCACAAAGTTGACCATCCACAAAACACTTATTAGACCGGCAGTCCTCTAGTGAGCCCAAATACACAAACTCATCTGTCATCTCGACTTCGTCACCGTCGATTAGAACCCGTGGTGGGAGGCTAACAGAGTTTCCCTTCTTCGTCTTCGACGTATTCAATCGGTTGGCCTCTGCCTTTAGTCTGCTGTACATTTCCGTCAACGTCTCAAAATTGCGTGCCATAATGTCAATGTTGTCGGCGAACCCAAGTAACTGGCCGGACTTTCTGAAGATCGTACCACTCGTGTCTATCCCCTCTCTTCTAACAACAGTTTCCATGGCAATGTTAAAAAGCAGACATGAAAGCCCATCACCCTGCCGCAACCCTCTTCGAGATCGAAAGGACTCGAGGGCGTCCCCGAAACTCGCACTGTACACATCACTCTGTATATCGTCGCTCTGACCAATCGCGTAATTTGGTTCGGGAACCCGTGTTCGTGCATAATTTACCATAACTGATCTCGTTCGATTGTCGCTCTGGAATCGATGAATAGTTTGTGCGTGGTTACGTTGTACTCGCCTTTTTTTTATTTTTGTTCACACAACATTTATTTGACACGGCACAATACAAATTAATGTTTTACGGAGCCAATTAAATCTAATGCCCTATGGTCTAATATATCTTATGAGCTAAAGGCAAATTTTTTATCCTCGCTGCCGACTACGAGCTAATACTTAAACTAACATGTTTTTTTTATCCGAGATTCGTTTCGCTGTTAAATGGGCACCTTGATGCTCTTCAAATAGCTATAAATATGAAGCATGTATGGCAAGTTTTGCTGAGCGAGGATATCACGAACTGGCACATAGGGCTGTATTCCTCGGGCCCTTACTCGCGGCGTTTCTGTAGTACTTGCCGCAGAGCAAAGATCTGGTCCGTGGTGGCGCGGTCCCCCGTGAATGCTGTGGAAACCTATATTGGCACGTAGGAGAATCGCCCAGAATTGCATTACGGACTTACCTATGCGATCGATCACTGAAGACTGACTGGAGTACGGCGATACGAACCTGGTGAATCTAGACGACGCTGACGAAGCCAACACGATCACTCATGGCTCGTGTTGATTCGTTATCCATCCGTAGCATTCGTGGAAGAGTGATGTTGCGACTTACGAGATGCATGACTCAGGGCTGGAAATAGAGCAATACGGTATATTGTTCCAGGGGTGTACTCAACCCCCACAAATGCCTCTTTTTTATCCCCACGAATTCCTTTGCGATAGGTAATCGGCAGCGGCATAGAGGCTGGGAGAGTACCTTGTAGGCAGTGCTTAGCAACGTGATTGTGCGATAGATACTTCAATCCAGCTTGTCATCTTTTTTGTGGATGGGACACACACTTTCTTCCATCCATTCCTCCTGTAACGTCTCATCCTATCAGATCCTGACAATCTTCGCATGAAGCGGACAACCGTAATTCTTGAAACCCAACTTGATATATGCCACAAAAGATGAACTTTCAGCATTTTTGGCAAATGTGTTGTTTACATAAGGATAAACCCTTTCCACATCCTTGGTGGAATTTAAGTGATTAAAAATTATCGGTTGCGGAAAATTTATTCAGAAATTCTTAAACATAACCCGTCTAGGACGACTTAGGATTTAAGAGAACAAAAAATGTTATACAAAAACTAATAAATTCGACGACAAGTTTCACCTACACATTCGGTTAAATTGTTGAGAGCCAAACTGTACTTTGCTCTTATTGAAGGTAACATATCGTAGGCAATGTTATTAACCTGATACAAGTCATTTGTCAAATCGTAAGCTTCCACGAAATTCTAGAAAATAATAACTTGTAAGAGAATCGTTTTAAATATACATAACTGTTTACCTCTTTATCTTTGAATTGACAATAGACCATATTCATGTCGCTTCCCAGGTGTCTAACACAATTGAACGTATTGTTCCACGCATCCTGACAATGACAAGCAATTTCCGATGAGCAGAGCTATGGAGAAAAAAATTAACTTTCAGAAACATTCATATGGGGATTAGCTAACTTACGTAGAGATTGTCTTTTCTTTGCCAAGGACATTCAGGATTATATGTTTCACTATTACCTTCACCCCAGTATTCAATTAAAATTTGTCGTTCTTGAATTTCCATATTATTTAATTTGGAAAGAAATGAATCACCATCAATCTGAGGAGGTATATCGATTCCAGCTAGTTCTAGAACAGTTGGTGCGATGTCAATAAGTGCTGTGGGAGATGCTACCAAAGTTTTTGGCAAAAGTTTCGGGCCACGGAACAAAAACGGTATTCTTATATCAGTTTCGTAAGGTTGACGCTTATCATACGGTTGACTAAATTGTCCCATGTGAAAACCGTTGTCCGAAGTATAGATAAAGTACGTATTGGCCATTAACTTGCGCTTTTCCAGTATGTTCACCATAGCGGCCACCATTTCATCTACGGCCATCAGAGATTGCCAGCGTTTTCGATAAATGATATCTACCTCTTCTACTATTTGTTCAGGCAACGGCGATGGTGGCATAGTTAGAAGCCAGTGTTTTTCTATAACGTCAATTATGATGAAGATGTACATATACATCATGATGTATGAACTATAATACCTAGTGGACCAAATGGAATGTTAAAGTTCTTTGTTCTAACAGCCTTTACGTTAGGGAACATATCTTGATGTCTGTATGCTGCAGTAAAAGGTTCATGAGGAGCTGGTGGTGATACCATCGCAAAAAAAGGAGCACTCGAACTAACTTTCTCTAAAAATTCAAGCGTACGGTTTTTCTAGAAATATACATTTATAAAAACAATAGTTATTTTCTTCTGTTCCCAGGCACTCACCAGATGATCAGTTAAATACTCATCGGAGTAAAACAACACTTTTCCGTTCACGTTAAGAGTGTAATTGAAATACCGAGAATTGCCATGCAGACCGTACCACTCATCCCAACCGACGGGAATATCCTTGGAATAGTATTCGTTCAAATACTTTCCAGCATAAAATGTTTTATAGCCGTGTTTTTGCAATAAAACAGGAAATGTTTCCGGCTCCACGGTTTCACGCCAGTGCACACCGTAGCAACCCCCGGATTTCGAATTGTTATACACTTTGGTGTTGTGTGCATATTGACCGGAGAGAAGAGAACTTCTCGATGGGCAGCATATGGGCGACGATGTAAACTGTTCTAAAGTTAATTGATTGTATTAAATTATTTCTGTGTTTACACTTACCGCATTCACAAACGTAGCTCCTTGATTTGCTATCAATTTTTGTGTTTTTGTCATCGGACTCTGCAAACAGAACCGCTAATGAAGGATATTTACAAGCATATCACACTTACTAGACCTTTCAGCATGATATCCTGATCATCAGTTAAAACTAACACAATATTTGGAGCACTTTGAACACTGGCCCAAAAGCACGAAACCAGAATTATTCGAAAAATCATCTTGCTTACAAAATATCTTTATAGTTTAGGAATTCATACACAATTTTATTATTCCACAAGTCAATCAATATTAACAATAGCAAATCACACAACTAAAGCTATGCTGATTCTAGTGAGCAATCGATGGCATCAACTCCAATCCGATACATTCCTTCGCTATGCGAACTCCCAGGATGAATAATGAAGCACTTTTTACGAGGGCCCTAGTAAATATATAAACATTGAATGACAGCTTTTGTTGTGCAGTGAAATTTTTGTAAATATATGTTTTACCATTTGTATTCATCATAGTAGATATTTTTGAAAAATGCTGTAAAACCACTGCTTTTCTGTACCATTTTGTTCCAATTTCAAATAATCGGGACAGCGCGGGCACAATTTGTAGAATATGATGTAGTTTTCAACTATTTGTGCGCACATGTGCACCAAAGCAAGGATGCCAGAAATTCGCACCTGCTTGAAAAGTTGTTGAAAACTTCAAATCTTTAATTAGATGAAAAACAAAGTTTAAGCGAACCATTTTGCGCACCGATGGGGTTTATTTATTAAAATAGTTTGAGCAATTATTTTTGCACCATGTTGAAGCATTTTTTTCAATTTCGAACAAATTCTTTTTCAATTTTTTAACGAGGTACAGAGCATTCATTTCTTTTAAACTGGTATCTTTTCGTTTTCTACACGGTAAGAGTCGAAAACCCATCAATGGGTATTGTTGTACCCATTTTTTTCTCTCATATGCGGCTGTCAAAAAAATGGGTAAATTTCGAAATGTGAAATGGGTAAAACTGTACGCATTAGAAAGCCATGTTCTTAAAAAAATGGGTCATTTGTTTACCCATTAATGGGAGAAAAAATACTTCAAGCATCGTTTTAGCTTGCTCTGTCGATTTGTTCGCACGCGTTACTTCTACGATCTGTTTTGTTTATTATTTATCAACAATTTCCATGGAAGGACTTTAAAAAAGATTCGATACTATGTCGTTCAAGAAGTTGCAAGGTAAACAGTATGTTATATCAAGTATTGAATTTTACAATGTGAGATTTTTTTTTATATTAGGTCTAGAATATTCACTATCCGTATGGTATTGGCTTTGTTGCAGAGAATAGCGATTCTGACAATCGATGATAGCAGACAAAATACCCCTGTATTCGTAAATAAGATTCATTTTTGTAAATAATTAAAAATAATTGATTTCACTTCCTTCTTTTCATTTTTTTGAGTGATAATCACAAACTTTCCGTCATTTAATAATGGGTAAAATTTCACCCATTTCCTTGAGAAAATTCTTTTCTCAAAATGAGTGAAATTGTAACCCAGTTTTTGGCGTTTAATCGGTATACCCACCCCTTTGGCATCACGCCAAGTTTCAAGGGCTCACATCTCAACATATGTAAATACGAGATAGCATATCACCGCTTCTTTTCATACATCTTCATCTTACTGCTGACAGCGGGCACAAATAAATTTGAGCCCAGGACATGAGTTCATTGTCATTCACTGTTACTCGGTATAGGGATGCCAAAGGCTCGGGTATACCCGTTAATGGGTAAATCGTCATTCCGTCCCGAACGCTCGACGAAAACGGACGCATTAAGTGATTGTCTCGCTATAAAGTCGCTACTGTGTGAAGAAGAGAAGAAGCATTGCTTACTCGGTCGTGTTTCAAAGAGTGCGAAGTGCGGTGTAAAGAAAAACTGATAATCCGAAGGTCATCCTGCTATTGTGCTATAGCTGTGCCGCTGCGAAGCTGCCCGTTCCAGCACCGAAAGGCTCGGTGATTGTGCTATTGAAGAGAACAAAAAAGAGGTACGTGATTCTTTGCCACTGTACTGTTGCGCTAGTTCGAGCGCAATGGATGTGGATCCCTTAGCCCCCGATCCCCCGTCTCCAAACCCACCCGACCCTGTCCCTCCTGTTCACCCCCCCCCCCCTCTGTCCCTGCTTTAGTCAATCCTCGTCCCAGGCTCTACCCAGACGGATCAACGGGTCCACTGGTTCTCTACATGAGGCCCAAACCAGGAGGAAAATCACTGAACACGTTACAAATCGCGAAAGATCTGACGTCACGATACAAGGCCGTGACCGAAATCGCAAAAGTCAGACCAAACAAGCTCCGTGTCGTGGTCAATGATCTGGATCAGGCCAACGATATAGCTCGCTCTGAGCTCTTTACACGCGAGTATCGCGTGTATGTACCTGCACGAGACGTGGAGATCGACGGTGTAATAACCGATTCGAGTCTGACTGTTGAGTGTATTCTGGGAAGCGGCGTCGGCTGCTTCAAAAAATCCACTACCGAGGCGAAAGTATTGGATGTTAAGCAATTACGGTCCATGTCGCTCGTCTGCGGTAAAAAAGTATACACTCCGTCAGACTCGTTTCGCGTTACGTTTGCCGGATCTGCACTCCCTAGCCACGTTTCTATCAACCAGGTTCGTCTGCCTGTGCGTTTGTATGTGCCCCGTGTTATGAATTGCACCAGTTGCAAGCAGTTAGGCCATACAGCTGCCTACTGCTACAATAAGGCACGGTGTGGCAAGTGTGGGGAGACTCATGCGGAAGATTCTTGCAGTGTAAACGCTGAAAGTGTATTCACTGCGAGGAAAATCTGCATGAGCTTTCCGCATGCCCGGTGTACATGCAACGCAGAGATAAAATTAAATGGTCTCTTAAGGAGCGCTCAAAGCGTTCTTACGCTGAGATTCTTAAGAATACCGTGACCACTTCTACCATAACATCGAACCCCTTTGATCTGTTGTCTTCAGATGAAACCGACTCTGACGAACCACTAGAGGGAACTTCTTTTGCCTGTCTTGGGGAGACTAGAAAGAGGAAAAATCTTTCCTCTCCTAAGCTTCCCAGGAAAGGACCTAAGGTTTCTCAAGATGGAATGAATAATACGAACAAATCTAAAAGTGCTGCGGAAAAGCCGAAGCAAACACCTCCTGGGCTTGCAAATTTAAAGTCCCAGAAGGAGTTTCCAGCACTTCCTGGAACATCTAAAACCCCAGTTGTTCCATTTGCACACCCAGAAAATCAAATAAACTCTGGATTGGTGAATTTTTCTAACATCGTGGACTGGATTTTTGAAAACTTCAATATACCTGATCCAATTAAAAATTTCCTCACAGTACTTCTCCCAACAGTTAGATCATTTTTGAAGCAGTTGACTGCCCAATGGCCCCTCCTTGCAGCGATTGTATCCTTCGATGCCTAATTCAACTGCGTATATGAAGGATTCTTTCTCTGTCTTACAGTGGAATTGTAGAAGTATTTTACCAAAAATTGATTCGTTCAAAGTTTTGATAAATAAAAACAAATGCGATGCATTTTCCCTTTGTGAAACTTGGCTTACTTCAAATATTGATCTTAACTTCCATGATTTTAATATTATTCGCCATGATCGAGACACCCCATATGGAGGAGTACTTCTAGGGATTAAAAAGTGCTATTCTTTCTATCGTATTAACCTCCCCTCGATTCCAGGCATCGAAGTTGTCGCATGTCAAATGACAATACAAGGTAAAGAGCTTTGTATTGACTCAATATATATTCCTCCCAGAGCACAGGTTGGGCAACGGCTGCTCTTTGATTTAATAGAACTTCTTCCCTCGCCACGTTTGATTTTGGGAGACTTCAACTCTCATGGTGTGGCTTGGGGTTCCCCTTACAATGATAACCGCTCCTCTTTGATCTATAACCTTTGCGATGACTTCGACATGACTATTTTGAACAACGGTGAAATGACACGTATCCCGAAACCTCCAGCGCGCCCAAGTGTTTTGGATCTATCCTTATGTTCGACGTCGCTACGGTTGGATTGCACATGGAAGGTAATCCTCGATCCTCACGGTAGCGACCATTCGCCTATTCTTATTTCAATTACTAACGGTTCAACTCGCATGCGACCAATTGATATTCCGTATGACCTCACACGGAATGTCGATTGGAAGTTATACGAGGAAATGATTTCAAAAACGGTCGATTCGATTCAACATCATCCACCGCTTGAAGAATACAACCTCCTCGCGGGCTTGATTCTCGACGCCGCGTTGCAAGCTCAAACGAAGAAATACCCTGGCGTAACGATCAAAGAACCGCCTCCCACTCCGTGGTGGGACAAAGAGTGCTCCGATGCCTACACGCAAAGATCCGACGCGTATCTGACCTTCCGGGATACAGACGATGCCGACGACTTTAAACGTTATTCGGAGGTATCAAGTCAAGTTTAAAAGCTTGACTAAGGCAAAGAAACGCGGATATTGGCGTCGGTTCGTAAACGAGACGTCGAGGGAGACATCAATGACCACTCTTTGGAACACAGCCCGAAGAATGCGGAATCGCGTAACGGTCAACGAAAGCGAGGAGTCTTCAAGTAGGTGGATATTTGATTTTGCCAGGAAAGTATGTCCGGACTCTGTTCCTGCGCAAAACCTTGTTCGCGATACGTCTCCGGGCCACACGCGATAGAATCACCTTTTACGATGGCAGAATTTTCGATTGCCCTCATGTCCTGTAACAATAACGCGCCTGGGTTAGATAGAATCAAATTCAACTTGTTGAAGAATCTACCCGGCAATGCCAAGAGGCGCTTGTTGACATGTTCAATAAGTTCCTGGTGCAAAACATTGTACCGCAGGATTGGAGGCAAGTGAAGGTGATCGCCATCCAAAAACCAGGGGAACCAGCTTCTGATCACAACTCTTATAGGCCGATTGCAATGCTATCCTGTATCCGGAAATTGATGGAAAAAATTATACTCCGTCGCTTAGACCACTGGGTCGAATCAAATGGTCTGCTATCAGATACTCAGTTTGGCCTCCGCCGTGCCAAAGGGACGAATGATTGTCTTGCGTTGCTTTCAACAGATATTCAGCTGGCGTATGCCCGCAAAGAACAAATGGCGTCTGCGTTCTTGGACATTAAGGGGGCTTTTGATTCCGTTTCTATTGACATTCTTTCGGGTAAACTTCACCGACAAGGATTTTCTCCAATTTTAAACAATTTTTTGCACAATTTGTTGTCCGAAAAGCACATGCATTTTACGCATGGTGATTTGGCAACTTTCCGAATTGGCTACATGGGTCTTCTTCCAGGGCTCATGTTTAAGCCCCCTTCTTTACAATTTTTATGTAAATGACATCGACGAATGTCTGGCAAATTCATGCACGATAAGACAACTTGCCGACGACAGCGTGGTCTCTGTTACAGGAGCCAAAGCTGCCGATTTGCAGGGACCATTGCAAGATACCTTGGACAATTTGTCTGCTTGGGCTCTACAGCTAGGTATCGAATTCTCTCCGGAGAAGACTGAGATAGTAGTTTTTTCTAGGAAACATGAACCTGCTCAGCTCCAAGCACAATTAATGGGTAAAACGATCTCTCAGGTTTTGGTGCATAAGTATCTTGGTGTCTGGTTCGACTCTAAGGGCACCTGGGGTTGCCATGTTATGTATCTGATGAAGAAAAGTCGGCAAAGAGTAAATTTTCTTCGTACAATAACCGGATCATGGTAGGGAGCCCACCCAGGAGACCTTTTAAGGCTTTACCAAACAACGATATTGTCTGTAATTGAGTACGGGTGTTTCTGCTTCCGCTCCGCAGCAAACACACATTTGATCAAACTGGAGCGAATACAATATCGTTGTTTGCGTATCGCCTTAGGTTGCATGCAATCGACCCATACGATGAGTTTGGAGAACTTAGCCGGAGCTCTACCGTTGAAAAACCGCTTCTGGAGCCTGTCTTCTCGTATTCTTATCAAATGTGAGGTCTTGAACCGTCCTGTGATTGAAAATTTTGAAAGGTTAATCGAACTCAATTCTCAAACCCGTTTTATGACATTGTATTTCAATCACATGTCCCAAAATATTAACCCTTCTTTGAATATTCCAAATCGTGTCAACTTATCAAATACTTCTGATTCTACTGTGTTTTTCGATACATCCATGATAGAAGAAACTCTTGGAATCCCGGATCATTTACGCGTGCAGCAGATCCTCAAAATTTTTTCCAATAAATATCGAAATATCAACTGCAACAATATGTTCTACACTGACGGATCACTTCTTGATGGGTCCACTGGCTTCGGTATCTTCAATAACAATTTAACCGTCTCCCATAAGCTCGATAATCCTGCTTCTGTTTACGTCGCAGAATTAGCTGCTATTCAGTACACCCTAGGGATTATCGAAAAAATGCCCACGGACCATTATTTCATCTTTACGGACAGTCTCAGTTCTATTGAGGCTCTTCGATCGATGAAAGATGTTAAGCACTCTCCGTATTTCCTGGGGAAAATACGGGAACATCTGAGTGCTTTATCCGAAAAATCGTTTCAGATTACCTTAGCGTGGGTCCCTTCTCACTGCTCGATACCGGGCAATGAGAAAGCGGACTCTTTGGCTAAGGTGGGCGCATCAAACGGTGAAATTTATGAAAGACCAATTGCTTTTAATGATTTTTTCGCATTTGTACGTCAGAATACGATCATCAGTTGGCAAAATTCTTGGACCAGAGGGGAACTGGGAAGGTGGTTACATTCCATTATACCCAAGGTATCGACGAATCCGTGGTTCAAGGGGTTGGATGTAGGTCGAGATTTCATTCGCGTGATGTCTCGGCTTATGTCCAATCACTATAGATTTGATGCGCATCTCCGTCGTATTGGGCTCGGGGAAAGTGGTATCTGTGCCTGTGGTGAAGGTTATCACGACATAGAGCACGTTGTTTGGTCATGCCCTGTACACCGTGACGCCAGGTCTAAATCAATAACTTCCCTCCGGGCCGAGGGTAGAGAACCAGCTGTCCCTGTTCGTGATGTCTTGGCGAGTCGCGACCTACCCTATATGTCCCTTATATACATTTTCCTGAAATCCATCATGCCCAAGTCTAGTCCCATTCCTTTCCACCCACATTCAACAAAACGGCAAGAACACGTCGTAGACCTCGATTTTGGAACCAGCAATTGAACCCCACACGAACTCGCCAGGAAAACCCGAGGCCTTTCTTTATATCTTGGCTCAGCGGCACACACCATATGGCAACTTGAACACCAGCGAACAACAACAACGAACCAAAACCAGCAACTAGACCCCGCACAATACCCTCAGAACCCGAGGATTACAAGCCCCTGTCCCAGCTCATGACATCGTGGCTTAGCAGAACAAATCCATACATGCTGCATATTCATTCGATGATCATCAGACGACCATTCAACTACAAAACACTGATTGAATAATACATGCTAGTTTTAAGATAGACTTAATTTCAGCACGTAGTCGGCAGCGAGGATAAAAAATTTGCTTATAGATTTTAAGTCATCCGATATAATTGGCGCCGTTAAACATTGAATTGTATTTGTGCCGTGTCAAATAAATGATTTGTGAAGAAAAAAAATGGGTAAATCGAGTTTACCCACTAAATGGGTTGGCTCACTTTTTAGCGAAATGGTTGAAAAAGTACCCATTAATGGGTTTTTGACTCTTACCGTCTACAGTATCTTTTTTGCAGTGTAGAAGTCGACCAGCTGATATCAACGATGTCAATGTACAGTATAATTGGGTTGTTTAGCCATTCACGGATTTCCGATTTTTATATAATATCATCTGAAAGAGTGTAATTTTCTGAGCAAATGAAGATTTTTTAAAACTTTGTATCATTGTTCTTCGATTTTTCAATGAAGAATAAAAATTCGCTCTAAATGCCTACAATGACAATTGGTGCAGAGATGCCAGATGTTTTTGAAAAATGTCTGCAACTGCTCGAAAAACCTGGAAAAATCTGCTTGAAATTTGAAAAATTCTATCCGTGATTCGAAAAAAAATCTGAGCAAACATAAGGGGACTCTGACAAAAATCTGCAGAAACTATGAAAATCAATAAAAATCTGCACACGGACCCTATAAATCTGCGTTTTGCACACAAATCTGCGTATCTGGTATCCCTAAGGGAATGGTATGGTAGCCTTCAAGCGTTACGAACATCTATTTCTGTACCGTTTGTTCCAAAACTACTTTTTCTGCTGTCACAGTTTGCTTCACTTTGCTTTGGGACACAATTAATGTACTAAATATCACTTAGAATATCACATACCATGTGAAGACCTTAAGAAATTGCTCAAAACTGTCTGATATGCTATTAATAATTGCAGTCAACATTTAGCCGGTTTGCCCGAATCAACATAAGATAAGGGTAAACTGCCCATTTTTCGGGTGCCAGTGCCAGTGAAGTTGGTACCGCGTCAAATGTATGGTAGCTGACAGCGATGCCATTCCCGTGGGTATCCCTGAGCCAAGTATGATGACAGTTCTACAAGGTATGCTACATTTTTGTCTATCCACGCACACAAACAAATCTCGTTATAAAAAATTTCGCGTTTTGTATGGAATTCAGAACATTTTTGGAAATTTCTCGTTTTATGTTGTTTTATATCTGATTTTTTTGGTTGGAGAGTGAATCTCCATTTGAAACACACTAGAGATTGATATTAATTTAGATTTAGTGTGAAAAATTGCGGCAATATGCCGAAATAAAATATATAAAAATGTTATATTTCTAATAGTTGGAGCATAATCTTAGTCATTGTCATAGCTCATGACTTTTGTTACTGTATGAAACATAAGCGACTCTATTTAGAAGCACTATTAGAGTACAAGAAAAAAACGAAAAGTGCAAAAAGGTTACCGGCAAATTGATGAAAAACAGCATATTTTACCTAAACCGCAGCATGTTTATGTATTCCCCACAAATAAAACATGTTTCAACATCATTTCTATAACTTTTCAGGAAAGTATGTTCTATAAGTTTAGTTTGAAATGCAAAATCATTTCAAATTTCATACAAAATTGGAAAAAGTTCATAACGATCACTAATACTAATGCATCGACGTGAATAGCATACCTTGTAGAACTGTCATCTATACTTGGATCCCTGAGTTGGTATATACACTGAAAAAACTGGGCACGCTCCCTCCAAGTGTTTCATCAATTGAATATGAAAATGACTCTGCATTGTTATTTGTAGAGTTTCTGTCATCGAATTCAATCATTTTTCACTTTCGTTTCAAGTTGTCGCACACATCAACTTATATCCATGAGCCGCACTCCACTTACGTATGATTTCAACATCCCTTTCAGGTGAATTGCACTTGAATCTGCCCCATTGTTTCATCACAGTGATTATCATGTGCGAAACACTTTCATTTACGTATGATTCCAACATCCCTTTCAAGTGAATTGCACATAAATCTGCCCCACTGTTTCATTACAGTGATTATCATGTGCGAAACACTTTCAATTGATTTGTTTTGTTTTAATATGTCAAATGATGTGCCGTTTGGGCTGAAAAGTAGAAAAATGGCGACAGATTAAAAGTCAACGAGTGTCATACGGCTCAGAAGTTTGAGGATTTTCCAGACTAAATCTGTAAATTTTTGGAAGGTAAGTGATTTATGTCACGCAAAAGAATCGAATTCTAATCTTATTGCGTCCTTCCAGCACAAGATCACAGAGATTCTGATGAAAACATCTTTACGCTAGAGGCAAGTATTTGTTTACTAAAACATCAATTATTTGAATTAAACTAATACAAATCTTTGTTTGCTTTACAGGCTGCTTGAACAGAAAAGGATAGTTTATATTTGGTGATGAATTTTTATAGTGAAATTTTAATTTTGTTAATAAGAAATATTATATGCAATCATATCCATGTAAAACTGTTTTCATTTTAAAATCGAATAAAAATCATTCGAAGCTCGGTAAACATTAATTTGAGATTCAAAATCCAAACACTTTATGTCTATATGTCATAACACCAGAATTGAAAGTGTTTTCCTTTTGAAAATGAGGTGTTGCACGATTAATAATTCTAAAGTGTTTCGCATATGAATTCTATATGTTTTGACCAGTAGGGCGAATTCAAGTGCAAAACACTTTATAATGTCGTGTCGATTTCTTTCAGTGTAAAGTTCTCCAACCGAAAACACACAAACACTACAGCACGGCCCGCTTTACACTGTATATTGAAATTTGCGAGAGTGTGAATTAAACTCGGTAGTTTTTTATGCTCTCTTTCAGATGACAGTTCTCACAGGTAACAAAAAATTCTTACAGCTAACAAAAAATAAAGCGAAAACATCGCACTAATACAAACGCACCTGGAGAACTCTATGGGCGAACTGTCATTGTAGCGATTTCCAGCAGAGTTCAAGCAATTTTAAATTGTGATTTAAAAGCGAAGAACAACGATAGAATTTTTTTTCAAATCACGTTTTACTTAAAAAATGCAGATCTTTCAGATGATAATATAAAAAACTGATATAGTTGAACAACCCAATTTGTGGTTTACTATTTCTTCGATATAAATCGATAATTAGGCTCACCAGATTTTCTCGGGATAAAAACGGGACAATTGGGTTCAAAAAACGGGACACATGATAAATTGATTTTTAAAAATGTTTACCAACCAAAGCATACAAACAATTATTCATTGCTTTGATGAACTTGCCCGATACTAAAGAGTGTGGTTTTTTGCAATGAGTTCCTGAAATTCGTCACATGATGATCGAGATTTTGACTAACAAATTAACTTTCAATCGCGACTTTTTCATTAATTCACGATAGGGGATGTCCTTCAAGTGGTGCGGTACTGGGGCTTATTACGGATGTCACCTCACGGTGAGAACGAAAGGAAAAAATCTCACGGTGAAAAAAGATGCGTGCAAATCAAATGGGAATCACTTTCACTGTGCCTATTATGCTATTACGATTTAAGATTTTCAAGGAGTATCCGAAAACGGTACAAAAAGGCAAAAAGATGGGACGGTTAAAAACGGTCGAAAAAACGGTTCTGTCCTGTTCAAAACGGTACGTCTGGTCAGCCTATCGATGATGCAGAACCTATGCACACAGAATATTTATTATTACCAAGCACAGTGAAATTAGAAGCCTCCTAAAGTTTTGAAAAGGTTTTTGTTTTTATTCATAGCGTTAACGCCCATTTGGATTAAGAATTGTATTTTATTACTTTGACCTACTTCAAAATTGGTCTTTACTAGCTTTTATATATCATTTGAAAAAGATTCGTTTTCTAAACAAAGCGTGATTTTTAAAAAATGTTGATTGTTGTTCTTCGATTTATGAATGAAGAACAAAAAAAACTGCTCGAAAGGTGCAGGTATTCGCGTTGACGGTGTTGCTGATATTTGTTTGGTTTTTGCATGCGAAAAAGAAGGAAGGAAATATTTTTGCTTTTGTCATCACGCACATTTTGACAATTGCATATGAGAGTTCACGTAGGTGCGAACAGCCTTCGAAATCTCTTTCGACGCGAATAACCCGAATACCAACTGTCATCGTAGCGATTTAGAGCGATTTTTATTTCTTCATTTAAAAATGGAAGGATAATTGGGTTGTTTAGCTATATCAGTTTTTTATATCAACTGAAAGATCTGCATTTTCTAGGTTAAACGTGATTTAAAATATTTTTCCATCGTTGTCCTTCGCTTTTTAAATCTTAATTTAAAACTGCTCGAAATCGCTACAATGACAGTTCGCCCATATACCAACTGTCATTGTAGCGATTAAGAGCGAATTTTTATTCTTTATTTAAAAATCGAAGGATAATGATATGAAGTTTTAAAAAATCACGTTTTGCTCAGAAAATTACACTCTTTCAGATGAAATATAAAAATCAGAAATCCGTGAATAGCTAAACAACCCAATGGGATCCTAAAGTTTCAAACGGTTTACTGATTTTTATATATCAGCCGGAAGAGTGCATCTTTCTGAGCAAAACGTGATTTTTAAAAAATGTTTATCGTTTTCCTTCGATTTTTAAATGAAGAATGAAAAACTGCTCGAAATGCCTTAAATGACAGTTCTCTCATATACCGTACATGGGCGAAACGTCATCTAAGACCTTTCAAGCAGTTTTTTATTCCTTATTTAAAATTTGAAGGAACACGATAAACATTTTTTTAAAATCACGTTTCGCTCAGAAAACGCGGCTTTTTCAAATGATATATAAAAATTGGTATTGCTTTAGGACCCAATTATCCAAAATAACGAAATACACGGAAATGTCAGATGTTAATTTTTATAAGAAGCAACATAATTAATTACCATTAACTACTCAAGACTATATTTTAATATTTTTTCTTTTATAACATTATCGATATTTGATAAATATTTTAGTCTAACAGACGCTGCTTTAGCTTCATCCAAATTATTTCTAGCAAAATGTTCATGAAGTGTACCATATAGTTTATTTATATCACTTTTGACGGATTCAGCTAACTCTTGTAACTTTATAGTATTGTCGGCTTCCTCTACCTGTTCATTTAGATCCATCATATCTGATAAAAAATCTGGGTCCACAGAAGTATTTTCTTCATCAATCAAAACACCTTCTTGGTTTAAAATATACTTAGCTCTTTCTAAAGGGTCAGTTAGAGTTTTATAAGCTTTGTTTATCAATGAACTCCACTCGAGAGAGTTTATCTTTTCCTCTTCCGATTTTTGGCTGAACTTATCCGGATGCAGTATGCTTTGCAGTTGACGAAAATTAGCTGACAATATTGTTCCATTGACTACAAATGTGTTTGGTACATCAAGCAGTCTGAAGAAATTCTAAAATAAAAGACAAAACAGATGATTGTTGTACATTTCCTAAGACAAGTTCTACCTGGTGTTCAACTTTTTGAAGTGAACCGCAAACTTCACAAAAAAAAATTCTATCGTTTGGTAAAGGTTTGTTACAACTCCAACACACGCTTTTAATTGAACAATAACTTCTCGATAACCGTTGCGCTGACTGCGTTATAAACAAAGTATTATTTTTTATCAGTGAACCTATCATGACTGATAATATCGAATATCCTTTGTTCAATCTGAGGCTAAAAAATTAATTACACAATCAATATGAGTAGCACCATTCTGTTTGTACCAATTTATTAGTAAACGAACCAAAAAATATTTGCCAACTGTATGACAGAATAATACAAAACAAACATAAATTTTGCCAGAGCTGCCAGATATCTTTGACGAAATGCGTTGTTCAGAAGCTAAAAAATCTTCTAACTTGAACTGGATTGTTTAACAGGTGACAACAAATTCTTACAGCTAACAAAGAAAAATCGAACACATCGCACTAATACAAACGCGCCTGGAGAACTTAATATGGGAGAACTGTCATTTAAGACATTTCGAGCAGTTTTTTATTGTTCATTTAAAAATCGA
The DNA here is from genome assembly GCF_029784165.1 of Wyeomyia smithii. Taxonomy (NCBI): domain Eukaryota; kingdom Metazoa; phylum Arthropoda; class Insecta; order Diptera; family Culicidae; genus Wyeomyia; species Wyeomyia smithii. Next base: position 170,048,534 of record NC_073695.1, on the reverse strand, counting down.
AGTAAAACGATAAATATTTTTCAAAAACCATATTTTGCTCAGAAAACGTGACTTTTTCAAATGATTTATAAAAACTGGGGTGGCATTGCGCAGCTCGATTCAAACGATTTTCGCTATTTTCGAATAGGTCACATACTGCCAGTTATGTTTCAAGCTTAAAAGGAGCTGTCATTGTCATAACGCTCCCCAGTGATCATTTAGTTTTGTTCGAGTTGCTCGAAACGAAATACGCAATGTCACCCCTAGGTATGGCTTTAGGACCCAATTGCTGATAGCAAGCCCACCAGTGTCCAATTTGAAATTTAAAGCTAGTTTGGCAACTCCCACCATAACGCGGCAACCACACCGGGAGTTGCTATCTTGGTTTGGGAAATAACCAGCCCAATGGCATCGCGCCATGTTTCAAAGGCGAACATTTCAACGTATGTGTAAACGAGATAGCATATCACCGCCACCTTTCATACACCTTTATCTGACAGCTGACAGTGGGCACAAATGAGTTTGAGCCCAGAACATGAGTTCATTAGGGCTCATTCAAATAATACATAACGCGCTCAGGGGTGGGGGGGTATTCAGCGAAGCGTTACATTGCGTGTGGCAAACATGTAAAATTGCGTTACGTGGGGGTGGGTGGGTATTGAAAATTGCCAAATTCCGCGCTATGTAATATTTGAATGGTTCCTTAGGCCGTATGAATAAAAGAAGTTACTCTGCTTCTTCCGTAAGATTTGCACGGGATGAGTATAGCAAACGCTTTTATTCATACGGCTTACTGTCATTCACTAATACTCGGTATAGGGATGCCAATGGCTCGGAAATAACAATTCCCACCACGGGTAGTAGCGAGTTATTAATTTTGGCAACCCGATAGCAACGAGCCGAACCGTTGCTATTTGATGAAATGTCAAATTGTGTTGTTTCGTTGTGCTCGACAGTGAATGTTCGTAATAATATTACGAAAATGATGAGTGTCGAATGCGGACATAATTGGTCGGCCCCGGAAGACGACGCGCTTTGCCTCGCTTGGTTAAACGCGTCGTAGGACACAAGTGTCATTGTGAACCAGTGAGCCACTCCATTTTAATTCTGATTGAGCTGAAATTTTGTACAGGGTGTTTTTTTCTGGGCATTTGTTTGCAAAGACATTTTCTTTTTGAGATTCGAGATGACTACGAGGGAATCTCAAGTCCTTACGGCGTCGGAAATGGTCAATATAGACCGGTGTTTCAGAAAAAAAAAAACATTGTTAAAACGCTGGATGGCAACTTCCTCGACATGGCGGTCAATATTTGGCCGTTTTTCCAGACTGAGAGCAGCCTCGAATCTATCTTAAAAACCTTTTCATATTCGCGTATAAAAACATTTGCTCCGCGAAATCATTTCCTTCATCACTATAATCAACCAAATACTAAAGAATAATTTTCGCGTTCTGTATATAAATTTTTTTGGCTGCAAATTTGCAAATACATATTAATAGCAAACTGTAAGAACCGAGACAGCACAAAATACAACTAATAACAGTTCGCCAGCTTTGACTAGAATAGCCTTTGGAGGCAACGTGTTGGACGTGCCACGATCTTACGGAATTATTTTACTTAAACATATACCGGGGCTGTCCACATACCACGTGGAGCTTGGGGGGGGGGGGGGGTTGTGTGATGTGCACGGTCCTTACAACTTTTTTATAATTTATATGGGCATTTGTCCACGGTTGGGGGGGGTCTAAATCGTTAAAAATCTGTCCACGTGGTATGTGGATGGCCCCTAAAGATAAAAACGCACGCATAAACGAGGAAACCTGCAACAAAATTGTGTAATCGATAATTTGAGAAAACAGAAACAAACTCAAAACAAAGTTGTGTGAAATGAAGGGAACATTTTATGAAGCAAAAAGATCACAGATTATTTCGGAAACAATTGACGGAGAATTTAGTTGATTATTACTAGTTCCACAGAATTTCTGGGTAATACGACACAAACAAACAACCAAACGCCAGCTAGGGACGGTCTTCAACAATTGGCAACTGCTGGCGTGAAAATCGGTTACTATCTAAATAGCAACGACCAGCGTTGTGAGAATAGCAACTCAAATGGCAACCCACCGGTGCGCTTGCTCTTATGTATGTGATGGTACCATTTGAGTAGTTCATTTCGTACCAACTTTTTTGTAAGATTTCTTCCTGAGTGTTGGGTATGTCTTATGTACGTGGCTACACTATGAACGTTTTCAATATATGTGCAAAAAATTTCGTTGGAAAATAAGAACTACGCTGTGTTTTCGTATCTACAGCAAACACAGGAAGAAAAAAGAAAAAAGTAAAAACATTGAAGTAGACGTATCGATGTAGAACTTGACGATATACAACTTAGCTATTATCACTATATATTTTACGAGCTATTGACATCCCTATACCGAAAAACAGTGAATGACAATGAACTCATGTCATGGGCTAAATCTCATTTGTGCCCGCTGTCAGATAAAAGTGTATGAGAAGTGGCAGTGATATGCTATCTCGTTTACACATGCGTTGAGAAGTTAGCCTTTGGAAACTGGCGCCATAGGGGTGATATTTTACTAGTCTGGCGAAGTGGACTCTGGAACCAATAAAAACTGTCAAAACTGAAACCAGTCGGACCGGTTTCCGTTTTGGCTGCTTAAATTGGTTCCCGAATCCACTCCACCAAACTAGTAAACCATAAAGCGACATAACCGATTCCCTTGGCAAAACCATACAGTGCTCACCGATTTGAAGTGACAATTATCATAGCTATGAATATTTCGCCGGCCTCTATCCTACATTAAATCTACTATTTTTTATTTGTGTTATTCAAGTAAATGGGATATGATACCTCAATCAAATGATCTTTGGATAACCTTGAACAGTGTACACACGGCCGAATGTATTGCCGCGCCGCGCGGTTCAGTTCTCTTGTCACTCAAGATGCCAGTGAAAGAGAGATGAAGAAGAAAGAGTAAAAGAATAAAATTACATCTCTGTCGCCGCGCAAGAAGCATCATTCGCCTTTCAAAGGAAATAAAAATTATTTTTCGGTGAAAAATCCGTTTAGTGTAGTCTCCGCATTCTTTCTACTACAATAATTAGAGATTTCAGCGTTCGAATTTTTTGATAAATACCATTGAAGGTAAGTAAAACAAGGAAAAATGCTCAAAAATCAAATTCCTCCTGCGTCACGACGGCTTGCTTTTGATTGAATGTCAAATGTACTTTTCGTTTCGTTGTTTTTTCCGCTTCTAACCTCCGATGGCGCTTTTGGATAATGTTGATGGAGGGAAACAAGCGTTTAGTGATGAAGAAATTGTTTTATTTTGAAATCGACTCGTTTTAAGTGTTGAGAAATCGTAATCGCATTACTTTATACGTAAATTATATTCTTCCACAATGTGTTCCTTGTATGCATAACGCAGGAAATAGATTTTTTTTATTCAAAACTTTCGATTGATGAAACATTGGTAATACTTCTAATGTTTCAGCCTTATCCAAATCTATTCATGGTTAAGATGAAGGTAAAAATGCATATATTTTAGATTATTTCTTTTTGTTAGTAGATAAGCCGCTGTTTTGCGTCATATCAGTGCTGCCAGCGTGGGAATAATATTTCAAATATTTGAAATAATATTTTAAATTTTTTTATCTTTTTCAAGAAAAAATGGGCAATATACATTGCATCTCAAGACGTTAACTGCAATTTTCAATAAATTAAAAGATTTCTGTTGTCGGGCATAACTTTCTTTTAAGCTTATGTTTTATTTTAGTTTTTTTCTAAAAAGCAGAAAATACACTTATCTAGGTTTCAAATTTATAAAAATTTATTCAATTTCGATAAAAAGCTACAATCCTCTACTGACTTAAGTCTCTCTCGAACCTACGGCAAGTGACTTTTCAGACCATCATCGTACCTCGAGACCAGCTGGGGCAATCGTACGTTTTATTGAATGGTCAGACATGCAAATCGTTGGGCTGTCTTGAAAATTATTGCTAGGTGCTAAGATAAAACTAGCCCCTTCTAGAAAAAAATCTATGAAATTTCAAGGAAATCTAACTTGAAATTTATTCACTTATGTTCGAGCGTCTTGATAGTAAAATTTTCACTACACTTTTCACTTTTTATTCACTTTCACTATTTAATTCTATCACTTTTCAAGTGAAACTTTGCAAGTGAAAAGTGATAGAATTAAATAGTGAAAGTGAATAAAAAGTGAAAAGTGTAATCTAACTTGAGCCACTTTGTTGCGAATGGTTTGTTTAATAATTTTAATAAATCGATACTCCTGATACAGAAAACTACTCAAGCGACTTAGTTTTCTAGACTTTTAACATTCCAAAGCGGAGAAAAAGTTGCACAAACCTTGCATCTAGAATACATTATCTATGGATAAAAAAACTTACAAACATTAAACAAGATATGTCTAATGTGTTGAATATGCAGTTCAAGCATTCTAGCGATAGAAAATAGAATTTACTCGAAAAATTAGACACATCTGCACACTGGCACTAAAAAGTCTTCAACTAAAGAATTAATTATTTGAGGGATAGTTTTAAGAAAATTGTTTGAATTTCAATTAAACAAATTTTGAAAACGAAACGAAGTTTTTTGCAGACCCTTCCCTTTTATTCTATAGCAATCCATATTCAAAGATTTTTAGGATTACAATCAAATTTGTTCTATGGGTATTAGGTTACACGAATGTTGAGTTTCAAAACTTACGTTCCAGCGGTGTTGCCAAATATTATTAATTTTGAAATTATTAAAAAATTATGAATTTTTTAACAACATTGTCTTTTTTGACATGTATACTTTTTAAATCCTCAACAACATGAAACTAAAAAACAAGCAGTTCCTCACGCTTTCTTCTCAGCTAATTTTGTCTCATTGAACGAAATCCACCACTATTACGATAGAGGAAGCTCTAAAAATAATACTATATCCACCATTGTTTCATAGTTTTTGATTCTAAACTACCATATGCAGGGGCGATTCGTGGCTTTTGAATCTGCCTGTTCAACTACAAATTTTGAAAATCGCAATTTGAGGAAGTAATCGCAATCATGTCCGCAATCACGCAAGTCATTCTAATCGCTACTATTTGAAAGTGAAACTAAAAACCAATAAAATATTGATATGAATTTGCGTCTGAAATATATTTTTTGCCCGGCGTCCCCGTGTGCAATGCACAGATTGCATCTATGGACGAGTCGCCCCTGACCATATGTTCCTGTAACTATGGTGTCATCTATTATCTTCGAAGTCTACGTTAATTATTATCGTGTATAGTGTACCTGAGTCATGTGCACTTCCTACACGAAAAACGTATTAAATTAAAATACAATAACAACGACATACAGTCTTGAAAAGGGAATTGTGAAGAAACGCTTAACCTTGTTTATTATCATGAATCAAACGGATTAATCACATAGATGAAGAAAAAAAAACGGATTAATAACGGATTTTTAGTTTGAGATGGTCCAGGTACAGTCGTAAAAATTTTCCTTGGCAACTTCTCTAGCACTCGGCAATATAATCTGATATCGGTTTTACGCCAATCAAATGTTAGTCTACATTATTTATCGAAAAAATGCAAAATTGTTTAGTTGAAGGCATACACTTTCACAAAGTTTACACATTGAATTCTGGGAACATTCGATATTCATTATAATAATACTTTGAACCAAAATGAGTTTATGTTCCAGTTTCTATGCAATTAGTTCGCGACTTGTATAAAAAAGATATTTTTATGAAACCTGAATTACTCGACAATTGCAAATACTTAGTAGGTACATATATGTCTGATAAACTTGAGAATATATCGTAAAATCAATATTTAACTAAGCGAAATTGATACTTGAACGATCTCTTTTTTTTTGTTTTGCATTTTACATTTTAATTCACGTTGAACAGCTCCAAACTGTCAGCGATAATGAGCAGCAAAAAAGGAACATCCAAAAACGAACAACCAGTAGACGATGGTGCCGAATTCTCCGTTGAAAAAATTCTGGATCGAAGAGTTGTAAATGGAAAGGTAAACTGATTGTAGCATTGGAACAAAATTTCGTGAGGCTTTATTTTTGAATACTTACAGGTTGAATACTATCTGAAATGGAAAGGTTACTCTTCCGATGAAAACACTTGGGAACCAGAAGAAAACTTGGACTGCCCAGACTTGATTCAAGCTTTTGAAGACGCTAGAAAGAAGAAGGAGAAAGATGGTACGTATCCGCTTCAATGTAAAAGTTAACCGCTTCCATTTCACACTGACATTCCAACAGGTAAGGAAGAAAGCTCTGGCAGAAAGGCGGGACGTAAATCTGGAGTATCTGATGATTCCAAGGCCCCCGCAGCGAAAAGAAAGTCTACAGCTGGAGAAGATAAGAAGATCGGATTTGATCGAGGTCTCGAACCAGAGGAAATTCTCGGTAAATCATACGAATTGGCCAATAAGGGACAGGTAATTATTTCTCAAATTTTTAGGTGCTACCGATCATAATGGCCAGCTAATGTTTTTAATGAAGTGGAAAGATGCGGCCAATGCGGATCTCGTGCCGGCTAAGCAAGCAAACGTTAAGTGTCCACAGATCGTTATCAAATTCTACGAATCCCGCCTGACATGGCAGACATCGGAAAAGAAAAATGACGCCAAGGACGATTATGCCTAAAGAAATAATGATAGTATAGATACACACACAGCTTAACTATAAGAATATGGATATGTGAATCTATTTTAAGTATCATATTTCTCTTACCTTTTTGCTGATCAAACCAGCAGGAAGAGTTGACAAAAATGTAACTTTCGTGCATCAAAACATGCATACAGGAATTTTCGGTATAGTTTCCTTGGAACAGTTCTCTTCTTATTTCTTTTGATCTATTGAACATTGTAAATCAAAATCAACCAATGCAAGCCGTTTTATTCATTGGAATATAAAAATAACTACGATGTACGCAGGTGATTATAGCTGTTGTTGTTGAGACAGTTTGGAGGACTTTATATTTTGTTCATTTTCCTATATAATTTGTTATTTGAAACATGTCAAAGTCAGTTCACATGCACCGCATAATGTTCTACTTAACCCCGGTACAAAAACGCAAATTTGAATGAGAATTTCTTCATCTTTCAACATTTGCAACCCTCGGACTACTTTGGATATCGTATTATGAAATGAAAAGCTACGATCCCCAGTATTCCATGCTCGCAATAACTGCTTGTGCTGAAACTAACAAGGATTTACAAGAGCTGATCGTCAAGTTGTCATGGAAACGTTTCTATTTTTTTTTACAAACACAAACATCTGAAGTATATGTAAGAAAGTGAACATTTAATTGCTAGTAATCAATAAAATAAGGAACCCAACTACATCATAAGTGTATTATTTATTGGATCTGTTGGCCGGAAATTAACATGGAGAACATGTGAAGGGACACAAAGATAAAAACCTGACATGAAAAGTGTAGTTAGTTTGCCAAATGTATGTTATATTTTTGAATTTTTTGTACGTTTGAATGAAATGTGCAATAAAGTGAAGTGTATTGCATAAAAATAAAAGAGTAACAAAAGCGAATGATTAAAACTTGTCAACTATACTAGATGTGCAACTCAGTTCTCGCTATTTGTCAATAGATGGCGCCAGCAGTAAGTGCTGATCGCGCTTAATATGCAAAGGTGAGGAAGAAGAAGACACGTCTTTATATTAATAGCGAAAAATAAGCGTAGATCTCCAAAACGAGCAAATACCATTTGAAACTGTATTTCGCATTGTTTATTTACACAGAAAGGTTTTCCCAGCCGTAAACAAATAACTTGTAAAAAATTCTTGGAAAACATTGGGTCATTGTTTTTAAACTTCTACGTCATCAATGTTGACAAAAAAGGGCCCTTTAAACTTGAGACTCAAACTACCTCCGCCTATATTCCATTGAATCGCACTGATTGATTTTGACTCATCTTACAGGGAACAATCGTATATTACGTAGCACGCTCAGGGGGAGCGGGTATTCAGCGAAACGTTACAGAGTGTAATACAGCCTTAAGGCTCTAATATACTCTTTGACCAAGCGTCAAATATTTGTCACTTTTTGACAGATAAAAATTTGGTCAAAGATAATTGTTTGTCACTCTCCAATTTTTACATGGGGCAAACACGTGCAAACAACACCCATGACGTCAAATAAATTTGATATAATTATCAGAAGGTCAAATGTTTGACCATTGGACAAAGAGTGTACTACAGGCTTTAGACATATGGTAAACAACGCGGCGAGAAAGTTTTCAAAATTAAATTTTTTGAATATTTTTCAGCATACAGCACATAAAAGTGCAACTTAGATGAATGTCAAGGTACGGAAATGGTTTGAATCTCAGGTTTAGTTAGGTTTTGTTAACAGTGATGACGAAAAACTCCAAAAACATTAGGAAAAAAATAATGTCCGGTTGATTTTTTCTCAAGTTCTGAAAGTTTTGAACTGAAAATGCCTTCAATGCATTGTATGATTTCAGCAATTTTAATGAATGCACATTCTGACAATTACATAGGATAGTTCGCGTAGGTGTGAGCAGCCTTCAAAATCTTGTAGTCTTCCCCAACTCGTTTGAAAAATTGTGCTCTATTTATGACCTTCTTAATGATCATTGTTTCATGGTTTTCATAAAATTTCACATATTCGTAAGTATGATTCGGGAAATCGTAATAGAGGAAAGAAAAAAAGACATGCAACGAATGAACTTTCACTGCTCATGTGATAGTTTTCTTCGAATTATTAAAAATTTTAAATTGGTATTTACATATTTTACACTGCATTCTCATCTGCGGAGAAAAATATTTTATATCTCATCTTGATATTTTCAATTTTATTAAATATGATTATACTAGAAAGACACGTGTAGCAGACGACACGGAATGTTGATTTTAACGCGACGTTAAACTACTTTCGCAAACCTCAGCTGTCAGACCACATCAGCTGTATTACTCACCATATCGTTCAATTCCGCTACGTTTGATATAGCTTACTTCACTTCAAAGTCAGCGAATGAGGCTGTTTGCAACACCCATCATTTCTGATTGATGTTACAAATTTCCTTCTCAAAAAAAAACAAAAACAAACGAATATTAGTCAACTTTAACACTGCTTCGAATACAGACAAGTAAGTGCAGTAAGTGTTTACCGCACCTTTATTTGAGAGCTTTTGAAGTGAACGGCGAACCGAACGTGTCAGTTCAAATTTCGCCCGACTAGAAGTCGAAAAGTCCTCTCAAAGACGTCAATCTGATTTTCTCATGCTTGCTTTAGTTCGGAAGCAGTTTGTTGCTTAAATTATAACGAAATAATTGTAAGTATGAAGTGAAAAGTTAATGTTACAAATCAATTTTTTGGTGCGCGTGAGTGTGTGATATTTTTTTTGTATGATATAGTAGTGTTGCAGCGTATTTCGTACTTTTTGCGGCAGCTCATGCGTGGCATATAATCTTGATGCAAAGAGAATCTTCCTGAACGGGCGAAAAATTAAACATAACCTGAACAGTTTGCCAAATTTGTGTACTCATATATTCCGATTTGCCTAAATTTACAGGCCCTGAGAAGTGTTTGAACCATGTCTCGTTTCTTTGCTGGGGGCTCGGAGTCCGACTCCGATAGCTCATCTGATAGTGAGCCAGTACAGCGTCAGGCAGCGCCACAGTTTACAGTAAGTTGACATCAAATGACGATTGAAGCATTTTAAAACCATATATTTTCTATAGTTTAGTGACGAGGAAGAAGACGTAAAACGCGTTGTCCGCTCAACCAAGGAGAAGCGCTATGAAGACCTTTCAAGTATAATCAAAAGTATTCGAAATTTTAAAAAGATTAAAGATATGCCCAGCTTATTAAGTAGCTTCGAAGATTTAACACGAGCTTACGCTAAAGCCATACCAGTGATTACCAAGGTTGAAAATGGAATTACACCACGTTTCATCATACGTGCCCTAGCTGAGCTTGAAGATTTTATCAATGAAGTGTGGGATGACAGGGAAGGACGAAAGAACTTATCGAAAAATAATTCCAAATCTTTAGGAACATTGCGGCAAAAGTTCAGAAAATACATAAAAGAGTTTGAGAGCGACTTGAAAAAGTTTCGCGAGTCTCCGGATGCTGGTGACGATGATGATGAGGAGGAGGACAAGAAAGATGATCAATCGGAAGATGAGGAAGTTACAGCCCCTACAGCTACTAGACAAGTTTCGTTTAAAAAGACGGTGGAAAAGGTTAAAATAGAGAAGGATGATGACGACTCGGATGATTCGATTGACTGGGGTTCGGATTCAGAATCCGAAGAGAGTTCCACTGATGAGGACACTCAATACACTAGTATTCGTGAACGCTTTTTGAAACGTTCTGATAAAGATGACGGTGAGGATGGTGAAAAAAAGAAGGAAAAGAAGAAAGTCAGAGAAGCAAAAGATAGCCGTAAGAGTAAGCGAGTTGATGATGACGACGAAGGATGGGAAGTGGTCAACGGAAATCGATCGGCTACATCAGAGCAACCTAAGATGTTTGCGAAGGATGCAGAAATCGACATCAATTTGGTGATAAACAAGTTAAATGAGGTCATGGCCGCTCGTGGTAAAAAGAGAACTGATCGTAAATTGCAAATTGAATTTCTCCGAGAGTTACGTGCTGTAGCTGATGCTAACAACCTTGGCGCTGCTGTGGCAGCGAAAATTCGTTTCAATATTGTTTCAGCTATTTTTGATTATAATCCTAAAGTCTCGGAACCGATGAAACTAGAACATTGGTCTAAGTTGTTGGAGGAAATACAAGCTCTTATCAAACTGCTTCTTGCCAACGAGGATATTCATCTATCAGAGACTGTTCTTGATGAGAATGAAGAATACGAAACGGCTCCTTACAAAATTCGCGGTTGTATGTTAACAACTGTGGAACGTTTGGATGATGAATTCACCAAGCTCCTGAAGGAATGCGATCCGCACAGTAATGATTATGTCGACCGTTTGAAAGATGAAGTCACTGTGACCAGTGTAATTGAGGAGGTCGTTAGATACGTTGAGCGTTTGGGAGACGAGATGGAAATATGTAGAATCTATCTTCGTAAAATTGATCATTTATACTACAAGTTTGATCCAAATGTGTTGAAAAAACGAAAAGCCCAACTACCGGCAAACACAACGACATCAGTAGATGAAATGGAACGTCTTTGTCGCTTCATCTATGCTAAAGATCAAACTGATCGTCTCCGTACTCGAGCTATTTTGTCTCATATTTTCCACCATGCATTGCACGACAACTGGTTTCAAGCACGTGACTTGGTGCTTATGTCGCATCTTCAAGAGACAATTCATCATTCAGATCCCCCCACACAAATTCTTTATAACAGAACAATGGCCAATCTAGGACTTTGCGCATTCCGGCATGGTAACATTAAAGACGCCCACCAGTGTCTGGTGGATCTAATGATGACTGGTAAACCGAAAGAGCTTCTTGCTCAAGGATTGGTTCCACAGCGACAAAACGAGCGTTCCCTGGAGCAAGAAAAGGTTGAAAAACAACGTCAAATGCCTTTCCATATGCACATCAATCTGGAGCTTCTAGAGTGTGTCTATCTGGTTTCAGCTATGCTGCTAGAAATTCCCTATATGGCAGCACATGAATTTGATGCTCGCCGCCGTATGATAAGTAAAACATTCTATCAACAGCTACGCTCCTCTGAGCGACAATCGTTAGTTGGTAAGTTCAGTTAATGAATTATATAAAATTATTTAAAAAAAATGACATCCGTTTTGTCTGCAGGCCCACCTGAGTCGATGCGCGAACACGTCGTGGCTGCCGCCAAGGCAATGCGACATGGCGATTGGAATGCTTGCGCGAACTTTATCGTGAACAAAAAAATGAACGTTAAGGTTTGGGATCTGTTCTATGAAGCAGATCGCGTACGTGAAATGCTGACTAAATTTATCAAAGAGGAATCATTGCGTACATACCTTTTCACTTATTCCAACGTTTATGCCTCGATTAGCGTTCCCTATTTGGCGGAAATGTTTGATCTAGCAAAGAGCAAAGTTCATTCACTAATTAGTAAAATGATTATTAATGAAGAATTGATGGCTTCGCTGGATGATCCAACCGAAACCGTAGTATTACATCGTTCGGAACCATCGCGTCTGCAAGCTTTGTCGATGCAGCTGTCTGATAAAGTAACCAATTTGGTCGATTCCAATGAGCGTATATTTGAGATGAAGCAAGGTAACTTCTTTCAACGCGGTGGCAATCAGGGCTACAATCGCGACAGACAAAACTATCGTAATCAGAACCAGAATCAAAACTGGAACAATAATCGCCGTCAGGATAACCGTGGCAACCGCGGAAACCGCAATCAGAACCGTGATCATCGTGATCAGCGTGAACATCGTGTAGAATTTGCTGACGATAAGGCTGAGTAAACGATACGATTCAACCGGCTCAAGATTCCGGTGTAATCTTGTAGTTCTTGTTTGTGGCTATTGGACATTTTCGGCTAGAGTTTTCGCATTCACAGCAGTTTGAAAATATTCACAACATAATCCAAATTATATCTAACATACAATGAATATATCAATATACAAATGCTGTGTTCCCGATCTGGGTAATGTTTTGAAATGCTGCGCTCAGATCGGGAATACCTACAGAATGTACCGTATAGTTGGTCTAATATTTCTGATGACGCTAGAAAAGATAATAAAACTTTACTTATATCCTTAGACTGATGATTATTTTTACATAGGTTGTTGTAGTACTGGCGAATGAATTTATTAGAATTGTGCGTAAATTTACGTTGGTTTCGCCGCTTACTCGTTTTTTACGGCTCTTCATTTGTTTTTTTTTTTTATATATAAGTTTATATTCGCCACTCGTCTTTCATAACGCAGATTTCAAAGTTTTCGCAGTTTGTTGAATCAAAGAACTCATGGTGCTTATTACGGGAGTCACTTCACGGTGAAATATATTTCACTCTCACGCTCACTTCACTTTTTTAGACCTATTCCCGATTCCACTTCAAGTGAGGTGACAAAAATCACCTCCGTGGAGTGAGATTGACAGTGAAGTGAAATTGAGAATAGGACAAGTGAAATGAGATTGTTCCCCAGCTCAAAAATGTCTAAGTCCCAGAAAGTCGTTTTTTCCCGTTTTTTTTAGATAACACCAGATCTTGACATGTTCTGCATTTCTAAGACATTCGGCATCAAAAAAAAGTTTTTTTTTCGGTATCGAAAATTTCCTGAACTAGTTTGCATTTTTTTCATCGGGCAAAAATATGAAAAATTGACCGCTTTAAGGCACGGATCAAACTCTGATTCGCTTCGTTACTGAAGAATAAATCCAATATTTACCATTAGATCACAAATCAATCAACTTTAAGACTTATGGCAGCTTCGTGGAATCATTTCACCGTTCAAAATGGTCGTGAAATAATTCCACGCGAAACGTCGCTTTTTCCGTTCTCACTTCACTGATATGACACTCATAATAACCCAGATTCCACGGCAGATGTCACTTCGCGACGTTTTTCTCACTTACGTGAGTCCCGTAATAGGATTTTGTTCACTTCACTCTGATTTCACCGTGAAGTGACTCCCGTAATAAGCACCCATGTATTTATTTCACTAGGATTTTGACGTAGAACATCTTCTAGAATTTCTTCATTTCACCAGCCCACCTTGTTTTGACTTGGAGCCAACACAACTGCTGTCAAAACCCTTCTTTATTCACTACCCGAAGCGCACCGTGAAAAATTGTCAGTTTTAGCCAACCACCGTTTCGGCTAAGTTCGTAGAGTTTATCTGGCTTACGTCGTAAATCGCGATGTCGATTTTTTATTCCTGGGTAAATCTCTACTGACCCAGTCGAATATAGAAATTCGCTATATCCAGATTACTTCGCGATAAGGGCGAATCGTTGCTTTATTTTCCTATCTTTTTTTCGCTCTAATCGCGACGTAGTCCTGATATGTTTTCTATGTACTGGGGTACATTGTGAAAAATTTGGAATGAAACTGTCAGATGTTCCGTGAGATTTCAAACGATGATAACAGCATAACCACATGATGGATAACAATAACCAATATGTTGTTGGATGGATAAAATATTGGAATATTTTGTATTAGGTTTGTATTAGGTATTAGGTACGCAAGGCAGCAATAATTGAAAAAAAAAATTTCAAGGACAAATTTACGCGAACAATTAACATGTGAGCATGCCTAGTACAGACGACATAAATAGACACCAACCATTTACTGTGACATTCTCTATATCAGTATCAAAAAAGAAATGACAGTCTCCCCGTTACAACAGCTCAATAAATGTTTGCATCCATAAACTTAGACTAATTTGATGTCTCGAAGGTAAAGGTTTTCGAAAAGTTTGGGACAGTCCTCAGCCGGCATTTTAACAGTCGAGCAACGGTTTAACAGATGTTGAAAATATTTTGTTCGACAGGTCGTACACATACAGAACAGTAGCCTAATAAATGTTTTCCGGTGCATCTATTCAACACTGGTTTAACAAGTGTCGAATGAAATATTCTGCTGTTGTCGTTTGAAATGCTTTTCGCCGTTCCTAAACAACTGTGTCGGGTAATTTATCCCAATTTAACTAAACAAATATTGAACAGAAGTTTTCTATTTTTCATTTCGGGTGTTGTTCAACTGTAGCCTAATAAAAGTGATCGAGTAAATGTTTAGGCAACAATAATCGTTCCTTGGGCGGCACACGATTTCTATCGTGTGCAATCGAGGAAAAACGACCCTGCCTAAAAAGTTATTTAGTATACCGAAGGTCACTACTTCTCCAACTTCATGATTTATTGGGAGCATCGATTGACTAGTTCGTTTTTCCACCAGGGCCAGCAAGAGGACCGAGATCACGTGGCAATCCCAGAGATGTACTAAGCTAACGACACTCGAAATTTCAAAGAGAAACAGTACAGCTCCCGCAAAAGCTAAGTGCCGTGAGCCGATATGTACAGGAGTATGGACGATATCCTCCTTACGGACGAGTGTGAGGTGATCGAAAGGTTAATACAACACTTCGATAAGTATTTGAAAAATTTGGGAGGAAGAACAAGTACAAGTGTGTCCCATCTATAATAAGGGCGACAAACGCGCAAGGAGCAGCGAGCAAGGTAAGTCGACCAATTGGAACACGACCTGCGGACCCAACGCAAACTGCGGAGCTATATGTAGCAATGGATCGAGTGGAGTGGATACGAATCTTACGTATAGTGAAGGCTACATCACGATTTGGGACTGTTTGGTAAGGTAAGGTAAAGTGAAACCTTCTACATTACTTATTTTCAGGTTCACTATCATGAGCAATGTGATTTAAGTCTTCGTTCAAATATTTTTCCCGGTCAATTGTACTACTGAGTTCTGTAGTTTTCCACAAGTTAGGGATTAAAACAACGTGACTTTCGATTTACATTCCAATATGCTCAAAGTCACTTTTTAAATGTGTTTAACCTTATTGAAATCAAAAATCAGCAAGAATTCGAAAAATATGACGGATTCATCTTTTTCGAGAGGAGATCTTGTCTACGAGTATTCTTTTGAGTTTGTAGGGACCGTTCTTACCTCAACCATATAAGAATCAATATATTAAAGAATTATGTTACACAATTCTTGCAAAACAAACTTAATTTCAATCAGGCCAAATAGATTTTCAAAACACTTCAAACATGTTACTTCAGCAGCGCACGCACCTCCTCATCCATCAGTGCTGTCTCTTTCTGGAAGTCCGCGAGAAGTTTTGCCTTTTTGGCTTCTGTCGCTTGATAGCACTGGCCTTTTTCTTCCGGGCATCTTCATCTTGATCAAACTGCTCCTTCTTCTCTGTCTTCATCAATTCAACATATCGGTTATGTAAACTGCAAGCGTAAAGGATCAAAAAGCAAAGCCTTGGTGCTACATTCCGATTCGGAATTTAACCTTCTGTTAGTTATGCACAGACTTCGCGTGCTGTTTAGTGTACAGGACAATTGCGAGGCTAGCGCTACGATCCTACTGACACTAATAGCCTTTCCCGAGCCGAGACTCGAACCTACGACGACTGGCTTGTTAGACCAGCATCGTACCTCGAGACCAACTGGGAGATGGGGATCAACAACTAGGTCAGCGGTTCTCAACCTGGGGTACGCGTACCCCTGGGGGTACTCGAAAGCCTTCAGGGGGTATGCGAAAGAAAAATCAGTAATGGCGGACAAAATAATTTTTCTTTATAGTACTTTATTTTCTGTTCAATCTTGCTCCTAAAACATGAATGTAGCAATCAAACAACCCATAGTTCAATTCGAAACCTGAACTAGACTACCACAACATGATCTACCACTATCTCTCTCTCACTCTGCGAGAAAATTCCAAGCCAGGGGGTACAATCGATATGTAAAATATCGCCAAGCAGTACGCGGAAAAAGAAAGGTTGGGAACCGCTGAACTAGGTGATATCAATTTCGTCCACTCCACCGGCATCCTGTACTGCGTCGTACACCAAGCGCTGTGCTGCAAGGTTTTCCTATTGCAGATTCACGACTAGGTACTCCAACGGGGCATTGCCATGTAATAGAATCAAAATCTTTTTAAAAATCACGGTCAAGTTTTGAAGATTCTTGCCTGAACCGGCTATTAAATCTCTCCAAAAAGGATCAATGCGCTTCTCGCTACGGCGGTAGGAAGTCAGCAATGACTTCATAGAATGCATAAGGCCCGTACTCGAAAAAAATACACCATTTTTATCCGTGTGAAACCCCGTGAGAAAAAATTGATGACGAGCTGGTTATAACTGGTTTGGAGTGTATTATTTACATGTGCAAAATTTCATAACAATCGGTTCAATGGTTATTGAGATGCCATTGAAACAAGAATTGAAAATCGCCGTCATGGAAAATCCGACTGCGACTATAAGATGGACAACTGGGAATCACCCATACAACTGTGTTTCGGGTGGTAAAATCGTTTAAGGAGTCAGAGACGACCGAGCGGCGGACTGGAAGTGGAAGAAAATCGAAGACAGCTGACCCTTTGATGGCCCGGAAGATTTTTAATTATTTCCTTCCGAATCGCGGCGCGGTTCTAAAGGCAAAGTGTTCCGCCTGGTTCGTTTAGCAAACCATGAAACGAGCTGGGCTTCGCGTATTCAAGGTCCGGAAGGCACCGTTATGGATAACGAAACCTACATCAAGGCAGACGCAAAACAGATACTGGGGCTGGAGTTCTACGTTGCCACATCACGGTTTGATGTTATAGAAGACATAAGGAAGAAGAAGGTGGACAAATTTGCCATAAAATACTTGCTCTGGCGATAATCTGAGTAAACCGTACATCACAACGGGTACCATCAACAGTGAAATTTACCGCACAGAGTGCCTTCAGAAGCGTCTGTTGCCCTTCCTGCGGTACCACGGAGGCGAGACATTATTTTGCCCGGTCCTGGAATCATGCCATTACGCGCAATCGACGTTGGATTGGTATAGAAAAAAAAAGGATTTTTTGTACCAAAAACCGCCAACCCCCCAAATTCGCCAGAGATTCGTCCGGTGGAAAGATTTTGGGTTGTAATGAAGGCTAAAGTTCGAAATCGTCCAAGGTGTTTGAGAACGAGTTCGAGTTGAAAAAAGAATGGATGAAAGTAACCAAAAAGGTCGGCTCGACTGTCGTGCGAAATGTTATGAGGGGTCTTAAGGGAAACGTGCGGGCTTCCAGCGATGGAAAGGACATTAAATTAAGTAATTATACCGAAACACAATCCACATGTATTTATTCATTTCCTGAAAGTTTCAAGAAAATCCAACTTAAAATAAATTTTTGGCGAACACTTGTCTGGTGCGTTTATTTCGAGTACAGGCCCTGCTCAACTATTGTGCTTGTGAGTATATTTGGCGATATTCAGTAAAATTCCCCGTTCCAAACAATTCCCGGTCGTTTCCCGGTTCTCCCGATTTTCCCGGTTGGGTGGCCACCCTGAACAATAAAATAATATTTGTGACGGATTTTAACGATTTGATACACTAAATGATCTTGAATGCCAAAAGTGGCCTATACTTGTGTCTTATGCTATGTAAGTAGTATTTTTCTTCTCAACCGATTTACACACATCTGCTGCAGTGAAACTAATTGTCGATCAAAAGTATACATAAGAGCACAAAAATAGATAGTGAAACATTCGTAGTTGATAATTTTCCCGATTTTATATTCAGTTTTGAATATTCAGGCAACACGTTGACTGACCCATAATCGTAGAAGGACTGTACATTTCGCCTAAAAATTAGTTTTTTGTCTACAACTTTTTTTGTTGTGATTTTCAAAACAATTCAAAATATTCTAT
Source organism: Wyeomyia smithii (assembly GCF_029784165.1). NCBI lineage: Eukaryota > Metazoa > Arthropoda > Insecta > Diptera > Culicidae > Wyeomyia > Wyeomyia smithii. The sequence continues at coordinate 170,030,175 of NC_073695.1, read as the reverse complement.
TATCACAGCTAAACCTCTCTCGCAACTTTGTACAATATTGTTTCTACAATCACAGAAAAAGTTATAGACAAAACACTAATTTTGAGGATAGGATAGGTGTGCGGAAGGAAGCATTCTCGTATATTGAAAATAAGAAACAAACAATAGCGTCTGCTCTCAACACTCAACGCGATCACAAGTTGTGTGCTGTAGCTCTGAAAATTTGAGAGTACAATAGCCCTTGTTCATTGCTTTGTTTCAATTCGATTTATACTCGTGAGTGACCTTGATCGCTATGGCGTACAATCAATTTAGCCGAAAAAATACGTTTATCATTGACTTCTCTCCTGTGCCGCGTCAAGTTAGAGATGCCGAACTTGTGTCTTTCCTGGAAACCAAGCTACAGATTACCCACGACCACGTGATATCGTTACACCCAAAGCGTAACTACATTTATGTCGAAGCTCCGAGTCTAGAAATCGCGCAAGGTTATGTTGATGACCACGACAAGAAACACGTGATTCGAATCGATGATCGTGATTATACCGTTAGACTAACAATGGAGGATGGAGGCATTAATGTGAAGGTTCGTGATATTCCACCTCAGTGGGACACTGATATCATCGTAGAACAGTTAAAACATTACGGAAAGATAATCTGTACCAAGGACGATGTTTGGGACACTGGTATTCTGACGGGAAAACGTAATGGAACGAGAACGATTAGAATGGTCATCTTCAAACTATTACTATTTGGGCAGATAGTACTCCCGAGAAAGCTCACCGAGCAAGAGACCGTGGATCTTGGATCACCGGGTCGGCTTGCCGCGGGGTAACCGGAGGGGCTTCGCGCGGAAAAGTGTGCAACAACTATTGTTTTCCTAGGAGGTTTCTTTTTACCTTTAATTGATAACTTGATTCGATTTCTGAGTTTTTACTTTAATAATTAACCGCGTATCTAAAGGGTGTGCGTGTGTGTATGTGTGAGGGGTGAGCGCTAGCGGATCACTTCTCTCCTCACGGTACGTACCGACTATCTCGAAGGGTTCTGGTTCTGCTGGGCTGCGTTGCTGTTGCTGCGATGCCACGTTGATGGTTGCGGGGGGGAGGGGAAAACTCGTTGCTGTTCTGCGCTGACTGGAACACTGGCTATGCCTTATCGCGATGGCGGATTCGTGGTTTGGCGGGAATGCGGGTCCTTCGGCGTCTTCCTTCCTTGGCTCGATCGATGGGCCACGGACGATACCGTATTGGCTTCACCGAGAAGGGTCCTCTTTTACGGTTAGGGCCGGTCGCCCGAGGATTAAGCGGGCTCGTCGCTGCCCGAACTCCTTTACGCTTAGGCGTAGGCGGATTTCACCACCTAGGCCGACTCGTGCGAAGTGAGGAACCGACGATCGAATATGGATTCGATAAAATAGCAATAAAAAGGTCCTGAATATGTTTGCCTTGCTTAGTGCAACAATCTGCTCACTTTACTTAGCTTCCTTCTTGCAACTTTTCACTCACTTGTTACTCACACGAACGCCGCGGTACTTCTGACCATTTGGCGGTTTTTCAATTCCTGATTCCCCTTCTTTCACCACCCACCATTTTCTTCCCTTTTCCTGAATTCAATTATGCCCACCCCCTTAGGGTTGTATTTTGCTGAGTGTGTATAACAGTTCCGCGTTTTGCTTGGCCAATTTTAACCTAACAATTTTTGTGTTTGTGTATCTCACTAACCTAACTAATAACATTATTTTTATTTACTAATCCTACTATCAAACTACATGAAAATAAATTAGAAACACAATAGTTATAATAAACATACAGCACATTTTTAAAATACTAAGGACAATTTGTAACAACGGTTACACTATCCTCCCGCCTCGGTAAAATAAATAATTAACGTTCGTTTTATTATTTATTTTAACCTAAACAAAGTAGTAACTTATTAAATAATTTTTCAAGACAAATACCGTTTTACAAACAAAATTCTCTAATCGACACGGCACAGTAAAATTCTTGCTAAAACGATTGGGGACATGGAACAACAATTCAAAATCAACTGATAATTAAAAGCTAGTTTTCACTAAGAAAACTGCCATAATCAAACATGTGCGATATTATCCTGTGTGTATGCAAATTATAGCACGATCCCCAAATTACGGTGTAAACGATCTCTGCAGTTCATCCGCTCATTAGGTTTATTCCGCTATACTGGGTATATTCGGGATGAGCTGATGAAGCATGATCAGTCGGCGCCGATCCGCAGTTCAACTGGGATTGGACAACAGAAACTACCAAATGTGTGGACGATATTTTTTTGTAACAAAGTTAATTAATTTTGATTTTACTACTGGTGAATCACAAGATAAGTAAATTTTATTATGTATCGTGATCTTGTTAAGTTGATTTCCGTTCATTTCCAGCCTCATTCCATCGGATGGCCATACCGATTTTCACAGGAATAATTCTGATAACAAACTTTATCATGGTGGATTCTTTATCTGAAGTTTGTTCATTGTAAAGTGGTATGTAAGCTCTGATAGTTGCATCTGACGGCATCGATTTTCGCATTTTCTATTGTGTATGGCGCCATACCTAAAACTTCTACTCTTCTAATTCTTTTTTTAATATTACCTACAATCTATCTCTTACTAACTATGACGTCACCTAATTATGTACATAAATAAATTGAGAGAGATTTAATTCGTTTAGCGAGCTCTCACTGATCTCTCTAACTACAACACAAATACCGATCCAGACGATCTCCTCTCTGAGCTGCCCTGGAGAAATGACACTGCGCTAACGGCGAGATATCCCCCAACAGGAGCAACTCTCAGAGAGCTGGTTCATCAAACATGGCGGATTTGTTTACTTCCCCTACTAAGTACATCGCAAAGTGCAACTGCATATGCATAAATGAGGAACATAGAGTTTTTTTTCAATGTTGTTAATTTTTTTAGCTATCTGCTGTACCCGGGCGAAGGTCTGCAGCGGAAAATATCCCCAAGGATTTCCCATTCTCGTCTGCAACCTCGTATGAGCTCGTTCCCCGTCGGGCAATGATTATGCACGGAGTATATACTGGCCCATATTTCGCATTATACTTTGCGACAGCAACGGATTGTTTAAAGTTACGCTTGTAGACCTTTTGCCCTATCTGGTAAGTTGGACAAAACTTTTTATGCCTCAAATTGTATGCTTTAGTGGTTTTCTCATGGCTTTTGCCTAAGTTTTTCTTCACGATCTGGAACAACTTTTTGTTCACTTCACCGTGTAGCTCGTCCCGTTCGCTGACTGGGATGTCCCTTACTTCTCTATCGCGTAGATGTTCGTCACCTTTCGTGACCATCTCGTGCCCATAGAGTATACGGTAAGGGGTGTAGCCAGTAGATGAATGGATGGTTGTATTCAACATTTCTTCTACCTCAGCAATTCTCGTATCCCATAGTCTTTGATCCTCCTGCATATAGGTACGTAGACAAGCATTGATTGTTCTGTTCACCCGTTCCACTGGATTTGCCTGACTGTGGTGGCGGGAATTGAGCCAATGCTGTATATTCCAACACTTTAGCAAACCCTTAAATTCCTTTCCCACAAAAGTTGTAGCATTATCCGTAATCACAACTTCTGGGGTACCGAACCGTCTGAACCAAAGACTTTCCACGATCCTACAGACTTCTTTACTCTCAATCTTCCTTATTGGCGCTAGCAGAATCCATTTCGAGAACAGGTCCATCATGACCATCAAATGGCAACTCCCCTTTTTGCTACGAGGAAGACTTTGAATGAAATCCAAAGCTAGAATCTGGAAAGGTTTGTTGCTCATCCTTTGATTACCCATTGTTGGGGCAGTTGGTAAGGTTGACGGCTTACACTGTTTGCATATCTCGCAAGACTGCACATAGCGTTTGGCTTGCAGGGCCATTTTTGGCCAAAAGTATCGCAATTTCAAGCGGTGAATGAATTTTTCGTATCCAGGATGCAGTGCCTGATCATGCTCCTGAAACAAAACTTCATTTCTAACCTGGTCTGGTAAGCAAAGCTTCCATTCATATCGGTAATCCATTACATCGGTAGGGGATGCAACGAATTTATACATTTTGTTGTTTTCTATTTTGAAGTCAGCAAAGTCGTGTGGATTTTCTTGCACTTTTTGAAAGGTTTTAGTGTACCAATCATCCTGGCTTAAATCTATCGCTTCTACAGCACGTGACAGGGCATCCGGAACCACGTTTTCGGAACCCTTGCGATGCTTTATGACCATGTCGTGCTGTTGTAACAACATGCTCCAGCGGCTTAGCTTGGATGAGGGTTTCCATTTAGAATTCATGATGAATGAGAGTGCTGACGAATCTGTAATCAGAGTAAATTTAGTCCCTTCCACATACGGTCTAAACTTCTCTATCGCCTCTAGGGCGGCGACTCCCTCCTTCTCTGCTGCCTTCCATGCCCTTTGTGATGTCGACAGCTTGCGCGAGAAGTAGGCAATCACATGCTCCTTCTGGTTTTCGTCTTCTTGTGTCAATATTCCAGCGATGGCCAAATCACAAGCATCGGTCTGAATAGTGAACGGTTTTTTAAAATTTGTGCACGCCAAAATCGGGGCGCATATTAATTTTTCCTTTAAGGTTGAGAACGCTTGTTCGGCCGCTTCTCCCCACTTGACAACTTTCGCTTTACCTTTTAGCAAATCCGTTAGGGGCGCCGACAGTTCACTGAATCCCTCGATAAACCGCCGATAGTAATTTACCATCCCCAGAAATCGTCTCAGTGACCTGACCGATTTGGGACGTTCAAAATTAACTATGGCCTCAATTCTATCAGGATTCGGTCTCACTCCTGACTTCGACAAAACAAAGCCTAAATAGGGTAGCTCCGGCAAACAAAATTTGGATTTTTCCAAATTTATCGAAAGATTGGCCTCTCTCAATCGCCTAGCCACTTCTGTAAGGCTCTGTATGTGCTCTTCAAACGTGTTGCTTACAATGACTATATCGTCAAGATAAACAAACACGTTTGGCTCAAGCTCGCCATAACCCAGAACTTGATCCATTAATCTGGATAACGTCGCCGGACTGTTCACTAACCCAAAGGGCAACCTAGTGAACTGGAACAGTCCCTTTCCAAAGATTCTGAAAGCTGTATATTTGCGAGACTCCGGATCCAGCGGAATCTGCCAAAAGGCTTTTGACAAGTCGATGGTGGATAGATATTTGGATGCTCCAAGCCTTCCCAATATACGATCCTGATGCGGAAGGGGGTACGCGTCTCTGCGAGTTCGCAAATTTAGCTTTCTTGCGTCTAGACACATTCGCACCTTGAGGTTGTCATTATCCTCGCCAGAATCTCCTTTCTTCATCACCGGGACTATCAATAGCGCCCAGTCGCTGTTGGATCTCTCGACGACCCCTGATTCAATCCATTGGTCCAGCTCCTTGTTCACACTTTTCTGAACTTCCGGTGACCAGGGGTACGGGTTCATTCTAACGGGGCCAGCATTTTGGAACTCCTCGGCAAACTCTATTCTGTGTGAAATGAGTGGGGTTACCCCTAATTTTTCTCCCTCTCTAGAAGCTTTAAATTGCAATTTTATTTCCTCCAACTGTTTTCTCTGACTATCGGTTAAAACTTCCTCTTCCTGCTCAACTTCTGCTCCCGGTGCTTCACCTAGCATCGCGATTTCTGAAGTTGGTTCGATATTGAAAACTTTCCAGAAATTCATCCCCAAAATAAGGCGACGGCTGAGTGTTGGTGCCACAATCGTGGTTATCATTCTGGTCACGCCGTTGAACGTTACGGGCAAGTCAATAAAACCTTTGACTTCTAAGGTTGATCCTCCTGCTGTTGTAAGTTTTAGATTTGTGGGCTGTAATTTTAATTTTAAGTCTCGTATGAGCTTACCGCTACCGATTCCCAACACTGTCATTTGTGTCCCACAATCTAGCAGTCCTATCACCTCTACACCCATTACATCCACCTTGACGAATGGCCGGTTATCTCCCTCAACTCGCAAAATCAACTCGTCGACTTCTGCTCTGGTCGAGACGAATTTAGTTAGAGGCTTTTTGTTGACCAATCGACGACCTCTCACGCCGACGTTCTTTCGTTTTTTGAACAAAATGAGCATTTAGCTGTGGTGACCCCGTGAAATCCACATTTTTCGCAAAATATTTGCTTTTCCATCAGGCACGCGCTATGGTGGTGATAATTGCCCCGACAGTTAAAACAAACTGTTTTCCCCGGAATTTTATACTCGGCTAACCTTCGCTCCATGGTTCCTCTACTGCTTCCTTCTTGTGGGTCCTGTCGGCTTGGCAAATTTTTTTTCATTGGCTTTTCCTGATTGACCCGAATTTCCACTTTGCTTCCAAGTTGTAGTTGGGTTCCTTTTCCATTCATCTGACTTTGCATTTTGCCAACGGTTATGCTTTTTCTGCTCTCCATCATTCCAGTTCCTCTGATTCACTCTCGACTCGCGATACGGCATATTTGCCGTTACCTCATGTACTTTTGCATGTCTAGTTCGTTGCTCTCCTTCCTTTTTATACAAAAACCAATTTGCCGAATCTAATTTGCGTCCCCAAACCTTCAACATTCTAAGCGTTCGAACCCCTTTCACCAACAGCGCATTCTTGTAGTCCGACCTTAAATTTCGGAACACAATGTCGAATTTCCGTTGTTCGGATGGTGGCACAGCCATCTGATCAAAAATGGTTTTGATAGCGTTATAGAAATCTTGACATTTCTCGTTATACTTTTGCCTCCTTTGAGACGCTTGCTCTTCATAGCGAAAATCCATATCGGGAGGCTGAAATTCCAGTTTCAACTCCGTTATCAATTCTCGCCAGTTTCGAAGCTCGTTATTCTTTTTGCCTTCAATAAACCATGTTCTGGCATCCCCGGTAAACAAATGTATCGCTTCCCTAAACAGGTCATGCTTACTTAAATTTTCAGCTTCTGCCAGGAATTCTATTTCGGTTACAAATTTATTCAAACTTTTGCCATCAGCTTTTCCATCGTACCTAAGCTTCCAATCTGACACGGGTCTTGGGTTTCGTTTCCTATTTCTCTCTTCTTTTTCAAGTTCATCTTGACTCTCATTTCCGCTTTCCTCCGAATCTGCTGAAAAACTTCTATTTTCAGATTCCTCTTCAGATGATTCTGACTCATCCTCACTGCTCTGTCTTTTACTTTTTCTAATCCTCGGTTGGTTTTTCTCTGAAATTCTTCTCTCTAGTTTTCTGTTATTCTCTTTTCTATTCTGTACTTCTGTTCTAATTTTCTTTCCTTTTCCTTTCTCCTGTAAACCTTTTTTTTCGCGCTTGGTCGAAACGACTAAGTCTTTAAACTTGGCTGTAATCATTTTGTCCATATGATCAATCAACTTTTGAAAGAGATCCTTATTCGGTTTCGGTTTTTCATTCTGCCTATCTCGTGGAGTGCTAGTGTTCTTCAGTAATTCCTTATTCTCTTTACATGGTTCGTCTTCTTCAACGGAATCACAACTTTCATTTTCCAGTTCTTGGACGCTCAGTTGGCTCAAATCTTTCAATAGTCTCTTCTGTGTTTCTTTTACTGCGTCCGGATCATTGGACAGCAAAGAGAAATGGTCATTCAACAACATCAATGCTGTTCCTTCCAATCCCTCAGTGTCAAAGTTCTGTTTTATTCGTACCAACCGGAAAAACAAATGCACCAGCCTGGTTTGTAACTGGGCTAATTCTGTTTTCTTTGCTTTCCTATGCTCTAACGCGTATCTAATTTTGGCGAGTTTCTCGTCTATCAGACGGAACTCTTCCTCACATCTATCGTTTTCTATCGAATTTATGATAAAATCTGCTCTTTGCCTATCTTTCCTCATCACGCTTCGTAATTTCCTCTTCTTTACATCTCTAGATTCACCACTAGCAAATTGAACATCGCGGATAAATAATTCGTGCTCCACTTCGTCGTCCAGAAGGTGATTCACGTTCATGGAACGATATTGGAGTGTGTATTCCGAACTCATCGTGCCGATTGATTTTTATAATTTAAAACCGCAAAATGAATAATTTTCAAAATTTTATCAATAAAATTTTTTTTTTTAATAATCAAAGAACAATGCAAAATAAATATGTTGAACCAATAATTATATGCTTTTGTAAAATCAAATGATATAATAAATCGTGCTATATTTTGTGTTTTGGTTGTGTTGTGTTTTATTCATTCAGGACCTTTTGTGTCTCAGTGTTATTTCACCAAATTTTGTTGTTCCACCCGCCAAATGTTTTGTACCAAAGATTTTACCGTAAGTATTTTACTTTTCTACTCTTTTCGTTTCCGTTCCTAGGCCAATGTCTTGCAACTTTGCTTAATAAATCGTACTTTGCTGCGTTTGGTTCTCATACACATTCAACCAAAGTTAGAATGTGTACTCACCAGCCGCCTTGCTAAAAAAAATCCTTAGATTTTTTTGAATCCTACTCGATCCTCCGATTACCAATAACGAAATTTACGTTGGGCGCCAATTATTACTATTTGAGCAGATAGTACTCCCGAGAAAGCTCACCGAGCAAGAGACCGTGGATCTTGGATCACCGGGTCGGCTTGCCGCGGGGTAATCGGAGGGGCTTCGCGCGGAAAAGTGTGCAACAACTATTGTTTTCCTAGGAGGTTTCTTTTTACCTTTAATTGATAACTTGATTCGATTTCTGAGTTTTTACTTTAATAATTAACCGCGTATCTAGAGGGTGTGCGTGTGTGTATGTCTGAGGGGTGAGCGCTAGCGGATCACTTCTCTCCTCACGGTACGTACCGACTATCTCGAAGGGTTCTGGTTCTGCTGGGCTGCGTTGCTGTTGCTGCGATGCCACGTTGATGGTTGCGGGGGGGAGGGGAAAACTCGTTGCTGTTCTGCGCTGACTGGAACACTGACTATGCCTTATCGCGATGGCGGATTCGTGGTTTGGCGGGAATGCGGGTCCTTCGGCGTCTTCCTTCCTTGGCTCGATCGATGGGCCACGGACGATACCGTATTGGCTTCACCGAGAAGGGTCCTCTTTTACGGTTAGGGCCGGTCGCCCGAGGATTAAGCGGGCTCGTCGCTGCCCGAACTCCTTTACGCTTAGGCGTAGGCGGATTTCACCACCTAGGCCGACTCGTGCGAAGTGAGGAACCGACGATCGAGTATGGATTCGATAAAATAGCAATAAAAAGGTCCTGAATATGTTTGCCTTGCTTAGTGCAACAATCTGCTCACTTTACTTAGCTTCCTTCTTGCAACTTTTCACTCACTTGTTACTCACACGAACGCCGCGGTACTTCTGACCATTTGGCGGTTTTTCAATTCCTGATTCCCCTTCTTTCACCACCCACCATTTTCTTCCCTTTTCCTGAATTCAATTATGCCCACCCCCTTAGGGTTGTATTTTGCTGAGTGTGTATAACAGTTCCGCGTTTTGCTTGGCCCATTTTAACCTAACAATTTTTGTGTTTGTGTATCTCACTAACCTAACTAATAACATTATTTTTATTTTTATTTACTAATCCTACTATCAAACTACATGAAAATAAATTAGAAACACAATAGTTATAATAAACATACAGCACATTTTTAAAATACTAAGGACAATTTGTAACAACGGTTACAAAACCGATTCCCTCATACCTAAGGATTTATAACGAGCTAGCATTTATCTCGTTCCCGAACCAGCAGCACACGTGCAAATCGTGCCATAACCCAGTTCACCCCAACAAGAAATGCTCCGAAGTCGCTCAGAAAACGTCAAATCTTGCTCAACGTCTTGAGATGTCTGGTGATGACGAAAATGAAGGAAGTAACAACCGAGTTCATGATCAAATCTTCGATAACGACCAGGAAACTTTTGTAAAACAGCCGCCTTCGCCCCAGCTACCGCATCTGACGCCAAATTCGTACAACGCCACTTTAACTTCCGGAAGATCGAGTGTCAATTTGAATAAGCTGAACAAATCTCTTCGTGATGCTGCCAGGAAACGTGGACCCCAAGATAGTGACCTGCTTAACCAAACGGATCATCCGGGTGATCAACGGACTCTGTTTTTTTTTTTTTCTTCATCTATAGTTTATTTGACACGGCACAAATACAATTCAATGTTTAACGGCGCCAATTATATCTGGTAGCTTACTTTCTAAAGTATCTTAATAACTAAAAGCAAATTTTTTATCCTCGCTGCCGACTACGAGCTGAAACTAAATCTAACTTAAAGCTAGAATATTTTGCATTAAAAGCACAGGTTTGCTGTTTGATGGTTTTCATTGCCATAGGTAAGCAGCATATTAAATTTGTTCCGCTGCTGGGCCAAGATATTACGGACTGGCATATTGGGTTGTTTCCATCGGGCCTTGAGAGTATCGTGCGGGTCTGATTGCTGTTTCGGATCCGGGGTCTTAACGTGTTCTTGTCGTTTGGTTGGATGTAGGCGGAAGGGGATAGGACTAAACTGGGGCGTGGATGGATTTCAGGAAAACGTATATAAGGGACATGTAGGATAGGTCACGGCTCGCCAAGACATCACGAACAGGAACAGCCGGCTGCCTACCTTCGGCCTGCAGGGAAGCTATTAATCTAGACCTGGCGTCACGGTGTACAGGGCATGACCAAACAACGTGCTCTATGTCGTGATAACCTTCACCACAGGCACAGATACCACTCTCCCCGAGCCCAACATGACGGAGATGCGCGTCAAATCTATAGTGATTGGACATAAGCCGGGACATCACGCAAATGAAATCCCGACCTACATCCAACCCCTTGAACCACGGGTTCGTCGATACCTTGGGGATTATGGAATGTAACCACCTTCCCAGTTCCCCCTTGGTCCAAGAATTTTGCCAACTGATGATCGTATTCTGACGTACAAATGCGAAAAATTCATTAAAGGCAATTGGTCTTTCATAAATATCACCATTTGTTGCGCCCACCTTAGCCAAAGAGTCCGCTTTCTCATTACCCGGTATCGAGCAGTGAGAAGGGACCCACGCTAAGGTAATCTGAGTAGATTTTTCGGATAAAGCACTCAGATGTTCCCGTATTTTCCCCAGGAAATACGGAGAGTGCTTAACATCTTTCATCGATCGGAGAGCCTCAATGGAACTGAGACTGTCCGTAAAGATGAAATAATGGTCCGTGGGCATTTTTTCGATAATCCCTAGGGTGTACTGAATTGCAGCTAATTCTGCGACGTAAACAGAAGCAGGATTATCGAGCTTATGGGAGACGGTTAAATTGTTATTGAAGATACCGAAGCCAGTGGACCCATCAAGAAGTGATCCGTCAGTGTAGAACATATTGTTGCAGTTGATGTTTCGATATTTATTGGAAAAAATTTTAGGGATCTGCTGCACGCGTAAATGATCCGGGATTCCACAAGTTTCTTCTATCATGGATGTATCGAAAAACACAGTAGAATCAGAAGTATTTGATAAGTCGACACGATTTGGAATATTCGAAGAAGGGTTAATATTTTGGGACATGTGATTGAAATACAATGTCATAAAACGGGTTTGAGAATTAAGTTCGATTAACCTTTCAAAATTTCCAATCACGGGACGGTTCAAGACCTCACATTTGATTAGAATACGAGAAGACAGGCTCCAGAAGCGGTTTTTCAATGGTAGTACTCCAGCTAAGATCTCCAAACTCATCGTATGGGTCGATTGCATGCAACCCAAGGCGATACGCAAACAACGATATTGTATTCGCTCCAGTTTGATCAAATGTGTGTTTGCTGCGGAGCGGAAGCAGAAACACCCGTACTCAATAACAGACAGTATCGTTGTTTGGTAAAGCCTTATAAGGTCTCCTGGATGGGCTCCCCACCATTGTCCGGTTATTGTACGAAGAAAATTCACTCTTTGTTGACATTTTTTCATCAGATACCTCACGTGACAACCCCAGGTGCTTTTAGAGTCGAACCAGACACCAAGATATTTGTGTACCAAAACCTGAGAAATCGTTTTACCCATTAATTGTGTTTGAAGCTGAGCAGGTTCATGCTTCCTAGAAAAAACTACTATCTCAGTCTTCTCCGGAGAGAATTCGATACCTAGCTGTAAAGCCCAAGCAGACAAATTGTCCAAGGTATCTTGCAATGGTCCTTGCAAATCGGCAGCTTTGGCTCCTGTAACAGAGATTACACTGTCGTCTGCAAGTTGTCTTATCGTGCATGAATTTGCCAGACATTCGTCGATGTCATTTACATAAAAGTTGTAAAGAAGGGGGCTTAAACATGAGCCCTGGGGAAGACCCATGTAGCTAATGCGAAAAGTTGCCAAATCGCCGTGCGTAAAATGCATGTGCTTTTCGGACAACAAATTGTGCAAAAAATTGTTCAAAATTGGAGAAAATCCTTGTCGGTGAAGTTTACCCGAAAGAATGTCAATAGAAACGGAATCAAAAGCCCCCTTAATGTCCAAGAACGCAGACGCCATTTGTTCTTTGCGAGCATACGCCAGCTGAATATCTGTTGAAAGCAACGCAAGCCAAATTGAGTATCTGATAGTAGACCATTTGATAACGGACTCTGTTGAATGTAGTTCGTAATTTGAATCAACCCATTGAAAAGTCTTCCCGCCAGGATAAACATCCGACTGATATTGAGATGTGATTTAAGCAGTTACCGATTTTCTCTAGTGCAACATAGGTATAATGAATAACTCAAATGATACTCTGACCTATACCATTAGTACGATCAATTTAAATGGTATCTCTTCACTGAATAAAGTTCAAGCTCTAAATAGTTTCGTTCGTTCGATGGACTTTGACGTGATATTTTTGCAAGAAGTGGAATCAGAATGTTTAAATTTATTTGGTTATACAATAGCATTCAATGTAGATGAGAAACACCGTGGAACAGCAATTGCTGTTAAAAATCATTACGAAATTACAAGAATTGAAAGAAGCTTAGATGGACGCATCATAACTGCTAGACTCGGTGAAAATACCCTCCTTTGTAACATTTACGCTCCCTCAGGCTCAGCTAACTACTCAGATAGAGAAGTTTTCTTTAGCAGCCGTTTACCTTTTTTTCTTCGTGTAAATACAGAAAATGTTATATTAGGAGGAGACTTTAACTCGGTAGAGCGAGCAGAAGACTCATCAGGTAACAGCAATTTTAGCCCTTCTTTGAAAAGATTGACCGAATCATTACAACTCAAAGACACTTGGATTGTTTCGAATAGATTAGTGAACGAATATAGCTTCATACGTAACGGCGCCTTCTCGCGAATAGATAGAATCTACGTGAACCAGTCACTAAAAGATAAAATTTCATCTGTTCAATTCCAAGTCTGTGCAGTGTCAGATCACAAAGCCTACATCACTAGAATTCGATTACCGAAAACTGAGATTAAATACTGCCAAGGCCTGTGGTCACTTAAATCTATCACACTCTCAAATGAGAATATCAATGAATTTACACATAAATGGCAATACTGGATCAGACAGAAAAGATTTTATAATTCGTGGATGGATTGGTCGTTAGGTTACGCCAAATTAAAATTAACATCTTTTTTTAAATACAAAACTAAGCTTATTTATGATTCCTTTAAGCTAAATATGGAGTTTTTGTACAGTAGGTTGAAATCTGCTTGTGATGAGTATATAACGAATCCAGATGCGCTAACGGAAATCAATAGGATCAAAGGAAAAATGCTACATCGGCAGAGAGAGTTTTCAAGATTTTATTATAAAAATAATCCGCTGTTTTGTGAATTTGAATCGATTAGTACAGCTCATTTAGTAGTTCGCGAATCAAGAAAAAAGAAAACTAAAATTGAAAAACTAGTGGTCGAAGGGGTTGATTTTGAGGGAGATGATATAATAAATTCGATTGTTAATCATTATGAAAAACTATACACTGCTTCGGAAGACATTACCGATAACACAGATTTCTTTCCACAAAAAATAATAACAATAATAAGAAAACAATCTATCAGAAAACAAAACATTGATGCAATTAAACAAAGCCAATCCAAGAAGTCACCTGGTTCAGATGGTCTAATTCGAGAGTTTTATATTAAAACATGGCAAACAATAAAAACTGAAATTTGTTTGATTTTTAACGAAGCGCTTAGAGGAAATACACCCAAAAAGTTTTTAGATGACATTATTATTCTTGTAAAGAAGAAAAACTCAAACGATAGCTTAGATGGTTATAGACCTATATCGTTATTGAACTTTGATTACAAATGTTTTACTAATGTATTGAAAAACAGGCTTAACAAACTTACCCCTTTTCTTTTATCAAAGCACCAGAAATGTGCGAATGATGATAAGTCAATTTATGATGGATTATGTGCAATTAGAGAAAAATTTACAGAAGTTGTTTTGAATAACAAACACGCTGCTTTGATAACATTTGATCTAAGTCAAGCTTTCGACAAAGTTGAGCCAAAATATGTAATGGATATTCTGATCAAGATGGGCATCAACTCAAATTTCATAACTCTGTATAAGGCAATCACAGAAAATAGCTATTCTAGATTATTGATAAATGGCCGCTTATCAAAAGAAATAAAAATTAAGAGATCGGTACGACAAGGAGATCCTTTGTCGATGATTCTATTCGTCCTGCAATTGGAACCATTAATTCAAAAACTAGCCTCAATCTGTAATGGTTCAAATGATGTTCTAACTGTTTATTGCGATGATATAACAAGTATAATAGACGAAACCAGAAAATTTCAATATTTAGTAGGAGAATTTAAAAAATTTGAGTTAGTTTCGGGTGCGAAATTAAACTTAACAAAGGCTGAATACATATCACTAGGTATCCAACTAGACGGAATTAATCGAAAAGATAGTATAAAAATTCTAGGAATAGATTTTAACAAAAATTTCAAGACAATGGTTCAATCAAACTGGAACAGAGTAACAAAAAACTTAAATTTAAGCTTACTTTCGAACTCGCATCGTTCTTTAAATCTATATCAGCGCGTGAGATTTGTAAATCAGTTTGCTTTGTCTAAAATCTGGTACGTAGGATCGATAATATCGCTACCGAATAATCAACTTGCAAAAATAAAGACTAGTATAGGATGGTTTATATGGAAAAGGAGAAAACTCAGAGTTCCTTTAAATCAACTGTTTTTAGAAAAAAAATCAGGTGGATTAAACCTACACTCGCCTGAACATAAGTGCTGTGCGCTACTCATTAAAAATTGTTTGAAATATTCGACAGACTCGAACTTATTTGTTAGTTATATTTTGCCTAACATTACGAGTCCGCCTAATAAGAAACCAGTTAGCAAATTACCGCATATTTATCCGTCCTTGATGAACTTAGCTTACGAACACAATTTTGAAGCCCCTTTTTCTATGAGGAAAATGTATTCTGAAAAAATAAAATAATTACCCAGACCTGCTATCGAAAACAAAGAGCAAATGAACTGGTCTCGTATCTGGAGCAATATCACGATTAAAAACTTGAATTCAAATGAAAAATCTTTTCTCTTTTTACTTGCTAACAGAAAAATGGAGCATAGAGCTCACATGTATCGTATTGGTATTACAGATAATCCTAACTGTCTTTCATGTGGTTTCTTAGAAGATCTTGAACATGTAATGTGTAAATGCTCCACAATAAACCAAGTATGGAACTTTTTCATTAGAAATTTGCGAAGTAATTTTGACTCTCGTTTGAATTAAATATCGAACTTATTCCAGATTGATCTCTCCTAGTTTAGAAAAATTCAGCAGAAATGGAAAAATTTTGATTCTTAAAAACTTTCACAGTTTATTCAATACATTGTCAACACAGAACGACACATGATCTCCTTATTTAGCTTTAAATTCTTTTTAGAAATAAACAATTGTAACTAGCGTAGAATAAAATTTGTTCGTAAGGAATGATTTGTAGAACAGTAGCATAGATGAGAATAAAGATTTTATAAAAAAAAAAACAATTGAAAATTTTTTATACATAACTGTCAAGTGGATTGATCGAAAACGTCGAAAGTAAGGTTTTGTTTTATGATACTAACTTGCTAAAGACACTGGGTACATAAACTCATTTTTTCACAGTCAAATCTAAAACCGATCGCGATTTTTCGAGTTTAGTTCGCTGTCTTTCCAGTTGTAAATATCATGAAACATAATACTTGGGGTGTGCAGAAAACTTTTTGGAAGTAATTCCATGAAATGGCGGTTGAAAAATGTGCTTTACTATGACAAACATCGTCGTTTTTATGTCGTTTTTTGTACTTACGATCTTTCAGGGGGCTGGAATGTAATCGTAATGTAGCATACGACGATTTTAAAATTTTGAACGAAGATGGAGTACCCAACGAATCGAATAATTTGTTTTGGTGCTTTTTTTTATAAAAACGGTCTGTAGGAGCACCGTGCATCTATTTGAAAAATATATAACCAAAGGCGTTTGAAAAGGTTTCATTTAGAAACTGGAATATTTTCATGTTATTCTGGCTGAAAACGCTCATGTGTTATTTCGGATACCATAAAAAAAGATGAAGTGTTTTGACTAATATCTTGTTTTCTTTTTATTCCGATATTCTAAGCTATTATTGTTTATATAGTTTGACATTTTGTATATAATCGTCATATGAATAATTCAATTCATCTGTTAAATATTTTTGTGGTATCGTTACTACTATTATGTGTCCGCACTGTCGAATCAATAATTTTGCAGATTCAAAGAATACTTTTGTTAGCTATTTGCTTGATCCTCATGTAATGTTTGTTGCGTTAGTATCTAGTAGATAGTATAATGAATATCTCATACTGTATACAAGCAAGCTAAATTATTATTGAAGTTCGCTTATCAATAAGAACATGCAATTGTAAAACTAATATGTGTGGATGAATTCAGCAGTTTAAGGATTTATGTCAGGATTACTGATAAACGAAGAAATCTATAAAAGTACGAAAAACTGGAATTACAAGTACGAGGCCGTTCCTAAACCACGTGGGCATATTTTGATCAATTATTCGGAATACTGAATGGAATTGATTGATTGATTAAGATCAAAAGATAATATTTCTGTGACAAATTTGATCCGTGTGAATTTTGTAACAAATTTATGTTAACTTACTACCTCATGGTTAAGAAAGCTACTGTAGAATATCCTTTTAGAATAATAAACACTGAAAAAACTGATATTCCAAATAAATTCTTTCAAACCCAGTTATTGGGTACTGAAGCATAAAGTCAAGGAAAACGTCACAAATTAAGATGCACTCCCCTTTTCATTTGTTTTTTTTTTCTGTTACCATCGTTCTGATAAACTTTATCGATTAAAAAATTTCCTCTACATTAGCTAATCAAGGACAAATCGCGAAAACTTCAGCACTCCTCAACTTGTGTCATCACACTTTTCTAACAATAAATCAAACATTGTCCATAGTTTTAGCATGGTATTTGAGGGCAACACTGAAGCAAAAAATAAAGGCCACATGGTACTCTGAACTCTCCCACCCTCCTCTTAACCACCCCACGTGGTCTTCCACCTCCACCCCCTCTCCCATTCAAACCCTCCTAATGACCACGTGGTTCACGAAAAGCCCTATCCTGTTCACAAACGTCATATAATTCCGATTGCTCAGATAGTTTACGAGTGTTATGCATAAATTCAGTTTGGTTTGTCCACTAAGATGATGATATAAGAGTTGAATGGTTCGACTTTACCTTTTTATCAATAGACACAAAGCCAAGACTTTCAAGCACATTTTCATTCTTATTCATAAGTTTCAATGCTAAAATTGCTTTGAATCCTTTACTTGTCACATGGCTACTCAAAAGAATAACACCATTTGCGTGGAAGTATTCATTACCTAAGAGCTTACGCAAACTGTAAGTGAATAGCAGATATTTATGCGGATGTGCTTTCGATAGCAATCTGATTTAATATATTCACTGTGATGGATTACTTGTTCAATGCTTTCTTTTGCTATTTTACAATGCAAAATTATTGTCTATATTGATGCTTACAAATAAATATTCTCTTGATCACATTATGACTGTATCTGAATTTGTATTACTGCTCATCTTTGTTTTAGGATTGCAGATTTGCATGGTACATAAGTTTTAGCAACAGAAGTATTCAGCGTCATTTTATCAAAAGCAGAAAACGACTCTCTTCATTATTTACGCCGCTTCACTAATGTTTCATGCTTGAGTACAAGAATGTCATACCAAGGCTTTTTATTTTTGAAATTTATCTATGTGTATATTTCAACATGTTGTGCAAAGTATGCTTCAACGTGTTTTTGTCATGATTGACTTTGGGAACACAAATAATTGAAAAACCAGTAAATACTTACGATTTTCAAAGCATTTTGGTTAAAATTCTAAACTGAGTATGGAGCAACTTTCAAGCTTTAATTTATAAGACATTTTTAAAAATGATTGATTTTTTGATATTTGCTTGATTCCTCAAAATTTTGTTCAGGTCGAGTAACCTTAGTAAACAATCACGATTTTTAAGTAATATTATAGCATATTTTAACTAACAGTTCGTATTATTTTCTCAAACGTGAAATTCTGCTCCTACATTTTCAAAAATTTCAACCATTATTTGATCGATATTAGAAGTTGGTTCGTATTAACATATAATTAAATTATAAGGTATGATTAAATGTTTACCCATACCTGATGTTTGTAATTAACTTAAAGTTATACTGCGTTTTAATCACAATTATATCATTACCATGCAAATCGCAATAGATTCTATAATCTTCAAGAAGATGACTTAACTGTTATTGGGATACGTTGCTTAATGAATAACAAATTCCAGATTTACAAATATACAAAAATATTTTGAGCAATTTTAACTTTATTTTTTGTTTGTTTGATAACAATGCTGAGTAACTTTATGAATAAATATCTTTGTGTCATAAACATCGGCACAAAAGAAAATGCAAAATGGCATGATGAAGCTTAGAATTAGCGTATTAGGTAACATCTACCAAAGCAGTTATAACGTGGAATTAAAATACAATTCACACTGTTAAAATATACCTAAATAATGGAGCTGGCATAAACAAAATCTCTGCGAAAGATTAATAATATGTCTCGCCTACTGTGCTGCGGGTAATTATTACCATCGTTTTTGCTTCATTCGTCGATTAACGCCATTGAATGTTTGCCGTCACTTATTTGATATTAAAATGCATACTGTTGCTTTGTTGTTTAATAAAAAGGTAGGAAGCAGGTATTTGCAAATACATTTTCTACCAGACACTTTCCGCTAATGATGGTTTTTATGCGCATTTTTATTCACTCTATAGTCAATGTTTATCTCGACTTTGTGTTCCCCAAAACCATTGTTTCGTTCGTCTGTCCTATCTTGTGAGCTTTTTTTTTCTTTCTACTAGTTTACTCGTGCAACTTGCTCTTAGCTTGCTTCAACATAACAACTCCGTTTACTCTTTCTGTCTGCAGTATATAAATCCAGCATCGTGCTTATCTTGATAAATTAATACCTTTGCGTGAATCTTTCTAGGAGCGCGGCGTTGCTGCGGGTGGGCTTTGATAAAGCGCTTTAAAGTTTTTTATACCAGTAGAGGTAATGCTCGCCATCCTCGACGAGTAGTTCATCAACACCTATACAATGGCAGAAAAGATAAAGAACTGTGTAACCGCCTGCATGCAAGAAAATAGTATTATAAACAAATTGTAAAAAAAGTTCAACTTAACCAAGTTGATTCTCTGTCGGACTTCATTTGCCCCTGGATATGGTAATTCAATTAATTTTTTCAGTCGCAAATATAAGCTTCGTTTTTGAGAAAATAAGATTACCGTCTGCCGGGGTGAGATTGTGCCAAAAAAGGATACATTTTTGTTCCTTAGCTTTAGCTAAATGTGTACATTAGGCAATGAGTTTGATCCAAATCACGTCAATGCACACTTAAATGTTTAGTTAACGACTGCCGCAAATATGGTTAAGTTACAATAAATTATAATTTTGCTAAAATTAAATGAACTTTGGCCTAATCTCACCCCTTCTATGGGGTGAGATTGTGCCGAAAACAAAAAGTTGAATTAAATACCTGTTAAATGAATCTACAAATAATTCACATGAATACCATGATAAAACAGTAAGTATAGGGACGACTATAAACAACGTGGACTATTAAGGGGCTGTAGAGGGTTGACCAGAAAGTACGTTTCTTATGAATTATAGAAAAATGCATGACTGGATCAAATCGATATCTGGAGTAACTAGTTATGAGAACATGGCTTATGGACAGACTCAATATACATAGTGTCGTCTCCAGGTAGCTTAGAAAGGGAAAACGTTAAGACAAAGCCTGAGAAGACTTTTCGTTTCAATTATTATGTGACATTGACCACTATATATTTCATTGGAGATCCCAAAACCGCTGGAAACGTACCCACAACCCTCCTTCCTCGCTTTAAAGTCATCAGTTTATATGGAAAAGGTGAACAGAATTTTGTTACATTTCATAAGTAATTTACAATTACTGATACATTGTAAATTTACATCTAACAGTTGTTAGCTTTTTGTTCTCAAGCTTTTAGTCATTATTTCAAATAATACAAAAGCTAGATAACACACTCTATGTAAACAAAGCAAGTGTTTTGGTGTATACTAATGTGATTTTGTCGTGAATGTGAATTCCGCAAACTGTACCGTTCATTATAGCTTGGCACAATCTCACCCCAAAAGGGCTCGAAAAGTGTACAGTTTGGAAAAACATTATTTTCTGAGCCAACACAGGCTCAATGCATAATATTACGTCGAAACATTAGAGACGACATCCTAACGTACCAACTGAGCAGTAAGTTGATGTGATTTCTTGATCGGGTTGGTTTGCCTGGGACATTTTTGGAAAACGTTATTTGCGCATGCTTTTCACCCTATACTTTGAAACATTATTTAAGTGAAACAGTTCACTGATATTATCTATATTCCATTTGCAGTTGTGAATAAATATGTCACGTTTCATAAAGTATTGAATTTGAGGTATTAGGTTCTAGAAATCTCAAGTAATTTAACATACAAACATTTCCCGTTTTGGCTTAATCTCACCCCCGTGGCTTAATCTCACCCCGGCAGACGGTATACCGACTCATCCTAGGGTATAAATCTAAATAAAAATATTCCGAAGAGTAAATTAAGAATTTAATTTGCGTTGCTAGTTTATGAGAATAGTCATAAACACAGCATAACTAAGTAAACAATACTAAAAACTGTTCTCGAATAGTCGTTTTCTATTACCTAGCAGAGAACGAAGAGAATTCGTGTAATTTTAAAATACAATTAAAATTACAAACACACTGTAAACTCGGCTTAATGTCATGACATGTTTTCAATTGAATCCTTCTAAATCGAAGAGTAAATAAACGCTTATCAAACTGATCAACCGATCCCGTTCCGAACCAATACGACTTGCACCGTGACCCAGATTGAACTTGTCATGCTAGCAAATACCAATTAAAATATCTTACCCAAAGGCGCAATTAGCTGATTACCAGGTGGATTTTTCGTATCCGGTTTCTCAGGTAATCGATATAACAGCCAGAAGTGATAGCTATAATTACGAAACCGATTAATAAATGAACATTGACGAATATTCTGTAAAAATACACCGCTTACCTTTTGGGCTCCTCCTTCATACCGGCAAGTGTATGCACGTAATGTCCATTGGGCCATGCCTGAGCTTCGAAGGCAAATCTGGATGCGGGAAGGAAAGAAACTCATTAACGCGAGACAGGAAAATCAATTTTAATCTCTCTATCAAGTACCTGGGATCTATTCTAGCTGCTTGTCGCATGGCCCAGAAAAAAGTGGTGTTTTTGGGCGACGTGAGATCTAAAGAGTATTCCTCAGTTTCATCAGTGCCAACCCACAGGGTGTAGGTATAGGATACATTCCGCGGTTCCGCCTCTTCGACGGACGATGTCAATCGAACCGGATCAGCGAGCTTTGGTTCACCATTCTCGTAAACATTATCATTCGACTCTCGTATCACGTGATCACACTGCAGAGCACGTACCGCTCCCAAACCTTTCCATCCTAAAGCAAGAATAATGTCAGCTGTTAAGCCAACGCCAATAGTCGCGTCCTGTAAAAATATGTAAAAAAAATATGTTTCGTTGTGTGGTTAAATTTCTCTTATGTCATACCTGGCCATCCTGTAAAGGTTCCTCCGTCCAACCACCGTCGGTTCGTTGTTTCGAAAGCAACCATTCTGAAGCAGCTGTTCTGTTCCATTTTCCTGCTGGATCCGGCTCGAGATCCTGAAGAGCTTGCATAGCAAGTGCCGTACTTCGTAGAGAACCAAAACTGCCCTGAGGTCCTTGTAGACTAGCTAATCCACGTGCGGGTCGACGTACAAAATGCTGCAAATGTCGGTGTCGATGATCTGTTACAATACATCGCAGTGCTAGTAACACCATAGCAATGGTATCTGAAAAGCAAGTCGACATCATGACGTAAAAGAATAACAACGAATTACAAAGTCTACACCCACCGACATTGTTAACCTCGCCACTGGCAATATCCAGCAAGCGCCGTATTTGTCGTTTTCGCACATGCGTTGCCGAGCTGCATATAGCCAAGGCAGTCAGAGCGAACTCGTATTCTTGCCCTTGATCGTGTTCGTGGTGTTCAAGAGATGAAACCAAGTCGTGTCCATGGAAGTGACGGGCATCCTTACACAATGCACCCATCGCTAATATGTACCTTGCCATTCTATCCGTACTTGCTGGTTTGGGCACCGAATGATGACGATCAACCATCGTCAATACTTCGACTTCCATTTGTTTCACTGACAACATGTCTTCCAAATCGGAAATCTCCTGCAGGTGGTTATCATTTTCAGCTGGATCACGTGCGCCAGACAGTTCTTTGGCTAGGATAACCATATGTGTATCATTACCCCAACTGTAATCGGGCAGACGTTTGTCTCGTAACCAGTCAATTGCCTTCTGTATGCCGAGGCTTTCCTTCTGATCTGGTCCTCCCGGACCAATATCCACGTCCACCGGAATTTGGTCCAACGAGTCTTGCTTAGTAGTCATCGAAATAGCTGGGTAGGTTGGAACTAGTGCTATTGTCGAATAATTTGATATGTATAGAGGCGATGGTGTAGATAGCGTCGACATCACCGTCGCTGCTGCACTAGATGTAGAGGTCAATCCGGTTGTTGAAGTTTGCACTTCTGATGCATAGCTGGAGGATGCTTGTGTTGATATTGGCAGCTGTTGTTGTTGCTGCTGCTGTTGCAACGTTGTCGATTGCAACTGTGGTGCTGTTGTCAACGTAGTCTCAAAGGAGCTCTGTGTTGTCGATACAGTTACTCTTGTCGTATTTTCCCCAAGAGATTTGGTAAGAAGGAGAAAGGCAACGGTTAGGAATATGCTGAACTTCATTTGTTGAGTCATTTTGTGCTGGAAATAAAGTAGAGAAAACATTCGCAATAAATAATATAAGTTTATACGAATAAGTTTTGAGCATAATTTTATCTATAAAATTTTGTAAAATGTTCCTAATTTATCACACAGCATTAGGATTTCACGTTGAAGTAACCCGTAGTTTTTTAAGCGATTGCTGAATCTCTCTATTTCTGATTTTTTGTGAGAAGTCAAATTTTACCCAGGAACGCTATTGTTCCAATTTTCATAGATTTTGTTTCGTTGATACATTGGTTGATATAAATCGAGCTCGGTGAAAGAATGTTAAACAGTCTATTGTCATAAACATAGTCTTCAGTGCCAAAAGATGATTGTCGCAAATCTCTCGGAACATGTTATTAAACATTTGAAAATTGTACGATGGTGTTTGTATTGAAAAATGTGAGTATTAGTTTGCAATTACCTATTTACTTAAAGTTGTTAAATTTACTTAAAGTAAGCTGAGTTTGTATTGATTTACAATAAACTTGGAAAACTGAGTAATGTTTGATATAAACACAATTATAAAATTATAATTGGATAATGTCCACGGTCCATACAATTTTTTTGAAATTTATATGGGCAGTTGTCCACGGAGGGAGAGGGGGCGGGGTCGAAATCGTTAAAAATCTCTCCACGGTGTATGTGGATGGCCCCTTAGGTGTTAAAACAGAAGAAATTATAACAAAAATGATTTCACCAGTATCAAACCTATAGTTTTTTGAGTGTCTAACAACCATTGAAATATTTTTTGCTGTCAAAAATTTGCACATGCTAAATTTTGTTTCATTTACTCCATTAAATCTGCAGTCATCCAAAATTTGTGTTTCTTTTGTACGGAAGCCCCCTTTTCAGCGAAGGGAGGGGTGTCAAACCACCAAAGAGATGACATTTCTTACCCCCAAAAACCTCCATATACCAAATTTGATTCCATTTACTTGACTAGTTTATGAGTTACGCAAAAATTTGTGTTTAATTTGTATGAGAGCATCCCTTCTAGGAAACTATGGAGGGGTGTCGATCTACAGAAATATTTCCTGCTTCTTAATGCATTGACGTGCCAAGTTTGGCTTTATTTGCTTAATTAGTTCTCAAGTTATGCAAAAAATGTGTGAATGGGGACCTTCTCTGGAAGGGAGGGGTCTCGAACTATCATAAGAACCTTCCCCGGCCTGAAAAACCCCTGCATACAAATTTTCATGTTGATCGGTTTAGCAGTTTCAAAGTCTATATGGATCAAACAGACAGACAGACAGACAGGTAGACAGACAAACTGATAGACAGACAGAACTCCATTTTTTTATGTATATATTCAGATTCAATTTTGTTATCCAAAGTATATGGAAAAATGTAAAATTGTGTCAAAGTATGTTATTTGTATATCCTGTTTATAGAATTTTGTATTTTTTAGTTATGCGCTTCTGATCGGGTGCAGTTTCAAAAGGGCCTATCCAAAAATGTGACTGACGAATAAAATATTTTATATCAGAAAAGCGGTTTATAGGATTGAAGTGGTGTCTTCAGCAAAGTTGTGGGTAATAAAATTGCGGTTTTAGAAAAAATAAATACACTGTATTTTTTTGTCTCGGCCAAATTTTCCGGATTGACGCAAAATATTAAATATCTCAAACAGTACCTTTTTTTAAAAATCTCATTTTTTCACATACTTAAACAACAATGTTTGCTATAATCTTAATCACAATAAGTTCGAATACAAACTTTCGCCGTTGCGTAGATGCGCATTATGTGTCTTCTGTGTATTGGTATTGGTGTCAGCTTGAGCTTCATATATAGGCTAACCGACTCGCATGGTGTCGACTTGCTAACATTTATTGTTTGTTTACAGCGCACGATGAAACAGTACCGTGTTGTCGCAGTAAAGTTGTTTGCGGCTCACATGTCATGTTTCTTGATGAGAAACTCTTTGTATTACAACAACCGCACAATGTCTAAGGTGATTAACTTTTTGCCTTTCTCCTAGAAGATACCCTTTTAGTTTCCAAAATATCGAAATTTTTTTATTGCATTATATTGAAGTACATCTTGAGAACATTTTCACAAATTTTTATGAAGATCTGAGCAATGAGGAGAAAGTTAGAGCGATTTGCAGCGCGCCTCGCTACGGCCGCATAAGCTAAGCTTGAAACTTAATACGCGTTTATCTCGGAATGGTGTTTCTCAAAAAATTACTTTGCCGTGATCCTGATTGCGGGAAAACCACTGAACCTATTTCCTTCATATTTTTTTTAAATTTTCGTTATTAAATTCGCCGGTCCTTGAACGATCGCTTTTTAAAACATACATTTACATTTTGCCGTAAAAAATTTTTAATGCATTTTTTAGCGCTCAAAACGTGCATTTTTGGGAAAAACGTTCGCGTTTGCACTGAAGACAAAATACTCATAAAAGCGATCGTTCAAGGACACGGCACACTTCTAAACTAATGAAATAATATGAGTTTTTTGACTTCAGTCGACCCGCTGAGTCTCTATCAGGATCACCGCAAAGCTCCGTTACAAAAAAGTGTTTCGGGGAAACGGTCATTATTCCAGTAATAATTGGGATATCTCAAAATCAAACAAATTTTGTTGTTGTTGATAATCTGTACTTTCAGAAAAATACCACTTTGATGCAATAAAAATGGTGCTATGCACTTAAAAATAAATTCAAACTTCCCTCATTTTTCTCGATCAAAAAGGTATATAAACCCTTAAGGGGTTATATCTACCAAAAAAAATTTTTTTTTGCCATTTATTTTTATTGGCCTAAATCAGGCCTGTCCAACCTTTTTGACACGTGGGCCAAATGTCACAATCCACAACAGCTGTCGGACCAAAATTTTGAAAACCTTAAAATTTCAGCTAATTTTTAGATTATGTACAAATATATGTTAAAATGTCATGTTGGTTAACTTTGATTTTGAGTTAAAAGCAGTCCGTTTTAGATTGAAAAGCCAAGGTTGATACCAGTTGAAGCTTACCATGATGAAAGAAAACTTACAAGCCAAGCCACAGCCATAAGAAATATGGAAAACAAACAATGATTTTTTGAAATTTTTCTCATGGTAAAACAGGATCTATATTAATTGTTGTAAGATTTCAAAATTACATGAGCTTGGAGAATCAATGAGAAACTTGAAACTATTGGCTTTTTCTCCAGAACACGTGCCATATTGCTATCAAAATCTAATATCGAAATCCGCAAACTCGATTCTAAATTCTCGTCTGATGAAGATGAACGACAACTATTTTATTACTGCCTCCATTCTTTTGAAGTCGTTCTTCATTTTTGAAATGTCGATACGAATTGAAAGTTACAAAGATGTTTTGTATCTAAAAATTCCAATCCGAATACATCAACACGTGGGCCAAATGTGATAACGTGTTCAAAGCTTAACGCGGGCCGCGAGAAAAGTTGCCGAGGGCCGGATGGGGCCCGCGGGCCGTACGTTGGACAGCCCTGGCCTAAATCATGCTAAAACTATCCAAGAATCAAAATCTACATCGCCCAATCAATTTAAATCAATTTTTACCGACCAACTTTTATACTCCAAAATCACATTTTTCGTTTAATTTGGCGATGCTCGTTTTTCTTTTTATTTCGAGGCTTTGTAAACTAGCAGAAGTTACCTACGATCGTTATCGTGTTTCAACTTCGAAGTATAGAAGTCTCTGCATCAAATTTCGACCGTTATAGCGTCTCTACAGAACGTGTTTACTCACAATTTCCCTTTGTTTAGTCGATCAGCCGTTCTCGTTGTGTACATTCTTTGTTTGAGTTTTTCTATACTTTTTAACTTTGAGTTATATTCAAAAGTACTTTAATATGAGTGACAAGTTTGAGTTTTGCGTTGGATCGGGCGCCAACTGAGTCAAAGTCGCTAAGCAGCGCATGTCCGACATCGCGAAAGAGGCTAGGCGCAGCCATACATCAGATGGCAAAAAGGAAGAAGTGGAAAATAAAACCCAGGAAGGACAATTTTACGGCGCAGGATAGCTGACTGAAGGTAAAAAAATTATTCGGGGCTTTGTTATTGCGATTCTTAATATTTATAGCATTTTGAAACTTAAAACGCGTTTTTCTCAAAACCATGTTTTCAAAATCGGTGGTTCGCCGCGGAACAACTTTTAAAAAAAGCGGTTCACGGCAATCGCTGCACAGCCGCCATTTTGTAACAAAAATAGCAATGAAAATATTTTTTCTATTCTGCAAGAGTTGCTCAATCCAATGATATATAATTTATATACCTTACATCTCAAATGTCCTGTAAAAAAAAAATCATGAAAAAAGCCTTGCTTTTTTGAGCATTTGGTAGATATAACCCCTTAATTAAACACCTACAAACACTTATCAATTTTTGACGTCTTTTGTAATTCCACAAGGTAAACTACCCGGCCATAAAGACAAATCAGAAATGTAACACAACCATCGACACCTTGTCAGCGTTGGGATTCGAACCCAGGCCATCAGCGTGGTTGCCGGAGACCAAGTACGCTAGGCCCCCATCTTTTTCTGTAACAGAAGCTGTTTGTTTGATATGAGGAAAACTTTTTAGGTTGAGGTTTGAATTTGATTCCATTGGATGATGAAATAGATCAAGCTCATATCAAGCATAACAAAATTAAATAGCATTTAAAACAGGTCAATCATAGCCATTGTTAGACTAAATAAAATGCTTTGATAGAGATGAAAAATATTTATTATGCTTGTTTTAGCACAACTTTATGACATAAATTGTTATCAGTTTTTTTATCCCTCAGATTGATGATCATTGATGTTATAAAAGCAAACGGAAAAATAATGAATTGAATAAAATTATGTTATTTCTGTTTTGTGTAGACTGAGCTTTGAAAATTTTGTAGCTATGTTTTTCTAATCAGGTAAACGTTTTGCCTTTCTCCTAGAAAGGTATAGCAATCACTGGAAAAACCAAAGGTATAAAAGTGGTCTCAATGGCCGAATGTCATATACCACTTGACCCCTTTCGACTAACTGAGCAATTTCTGTATGTATGTATGTATGTATGTGTGTGTGTGTATGTGCAACTTTTTTCTCTCACTCACTTTTCTCAGAGATGGCTGGACCGATTTTCATGATATTAATCGCAAATGAAAGGTCTAGTTGCGCCATAGGTTGCTATTGAATTTCATTGTAATCGTACTTTTAGTTTAGAGGTTATGAATCAAAATGTAAAAATCACGAAACATCAATATCTCAGAAACCACACAACCGATTTCAATAAAACTGAAAGCAAATGATCCGGCTGTCTCCAAAACTCTTAACTTTCAAATTTCGTAATGATTGAACATATGGTTCAAAAGTTATCTAAAGAAAAGTTATCCTGAGGTTGTTTAAACTCACTCATTTTTCTCAGAGATGGCTGAACCGATTTTCACAAAATTAGTGTCAAATGAAAGGTCTAGTTGCCCTATAGGTTGCTATTGAATTCCATTGCAATCGGATTGTAACTTTGTCCGTTGTTCATAAAAATGTGAAATCACATAATGAAAGTAAACATATTGACTTTCTCCTAACGATCACTGGCTAATTAAAAGGTAGAAAAGTGTTCCAAATGGCCGAATGTCATATACTACTCGACTCAGTTCGACGAATCGAGCATTTTCTGCATGTATGCATGTATAGGTGTACATGTGTGTGGGTGTGGGTGAGTACGTGTGTATGTGCACCATTTTTTCGCACTCACTTGTCTCAGAGATGGTCTGACCGATTCTTCATATCTTGGTGTCAAATGAAGGGTCTATTTGCCGCTTAGGTTTCTATTGAATTTCATTGTAATCAAACTTTTAGTTTTGGCGCTGCGTCAAAATGTGAAAATCGCTCTTATATCTCAGGAGCTATGAAAATAATTGAATTCGAATTAATGGGCTTCCTAACCCTTGAACAATGAATTTTATAATGTTTAAACATGTGGTTTGAAAGTTATAGAAAGAATCGTAACCCGCAGACTGTTTAAAACTATAGCTACGATCAAAATATGTGGCCTCAACATCATTTAAATTTGATATTGTACCAAAAAGGGCCGAATGTCGTATATCACTCGACTCAGTTCGGCGAGCTGAGCTTTTTCTGTATATGTGTGTGTGTATGTGTGTGTAACGTCCTCCCAATCTCATTCGATTTTCTCAGAGATGGCTGAACCGATTTCAATGAAATTAATTGCAAATAAAAGGTCTATTTGCCCTTTAAAACCCTATTGAATTTTGTTGTAATCTGATTTCTAGTTTAGATGTTATGTATCAAAATGTAAAAATCACGAAACATCAATATCTCAGAAACTACACAACCGATTTGAACAAATATGGTTTTAAATGAACGGGCTACCCAAAAAACCTTAAACTTTTGAATTTTATGAAGATTGAACATGTGGTTCAGAAGTTATGGAAAGAAACATGCTCTGGAGACTATTTAATCTCACTCATGTTTCTCAGAGATGGCTGGACCGATTTTCATAAAATCAGTGTCATATGGAAGGTCTTGTTGACCCATGAGACCCTATTGATTTTTTTTTTGCAATCGGATTATTACTTTGGCTGTTATGTTTAAAAATGTGAAATCCAGCTATGAAAAGGAACATATTCCGATACTTGGACTCACTCACTTTTCTCAAAAATGGTTGAACCGATTCCCACAAAATTAGTGTCCAATGAAAGGTTTAGCTGCCTCATAACACCCTATTGAATTTTGCTGTAATCGGACTGTAACTTCCTCTGTAATGTATCGAAATGTGAAAATCACGAAACTTCATTATCTTAGAAACTACACAACCGATTCGAACAATATTGATTTCAGATGAACGGGCTAGTTAAGGGTTAACTGATGAATTATGATTAAACACGTGGTTTCAATGTTTGACTGCCCTATACGTTCCCTTTTCATTTGATTGTAATCAAACTTAGGCAACCGTTATGTATTAAACTGTTAGAACAACGAAAGTCTATTATCTCAAGTGTTACAAGACTTATTTGAACATAACTTGTGTCATACAAACGAGTCATCTCTCAAACTTACAAATAACAAACTTGATAACAATTTGATATGCTGTTCAAAAGTTTGAAGTGAATATACCTCTATTGAATTTAAGCGTTCATGTAAATCTATTTTTACAAATAATAAGTTTGAATGAGAAAGGCTGAGTCTGACCGCTAGGTGGATTAATTTAGGTTTTTTATTCGTGGATGTATTTCTAAGTATAACCCTAGAAATAAGCATTTAATGCTGTTTTAAATTCAACCAAGTAGCACGGAGTTTACCAAGAACACATTCCAATATGATGTGTGTTTTCTGGCTGTGGCAGGAGTGCTATGAAATGGCTATGCCTAACACGCAGAGTTTATTTTTTGGTAGCTCCACAAAGCTATTGTAGTGTTCGGCTGACAAAGACAACCGCTTGTCGGCATTTGGTAAACGGTAGAATACTCGTGTTCCTCCAAGACGATCGATGTTGGTGATGCAAGATATGAGATGTGAATGACGATGTGTACACACGTACAGACGGGCTAAAATGGAACGAAAAGGAAGAATGTGCTTAACTTTTTCTATTCAACCATTTCACCACAATGGACCCAAAAGAAGGATGCCTGTGGGTGAGAAATTTCTGGGAAATGCTTTGACATCGACGTTAATGACAGCGAAGAAAATAATGCCAGTCAAGGAGGAGAAGGTAGATAGTCATGGAGAGACATCAACAGTTGATGTAGGAACGAGGGAAGAACATAAAGATAGCAGACCTCATACAACTAATGGTGCAAATAACCTTTGTTTACTATTATATTATTCGAATGTATTATCTATTTAACAGCGGTAAATAGCTTTTAATACACGAACAACGTCATTGCGAACACACACACATCTATGATTTCGCATTTTTAAAACGATTTGAATACTTTGTTTATTCCATAACGAAGGTAAAAGGTGTCACTTTAATATGTTCAACTGTTGCGGCAGTAAAGAACATACAAAGTAGGAAATAAAATGGCAATAACTTTATGGTTGATGACTTGGTCGATAAACTGATGATAAGAGTTTGATGAGTTTGGTATCGCTTTTTATGTATCAAAGCAAATTCAAATTTATTATTTCGAAAAGTTATAAACCGACCGTACTTATATTGAAAATTGACATCTGAAACACTTTGCTCTGTATTATTTCCATTTTTACTGTACATACATCGATTGAAGTCATGAATAAATCTCATTTCAAATATGCATGATGGGAATGCAAACTCTCCAGTGGAAACATCTGAAGAACATTTTTCAAACCAGCTGACTTTGTTCCGACACGGCGTGATTGATTCATCGTCTCATTTCCTCCGATACGATGAAACGTATCACCAATGAACGTTGTCCGAAGAGGGTTTCAATGTTGTACCGTGACACGAGAGTGGGCCGACCGCTAACCCAATTTCACTGGGGATCCGTACCTGTGGGGTGGACAGTGGTTACAGCAAATATCGTTGCCAGAATTAGGCCAGCGACATTTTCCGCACGTTTCGATGACAACAACAACAGCCGCACAGACTGATTTGTGTCATCGTCATCCTCCGGGGTACAAAACCATCCGGTGCTGCTAACGACGTAAAAATACTAAGCAAATGCAATAGACGCCATGTAACACAGTTGTCGCTGAGATATAGGACGGTTTCGATTAATTGAGTCATACACTAAGCCATTATGGGGTAAGGTGAATGCTAGGAGGACTGATATGCATTTACCATCAACTGGCAACAGAACAGCCGGCATACCACATGGACAGATCTAGTGATGTGGTAACCAACATCAGCGTGGCATGTATTCGACCAACAGTTAGCGGTCATGGTGTTCCATTCGGTTCCTCAGCGTACATTTCCAGTGATGTATTGTTATTCTCTCATCAAAATAAGCACTATGAAATACCCAGGAAATCATTAACTTGTACTTAACACTAATGATTTACTTCTATGTTATAGCACACACAGTTTTCACAAGTTCAAATCAAAAGCGTTCGTGCCACTCCCCAAACCACAAAGCAGGAAATTTTGAGAGCGAACTTGAAAATCACCCAGTGTGAATAAAAAACCAAGCGTCTCCACTGCAATGACTACAATGGAAACGCATTGTTCTGGTGATTAAGATATGTATATGGCGTTTCCAATGATCTGAATAAAAAAGCAAAACTGTAATTGACCATTTTTTATTTAAATGCTTCAGAAATATCGATCATTCCATGTCGGAATCGAAATACGTATCTGCGTGATGTGAAAAGTGATAAATGGAAGTGATACAATTGTAAGCTGGAGAAGATTAAAATTGTGTTGAAAACAGAATTTATATAAGACGCTTAAAACACAGAATTTCAATACTTTTCATGCTAGAATCTATAATATAATCACACTTTTTTTATCAAAAAGTCATAGGTGATAATGCGAATCATTGACTCTTTACGTTAGGAATGAGTTATATCTTCCCTTGTGATAAGGTTTGAAGTATTGGTAAAGACCTGGCTCTGTCAGCATCCCATGGTGAATGATAAAGAATTTCTCTTCCGTAGGAAACATCTTTGCGCAATAACTAGTGTTGGCAGTGGCGTAATGTATGTGGTGTTTTTGTAGCTTTACTTGTGACTATGCTGGTCCATGATGTGTGAACATCTACGGCTATTGACACCAAGCAGTACCAGTAATATCAGACATACACTTTCGTGGGGAGTAAAACGAAAGGAAGAAAATGATTATATTTTGAACAAACCGGCAAATCATGCGAAAACCCCAACGTAGAAGACGTGTCTGACACAGTGTGCAGCTCCAACTAGAAGTGAATTTTAGTTTCGTATGTATCATTGATGTTAGAAGACGATATTGCAAAAAAATTTGATTTTCATTTCCGAAAAGATCACGCAGAAGAATAATGAGATGAAAGCATCACGCACAATAAGTGTCTAACGGGCATTCACAGCTTACATCCGGTCATAAGGGGGGGATTTGTTAGTAGCTTAAGTATTTATGATAAGTATTAGTAAGTAATGAGTTTGTGTGGCAAATCACAAATGGTGACTTCTCAACACTGTTAGCAATTTGTAATTTTAATTATTGGGATTTGTTTGCTTTCGCAATTAGGACTTATCATTCGTAGAGATTTAAACCTACTTGTCAAATAAAAGAAATAAACTTACAACTAACATAATTCCTAACTTATTGACTATAAAGAGAGCTTATCGTAGCAATTGAGGATTGCAACGATTTTTGTCGAAAATTGTTAATAATTTTATTTGACATAGTTTCTAATGGTTCAACACCAGTAAGTCTATGTAATTCGATTGTACCAAACCAAGGAGGACGCTTCAAAATCATTTTTAGAATTTTATTCTGAATCCTTTGGAGCGTTTTCTTCCTTGTTGAACAGCAACTTGACCAGATCGGTACAGCATAAAGCATTGCTGGTCTGAAAATTTGTTTGTAAATCAAAAGTTTGTTCTTTAAACAAAGTTTAGAATTCCTGTTGATAAGAGGATATAAACATCTCGTATATTTGATGCACTTGGCTTGTATACTCTCAATGTGCTCTTTGAAAATAAGTTTTTTATCATAAATTAGTCCCAAGTACTTAACCTTGTCAGACCAACGTAAAATAACCCCATTCATCTTGACAACGTGATTATTGTTTGGCTTGAGGAAAGAAGCCCTAGGCTTATGCGGAAAAATTATCATTTGAGTTTTAGAAGCATTGGGAGAGATTTTCCACTTTTGCAAGTAGGAAGAAAAAATATCTAAACTTTTCTGCAATCGACTGCATATGACACGAAGACTTTTTCCTTTTACGGAAATGCTTGTATCATCGCAGAACAATGATTTTGTGCATCCTGGAGGCAAATCAGGAAGATCTGAAGTGAATATGTTGTACAGGACTGGACCCAAGACTGAACCTTGAGGCACACCTGCTCTGACAGGAAATCTATCAGATTTTGAATTCTGATAGACAACCTGCAGAGTTCGATCAGTAAGATAATTTTTTAAAATTTTGATTAGGAAAATTGGAAAATTAAAAGTTTGCAATTTCGCAATCAAACCTTTATGCCAAACACTGTCGAATGCTTTTTTTTTGTCTAAAAGAGGAGCTTCAGTGGAATAACCTTCAGATTTGTTAGCTCGTATCATATTAGTAACTCTGAGCAATTGATGAGTAGTGGAATGCCCATTGCGAAATCCAAACTGTTCATCTGCAAAAATTGAATTTTCGTTAATGTGTGACATCATTCTGTTAAGAATAATTCTCTCAAACAGTTTACTTATTGAAGAAAGCAAACTGATTGGTCGATAACTGAAAACTTCAGCTGGGTTCTTATCCGGTTTTAAAATTGGAGTATTTTTTGCATTTTTCCATAATTTGGGAAAATATGCAATTTTGAAGCAGCAATTGGAAATTTTCACTAAAAATTCCATTGTGCTTTCAGGGAAATGTTTGATTAATATTTTAAAGATTCCATCGTCACCAGGTGCTTTCATATTTTTGAAATTTTTAATAATTGATTTAATCTCATTCAAGTTAGTTTCAATTATTTCTGCAGGTAAAAAATTCTGGGAAGAAATTAAATCAAATTGACGTGTGACTTCATTTTCAACTGGACTCACAAAATTCAAATTTGAGTTATGAACACTCTCAAACTGCTGAGCAAGTCTTTGAGCCTTTTGTTCATTGGATACAAGAAAACGTTCACCATCTTTTAAAACTGGAATAGGCTTTGAAGGTTTCTTAAGAATCTTCGACAGCTTCCAAAAAGGTTTTGAATATGGTTTCAATTTTTCAACTTTAGTCTCAAAATTTTGATTTCTCAGAAGAGTAATTCTATGTTTAATCTCTTTCTGTAAATCTTTATAAATAGTTTTAAAAACAGGGTCACGAGAACGTTGATATTGACGTCTGCGGACATTTTTCAAACGAATTAGAAGTTGAAGATTTTCGTCAATTATTGGTGAATCAAATTTCACTTGAGCCTTTGGAACAGAATAATTCCTGGCATCAACAATTGCACATTTTAATGCTTCCAAAGCGGAATCAATATTCACTTCGTTTTGCAAATCAAGCTCATTATTGAAATTTCTCTCAATATGAGTTTTGCATCTTTCCCAATTAGCCTTGTTATAATTAAAAACAGAGCTAATAGGGTTTTAAACTGATTCATGTGATAAAGAAAAAGTTATTGGAAGATGGTCAGAATCAAAGTCAGCATGTGTGATCAAATCGCTACATACATGACTTTGATCTGTTAGCACCAAATCAATTGTTGATGGGTTTTGACGCGCATCTCCGTCGTGTTGGGCTAGGGGAAAGTGGTATCTGTGCCTGTGGTGAAGGTTATCACGACATAGAGCATGTGGTTTGGTCATGCCCTGTACACCGTGACGCCAGGTCTGAATTAATAGCTTCCCTGCAGGCCGAAAGTAGGCAGCCGGCTGTTCCTGTTCGTGATGTCTTGGCGAGCCGTGACCTATTCTACATGTCCCTTATATACGTTTTCCTGAAATCCATCCACGCCCCAGTTTGGTCCTATTCCCTTCCGCCTACATCCAACCAACTTCAAGAACACGTTAAGACCCCGGATCCGGAAACAGCAACTAGACCCGCACGATACTCTCAGGTCCCGAGGGAGACAACCCAATATGCCAGTCCGTAATATCTTGGCCCAGCAGCGGAACATATTCAATAGGCTGCTTACCTATGGCGATATAAAACCATCAAACAACAAATCAGTGCTTTTAATGCAAAACATTCTAGCTTTAAGTTAGATTTAGTTTCAGCTCGTAGTCGGCAGCGAGGATAGAAAATTTGCTTTTAGTTATTAAGATACTTTAGAAAGTAAGCTACCAGATATAATTGGCGCCGTTAAACATTAAATTGTATTTGTGCCGTGTCAAATAAATTAAGGATGAAGAAAAAAAAATGTTGATGGGTTTCTTACAGAAGAAAAGCATGTAGGACTATTCGGAGTCAAAATAGAATAGTATCCTGAAGAACAATCATTGAATAAAATTTTTCCATTAGAATTACTTTGAGAATTATTCCATGAACGATGTTTAGCGTTAAAATCGCCGATTATAAAAAATTTCGAACGATTTCCGGTGAGTTTTTGTAAATCACCTTTAAAATAATTTTTGTGCTCGCGTGGCATTGAAATAGTAAATATGCTGCGGCAATAAATAAAATCCCAAGTTCAGTTTGAACTTCCATTTCCAAAGTTTCAATAACTTTCGTCTCAAGATGAGGAAGAGCACGATGTCCGATTCGGCGATGAATAACAATTGCAACTCCACCGCCGGAACCCTGAATCCTATCATATCTATGAACCACGTAATTGGGATCATATTTTAATTTAATGTTATGTTTTAAAAATGTTTCAGTAATAATTGCAATATGCACATTATTTACTGTTAAAAAATTAAAAAGCTCATTCTCATTGGCCTTCAATGAGCGAGCATTCCAATTCAAAATTTTGATTGGTTTATTTAAAATCATTGCTAAATTTTTAATTAGAAACAATTTTAATTGTAAAATTTGTACCTATTTGGATGGCTTCAAACGTTGATTTTGCCTGCAACATAGCGTTCATAAGATCGAACATTGCTTGTTGCAGAAAAGAAAGTTTACCTGCCGTAATAGGTGGAATTTTCTCCTTTTTTACAGAAATTTTACTTTGAATAGTTTTACTTTCGAACATTTCAATTTCGCCGGCTTCTTGCTCAGGCAGAATATCATATAAATTTTCACTGCATAAGCTAGTTTCAGAAAGAGATGCCTCTCTTTTCCTCCCCGTAGCGATGCGTGGTTTCTTTTTTCGTCCTGCCATTTCAGGTGATACGAAAAAAGTTCAAAAAAAATATCAAATTGCAAGTATTGAGAAAGAAAGAAATAGGTAGTCTTGAGAAAGACTGATGTCAGTTAACTTCCAGGTAATCTTTAAAAGACACACTGACAAAACACAAACTTTGAAGCTATAGGCAGTCAAAGACCAGTCCACAAGCAACCGAAAATACGTCTGATCTGTCGCCGCAGAAGAATATTAATCATTTCTTAGCGAACGTGAGTAACGACGGTTGTTTAAAAAGGGAAACATAAAAAGTAAAATAAAAGGAACTATCAATGCCTTCTGCATGGAAGCAGTGAAATTTGAGCACATATAGAATCATTTACAACTTTTGAAGCTCATACAGCTGAACCATGTGAATTGGAATTTTGAAGTAAAAGAATTTCCTTCCACGAATTCAATCCATCTTATTTTATGAACTAAACTCTATGGATGAGTGAAGGAAATTTTAGCATCAGAATCAACTTCACGCAATAATTTACAAACCTTACAGAATAAGGCGTCCCAGTCATGAATAGTAAATGATAAACTCACATCAGAGTCAAAACCAAACAATTCAAACACGCACAAACTTTACTGGACACAGAGTAAAATAGGGTATCGAACGTCTTTGACAGTGGCATTCTTCGGTAGGATTTCTGCGATAGTCTTATGCAAAAACCTAAATTAATCCACCTAGCGGTCAGAACCAGCCTTTCTCATTCACTCTTTTATTTGTAGAAATAGATTTAAATGAATGCTTCAATCCAATAAATGTATATTCACTCTTTAGGTTCTAAAACATTGATGTTGTAATCTATACATATAAAAATGCAGTCCGGTCTGTCTGTCTGATCCATATAGGCTCGAAAACTACCGAACCGATCGACGTGAAAATTTGTATGTAGGGGTTTTTGGTGTCGATAAGGGTTCGTATGATAGTTTGAGACCCCTCCCTCTTCTGGAAGGGAGGGGTCCCATACGAATGAAACATACATTTTTGCACAACTCAAGAACAAGCCAAGCAAATGAAACCGAATTCGGCATGTGGATGTTTTAAGGGGTAACTAATATGTCCCTAATAGTTGGACGCCCCTCCCTTTTCTAAAAGGGAGGGGTTCCATACAAATGGAACCAAATTTGGCAGGGGAATGTTTTTATTTGTAAAAAATATGTCCATAATGTTTTAACACCCCTCTCTCTTTTGAAAGGGAGGGGTCCCATACAAATGAAACACAAATTTTGCACAGCTCATGAACCAATCAAGAAAATACAACCAAATTTGGTATGTGAATGTTTTTAGAGGTAACAAATATGTCCATAATGGTTCGACGCCCCTCCCTCTTCTGGAAGCACATGTTTCTGCACGAATTTCTGCACATCTTGCGAACTAATCAACTAAATGGAACCATATTTGGCAGGTGATTATTTTTAGTGGTAACAAATATGTTCCATAATCGACCTCAGGCAACATTTTGGATTGTAAGATGGCAACTTCTGGTATCTGGAAAACAGCCAAAAATGGCCGATTTCCACCCAATATAATAATATCCGGATCTAGAATGATACACAGGAGCTAAACTCGACTACAGATAGCATTTTGAATTCTAAGATGGTGACTTCCGGTTTCTGAAAACAGCTGAAAATGACCAAATACCACCCAATATGAGTTTTTCTTTAACCAGTATGACGTTCAAAATCCAGAAATTGTCTCCAAATGCCATTATGAAATCCAAAATGGCGACTTCCGGTTTCAAAATAACAGCCAAAAATTGCCGATTTCCGTCTAACATGAGTATCTCCGGATCTAGAATAATACACAGCAGCTGTAATCGACCACAGACCCAATTTCGAAATTTGATTTGGCGACTTCCGGTTCCTGGGAAACAGCCGAAAATGATCGAATAACATCCAATATGGGTGTTTCTTCAACCAGAATGATGCTCAGAGGCTAAAAAATTATCTTACATACCATTTTGAAATCCAAGATGGCGTCTTCCGGTTTGTGAAAAACAGCCAAATACCATTCAATCTGTGTATCGCTGGAACCAGAATGATGCAATGAGCTAACAATTTACCTCAGGCACCATTATGAATTGTAGGAAGGCAACTTCTGGTTTCTGGAAAACAGCCAAAAATGGCCGATTTCTGTCTAACATGAGTATCTCCGGATAGAATGATACATAGCAGCTGAAATCGACCACAGACCCCATTTTGGATTCTAGGTTGGCGACTTTCGGTTTCTGGGAAACTGCCAAAAATGATCGAATAACACCCAATATGGGTTTTTCTTCAACCAGAATGGCGCTCAGATGCCAGAAATTATCTTAAATACTGTTTTGGAATCCAAGATGGCTACTACCCGTTTGGGAAAAACAGCCTAAAATAAACAAATACTATCCAATATGAGTAACTCTGGAACCAGAATGATGCATGTAGCTAACAATTGTCCTCAGGCACCATTTTGAATTGCTAAATGGCAACTTCTAGGAAACAGTCGAAAATGACCGAATAATACTCAATATGGATATCTCCGTAATCGATATGATGCATAGAAACCAAACATTGACCCTGGACACCATTTTGAATTTAAAGACGATCACTTT
Organism: Wyeomyia smithii; assembly: GCF_029784165.1. Classification (NCBI taxonomy): domain Eukaryota; kingdom Metazoa; phylum Arthropoda; class Insecta; order Diptera; family Culicidae; genus Wyeomyia; species Wyeomyia smithii. The sequence continues at coordinate 169,990,370 of NC_073695.1, read as the reverse complement.
TAGCTTCTGGGAAACAACCAATATAACTAAATAACTCCCAATATGGGTATTTCCGAAATTGATGCCAGAAAATCTGCTGAAAATGGCCGAATACCACCCAATATAAATATATTCAGAATTAAGGCGATGTACAGAAGCCAAAAGTCGAGGATGTTGTCATTTCGATAAAACCAATCATTTTCAACGATTTGTTATTTGACTTTGATCATATCCTATGGCCGATTCGTCGTGCATTTGCAGACTTTAAACACATCGCAAGGAATCAATGAATTTGGAACGTTCAAATAGTTTGATGAAAGCAAGTATAGTTTTAAATATTTTTTGAATTTGTTTTTCCATAACTTTTGAGCCACATATCAAATTGTTATGAAGTTTGTTATTTGTAAGTTTGAGAGATGACTCGTTCGTATGACACTAGTTATGTTCAAATAAGTCATGTAATCTTTGAGATAATAGACTTTCGTTGTTTTATTAACAATTTAATACATAACGGTTACTTAAGTTCGATTATAATCAAATGAAATGGGATTGTATAGGGCGAGCAAACTTTGAAACCACGTTGTTTTATTAACAATTTAATACATAACGGTTACTTAAGTTCGATTATAATCAAATGAAATGGGATTGTATAGGGCAGGCAAACTTTGAAACCACGTGTTTAATCATAATTCATCAGTTAACCCTTAACTAGCCCACTCATCTGATAATAATATTGATCAAATTAGTTGTGTAGTTTCTGAGATAATGAAGTTTCGTGATTTTCACATTTCGGTACATTACAGACGAAGTTACAGTTCGATTACAGTAAAATTCAATAGGGTGTTATGAGGTAGCTAGACTTATTAATTGACACTAATTTTGTGGAAATCGGGTCAGCCATTTCTGAGAAAAGTGAGTGAGTCCAAGTAGTCTTCGGAATATGTTCCTTTTCATAGCTGGATTTTACATTTTTAAACATAACAGGCAAACTAATGTCGTTATCGTTTTTTTGCGGTGTAGCTACCCCGCGGACTACACTTTGTCCTGTCACTGTTTTTATTTTACATTTTTTGGACTATCCCGGACTACCCTTTTTCTGTCCCGGACAGTCCGCGCAGGAACAGAGTGCAGTTTTGAAGACACCAACACTTTCACACGTATGTGTCAAAATCAAAAAAAAAAAATGTGTCAAAATCGGTTTGCTTTGATTATTGTTCTTCGCGTGTCAAACATCAGGTTGAATTTTATTTATTTTATTTTGTTATTTTTCAGTAAATTGGCAAATTTTTCGTACAGTAGCACAAATGCGATAAAAGACAACGGCGATAACGACCAAAACAAAAGTGACTGTTACCTCTGGTATTACGCACACCATTGCAACTGCTCAGAAAGTGTTTTTTTTCAGCTGCAAAGCGTAGTCCGGGACGGGATAGTCCTGCCGTAAAAACGGATTCGACATAAAAGTCCGATTGCAAAACAAATCAATAGGGTCTTATGGGGCAACTAGACCTTCCATTTGATACTGATTTTATGAAAATCGGTCCAGCCATCTCTTAGAAACATGAGTGAGATTAAACAGTCTTCAAAACACGTTTCTTTTCATAACTTCTGAACCCGAAGTACAATCTTTATAAAATTCAAAAGAGGTAGCCAGTTCATTTGAAATCAATTTTCTTCAAATCGGTTGTGTAGTTTTCGAGATAATGATGTTTCATGATTTTTACATTTTGATACATAACCTTCAAACTAAAAATCCGATTACAATAAAATTCAATAGAGTCTTATGGGACAACAAGACCTCTCATTTGCAATTAATTTCATGAAAATCGGTCCAGCCATCTCTGAGAAAAGTGAGTGAGAATAAAAATCTGCACATACACACACATACATACAGAAAATGCTCAGCTCGTCAAGCTGAGTCGAGTGATATATGCCATTCGGCCCTTTGGAGCACTTTTATACTTTCGGTTTTGCAAGTGATTGCTATACCTTTCTAGGCGAAAGGCAAAACCTGCTGAAGCAAACCACTGACGAAGCCGTTTAATATCCCATATCATTGAGCTTTGCTTCAGTTTAAGGTGAAGAAAATTCTAAAACATATAAGATATCTGACAGCGGAAACAGAATATGATAGATGAACATAAATTACCGGTGTAATCATTAAATTTTGGTGCGATAAACAATTAATAAACATTTGTAGATTATCACTGGCCGACAAAATGAAAAAAGTGCATTCCAAAAGCTCAAAAACGAAGACAAATGAAAAATTTGTCTGTCCCACAAAAATCAATGTTGAAAAAGTCAAGGTGCTCAGTCTTAAATTGAAAGATAATATTATTTATAGCATTTTTGTAGAACATTTTGACTTTCAAAAAAATTGTTCTCAGGTTCCACAAACGTGATTTATGAAAAAATGATTTTCTCAAGCTACAAAACCACTTTTTTGCACTTTTTTCAAATCTGTTCGATTCCCACATTTTTTACATATTTTGTTTTTATTTTTGTGGGGTTGTTTTTGAATATTTTGCATGCTTTAGTTCAGCATCGCATTCAATTATTTGACTCACAGAGCCCATTGAACATCACGAAAAAGTAAATTTTTCTCATAATTTTTAGATAAAACCCTTAAAAACACATATAAAAAAATTTTTTGATCAAGAACTAAAACTTTTACTGCCAAGCGGGATTCAAGACGAAAATTTAAATGAAAAAAGATCCTTGATATCTTATCGGAGGGCTGTGATATTGTCGTTTTTACATGTGATGGAAAACTATGCATTTTCACAAAAAAAAGCACTAAAGTTTTTGTACGATTAATTCAATAGTGATTCAATTGTTGATTATTGCCATAAGGTATGTTCGGAGAAGTTTCAGGATATTCAAAATAGCATCTTTAAATGTAGAAAGATTGGTGAATCTACCAATGAGTGCGATAAAAAATTTACTTTTTAATCAGAATAAGGTAGACGCAAGGTGTTTTTGACAAAATTTTAGGTTATCTTAAAACAAGAAACTTTACCAAAGACATTATGTTTCTATCTCATACATATTACGAGCTACATTAAGTTTTTTATTAGATGGCACTAAAAATCACAATTTTCGTTCTAACTTTTTTCGCAGATTTTTCCGAATTTTTAAACCTTGTACTAAGTCATCAAGTTATCAGCTATCCAAAGAGCATTTGTTTTCTGAACATTGTTATTTTTTATATCCCAAAATAAAACAGTTATTTAACATATTTGTTAAAATACATAGTTTTCCATCACATATAAAAATGTCAATATCTCAGCCTCGAGGATCTTTTTTCATGTAAATTTTCGTCATAAGTCCCGCTTCGCAATGAAAATTTCAGTTCTTGATCAATTGTTTTTTTTTATTTGTGTTTTGAAGGGTTTTATCTAAAAATTATGGGAAAAACGAATTTTTCTATGATGTTCAATGGGCTCGGGGAGTCAAATAAATGAATACAATGCTGAACTGAACCATGCAAAATATTCAAAAACAACCCCACAAAAATAAAAAAAATATATGGAAAAATTTAGGAATCGAAAAAAATGGAAAAATGTGCAAAAGAGTGCGTTTGTAGCCTAAAAAAGTCATTTTTTCATAAATCACGTTTGGAAACATCCTACATCCTACCATTTTCGAATTTTGGTGCCCCTAGCCATTACCAAAACGCATCAACTTACGTGAGAGTTTCGTAAAGAAATTGCTCGCCGGGTACGTTGCTTTAACGGTATGTTCATGAGAAAACTCATATAAGTGTCTGAAAAAACGGTAATGGCTAGGGACAACAAAATTCACAGGAAGGGTTGAATAGCTATAATCTTTTATTTTTTCCGGTTTGAGATTTTGCAATGCACCTGTATTGACCAGCCCAAGTAACACACAAAATATCTGAGAAAATAATTCACAACGAAAGTAGTCATTTAAACTTAAAATAACTTATTCTCAACGTATTTTTACCGTGTCGGCACTCGAGATGTATTTTGCAGCTTTAGTCTAGCAAGTTGGCTTGCTTTCATGAAGTTATATATTACTTCATATAGCACCAGTAGGGTGTCCCAAAAAAAAATCGATGTTGAAAAAGTCAAGGTGCTCAGCCCTAAATTGAAAGATAATATTATTTATCGCATTTTTGTAGAACATTTCGACTTTTTAAAAAATTGTTTTCAGGTTGCCCAAACGTGATTTATGAAAAAATGTCTTTTTCCAGCTACAAACCCACTATTTTGCACTTTTTCAATTCTGTTCGATTCCTAAATTTTTCCATATATTTTTTTATTTTTGTGGGATCGTTTTTGAATATTTTGCATGGTTCGGTTCAGCATTGCATTCAGTTTTTTGACTCCCAGAGCCCATTAAACATCACGAAAAAATTAAGATTTCTAATAATTTTTAGATAAAACCCTACAAAACACAAATAAAAAAATTGTTTGATCAAGAACTGAAATTTCCATTGCAAAGCGGGATTTACGACGAAAGTTTACATGCAAAAAGATACTCGATATCTTATCGGGGAGCTGAGATATTGGCATTTTCATTTGTGATGGAAAACTATGCATTCTAAAAAATATGTTAAATAACTGTTTTATTTTGGGAGATAAAAAACAACAATGTTCAGAAAACAAATGCTTTTTTAGATGGCTAATAACTTAGCAGAAGGTTTGAAAATTCGGAAAAATTTGCGAAAAAAGTTCTAACTTTTTTTAGAACGGAAATTGTGAATTTTAGTGCCTTCTATTTGAAAACTCAATGTTGCTCGTAACATATAAGAGATAGAAACATGATGTATTCGGTAAAGTTTTTCGTTTTAATATAACCTAAAACTTTGTCGAAAACACCGTGCGTCTATCTTATTCTGATTAAAAAGTAAATTTTTTATCTCACTCATAGGTGAAATGATCACACATCTTTCTACATCAAAAGATGCATTTTTGAATATCCTGAAACTCCTCCGAACATACCTTATGGCTATAATCATCATTTGAATCACTATTATGAAATAATACGCACAAACGGCAAAATAAAACACTGTGCAATGGAGATATTGAGCTTTAGTGGCATTTTTGACAAAATGCATAGTTTTCCATCATATGTAAAAACGCCAATATCTCAGCCCCCCGATAAGATATCAAGGATCTTTTTTCATTTAAATTTTTGTCTTGAATCCCGCTTTGCAGTAAAAATTTCAGTTCTTGATCAAAAAAAATTTTATGTGTGTTTTGAAGGGTTTTATCTGAAAATTATGAGGAAAATTCACTTTTCTGTGATGTTCAATGGGCTCTGGGAGTCAAATAATTGAATGCGATGCTGAACCAAACCATGCAAAATTTTCAAAAACAACCCCACAAAAATAAAAAATATATGGAAAAATTTAGGAATCGAACAGAATTGAAAAAAGTGCAAAAGAGTGGGTTTGTAGCTTAAAAAATTCATTTTTTCATAAATCACGTTTGGGCAACCTGAAAACAAATTTTTAGAAAGTAGAAATGTTCTACAAAAATGCTATAAGTAACATTATGTATAAATTTAGGGCTGAGCACCTTGACTTTTTCAACATCGATTTTTTTTGGGACAGCCTAACCAGTACTTGTTCTAGTAGCCTTTAATTTTTCGCGCCTTTCTAGTGATAGAGATGTCATGGAATAGGAAATGTCAACTATAACCTATAACCGAAGGTTGTATTAGAGGAGTTATCTCAAATATTTTAAAACAACGTGTGTTACTTGGGAGTGTTATCGACTTTCACTAATAACATGGAAACTGCGAATATCAATGTCAGTAACAAGACAGGCTTAAACCAACTTCATTTGCTTCGATTTGTACTTCTATGGAAGAAACGATAAGAGTTGTCTCTTGTGTCGTAAATATGCGTTAGCTCTAATGTTAACACCCAAACAAAATTGAATGTTACCCTATTTCAAGGGAATGTTGAAAAGCTGCACATTGTTGTACGACACATTCTTGTTGACAACATACATGTCAAGTATCATCGAACAAATCGATGAGAGGTACCAAAATAGATTGGGTTTTTTAGGTTTGAAGCAGCCGGCTCACTCAATAGCTTGTAATGGCCAAAAAACGAGATCAAAACCAGATGTCCCTCTATCAAACTGAAATGAAAAAAAAAACAATCCTCAAAGCCTAGCTCTTGCGATACCCGATGAGCCGTTTCGAGTAGGAAGCCGATCTGAGGAAATGGTTGATTTATTGTCGTACGTCGGTCACCAAACCATTGTTCATCTTGTACTCAATTCAACCATGATGATGATCAATATTGGGGATGTAAATCATAAAGTATTTTTCCCCGTTTGGGGGAAAAACAGATTCTACCGCAACACTGGGCATATTGATTTATAATCCCGAGTTGGTCCGATTATTGCCACACCTGGGGGACGTTTCTTTTCCGGGCCATAATTGACTAGGCTTAACGTTTGATGATAATAAATAGCGGAAGCGAGTAAGGATATGAAGTTCTCCAAAAGCCAACAGAGTTCACCGTCTGTGATAAATCAGAGCGTAAGTGTTATATGGAACACAAGATGCAGATAAATGGACTTATTTTCCACTGGCGTACCTTTGAAGTGTGTTTTGTTCTTATGGTTTTCGGTCTTTCAGAGAGGAAAACAAGATCCAATGAAGATTAATTATTTGTTTTCGAAGATAATTGTGGCTATGGCCTTAGTTTTTTTTTCTGTAGGAACAAAACGGATGAAGAGGATTTTGAGTGTTGTTGCAAATATTAATATGCTGTTTGAGAAATGGCCGAGATTATTAAATTTATATACATATATCCGGTACATATATACCGGAATAGATTTTGTAGTATAAACAAAAACTTAATAAGACTCTTTGTAGCATAGCTGTTTGCTTATCTCTGTAAAATATGTTTTTTTTTCGTTCTTAATCTTACATAATCTGTGAAACCATGTTGCAAGTTTCATTATAAATGCTGCTAAAACAGACTTTGGTCAGAAGTCATAGTTATGTTCACATACTAGAATGGCTGGAAATAACCCCTGTCTAGAACCGCATAATTATAACATTTGCAAAATAGGTTGTTGGAGCAAACGAAAGTGAATGGACAGTTCAACTAAACTTAGTATAATGAAAACAGCACTATTTTATACTTTGTTTACAATAAACATAAATTTTCAAATTAAATTTGTTGAAATTTTTACAGGATAAAAGTTCTGTTACAAGTTGCTTTTGGAAAATATCACAGCGGAAATGCAGTTTTTCTTGGATTCAACCAACATAAGCTGATACGGTTATCTGGGCCAGAATAATTTTCGAGTTCCAGTAAATGCAGACGTGGGTTCCGATGCCACCTTTTTCGATAAAACAGCGATAAAAGTAAAAGAGTATGACAATTATGCTGTTATTTATATTATGCTACAAGCCGTCGGTATTTTTTCGACTTTCTTCGAACAAACATAAGCATATACTCATTCGGAAGTGAATCCCAGAGGAGACAGGTTCGTTGTTGCCTACTCCGCTGTTAAGTTCTCCGATTTTGTAAAAACAGACGCGCATTGTTTGAGTCCGCTTACACATTCGACCTACTACAATCAAGAATGCCGTTTGTACAACATTTGCAGCCCAGATCAGCAGCTATCAAAACAATATTCGTCCCGATAAACTGCGAGTTTCAGTGTCATGCCTCAAACAAGCAAATTAGATTACTGTTTGCGAGTCTTCCACGCTGGAGTACCTCGTGCACATTCCAACTCGCGTAGTGGAGATCAACGGCGTATCACCGACTCGAGTCCGACAGCCGAGGATCTGCTGAACGCCCGGACCGGCCGTTTTAAGGATTCCAGTCGTCAGCCGGTAGAGATACTGGATTGCAAGCAATTGCATTCAGTTTTGCTTGACAAGGGTGTAAAAACTTACCACCAAACAGATTCTTTTCGTGTGACTGCTCTGTCGAGTTATGTGCTCACGGACAAGGTGCGTCTTGTTGGTACTGCCTTGATTGCAAGCTCAAAAATTTCCAAGTCCTAAAAAGTCGATTTTTTCAAAACACCACAAGCTCGAGATAACACCATGTCCTCATGCTTTTTAAAGACATTTGGCATTAAAAAAAAATTAGTCGAATTTTTTGATAGTTTTTCTTTTGCAATAATTCTGTTGGGGGCCATCCACATACCACGTTGACAGATTTTTAACGATTTTGACCCCCCTCCCCCCTGGACAAATGCCCATATAAAAAAGGACCGTGGACATCACACAACCCCCCCCCCCCCAAGCTGTCCACGTCGTATGTGGACAGCCCCTTGCGAAAACAAATAAATGCGCTTATTTTTCTCGCTTATTTTTCGTCGGTCCAGTTTCGCCACTGTTGTTGTGCCAATCAACGACGCAACGAGGCGACTCCACCCAGGACCCTAACTTACGACCCGTTGATTACCGGGCCGGCGCCAATGGTTTTACTTCCTCATGCGATGGAAGGCGTGATCCTCGAGATTTTTCGCCTTAGAAAATATTCCGGTGTCGGCTAGAATTGAATTTAGACCAGTTGGACTGGTTGTGAGTGGATCACGCCACCACAACCATCTTCACCTATGTCGGCGTTGGGATTCGAACTCTGAAAAAACATTTTTTTTTTCAGAGAACTTTAACTATTTTAGTTTTGTCCTCCAGATTCAAACAATCAATGTTGAGCTAAAATTTTGCAGGTTTTGTTAACGAAAAAGATTTTTTGATTTTTCGAGTGTTTTTTTGAAATATTTAATTTTTAACCCTCTAGTGCCCAAGTTAATTTTTAGACGGACTTCGGTGAAATCACTATGAATCTTTATAAACAATTTTTAAGTATTTATTAAAGCTTTTTAGAGGTCTTACTTAGGTCCGTCTAAAAGCGGTCTTGGGCACTAGAGGGACAAACATTTATTTCTTGATTTTTCTCTAGAAAAAATGTCTTTTTCGCGGTGTCAAAAGTACAATTTCGCAGAAGGACAAAAGTACAATTTGAACTTGTGGAACCGTTCTGGCATTCAACATCATTTTTATGGCCTCACTCTTTGTTTCTGGTGATGTGTTGTATTTTATGTATTTTCTCCGTGTAAATTTGTAAAAGGATCAGGTGAAAAATATGGACATTACAAATATTTTTCACTTGTATAGCACATAAATTATGCTTAAAGTTCATTCCAGAACATTAGTTTCTACTAATCTAGTGGAAATCATTTGTAGGCTTCACACGCTCTAGCAGCAGCGATTAGACCGGTACCAATAAAACGTCACTACTATGCATTGTTTTCTAATATCACAATCCATAATTTATTTAAGCGATTCACATCGCATGTCAGGAATAACGCACCGCATACACATACATATATGACTATTTATGGGCCATGAATACAAGCTCATAAATAAGTAGAGCGTCTTTGACAGAAGATACCGTCTAAGCAGGCTATTTTGGCCTAGTTTCTACAGAGTCAAAGTATTGATACTTTATTAATAATAATATTAATACTTGACTTGAAATACGGTTTGAATTGAATTTAGTTAAAACATTGTTCGCAAAATTTATTTTAATAAATAGAAAACGAAACCTAGGACTCCCCTTATTTGCACTACCAGACAACAGCACCGTGTTATGACCGTCGACGTCTAAATATATATCACACCATGTCAAGAAACGCTCGACAACACCGGTACTATCCTTTTTATTATGTCTATTCTGTCACGCGAGTTGGTCGGCGCTCACAAAAAGGCCAACAAACGGTGTTTCGTTTATGCACCTATAGTTCATCCGATTGTTCACCCCGTTCTGCAACTGTTGGACAGAAATAATGGCTGTAGTAAAAATCTCAGCAGGGAGTCTATGCTTTTCCTCCTTTAGTTGGACGGTTTTTGTCGAACAATAACAGAATAAACTCCAACAGTGCTGCCGTACCGTACCACTGGCCACCGACTACTTCGATCGTTATATACCGTCAAATTGCAACACCTTTGTTCAACCTGTTTTGATTGTTTCATTTTGCAGTATTGGGTTGCAATTAGAATGATATGACTGGTTTGAAGAAGAAAAAAAAAACAGGTATGCAAGTGTGATTCGCTTTCGATGGAAGAAAAAAAAGTACAATAGTAAGGTTAATTAAAGTAACCTCTCGTTACGGTGTCTTAGAGCAACCTAACTTTAATATGATGACAGAAGAAATTTCCCCTGTAGAATAGAATCAATGTCTAGGTTTCTGCCTACAATTACAGCGCACATTAATAAATCGATCGGGTCGGTTAAAAAGAAATTACTATGCTATACTTTATGTTAATATATTTATCGGTGACAATGTAACCAATTATATATATGTTTTAATACTATTTTTGAAATATATTTTAAACACTATTTTCGAAACAAATGGTAGTGACGAGCAGATAAAAATTCTTCCTTTTTCGTAGGTACACGTGTGGAACGTATTATATGTTCCCTCAAGTCAACTCACAATATAATGTGATAGCCGGTCGAACTGGGTTGGCTTGTCCAAGCAGACCATCAGGAGGCCAATTTCCGTCTCTCGTACCAGATTTTGCCAGACAAGGGTCGGAATGTAGTGCGGTCGGTGTCATTGAGCAAATGTACGACAACGGTTCTATGTCGTATTTTCGCATGACAAGACCGACCACAAACGAGTGATAGCGCGTGTATAACTGCAATTGTGTGTTCAAACCAGTCATGGGAAAACATCGGGTAGAATGGAACAGAATCTGCCGACGTTGGCACAATTGAAACTTTCGATTAGAAACACACGTATAACGAGCTATGCAAGAGCTGTTTTGTATGTTCCTATTTGAACACAGACTACGGCTCTTATAGGCTTCAGCATTTCTTAGGATTAATGTGTGCACGAACAAGAAGAGGAAGTTGACTTTTTAGAAACTCCTGAGATCAGTATATATATAAATGAATTGCTTTCTTGAAGCATCCTGCGTTAGTTTATTTTAACAAATTTACTTTCAACATCGTTATTCACGTTTACGAGAGATTTGCATAATCGTGAGCAGATGCTTCTATGATTAATATTTAACTCCCCGTACTTTTGAACAGATTGCAATTACTTCGTACAAGACAAACATTTTTATAGACTAAATACGATATTACAAAAAAAATGTACCACTACAGCCAAATTTTGCATCGATGTAGTCCAACGCATAAATTAACCCTTTATAAGGCAGTGGTAACTATATTGCCACCAACAACTTTCGTTTTTTTTTCTGCTTGATAATTATGAGCTATGATCAGTGATCAGAAATGAACAATAAAATTTTATGACATTTTTTTTTTCGCCTCGGCCCGTTAAATGGTTGAATGAGAAAAATTCTTAAATCCACTATTGGATGATACGCTTTGGCTTCACCATCAAATCACTTACGTTATTCCATCGAATTACGGAATTGTATTATTTGCAAGCTAGAACACAACGAATTTCTTGAGTTTTGAGGTGAATAAAACAACGACAGTGCGATCTCTTATTGAAAAGGAATGTCGAAAAATAAGAAAACTACAAGGCATACAGCCCTAGGGTTGTATGAAATGGTGACGTGGAACTAAATACCGTAATTACTGTAATTACAGACACAATAAATTCGTTTGTTCAGTGATTTACGTATTTTAATTCTCACCCTCCCTTTTTTCAGAAATATATTTAATTACACTCGAAAGAACTTCATTTGCACTTGGTGATGTTGTGCATTCACTGTACTACGAAGACAACTAATATAAGTATATTGTTTTTTTTTTGTAAAGTTAAAAATAAAAAAAATATCTAACAATGTTGAAATGGAAAAAAATACTGAATAGATCTTAGTAAATGGACAAAAAATTCTTAAGCACTCGCCGGCGCTTACTCTTCTATAAATTAGTATTTTTAGGAACTTACTTGTTCAATACTATGTCGGTCACGATTATTTGGTGAATATCGAAGATAAAAAATAAATAAAAATAACTTATAACCGTTGCAAAAATAAGTTGCGAATAGAAGTCGTGCCCGCTGCAATGATAGACGACGAAAAAATACCGGCACTCTGGTCCACATATACTCTACGGTACTGTTGTTTTTACCAGCATGTTTTCTTTCAAGACATCAGTTCCTATTACGCTCTAACAGCAGGTTTAGAAATTGTTCAACGAAAGTGGTTGTTTCAAACTTTTCGAAAAACCTTTACCTTCGAGACATCAAATTAGGTTAGGTTCATGAAAGCAAACATAAATTGACCCTTTGGGACGGGAAGACTCTGATAATTTTTTTTTGGATAATAATACAGAGAATATCACAGAAAATTGTTGGTGTTTATTCATGTCGTATGTGCTAGGAATGCTCGCATATGAATGGTTCATGGTTCGCATAAATTTGTCCTAAATATTTTTTATCGATTTTTACCACTTTGCAATGAAAAAATAATGATAACTAGTGTATTACAAAATTGATCAACATTTTATCTGTCCACCAGCATATTGGATATTATTATCCATCATGTGCTATGCTGTTAATATCGTTTGAAACCTGACGCAACATCTGCCAGTTTCATTGCCAATCTTACAGAATGCATACCAGTATAGAAAACAAAGACGTAGTCCCACGTCAAAAAAATGAAATATCGAAAAATAATGATGTTTCGTGACTTGTATTTCGAATTTTTAGGGTAAGGTGGAGGGTTCGGGTATTTTGACCATTCATTAAGATATAATTGAAGATGTATTTGGCATGTCGTGGGTGCAAATATAGTGAGTATTACACTGATGGCAGCGTTTTTCTCGAAACCATGTTTTTTCAACTGGTGGTACGTTTTTCGCAGCATCTACTGAACTGATTTGGCTTTTTTTAGCACGTAAAAATAATTTATCTAACTTGTTACATTCTAGAAATTGCCAGAATGGTGACCATTTTATTGATAATTTTTTTTGGTGGAGAACCTTCATCAACATAAAACTGGCAATCAAACCATTAAACATATTGCATTAAAATTAAAATTCTTCGAAAACTTGAGCCGATAGAGAGTTGTATCGAAGAAGGAACTGTAGAGCGGTTAAAAAAATCAATATTAACTATGAAAACAATAATGTAAGCCACATTTTTTGTGAGAAAACAATAAAATACGTTTGCAACAGTACTACTTTTCAACATTTTTGTTATCAAAATGTTATTTGTTCACTAATTTAAGCATGTAAAGCTGTACTTGGTATAATTTTCTCAACTTTAAAATGGAATCAATAGAATTGCTCTAGGTAGCATTAGAGCCACTTCATGAAGAAAATCTAAGTAATTTAAAAGCTGAATAATTCCGAGTAGATCAACACTGAGGTATATACGTAGAGAAGTTTTTTTCATTAAATGTGGCCCTCTATCAGCCCCGAAAACACTCCTAAACAAGGAACCAATAACCCTGTTTAGTACTATCAAAAAAGTAGGTAAAAAGTAGTTCTCTAGTAATAGATCTTGAGTCTATGTGTGTCATCTTATCAACAACATTGAGATCTTTCTAACTTTCTTAGCGCAACGAGTGTCAAGTGAAAAATCATGCATTCATCCGGGGGATTGGTCGGCAAAAAACTTCTGAAATAATGATATATTAACCGGTAATGGTTCCGAGTCGAGACTTATGTATGTTTGGTAGTTTTGTAGTACACGCAGAAGTTGGATGGTGCGAAACCAGTACAAAATTGATCGTTTTTAGCACAATTGTCGATGTGGTTTGGAACCAGTACAATGATTGCGTGTTGGGCATAACGCAATTGATGCTCTAGCGTTTTTTTTTTTTTCAATGTATTTGTCAACTCCAAACTACTACACCTAAACAGTTTCATCTGGTATCAAGCAGCTTTGCAAAGCGAGCGAGAAGCAAAACCTTTCTCCTCCTTTCTGCTTGAGAACGAGACATATGCTACGCTTCTCAAGTCTTTTGCACACACGCTTTCCTCGAGTAGCAGCAAGCACGCATCGACAGTATAAGTGAGACTAACAACATTGGCATCTAGTATGTACAGCACGGGTGTCTCGCTCATTACGTAAAGCGACGAGATATCGCCTTGCGCGTCGCAACCCGAACCAAAAAAGAAGCGAAAGAGCAACCTGCAAATTATATGTGACGTATCTAGTCTCGTCGCACGTACATGGAAAATCTACGAGCAAGAGAGAAAGAGCAGTCACTAATACACTCGATGTGAGAAATAAAGTGTCGGTATATGATACATATTCTGATTTCAATTATGTCGCGTTATGCGTTTCACACATTTATTGTGCGATTTCTGTGCAACATTTGTGCGAATCGGGAAGACACAATGATTGTACAAGATTTCAACTTTTGCGTGTAGTATTCTAAAAACCGAGCTTCAAAGTGGTACAATGTATTTTCTAAATCAACATTGCATTAAACTTTTCGGAGATCTGTGTGCGAGCAATCCAAACAAAACTTGTGCGTATTAAAAATCAATCAATAACGGATCAAGGTTTCTATACTTTTCGCATTAATATTCACACTAACGTTAGCTTTGATAGAGACGAGCGTGCCTTGAAACGCATTTGAATTGAAAACACAGTTAATATTCCAAGAATTAGCCATTAGCAAGTCTCTCTATGTTAAAAGGCGAGTTCTGTTAAAAAAAAAATTGTAATTCACATAGGATTATTCGTTTACCGTCAAAGAAAAAAAATCAGTTAAAGCCCGCAACATTCTCGCAATCGCATAATCGTTTTACAATCTAGCACCCGAAGTACATTATCATTTTTCTATTTCGCCACGGGTTTCATCCATTCGAATAAATTGTGCAGAAATCAATAGCACATATTAAACTCACATTTCATTTTACCGCTCTCGATTCATTCCACTGCGTCTGCTGGGCAGCATATTTCAACCTGCTATCGGGTGCAGTCGCTCGGTATAAAGTGCGCGTAAAGTTCGGAGCTTGTGAACCTTTCAGAAAAATGACATAAATTAAATTATGTGCGCATATAGCACAATTTTGGAGCGTCGAGCCGCGGATTCCATCTCCTTGAAATGCTCTTCCCTCATCAGCGCCTGTAATGTATAATGATAACATACATTTATATCGCCCAGAAAGAGTGTGGGCTTGAGAGCCCACTTCTATGTTTATGTAGTACTTTCGTTTTTCCTTTTTGTTTCCGTTCTTGGTGCGACACGAGCTGCGGGAGGATATCACAGCGGTCGGAAGCTGTTGCGCCGAGCTTCAGACTTGCCCATTTCTATCGTTCGTGTACTGGCTCCTTTCCTGCCGGTTTGGGAGTGTGTTCGTGGTTCTGGTTGTTATCAGAAGTGGAAATTTGAGTTTTAGTAGGACCAGCAATTTCCGCTCTGCGGCGATGGGGTTCAACAGAATGTGAAAGTGAAACGGATAGTGTGCTGTCAATGGTCTCGAGCTAATGGATGCCACTTGTAATGGTTTACTTTGCACATGAGGTGGCTTTTAGTCTGTCGCGTTCGTAACGCACGTCGGCATTTTATTTAATTCGCATGAAAACAGACACTTCGGCGTTTTGGGTTTCACAAAGAACAAGCGATTAATTATTACTATTACAGGAAACACTGAAATTTGCTCGTATTTTTCGAAATAATCTCTAAACTTTTAACCATTATATGAAAAATCATACATTTCTGGTTTTTTAACTAACCGCTGAAAAAGGGGTTATAATCATCAGACAATCGATGTCATTTACTTTTATCCAGGCCTTGTAAACTTAAGCGCCTTTTTTATCAAGTAGTAAATTATAAATTAAAATAAAGGACATAGATTATTTTCAAGCTCGAAACGTTTGTTAGTCTCCAGAAAAGTGAAGATTTACGGAACTCGAGTCTGAGACACGGCCGCGTGAATGAGGTAGAACCTCATGAAGCCATTTGAACCTTGAATGCTAGAGTAAATTTTGATACGAAGACATTATTTTCATATGCCAGATTTAATCCAGTTACTAATACTTTGAATTTATTGATAAATTTTTCTTATTCATTCCCTGATAAAAGACCTTATAAAAAAATGTTTACATTTGATTGAATAATGAGCTGCCATTGTTATGTAATAATAATGCGCCTGTGTTAGGTACAACTGGAATCAACTTACAGTAGAACCTACCTGCTGTTGCTAAAAGGCGCTTATTGACCTTATTTAATAAGTTCCTTGAGCAAAAGATGGCGTCGCAGAATTGGAGGCAAGTGAAAGTGATCGTCATCCAAAAACCGGAAAAAACAGTTTCAGAGCACACGTTGAATTTTTCAAGGTTGTCGGGAAATCTGCTCACAGATGCCTGAGAAGATACAAGAGATGAGGTTAAGAGGATTGGTTTCTTCAAACATCTTCCGAACTAGATTGTCTGGAGTGGAGTGTTTGACCTAGCAATGGGCAAGATCGATCCGATTTTTGCAAAATCGATCTTTTCTAGTCGATTCATCGATTTTCTGAATCGATTTCTTTACGCGCGATATTTTACTGAATCGATCTTTTGGATGGCAAGATCGTTTTTTCCGCCTGAAAAATAAATGTGTGCAAAACGGATTGCAAACAATAGTGATTGCATTTATTGTTGCTAACGTAATCTGCGGCCGAATTCCGAGAACACTTTTCTTTGAAGAGAAGAAAATTTCTTCATTGATAGTATACGAAATTTTTTTCTTCTCTCCGAAGAAGTGTGTGCTCGGAATTCAGACACTGATCTGAAAATTGCAGTGGTGGGCACCGCTAACCGAAAACTTAGCGACGCTAATCGCTAAGCCGCTAACCAAAAAATTTAGTTCGATAATCGCTGAACGCTAAACCCACATTAGCGGAACTTTCGCTAATCGCTAACTTTTTAATATGTAAATGTTCATATCGCTATATTTATTGCTCGTTTTTTGTAAGATTTGGACCACTTCGATCTTTTTCGTTAAAACAAACGAAAACAATTACTTTTTAAAGCTATTTACAATAAGAGGTTCACGAAACGGTATTTATACTTGATTTTGTAAAAACTAGAATAACAAAAGTTATTTAGCTTGCATTAAAAATAGATACTCTTGGAATGTTTTCATAAAAATTCAATTATTATCTGAATCGAAAAAGTAGAACCAAAGTTGTCATAATTTCAAGCGCATTGCAAATTACCAAAGTTCTTGGTGTGCCGAAAATTCAATCTAGACCTTGAGCTTGTTCTTCAAAATGCTCCTGTGGTTTGTACGATAACTGGAACTCCATTCTAGGGTAAAAAGACTGACAAAAGTAACTTTCGCAGTAAAGTATGTTCATCTTTCGAAGCAATTTACGTACGCCATCAGCAATTCACAGTTTTTCTAAATATTTCTATTGTCGCTTCTCTACAAAATTTAGCGAATTAGCGATTAGCGTTTCGAAGGCCAAAATTTTAGCGACGCTAACAGTTTCGCTAACCAGCTCGAAAATTAGCGAAATCGCTAAACCGCTAACTGAATTTTACCGGGATGAACAGAGTTAAAGAATGGGCTAAAATTCAATAGACATTTTGTTGGTTCAAACAATTGTCTACGTCCATGACAACTTTTTTCATCAGTATGTCACCACCCCCATAAGGTTCCAGCAAATCCAGCTTTTCACGAACGGTAATGGCGGATAGTGTACGCAGCCCATTTTGACGTTTTCTGTAGGTCAGGGAAGCTGGATAACCTTGTCGTCGAGTTGAAAAAGAACAATCCGCAGCCAAATTAAGTCCCTCCAGTAATTTTAACGCAGTAACTATTTTTTGCCTTTGTAAACGCGACATCAATAGACAACCCGTATGAATTTTCGCTAATACGCATGCGTTGTGAAATATATCAAGGATTAGGGGTGGGTGAAACGGCTCTTTTGCAAGAGCGGCTCTGAACTGACTCATGGTTCACAATGATTCACGAGCGTTGACAGTTCGTGTTGTCTCGGCAAACTTCGGGTTCGTGCGAACCAACCAGTTCTGGTGCGTCCAAAGAACCGTGGTTCTTTTTCGTGAGCCGTTCGTTCTTTCGCTCTTTTCTAAGAACCGGTTCATATGAACGGCTCGTGAGCCGTTCGCCCATCCCTAGCGAGGATGAAAAGAACGACGAGACAAGTTTGCACCTCGAACTGAATATAAATTACCAGACCACAAACCGTCTCGAAAGTTTGACATATATTGTATACAATCATTACTAACTGATTGGTGTACATTGGGGTGACAATGGAAATTGACTTTGACAGTTTTATTTAGAAGTAGTGTTCAAAATCTCGCCTTCACGAACAGTTAGCAAAATTTCGATTTTTTGGATAACACCCGACCTCGACATTTTATTCACATGATGTAATATCGCCCATCTTGATTTCATATCCCATACTCCAAATTTTCCGTGAAAACTAGATGTATGTATGTTTCAAGATACGCGATATCACGTGATATTTGCTATAGTGTGAACAAGGCATAAGACATTTGGCACAAAAAAAACTATTACAAACTGTGCTTTTCTTCATAAGTCGAGAAAGTGAAATTTAGACCAAATACTCCTGAATTCCGATTTAGCTGAAATTTTGCATTGCATTGGATATTGAATTTACCATTTTGGATATCAGTGCACTTTTTGAAAATTGTTTGACGTTGTTTACTATCGTTGTGGGTTTACTATCCAGCACCAATTTTTTTGATTTAGGTAGAAAAGGCATATGCGCTTATTTTTCAACTATGAGTAGCGGGGTACTCGTGAACTCAAATATTGCAAAAGTTGAATTGAATGGTCGTGTATATGCCGTGCTGTATTCGGTTCTGCATGGTGTCGTGCTCGCCATTTTTGTTTATTTGGGTTTGTGCCGCGGATGCTCCGATTTTTTTATGAATTGGGTTGTTCAGCTATATCAGTTTTTCATATCATCTGAAAGATCTGAATTTTCTAAGTAAAAAGTGATTTAAAAAAATTCTATCATTTTCCTTCGCTTTTTAAATCGCGATTTAAAACTGCTTGAAATCTGCTCGAAACCGCTACAATGACAGTTTGCCCATCTACCAACTGTCAATGTAACGATTTAGAGCGAATTTTTATTTTTCATTTGAAAACCGAAGGAAAATGATATAAAGGATTAAAAAATCACGTTTTGCTTAAAAAATTACACTCTTTTGGATGATATATAAAAATCGGAAATCCGTAAATAGCTAAACAACCCAATTACAGTCAGGTTTTTTCTACGCGGTTTTTTATACGCGGATTTTTTTACGAGGTTTTTTTACGCGGATTTTTGAGTTAACGCGGGTTTTTTTACGCGACATCGCGCTAATTCAAAACAATTTTCGCGAATTTCCGAATTAACGTGGGTTTGGAACCAGAAACGTTAAAGTGTTTATCTAGTAAAAGACTTAGTCCAAAAAATACCCTCCGCTCACCGAAAGATCGGGAATGACTGTCAAAGAGGACAATTTTAAATACTGGTTCTAGAGCGTCTCGGGTTTTTTCTAAAGCCCTTCTTGCTGGACTACTTTACGCGGATTTAAAAAAAAACGTGTTTTTTTTCGCGGATTTTTGAATAAGCGCTGTTTTTTTACGCGGATTTTTGAATTAGCGCGTTTTTCACGCGGATTTTCGAATTACCGTGGTTTTTTTACGATGTACGTAGGTACGTCCCCCGCGTAAAAAAAACCTGACTGTATACAGGTTTGGATTGCTCTTAGTGCATCCGAAACAATAGACCATTTCACGAACTGACAGGTGTCACGGATCCTGCTGATGTTCTTGATGTTTTCACGTGCATTATGTCAGCGGTTTTAAACTTTCTGTCAAAATTTCGTTCATGATTCAAGTTCACAAACGTCTCGTGAAATGATCCATGGGATGGGCGACAGCGAAAACTTTTAGTAGAAAAAAACCGCCAAAAGAGTACATGCGGGAAAGAAAATGGCAATAAACTAAAAAAGCCGTATCGTTAGTATATATTGTGTACGAAAACTCGTTGAACATGATTGATAAACCAGAAAACGCAAACAAAACAAAATCTCCATGAATATAGCCAAAAAAAGTCGTAAAAAGCTTATACCGAACAAAAATCGATTTTTTGTTAAATCGAGTTTTCAGGCTCGATCTTTTTGCGAATCGATTTTATTGACTTTGATTAATCGATGCAGGAGAATCGATTTTTTTTTTCATAGATCGCCCATTGCTAGTTTGACCTGCTCATCACCATCATGTCACCGCATACGAAGTAGACATGCTCAGCGGTCTCTCTCGCATCCACGCTCTCGAGACACATAAGGGCTCCCCCGTGCCCGAACCAGTGTAGATACTGCCTGAAGCAACCATGGTCTGGTAAGATCTGTGCTCACTGCCACACATCGCTGAGCTGTTCAACGTCATTCGAGAGTGTGGTGCAAGACTCTTCTACAGGCATAGATAGAAAGGAGAGCTTGTTATCGACCATAACCCCCAAGAGATTCAAAGGTCGCTTTGAGGTGATGGTGCAGTCTCCGATTCTGACCATCGCCTGTTGCCCTGACTCACGGTTATGATGAGTTAACGCCTGGAATGCATCCAGAAACTTCGACATCATAGTTACTTTACCAATCAAACGAAGTCCTGTGTGGCATTCGGTGCATCAAAGAACCGACTCCACTTGATTGTGCGCCACGACGCCGCGTTCCTATTGGGACGTTATCCAGAACCATTTTGACTAGGCTTTCATCCGACATCCTTTCGATATGCCAAGCCCACGATAGCCTTCCAATTTTAGCCGTATGAACTGTAGTGAGTACCCCCAGCAACTAATGCAACTTGTGTCCCATCTGCACCCGATCGTCCACTCGAGCCTTTACTTCTCATGTATTCTTTCTTCGTCGTGTTTATGATTAGTTTCCGTCAACGTCTCAATGTTGCGTGCCATAATGCCATAATGTCAAGTAACTGGCCGGACTTCCTGAAGATCGTACCACTCTTCTAATAACACCTTTCATAACAATATAAAAAATCAGATTTAAAAGCCCATCACCCTGCCGCAATCCTCTTTGAGATTCGAAAGAATTCGAGAGCTTCCCTGAAACTCGTAATGTTCAAATATATCTATCACGCATTTCTGTAGTACTTGCCGCAGTGCAAAGATCTGGATTGTGAACAAAAATTGTGAAGAAAAATTGTGAAAATTTGAAAAAATCGCCTGGTTCTTTCAAAAAATCATTAGCCATACAGCTTACGCCTAATCAAAAATAGTGGACAAATTTGCTGGGAATTGATACCAGCAATTCGATAAAAGAAACCGAAAATTATGAACACTACGGGTGTTTAAAACAAAATGACAGAGAAAACTTGGAAATTGGACTGTATAAATCTAATATAATTTAATGTAATGGGAAAATAAAACAATGTTTTGCAATTTTTTCTATATATGTATTTTTCAGAATTCGTTGAAAACGATAAACAGTTTAAACTCTCCAGGGTAAATGATATCAGAGCAAATCGAAATAATAACATTAAGTTCTTTTTTCAGGAAATTAACGGGGGACAACGAAAATTTTGTTTTTTTAGTTTCCCTCATCTAACAAAAAACACACTCAGATATCTCTGATGAGAGTATGTATGCGTAAGTTCTCTCTCTCTCTCTCTCTCGCTTTTCTCTTTGTGCCAGTATTTTTGTTTTGTTTATACATGATCAGTTCTGCTTAGATGGTGTCGAATCAAGAAGCCTCGTGCAAGCGCATTGTACCGTTCTGACTAAACTGTGCGAAAATTTTGGCAGACATTTACGGAAAATCGTTTCAAAAGCGAAAGTCTTCCGGTTTCGACTGTGTATTATTTCCTGCAAACCTCAACAACAATCCCCCAGGAAGGTAGTTGAAGAGCGGTCTAAATAATGGACGAAAAAGGACTTCGTTCTTCTTGTCTAAACCATGGTTCAAGTCCAGTAGTTTGGTTATCAACCAAGATGTGTACCAGAATGAATGTTTGGAGAAAACTTTAATTCCATTTCTTCACAAACACCATGCCGATGGAATGAATGTGTTTTAGCCAGATAAATCATCATCACATTACGGCAGAAAACACAAACGTACCAACCAATCAACCCAATATATGCAACCTAATAAATATGCCAACAGATTACTTTGAGATTTTAAGTTCCTTCCTTATAGTATAAAAATAACTGGACAGAAACGAACTTCAAACAGAACCAAGAAATGCATTCAAAGAGTCGACATCCGTATAACGCTTTAACATAAAATGAAAATGAGATTTGTATCAGCCTAATGGATGCATCTTAATGAGAAACTTATTTGAAGGTTATCACCCGTTATGCAGAATTTTTGTTTCGTTCATGGATTGAGAAACTTTACCCTCGAGAAAAATTTAAAATCATGAGATTCGTCGTACTATGCTGTGTAAAATCAAATACTATGCTCATGTATCATTACCTTAAAAATTTACAATATATGAACCGTAACCAAGAAAAATTAATGCATAAAATTATGATGTACAGAAAAATTTGGAAAAAAAGTCTTAATCAATGATTACATATTGTTGTTTTATGTGTTAATATTTATTGATGCATCCCGAACGAAACCAAACCAAACGAAATTTTTTATCAATAGCCAATATATCAAGCAAAACCATCCTTCTGATTATAGGATACATTTTTGAGAACAACTATTCTTATTAGAGAAAAATGAGCAATTTTCGGGTATATTCTATTGATTGAATAATGTAAGGTTTCACAATCATCGACTCCGGTTCAAAGTACAATCAAAGAAACATTTTTTAAAACTATCATAGTGAAATTACTTTTTCGTTTGCACATTTTCTTCATAAGACACGAACCAACATCGTTCTACGAGGTCTATTCAAATTCATTAGCCACACCTATAAAGTTCACTAGAACGCTTCTGTAAAAAGATGGCTGAATAAAAACAAACCATGCTTCAGTATATTCGTTTGCATCACACCCTGTCCTTCACAGCTCGTGCCCAACGAAAGCACAAGAGCAAATTTTTTGTTGCTCCAAGGAAAATTATACGTAAAAGATCAGGATTCTTGAAAGTGCTGCTCGTCTTGTTTTCTTTTCCTTCTCGACACAATCAACAAAACACTTACAGTGAAGGATGTACACGAATGCATACGAAGTATGCTAAATCCTGGTGAAGCAAAAAAAAAACGTTTTCATGCTTTTAAAGCGATCTCATAAATCAGAAAGGGTTCATATCGAGCGTAAATACAACAGCGTGAAAGCAAAGCAAATGTTCCAAGTAAATCGTTATTTCATTTCACATAAAATTGTATCCATTCTGTACATTAAAATCATACCTTTCAAATTGTTTTGTTAGAAAATATGGTAATATTGTATGCACTAGATGAAGTATTCACTGAGAAAACTCAACATCGATAAGAGCAGCCGTCGACATTCATTGAGAAAACCCATAATAAATTAGGAGCTTTAAATGAATCATGTTGCCCGAACTTAGTAAGAACTGCAGACCGTTTTGCTCTCGTTTATTATCCTACATGATTGATAGTGGAACAAACTTTTGTACAAATGTAAACAAATTTCAGCCACAGAATGTTAATAATGACGGCATTCAAATAGGAAGGAAAATAAAGAGCTTTAAACTTGGAGCAGGTGAAATTATCACTGTTACCAACCACTTGTGATGGTTGGTGTTCTCGACGCTGTTTTTTTTAAAATACGTTGTGTACATTTCATGAATCAACGAACGATTGAAGCATAAAGCAGGATTTAACTTTCCACTTAATTCACGACAAATGCTTTTCTACAGCGCTTCACGCACTAGACAGTGTCCGCAAGGCGCCAAACTTTATACTTACTTTCTCGTCTCGGCATTCCGTCGCCAACAGGAGCCATCACTTCGATGTGATAACGTTACGGTGGCAGCAATAGTACTGTAGAGTCGCAGACGCAATTGTCGAACTGTTTCGTTGTGTATGACTGCCTGTATCATGGGGAAGGATATGCCGGGTCCAGCACAAGCAGTACTTTCATCCATATACAGAAACCGAACAGTGAAGCTGTATAAAACTTTGTTTTGTGTTTTCGAGGGGAGATGTTCATCGAATGCGCTGAATGCAAGTCTGTGTTGCGATTGGGTGAATCACATCGCTAGAGCTTCCCCAGAGAGGAGATCGATTCCTCGTTCCTATAGCAATCAAATCAAAATGATGTTGTTTTCCCTAGGGGACTTTTTCTTATATAACATTAAGGGAATCCTGATTGAGATTGCGGTGAAAAATCATAATAACACACCAGTCATTTCGTTGCTGAACAATAATCATCTCATCTATTAAAAACAGATGGTTTATCCAAATTGAAGTAATGAGTGTTTTGAACAGTATCCCCTCGAAACACGACAAGGATTTCACAAGCCAACCGCTGTATCCTGTATGTTCGAATCCTCTGCCGTTAGAGCCAAAAAATTAAATTTACCCCCCCCCCCCCCCCCACTAAATTTTGAAATAAATGATTTCCGTTTTAATTTTTAGGTAATCTTCCAAATCAAAGTATAACGATTCTATAAACAGGCTATTCTATATACTAATTTATAATATTTTATTTCATGTTCTGCCTATGAAAAATGCTAAACAGGTGATGTACAAATATTTCATTAGGATCATTTAGGACTAAACAATGAGCTTAGAAAAGCAACTACAAAAGTGCGTAGCGTGGGATTCGAATCTTGACAGAATCAGGCCATTTGTCCAGTACTTTCGCATGTTTATTCTCAGATTTCCCATAAATCCGTCCTTAATCGTATTTGCTACAACATTCGAATGAATTTCATTCTGGCTTTTTGATATTGCGCGTGTTGTAATTTTTGAATAAGCAACAAGAATTTCACCCAATGCACCACAAACAATTAGTTCTATTTCCACAAAAGCCAAGTCCTCAATTAATCTTGAATCACCCAAGATGAACGAGGTGGTCTTATATTGATCAGATCATGTCCATCACTTTAGATTGATTTATTATATGAAACTTACTCTGAAAAGGTATCGAAGTCGAAGCTTCTTTATAGACAAGTAAAAAAAGAATCTTCTAATAGTCTTGAAATGTAACCATTTAGGCAGTAAAAACAATAAAAGAGAAGAAAACAAATTATATTTTATTCAACCCGAAACATGTCTCCTGACTGATATTAGAAATAGTAATTTATTTTGTTTTTCTAATAAGTAAACAATGTTTCAATATTGTTTCTGTTGTATGGAAGTCTCTTAAGCTTAATAAATTTTGTTTTCTAAAACCCAATTGATATGAAATTTCCCTCATACAATACAGGGTGTTCAATAAATTCGAATACACTTAAAAAAATGGAGTAAAAATGTAAATACAAGAACTCGTTTTTGAGTTAAATTCAATTGAGGCAATGTTTATTGAGAACTTTTACGACATATTAGCTAAGTGCATGCAGGCCAACGTCAGCCCACAACCGATCATTTTGAACATTGTGCGGCTGTTGCAAGACAAAAAGTTTCTGATCAGAAAACACGAACTTCTGACCAGCGAGCCGTGAAAGTATCAGATTGGCTCTGTCCAGCCTCTTTTTCGTTGTAGCCTCCGTCAATTTGCGTTTCTTGTACGACTTGTACCCCAGATCCTTCGTCATGATGATGTAGGCAGTCCTGACCAATACATCTAGGTGAGCAACGGCTGTTCATTTTTCGACGAAGCTATTCCCTCACCACTTTGATTACTGCAGGCTTTCTCGCCAAACGCGGCCGCCCGGTTCTCGCACGTTTCTTGGTCGAGCCCGTATTCTGGTACCAACGGATGGTGGAATAGATTAAATTACGCTTCAGTTCGTGGCATTTCAACGGCTGTCGCCGCGTCACTTACCTCTCGCAAACAATTTTACTATGACATCGTGGTACTCTTTCATCGTGCGCGGTAAACAAGCAACAAATAACAGCAAGACGATATCACGTCGATTGGCCCATGCATGAGGCTAAAGCTGATACCTATACCAATACACACAACGCACCTACACGACGATGAAGAGTTGTATTCGAACTTATTGAACACATAAAAAAGTGCGAAAAAATCCTCGTACAAAGAAGTTCCATGCAAAAATAAAACCAGCATCCTTCAAGGCATCGATAAAAAGCTTAACCTTCGAGGCATCAAAATAGTCCAGGCTCATGGAAGCAAATTGGGGTGGGCTCATTTCCAAAACCGTTGAACGTTGAATCATCACATGGTTCATAATGATTCACGAGCGAGGTTGACAGTCCGTGTTGTTGTTATACTTTGGTTTTGGGCGAACCATCAATTTTGGTGCGCTCGAAGAACTATGGTTCATTTGAGTGAGTAAAGTCTGTGACTGAAAACCGCCTTATAAACGGAATGAAAAATTGAAAAAAATGCGCGAAGCGAAACTAATCAATAATCCTTCGTGAGGAGTTTCGAATTGCATCAAATTGTCATAAGCGGTCATTAGTAATTGTATGGAGTAGCTAGGACCATATTGAACACAGATATCATTTATCACATATTCAAAAAAATTAAAATCAATATCTAAGTGCCCAAGCGACTGTAAAACTCATAACTCGGTAATCGATACTGGTTTTCCCAAGGTAGCCGACGGAGAAATTCAATCCTTACCATACCGTGTTGGTAATATGGGTGCCAGACAACGGAACAGTATTCGAGAGTAGGACGGACGAGCGAACAATGTAATGCCTTGAGGCAATACACGCTGGTAAAGGCCTTTGTGATGCGGAAAATTAATCCCAAAGTTCTGAATGCCTTATCCACTATGTAGGAAACGTGCCGTTTAAACGATAGTTGGCTATCCAAGATCGACACGTTGAATTTCGGTACCACAGAGCTTATAGTTGAAGATGACAAGATGGCGAATACGAGCGAAGGAAATAATAGAGCATTTCTTAGGATCAACAAGCATATAGTTAAGGTTGCACCAATTCATGAATGCGTCAAATCCACGCTGGAGGCAGATTGCATCCAACATCATTTAGGTACAACAAGAAGATTAACGGTCCCATGGCTGCCATGTGGGATTCCGGATGAGGCCAAAAAGCATTCGCGTGAAAATCATCGATTGTCACAATCAGTTTCCGACAAGGTAGGAATGACACCAATGTAATATACAACGCTGATGATGCCGAGTCTTTCGAGTTTGGCAATTGTAATAGCGTGATTGATTTTGTCGAACGCCGCAGACAAATCAGTATAAATGACGTCCGTTTGAGCGCGATCTGTCTACTTTCCGCAACATACGATGTGAGACACGAGAGAATTGAAGTTGTTGATCTACCCGAAACGGAACCGTGTTGATCGCTCGGGTATTGTTTGCAGTGCGACAGCAAAGTGTTTATAACAACAAGTTCAAACAATTTGGAAATGGCACAAAATGACGATATTCCTCGGTAGTTGTTCACAGCCTTTCGGTCTCCTTTTTTGTGGACGGGAAAGATGTATGCAGTTTTTCATGCAGACGGGAATATCCCGCTTGAGAGGGAACAAACTGAAGAGGAGTTAGCAGATTCTCAATATGCTTTTTTAAAAACGCAGACGCAATTCCATTCGGATCCGATTTTGTCCCTACTATAAGCTGAACGTTGTGAGTAGCCTGGGTTACTTGGTCAGCAGAGGTCACTTCGTTGCAAAAAGTTCGCGCTAATTTTTCAGTAACCATTCGAAGGCAACCTTACCGTTGAAAGTCATAGTTGACTCGATTCCTTTCGTTGAACGTTAACATGTCCAAAAATGTTTTTTGTTTCGCCAAAAACTACGCTGGTTACTTTGCAGGTGCTATCTAAAACAAGTCTGACTGGTCCTGTTGTACGCTGTGTTCAAACTTTTTGTAGTGCTCACGGAACGGAAGCGTACCAAACCTGGGGTAAATTCTGAGCCCGGCTTTTTTTTTGGTCTTCAACAAGCGGAACTCACGGGTTATCTAAAGCTTACTGATGAACAAACTGTCTTGGGAACATGTCGGTCAATTGCGTGCATGATTATGTGCGATAAAGTCAGTGCAGCGCTCTTGGCATCACGGTCATCCGGTAATCGGCATTTCGGAAGTTGTAAGAGACAGGTTTGCGTAAGATTTACCCAATAATTCTTGAGGGAGAGGAATAATGGAGGGTGGTACTTGACTTGCTTGACCAAAGGTGATGGAGCGAGTGAAACAACCGAGGCAACGCCCTGCGCGCTGACGGAACAGAGATCCAGGCAGCGATTGTTCTTGTTAGTCACGTGGTTGATTTGTCGCAGCGTGGCAGAACTGTAGCAGTTGATAAACCGTATAGTTCCAATGTGCAAAGTAGAGTGATCAGGATCAAAATGGAAAAAACCGCTACTCGATGGTTGCCATGTAATACCGGGTAGGTTAAAATCGCCGATAACGATGAGCTCATCGGTTGCAGTAGCCATATCGATTACTGACATAACGGACTGGCAGTATATCATCGCGTACTCGATCGGGTGGAACATAAATCCCACACAGCCCCTTTCACACAGTAAACCTTTCGATTCACAAGCTCAATGCATACCCACACCTGCCCGATGCTATCCCACAGATCTTCTTTTACTTCTTTAGCCTTTAACCTTCGCGTCACCGCTACAAGTAGGGGGATTAGGGGCATAATGAGCACACGGGTCGAAATGGGCACCCCCTTTTATGCGAAACTACGCGTTTTTTAATACAATATGATATGTGGAACACTTCCGTAGTTACTACAGTATCTCTTTATGTAGAACAAAAGTGATTTGTCTGTTTAAAATATGGAAATAATTTGAAAAATCAACTTGGTTCCCGGATGTTGGAAAAATTATCATTATTGCGCACTACAAAATAAGCTTCTACGGTCGTTTAAATGGCTCCATCAAGTATGTAGCCACATCAATATGACGTATGGGCCGTACCCCAAATTACACCATCATTGAAGTTTTGATTTTAAGCTATAATTAGTGTTAAAATCTCATGTTAACTTTAACTAATTCGATAGGGGCGAAATGGTCACCTTTAGGTGGGGTGAAATGAGCACACCTTGTCACATAAACTTACCTGAAATTCATCTCAGTAGGCTTGTGAGTTTGTCTGTTTCCATAGTCAGTGTTTGTTTACAGTGATGGTGCGAACATTAATTAGGAAATCTTTGAGACCGAATCGGTCAGAAAAAGGAACTGCAGGCAGAATTGGCCACCATAAGGCGCGACGGGACATTCACGAAACAAGCCGCCAAGTATCACGGCATCCCGCGACAAACGTTTGCTCATTAGTTGTACTTCTACACAGTTTCAAGATATGTTCTATAAGAGTGCTCATTATACCCCGTGAGTGCTCATTATGCCCCAGTGGGGTGCTCATTGTGCCCCACACATCAACTGATTGCTAATTTTTGATGCATGAATCTAATTTGTGTTTTTTACCATTATACGATAAACTTTTCAATTTGTGAATAGTGTACCTTTAATTATAGATAGTAAATTCAAGTTTTGCACTGAAGACAGTTTAAATTTTTTGTCGTTTTCCATGCTTAAATCAGCAACCAAGTTAGGGTGCTCATTATGCCCCTATTCTCCCTACTCCACCGCCAGAAAGTTCGGAATCTGATCGCAACGGAAAACCGCGAATTCAGGACCAAACACCTGATTAGAGAGCGTACGCGAGTCGAGGTAGTCATTTACATCGCAGTTAATGCCTCCCACGTTTTGGTAATAAGCTTTTCACTTCACTTCACTAAAAATCTCCCGACCTTGTTTAGGATTCAACTCAGACCAGTGAGCGTGTCTAGTCAAGTAAATCAGTCTTAAATATATATGACCAAATAAACATGACTGGGAATAGGTTTCACTATTTAGGGGATTGTTTTAACAAAGCATGCTCATTGTTAATCAGCCTATCAGCTTTTTCTCCTAAATTTTCCTCACCCCCAGCATTAAATCGCCGCTTCGTTTAGGAAGAATTTCGCTTTCTTTTCGCATTTTTATCTCCGGAATAGTTGGGAAAAGAATTTCTCGCTGTTAAACGTACCTCGTTCAACCCACACAGTTAGCATACCACTCTTGGAACTCGTGTGCTGCATTATCAAGCTCAAACTCAGCTTCCATCGATAACCTTTTTTCGTTCTGTTCCCTGGCGCTGTGAATATTTCACCAGAGTGCAGTTTCTGATATTTTCTCTGGCATTTTTCCGGTTCGCTTATCCCTCTGGCAGAACGGGTGTGTCATTGTTCTCGTGTTGGTCACTGTCGCGCGCTCCGCCCTAAATGATGTAATCGATATCGATATCAGTGTCAATAAAAAGTGGCAACAATAATAAATGTGGGACTCGCAAAATGCCCTGTTATAAACCTAAAAATGTTTTTAGTATACATTTATTATCAATATTGTCTTGTACAGTTGTACTTATTACAATATAATTGAGTTGCTACATATAATTTAGCCGGTACTGACACGTTCATGGATAGTATCACTAAAAGATCCAACAACAGTCCACTATGATCACATATTCCTCTATACCTTTGTATGCAAGGGTTCAAGCGACTTTGCCTAACATATCGCATCGCATCTAACAATTTATGATAACTTTAAATACGAATTATAGGCTGTATGAGTTTGGACATAACGTAGATTTTGTGTTATGTTTAGCAATAAAGAAAATTTTGACTGACCGTACCCTAAACGAAAACATTTATGGTACAAATAATGCTGAACAAAAAAAAAAGACAAGAATACAGACGAAACAGCAATAGAGACTTTTAATCCGATTTCCTTTTGCCGGGTGGCGTAGGCTATTCGGTTTTCCTTTCACGGTTTCACATCGAAAAGTATTATTATACCTTATAAGTCGTGAACTTTTTGTTTTGTATTCATAAGTTCATTCACTCAGTTGTTGGGTGGGGTAAAAGTGGGGTTGTGGAAAAAGGCCTACAAGCAGCGTGTCTTCGCCGGATGTAACTTGGCACAGACGGCAAGCAGTCAAGCGTTGTGACGAAGAGTAAGAAATGATTGTGAGCACCTTTTCCAATGACAACGGTTCTGCTTGGCCAGGAACGACTGAAAAGGAATTTGTACGGGAAATCCTGGCTGATTTGTATCCGTCATGCATGTGACATGGTATTATCAGAAGGAATAGAGGAAACTGCTTGTCTTTGAAAATTTATGCCTTGCTTTTGTTTAAAAGATTTAATACGCTTGGTATCACATGTGATGTTTATCGAAACAACGATAATGCCTCATAATCTAACCAACCAATTAACTTGAACCCGATGTTGAATTCGAGGAGAAGCACATGATTCCACACCACGAGTGACAAGGGCTATTTTATCATATTTAATAAGGGATTATACTACCTCGCGCAGTCAACAATGTCACGGCTGTCATTCTTATGACATTCTAGGGGAACTGCTTCATTATTCATCTCAGCCCGTATATTCATCTCATTCAACATGTAAACACAATTGAAAACAGGAAAACACGCATTTTTTCTTCTTAAACCAATCTGCTAATCCATGGAATGGATTCTTCATAGCTCACTTTAGATTCCTCATAAAGTATAATCCCCAAAAACTCACTTAAAAGCACTAAATTTGATATTAGAGTCGGGTATCTGCACTCAAAAACTCATTTAATTCAATCACCTACCTCAGAAAACTAAATCCGCGCATCGTTCTATACGGCTACAACGGGACTCGTTCAGCAGCCAACCAAAGTTTTTTTTATCACTAGTGGACCACTTTTTATTTCAATCACTGAACAAAATTACTCACTACACTAAGAATACTTCAATCTTTGAAATGTTCACCTCAAATTTCCAAAAACAAGCTTCAATTAGCAGAAATATATGAGATGCATTTCTACAATTCCTAAATTTCAACTGTATGTATTTTCATCTGTTTTCACTGCGTTGAAGAAAATCAAGAGTTGCCAAATCAGTTCCTGTTAATACGAAAAAATCATACTGACAATATTGAATTATTCCGACAGAATGGACATAAATCTACAACACTGTGGTGGTTACCTAGGTTACCAGTTTTGCTCGTAAACAACTGCAGCGGATATCTAGGTAACCTACTACGACGGGCTGCGGCTACGTTCATTCATGATAATGTGTTTCATTCATGATCAACAGTGTGATGAATATGGGGACGTCGTGAGATGAATAATTGAGCAGTGATTCAAGTTTTGAGATGGATATGGAAGCGTTGTGAAAAATTGTTTGTTTTACAAAATTCAGGATAAATCTAGCTAATTTTACTAAATATACAATGCTAAACGATTCAATAAGAGTACGTAAGCATATTTAGTTTATTTGTTCAATGACTTCGTGAAAATTTTGATCTTCCGCTGAGCTTTGCGCGCACAAAAGTGCAAAGCTTTCTTGCATTTGTGGTTCCTGCTGCTGGCTCGCAAAATGCAACTGGAGAGACAGGAAACAGAAGCTAAGTATTGGTTTTGGTGATATTTCACGTCGTGTTTGAAACGTCGTGTTTTTTACGTTGCATCAACTTGCAAGTTGCAGTAGGCTGACATGAGAATGTGTGTTCAGCAAATAGACCATCGCACGGTGACGTCGCGCACTTGCGTTTGACAGCTATTGGTGGCTTTGTTTGCCTTCGGGCGATGCAGTTTGGTTCTAAATTATAGCAGATCATTTCAGTTGTGACCAGTGATGCCACATATATAGATTTGTCTGCTTTTATACAGATTTCTTGCGTATTTTTCATACAGATATCTGCATGCAGATTGCAGATTTTCTGGAAATAATACAGATTTTTTTGGTTTTCATGGGGTAGTAAATTGAACTTCTTGATGTGGTTGAAAAGCGGAGATTGGCTCGGATGCGGTTCAGCGTGTCGTAGGTTTTACTATATTCATAGGCTACTATAAATCTTTGAACACGCTAACTTTTACAAGATCGAATTGATAGTTTTACAATAGAGTTTGATCATCTATCATTCACACGCGACAAATATCTAAGTGCTTCGTCTGTCATGAAGAGTTCTGATCGGTTACGGTCATTTAACCATATTTGACCCTATTATTTTTATGATTTTCCTAGCTTTTGGACAAATGTTGATACACTTGAATTTTTTTTTATTCAATAATGTTTAAATCTTGTTGGATGCAATTTTTTGTTTTTGAATTTTAAGGGCTTTGGATGCATGTAAATTTGCCAGTTTTTGAATTCATTAGGATACTTAGCTCATTCCAAATTATATTACAAGAGAAAAACGCGTTGTAGAACTTATATCCTCTAAAATTGCGGTCGGCTTACAGTTTCCGAATAAAGTTTAACGTCTTACGAAATAAAGCTACTCATTGATTCGTGAATGGGTAAATTAAGGTGTTCATGAGCAGAAACGCATAGAGTCGTACGATACGTAAGGTAACCGAAATTACTTAACCTCCACGATTCGTTGTATCCCGTCACAGCAAATATGATGAGGTTTCAAACATGTTGGCACCTGGCGCGCTTTCGTGAGTTCATATATCGAAGATCGCACCACTAACCTCGGGAAAGTGCGTGCACGTCGGGTTCAAAATCGGAAGGGTCGGTCAGTTCCTCTATTAGTACAAAGCTCGTTATTCCCGTCGTACTCCTAAAATCAATGAAACAAAACGTCTTAGATACATAAAAGATAGGTTCGCGAAAAATATCTTAGTGGACGAGGGCCCATAAATACCGCGAAGAGTTTTATCGTATGTAGAGAAGAAACGCGACAAACAACTAACACAATATTCCTATACCCGTGGTGCTTGTGGAGTGTGCAGGAGTATATCCGGCCTCTAGTAACAACAAGTATCGAACTAACACCCCTTTCCTTCCTTCCTTTGATCTACGTTCTGGACCGGCAGGCGTCGGTACTGATCAGCATGCAGGGGTTATTGGAGATGCACATCGAAAAGCTAAATCCCAAGCAGGAATCACTAAATTCGATTTACAACTCCAATCGATCCTGATCAGTAACGAAGTGGCAACCGGTGGTGATCAATCAAGCTCAAGCTCAAGCTCAATGACTTCGTGAAAATTTGGTGTTTAATACTTGCATTCTTCGTGAATATCGGCTTAATGAGATGAATAATGGAGCAGTTCCTCTATTTGAACTGAAATCACGTTGCAACTATCCTGAACATTAATGTAATCCTAAGATATTGTTACCGTCTCCTTCAACCTCTTTCTTGTAAAAGTGAATAGAAAATGGACTATTCTTATTTTCGACAACGATTTTCTATATGATATCTGCATTAGGGTGGGACAAAAAATAAACTCCAGCTCCCATGTACCTTTCGTGTTCCTTATGGGTCCTATAACAACCGTGAAACTTTTCAGATCGATCGGTAGAACTATATTTTTGCGCCTGATTTTTAAAGTTTCCATACGATTTTATATGGGAAAATCAACTTTTTCAAAACATATTCTCTAGAGATGTCAAGTTGGCTCCTAAAAATATATTGATACTTAATATTTGTAGGAAATTTTCCTAGGAAAACTCTTCTGAAGATCGTAAGGCGCTAAAATGCTTGTAGAAAAAGTTATTCACTCCAAACTAATTGAATGTCTGACGAACGGCTCACCATTGAATTTTACTAGAAATACTGCTGCAGCATGCTGCTGTTGCAAATTCAATCATGTGATAAGAAATGATATTGTGCAAAATTTAACTTGAAGGCTTCTCCGAAGATAAAAATTACACTTTCAAACTTACTTCTACGCCAAATTATTTCTCATTCTTGAGCAAGTTTGCAATAGCAGCATGCTGTAGCAGTGTTGCTGGAAAATTCAATTGTGAGCCGTTCGTATGACATTCAATCAGTTTGAGGCGAATAACTTTTTCTACAAGCATCTTAGCGCTTTACGGTCTTCAGAGAAGTTTTTCCTAGGAAAATTTCCTACAAATCTCATGTATTGATATATTTTTAGGAGCCAACTGGACATCTCTAGAGAATAAGTTTTGAAAAAATGGATTTTTCCATATAAAATTGTATGGAAACTTTATGAATCGGGCCCAAAAATATAGTTCCACCGATTGATCTGAAAAGTTACACGGTTGTTCTAGGACCCACGAAAAGTGCACGGGAGCGAAAAAATAGAACCATCGCTTTCTTCCCATATAACCGTCTCCCAGTCTCTGCATATGTAAAAGCTGATAACACCTTGGATTGTGGTCCCGTGGCTCTGTGGTTAGCAATGTCGGTCGGCTAGATCTCCCACACGGTTGTGATATCGGGTTCGATTCCCGATCGAGTCGAGGATCTTTTCGAGCTGGAAATTTTCTCGACTCAGCACTGGGGCACGGTGTATCGTTGTACTTATCCTACACATACAAGTTGATCGAGACCGCTATTAGCCCCAAGGCTAAGCGTGCGATATTGTTACTTTGGATTGTGAAATTATTGGTACAGGATTTTAGTTTTTGATTTTACCTGTACGCCGATCATATCATTCACGCCGGGCGACGCACAGTGGGGCAGATTGGTCTGTTGGTGCGACAAAACCTCATAGCTTCTAAATGGTTGTTTCCACAGTGTTTATGTCTTTGGCAATGTTGTTCAGCATAAAAATATTTTAATGAGAAATGTATTCAAGTAGCATTAATTTTCTTCCTACAGATGGCACTGTCATCTATCTTCTGAATAAATGGTGATAGGCATTTTGTTTCTTCAGAGAAGTTGTTCATATCATCACTGACATAAAGTTGTCGAAAGCATCAAAATTGTAATATTGATTATTTTCATTCAACATTCAAAAATATCTAAAAAACAATAATGAAAGTTGTGGTGCGGAAGAATCTGAAATTATAAAGATAGTCACAAAACAATGAAAACCGTAAAAGCACTAACCAATTTTTGGTGTCATAATTTTTTAGAAACTAAAGTTCATATTTTTTATGCCCTAAAATCATACTTTGTGATGGCTTAAAAAAATTAGTAATACTAATCAGTAAAAATAATAAAAACTACTTTGTGATGGCTTGGAAAAATTAGTAATACTAATCAGTAAAAATAATAAAAACTGATACAAAATCTAGTAAGTTCACTTGAGTTTGTTGTAATTCTAAAATGCATCAATAACCAACCAAACTAAAATTTCAAGTTGAGTTTTGTTCCCAGTAGAGACAAATCGCGCGAAATGACTGATGGTCGAATAACGACCATTTTTGATTTGAATGAAACTTTGCACACGTATTTGGCTTAGCAAACTGAGCATTTTTCACAGGTGGAGAGATTTTTTACACCCATGAGTTACATTCTAAAAGGGCGTATGCCTTTTGGCACAGGTTTTATTCGAAGCATTGTAGCCCAGAAACCGTTAGTTGTATAGAAAAACTGTCTGAAAATGAGTTGTAGGGAATTAAAAATGCACCATAAAAAAAATATACACTGTACAAAAAAAATTGTTTTTGACCAAAAAAATTAAAAATAAACATTAATTTTCAATTTAAAAAAAAAGAGTTGATTTTTTTTAAATTTGTTTTAAAGAAACTTGATGTTAATACGCAACTTTTAAAAAAAAATCCAGGATGGAGAAATGAAAAATAATTTTTTTATGGTAGATTAATTTTTTTATAAAAATTCTGATTTAAACATTTATCAAAATCATTTATCAAAATATTTGTATTCTGATGATTTTAAAAGATGCAGAAAGTCATTTTGAATCAAAAAGCTCTTGGTAGTAAACATTCTAAAGGCATCGGTTTTCGAGTTATTTTAAATTTAAGCTCGAAAAATTATTAATATTTCGGAAAATACACGTTTTTCTTAATTTGTCCATGGTTCTCCAGCAAAAACCATACGTTCATTGGAATGCTTGATCAAAAATATACAATTCATTCTTTGACAACAAAACGATTAGGCGAACGGTTCTCAAGAAAAGAGTTATATGTTCTAAGTGATATAAATATATATAAAAATCAAATATTTATTTTCGAGTTTTATTATCTTAGGAACATATTTTTTTATGACATAGATACTTTACAGAACTAGATTCACCTTATATTTTATATACATCATAAGTAAATGATTCGTCATCTTTTGAAAACAGCTTCGTTTGTATCTTATTTTCTGAAATCGGAACAAAAGAGTTATATGCACCATGCATTTTTAATTCCCTACAACTCATTCTCAGACAGTTTTTCTATACAACCAACGGTTTCTGGGCTACAATGCTTCGAATATAACCTGTGCCGAAAGGCATACGCCCTTTTAGAATGCAACTCATGGGTGTAAAAAATCTCTCCACCTGTGAAAAATGCTCAGTTTGCTAAGCCAAATACGTGTGCAAAGTTTCATTCAGATAAAAAATGGTCGATTAAATTTTCGCGTATTTCCAGGCGATTTGAAATGATTTTGCTCAGTACTTAAAATATAAAAAAACACCCAGCTGATCTCAAGGTGCGATGCTGGTAACATCTTGCTTGCACCTGTTCGGAATTTCGTTAAAAATTTAGCGTGCAATGACCATAACATGCAGATTTAAAAACTACAAGTCATATGCATTCAGTAACCTTTATTTTGTTTAAAATAACACATTACACACTGAAATCAACTTATATATAATCATTATTGGATATCTCTCCTTCAATTACTTTTTGTTATACAATGAGAAAGATCTTCTCTGCAGATCACTCAAATGACGACAAGTGTGTTCAGATTGGCATGATTTTATTTACAGTCCTAAGCATGAACATAAATATTTCTTATTCATCCCCTCAACTTTGCAAGGTGCATCGGACATGGGACCATCCATTAATGATGTCACGCATTTAGGGGGGGAGGGGGTTTCGATTATTGTGACATTTTGTGACCTATGGGGGATGGGGGGGGGGGTTCACTTGAGTGTGACATAACATTTCAAGTCAAAAAAAAAAAAATAAAGACATATACCTATATACCACAGAGTTCAACTCAGAATTATTTATGATACTTGCATCCAGTGTTGCTGATTATCACTTCATTACACTCAAATACGTTGTCTGCAACCTAGGAACCTATACATTAGAGAAATGACAAGACACTCACCGTTAAGGCAACTGTCAACATCAAAACGGGCGAGCTGTATAATTTTGCATTGTCGTTATCCGTTTTGATGTTGACAGTTGCCTTAACGGTGAGTGTCTTGTCATTTCTCTAATGTATAGGTTCCCTACTGCAACCAGAAGTACACAGTTCAGTGGCAACAAAGCATGCACTCATAAATGAAACGAACGCGTTGATTGTCCCGTGCCATGGTGAGTGACTCACGTATGAGAAGTTTTTTTTCTCTTCGCATCATCTTCGCTTCGGACCCGATCAGATCAATAGGGAAGACAGAGGTTTTTTTCCGTGGCAATCTCATCACTCAAAATATTCAGATGATTCGCATCATTTACTTCATTTGCATCGTTCGCACCGTTCGTACGATTTGCATCAGTCATATTCTTCGGGTCTTTTTTTTGGTGAACCGAAGCGATTAGCTTTCTTCAGCCAACAGTGCTGCGTAGTTGTAGTTGTGAAAATAGGAAGAGTCTAGCAGTGATGAACTGCCGCGCGTTAAAAACAAAGATGAAGGATGTTGTGAAGGAAAAAGCTGCTGCTACAAGGACAATGGAATATAGGTGCCTTATCGATGCTTTCAGTTTTGTTAAATTCATTTTAAATTTCAGAAACCAATAATCAGTTGACTTCAAGAAACATAAAAATAAAAACATACATTGAAAAAATGTCATTTTTTCCTTTTCAAACATCTTGATCAATACGTGTGAACATGTAAACTAATTCCATACACTAATTTCCGCAAAATTTATTCTGTCAAGAATACAACCCTTCTCAGATGTATCGAACACCCTATTCGATAAACAGAGAATTCGCTTGCCCACCCTAGGCGGCGACGTTTGTTTGGTGTTTTTTTTCCTTTGTAAACGTCATTGGTCTTTCCCGACGCTTCGTTTGCTTCGTTTGATTCGTTCGCTTCAGCTGTTAGTCGAATTGATGGTGAGTAACTTTTTTTCGGGTGGCCGAATGTGTTAGCTCAGTGAGATACAATAGCAGGAGAAGAAGTAAAGGATAGAATACACCCAAACAGTTCAGTAAGCACTGATGTTCGCACTTGATGATGCGATAGGCTGCAGCTCTAGTACCAAGTCACTAGTGAGCAGCGACGATGATGAATCATGAATGATTGTGATAATCAGCAACTTTGCTTGCATCATTCATTCATAGTTCTACTAGGTATTCCTTTTTTGTTTAAGATTTGCTTAACATAGAATAGGTAAATGAATTTTTATTTTCGTTCAAAAAGCATAATGATTGTTAGTTTTGTTTTCCCGTTGTTTATGAATGACAGCGCAATTTCATCCATTTTTTAGGCTCTCTCATCCTATCCTATGTCGTAGATATGTAACTCCATCAAAAGTATCCTTGAATTAAAGATTAAGGGGGGACCCTACTCTGGAAAGTCGAAAAATAATAAATTTTCGTATTTTTTTTCGGATGCTTAGAGTAGAGTGATGTGTTCGGATATTGTGGCTATTGATTAAGGTATATTTGAAGATATATTTTGCACGTTCTGGATACAAATATAGTGAGGATTACGCTGTAAGCAGCGTTTCTCTCGAAACCATGTTTTTCAACTGGTGGTAAATTTTTCTCAGCATCTACTGAACCGATTTTGCTGAATTTTTTTTTAACGTGTAAAAATGGATTATCTAACTTGTTACGTAGCCGTTTTTTGATATCTGAGTTTTTCAATGTTTTATGATTTT
This sequence comes from Wyeomyia smithii, assembly GCF_029784165.1. Classification (NCBI taxonomy): domain Eukaryota; kingdom Metazoa; phylum Arthropoda; class Insecta; order Diptera; family Culicidae; genus Wyeomyia; species Wyeomyia smithii. The sequence continues at coordinate 169,950,737 of NC_073695.1, read as the reverse complement.
TTAAATAGTGATTTTTCATGAAACAATTTTTTTACTAAAATGGCCGCCATTTTGGCAATTTTTGGAATTTTCAAAAAACGGCCACGTAACAAGATATATGATATGTTTCTATATACTGAGAAAAAATTTCAACCCGATCGGTCTACTAGAAGCTGAGAAAATCTTACCACCAGTTAGGTACTGATTTAGAGAGAGCATCCACGTTCCCAGCTGCCAACAGTGTAATACTCACTATATTTACATTCACGACATGGAAAATACATCTTCAAATATGACTTAATCAATAGCAAAAATAGCCAAACACTTCACTTTACTCTAGACAGCCAAAAAAAATATGAAAATTCATGATTTTTCGACCTTCTAGAGTAGGGTCCCCCCTTAAACGCCTTTTCTAGTCATTTTTTATACTCTTCTTTTTCTTTTAGTTTCAGTTTTCATTTCAGTAAAATCGTTCTAATTTGAAAAAAAAAATCATTTTTTACAAATTTCTCAATTTTCAGTCAATTATAACCAAAGAAGGGGGGACGTGATTAAGTAGGGGGTCAAGGAAGTTGTGACAGTTTGTGACAAGGGGGAGGGGGGAGTTAATTTTTTCCAAATTTTGCGTGACATCATTATTGGATGGTCCCCAAGTGATAAATAAACATTCCTACTACTACTGATTCGTAAAAGGAATTAAAACACAAATTTATAATATATATCAATAATAATATCAATAATATCAATAGCTCAGTATGCAGGATGTTTTCTCACTTTAGCAAGATGATTAATATCCCTTCATTTAGGGACGAAAAGGTTCGCTCTTGTTGACGTTTTTCAAAGTTTTAAATCATCCCATCGTTAATTAACCCTCGAGGAAAGCGACTATCTTTTTACGTTGCTTCATGTCTCGACGTTTCAGCGCGGGAAAGATCTCCATTTTATGGATTCATTAGCGGCGCTTCTGTATGTACTCTATTAAAAAGCGACGGGTGATTAAATTTTGTATAAATTATGACGAGTAAACAATAAAGGTGTTTATTCTCAGCAAGCGTTCAACTAGCGTATCATCACTACCGTCATCACCAGGAAATATAGTAATACGCTGCTGTTCCGACCTCGTCAAACCGCTCGTCCTTTTCGTAGTTGCTTGTGAGCCCCGGTTTTAAACTGTGAAAGCAGCTACGCGTACCGCTTTAAATTGAATTTTATGAATAATTAAACCACATCCGGTGAAGCATACCCAAATTAAGTACTTTTTCACCCTAACAGGTCAGCTACGACCATGGATGCCAGTTATACAGACGAATCTGTGAAACACACACTTTCTGTATTCTGACACATACGCGTTTTGCCAACAATGATTCTATGAACTTTTTATATATTTCACGCATTATTTACACAAATAAATAATAACCACTTTCACGTTTTTGTGTAATAAGATAAAAGTGAACACAGTGACAAACACGTCGCTATCCTCTTAGCATCTGTCAATGAGAAATCAATACTAGTAGGCCAGCCATGGTGATACAGACCATCTCACCGAATCTCTTTAACCTCTTTTTTTCTGACAGTTAGTGGTAATTTTGTTTAAGTTAAAAAACTTTAGAATAGTTCTTTGTTAATTTCTGTTTTTTTTTTTCGGCAAAACTCAGTCACTCAGTTTGATTGAAGAAGAAAAACATTTCACAGTAATATAAGTAGTATAATTTTGGATAGTTATATAAATGCAGCCTCAAAACTGAAAACAAAAGATAATTGTGCTAAACCTGCTCCCTAGAGACGATACAAAAAAATAGTTGGCATTTCTGGCTACAACCACTAAAGTTTCATTACGAAACGAAATGATACTCCGGTGAGATCATTTGGAAAGCCAAAGTAATTGAACTTTTTCGGATTTTTCATACAATTATCATAAAAAAATCGATTACCGTTCAAAAAGCTCACTCATTAATTGATTAAAAAATAAAATTTTCCTTTATAATAACAGATAAGGTTTTCACAAACCATGGAACAAAATATACTTATAGATCAAAATCATTCAGATAGTCGTTAATGCATACAAGCATGATGAGGTAAACTGTAAGTGGTAAATCCATTCCGTGCACTACAGACGGATAATAATCGAAATCCGATTATATGGTATACAACGGCGATGACAAGCGAAAAAGTCTCGTGCAAAAATACGGAATGGCCGCAATATGCGAATGAACGTAAACGATGAATGCCATTGAATAATTACGCAAGTGTGTTTGCAATGTTTTGCTTTAAAGCAATGCGTAATGAAAATGTATGGCAGCCTTGAGTTTAGCAAACAAAGTGGTAAAAATCTCGATTCTGTTTCAAATGCCTCTTTTGTCCTTGAAAATTTAATAATCTTGCTATATAACTTCATACTATAGAGAAGACATGATTTGAGCATTATCGGCCAAAATAACATGAAAATACACAAAATTTCCATCAGTCTCAATAGTTTCAAATCAAATTTTGCATACGACTTTTATTTTACATACACATGTTCTAACGAACTAAATAAAACATATAAAGTGAACAGAATAAACTTTTTTTTAACAATTAATCGATTTTCCTAAAAATTCAATGATTTAAAAAAATGTTCTGAGAATTATTACTATAAAATATTATGATTACACAATTAATTTTTTTTCGGAATATTTTCTATTTTTAGAACGACTTTTTACCTGTCTACATTCAAACATTCAAGTTCATTAAAGGCAGTGTGCAACTGGGGAAGCGAAAAATAAGCGAATATAAATAAATATGACTTGGCCAAATATACCGCATGCTTGAGGTTGGTGCAGGCCTTACAAGCCAGCGGTAAAAACAGTCAACATAATGTTAATACGGACCGGAACGATCAGCATGGACCTAGGCAACGAAAACGGACTAACGATTGAAAACTGCAAGTCTCTTCATTTTCTTGGAAGAACCCGCATTCTTTCCGACTTATTGAGGGTCCGCAAGTTCGATATTGTAGCGCTGCAAGAGGTATGCTGGGAAGCGGCAGAGTTTGGTCTTACTGCCGAAAGCTGGGAAACCGCCAGGGGACCAATCGGCATACAGGCCTATCTGCCTGCTGGACACTGCGGGCAAGGTGCTTGAGAGGATTATCCTCAACAGACTGGTGAGGTTCAATAGCGCCAGTTGGGACTCCATAGCGCTTGCGCTCAGGAGCATCCATGTACCGGTGTCGCTGTACAAGATTCTGGAAAACTACTTCCAGAACCGAGTACTTGTTTACAACACGGAGGAGGGTCAGAAGTGCGTCCCAATTACCGCAGGAGTTCCGCAAGGTTCTATCCTGGGACCGGTGTTGTGGAATGTCATGTATGACGGGGTGTTAAAACTCAAGTTCCCTGTAGGAGTTGTGATCGTCGGCTTTGCAGACGACATAACGCTAGAGGTCTACGGCGAGTCGATCGAGGAGGTCGAGTTGTCGGCCGCGCACTGTATACGCAAGGTCGAAGACTGGATGCACTCCAGGAAACTGAAGTTAGCGCACCATAAGACGGAGGTAACGATTGTGAATAACCGCAAAACAGAGCAACAGGCGGTGGTCAGAGTCGGAGACTGCACCATCACTTCAAAGCGATCTTTGAAGCTCTTGGGGGTTATGGTTGACGATAAGCTCACATATAAGAGCCACGTCAACTATGCTTGCAAGAGGGCTTCAACTGCTATTGCAGCACTATCTCGAATGAAGTCGAACAGCTCAGTGGTGAATGGCAGCATACGTAAACTTCTTGCCAGCGTGGTTTCGTCCATACTTAGGTATGGTGGGCCAGTGTGGTCCAAAGCGCTAGGTTCTCACAGTTATCGTGGCAAACTAGAAAGTACCTACAGGCTCATGTGCCTGAGGGGCGCGAGTGCGTTCCGTACAGTGTCATACGACGCAATTTGTGTCCTGTCCGGCATGATGCCTATCAGCATAGCCATTAGGGAGGACGTAGAATGCTTCGACCAACGTGACACGAGGGGCATACGAGGTACCAGAAGATCACTATCGATGATCAGATGGCAGCAGGATTGGTCCAACTCCGAGAAAGGTAGATGGACGCACCAACTTATTCCGGTGGTATCCGGGTGGGTCGGTAGACGCCATGGAGAAGTCAACTTCCACCTGACACAGATTCTGTCGGGTCATGGTTGCTTCAGGCAGTACCTATACAGGTTCGGGCATGCGGAGTCCCCCATGTCCCCGAGTGCCTGAATGCGGAAAAGACTGCTGAGCATGTCTTCTTCGTATGTCCTCGTTTTGCGCGTGCGCGGAGCGACATGATGGTTATGAGCGGGCCAGACACTACTCCGGACGACCTAGTTCATAGAATGTGTGAAGACTCGAACATCTGGTGGGCGGTTTGTGCAGCCGCCTCTCAAATAGTCCTAGAGTTGCAAAGCAGGCGACAGGTTGACCACCAACACGCCAGTGTTAGCTAACGGCCAGTCTCCAGGTTAGTTAGCTAATTAGATAAGAGACTTATAGAGACAGGAGGTTGCTCAAAGCATAAAAGCCGCTCCCCGAAGCAATACTTAGCGGTCGTCCCGGGGAGTATTATGGGCTGGAGACAGGAGGGGTTTTAGTGGGTCCGGTCACTGATTCAAACCAACCCCACACTCCCTGAGGTTGGTCACCTCAGGGGTTTGATTGCAAATTTCCCCTCCACCTGAAATAAAAAAAAAAAAGAGGTATGCTCAAAGGAGTATCGGTACATACGTACAGAGTTGTTACACCATCTTGCAGAGCAGCGGCAATACACACGAGCTGGGCACAGCTTTCATTGTTATGGGCAAAATGCAGAAGCGCGTGATGGGATAGTGGCCAATCGACAACAGAATATGCAAGTTAAGGATCAAAAATAGTTTCTTCAACGTTAGCATTATTAACGTGCACAGCCCTCACCTAGGAATTAACGATGACAATGAGGACGCCTTTTACGCGCAGCTAAAGCGTGCATACGATAGCTGCCCAAAACATGACGTCAAAATCGTTATCGGAGATCTCAACGCTCAGGTTGGCCAGCAGGAGAAATTCATGCCTTCGAGTCATTCGACTCTGCCGCCTCCATGAATATGACCATATGTAGTATCTACTTCCAGCATAGCCTCCCATATCGGTACACTTGGAGATCACCACAACAGACTGAAACACAACTCGATCACGTTTTGATTGACGGAAGGCACTTCTGGGATATAATCGATGTCTGAACCTATCGTGGCGCAAACGTCGATTCTGACCACTATGGTCAAAATGTGCCAAAGAGGGTATCAACAACATCCACTACCGTAGCCCGCCATTGTATTATCTCGAGCGACCTAAACTCCCCGAAGTCGTTACTGAGTACGCGAAAAGCCTTGAGGCAGCATTGCCGGATGACAGAGAGCTCACCGAGGACTGCTGGAGTACTGTGAAAGCAGCCATTGACAACACACCGGAAGGTGCTGTTGGATTCGTCGAGAGGAATCGACGTAAAAGCTGGTTCGACGAGGAGTGTCAAACGATACTAGACGAGAAAATTGCAGCGCGGACAGTGATTCTGCAACAAAAAACAGGCCGTAACGTGAGTCGATACAAACAGATACGAAACCGGCAGACCCATCTTTTTCGGGACGAAAAGCGCCACCTGAAAGAGCTGAAGTGTGATGGGGCAGTTGTATCAAGAAACACGTAGGTTCTACAAGAAACTAAACGCATCCTGAGCAGGCTTTGTGTCGCGAACTGAAATGTGTCGGGATGCAGATGGAGGAATCTTGACGGATGAAGGTGATCGACAGGTGGAAGTAGCACTACAATGAACACCTGAATAGCACAGAGGCAGAGGACCAAGACGGTAGGAGGAACGACTTCTTCAGTACAGCGAATGAGGGAGACATACCGCCCCCCACGATAAGTGATGTTAAGTATGCTATCGAGCAGCTCAAGAACAACAGATCAGTTGGAGAGGATGGCAGCGCAGCGAAGCTCATCGAGATGGTTGGTCCCGGTCTGCATCAGCTGATAGTCAGGATCTGAGACTCAGAACAACTACCGGAGGAGTGGAATAAGGGAGTAAAATTCCCAATATACATAAAGGGCGACAAGTTGGAATGTGAGAACTACCGAGCTGTCACGATTCTCGACGCAGCCTACAAAATGCTCTCCCAGTTCATATTTCGCCGTCTCTCGCCGCTAGCACGAAGGTTTGTGGAAAGTTATCAAGCCGGTTTTGTGAATGGGTGGTCGACAACGGACAAAAGCTGCGGTAGATCCTCCAGTGTCGCGAGTATCAAGTCCCCACGTTCCACATATTTAGGGGCCATCCACATACCACGTGGACAGCTTTGGGGGGGGGGGTTGGCTAATGTCCACGGTCCATGCAAATTTTTTAGAATTTGTATGGGCAGTTGCCCACGGAGGGGGAGGGGGAGGTCAAAATCGTTAAAAATCTGTCCACGTGGTATGTGGATGGCCGCTTACGATACTATCGAGAGTTATGGAAGAAAATGGCTTCCCCGCGAAACAAACAAGACTGATAAGTGCCACGAAGGAGGGTTGGTGGTGTAGTGCTGTGTGAATATGTTGAGTGCGGTATCAGGCCCGTTTGAAACACGCAAGGGGCTTCGAAAAGGCGACCGTCTTTCCTGGCCCCTGTTGCGCTTGTAGATGTTGGCATTTAACATGCAGCCCCGTTTCAAATAATTCAGTCGGTTTATCTGCTTCGTGGATTTTATCGGGAGGACATTCCAGGCGGTTGCAGAAAGGGTTGGATTAAAGGTAAGTACGTCGAAGACTCAGTATCTGCTAGCAGGAGAACCGAGCGCGATAAGACTCGCATAGGCAGTAGCATGGTGATCGACGGAGATGAGTTCGAGGTGGATGACGAATTCGTGTTTGTTTACCTTGGATCATTGGTAACGTCAGACAACAACTTCAGCAGAGAAATCCGCAGACGTGTTGTAGCTGGAGGTTTTGTCTACTACGGACTTCACGAAACGTTGAGGTCTGGCAAACTTCGCCCCGTACCAAGTGCACCATGTACAAGGCGAGCGCCGGTAGTCCTCTACGGACACGAGACATGAACAATGCTCGAGGAGGATTTGGATCATGTAAAGACAAATTGTTATTGTATCTTTGAGTAATGTTAACACTCTTGATATTACATTAAACAGATTTCAAATAAGGTAATCTAACGTCGAGAAGAACCTATTTTAGTATTTAGTATTCCAAATTGATATATTGTTGACATTTTACGTGGATCAGACACCTATCAACCGATTCCTGAGACTTATAGAGACAGGAGGTTGCTCAAAGCATAGAAGCCGCTCCCCGAAGCAATACTTAGCGGTCGTCCCGGGGAGTATTATGGGCTGGAGACAGGAGGGGTTTTAGTGGGTCCGGTCACTGATTCAAACCAACCCCACACTCCCTGAGGTTGGTCACCTCAGGGGTTTGGTTGCAAATTTCCCCTCCACCTGAAATAAAAAAAAAAAGAGGTATGCTCAAGAGAGTATCGGTACATACGTACAGAGTTGTTACACCATCTTGCAGAGCAGCGGCAATACACACGAGCTGGGCACAGCTTTCATTGTTATGGGCAAAATGCAGAAGCGCGTGATGGGATAGTGGCCAATCGACAACAGAATATGCAAGTTAAGGATCGAAAATAGTTTCTTCAACGTTAGCATTATTAACGTGCACAGCCCTCACCTAGGAATTAACGATGACAATGAGGACGCCTTTTACGCGCAGCTAAAGCGTGCATACGATAGCTGCCCAAAACATGACGTCAAAATCGTTATCGGAGATCTCAACGCTCAGGTTGGCCAGCAGGAGAAATTCATGCCTTCGAGTCATTCGACTCTGCCGCCTCCATGAGTATGACCATATGTAGTATCTACTTCCAGCATAGCCTCCCATATCGGTACACTTGGAGATCACCACAACAGACTGAAACACAACTCGATCACGTTTTGATTGACGGAAGGCACTTCTGGGATATAATCGATGTCTGAACCTATCGTGGCGCAAACGTCGATTCTGACCACTATGGTCAAAATGTGCCAAAGAGGGTATCAACAACATCCACTACCTTAGCCCGCCATTGTATTATCTCGAGCGACCTAAACTCCCCGAAGTCGTTACTGAGTATGCGCAAAGCCTTGAGGCAGCATTGCCGGATGACAGAGAGCTTATCGAGGACTGCTGGAGTACGTAAAAGCTGGTTCGACGAGGAGTGTCAAACGATACTAGACGAGAAAAATGCAGCGCGGACAGTGATTCTGCAACAAAAAACCCGCCGTAACGTGAGTCGATACAAACAGATACGAAACCGGCAGACCCATCTTTTCCGGGACGAAAAGCGCCACCTGAAAGAGCTGAAGTGTGATGGGGCAGTTGTATCAAGAAACACGTAGGTTCTACAAGAAACTAAACGCATCCTGAGCAGGCTTTGTGTCGCGAACTGAAATGTGTCGGGATGCAGATGGAGGAATCTTGACGGATGAAGGTGATCGACAGGTGGAAGTAGCACTACAATGAACACCTGAATAGCACAGAGGCAGAGGACCAAGACGGTAGGAGGAACGACTTCTTCAGTACAGCGAATGAGGGAGACATACCGCCCCCCACGATAAGTGATGTTAAGTATGCTATCGAGCAGCTCAAGAACAACAGATCAGTTGGAGAGGATGGCAGCGCAGCGAAGCTCATCGAGATGGTTGGTCCCGGTCTGCATCAGCTGATAGTCAGGATCTGAGACTCAGAACAACTACCGGAGGAGTGGAATAAGGGAGTAAAATTCCCAATATACATAAAAGGCGACAAGTTGGAATGTGAGAACTACCGAGCTGTCACGATTCTCGACGCAGCCTACAAAATGCTCTCCCAGTTCATATTTCGCCGTCTCTCGCCGCTAGCACGAAGGTTTGTGGAAAGTTATCAAGCCGGTTTTGTGAATGGGTGGTCGACAACGGACAAAAGCTGCGGTAGATCCTCCAGTGTCGCGAGTATCAAGTCCCCACGTTCCACATATTTAGGGGCCATCCACATACCACGTGGCCAGCTTTGGGGGGAGGGTTGGCTAATGTCCACGGTCCATGCAAATTTTTTAGAATTTGTATGGGCAGTTGCCCACGGAGGGGGACGGGAGGTCAAAATCGTTAAAAATCTGTCCACGTGGTATGTGGATGGCCACTTATCGATTTTAATGCCGCTTACGATACTATCGAGAGTTATGGAAGAAAATGGCTTCCCCGCGAAACAAACAAGACTGATAAGTGCCACGAAGGAGGGTTGGTGGTGTAGTGCTGTGTGAATATGTTGAGTGCGGTATCAGGCCCGTTTGAAACACGCAAGGGGCTTCGAAAAGGCGACCGTCTTTCCTGGCCCCTGTTGCGCTTGTAGATGTTGGCATTTAACATGCGGCCCCGTTTTAAATAATTCAGTCGGTTTATCTGCTTCGTGGATTTTGTCGGGAGGACATTCCAGGCGGTTGCAGAAAGGTTTGGATTAAAGGTAAGTACGTCGAAGACTAAGTATCTGCTAGCTGGAGAACCGAGCGCGATAAGACTCGCATAGGCAGTAGCATGGTGATCGACGGAGATGAGTTCGAGGTGGATGACGAATTCGTGTTTGTTTACCTTGGATCATTGGTAACGTCAGACAACAACTTCAGCAGAGAAATCCGCAGACGTATTGTAGCTGGAGGTTTTGTCTACTACGGACTTCACAAAACGTTGAGGTCTGGCAAACTTCGCCCCGTACCAAGTGCACCATGTACAAGGCGAGCGTCGGTAGTCCTCTACGGACACGAGACATGAACAATGCTCGAGGAGGATTTGGATCATGTAAAGACAAATTGTTATTGTATCTTTCAGTAACGTTAACACTCTTGATATTACATTAAACAGATTTCAAATAAGGTAATCTAACGTCGAGAAGAACCTATTTTAGTATTTAGTATTCCAAATTGATATATTGTTGACATTTTACGTGGATCAGACACCTACCAACCGATTCCTGAGACTTTTTTACTCAATATAAGACATAATTTGACTACCACTTTTAGATATTGGCGCATTAACATCAATGCTTAGACATACTCGATATTATTTTGCTTTGTGAAAAATACTCATACATTGATCTTACCAAAACGGTTTTCGTAGAATCACCGTTTTGAGCTCAGTTTTTGTCCGATTTAAAATCTGTTTTTTTCTAAAAGATAGGTAAGAAGATGCTAATATGTGGACAAACTCTTAGAATTTTGATATTTGGTCTTAAAACAAAATCGTCGAAAAAACATCGATAACTTACGATTTCTCAAAAATTCAAAATGGGTTGTTGTCCCTTAAGTTGAAATATGTTCAAACTCGGGGAAATTTGGTTTTGCATCAAAATACCCAAAAAATTTATATATAGAAGCCAAGGCAAAAAAATTGTTGCACTGTGTAATTTGTATTAACTAGAACCATATTTATATACTATTAATCACTATCAGCAGAAGCATTCTATTTTTTTCATGATTGTACAAGAATAGAAATCGTGTACCGCTGCAATGATAGACGACGAGAGACCAGCGGCGCGCCGCTTCAACTGTGTTGAACGGTACTGTTGCCTTTATCAGCATGTTTTCTTTTAGGACAACATATTACATTCACGTTTGAGAAAAAGGGTTGCTTCGAATTTTTTTGAAATAAACTTTACCTTCGAGAAACGAAACAAGTCTAAGTTCATGGAAGCAAACAACAATTGACCTGTTTTTTTTTTTTTTTTGTGGAATTAGACTATTGCGTCCATTATTTAGAACTATTGTAGTATTGTATTGACCTGTTAGGACGGCGAGCTTTGTCATTTTTTATAATGATATAGAGAATATCACAGTAAATTTTTAGTGTCTTCCCATGTCGTCTGTGCTAGGCACGCTTGCCTGTGATTGGTTCATTGTTCGCGGAAAATTGTGTCTGGAACGTTTCATCAATTTTCATCGCTGAGCGGTAAAATGATAATGATTGCTAGCATATTGCAAAATTATCCAGGATTTCACATATTGGTCATTGTTATCCATCATGTGGTTATGCTATTTTTACCGTTAGACATCTAACCAAAAATTTGCCAGTTTCATTTTCAATTTTACAGATTTCATCCCTGAACAAAAAACAAAGACGTAGTCCCACATCAAAGATGTTTTAAAAAAGCACCAAATTTTGAATAACTCAAATAACGAGTGGTATTTTTCCCTTCACTTTCCGTAAAAACATGAAGTTATAACACATGTTTTGATACTTCAATGGAGTAGAAAAATCAGAAGTTTTGTTTGCGAAGATTCTGGTTCAGTAAAATTTTCTTTTGTTATGCGCTCTTGAATATTCTTGCCTATTTGCTTTTTTGTGAATATGAAGATGCAATTATTGTACCAGATCAGATAAGATCTCTCCATTTCCCGTATCTGAATGTAGATGGCTGGGATCTTGTGGTGAGATTGTGTGAATGTTCATCGATACCAACTCAATTCTGCGACTTTCACTTCGTTACTACGTAATTGACATGAATGGCAATAATAATTAATTCAGAATTTTCAATAACTTCCTCAGTACCATTCATTTGAAAATGTTATTGAAATCCACTTTCCAATTAGTCTGTTCCACTAAAAATATTTTTTACTAAAGGCCCAAATACACACACACGGCATAATGACGCCTTCTCCATGCAAATTACAAGGCGTGATCTCACTAGAACCTTCCAACTTCGCCTTCTGGCAAAGAAAGCAATCGCCTGCATCGCGCCTTCTACACGGCGCATTTTTTATGTGTCGCCTTCTATTGGCAAAGGTGCTGGCAACGCCGTGTTGTATCGTTTTTCGCCTACTGGTGATTCGAGTTTTGACCAAGAAGTACCGTAATGCTTCAAATTTCGAACACTGAAGCCATGATATAGCACTAAAAAATCATCAAAAAATGAATTTTCCCGGCGATCTTAAAAGTTTAACAGAGATTCGAATATGTTTTGCTTATGAAATTACCGAGAATTCAGAAATTGGCTTTGATTCAAATTCCGAACACTTCAATGTAATCACTAAAAGATAGATAGGCAAACTGTCTCAACACTGACTGTCACTTTTTTCAACGCCTGCTGGTCCCCTAGAAGTGGTCCTACAGGAAAAAGCTATACATCACTTGATAAATCATACTTTTGCTTACTCTAGCTATAATATTATTATTATCATCAGGGCCGGATTTACGATTGTGGGGGCCCGGGGCCCAGTTATAGTGGGGGGCCCAAAATAAAACAAAACTGTTTTTTATCGTACGAGTTAAAAGCATTTATTTGCTATTGAAAAATTACCAAAAATTTGTTAGAATTTTTTCTTAAGCTCTATTTAGAGTTCCAAGCGAAGTGAAAATCTCATACAACATGTTCATTTTTTCACGCTCGTGAAAAATGCAACCTGCAAAAAAGTTCACTTCGCTTGGAACTGTAAACAAATTCGATCCAGCGAAATCGATGGTAGTGGATCTCATCTTTTCCACTTGGGTTTATTTCTTTCACGCATGCAAGCGCTAGTGAAAAAAGGAGCAGCAAGCGAAAACTTGCGTGCGTTTCTATTCTGTCAGTTGCAGCCAATTTTCACTTCGCTCGAGGTGTAAACTCGTGAGTTTCACTTCACTTAAACTGTAAACTGCAGGGTGGTGAATTACCTGCGTGTTCCACAAACCGGTTTTCACGACAGATTTCGCAAGCGAAAATTTACGCTTTTTCACTTGTCAAATTTTTCACTTTGCTTGGAACTGTAAACTATGCTTTACGAGTTTTTTTGCAGGAAACTTATTAATTAAATAATCAACATTCAACTTCTTCTGTATACTCGTACTCGAAACATAATAATGCTAAGTTTGACTGCCTTTCATTCTTCACAGTCGCACGCAACCTATTTTTAATAAGTTTCATCTTCAAGTTTTTTTCTTGATACCTGAAAAAAAAACTACCGCAATTTGAAAAAAAATGCGATCCACAGGCAAAAATTTGCACACAATTTGAGAAAGACGGCGCAAATATAAGACGACTCTGACAATAATAGAAACAAGGAAAAAACTACAAACATCTGCAGGTCAATAAAATCTGCACACGAGCTCAGAAAATCTGCATTTTGAAAAGCACATCTGGTATCCCTGATTCGGACAAGTTAGCAAAAGCAATGCATTAAAAAAACTTGTGGGTTATTTTCTTCCTTTGCTTTACCTCCCATGCGCGCTAAAGCTCTAGAGCTAAAGTTTGGCCGACTGTCACTGAAAAATTCCAATCAAACAGTCAACAGTTTTTTCATCATAGTTTTAACATTGCTGATGTTCGATTGGAACGAGTTTTGACAGTTCGATTGGCGCTTTTAGTGACAGTCGGCTAAACTTTAACTCTAGGCGTTTAATGCGCGCTGGTTCGATTCAAATGGTATGTTAATGTGTGTCATTCCAAGAGAATCCAAGTTGAACTCTTATGGATGTAGTTGTGATATTGGCGCTCGCGAAAAAATAACACTGAAGGAAAGTGTCAGATTGAAATTGTCTGTTCAAATTTTCTTACTGTAAATCGAACTTTTGATTAAATCTCATTTTTAAAGAGAAAAATCTTTTTGTCGATTTGTGGGGGCCCTAAAAATTAGGGGGCCCGGGGCCCGGGCCCCCTGGGCCCCCCATAAATCCGGCTCTGATTATCATTATTATTATTATTATTATTATTAAACAATTACATTCATCTGACAAAGATAAGTCTTAATGAACTAAAATTAAAATTAAAACTTTACCGTCACAGTCTGCGGAAAGCATCTAGGAGTCGTTGACGAAACACATTGATTGGCAAGTCGAAGTCAAACAGGTCGTATACCTCATTTAAATGGTGGCAAATAACACGAATTGGATCATGACAACCATAATGTCGATTCCGAGGATCCAAATGCAGGAAACTTCTTTGACGCAACGGCCTCTCAGGAGCATACAAACTCAGCTGTGCTAATATGGCTGGACAGTCGATGTGGCCAGTCAGTAATTTGGCGACGAAAACGGCTTGTGCAATATGGCGGCGTAGCTCTAAAGGTTGAATACCAAGAAGTCAGCAACGGTCCTCGTATGATGGCAGGTTCAGTGGATCTCGCCATGGGAGATGACGAAGCGCATAGCGTACGAATTTTTCCTGTATCATTTCCATTCTGTTGGACCAGTTTGCATGGTAAGGGGTCCATATCACAGAATTGGATTCGAGGATTGATCGCACTAAGGCACAGTAAAGTGCTTTAAAACATAACGGATCACGAAATTCATCGGCAATCTTGAATATGAATCCCAATTGTCGGTTAGCCTTGGCGATAATGTTGGTATAGTGGTTTTTGAACGTCAACTCGCTATCCAAGTGTATTCCAAGGTCCTTCACGCACTGCACACGAAGAAGGTGCTGTGATGATATGGAATAGTCAAATTCGATAGGCATACGCTTTCTATTAAAGGAGATTATACTGCATTTTTCCACACTCAACGTTAACATGTTTGTTGCACACCAATTAACAAATTTATTCAGATGCTCTTGCAGCTCCAAACAATCACGCAAGCATTTTATAATTTTAAATATTTTTGTATCATCCGCATAAAATAGTCGACATTCGGGTGGTAGCAGTAGTGAAGCGTCGTTTATAAAAATGGAGAATAGTAGCGGGCCCAAGTTGCTACCTTGAGGAACTCCTGATAAATTAGAAAAACGATTCGAAACCGCCGAACCTATTTTCACACACACACTTCAATTAGTTAGGTAAGACTTAAACCCCGTATGCTGGTTCGATGAGACACCGAGTCGTTCTAATTTGTAAGCAGTATTTCGTGGTCTACCCGATCAAAGGCTGCTTCAGGTCCAGGTAAATTGCGTCAGTTTGGAAACTAGCATCCATACTTTGCAAACAGCGAGAGACGAACTGAATGAGATCGCAACAGATCGTTTGAGGAAAAACCCGTGCTGCTCAGCGTCAATATAATACTTAGAGCTGGCAAACAAGGCGTCATTCACAATAATTTCAAACAACTTTGAGCAAGCACACAAGGATGTGATCCCACGGTAATTAGGAACGTCGCGTTTATCTCCTTTTTTGTGGATCGGCAACAGATATGAAAACTTCCATCGGTCGGGGAATTTACACTGCTGCACAGACAAATTGAAGAGCATCGCGATTGGGGTACAAAGCACTTCTCCACATCGCTTCAGAACCGCAGAAGGTATACCGTCTGGCCCAACAGCGTATGAGGTTTTGAGCTTATGCAAAGCAGCAGTTACATCGTCAGTACTGATATGCGGTAATCGAAACGAAAAAACATCACGGGGTACTACATCGCTGGCTTCACGAATTTGTTCGGAGGACGCCACGAAGTCGTTGAAAACTTGCTGGAACAGCTCGGCAAAAAGGTCGCATTTTTCACGCTCAGTGTTAGCTACACAGTTGCCCAAGAACATTGATTTCTATTACTATGTGATTTTTATTCTGAAGTGTTCGAAGGTTGAGTCAAAACGGTATGTTGTTCTATTTTTCCCTCCAATAAACATAAATTGGAAGCCATGACGACGAGAAGGTGTGCACACGGCGAAACTCAAGACGCCTTCCTTCCGATTGCGTTTTCCGTGTAGACGAGTGGAAGGTGATGAATGCTAGAAGGCAAATTGAAAGGTTGCAAGAAGGTACTGACAATTGTCGTCAGAAAGGCGTTGTCACGCCGTGTGTTTATCAGGGCCTTAATAACTTCTGAGAAACGAGGATGAAAAAAACTCGCTCACTTGGTGAATCATTTTCAATTTTCTACAGCATTTTTTTTCTTTTCTAAAAATGTGTTTATTTTCAATCAAAGAAATAGTTATCGGTTTCCGTTATACTCTACTAAATTTTTTGGAAAAAAATATTGAAATTCAGTCCGCAAATATATATTTCGACTGTGACGTACAGTCTTCCTCAGTGCTTATGTGGACTGGTAAAGAGCAAAGCGTAAATCCTGTTTTTTTATTTGTAGTAGGTAAAAATGAAAATTTAGCACCCTTAATTGGAGTTAGGTAGGGAATTATGCGGTCGATTGTTTACCGTACCATGTCTGGGGTTTTTGGGAAGCAGATTGAATAGCCATGAGGGGTGATTACCTGCGTCTTTATTGAGAAGCGTGCATGAGTGTTGTTTATAAATTTCTAAACTTTCAGCTACGTCTAATTTCCATAAATTATTAACGGGGCGGAGGAGGTGAATGTTATCCGAAGTTAGTGGATGTTCCTCGTTAAAAATATGTTCAGCCACTTTTGATTTGAAATGGTGTGGTGGGGCATTTGTTGAAACTTTACTTGCTTTGGTCACTTCTGCGAAATGTTCTTTGAAACGTATCCCTAGGTTACGTTTAGTTTGTCCAATGTAAACCATGTCACAGTGACTGCATGCAATTTTATAAATTCCAGCTTTGTTCAGGGTATCAATAGGGTCTTTGGTAGACCCTAATTTTGTTTTGAGTTGGGTATTTCTACTAGTGTAGACAATATCCATCCCAAATTTTGTAAATTTTGAACGAAGTGGGCGTGTCAAGTTAACGTCATATTCAACGGCTACCCTTTTCAGATCTTCTGTTATTGGGGTGAGTGTTGTAAAAGATTTCCGAATTTGAGCACGCTTCTTTTTATCAACAATGGCTTGAATGATACTTTCATTGTAGCCATTAAGTTTAGCAATTTCGAAAATATATTCCAGTTCCTTTTGCTTGGCTACTTCACTTAGAGGTAAAGTTTCCATGCGGTGGATCATATGATGGAAGGATGCCATTTTATGCTGGAAGGGATGGTTTGAAGTGTTAGGTATTACCCGTTTTGTATTCGTGGGTTTCCGATAAATTTCAAATTCCAAGTCCGTAGACTTTCTGACTACAACGACGTCCAAGAAAGGGAGTCTGTTGTTAAGTTTTTTTTCAATTGTGAAGTTTATATTTTTATGGGTATTATTAAGGGATATGAAAAAAGTTTCAAGATCCGCCCTTTTCAAAATACAAAAAATATCATCCACATACCTCCACCATCGAATCGGTAAGATGTTCCTCTTCTCTAATGTACTTTCTATATTTGCCATGAAGAGCTCACATAGAAAGGGAGAAAGAGGATTCCCCATTGGTGCCCCTTTAGTCTGTTTGTAAAATTTACCACGAAATGTGAAGTAGTTTTCTTTCATGCAAAGGCGTGAAAGTTTCAACAAACTGTCAACTTTCTTTTTCCAAGTATTATCAAAATATTGGGAAAGAAGCCAGTCCTCTAAAAGGTTTAAGGTTTCATTCACTGGAACGCTAGGAAATAAGGCCGTAACGTCAAATGAAACCATTATCTCATCAGATTGGATGTTACCCGAGGATCTTAAATTTTCAACGAAATCTCCGGTGCTCTTTACTGATCGACTTGGAAATTTATGGGGCATGGCTTGAAATTCTTTTACCAGCCATTTAGCCAATTTTTCTGTGGGAGCCCCTACCGCTGAGATAATTTCTCTCATTTCATTTCCAGGTTTGTGAATTTTGGGGAGACCCTTTATTCTTGGAAAAACTGGATTTGAAACACGAAGATTTTGTAACGCATTACCCAAAACGGGTTTGCATTCTTTTATTGTATTTTCAACACGTTTTACCATATCAGCAAGAGGATTGAGTCGCAGTTGCCAATATGGACCTTTATCAATTTTTTGGGTTATTTGTTCATCATAGTCAGACTTGTCCATGATGACGGTTTTGTTCCCCTTATCTGCTTTTAAATAGAAAACAGGTTTTTTACGTAATTCCTCAACTGTCTTTAAATCAGACGAATTTTCATGACGTGGCAGTGTCTTAGTAATTTTTGAAAAAAATTGGCGTACTTCACCAGTTTGTTCTGTGGAAAGTTTACAACTGTCCATCCCAGCTTCTATATCGATGATCGATTGCTCAATATTGGGTCGTGAAGGAATTGCGAAATTTAGGCCCATATTCAGAAGATTTTGCTGGGGTTGTGAAAACTCGTACGAAGACCTATTGACCACAAAGTCGTCAATGAGGTGTACTTTGGCTGTCTTTCTACTACTGTTATTTCGTAGAAGCAGTTGATTTAACTTTTTCAATCCCAATTTTCGTTTTCTTTCCCCTTCACACTTTTCGGCTACTTTAACTTTAGTTAGAAAATTTTGAAATTCAAAAGGAAATTCTTTGGCAAGTTTTAAATGAAGTGAATAACATTCCAGAGTTGTGGAGCTAAGTTTACTATAAAGAAACTTGATGCTACTTTTCAAACACTCCCGTTCCATATGTTTCATAATGGAGGGGGCTATAGGACTTTTAACTTTTACTCTATGACTCGTGGGAGTGACATGATATTTCAAACAATTTTTAAGAAAGGAAATAGATTTGTGGATACCCGCAATGCTCTTTTTTAACTTTAAAAACCTATTTGGCTCATTTGGCTTGGATGCCATTGTCAAATCTAGAAAATCTATAGCGAGCGTCTTAGCAGAGTGATTGAGATCAATCAAAGAAATAGTTATCGGTTTCCGTTATACTCTACTAAATTTTTTGGAAAAAAATATTGAAATTCAGTCCGCAAATATATATTTCGACTGTGACGTACAGTCTTCCTCAGTGCTTATGTGGACTGGTAAACACCTCCTCCGCCCCGTTAATAATTTATGGAAATTAGACGTAGCTGAAAGTTTAGAAATTTATAAACAACACTCATGCACGCTTCTCAATAAAGACGCAGGTAATCACCCCTCATGGCTATTCAATCTGCTTCCCAAAAACCCCAGACATGGTACGGTAAACAATCGACCGCATAATTCCCTACCTAACTCCAATTAAGGGTGCTAAATTTTCATTTTTACCTACTACAAATAAAAAAACAGGATTTACGCTTTGCTCTTTACCAGTCCACATAAGCACTGAGGAAGACTGTACGTCACAGTCGAAATATATATTTGCGGACTGAATTTCAAAATTTTTTTCCAAAAAATTTAGTAGAGTATAACGGAAACCGATAACTATTTCTTTGATTGATCTCAATCACTCTGCTAAGACGCTCGTTATAGATTTTCTAGTGTTTATTTTGATAATTAAGGTCATATTTACAGGGTAGCAATTAAAAAAAAAAAACAATATATATATAGTGCGTGTAAATTCCACAGTCCTAAACTTTGGAGGAAAATTAGTTCGTTCGAGTCCAAATTGTCTCTGGGTGTGTTGTGAACATAGTGAAGGTGAAATGCAAATATTTTAATGGCTCGCTTTCTCTCAAGCTTATTTAAAGTACCTAATACAGAAAATTTGAAATCATTAAAACTTATATTTCTTACTCTACGACGATTTATTGATTTAATCTGTGTCAAGGAAAACCACCAACAATTTCTGACTTTACTGCATGACGAGTATTTATGTTTCAGATCCTCAATTTCTTGATGACAAAAAACACAGAACGGTGTCTCCAAGCGTCCAAAACGGAATTTTTTTTCAGCGCATGGCAGCTTCTCGTTTATTAGAACAGCATAGAATAAGTTTGCATGTTTTGATTATAGAAAACATGCAAACTTATTCTATGCTGTTCTATGGTTCTATGCTATGGTTCGGCTGCTTAGATACTTTTGTGAAAAATAATCATTGAAGATAATTACATATGAGTTACTACTGAAACTTATCGTTATTGATTTTTTTAAGCTCCAATTTTAAATAATGGCGTTGTATTGAGATTTCCCATATATCTAGAAGATAACATTCCGCAGCACAACCGGCTCTCGTTCATGCCAAAGTTCCTCCTTCAATAATATCAATTAGTTTCCCAGTGTGCGCGTGTTGCAGGGATACTTTTGTGTGAAAACCGGATGAGCGATATCAAACAAACAAATCCAAGTACAAGGTCAAAAAACCACATGTTTTTTTTCTTAAATTATCGAAAGCGATAAGTTAGGACTACTGATTTATTACCATTCGAACGTTTTTTTTTTACCTAGCTGAGAAGTGCCTACTAATTTATATAACTACACAGATATTTTAGGTACAGTATAAGGCATGAGTAGCGTACACTGACCCTCATTCGTTATTTGATATTTGTTCCTAAAGGCCCCTGTTACTGTCTACGAATTAGGCAGACGATAGATGGGTACACCTTCTGAATCATTCATTCAATCTTCTTACTGCCAAAGAGTGAATTGTGTAGTATTGATTATACATTTCAATGGACCTATGGTTGCTGCTGGAGAATCACTCATAACGCAAAACAGGTATACTTCAAGCTTAAATTTAGAAGAACTTAAAAACGGATATTTTTAGAATGTTGATCACTATGAAACTATTATCGTCATCATCATAATCATCATCGTCATTATTCCTGAGTGTAAAAGTTGAAAAAAACCTTTCGTGGAAAATACTTAGATTTCTGGACAAATTGGAATGACTCGAAACCATTGCCACTCTAATGACTTATGTTTGTTCAATACTATAACTCTTGTCGGTTCAGAACCTAGATCAAGCATTGAAATTGAAAATTTGTTAGTACAATGCTTGTTACTACCTCACAAGGATCACGGGACATACCTAAATTGCGCAACCACTATATCCGGGTATCCCGACACCATCGAGCCGATTTATTCTGATTAAATCTACGTCTTTGTTAAGTATCTTCTTTGGAAATAACATTGAAACCACCGGGGATGTTACATCAGATAACAAACTGTCATAACTATTTTTTTCACGTGATGGATTGCAAACTTCTATACTTCAATGGATAGATATGGCATTTAACAATTTATTGACAATTTATTTTTAATTTCCAACTCGCTGCCTGTCACTGAAAATAATTAAAAACTTTCAGGGTCGATTTTACCTGTGCATTGATCCAGATGCGAGCACCATGGCCGGATTCAGGCGCTGGGGGGCCCGGGGCAAATTTGTTTGTGAGGCCCTCTTTTCTTTAAACATTTAGAAGTAACGTTCTGCAAGGTGACGAGCAAAAAAAAAGGTCGCCCAAGACTAGGGGGGCCCCTTGAATCGGGAGGCCCGGGGCATTTGCCCCCTTGCCCCCCCCCCCCTCAAATCCGGGCCTGGTGAGCACAGTATGCACAGAGGTCAAGAATAGATACCAACCGCCTACCGTGTCATCGATATTCCAACTAGTCAACTTAGCTTCCATATGTCTTTGCAGTCTTTACCAAAGGTTACCGAACAGACGTCTGCGGCTGGCAAGGTGGGCTTGAAGGGCTTGGTAAATTTGACAGGTGATTTTTCATGGTACGTATTACTTTTTTCTGTTTTTACCTTTTATCGGTCATAAGGAATGACGCACAGAATCAACCAAACGGACAAGAACTCATATAGGTACACCGTTTGTTAAAAATAAGTAGTCGTAAAAATTTAAAGAAGAAAATGCTGGCAATATAGTTGCTACTAACCTTTTATGTCAAAAACGTTGCGTACCAATTCACCATTGCCCCAATTCCGGCCAAAAACAAAAATTGGTAACTACAGAGGCTTTGTCTAATTTTGCATTCACCTTCAACAAATTCTAAACTCAAAGAAATGTTCTGTATCAGTGTTAAATATCCCTAAAATTCAATGCAATTGCCGCGAAGCTTCTTGCGCTTTGCAAGGAGTGCCGCGGTGCCGAAAAGGTTGGGAATCACTGGCCTGACCCAATTTGATGTCTCGAGAGTAAAGCATTCGTTGTTAAAATTCCAAACTATTCATTTAAAGAAGGGAGGTTGCGGATTTGTGAGAGATTAAAATCTTAAACTGTCAATATGTGTTTATGTTGGAGGATAGAAAGTAATGAAGTACTGCACACAAAAACACACTGTAAGTCATTAATCAACAACGACCATAGTAACGAATGTCAAAATAAGATAAGATACAGTAATTGTACTTGAAGTAATTCTGAATTACTTCTACTTTGCGTAGTCTCAGCTGCTCTGGTTCCAAAACAAAGTCGATATGGGTTCTTTCCAACATGATACAGATTGTACTATACAAATTAAATCTTTTGTGTAATATTCAAAAACTCGTTATTAGTTCATATCTGGCTTTAAACAGTTTTGCCTTTTTCAAATACTTTAATTCTATGTTGCTATTGCGTTAGATATAATATGGCAATGTTTCTCTAAGTCTCACTTTAGAGGATGCTAGCCAAATAGAGAACGCCCAACGCTTCTGGGGAAAAAGTCATTAAAATTCACTAATTGAGTTATCTACCTGCTTGAAACTGAAGTGATAATCCAAGTCCGAAACGATTTCGTCTACAGCCCGTACATCATAATTATTTTGAGCTTCCTCACTTTATGCTATCACCAGCGCTCACAGCGAACAGCACTACACGAAAATATCTGGATTCCAATTAAATATAATTTCACTAAAATTGTATCATCTAAATTAATCCTGACTGTGTATATTCGAGCCAACAACGGTAACACGCATCCGTATCCCGAAGATAGTCGCTGGTATGTATTTCCTGCAAAGACAGTTCTTTTGCTTTACCCTGTTCAAGCCATATGCCACCCTCTCTGACAATGCACAATTATCTCATGTGCCACTAGAAGTATAATCCAATCTACGACACAACCATCAAATCCGTGGGTTAAAAACCAGCAAAATAAGAAAAAATATAACTTTGTTGAAGTTCGGAATATTTTTCGCGTCCAAGAAAACTATTAAAACTTATAAACGAAAAATGGAAAAAATACGAATAATGCGCACATTCTTTTGAGGCATCTACCGATCAATTGATAAAACAATAAAAAGGATGATATAACCGCATAAAAAACTCTCTAGCCGATTTATAGCAACTATCAGAACTATACGATTATTCCACCACAGTACCGTTTTTTTTCTTCAAGGATACCACTTTATGGCCACCTTATGTTCTTCTATAGATGCTTTGTTGTACATCAACTTTAATATTCCTACTTGATACCAAACCGGTAAAATACTGAAGTGAGATGAATAGTTGATGCAAAATTTGCTTTTTGACACAATCCTTTGTCTATCATATATTGTTGTTTAGATTTTTTTGTTGTTGACACAAAACAAAACGATACCAAACACAGCTGGTAAAACTTTACAAAAGCACACAATATTTCCAAGTTTTGAACTGGAGCGTTTGTCTCGATCGTATTACCCAATCAAAGGTTCGGCGTTAACTGGCATCAGCTGAAGCTACGAAGGACAGTTAAGTGCGTGTCCCTTTTGTAACTCTTAACCTCCCATAAATAGCAACAGTCCGTAGCTTCGAAAAATCACAGTATGGTAAAAACAATGGTCTTGGAGTATTTTTCTATAGTTTCTTCTTACTGAATATTCATTGAAGTCAGTTTGACTGTTCAATACTTCAATACACAAAATAAAAATGAAAAACTTCCGATGATTTCAACAAAATTCTTTGTTGACATCAGAAAATACTCGTTACATCGTAGGGAGCATGCGCCACGTTTTTGATAGCCGAACACTTCCGAAGCACTAACACACCCTTATCGGCGACAGTCTGACTGACAAGAATGTTGCAATAAGATTTTATTCACCCTCATGAACCGTTTGTCATTAATGCTTCGGAAGTTCGGAAAGCTTTCTTCGTTTTCATTCTTCCACCAGGGGCCAGTCAGTCCTCCCACCGCTCCAACGAACCTTAGAGTTATACTGCCTTGCCCAAATTCGTCTTGCGAAGAGCACACACAAAACCGGCTTCTGTATTCGTATACCCGAACAGCGTTAACGTGGCAAGATGTAATGCAAGCGGGGTGAAATAACATCATGTTTTGCACCAAGCAGCCAACCGAAGAAAAAACTACACAAATATTTCGACATCATACTATGTTGGGGGCGCAACGGATGCTGGAAACATTGTTGGATACTAAAATGTGTAGTTTTAGACGAGTATGGAGAAAAGTTTGAAGACATCATCGTTTGAGTTTAGTTATTTTCTTCCATTTGTGATAAAATCATCAAATGATAGTTAGTGAGTGTAAAGTACAATACTTCAACAAGAGCAACTTCTAATTCTTAGTAACTGTTCACAGATACAGAACGTTTCCGATTGATTGATTCTCGGAAAAAATATACACATTCTATAAAATCTCGATCTTAATTATATGCACACCAAAACAGTACTCTTCCGTTATAAAGTAAACGCATGGTCATTCATGTCGGTTTCTTTTTGATGTAGTTTAATTGACTATTCTTATATAATTGCTTTTTAACATATCTAGAGTAATTTTGAGAAAATTGCTATCCAATATATTGTGGGCAAAATACGGCTTATACAGAAATCGCTTACCCTATGGAAGCACAGTATAGTTGAATGGATGTGTGCTACCGCGATTTATTGAAATCATCTGATATTACACAAATTGCCAAAACAATGTCTAGCAGTAGAAACTTCTTCTCAGTGTCCTTAGTTATTATTTAAGCAACTGGCTACATCCAGTTTGGATCAATGGAATGAAATAAAGTTGTCGATAGTAGAAAATAGAAAATAAGCTGGGCTTGTGTCACGTTCACTTACAAGACCTAATACTTAAACATGATTATACACCATTTGTCTCTGTATTAAAATATTACTGGATTCAGAAATTAACACAATTAATCATGCCTAATGTTAAAAAAAAACATTTTTTAGGAATACAATCCCCTATTGATTAAACATTTCCTTCTACAAAAAAAGATGTAGAGATAGAATAACCTGCTCACATCTGTAACTCTTTCAACCTTCACTGATGGAGAGCTAATCGAATTACATCTCCCAGCAGATATTTGAACATACCATAACTAGCCTGATAAATAAGCATCGAACGTCAAAAGCGACTGGGATGTCCTCCAACCATTACTCCAATTTATGCACTTCAAAAAATATCAATCAATGTTAAATACTGTCACTTTTAGTGAAACACAATACCAGCTTTTGTTAGTGAAAAATGTGTTTGGATTTTTTTACACGTTTTAAACATTTAAGCAGTTTCAATTTGATCAACAGCAAAGGAAACACGAGGATGTTTATCCAATTACGGTCTGTTACTTTGGCCAGACACCATTCATTTATTACTACTAGTCCATGTGATTGAATTATCACCTGCGTAATCTGCGTCTAAAGCTATTTTACACAACCGTCCATAAAACATTACTGGGAAGATTAATTAACGTAATAGATCCTATTAATTGTGTAATAAACTACTCTCCAGAGAACCTTCCCCACCACGAGAGTGGTGTGGACACTTTTGCGTTCAGCTCACACCTATCATACTTCTCGCCTCGGTTAAATCCAGGCGGCTTCCTTAAATCAAACCAAATCTCTGGACAAGGGTAGCAGGGTGTGGAAAATTATTAAACCCGATACGAGCATCAGTGACCTTCCTCAAATGTAGTATCCACCATACCTAGCTTATAAGGAAGGCCATAATTTTGTTCTGTACCAGACAGTCTTTCATATATCACACTTATCTGCAGGGATTAAAACTTGGCTTTTCCATACCCACTTCCATTGCGATGAGAGTTGGCACAAAGAAAAGGAAAAGCTAGTCACAAGACTACATCGTACCAGCGATTCTTATGCTGCACGTAATGTCGTTTGGTTTATGGCCGAGTGGGCTGCTGACTGCGTTTGTTATAGAAATGTGTGCACTTTGGTTATTGCGGTTGCCAGCTTGGAGTGACGTGACTTAACCAAATTTTGTTCTATCAATAAAACTACCATTTGCGGCACAATGGTTTTCTATAGAAAGGTATACCATTCTCTATGGAAGCACGCGATTTGATTACTCACCTGAGAATATTTCAAAAGCTTATACCGGAGTATGGAGGCTTGTAATGTTGCGTAGAGTTTGAAATCCAGCGGAAACCTGCATAGGGTGGAGGAATGTTTCTTTTTTCCTATAATTAAATAACAAAAGTTGAAGGCATACTTCATTTAATTAAAAATAAAATCCATCAGTAATTATAGCGCTCGTTGAATAGTCCTTATCGGTTTATCATCAGCTTCTTTAAATTGTATTAAAATGACAAGATAGGTTGTAATGGCTCCACAGTACTATAACAAAATCAGAAACATTATACCTAATAAAATTGTTGATGTTCGGCGGCTAAAACCCACCGATGTTATAATGTGTCTATCGATTGAGCATAAACCGCATGCCGTGAAAGTGGAATTATTACCAACAAGCTGGCGCCAAAAAGTTTCCAACTTCCATTGTGGGGGGCCGGTACGAGTGAAGCAGATTGCAATAATACGACAGAAGATAGAGAGGGAAAAATAATGGTTCAGGGCTATTTGATTCAGCCTACAATACTATACTGCAAATAGACACATACCCGGTCTTTTGCAGACGAATCCTTGCAGGTTCGCATCAAATTACAGACGATGGTCATGGTTCGTCTAGACTGAAATAAGCAATGAGTATTCACTCCGGTATATGCTGCCACGCAGCTATTGAAGCATGCATTTTTTGCGATTTACCTCGACATTGGTGATGTGGCATGGTTCAACAGTGAGCAAAAAACGAAAAGTGTGTATAAACAACCAGAGCGCCTGAATCCAGGAAAACACAGCATCCTTTCCAGAAACATAATATATTAGGATTTTTTTCGTAACCAACTCATTAGATAGGAACTTACCTTATCACCAACAAGCTCTACCATCAAAAAGTAAGATGTCGCCACCAAATGGAGCAAGCACGATCCTAAAACAGCTAACAGGGCAACACCGAATGTACTGTTAATGATGACAAAAAAAATTATGCATGGTATAAATATAATATATAGTATAAAGTACATGGTATTTTTTAATTTGATGCTAACTCCCAGCAACTGAAATGATGCAACAGTGTGTAAAATAATGTTTACTTCCATTGCATTTATCTTCTTACTTTTTGTTGTAACTAAACTTACTTAGAAACTAGCATTACTCCAGTGGACATTGACGCGTGAATGTAGGCCAAATCTTCAATTACATTATTTATAGATGGTCGAGGATGAGTAATTGCTGAAAATTGTCAAAACATTAAAACATTAATTCAGTTTAGAAAAAGTCAAACAAAACCTGATGATGAGCTTCAAAATAGAACCAACAAAAATTGCAAACCCTGTGAATCTATTCAACTAATATAGTTTACCATCAATCTATGATGTTGAATTGCGATCACGTAACGTACCGAGGACAGCTTTATTTGAATACGCGAATAATTAGCAGTATGATTTATGAACCGTGCTGTTGCTCTCCGGCAAACGAAAAATGAAATTAATTGTTATGATGATGTTGACAGTTAAAATAAACATTGAGATGATTTATTCGTGGGTACCACCTAGTGGCGACGGTTTACGAAGCTGTGTGTCCCTTTCAAAAAGATGGTGTGAAAAGCAACTCGGAAAATAACGGGTTCCTGGCTGGTGTCACACAGTTACTCCTGCCCACTCGGAAACACCCACTTACCATGGGAAATGGTGGTTAACCCCAGTTTCTGCTCGGTGATATTATCCAGCCGTTCCGAAGCATTGTTGGTGGAAGACACCGATGTTATTTCAATTATAGGAGTTTTGTTGACTAAAATTAAATGCCACCGTCAAATTCCATTACAAGGCAAAACGGCAAGATACCGAATGAATCTCAGTATGTATTATCAATCACTTAAATAACCTACACTCCGGAAAAGCGTGATAGAGAGCCACGTTCAGGCGACGAAACCGGTTACTTATTCCCAATGCAGATTGCGCAAATAAAATATGGAACATCATCAATATATAATACAGAGCATAAAATGGACAATATCCCAATACGTTGGCACCTGTAAAAAGAGAAGAGTGCGGTTGGATCATCATTAATTATATTCATTTCTAATACATTATTACGGTTCCAAATCTGACTTAGATATCTAAACAAATGAATAATTGAAATACCTAAACACACGTATACTTTCCTCACAAAGATATTTATTAAAGTAACACAAAGGTCTTTCTGCGGTTCGCTTAAAATATTTAGTAGCGTGTGTACCAGTGTCCTAAAAAGATATTTTCGAATTGCAAGAAATAGATTCAGAAATCTTTTTTTTAAACATCAGCAAAACACGTTCGAAAACGCATTTTTTTAAACCTTACGAGAAAAACAATCATTCTTTGCTGTACCAATCAGTGCGAGTTTCTTACGATTACTTTTTATTGCTGTTTTCAAAAAGCTTGTTCGAATGCTTAAAAGATACAAATTACGAATATATTAAAGTTAAATTCAGTTCTTATTAAAATAATAAATTCACAGAATGAAATATACCTGAAATTTATTTGCTACAAGATATACATATACATCAGGGTGGGGAATCGTTATATGGAAAAAACGAAACTTGATAGCAGAAAGCCAGAACCAAGTTTTTTTTTTCGTTCTATTCGGGGCCCCAAACAATCCTAAATTTATCGGAAGTCGATTGGTTTTGTCTTCGCTTGGCGCATTGCATTTCAAATTTATATGGAGATTTGTATGGAAAAACAAACTATTTTGCATTTTCCATTCTAAAGAGCTCAAAATGGC
This sequence comes from Wyeomyia smithii, assembly GCF_029784165.1. Lineage (NCBI taxonomy): Eukaryota > Metazoa > Arthropoda > Insecta > Diptera > Culicidae > Wyeomyia > Wyeomyia smithii. The sequence continues at coordinate 169,922,224 of NC_073695.1, read as the reverse complement.
CCAAACCATAGGTTTCATGACTTCAGATGGTAGGTTTTTTGATGCCTAACAACTTGGCCGAAGACACTAAAGAGCTAGGGTGTCCCAAAAAAATACTAGAGCTGTTCAAAGTTGATTATGTCGAAATTTTTGTTGCAAATCATGTTTTCTGCCAACACTGCCAGTGTACCGGCGTCAGTCAGATTTCCATCTGAAGTAACCTCTGAAACACGTTGTAGATTCTATTTACGCCTAGAATATTGACCTAAATTTGTTTGCTTGGTCCAGCTGAGCGTATAAACTCGTTACGACAGGTTATTTCTGTGGGAATCCTACTGACACCGGTGCATTGGTAACGTTGGCAGAAAACAAGATTTTCTGCATTTAAATCGACATACTCAACTTTGAACAGCTATAGCTCTTTTTAGGGACGTTCTAGCTCTTCAGTGTCTTCCGCAAAGTTGTTCGGCATCTAAAATACTATACTTTAACAAAATGTAGTGCATTATTAGAGCCTTATTGAGCTTTCTAGAAAGGTAAATGCTAAAAAGTGGGTTTTCCCATATAAACTTTCATACAAATTTGAAATGCAATGCGCCAAGCGGAGACAAAACCAATCGACTCCCGGTAAGTTTAGGGTTGTGTGGGGCCCCAAAAGGAACCAAAAAAACTTGGTTCTGGAATATCGATTATTTTTCCCCACTCCAAATTATACATAACTAAAAATGATAATTTGAAATACATTACTAAGGACATTTTATTTTACATGCGTTATTGAAGATCTACTTTAGAATTCAAAGGCTATTCTAGATCGACGACTTGTTCGCAACCTTTGGCTATAAGCAAGTAAAATATGATTTGCTTACCCGAGTCCTGATTTTCCTTCTTTATTTTATCAGCTATCCGATACCAAACCCAAATGTCGAGAGCTGTAAGATTAACAAACTTATCTGTTTTATTTTTTGTCCTCTCCCAAGGCTGTCCTCTTGAGACGAAAGTTTTTTTTCTTTTACAAATAAATATCTTTCTTACCCAGAGCACCTGTGATAGTTACACCGACCAGGGCCATCATCGTTAGACCTTTCCATTTTTTCTTCTCATGGCTACCAGCAGAAATGTACATTGAAAGCATGTCGTCTGCCTAAAAATAAAATCAATTTAGTTCGGTGGGATGTACGAACAGGAATACTTGTACGCTCAAGAAACAAAAACTCGAATCCAACTAACGTTTACCAATAAGAGTAAGTTTCTGTCTGCTTGCCAATGAAATTTAGTTTACAGTTTCTAAATTCTCATTTTCAAAAACAATAGCTGCAAAAACTCGTTAGCGTACCTCGTTCAAACGCTGATTTAGTTCCCTAACAAACGGAAGTCCATATATGCCACAAAACACTCCACATATACATGCCGAAACTACCACCGAAACGTCCAATGTAGTGACCACCTTCGAAGTTGCCGTTTTCATCCTGAAAACGAAACTTTAAATGATATGTGAGTTGAATACAGAGAACATAAATATTACAACGTGGGCTGTAGTAATGCAGCTAAATATTTACTAATTGAAAAGCCATGGAAAAGCTTGCTCAAGCAAATAATAAAAGTGCTGTTTCTGTTATACGTTTTATTCATTTTATTCTACTAATAGTTACCTGATGACCCAAGTAAAACTTTATTCTGAAAGCTTCAATGTTCGGCGTGAGGAGTGTATCGGAAAGTAGTCGAAAACAAACAGTGTATCTTGTTCACAACTCAAAAGTATTAACTCAAGTCCCTTCATCAAGTTTACGAGGTGATTTTAAAAATGTCGCGGATCGAGTTGGAAACTAAAAAGTAAGTTTTGCACATCTGCCGCACCGAAAAGGATATGACATTCCACCAAGTCGACTCAAGAACACCATCATGGCCCTATATTCACAACAAAATGATTGGAGAGAGCGTGTACCAATAGCAAAGACGTTGTTGGGAAGAAAAAATTTAGTCAAAAAAATCTAATCTAGCACTACATTTGTACAAGTATTTTGTCATCTGCTTTTCTCTTTTCAAAGGGACAGGAAATTTTCAAATTCATTTGAACAACTGCCAACCTGGCAGTTTTTTCTTGAGGACTTTGTTTATATTTTCGTATTCGAATGGTAACGGCTACATTTCGACACACACACACACACAAAACAAAAAGTAAACAGAACAAGTAAATCAAAATGCTGAAAAAAAAAACATTTCTGTCAAAAGTAATTCTAGCCTAAAAATATAAAAAAAGCAAATCTCAGAGAAGAGAAAACACATTTTGACATAACGGATGACAGTTAGAAATATGATATATTTTTGAGGCTCTCTTACTCCACAAAAACAAATAAAAGTATGTATATGTAAGCTCTCTCCACTCTTTATGCCAGTATTAATTGTTTTGTTCAACGTTTGCGCTTAACAAAATGGACAAAAATGGCTGATTTTTCATGGATGTTCCTTTGCACGCACTGACAAAACTATGCATGCAGCTTCAATCATATTAACCCACGAGTCAGCAGACAAAATTTGATAGCTCAGTCGAACTCTAACCGTGATGGCGGAAACAGTAAAACTGTCCGTTCAGAAGTGTGCGCGTTAAAAAACGGTACCCCGTTACGACGAAAAAGGACATCGTGCGGCAGTTCGTGGACAGCGGTTTAGCCGGTCCTTCACTACTTTCCTGGCGGAAATTATATATGTACAGACGAAAGCGGAAGATTTTTGCTTTCAAAATGGTTTACCGTGAACTTTTCGCCAAAATTGGTGTGCAGTTCATAACGAACTGTTCAATGCGCTTGCGAAATGCTTCTTTTTTCGACGCCGTTGTGAACAGAACTGGGTATGCGTAACGTATGCGTTAAAAGAATGGACTTTTTTCGGATGGCGGTAAAAAAATAACTAAGATAGATAATTTGATTTGATAAATTTCCCATGGAAGGTAATTATGTTAGCTAACTCGCGAAAAAAAATCTAAGATCTTGAGTGCGGCCTTCCGACAGTTAACCGAAACATTCGCCATGGCGGACGAAAACATATGTGCAGGCATGTGTTTCACTTCTTTCTTTGTTTTATTTATCAATTCCTCCTCAGTTTTCGCGACAAAATTGTTGGAGTAGATCTTACACTTCAGGCTTGTCTAGAAATCCTCGATCGGACGCTACTTGGGGACGTTGGGCAGGTTCACCAACTTGGTACCACATCGGTATCAGCCATCTTCATCTCCTCTAACGATCGCTTCGAATAGTGAGCCGACGCCAGATCCGGACAAAACGCCGCGTCTTCGGCTTTATAGTATTACTTGATGAACGGCGCAACTTCCAGCAGACACTTAAATTTACCCGTTCACGGCCAGTCCAGAGTGAAAGAAGAGCAGCTTCGACATCCCCTTCTCGCTGATTGTTATCCACAGCAGCAACTTCTTGGGGACCTTAACCCTTTATAAGGCAGTGGCAACTATATTGCCACCAACAAAATTTATTTTTTTCGCTGCACTCAGAATGTTGTTTTCAAATTTGACTTAACCAAAGACTTCTACAGGTGTCTTAGAACACTTCAGTTTTTTCTACGACTGCTAGAAGTGTACAATATTGATTTTGGGATCATTTTTATGTGAACAAACCGCAATTTTAGACCGTCTTAAGGAAATTCATTTTTATTTTGGTGAAAATCCAACAAATTGGCAAGTTTTTCGCCAGGAACTTTCTATTAAGGACTTACTGTGTTAGACTATGCAGTTTTTTCGTTAAAATAAATGGTGTATTGGATGACAAATTCAAAATTTTTTCCTAAAAATTTTTTCTGGATACTACTCAAAAAACCGTTTACTTCGATCTTTTCCATGCAAAATAAATGAAGTCCTACTGTTACATTCAAATTACTATGATTTTTCATTTTTTATAATTACAAAAAATCAAGCTCATAATGCAGTTGCAAAAAAATGCTTCCATCGTTTTTGGGGTTAACGGGCAGTGGCAACTATATTGCCACCAACGTTTGTGCGGTTAACGGGCAGTGGCAACCATATTGCCACCAACATCGTGGCGTTAACGGGCAGTGGCAACTATATCGCCACCAATTTTTTCAATTGATTCAATAGTTAATTTTTCAACAAAGGTACATTTGTGTTGTTCCTTCTGTAAGGAATACGTTTTGTTGTTGTTTATGTAGATTCCTTGCGTAGTTTTCACGGCCTTATAAAGGGTTAATGTGTGAGACAAAACATCATCACATTACGTCAATATACACAAACGTTACTAAACAACCAGTCGACTCCATTTGTACCCCAAAAACGCAACCCAACGAATCTACCTCAGTGTCGTCAAATTGAAGATTTATTTGAAATGTGTGCATGTATTGGATGTGTATCTTTGTTATGATTTGTGTGATCATTAATGTGTACGTGAGTCAGGATGCCAATGGAATTTATGAGAAAAATAGTGAAATACCGTGATTTTTCTCCGAAAATTTAGAGTAATTGAAATATTTCGGCTGTTGATTGAGGTATATTTGAAGATGTATTATGCATGTCGTGGATGCAAAGTGAGTATGACATAGGCGTATGCAACTTTTTCATCGATCAAAAAAGTGAAACTTTGACCACTTCGAGGCTCCACTCCCCGATTTTCGATTGAGCTAAAACTTTGTATGGTGTCTATTTTCGAGAAGACTTTTTACGATGTCGACTTATTACCAAAATTTTAGGGTCTTACTATTTTGAGTTGATATTACTGCTGATGGAACCAATTAATCTGATTGTTTTGTTCAGTCAAACTATCCAAATCGATTTTTGACATTATGATTGATGATATTTGACTCTTTTTTAAGACAGATAACAAAGAAAACTAGGGAAAGTCATTGAAATGAATGATACGTTAAAAAAAAGTGTAAAATGCTTGAGCTATTTGCAAGTAAATTCCTATCCATCAAATCTATCAAATTTTGCAGAATATCGGTACTATCTCGAACATTTCTATGGGCGATTGCCACATATTAAAACTACTTGCTATTCGAGTTAACAGGACGGCAACAACAACGACAAGTTTTCTTACGTTTACGTTAAATCAATGAATTTAATATTGTCAGGGGGAGGAGGGGTATGTTTATGTTTAAGGAGCTGCGTAGTTGGGTTGTCGATATTAAAGATAGAATATCGATATTTGTTTTATCGATATTAAAAACAGCATCGATATTAAAATCGATATTACGTACTGATATTGATATTTATTGATATTTTCCTTTTTATATTTTTATTTGGCTTTCAGTTAGGCCTGAAACAAGCTGAACGCCAACGTGAGCGATCGGGCGAGATTCTTGCCGAAGGTTAATAAACAACCGTAGAGTTGTTCATTAACCTACGGCAAGAATCTCATCCGATCGGTCGCGTTGGCGTTCAGTATATTTCATGCCTTAGTATTGAATATTCCGGCGAAGTGTTTGCTATTTCATCTCGTTCGTTAGGACAGCGGGCCAATTGCTGATCGCTTTACGCAAGGTACATTTTCCAATCAGATTAAACCGACGTTGCGTGAGCCGCGTCTCCTAATCGTCACTGATCCATTAACTAATCACCAGCCAGTTACTGAAGCATCCTATCTGAACATTCATGTTATCGCTTATGTAACACCGATTTTTTTACTGAAACACCAAGGCATCGCATTTGATCGGTTTAATGTGGTGGTTATTGCCCCGAGAAGTTCCACACCCAAATATCTGGAAATTCGCTCTAGACATGCTGTCAATAAAAATGGAAATATGGCACCATATTTCTGTCGAACTGCTTACATTTTCCATCTACCACTTATTGATTCTAGTACCAACAAAGTTTAGTTTGCTCTAAAATAGCTGAAATAGAGTAAACGTCCTTTAATTGCTATTGATCTATTTTCGAATAAGTATATTTATCAATGGAGAAACCAAGCCTTAACGTTTGTTTTCAGTATAATGTGCACTTTCAATGAATATCTTATATTGTGTGTAAGCATTTTAAATTTAATTTTGATGCCATGATGAATTTATCAGGGTGGCGACTCAATTTCCAAAAATAAATTCCCTGATTTTCCCCTGATGTTTCAATTTTTTTCCCTGACGTTCAAACTTATTTTAAACTGATTAAAGTTACGACTGTCATAGGTTTTTACACCTAAATCTCAAAAGTCAAAACTAAAAAAGATCAGACTCAAACTGGTTCCTGCTAAAATTCCCACAAGTAATTGTAAGTAAGATTAGCTTCGCTTTTGCTAACCTAAATCTTGAACAAATTTTTTTTTTGTTGAAAAACACGTCCAGTTTGATAAAATTGAAAATGAAAATTACACTGACCGACAAAAGTGAAAAAAAGTTGTCCTTCAGCTCAAATAAGTACCCTAGAAATATTATAGCTTCTTAACCTGTTCATTTTCATGCTCCTAGTAAATGCAGAAGTGCGTCAAAAGACCGCAAAGTAATTGTTCGCCGTGTTCGTCGTTTTTCCGTTCACTTACGGGAAAATTTTATTGAAGTCTCTGAAGACTTGAGGCATTTCCGAAACGTCTGAGGCACTAAAATTTACAGGAACAGTGTTATCAATTAACTATTTTGAGACACACCTGCTTTGACAAGAATATCAATCAGATTTGGAATTCTGGTTGGATCAGTTAAATAATTGTTTTTTTTTTTTACATTTTTTACATTTTCAATAATTTGGCGAAATATTCATTTTGAAACAATTCCTGAGAATTTCTCAAGAACTTTATTCAAAATTTTTAAAATCGCTGTGAGGTGCTTTTATATTTTAGAAAATAATAATGATATATTTAATCTCATTTAAGTTAGTTTCAATTAATTCTGCTGGTAAAAATTCCGGGGTAGAAATTTGATAACATTAACCCACCACTCATTATATTTCGAGCTTTGAACACACTCAAACTACTGAGCAAGTCTTCGAGTTTTCTGTTAATTGGTTGCAAGGAAGTAATCATCATTTTTAACTACTGCAATATGACAATGGCGATGGTGAAGCTTGCTCAGGCGATGTTAGAAGGTACGTTAATAGTTTGGAGGCAATTGCTAGAAACCGAAGAAAAAAATCTCGTCTAACCACTGGTTTTAATATAAAAACGTAGTAATTACCATAAAATTTGCGCACTACTTGATGACATGTTAGTACCTATTTGGATACTTTTCAAAAAATTTAATCACTATTTATTGACATCCTGGTCACTAAAGTCACTACAGTTGCATTTTCTAACCGTTATGAACCCTGTACAAGGTATCATCAGTGCTACAATGCTCTAATCCATTCCCGCGGGAATTTAACTAAAATTTAAACTTTATTTGCAATTTAACAAATAAACTTGAAATTTTCAACGATGGAACTATTCAAAACGGTTGGAGAACAAACCGACATGTTACAATAGAGTTTATGCAAATTGTGTGCTGAGTAAGAAGAGTTTGATGGTCATTTATCGAGGGAAACCCTGTCACTCCGCGCAGCGGTGATGGGGTTAAATAAAGCCTATGCTAAAATGGATGGGTTCTTCTAGAAAATTACTTTCCAGGAAAATTCTTCTACCTGGAACAAATTGTTTATTGAGCGTTGTTGCAGGGTTGCTGGTGACCGTCCACATCAAATGCATTGAAATAAATCCAATTAAGAAATTACTCCGTAAAAAATCCCAAGCCTTAAAAATTTTCCCTGGTGACTTTTTAAATTCCCAACAAGACTACAATCAAACAGCTAACCTAGATGAATACAAACTTTTAAAACAATAATCTATAATGATAAATATTATTTTTTATGTATCTCTCCACATCTGATAAACCTTGTTTCATAGCAAAACATAGCAAGATTTTCTATTCAACGAAAGCGAATAACATTTCCAGTTCGAACAAAAAGTCGATGACTTTCAGTTAAAATTAAATTTTCCCAATATTTTGGGTTTTTGTGACCCTTGATTTGTATTTCGTCGCATATATAAGTATTGCGAAAGCCAATGATTATTCGAAACAGCTTCCCATGAGCTTCGTATTATTATTCATTTCACTGCAACATTTTTACAGCAACTTGTAAAATTTTATATGATTTTTAGCGTTTATTTTTGTGCAGTGGGGATCCAACGCACAAAACAAACAGGTTTACCTGCACAATAAAATTCACATCATAAATTTGCAGGTATAGTAATTGGAATAATAAAAGCTTATCTGTGAAAAAAGCCCAATGCATTCTAGCTGTTTGATGTATACATAGGTAATCTGGCAGACTGTCTTTGAAGCATGGCATGCGTGCTATATATAGATAATCCATTTTCCACATGTTACAACTTACCGTATCGGCTTTTTCGAGTTAATATCGAAAAAGATCCCTTTGAATGTTAATCCAGCTATTGGAGCGTACCATGCGTTGGGAAAATATAAACCACATTAGGAGTCTTCACATCGAGCTCGTATACGAATACCCAGCCTTAAACTGTGTATCTTCCATTACTCGTCAATGGAGGTGAGTATTTTTACGCCTGGGTATTTGTTTACGAGCTCGACATGAACACCCATATTATCATTGAATTTTGCAGGTCTCAGATAACACTCATTATGTTTGCGTTATTTTATAGGTACCTAAGCAGAATACGACACATAGGCCGTAAATCACCAGGAACAGATTTCGCTTGTAGTCCACCATTTGTCCCTTGGATGTACGTTTTACCACATACGGAGCAAGACCGAATATGCGACTAACAAAAAACACAAGTTTCGTCGATTCCGATATCTCCATCGTGTCTCACCGTTTTTTATCGAGAGGATAACATGGCATGCAAAGCATAAACGAGATTGTAAAAAAATCTTTATTGCCTCGTTATTGGATGGTTACTTTAACGGATTTTTCTGCACTAATGCGATTCACTATGGTCAGGACACCGGCCTTCTCACCAGCACTCAAAGCATCTCCTTAATACATATTTGCTTTGTGGCACACGTTTTCGTGTTACCAACTGATATTCGAAGGTATTCCGGTAAACCGTATCGCAATTTTCTCGGTTATCACACAAATTAAGCCACTAGTCAGGAGTGATTAATTTCAACACTTGGAAGTTCAGATTAGTTATTGAATGATTGAGTCAATTGGACTAGATACCATAGACGTCGAAGCAGACTTCGATTTTTTCAGTCGCACATCGCGCATAGCCGATGCTTTCGTAAACTACCCCATGCTTAAAAACTCGGACTGGCTTTTATAGGATTAGATGCCATCTAGAGGGTTGATATATCGTTGTGCTGATTTATTTTTACGTTTCCACTTCAAAATTGTTTGCTATATTGTCACAAACAGTCCTTCACTTCATACCACGTGTATGGAGCGGTATGTTGGACCATGTATTCCATCGTATCAGAGACTTCCGTTGCTGTCGTGCGAGCGAAATAAGTAGCCTGTTTACGTGCCACAGTATCAAACCAATCTCTATAAGCCGTTAATGGAAAACTATCAAAACGTCACTGTGGCTGACCAAGCGGAACACGTATTTTTAATCATTTGTGCTGTGTCAGTTATCAAAACGTTGCAATATAGCAGGATTTGATTGTTTAATAATTGATTATGAGTTATTAGCTATGAAATTTTCATTTATGTCCGAGTTCTAGGAAATATTTTCGTTGGGATTGCAAAGTATTTATCAGTTACTATCTACTAAATTACTATCTTCTTTTATTCAATGAAATTCACGTACTTTTAAAGCACTGAAATATAAATACGACCGGAATGATTGGTATGGAAATGGTTCGGCTTTCACGGTCAGTTTGCAGTTTGATATCATTGATTCATAATGGTTTACCGTTAAACCGTTAAACCGTCTTCGACTCAAGATGAGCCTATTTAAAAAATATATACGGTAGCACAAATATAAATTAAACGGGTATAAAATTTAACTCTGGCTGGAAATTGATCACCCTCTAAAGGCCTAATTTTAAACTGTCTACTGTAACGGACAATTGTTAGTGGTCCCCGTGGCTCTGTGGTTAGCGATGTCAGTCGGCTAGCTCTCCCACAGGGTTGTGATATCGGGTTTCGATTCCCGATCGAGTCGAGAATCTTTCCGAGCTAGAAATTTTCTCGAATCAGCAATGGGGCACGGTGTATCGTTGTACTTATCCTACACATGCAAAATGTGCCAAAAACAATATCGATAACGAAGTCTCTCAACTAATATAGCTGATCGAGACCGCTATTAGTCCTCAGGTTAAGCTTGCGATATTGTTTGTTGTTTGAGTCATTTTTTGCAAAAAAAAACTAAATTTAGTGTCAGAAATAAATATCGTTCTAAAAGTCAGTGACTGTCATAAATCTTTCTATTGCAATGATTGTTAGTATTAGAAAATTTTCTTTACAAATCATTATTAATTTTTCTATTACCTTCTTTTATTATATTTTATAGTCGAATTACCGTAACAGAAAATCAATTTCATATCCATCATTGTTACCAATGTAACAAGGAAACAACTTTTCCGAAATTTTAAATCGTGTATTTTGCACACTGCGATTAAAATTTTCCTGAAAGAACGAATTGCGTGTGTTACTCTTTTTTTTTGTTACATCACATGTAGGGGTAAACAGGGTAAGACCGCCCAGCGGGGTAAGACCGCCCACCGTAGTTTTACTACCAAGTTATATAGTAATTGAAAAATTTCTTTAACATGTCTATTACAGTATAATTACATAACATTTTGCACCCCTTTCTTTTTCGATAGTGCGCGAACGGTCACAGAAATAATCAAACACAACCTTTCAGCTGGCAACCAGTCAATGCGCTATTGTTTTGCGGCAACGGAACTTAAGGTTTTTCTGTCTAAAAATCTATTGTTTTATTCGTGAATATACGTTTAAGCGCTTGCCTGAATCTGTCTTCTTTCGGAAATATCGAAGGCCGTGAGTGATCTTGTAATTTTGACTACTTTTTCGATGGAATATGAAAAGTTTCCACTGGGGGTAAAGTCGCCCACTATACATGGGGTAAAACCGCCACGTATACAACTGCTTGTTGTTTTACTTCAAGACCCAAATGCCTCGACACTACAAAGGGAATATTAACAGGATCAGTAAAGCAATTTCAAGCCACATAAGACATCGATGTTAATCGACCATTTTAGATTTGGTTGAAGCTAGTAATATTTTTTTAACGCGACTAATTTTCGAAAAAAGTAGACTTGTGTAAAAATGGTATTAATAAACAAAAATAATTTTAGAGCCAGGATGGTTTGTTTAATCGATATGACGTCTCCGGCAGAATTGAAAATAGTAGTTTTTCACTTCTGAAAAAGTATAAACTGTAAAAAAATTTAAAGAAAAGATATAAAAATAGAGTAGAAATTTTTTTTTTTAATTTATTAAAAAAACATGTTTTTGCCTGCAAGATCTACAAAAGGTAAGTTAATATTTGATAGTTGCTGGATCATGGAGTAATACAAACATAAACTGCTCAAATTTTGTAAAGAATTTTTTTCGGGCGGTTTGTTTGATGTATAGAGTCGTTGGTAATTTTGTTTCTCAAAAAAACAAAAAAAAAACATAAAAAAGTTGAAAATATGAATAAAAATTAATTTTTTTTTTTTTTTTTTTAAGGGGGGATTTGTTAGTAGCTTAAGTATTTATGATAAATATTAGTAAATAATGAGTATGTGTGTCCAATCACAAATGGTGACTTCTCAACACTGTTAGAAATTTGTAATTTTAATTGTTAGGATTTGTTTGCTTTCGCAATTAGGACTTATCATTCGTAGGGATTTAAACCTACTTGTCAGAAAAGGGGAAGTAAACTTACAACTAACTTAATTGCTAACTTATTGGCTATAAAGAGAGCTTATCGTAGCAATTGAGGATTGCAACGATTTTTGTCGAAAATTGTTAATAATTTTATTTGACATAGCTTCTAATGGTTCAACACCAGTAAGTCTATGTAATTCGAGTGTACCAAACCAAGGAGGACGCTTCAAAATCATTTTCAGAATTTTATTCTGAATCCTTTGAAGCGTTTTCTTCCTTGTTGAACAGCAACTTGACCAGATCGGTACAGCATAAAGCATTGCTGGTCTAAAAATTTGTTTGTAAATCAAAAGTTTGTTCTTTAAACAAAGTTTAGAATTCCTGTTAATGAGAGGATATAAACATCTCGTATATTTGATGCACTTGGCTTGTATACTCTCAATGTGCTCTTTGAAAATAAGTTTTTTATCATAAATTAGTCCCAAGTACTTAACCTTTTCAGACCAACTTAAAATAACCCCATTCATCTTGACAACGTGATTATTGTTTGGCTTGAGGAAAGAAGCCCTAGGCTTATGCGGAAAAATTATCATTTGAGTTTTAGAAGCATTGGGAGAGATTTTCCACTTTTGCAAGTAGGAAGAAAAAATATCTAAACTTTTCTGCAATCGACTGCATATGACACGAAGACTTCTTCCTTTTACGGAAATGCTTGTGTCATCGCAGAACAATGACTTTGTGCATCCTGGAGGCAAATCAGGAAGATCTGAAGTGAATATGTTGTACAGGACTGGACCCAAGACTGAACCTTGAGGTACACCTGCTCTGACAGGAAATCTATCAGATTTTGAATTCTGATAGACAACCTGCAGAGTTCGATCAGTAAGATAATTTTTTAAAATTTTGATTAGGAAAATTGTAAAATTAAAAGTTTGCAATTTCGCAATCAAACCTTTATGCCAAACACTGTCGAATGCTTTTTCTATGTCTAAAAGAGCAGCTCCAGTGGAATAACCTTCAGATTTGTTAGCTCGTATCATATTAGTAACTCTGAGCAATTGATGAGTTGTGGAATGCCCATGGCGAAATCCAAACTGTTCATTTGCAAAAATTGAATTTTCGTTGATGTGTGACATCATTCTGTTAAGAATAATTCTCTCAAACAGTTTACTTATTGAAGAAAGCAAACTGATTGGTCGATAACTTGAAACTTCAGCTGGGTTCTTATCCGGTTTTAAAATGGGAGTATTTTTTGCATTTTTCCATAATTTGGGAAAATATGCAATTTCGAAGCAGCAATTGAAAATTTTTACTAAAAATTCCATTGTGCTCTCAGGGAGATGTTTGATTAGTATATTAAAGATTCCATCGTCACCAGGTGCTTTCATATTTTTGAAATTTTTAATAATTGATTTAATCTCATTCAAGTTAGTTTCAATTATTTCTGCAGGTAAAAAATTCTGGGAAGAAATTAAATCAAATTGACGTGTGACTTCATTTTCAATTGGACTCACAAAATTCAAATTTGAGTTATGAACACTCTCAAACTGCTGAGCAAGTCTTTGAGCCTTTTGTTCATTGGATACAAGAAAACGTTCACCATCTTTTAAAACTGGAATAGGCTTTGAAGGTTTCTTAAGAATCTTCGACAGCTTCCAAAATGGTTTTGAATATGGTTTCAATTTTTCAACTTTAGTCTCAAAATTTTGATTTCTCAGAAGAGTAAATCTATGTTTAATCTCTTTCTGTAAATCTTTATAAATAGTTTTAAAAACAGGGTCACGAGAACGTTGATCTTGACGTCTGCGGACATTTTTCAAACGAATTAGAAGTTGAAGATTTTCGTCAATTATTGGTGAATCAAATTTCACTTGAGCCTTTGGAACAGAATAATTCCTGGCATCAACAATTGCACATTTTAATGCGTCCAAAGCGGAATCAATATTCACTTCGTTTTGCAAATCAAGCTCATTATTGAAATTTCTCTCAATATGAGTTTTGTATCTTTCCCAATTAGCCTTGTTATAATTAAAAACAGAGCTCATAGGGTTTAAAACTGATTCATGTGATAAAGAAAAAGTTATTGGAAGATGATCAGAATCAAAGTCAGCATGTGTGATCAAATCACTACATACATGACTTTGATCTGTAAGCACCAAATCAATTGTTGAAGGGTTTCTTACAGAAGAAAAGCATGTAGGACTATTCGGAGACAAAATAGAATAGTATCCTGAAGAACAATCGTTGAATAAAATTTTGCCATTGGAATTACTTTGAGAATTATTCCATGAACGATGTTTAGCGTTAAAATCGCCGATTATGAAAAATTTCGAACGATTTCTGGTGAGTTTTTGTAAATCACCTTTAAAATAATTTTTGAGCTCGCGTGTGCATTGAAATGGTAAATATGCTGCGGCAATAAATAAAATCCCAAGTTCAGTTTGAACTTCAATTCCCAAAGTTTCAATAACTTTCGTCTTAAGATGGGGAAGAGCACGATGTTTGATTCGGCGATGAATAACAATTGCAACTCCACCGCCGGAACCCTAAATCCTATCATATCTATGAACCACGTAATTGGGATCATATTTTAATTTTATGTTAGGTTTGAAAAATGTTTCAGTAATAATTGCAATATGCACATTATTTACTGTTAAAAAGTTAAAAAGCTCATTCTCATTGGCCTTCAATGAGCGAGCATTCCAATATAATATTTTAATTGTTTTATTTAAAATCATCGCTAAATTTCAAATTAGAAACAATTTTAATAGTAAAATTTGTGCCTATTTGAATGGCTTCAAACATTGATTTTGCCTGCAACATGGCGTTCATAAGATCGAACATTGCCTGTTGCAAAAAAAAAGTTTACCTGCCGTAATCAGCGATGGAAACGAAACGATTATGATCCGATTGTCGTTTTGTCCCAAACTGTACAGATTGCGATCTGTTCAAGTAATGAATAAACTTGAATCCTCTCAGTACGTAACAAAATGTTGATGCATTGCCCACTCCGAAATAATAAATACATAACAAGACTATATACAGCTCTTAGAAGAGAATGATCCGCGCAACTCGTTGTGTTTTTTTTCCGTACGTGGCTCGTAGCACGAGGAAAAACGATAGCGAAAGAGAAAGAATAATAAACTTGACTTGTCCCCTTCGCATCACAGTGATGCAGTAGCAATGATGTGGTGCGGACCGTGCGGTTGCGGCGGGAGGGAGAGTTATTTCAGGCTATCGGACTACTTGGGCAACGATTGTTTTCAGCAGGTTTGCTACACCAATTAATGAAAAACTGCTGGAGTAGTCTTAAACGTAATAGGATATTTTTTTTTATTCATCTAAAAAGAAGGCTGCTCAAGCAGGTAATACAAATACGAATAGGTACCAAACTTTGCTATTATTCAATTGATCGAATTACGATAAGCTTGCGGTTATGTCGAAGAATTTATCTGCCTCTTGTTTTGTTATGGTTTGGTGAATGGAACATTTTCCTAATATTAATTTGAGAGGCAGTGCTAAGAGGGGAGAGAGAGGAGATGGCTACCTGATATAAAAAAATTAAAAAAAAAACGCAAGGTTGGCATAATTTGCATGGTTGATCGTGGGTCGTGGACTCGAAATAAACGCAATAGTCATCTTCGCGTGCTAATGAGTAGACATTCAAATGCTTGAACCTATCTCCTGAAACAAATTTCTTTTTAGTCGTATTGAACTAAGATTTTTAGTAAACATAACAATAATGCTTTTCTAGCAATAGTAAGTTCCAGGGTACGTGTAATATTTTATTTTTTTATCGTTTCCTTTCGGATTGACCATTTTTTACAAAGAATCACCGAATGGCGAAAGGACATTCCCTCTTATAAATCAAAATTTTTATATGAATCCTGTTTGCCAAAAGGGTGTACTAAATTAACTATATTCACGCGCTAGAAGTTTTGATATAATAGCGGCAATTCATCTTCTAGCTCTCGAAAAATTCGTTCGTTTCATTGTTCCACCTAATCACGCAACCACACGCTGCGAAAACACTTCGAAGACTTTTCTGATTTCCGTGATACCATGCTGGATCGAAACCCGTACAGTATCGAAATTCGTACACCTTGATGTTTTTCTTCAGTTTCAAGCATTATAAAAATGAAAATTCATATGATAGTTACATGTACATGTCCATTGAGCTGCCGGCCTTCTGTTAAATTAAACTATGCTCTAGTAGGTCATGAAATAAAAATATTAAAAATGAAAAATCAATCGTGAATCGGTTTCAGTTGTCATTTCGTTGTATCGTTAGAGAATTTACTAAGGAAACGTTCTTCAGATAAAAACGTTTTTCAAGTGGGATATAAGTGTTTTACTCTGTGAATCTTTTCGATTGATGGGATGGAAATGATGGAAAAGGTAAGTCTTTGTCATTTTCGAGCTGTATATTGTCTGGTAAATAGTGAAAACTGTATTTATTCAACAAAAACTGTGCCGTGCGGATTTTGATCCTTGTTAATTGCTTGAAACGAAATCCGCACAGCGTGTGTATCATGCATATATTGTTGAACTTTCTTCTTGTTTTCAGCATATTATGGAAGAAAACGAGTAGAAATATACGGCAAACAATTTCAAGGAGCTGTGACTGAGGTGCGCAAAAGAAAGTCGTACCGGGAAGCTTCGAGAGGTTCCGGCGTTCCGGTTACTACAATAAGGGGTGCCGCAACGAAACGCTACGAAAATTGCACTATTTCAGCTAACATAAAAAATTAAAAAACCGTGTGAAACTTTAGAAACCAACTGATCCCCAAAATATATTTATTCGTAAATTTCAAGATAAATTATAAATGAAAGATGTTCATTTTTGTACTTCTATTCATTACTGTAAGGACTTTGATCCAGTCTATATCGCGTGTGTGCGGATTTCGATTCAAAAGTGTACGGGTTTTGATTCAGACAAAAAACTGTGTACGGATTTCGATTCAAAACATGCTCTATTTAAACATGATTTTTTCGAGTTTCAGAGTGATTTTAATCATTTTGCTTAAAAATAGCAATAAAATATAAGTAGACCTATAAGTCAACATATGCTTAGGTGTACGGATTTCGATCCAGCACGGTATCCGACGTTGAATCGGTCACGAATGGCATTGAATGGCACAATTCCCCTGTTGAAAAGCACTACCACAATGATTATTCAATAAGTTCCAGTACTATATACACTAAAGTCGCTTTTTACGCGGTGGATACGTGCCGCGTAAAAAAACGCGTAAATTCCGGAATCCGCGTAAAAAAAACTTGCGTTAATTCTGCATTCCAAGTGAAGGAAAACCGAAATCCGCGTAAAAAAACCGCGTGAATTCCAGAATCCGCGTAAAAAAAAACGCTTAAAAAACGACCTTAGTGTAGTTTAAAATACACCTCTGTTTTTCTTTTGGAAATATTCAAATTGTAATCAAGAATAGAGAATAATTCTCAATATCTGAATGAGTAGTGAGTACTTGGTACAAGTAAGTACAGTATAGGTCCGATTGTTTAACTGTTTTACTCATCTAGATTTTCTGTAATTTTAAAATCGAACCCATACTGCATTTACTTTCACATATACCATTTTTGAATGAAAAAGATGTGCTGCTTTTCTAATGACCTTGTTTCGGATAAATTGGTTGGATTGTAACGATAAATGTTGTTCGTTCATGATAAGTCAAGTATGATTACCAGTGGTGGGTACCGCTAACTGAAAATTTAGCGACGCTAATCGCTAAGCCGCTAATCTGAAAATTTTACATACGCCATCAGCAATTCACAGTTTTTCTGAATATTTCTATTGTCGCTTCTCTACAAAATTAGCGAATTAGCGATTAGCGTTTCGTAGGCCAAGCGACGCTAACAGTTTCGCTAACCAGCTCAAAAATTCGTTTTCCTCCAAATGCTAATTATATCACTTCGATTTGACTTTACACCGATTAAATGAATGGATTCCTCATCGTAAAAAACGAAAGTTAATTTTGTTTGTTTTGAATTCAATGAACAAATAACAATTTTATTAAAAAAATGTGTGTGTTTGTGCCTGTGCGTGTGTGTGTGCCTGTGCGTGTGTGTGTGCCTGTGCGTGTGTGTGTGCCTGTGCGTGTATGTGTGCCTGTGCGTGTATGTGTGCCTGTACGTGTGCGTGTGTGTGTGTGTGTGTGTGTGTGTGCGTTCGTGTGTGTGTGTGTGTGCGTACATGTGTATGTGTGTGCGTACGTGTGTATGTGTGTGTATCGAGGTGTGTGTATGTGTGCATATCGATGTCTGTGTGTGTATGTGTGTGTGTGTATGTATGTGAGCGAGCTTGGGAGTATTTCTGTGAGATAACGATACACTTTAAATGAAACATATTAGGCCAAAATACGGCAATAGCGCTACTGGGTACAGTTGATAGCAGAAAGTTGAGCATTAGAAGCATTGGCCGAACATTCAGTTGCACTGTCCTTTGGTAGTATACTGGTAAGTGCAGTTGGCAAAAGGTCACGGTTAAGCTTGACTCGCAGCACGTTCTCAATGTTACCTCCAGAAAGTCTGTTTCTCATCGGGGTATACACGTTATTATACCGCGAAAAATCGCGCTCGATATCCGCTTGTGTTGAAGCTGCAGAATACACAACTCGAGCGATTTGCCATAGACGCTCTTCTTCTATTTTTTTAGCAAACCAGTAGTGAATGACATTAAAATTCGGATCAGTTGCTTGAACTCTTTTTTGGTACTGTATATTCCTGATTAACTGCGAGACAGCAGTCTGCTCAACGCCAACGGCAGAGCTCGATTCTTCTCCAAATATCGTTGTAATAAACTCGTCCATGTCGAACTCGTCCGTATTTGTTTGCGAGGTTCCTGCAACAACCGGTATTGTAGGTTGCTCATGTTGCTCGAGTCGTTTGAATAAGTTCTCCAGAAATTCCTAAAAACAGTCGCAATGAATTAATGAATATTGGTCATTAAGTACGAGAAATCTTAAAATAATATGTAGGTTAACCAAACTTAATCTAGCCTCAGATTTTGGAAATTAATTTTTTGTTTAATATTCTTTGAAGAGCTACGTATTTTTTCATATTCAAAACATCGAAATAAAAATAGTTGGTCTATTCTATAGTACAACTTCTTGAAAACTTTTACCCAAACTTTAATAGAGATTTGAGCGATAGGGAGAAAGTTCACGGCCTTAAGGGCTATACTTGAAAACTTACCTCCAAAAAATTATTTCAGAGAACTAAAAATTGTCATTTTTTCTAAACGCACTTTTTTGTTGTTTGCAACTGTACTATTGAAAAATTAAAACTCTAATACAATAGAACGTACTGCAACGTACTAAAAAATAAATAAAAGTATGTAACCTATTGATTCAATACTAAAGGGAGCACGGAAAAATTGAGAATACTGAGTTGGCGGAGGTTAACTGCATCATAACAATGTCAGCCTTTACCCATGGTAGTCGCATTATTGTCCTATGTATACTGGTCACCGAGAATCAGTCCTATATAAACAGAAGACCCAAATAAAATAAACTGAGTTGTGATTACCGGCAGTATAAAGTTATAAGCCCAATGCACAATTGGTTGAGATGCGACCAAACCGAACCAAGCACCATTTTTAATACATTTTTTAAACCAGGGCGTGTGGAAATTATCTTTCGTGCAAAATCGAAATGATTGGAATAGTCCCTAATGACATAATAAAAAAAACCATGTAGCAGCTTGCATAAAGCATATGGTGTGGTTAAACTTAGAATACTATTGTTTTTGGTAAAATTGTTTTGGTGCTCGTTTCGGTTGATCTACACACCGACTATTTATGATTTCAGCGAATAGCAGAAGTTTTAAAAAGATATGTATTTACCACAATTTTCTGCTTTTCAGGGTTTAAAAACAGCTCGGAACCATTGAAGTTCAAACGCGGGTCCATGAAGAGTGCAGCTTTATAAGGCATGCTGCTCATTAGAGTCTTTTGTCGTTTCTGCATGGATTGCAAAATGGGAGTCCTGAAGCGGTTGTCTCCAAGTTTCATTACTCGACCATAAGCTTTGAGCCATTCTAGGTGGAACTGGCTTATTACGCAGTCGTTTTTTTGTGCGGCTATTGTGGCATCGTACAACGGTGCAAAGGCTTCGTGATAATCGTCGACAACCTTCCAACTACCAGAGAGATCTGAGAATTGATCAAAGGATGAAAATCAATTAACAATCAGTTATCTATGAATCCGTAACTGCATAGTGGCTCAGGGGGTTTCCTCATTAGTTGGAGATGGTTTTTCTCTTTTTTTGTACATGGTAGAAAAAGTGTTACAGAGAAATGATATTATGAACATGAGAAAAGTAGTTGTTTGAGCAAAACCGAAACAGAATGACGGATTTATGAGCAATTTCGCGAGCTGCATGGGCGGCATGATTACACTAAAAGTGCTCAAGCTATTTATACAAAATTACATTCATAAAACAAACAATAAGTACACGTAACTAAATCTCCAAAGTACTAAAAAAATGTTCAAAACAAAATCGCGCCAAATGATCAAGGTCGAAAACCGACGATTTTAGATTTGAATGAAACTGTACACACGTATTTGGCTTTGCAAACTGAGTGTTGAGGATTTTGAGATTTTTCAGACCCATGAGTTATTTTGTGATAGGGCGTATTCATTTAGAAACGTTCAAAGTATTGTAGCTCAGAATCCGTTGGTGTTATAAAAGAATTAAAAAAAAAGTACGAGTACGCAAAAAAAAGATAATTAGCACTGAATCTTGATTGAAAACAATACCTTGAATGCTTCGAAAGGAAAGCCTATGCCAAAATGCATACGCTTTTTAAGGAAAAATAACTCATGGGTCAAGAAAATCTCTTTATCTGTGGAAAATACTCAGTTTGCTAAGCCAAATACATGTGCAAAGTTTCATTTAAAACAAAATTTTGCAAATTATCTCGTTATTTGTTTTAATGTTTCTAACGCTTTTATTGCAAAAAAAGTTCAAAACTACAAAATTTCTTCAAAATTAATTTTTAAAGAATTTTTCTGAACGAGTTTGTGCAAGATTGTTAGTAAAATGCAAGATCGTGTAAATCCGCCATTTTATTGTGGTTTTACAATCAACAATTTTTTTTCTTATGTTCCAACTTATCGTCATATCAATGATTAAAAATACTCTGCCGCTTTTTAACAACCAATAATGGAGAAACCCACTGTTTGGAAAACTGATAAGGAGACTCCCTCAAATACATTGGAAACATATATTTTACCTAGCATGGGGTGCTTTACACCCAACCCGGCGAAAAATTCACGATTTTTGATGAGTTCCCTGAGCATCAAAAAATAGTGGTTCCATCTTATCTGGTTTGGAATCGGGGGCATGGCAACCCCAGAGTATTTAAAGCTCGTTTGGTATTCCGCTTTTCGATACGCTTTAACTATTTTAGTGACAGCCTTCAATTCAGCTTCCGCTATTTTTGTTGCATCTGCAACAACCAGATTGAGTGTATGGGCTCCACACCGCACACACTCGATCTGGTTGATTTCTAAATTCTTCATACACATCGCAACGATTTCGTCCAGGTTGTCTTCAGTGCCATCTTCACCGCCATCTTCGCCTTCTGTACCTTCGTCGCTATTACAGAAAAATTGTTCACAAACGTCGTCTATTTGCTTTTCCTGTATGAGATCGACTGCTTTTATGCCATTTGTGGCGTTGTCGATTGTCGCCGAGTACCACTGCCATGATTGGATACGGAATGTTTGGCCGAGTTTTAGTAATTCTCTTTTCAAGTAATCAGCCGTGTGACGCTCGGTCAACTCAACGACACCTAAAAATAAACCAAAACTGAAATAATACTGAGGCCAAGTGAAAATGGCTTACAGTATCCCATAGAAATTCGTAAAATTATTTTTTTTTTCATTTTAAACGGTCAACGTTGTCAAACAAAGTTTTCATTCCAGGAAATGAATTAATGGTAAATAATTGAGATTTTTAGTGTTTCTTTTACATTTTTTTACATAGAAGGGGGAGGGGGTCTGAAATCTAGATTTTTAGCGTTACGTAATTTGTGTACGACGCCAAACAGAATAGTCTACAGTAAAGTTCTTTTTTACACGATTCTACGTACCGTGCAAAAAAAAACCGTGTAAAAAAACCGCGTTATTTGGAAAAACGTCGTAAAAAGAACCATGTTAAATAAAACCGTGTAAAAATGAAACTGTGTAAAAAACAGCCTACTATAGTCTGTTACCGTTACTGTTACTAACTGTAACAATTTTACGCGAAGACGAAAAATCGTGCAAAAAAACCGCGTTATTTGAGAAAACGAAGTAAAAAAATCGCGTCATTTGGAAAATCGTCGTAAAAAAGAACCGTGTAAAATAAATCCGTGTAAAAATACCGTGTAAAAAAGACTTTACTGTATATACATAGAACTAAAAATATAACACGTCGATGTTGTACCATTATGTTACATATCAGAGTTTAGTCGACCATTGCAAATATTTTTATAGCCAAAACGGTTCGTTTGGACGGTGTGAGGTCTTCGACAATGATGTAGATAATAATTTTGTCTTTAAAAAAATACACTCTAAAACCATTTATTTTAAGAGATTCAAAAGTGAAATTAAAACTTATCTAAATAAGCTCATTTTTTCAAAATCCATTTTATTTTATAAAAACTACGAAAGATTACCTAAACATTGAGAACTATCCGATCATGGACATTATAAATAGAAACAAATATTTTTTTTAATTTCAAATATGACTTATCTAGAGCCAATATGTTGTAAGAGGGCATCTATAAAATACGTTATGCTTGATGGAAACGAAAAAAAATTAAAATAAAATTAAAATAAGTCGAAAATTTTGAAAATATTTAAAAAAATTATAATAAAAAAATACCCAAATAAAATAATACATACTAAAAATACAAAAAAAAATTAAAACAAATTAAAAAAAAATTTAAAAATAAAAGAATAATTTAAATTTTTAAAAGTTTGAGGAATTAAATAAAAACGAGTTGGCAAATCAATAATAAACCCTGATCAAATTTTTTCTTTAGATTTGACTGCAATTACACCAGGAACAATCACGAGATATATATTTTTGTAAGAAATGTAATTTTGACTTTTAGGGGGATGAGTCAAAAATAAAATTCTTCTTATCTATTCGAAAACAACAAATCATTTATATAAAGTAAAAAAAAAAATATTTTTTTTTCTCTGATTTGATTATGGGTCAGAATTCGTGAAACGGATCACTAAAAATCACGATATTTAATTTTTCAAATAAGTATTAAAAACTTCGAGTTTCACTCGGGAAGTTGATTTTACAATTTTTATTGAATTTGAGTAAGTTCTCAAGTTGTTATAGTCATTAGTCGTTGCGGCACCAACTTCGAAGGCCCATATCTTTAGATAAAAAAATAACATTACATGGTGTCAGCCAAGCCAAAATAACATTTTGAAAAAAAATTAACTGGTACATATTTTATAAAAATGCTCATCGTGTTAGATTTAAAAAAACAATTGGGTTGTTTCTTAGAGAAATATATTTTAAAATGTTTGTTTCCAAACATATTTTCTGCAACTTTGTCGAAGACAGCACACCTGTCTAACAAACCGCTCTGGCTCTCAAAATATTAGTAATGATCATCATTCATGAACCCTTCACAAAACTTAGTAGCAATTAAAAAAATACTAATATTACATAATGCATACTAAGCCCATAGGCACATCTAAGGAAAGTTTTAGCCAAATCAAAAATAACAACTAATAATAATTTTGAAATTGGGTCTTTTTCACGGCATCACATTTGTGGTACGAAATTATTAAGCATACAAGATAACTGCTCACCTAGAGACCGGCTGACGAGATTCAAATCCTTATAAAACTGAATGCTCACTCCCATCACACTTCTGTTCATCTTTGAAGTACAGTCGAATTTCATACTGAGGAGTTGGCCTTCCACCTCAGCCGTAATCAATTCAACAATCGCCTCACTTGTTTGTTGAATGGTTTTAACAATGCTGTGCCGATTAACTTTTAAGTTCAGGGCTTCAAGGATGGGATCTACGATATCCCGAAGTCCCTCCCACTCCATACTTGCAAAGGGGCAATCGTGGAGTGTACACAGTTTAACCAGCCCACCAATAATTTTTCGCCGGTGCACTCGCACTATCGTGGACTCATCCGGTTGCCCAGCGTGTTTAATTCGTTTGCGGCGCAAAAGGTTTTCTACTTCGTCATCTGGAAGCCGTTTTCCAAAATTCAAAATATTGAATTCAACGGGATGCTGCTCCCGGAGATGCCGATGGCAATTCGAAATAATAATAGTTTTTGGCCGGTAAGTGCAATTCTCCGCCGCGATGCACCTGAAACCGCCATCCTCTATTGCGAAAACTTGCCGAACTTTTTCGGATATATTAATCTTTTCTACTTTTTTGTCCATCCTGAGTCCTGACACACGTTTTATACAAGCAAGATCTCTAAACCAACTGGGAACTTGAACCTGCCACCAAAACAATCTCATTATGGGAGTAGGAGACAACACATTTTTTTTCACTCTCTTTTCGACAAAAATCACAATCATTGGCTGAATGAACATGAATGATTTTTGTTCATCATATGTACATATTGCGACTAACCCCATATACTCAGCTGTGCACATTTAGATACAGATGTTGTTGTTAGCTGTCACGACAAGAGGCGAATAGTGCGAAGGAAGAGAAAGAGAGTACGCCAGCAGGGATACTATATACATGGTGCTCCTTTGCAATCCTCGTAACTCGTCTTACACATAGATCTGCTTGCAAATGTGAGAAGAGTAAATGTATATCGCACACTGACAGAGATGTTAATGCATCACAAAGGAGATTTATATGTATTCAAAAATCGCTAGAAACGATTTTCTTCCATCGCTGGCCGTAATAGGCCCCAGGCAGTTGACATTAGAAAAAATTTTTTCGGCAGCAATATTAGCTGGAGTAAGCCTGTTTTGCTTACCCATATTAACGGTCATTTTCGAACTACCAACACTAGGCGGTATAATGTTCGAACTACCTGTAACCTGTGCATAAGTTAAACGGGTATGCAAAGGAGTAGGTAAACTATGCGTCACTGGTACGCTTGGAGAATTTTGTTTTGAAGTTGGTTTTAATTGAGAAATTGAATTTTGTTTACCTTGCCTTGCCTTAACAATTGCTAAACGGCATTGATAAAAATTTGACATATGGTTGCCGTTACAATTCGCACAGCGAAAATTTTTACTCTCTTTCACAGGACATGTGTCTTTTTTGTGAGAAGAGTCTCCACAATTAAGACATTTTTGGTCCATGTTACAGAATTTGGAACCATGGCCATAACGTTGGCAAGTACGGCATTGGGTGATATGCTTTTCACCTCCGCCATACTTCCTATAAATTTCCCACTTTACACGCACATTATACAAAGCATGTGCTTTTTCAAAAAATTTTAAGTTGTTAACCTCATTGCGGTTAAAATGAATTAAATAATTAACAAGGGAAATTCCAGTTCTCTGACTGTTTTCGCCTCGTGATTTTTGTTTCATTAGAATTACTTGGGTAGGGGCTATGCCAAGTAATTCTGTTAAAGTAAGTTTGATCTCATCAACGGTTTGATCGTTGGTGAGACCTTTCAAGACAACCTTAAACGGCTTGGTGTTCTTGGTGTCATATGTAAAAAATTTGTACATCTTGTCAGTTAAATACTGAACAAGACGATCACGACCCTTTACTGAGTCGGCTAATAAGCGGCATTCACCTCTACGGCCAATTTGATAGGTAACTTTAACGTCAGAAACAAACGTTGAAAGTTTCTTTTTGAATATATTAAATTCAGAAGAAATAGTTACCACAATAGGTGGAACTTTCTCCTTTTTTAAAGATTCTATATTTTGTATAGTTTCATTATTAATAACTTCCATTTCACCAGCTTCTTGCTCAGGCAAAATATCAAAAGGATTGTCACTACAGACACTCGATGTGTCAGAAAGAGATGCCTCTCTTTTCCTCCTCGCAGCGATGCGAGGTTTCTTTTTCCGTCCAGCCATTTCAGGTGATACGAAAAAAGTTAAAACAAATGTTAAATTCAAAAGTAGGTAGTCTTGAGAAAGACTGATGGGAAATAACTTTCAGGTAATCTTTAAAAGACACACTGACAAAACACAAACTTTGAAGCTATAGGCAGTCAAAGACCAGTCCACAAGCAACCGAAAAAACGTCTGATCTGTAGGACAGTTCAAGACGCACTGACTGATAAAAAATTAATAATAATTACTATTACTGTATACATAAAAAGTCTTAAAAAAACATACAGACAGGTTTAATGAGTTTTTATTATTAGCTTAAAGACAGGTTTATTATAAATTCCATATCTTAAAAAACCCCAATTCTGAAAAATCTATTTATTTTGAAAACCACAAAAAGTTACCTACACATTGATATGAACTTTGATAATCAAAAAACAAAAAAAGTAAAAACTTAGAAAAAAAAAATTTCAGATTTTTTACAGTGTATATTTTTTTTTTTTTTTTTTCTTCACATAACATTTATTTGACACGGCACAAATACAATTTAATGTTTAACGGCGCCAATTATATCTGTTGACTTAAAAACTAAAGCAAATTTTTTATCCTCGCTGCCGACTACGAGCTGAAATTAAGTCTAACTTAAAACTAGCATGGGATTTCCAATCAGTGTTTTGTTGTTCAATGGTCGTCTGATAATCGTCGAATGGCATGTATGGATTCGTTCTGCTGAGCCACGATGTCGTGAGTTGGGACAGAGGCTCGTAGTCCTTGGGTCCTGGTTCTGTTGTGCGGGGTCTGGTTGCTGGTTTTGTGCTTAAGGTTCAAACGTGTTCTTGTCGTTTTGTTGGGTGTAGACGGAGGGGAACGGGACTAGACTGGGGCGTGGATGGATTTCAGGAAAACGTATATAAGGGACATGTAGGATAGGGCACGGCTCGCCAAGACATCACGAACAGGAACAGCCGGCTGTCTACCCTCGGCATGCAGGGAAGCTATTAATTTAGACCTGGCGTCACGGTGTACAGGGCATGACCAAACCACATGCTCTATGTCGTGATAACCTTCACCACAGGCACAGATACCACTTTCCCCGAGCCCAACACGACGGAGGAGCGCGTCAAATCTATAGTGATTGGACATAAGCCGGGACATCACGCAAATGAAATCCCGACCTACATCCAACCCCTTGAACCACGGGTTCGTCGATACTTTGGGGATTATGGAATGTAACCACCTTCCCAATTCCCCTCTGGTCCAAGCATTTTGCCAACTGATGATCGTATTCTGACGTACAAGTGCGAAAAATTCATTAAAGGCAATTGGTCTTTCATAAATATCACCGTTTGTTGCGCCCACCTTAGCCAAAGAGTCCGCTTTCTCATTACCCGGTATCGAGCAGTGAGAAGGGACCCACGCTAAGGTAATCTGAGTAGATTTTTCGGATAAAGCACTCAGATGCTCCCGTATTTTCCCCAGGAAATACGGAGAGTGCTTAACATCTTTCATCGATCGGAGAGCCTCAATGGAACTGAGACTGTCCGTAAAGATGAAATAATGGTCCGTGGGCATTTTTTCGATAATCCCTAGGGTGTACTGAATTGCAGCTAATTCTGCGACGTAAACAGAAGCAGGATTATCGAGCTTATGGGAGACGGTTAAATTGTTATTGAAGATACCGAAGCCAGTGGACCCATCAAGAAGTGATCCGTCAGTGTAGTACATATTGTCGCAGTTGATGTTTCGATATTTATTGGAAAAAATTTTAGGGATCTGCTGCACGCGTAAATGATCCGGGATATCACGAGTTTCTTCTATCATGGATGTATCGAAAAACACAGTAGAATCAGAAGTATTTGATAAGTCGACACGATTTGGAATATTCGAAGAAGGGTTAATATTTTGGGACATGTGATTGAAATACAATGTCATAAAACGGGTTTGAGAATGAAGTTCGATTAACCTTTCAAAATTTTCAATCACGGGACGGTTCAGGACCTCACATTTGATTAGAATACGAGAAGACAGGCTCCAGAAGCGGTTTTGCAATGGTAGTACTCCAGCTAAAACCTCCAAACTCATCGTATGGGTCGACTGCATGCAACCTAAGGCGATACGCAAACAACGATATTGTATTCGCTCCAGTTTGATCAAATGTGTGTTTGCTGCGGAGCGGAAGCAGAAACACCCGTATTCAATAACAGACAATATCGTTGTTTGGTAAAGCCTTATAAGGTCTCCTGGATGGGCTCCCCACCATTGTCCGGTTATTGTACGAAGAAAATTCACTCTTTGTTGACATTTTTTCATCAGATACCTCACGTGACAACCCCAGGTGCCTTTAGAGTCGAACCAGACACCAAGATATTTGTGTACCAAAACCTGAGAAATCGTTTTACCCATTAATTGTGTTTGAAGCTGAGCAGGTTCATGCTTCCTAGAAAAAACTACTATCTCAGTCTTCTCCGGAGAGAATTCGATACCTAGCTGTAAAGCCCAAGCAGACAAATTGTCCAAGGTATCTTGCAATGGTCCTTGCAAATCGGCAGCTTTGGCTCCTGTAACAGAGATTACACTGTCGTCTGCAAGTTGTCTTATCGTGCATGAATTTGCCAGACATTCGTCGATGTCATTTACATAAAAGTTGTAAAGAAGGGGGCTTAAACATGAGCCCTGGGGAAGACCCATGTAGCTAATGCGAAAAGTTGCCAAATCGCCATGCGTAAAATGCATGTGCTTTCGGACAACAAATTGTGCAAAAAATTGTTCAAAATTGGAGAAAATCCTTGTCGGTGAAGTTTACCCGAAAGAATGTCAATAGAAACGGAATCAAAAGCCCCCTTAATGTCCAAGAACGCAGACGCCATTTGTTCTTTACGAGCATACGCCAGCTGAATATCTGTTGAAAGCAACGCAAGACAATCATTCGTCCCTTTGGCACGGCGGAAGCCAAATTGAGTTTCTGATAGTAGACCATTTGATTCGACCCAGTGGTCTAAACGACGGAGTATCATTTTTTCCATCAATTTCCGGATACAGGATAGCATTGCAATCGGCCTATAAGAGTTGTGATTAGAAGCTGGTTTCCCTGGTTTTTGGATGGCGATCACCTTCACTTGCCTCCAATCCTGCGGTACAATGTTTTGCTCCAGGAACTTATTGAACAAGTTCAACAAGCGCCTCTTGGCATTGCCGGGTAGATTCTTCAACAAGTTGAATTTGATTCTATCTAATCCAGGCGCGTTATTGTTACAGGACAGGAGGGCAACTGAAAGTTCTGCCATCGTAAAAGGTGATTCTATCGCGTCGTGGCCCGGAGACGCATCGCGAACAATATTTTGCTCAGGAACAGAGTCCGGACATACTTTCCTGGCAAAATCAAATATCCACCTACTTGAAGACTCCTCGCTTTCGTTGACCGTTACGCGATTCCGCATTCTTCGGGCTGTGTTCCAAAGAGTGCTCATCGATGTCTCCCTCGACGTCTCGTTCACGAACCGACGCCAATATCCACGTTTCTTTGCTTTAGCCAAGCTTTTAAGCTTGGTATCAAGCTCCGAATACCGTAAATAGTCGCCAGGTATACCTCCCGTCTGGTAGGCCTTAAACGCGTCGGATCTTTGCGTGTAGACATCGGAGCACTCTTGGTCCCACCACGGAGTGGGAGGCCGTTCTTTGATCGTTACGCCGGGATATTTCTTCGTTTGGGCTTGCAACGCGGCGTCGAGAATCAAGCCCGCGAGGAGGTTGTATTCTTCAAGTGGTGAATGATGTTGAATCGACTCGACCGCTTTTGAAATCATTTCCTCGTATAACTTCCAATCGACATTTCGTGTGAGGTCATACGGAATGTCAATTGGTCGCATGCGAGTTGACCCGTTAGTAATTGAAATAAGAATAGGCAGATGGTCGCTACCGTGAGGATCGAGGATTACCTTCCATGTGCAATCCAACCGTAGCGACGTCGAACATAAGGATAGATCCAAAGCGCTTGGGCGCGCTGGAGGTTTCGGGATACGTGTCATTTCATCGTTGTTTAAAATAGTCATGTCGAAGTCATCGCAAAGGTTATAGATTAAAGAGGAGCGGTTATCATTGTATGGGGAACCCCAAGCCACGCCATGAGAGTTGAAGTCTCCCAAAATCAAACGTGGCGAGGGAAGAAGTTCTATTAAATCAAAGAGCAGCCGTTGCCCAACCTGTGCTCTGGGAGGAATATATATTGAGGCAATACAAAGCTCTTTACCTTGTATTGTCATTTGACATGCGACAAATTCGATGCCTGGAATCGAGGGGAGGTTAATACGATAGAAAGAATAGCACTTTTTAATCCCTAAAAGTACTCCTCCATATGGGGTGTCTCGATCAAGGCGAATAATATTAAAATCATGGAAGTTGAGATCAATATTTGAAGTAAGCCAAGTTTCACAAAGGGAAAATGCATCGCATTTGTTTTTATTTATCAAAACTTTAAACGAATCAATTTTTGGTAAAATACTTCTACAATTCCACTGTAAGACAGAGATAGAATCCTTCATATACGCAGTTGAATTAGGCATCGAAGGATACAATCGCTGCAAGGAGAGGCCATTGGGCAGTCAACTGCTTCAAAAATGATCTAACTGTTGGGAGGAATGCTGTAAGCAAAATTTTAATTGGATCGGGTACATTGAAAGTTTCAAAAATCCAGTCCACAATGTCAGAAAATTTCACTAATCCAGAGTTTGTTTCATCAACTGGGAGTGTAAAAGGAGCAACTGGGGTTTTAGATGTTCCTGGCAGTGCTGGGAACTCCTTCTGGGACTTTAAATTTGCCAGCCCAGGAGGAGTTTGCTTCGGTTTTTCCGCAGCACTGTTTGGTTTGTTTGTATCTTTCATTTCACTTTGAGAAATCTTAGGACCTTTTCTGGGAAGTTTAGGAGAGGAAATATTTTTCCTCTTTCTAGACTCCCCAGGATTGGCGTAAGATGCTCCCGCTGGTGAATCGTCAGAATCGGTTTCTTCAGAGGGCAACAGATCGAAGGGGTTCGAAGTAACGGGAGAAGTGGTAACGGTCTTCTTCAGCATGTCAGCGTAGGAACGCTTTGAACGCTCTTTGAGAGACCGTTTTATTTTATCCCTGCGCTGCATGTACACCGCACATGTCGAGAGCTCATGCAGATTTTCTCCGCAGTGAATACACTTTTCAGCGTTAACACTGCAAGAATCTTCCGCATGAGACTCCCCACACTTGCCACAACGTGCCTTATTGCAGCAGTAGGCGGCTGTGTGGCCTAACTGCTTGCAATTCAGGCAGTTCATGACGCGGGGCACGTAGAGCCTCACAGGGAGACGAACCCGGTGGATCGAGACGTGGCTTGGTAGTGCAGACCCGGCGAACGTAACTCGAAACGAGTCTGACGGAGTGTATACTGTTTTGCCACCGATGATCGATGCTGACCGCAATTGCTTGCAGTCGAGCACCTTTACTTCGGGACACGTTTTGTTCTTAAAGCACCCTTTGGCACTTTGCAGTATACACTCGACGGACAGACTCGAGTCGGTTATGACACCGTCGATCTCCACGTCTCGTGCGGGTATGTAAACGCGATACTCGCGTGTGAAGAGCTCAGAGCAAGCTATATCGTTGGCCTCTTTCAGGTTACCGACCACGACACGGAGCTTGTTAGGCCGGACCTTGGAAATTTCGGTCACGCCCTTGTACTCCTTCGTCAGGTCTTTAGAAATCTGCAAGAGGTTCAACTGTTTCGATTTCGGTCCCGCCTTTGGCCGAAAATAAACAGTATAGCTGCCCTGGGCTCCGTCTGGGTAAAGCCTGGGGCGAGGGGGGACTGAAGAATGAACAGGGGAGGGGGTAACAGAAGGGTCAGGGTCAGAGGGGTTCGGGGATGGTGGCGCGGGAGGCGAGGGATCTACATCCATCGCGCTATGTTTAGCGCACTAGCGCTGACAAGAACACGTACCTTTTTATTTCTCCCTTCCAGTAAGGTTGGTTGTCCGATCGTTCGAAGTAGCAGCCGTTACAGCCAGCAGCACCAATACAGCAGCACCAAACAGCCACCAGCAGCGAGCCAGGTGTGAGATCACTCCACACAGCGATACGACTCGCTGACACTGATGGCTTCTTCTTTTTCCTCTTTTGTGTCTCGTCCACTGCTGTAGCACAATCCAGCCAGCAGCCAAATCGGCTTACGCACCAGCTGGCAGTCACGATGCGAAACAGTTGCACAAAGGAACGACCTTGAACCCGGATTTATTTCACTCGACCAGGCAAACAATGCCAACACTTGTTCACACGTCTTTTGTTTTATACTCTATCGGACCGATCACCAAACACGTCCAGTACTGATGCGTGTTCGGCACAGAATGAGT
Source organism: Wyeomyia smithii (assembly GCF_029784165.1). Lineage (NCBI taxonomy): Eukaryota > Metazoa > Arthropoda > Insecta > Diptera > Culicidae > Wyeomyia > Wyeomyia smithii. Next base: position 169,890,115 of record NC_073695.1, on the reverse strand, counting down.
GTATATTTTATTAAAAAGAAAAAAAATACCATCCTACAATAACGTGTAGGATGAGTACAACGATACACCGTGCCCCACTGCTGAGTCGAGAAAATTTCCAGCTCGAAAAGATCCTCGACCTGATCGGGAATCGAACCCGATGTCACAACCGTGTGGAAGAGCTAGCCGACCGACATCGCTAACCACAGAACCACGGGGACCACCATGTATACAGTGTAACAGCCAATTCGATGTGTATTGCCCGTGTAGTCAAACATGTCACAATGACGCCCCATCGCTTCTCATGATGACGACATACAACGACGAAAAGGGGTCCAAAAAATCGACACCCACGAATGAGAATGATAGAGCAAAAGCGGCTAGTCTCGATTTAGGCAAAGAAGCCATAATCGGAGGAGCAGGAACAGCACGTTGTAATTTACAATCCTGGCATTCCTGATGAACACGTTTATAAACAATGCGAACTCGTGGAATATGGAAACATTTACGAATTTCGTTCACACAGGTCTCATGACTTTGGTGATGATACCGTAAATGAACATCGCGCACGACGAGAGACGTAACCGGATGATCTCGTGGTAGAACGATAGGATACCTGCTGTTCTCGTCTACATAGTTACATTCACCCAGATGACTTCGAATCCGCATAACTCCCTGCTTATCGATAAACGGACTGAGCTTGAACAAGCTATTCTTTTTATGAAGACGATTATTGCCTGCTGTAAGTGTCGCTAGTTCATCCCCGTAAACATCTTCTTGCGCCTGCTTGAAGTGGAACATCTCAGCTTTAGAAAGTTCATCTCGGGTTACTGGTCCGCTTGCCTGTTGTTGTTTTTTTCTCTTCAAGCGGAGATTTGTCGCGAAACGTTGTGCAAGCGCCGTAATAAGTCGCAGACGGTTCCAGGAGGAAAAATTTTGTACTAACAGAAACCGGGGCTTCCCTTCGACGTGGTGTAACATGCTTGGACGGATTTCCTCCATAGTTACCGTGCAATTCAAAGATGATCTGGGCCAATCTTCTTTGGACTTCCACAAAAACGGTGGCCCAAGAAACCAACGACTCGTTGGTGAAAGATCGAGTTTGTGCTTTCATTTGGAGCCATCATCGGCCACATTGTCCTTCGAACCCAACCACCTCCAGTCGGTGACATCTGTCGCCTCTAGTATCTCGCCCACGCGGAACGCCACAAACTGAGAGTAACGTCGGTGGTCAGATTGCAACCAACACATAACGTCTCGAGCATCGGACCAGAAAAACTGTCGATCGATTTTGATGGAATGTCCCGCCACAATACTTTCAGCTAATCGCGTACCAATCACCGCAGCATGCAGCTCTAATCGGGGAATGGATACGAATTTCAGAGGTGCTACCCGGGTCTTACTTCCCAAGCAGCAAAATTTGTTTCGATAATGAACTTTGTGCATCACAGCAACAAATTCTTATGCGAAATTCAGTTTCAGATACATCTCAGTTTCATATACAATGACAAAAAAAGCGCAGGAGGTGGAGCCAATTGCAACATTTTCGTTGTTTCAACACAAGTTTCAAGAATGAAACCGCAATGTGTATGAACTTATGCATGGAATTTGATAACAACATGGTAAATGCTGCATTGCAAGTTCATGGCTTAGTTTTAAATATTGCTTCCCTTATCATGCCAATGCAATGGTCATTACCAGTTTTTAATTTTGCTTCTTCAATTCATCAGTACCTCAGCGTGATGATGAAATTCAAAGCAATTTATCATATTTCGTTTAGAGACCCACACTTTTTGGACGACTTCTAGTCCAAGCACCCAAAAGTTACAACGCAGTAAATAACCTCATCTCAAAAACAAATATAAGGCGAAAGATCGAGCAAAAGTTGCTGTTACATGGCCATGGGCGTAGCCAAAATTTCAAATAGAGGGGGGCAAGCTCTTCAAAATTTTAGAAGTAAAAAAAAGGTACACTAAGGTCGCTTTTTACGCGGTTGTTTTTGCGTGACCTTTTTTTATGTGGATTCCGGAATTTACGCGGTTTTTTTTACGTGGATTACGATATTTACGCGTTTTTTTACGCGGATTCCGGAATTTACGCGTTATTTTACGCGGCACGTATCCCCCGCGTAGAAAGCGACTTTAGTGTGTTTTGCAAAATAGAAATAAATACTAGTCTTTAGTGATTGTTACATTAAAGCAACCAGTGAAAAGTTGTCAGAGTGATAATCAGAGTGGAAATTTTGATTGTTCTTTGTCCAACCTCGAATATAAATAGATGTTCTTTAGTAAAAACTCCTAAGTTCAGTTGAACCTCTGGACATATTATTTTGGCGACGAGGATCTGAAGAATCCACGAACATGGCAGAAGATAGAGTTGATCAGCAGCCGCAACCGGGAATTCAAGATATAATTCACAAGATGGCCCACATTTTATAGCGGATAGCTGTCCAGCAGCAGCAGCGTCAGTATCAAACCCCGGCGCAGGTTTTGGAGTCCCTCTCTTCGAACATCATCGAGTTTGTCTTCAACGAAGAAAACGAAATTACGTTCGGACGTTGTTGTTTAACCGCTACCAGGATCTCTTCGAGAACGATGCAGACCAGTTGAATGATGCGGCGAAGATACGTTTACTTCTCCGGAAGCTGGACACCCATTCGCACAGCTTCCCAAGGACGTGAAGATTGAAGACACAGTCAAGATTCTCAATAAAATCTTCGGGCATCAAACGTCAAACGTTCCGGAAGCGGTTCATGTGTCTTTTCACGATTGTTGTTGAAAAAGCACTCAACCGCTGTTCAAATATTGTTGACCTCAGCCAGGTTTTTACCCGACGTAATGTACTGAACGAGCGTTCAATCGTGTATGTTTCCTTGGTAGAGCAAGTGCAATTTTAACTGCTTTCTCAGTCGCAGGGAAGAAAGAACGGGCTTTAGCTAGCAGGTCTATAAGATCCAACTCTTCCAAGTTCTTACGGTCTGCTCTCATACTGCTGCAATGTTAATACAAAACTTCCACCTCTCCAACAAAATTGTCAGCTTCCTAAAAAATTACGAAATTTTCGGTTTTGCGCGTGAATTCTTCCAACGACATGCGTATTACGTTAGCGGGATGCAGCAAGGACAACGCACAGGCAGGTGCACTATCTTCATCAAACCGTGTTTCCAGTGAGGTTACAAGGAATCAAGGTAAGGAATTGTCACAGCTCGGTTCCAATACTCCAAGCTAGTTGATGCAGGCGGATTTGCCCGGTACTTTTGCCGCTGCAATATCCTTGGTGGATCATCTGAAAAACCTTTGCAATTCCACGCAACATAGCACAAGCATTTCAATCAATTATTTTTTATCTGGCTGGTACTTTACACAGATGGGCTAAAGATATCGTTTTGTGCTATTAGAGTAATTGAAAACAAAATTCTGCACCAATTTCAACATTTAGGGGGGGGGGGGGGGGCGTTGCCTCCCTGCCCCCCTCTGGCTACGCCTATGTACATGGCTTCAGAACATGACAGCAACTTTTAGAAGTATTTTGTGTGTTTGTTTTTTGTATCTTGCAAGCATCACGTTGGCAACCTATATGCTCCACCCACTAGATCTATTCAGTGAAGGTTAGGTTTTCAAATGCCGTTTATACGTTTCAACAACAAATCTAACCTCGCGAATTACGTTTTTTTTTCTTCATCTATAGTTTATTTGACACGGCACAAATACAATTCAATGTTTAACGGCGCCAATTATATCTGGTTACTTTGGGTTACTGGGCTTACTTTCTAAAGTATCTTAATAACTAAAAGCAAATTTTTTATCCTCGCTGCCGACTACGAGCTGAAACTAAATCTAACTTAAAGCTAGAATATTTTGCATTAAAAGCACAGGTTTGCTGTTTGATGGTTTTCATTGCCATAGGTAAGCAGCATATTAAATTTGTTCCGCTGCTGGGCCAAGATATTACGGACTGGCATATTGGGTTGTTTCCATCGGGCCTTGAGAGTATCGTGCGGGTCTGATTGCTGTTTCCGGATCCGGGGTCTTAACGTGTTCTTGTCGTTTGGTTGGATGTAGGCGGAAGGGGATAGGACTAAACTGGGGCGTGGATGGATTTCAGGAAAACGTATATAAGGGACATGTAGGATAGGTCACGGCTCGCCAAGACATCACGAACAGGAACAGCCGGCTGCCTACCTTCGGCCTGCAGGGAAGCTATTAATCTAGACCTGGCGTCACGGTGTACAGGGCATGACCAAACAACGTGCTCTATGTCGTGATAACCTTCACCACAGGCACAGATACCACTCTCCCCGAGCCCAACACGACGGAGATGCGCGTCAAATCTATAGTGATTGGACATAAGCCGGGACATCACGCAAATGAAATCCCGACCTACATCCAACCCCTTGAACCACGGGTTCGTCGATACCTTGGGGTTTATGGAATGTAACCTCCTTCCCAGTTCCCCTTGGTCCAAGAATTTTGCCAACTGATGATCGTATTCTGACGTACAATTGCGAAAAATTCATTAAAGGCAATTGGTCTTTCATAAATATCACCGTTTGTTGCGCCCACCTTAGCCAAAAAGTCCGCTTTCTCATTACCCGGTATCGAGCAGTGAGAAGGGACCCACGCTAAGGTAATCTGAGTAGATTTTTCGGATAAAGCACTCAGATGTTCCCGTATTTTCCCCAGGAAATACGGAGAGTGCTTAACATCTTTCATCGATCGGAGAGCCTCAATGGAACTGAGATTGTCCGTAAAGATGAAATAATGGTCCGTGGGCATTTTTTCGATAATCCCTAGGGTGTACTGAATTGCAGCTAATTCTGCGACGTAAACAGAAGCAGGATTATCGAGCTTCTGGGAGACGGTTAAATTGTTATTGAAGATACCGAAGCCAGTGGACCCATCAAGAAGTGATCCGTCAGTGTAGTACATATTGTCGCAGTTGATGTTTCGATATTTATTGGAAAAAATTTTAGGGATCTGCTGCACGCGTAAATGATCCGGGATTCCACGAGTTTCTTCTATCATGGATGTATCGAAAAACACAGTAGAATCAGAAGTATTTGATAAGTCGACACGATTTGGAATATTCGAAGAAGGGTTAATAATCCAGCTAAGATCTCCAAACTCATCGTATGGGTCGACTGCATGCAACCCAAGGCGATACGCAAACAACGATATTGTATTCGCTCCAGTTTGATCAAATGTGTGTTTGCTGCGGAGCGGAAGCAGAAACACCCGTACTCAATAACAGACAGTATCGTTGTTTGGTAAAGCCTTATAAGGTCTCCTGGGTGGGCTCCCCACCATTGTCCGGTTTCTGTCACTCTTTGTTGACATTTTTTCATCAGATACCTCACGTGACAACCCCAGGTGCTTTTAGAGTCGAACCAGACACCAAGATATTTGTGTACCAAAACCTGAGAAATCGTTTTACCCATTAATTGTGTTTGAAGCTGAGCAGGTTCATGCTTCCTAGAAAAAACTACTATCTCAGTCTTCTCCGGAGAGAATTCGATACCTAGCTGTAAAGCCCAAGCAGACAAATTGTCCAAGGTATCTTGCAATGGTCCTTGCAAATCGGCAGCTTTGGCTCCTGTAACAGAGATTACACTGTCGTCTGCAAGTTGTCTTATCGTGCATGAGTTTGCCAGACATTCGTCGATGTCATTCACATAAAAGTTGTAAAGAAGGGGGCTTAAACATGAGCCCTGGGGAAGACCCATGTAGCTAATGCGAAAAGTTGCCAAATCGCCGTGCGTAAAATGCATGTGCTTTTCGGACAACAAATTGTGCAAAAAATTGTTCAAAATTGGAGAAAATCCTTGTCGGTGAAGTTTACCCGAAAGAATGTCAATAGAAACGGAATCAAAAGCCCCCTTAATGTCCAAGAACGCAGACGCCATTTGTTCTTTGCGAGCATACGCCAGCTGAATATCTGTTGAAAGCAACGCAAGACAATCATTCGTCCCTTTGGCACGGCGGAAGCCAAATTGAGTATCTGATAGTAGACCATTTGATTCGACCCAATGGTCTAAACGACGGAGTATCATTTTTTCCATCAATTTCCGGATACAGGATAGCATTGCAATCGGCCTATAAGAGTTGTGATCAGAAGCTGGTTTCCCTGGTTTTTGGATGGCGATCACCTTCACTTGCCTCCAATCCTGCGGTACAATATTTTGCTCCAGGAACTTATTGAACAAGTTCAACAAGCGCCTCTTGGCATTGCCGGGTAGATTCTTCAACAAGTTGAATTTGATTCTATCTAACCCAGGCGCGTTATTGTTACAGGACAGGAGGGCAACTGAAAATTCTGCCATCGTAAAAGGTGATTCTATCGCGTCGTGGCCCGGAGACGCATCGCGAACAATGTTTTGCTCAGGAACAGAGTCCGGACATACTTTCCTGGCAAAATCAAATATCCACCGACTTGAAGACTCCTCGCTTTCGTTGACCGTTACGCGATTCCGCATTCTCCGGGCTGTGTTCCAAAGAGTGCTCATCGATGTCTCCCTCGACGTCTCGTTCACGAACCGACGCCAATATCCGCGTTTCTTTGCTTTAGCCAAACTTTTAAGCTTGGTATTAAGCTCCGAATACCGTAAATAGTCACCAGGTATACCTCCCTTCTGGTAGGCCAAAAACGCGTCGGATCTTTGCGTGTAGACATCGGAGCACGCTTGGTCCCACCACGGAGTGGGAGGCCGTTCTTTGATCGTTACGCCGGGATATTTCTTCGTTTGGGCTTGCAACGCGGCGTCGAGAATCAAGCCCGCGAGGAGGTTGTATTCTTCAAGTGGTGGATGATGTTGAATCGACTCGACCGCTTTTGAAATCATTTCCTCGTATAACTTCCAATCGACATTCCGTGTGAGGCCATACGGAATGTCAATTGGTCGCATGCGAGTTGACCCGTTATTAATTGAAATAAGAATAGGCAAATGGTCGCTACCGTGAGGATCAAGAATTACCTTCCATGTGCAATCCAACCGTAGCGACGTCGAACATAAGGATAGATCCAAAGCGCTTGGGCGCGCTGGAGGTTTCGGGATACGTGTCATTTCACCGTTGTTTAAAATAGTCATGTCGAAGTCATCGCAAAGGTTATAGATTAAAGAGGAGCGGTTATCATTGTATGGGGAACCCCAAGCCACGCCATGAGAGTTTAAGTCTCCCAAAATCAAACGTGGCGAGGGAAGAAGTTCTATTAAATCAAAGAGCAACCGTTGCCCAACCTGTGCTCTGGGAGGAATATATATTGAGGCAATACAAAGCTCTTTACCTTGTATTGTCATTTGACATGCGACAACTTCGATGCCTGGAATCGAGGGGAGGTTAATACGATAGAAAGAATAGCCCTTTTTAATCCCTAAAAGTACTCCTCCATATGGGGTGTCTCGATCAAGGCGAATAATATTAAAATCATGGAAGTTGAGATCAATATTTGAAGTAAGCCAAGTTTCACAAAGGGAAAATGCATCGCATTTGTTTCTATTTATCAAAACTTTAAACGAATCAATTTTTGGTAAAATACTTCTACAATTCCACTGTAAGACAGAGATAGAATCCTTGCAGTTGAATTAGGCATCGAAGGATACAATCGCTGCAAGGAGGGGCCATTGGGCAGTCAACTGCTTCAAAAATGATCTAACTATTGGGAGGAATGCTGTAAGAAAAATTTTAATTGGATCGGGTACATTGAAATTTTCAAAAATCCAGTCCACAATGTCAGAAAATTTCACTAATCCAGAGTTTGTTTCATCAACTGGATGTGCAAAAGGAACAACTGGGGTTTTAGATGTTCCTGGCAGTGCTGGGAACTCATTCTGGGACTTTAAATTTGCAAGCCCAGGAGGAGTTTGCTTCGGTTTTTCCGCAGCACTGTTTGGTTTGTTCGTACTTTTCATTACACTTTGGGAAATCTTAGGACCTTTACGGGGAAGTTTAGGAGAAGAAACATTTTTCCTCTTCCTAGACTCCCCAGGATTGGCATAAGATGTTCCCGCTGATGAATCGTCAGAATCGGTTTCATCAGAGGGCAACAGATCAAAGGGGTTCGATGTTATGGTAGAAGTGGTCACGGTCTTCTTAAGCATCTCAGCGTAAGAACGCTTTGAACGCTCCTTAAGTGACCGCTTGATTTTATCTCTGCGCTGCATGTACACCGGGCATGTGGAGAGCTCATGCTGGTTTTCCCCACAGTGAATACATTTTTCAGCATTAACGCTGCAAGAATCTTCTGCATGAGTCTCCCCACACTTGCTACATCGTGCCTTATTGCAGCAGTAGGCGGCTGTGTGGCCTAACTGCTTGCAATTGATGCAATTCATAACACGGGGTACATACAATCGCACAGGCAAACGAACCCGGTCGATCGAGACGTGGCTAGAGAGTGCAGATCCGGCAAACGTAACGCGAAACGAGTCTGACGGAGTGTAAACCTTGTTACCGCCGACGAGAGACATGGACCGCAATTGCTTACAATCCAAAATCTTCGCCTGTGTTTCGGTATTTTTGAAGCAACCGGTTGCGCTTTTTAGGATACACTCGACAGACAGACTGGAATCGGTTATGACACCGTCGATCTCCACGTCTCGTGCGGGTATGTAAACGCGATACTCGCGTGTGAAGAGCTCAGAGCAAGCGATAGCATTGGCCTGTGTCAGATCACTGACCACGACACGGAGCTTGTTAGGTCGGACCTTGGAAATTTCGGTCACGGCCTTGTACCCCTTCGTCAGGTCTTTTGAAATTTGCAGTATGTTTAATCGCTTTGAATTCACTCCTGCCTTTGGACGAAAATAAACAGTATAGCTGCCCTGTTGAGATCTGTCCGGGTAAAGCCTGGGGCGAGGGGGGACTGGAGAATGAACAGGGGAGGGGGTAACAGAAGGGTCAGGGTCAGGGGGGTTCGGGGATGGTGGCACGGGAGGCGAGGGATCTATATCCATCGCGCTAAATGTAGCGCACGAGCGCACTAGCGCCGACAAGAACACGTACCTATTTACTTCTTCCTTCCAGCAGTGGTTGTCCGATCGTTCGAAGCTGCACCCAAAGCAGCCAGCGGCACCAGTACAGCAGCACCAATACAGCCACCAGCAGTGAGCCGGGTGTGAGATCACTCAGCACAGCGACACGGACTCGACTGTCAACTGATGGCCTTGAATAAAACACTCTTTTGTTTGGCTATTCGTACACACGGACCGGATTGTAATAGAACGACCACTTTGCACGTCCGTTTCTGTCGAGTGTTCGACGCGGAATGACGCGAATTACGTTGTTGGTGTGAAGATTTTTGAAGCAGCGATGCAACTTTTGTTGTTGCTTGTTTCTTTACAATTTCATCGTAGTAACAAAAAATGTTTCTTAAAACCTCGGAATTTCATTAGTGCAACAAATGATCACAATTTATTTTTTTATTATGTTTCAATTGTTGCTTGGGTTCCCACTAGGGCGCAGTGGATGGTTCCGTTTTTTTCTAAACGGAAATAAGAAACAGCCGCGTATCCGAGCTCACTAGCATCAACGAACGTATGAAGCTCTATCTCTACTTCGTCGACTTCCCAGCAAACAAATTGGTTCTTATAACTCACGCTCAACTCTGTTAAGTGAACCCTTATTTGGTAAAAAATGACCATACAAGATGCATGAAATGCGCCTATGTGTACAAATCTGGAGGCCATATACGTACATTGTAAGAAAAAATTGGTTACGATTTTTTATAACTTCGCATGCTCTCTTAAATGGCCCCATTTGAAACTTTAAATTGCATTCTATACGACTTAGAGAATTGACGCATTTTACAATTTTGTATGACACGTTAAATGGCTTCATATATAACCTGATATTGCGTTTAGAGGATTTAAGTTTTATACGATATAAACAAATTTAATTTTGCATTTTATGTAATTTCGAACTTGACATGCACATTTGAGCGACTTAAAATTAACATCCTTATACGACTTCTGGTTTGCTGGGTTAATTCTCAGCTCGGTAATAGCAACGGGGTATTCTTACTGACTCGAGCTCCGGCAGTGCCCGTAACCATGTACGCCATTTTTCTAGCTCTCTTTCTCCGATTTGTTCATCCCATCCAGTCTTTGCTCTCCAAACCTCCTGGATAAGTATCTTAAGATATATCAAATAATGCGCTATGAGACCTAAAGGATCGTAGATAGCCATCAATGTAAGAAGTAAATCCCGCTTGGTTGGGTTGGTGATTCCTTCTAGAAGATCCCTGTTGCGGTTTGTGCAAAGTTTGTACCGAAAGTTGTCTGTCTCAGTGTTCCACCACATACCGAGAACCTTTTCCATGGCTAAATCCGAGTTCATTTCCAATGATTCTTCATGTTTTGGCGTTTCCCCTAAGCTTGCTAACACTCTTGGTGAGTTAGAAACCCAGTTTCTCATATGGAAGCCTCCTTCGCGATGAACATATCGTACCTCTTTCGCTAGTTTTATAGCTTCTTCCTCCGTGGCTACACTGGTCAACATATCATCAACATAGTGCCTACTATGAATAGCCTCGACGGCGGCGGGATACTCACGCGCGAATCGGGATGCGTTTTTATTTAAAACAAAGATCGCTGTGCTAGGTGAACATGTCGCACCGAAGGTTACCACCTGCATAACGTAAGCGCAAGGTTCCGTCGTGCTCTCGTTAGCGCACCACACAATCCGTTGACTGTCCTCATCTTCAGAATTCATCACGATTTGATTCTCTAAACTTATACAAAACCGGTGGTAAATCGTTTAGCTGATCAGGGCCTTTCATAAGCACGGAATTCAGTGAAACACCACCGAAGGAAGCTGCCGCATCGAAAACAATCCGCACTTTCCCTGGCTTGTTGGGATTGAACACTGGGAAGATTGGTAAATACCAGGTTCTACTTCCGGTGTTTCGGCTCTCCTCCGATGTAAGCTTACGAACATATCCTTTGCGTTCGTAATCCGCCATCTTGGACCGCAATATTTCCGCCAGTTCTGGTTCGCGTTCCATCCTTTTTATTAAACAACGATGCCGTCTTAGAGCCACAGAGCGGTTGTTAGGTAAACGTACATCGTCATATTTCCAGAGTAGTCCCACTTGGTAGCGCCCATTTTGGTAACTCGTGATCTCGTGTAGTTTTGAAAGTGCACGTTCATCTTCCTTGGAAAGCAGTTGGTTCTGCGGTGCACTAATTCCTAGGCTGTCAATCGCGAAGTATCCCTTCACCATTTCGTGTAAGTCTCTATCGGATTCATATGAGTGGAAGCAGATACTGTAGATATGAGTGACGTTATTTGATGCATGATCATCGTCTGACGAACACGTTCCATAGATCGTCCACCCAAGCCGTGTCACTCGCATATTGTTCATTCCAATCAATATTTTGGGTTGAACATTACTATAAGATTCTATTGACAACCCGTCGAGATGAGAATATTTTCCTTTCAACTTATGAATGGACAGAGATTGGGATGGTAGTTTTAATTCTTTAACCGTATAGACATCAGTTAAATTATTTTTTGAGTTTCTATCATTTGTCCCAGAGATACCTAACGAAACACGCATAGCATTGTTTTCATACCGACAAGTATCTGCCGTCCAACGTCAACATAGTGGGTGCTTTTTGCCTTTCAAGTTCAGTTCCTTCGCCAAACAATCTTCCATCAGCGTGAGAGACGAGCCACTATCCAAAAACGCATGAGTGTGCAACTTGATCCCGTTTTTTTTTTTCCTCATCTATAGTTTATTTGACACGGCACAAATACAATTCAATGTTTAACGGCGCCAATTATATCTGGTAACTTACTCTCTAAAGTATCTTAATAACTAAAAGCAAATTTTTTATCCTCGCTGCCGACTACGAGCTGAAACTAAATCTAACTTAAGCTAGAATGTTTTGCATGAAAAGCACTGATTTGTTGTTTGATGGTTTTCCATCGCCATAGGTAAGCAGCATATTGAATATGTTCCGCTGCTGGGCCAAGATATTACGGACTGGCATATTGGGTTGTCTCCCTCGGGGCCTGAGAGTATCGTGCGGGTCTAGTTGCTGTTTCCGGATCCGGGGTCTTAACGTGTTCTTGTCGTTTGGTTGGATGTAGGCGGAAGGGGATAGGACTAAACTGGGGCGTGGATGGATTTCAGGAAAACGTATATAAGGGACATGTAGGATAGGTCACGGCTCGCCAAGACATCACGAACAGGAACAGCCGGCTGCAGGGAAGCTATTAATCTAGACCTGGCGTCACGGTGTACAGGGCATGACCAAACAACGTGCTCTATGTCGTGATAACCTTCACCACAGGCACAGATACCACTCTCCCCGAGCCCAACACGACGGAGATGCGCGTCAAATCTATAGTGATTGGACATAAGCCGGGACATCACGCAAATGAAATCCCGACCTACATCCAACCCCTTGAACCACGGGTTCGTCGATACCTTGGGGATTATGGAATGTAACCACCTTCCCAGTTCCCCCTTGGTCCAAGAATTTTGCCAACTGATGATCGTATTCTGACGTACAAATGCGAAAAATTCATTAAAGGCAATTGGTCTTTCATAAATATCACCGTTTGTTGCCCACCTTAGCCAAAAAGTCCGCTTTCTCATTACCCGGTATCGAGCAGTGAGAAGGGACCCACGCTAAGGTAATCTGAGTAGATTTTTCGGATAAAGCACTCAGATGTTCCCGTATTTTCCCCAGGAAATACGGAGAGTGCTTAACATCTTTCATCGATCGGAGAGCCTCAATGGAACTGAGACTGTCCGTAAAGATGTAATAATGGTCCGTGGGCATTTTTTCGATAATCCCTAGGGTGTACTGAATTGCAGCTAATTCTGCGACGTAAACAGAAGCAGGATTATCGAGCTTATGGGAGACGGTTAAATTGTTATTGAAGATACCGAAGCCAGTGGACCCATCAAGAAGTGATCCGTCAGTGTAGTACATATTGTCGCAGTTGATGTTTCGATATTTATTGGAAAAAATTTTAGGGATCTGCTGCACGCGTAAATGATCCGGGATTCCACGAGTTTCTTCTATCATGGATGTATCGAAAAACACAGTAGAATCAGAAGTATTTGATAAGTCGACACGATTTGGAATATTCGAAGAAGGGTTAATATTTTGGGACATGTGATTGAAATACAATGTCATAAAACGGGTTTGAGAATTAAGTTCGATTAACCTTTCAAAATTTTCAATCACGGGACGGTTCAAGACCTCACATTTGATAAGAATACGAGAAGACAGGCTCCAGAAGCGGTTTTTCAATGGTAGTACTCCAGCTAAGACCTCCAAACTCATCGTATGGGTCGACTGCATGCAACCCAAGGCGATACGCAAACAACGATATTGTATTCGCTCCAGTTTGATCAAATGTGTGTTTGCTGCGGAGCGGAAGCAGAAACACCCGTATTCAATAACAGACAATATCGTTGTTTGGTAAAGCCTTATAAGGTCTCCTGGGTGGGCTCCCCACCATTGTCCGGTTATTGTACGAAGAAAATTCACTCTTTGTTGACATTTTTTCATCAGATACCTCACGTGACAACCCCAGGTGCCTTTAGAGTCGAACCAGACACCAAGATATTTGTGTACCAAAACCTGAGAAATCGTTTTACCCATTAATTGTGTTTGAAGCTGAGCAGGTTCATGCTTCCTAGAAAAAACTACTATCTCAGTCTTCTCCGGAGAGAATTCGATACCTAGCTGTAAAGCCCAAGCAGACAAATTGTCCAAGGTATCTAGCAATGGTCCTTGCAAATCGGCAGCTTTGGCTCCTGTAACAGAGATTACACTGTCGTCTGCAAGTTGTCTTATCGTGCATGAGTTTGCCAGACATTCGTCGATGTCATTTACATAAAAGTTGTAAAGAAGGGGGCTTAAACATGAGCCCTGGGGAAGACCCATGTAGCTAATGCGAAAAGTTGCCAAATCGCCGTGCGTAAAATGCATGTGCTTTTCGGACAACAAATTGTGCAAAAAATTGTTCAAAATTGGAGAAAATCCTTGTCGGTGAAGTTTACCCGAAAGAATGTCAATAGAAACGGAATCAAAAGCCCCCTTAATGTCCAAGAACGCAGACGCCATTTGTTATTTGCGAGCATACGCCAGCTGAATATCTGTTGAAAGCAACGCAAGACAATCATTCGTCCCTTTGGCACGGCGGAAGCCAAATTGAGTATCTGATAGTAGACCATTTGATTCGACCCAATGGTCTAAACGACGGAGTATCATTTTTTCCATCAATTTCCGGATACAGGATAGCATTGCAATCGGCCTATAAGAGTTGTGATCAGAAGCTGGTTTCCCTGGTTTTTGGATGGCGATCACCTTCACTTGCCTCCAATCCTGCGGTACAATATTTTGCTCCAGGAACTTATTGAACAAGTTCAACAAGCGCCTCTTGGCATTGCCGGGTAGATTCTTCAACAAGTTGAATTTGATTCTATCTAACCCAGGCGCGTTATTGTTACAGGACAGGAGGGCAACTGAAAATTCTGCCATCGTAAAAGGTGATTCAATCGCGTCGTGGCCCGGAGACGCATCGCGAACAATGTTTTGCTCAGGAACAGAGTCCGGACATACTTTCCTGGCAAAATCAAATATCCACCTACTTGAAAACTCCTCGCTTTCGTTGACCGTTACGCGATTCCGCATTCTTCGGGCTGTGTTCCAAAGAGTGCTCATTGATGTCTCCCTCGACGTCTCGTTTACGAACCGACGCCAATATCCGCGTTTCTTTGCCTTAGTCAAGCTTTTAAACTTGGTATCAAGCTCCGAATAACGTTTAAAGTCGTCGGCATCTTCTGTATCCCGGAAGGTCAGATACGCGTCGGATCTTTGCGTGTAGACATCGGAGCACGCTTGGTCCCACCACGGAGTGGGAGGCCGTTCTTTGATCGTTACGCCGGGATATTTCTTCGTTTGGGCTTGCAACGCAGCGTCGAGAATCAAGCCCGCGAGGAGGTTGTATTCTTCAAGTGGTGGATGATGTTGAATCGACTCGACCGCTTTTGAAATCATTTCCTCGTATAACTTCCAATCGACATTCCGTGTGAGGTCATACGGAATGTCAATTGGTCGCATGCGATTTGACCCGTTATTAATTGAAAAAAGAATAGGCAAATGGTCGCTATCGTGAGGATCAAGGATTACCTTCCATGTGCAATCCAACCGTAGCGACGTCGAACATAAGGATAGATCCAAAGCGCTTGGGCGCGCTGGAGGTTTCGGGATACGTGTCATTTCACCGTTGTTTAAAATAGTTATGTCGAAGTCATCGCAAAGGTTATAGATTAAAGAGGAGCGGTTATCATTGTATGGGGAACCCCAAGCCACGCCATGAGAGTTGAAGTCTCCCAAAATCAAACGTGGCGAGGGAAGAAGTTCTATTAAATCAAAGAGCAGCCGTTGCCCAACCTGTGCTCTGGGAGGAATATATATTGAGGCAATACAAAGCTCTTTACCTTGTATTCTCATTTGACATGCGACAACTTCGATGCCTGGAATCGAGGGGAGGTTAATACGATAGAAAGAATAGCACTTTTTAATCCCTAAAAGTACTCCTCCATATGGGGTGTCTCGATCAAGGCGAATAATTTTAAAAATCATGGAAGTTGAGATCAATATTTGAAGTAAGCCAAGTTTCACAAAGGGAAAATGCATCGCATTTGTTTTTATTTATCAAAACTTTAAACGAATCAATTTTTGGTAAAATACTTCTACAATTCCACTGTAAGACAGAGATAGAATCCTTGCAGTTGAATTAGGCATCGAAGGATACAATCGCTGCAAGGAGGGGCCATTGGGCAGTCAACTGCTTCAAAAATGATCTAACTGTTGGGAGGAATGCTGTAAGAAAAATTTTAATTGGATCGGGTACATTGAAATTTTCAAATATCCAGTCCACAATGTCAGAAAATTTCACTAATCCAGAGTTTGTTTCATCAACTGGATGTGCAAAAGGAACAACTGGGGTTTTAGATGTTCCTGGCAGTGCTGGGAACTCCTTCTGGGACTTTAAATTTGCAAGCCCAGGAGGAGTTTGCTTCGGTTTTTCCGCAGCACTGTTTGGTTTGTTCGTACTTTTCATTACACTTTGGGAAATCTTAGGACCTTTACGGGGAAGTTTAGGAGAAGAAACATTTTTCCTCTTCCTAGACTCCCCAGGATTGGCATAAGATGTTCCCGCTGATGAATCGTCAGAATCGGTTTCATCAGAGGGCAACAGATCAAAGGGGTTCGATGTTATGGTAGAAGTGGTCACGGTCTTCTTCAGCATCTCAGCGTAAGAACGCTTTGAACGCTCCTTAAGTGACCGCTTGATTTTATCTCTGCGCTGCATGTACACCGGGCATGTGGAGAGCTCATGCTGGTTTTCCCCACAGTGAATACATTTTTCAGCATTAACACTGCAAGAATCTTCCGCATGAGTCTCCCCACACTTGCTACATCGTGCCTTATTGCAGCAGTAGGCGGCTGTGTGGCCTAACTGCTTGCAATTGGTGCAATTCATAACACGGGGTACATACAATCGCACAGGCAGACGAACCCGGTCGATCGAGACGTGGCTAGGGAGTGCAGATCCGGCAAACGTAACGCGAAACGAGTCTGACGGAGTGTAAACTTTTTTACCGCCGACGAGAGACATGGACCGCAATTGCTTACAATCCAAAATCTTCGCCTGTGTTTCGGTATTTTTGAAGCAACCGGTTGCGCTTTTTAGGATACACTCGACAGACAGACTGGAATCGGTTATGACACCGTCGATCTCCACGTCTCGTGCGGGTATGTAGACGCGATACTCGCGTGTGAAGAGCTCAGAGCAAGCGATAGCATTGGCCTGTGCCTGATCACTGACCACGACACGGAGCTTGTTAGGTCGGACCTTGGAAATTTCGGTCACGGCCTTGTACCCCTTCGTCAGGTCTTTTGCAATTTGCAGTATGTTTAAACGCTTTGAATTCACTCCTGCCTTTGGACGAAAATAAACAGTATAGCTGCCCTGTTGAGATCCGTCCGGGTAAAGCCTGGAGCGAGGGGGGACTGGAGAATGAACAGGGGAGGGGGTAACAGAAGGGTCAGGGTCAGGGGGGTTCGGGGATGGTGGCACGGGAGGCGAGGGATCTATATCCATTGCGCTAAATGTAGCGCACTAGCGCCGACAAGAACACGTACCTCTTTACTTCTTCCTTCCAGCAGTGGTTGTCCGATCGTTCGAAGCTGCACCCAAAGCAGCCAGCAGCACCAGTACAGCAGCACCAATACAGCCACCAGCAGTGAGCCGGGTGTGAGATCACTCAGCACAGCGACACGGACTCGACTGTCAACTGATGGGCTTGGATTAAAAAGATCTATTCACGGTGCACAGATCAAAACTGCAGCTGGTATTTTGCACCAATACAGCCAAAGTTGTGAGCCGGGTACAGAACGTATCGACACAACTCACAATCTAGTTGGCCTTTAGCGCGAATAATACACTCTTTTGTTTGGCTATTCGTACACACGGACCGGATTGTAATAGAACGACCACTTTGCACGTCCGTTTCTGTCGAGTGTTCGACGCGGAATGATGAACTTGATCCCGTTGTTGTTGATGAGTGTTGCACGATTTAGTTTCTCGGGAACTGCCAGCGACGGGGTTTTGAAAAGTTTGCGTTTGTTGTGTGAAACCTGACGGCTGTAGTGAAACTGGTATTTCTTTAGCATCATTGTGCATGAGACGATGGTGCTTGTATACACATCCGTTCTTACCGCATGGTTTTCCAACCTTACACGAGCCTCGGTGACTGCCTAGACAACTACGGCATAGCTTATGCTCGCGGAGTGCAGCCCAACGTGCCGAAAGATCCATCGAGGCAAAAAGCTTACAGATCTTCACGGATTCACAACTGCCCTTGCAAATTGCACAGCCAACATTTTTTGCGCACTGATTAGGCTCCGAAGTTGTTTCGGTATGCGCATTTAAAAAACCTTCATCCTTACGACCGCGGCGTGAGTTGGTGTCAAAGGATCTCGCCAACTGTGGCATCGTTACTGTACTTGCTGCTTCTGCCAGTTGGTATAACCAGTCACTAAAGTCTGACAGTGTTACCAGCCGCAGAGACTGACGATGGGTAGCCCAGTTTAAACGAATCATTGGCGGTAGCCTGTCAGTAAGGCTGTGTAGTAGAGTTAAATCACATTAATGTTCCTCTAATTCACAAGCCTTCACTGTTGCTACCATGTTGCGAACAGCTAGCGCAAAATCGACGAGTGTACCTAAGCAGTCCGCTTTGGGTGCCGAAGAGCATTTATTTTCTGGAGAAGTGAGTGAACAATAATTTCAGGACGGCCGAATAGCATTCTTAAGGTTGAGAGTGCGCGTTCCAGGTTGACGGGATGTAGTAGCTGGCATTTGACTGCTTCGAATGCTTTTCCTTTTAGACACTTCTGTAAGCGGGCCATATTTTCCTCTGCTGAAAATCCACACAAATTTGTCGTGTTCTCATACGTGGCGAAAAACAACGGCCACTTCTCAGGTTCACCACTGAAGATCGGTAGTTCTCTGGCAACTGCGTGACGGGCAGCGATTTGACTTTTATTCAGCAACGTTGTTTCCATGACGGTAGGCATTTCGTGCGACTCATATGGATGGCTCTCTTGCAGAGCATCATTTGAAAGACCGGCAGATGAAGCGAACGCGGAACCGTTGGGACGCGGAGGATGCCGAAACAACGCAGTTGGTCGTTGAATGAACTTAGATGGATTCAGTACTGGAATATGCGATCGTTGCTTGGCGCGGGGTAGAGAAAATCGCTAACTACAAACTGGGAGAGTCCAGAAAATTCAGTGGAAAAGCGAGGCGTGTGATTTGCAACTGAATCGTGCGCGATTGGGACGAATGGCGACATATTATTTCTCGAAAAGGGACGAGGTGGCAGCTCATGTTGAGCTGACGATGGATGACTTCTCACGGTGAGATTATTCGGTTCCAACATCAATTGAAACCTTCGCAGGAGAAATTTGTGCTCAAGAGCTTCTTGCTCTCTCAGTAATTGGGTACGAAGTTCTGGCGGCAGTTTGTTGATTAGGTCCGGATCCACAGTCGTGTTTTGGTCGGTCAAGTGTCCACCTGGGATGTGAGCAATCGGTGTATGTTGGTGAGGTGATAGTGGCGGTCGAGGTGTACGAGGACGGGGGGTCGGTGTACAAGATGATGATGAACGCGGGGAAGGCACTGGTGGCGCCAATGGTCTCGGTGATTTTGGAGCAGGAACTTTAGCACTGGTGCATTCCTGGCAGCTCCAATCTCGATTCGCTACATCTTCTTTTACTCCGACACAATGGAAATGATACCATTGTTCGCAGTCGTCACAACTCACCATTTCTAGGTTATCCGTATCTCGGCAGAGCGTGCATGATTGCTCAGTTTCTGAGTTTTTTCTGGGTTTTCTCTGGACATCGTCGATGATCCAAAACGAAAATTTTAAAATGTTACCAATGTAACAAGGAAACAACTTTTCCGATATTTTAAATCGTCTATTTTGCACACTGCGATTAAAATTTTCCTGAAAGAACGAATTGCGTGTGTTACTAATTTTTTTGTTACATCACATGTACTCACGTTTGTACGTTTCCTACTTCGTAACGCAAATTCAATCAGGATGCTTTAAGTATAACAAATCTATTACAAATGTGATTAGCAATTAGGTACAATTTAGAATTAAATTTTATGTCAGCTTACATATGAGCAAACAAATGCATGAATTGAATCCTTCGTATAGTAATCTTTGACTAACCTATAAATTTGATCATTTGATTTTAGTTTTACTGTTAATTTAACTTTTTAACATCTTACCGCTTTTGAGCAGCTAGAAATTTACTTTCAACTTAGGCACTAATAAGAATAAATTTTTACTGCCCTGTAATTTTATAAGTCTAACACGTTGCGGAAATCTCTTCTGTCGGTTATCGGCTGCAGTCTGCTCCCCTCCGTTATCGCTGGCCAAGTTACAGAGGTGTCAGTCCGTTCGCTATAGCAGTTTGCTCGCCGTAGCTTTCGGCGATGAAGCACCGCACAGGGTATGCAGGCAACAATCATCATAAATTCCAGTGTTCAATGCATATGGATTCTTTGGCTAAAACTTTGAATAAAAGGTATCACCTGGAACCTAAAGAAAAACCTTTGCCCCAAATTGAGATAAGTTGAAAAATTTGTTAGGTTTTTGTTAGTTTAGTGTTAGTCTATAGCAAAAAATCTGTTTACTCTAGAACATTATTCTCTAAAAATCATGATGAATATGAAAAAAAAATATAAATTATCGTCAACCGCATACATCCAACACGTGCGGGGATTGCCTTGTAGTCGTCGGCCCTTCTCCGGGTCTATGCTACGTGCTGCATGTAACCTACCGTGTTCCATCAGCTTGACAATATCACCATATTTGTATACTCCGTGCAGGTCGTGATTAATGCACTTGTGGGACATTGCATGTTCTTGTTTGTCATCGAGTATTGATCGCAAGATTCGGCCTCCTTCCACGTCCACGATTTATACCCATAGAACGCCACCAGGGGGATCAACATATTTCGCCATCACCAGTTACGGGTGTACCAAGATAGACACAATCATCAATCTTTTCGAAAATATCCCAATCCTTCACAACCCCAGCACCAACGCCCGTAGGACTACTATGCTTTCTGCCAACTACTTCGTTTTGGCTGTGTTTTTGGTAAGTCCAATTTTCTCAGCTTCCCTTCTGAGGGCTGTAAAGACCTCCTTCACAGTTCTACGATTAGCACCGCTGGTATCAATGTCATCCGCAAAACCAAGAAGCATTGGAGATTTCGTGATTATGGTGCCGCTCCTCTGCACACCTGCCGTACATCCCCTATACAGAATACGTTGAAAAGCAAGTTCGAGAGCCCGTCCCCTTGCTTCAGACCACCCAACGTCATAAACGTGTCCCCACTCGCTGTCATGATGCTTGGTATGAAACCATCCATAAACATATAAACCGACTGCAACTTGTGTTCTCGAAACTTGTCGAGGATCTGCCACAAGGTGAACATCAGGCCCGTCGCAGATCGTCCAATTCGAAAACGGCACTGGTATTCACCAACAAAGGCTTCCTGCAACGGCCTCAGTCTAGAGAACAGGATGTGGGAGAGAATTCTATATGCAGAATTGCGGAAGGCATCGGTACGGTCAGTTCGTGTCCTATCTTATAGATAGGGCATATGAGTTTTTCCAGCCAGTCCGTAAGAAGTTTTCCCTAAGACCATACCCTACAGATAATCTTATAGATAGGGCATATGAGTTTTTCCAGCCAGTCCGTAAGTAGTTTTCCCTAAGACCATACCTTACAGATAATCTGGTGAATCGCATTACATGGGGCTCCGGGTGCGGTTTTTGCATAGAAACACGACATGACGTGTTTTGCAACCACCACTCAGTGTTAGTGTTAGACAGACACTGAGTGGCAACTGCGAAACACGCCGTATTATGTTTCAAAAATACCCCTTGGTGCAGAGCGTGGTTTGGACATTGCTTTTCGGCAAACAGGTTCAACTCTATTGCACATGGCAGGAACTGGCACGATCCGGTTCCTAATTCCGGTAATCGCCATAAAGGAGCTCCTCGTGCTCTTCGCCTCCGCGAGGACACGATCGTAGTGATCACGTTTCTTGCGGCGGTGAAGCTGTTTTCGGCAGCTCTATCTTCTTGGTACATCTCCCGCTTCTGACGCGTCACACGATTTACGGCTCCTATCGTGTTAGCGTAGGTCCGATTGTTTCCTCCGTCATTACTAGGCACTCAGCATCAAATCACGCACTATGCGTGGTTCCTACCGCCATGCCTATCACCTCTAGCGCTGTTTCACTGACCCACGACGCGGGTGTGCTTCCACTGCTCGTTCAGGTGCACTTTCACTGGTTCATCGATAAGTCCATCAACTTTACGAGTGCACTGTGCAGTAACTCCATCCGCTAATAACCTCTAGACAGGGCCAGATTTGGGCGTTGGGGGGCCCGGGGCACATTTGCCCCCTTGCCCCCCCCCCCCTCAAATCCGGGCCTGTCTCTAGATGGTCGAACGTATCTGAATGGGTAAAATCAAACAATATGTACAGGTTATTTTGGCATGTTTCTGGTTTCTCTAACTATTTGTATTTTTGTGGCGCATTCAAATAAGCTTTCGGAGAAGGCAAGCTGAAAACCACAGGTCTTTTCGTAATATCAGCTAATCTAAAATACATCTCTGTATATTACTAACGACAGAAAAAATGGTTTATGTTTTATTGCACGTTGGAATAAGTTTCAATTGAAAATATGAAATAAACAAATTTTGACTTTGTACATATTCTTAAACGACATTATTATTGCTTCAGCCACTGTTTGTAACATTCTCCCCAAGAATTTCCAGCTTGTCCAATAATCATATCAGATTCATCATCCGATGAAATGCATGGAGAATTTCCTATTGACATACAAGACTGTAATCTCTCTAGCAGATCAGTAGCAACTGGAGCAAATTCTTCCCAAAATATGTCTGGATCCTCTCCGTTGAATAATTTAACTTCATCTAAAACGAACATACCAGTCCACATTTAATGTCCCATGACAATATAACCGAACTTACCCAAACACTCAGCTAAATCCCCACAGATGTAATCGACCTCTAAATCACCCAAAGCGTTGACCACGTTTCCACAATCAATTAAATAATTCCACATTGCTTGACATGCTATACCAGCTAGAATCCAATCCTGCGTTGACGCACCGCGCTGTAAAAGTTTGCGCAGCAATATTGGGCCTTGCATCTCCCGAAAAGGGGCCCTCCGTTCCCAATCACCCAAAACATTAACAAGAACTCCACAAGATGTGACCAGAAGTTCAATATTATCCGACTCCAAGCATTGTACCAAAATGTGTAACCCATTTTCTGAGCAAAAGGTTTGACGTGCTTCCTCATTCCGAGTCATATTACCAAGAACACGTGCAACCTCCGAGCGGGCAGAACTTGATTCTGTGTTGAGTATGCTGCATAGAATCCCGCAGATATCCTTCAAGCGGTCGGCCAAACTTCCCAAGTGATTATACTGAAGTGAGTTTTCTGGCTGCTCGTAATAATAGGAAAGGTTATGCAATGCGCCCAAAGTGGCGAAGAGAAGTTCTTCCATATCGGACTCCTGAAATATAAAAATATATGATTTTTTTTCTGTAGATCAACAGCTCTATCACCTCTTTGTTCGCTTGAATTAAGTACAAGAATAAATGTGTGGCTCATGAGCATCTTACCTTTGCATCTTTTACTTTAAGAAGAATGCTTAGAAGAATCTCGCCAAGTGATGGTTTATTACTCAACCCATAGCCAACGTCTGCGTTAACGCTTATATTGGCGACCACTCGAACAAGCTTGGTGAGAACATCCACTACTGAATCTCCCATTTGGTTTTTCATTGAGAGCCGTTTGTTGGAGTAGTATTCCAAAGCCTTAAAGATCGCTTCCATGGATACATCATTAGAATAAAATAACAGACGAGCAGCATCCCATCGGGTCATTATGTTCCCTAGAATATATCCAAGCCGATTTACGGCTGCCAATCCTTTTTCTACAGAGGGACTAGTTTTGCTGATCGATCCCAACAAAATTCCCAAGCGGGGTGCGGTTTCTGTTAGCTGTTCACAACATTCAGGTCGTTCCGAAAGAATACTAAGAGTGCGAATGACGTTGGCTTGCACTTCCGGTTCATCTATACACATTTCAGCTGCACGTACTAGTAGAGGCCCCGCCAATTCTAATTGAACCAATTCACTTTCTTGAGTTTCTTTTATTTGTGGACTAGTACTATTTAAAAGAGAACGTGTTGCCGATACACAATTTCCAACTGCGGGAACTCCGGCGAGAGTTCTCAAGGCACCAGAAAGCTGAAACAATGCATGTAATGGGGTTCCAGATAGTTTCTTTGCAGAGCCCAACTCATTTAACATCTTAAGATGCAATATCATCAACTGCACTAAACCATGGCGAGCGAGACGGCAAGCCAACGTTTTTTGCTTTGTTTCTCGAAATGAATTTTCGGATCTGCTTTTCTGCATGGCAGAAGCAGCTGACCCTGCTAAAAATCGAATCGCCCCGTAACCATAGATGCACGCCTCTGGCTCATCAACTGGTGAAGCACGTCCTAATCCATCAACAAGTAATTCTGTGAAAAATCGCGAGAATAAATATCCTTCATTGAAAACATCAAATCAAGTGGCGAATGATTTTTCAATCACTTTCATATTACCTGGAACGTCACTGTCAGCAAAAAGTAAATCATTGTTTTCATTCCGCGCTATCTTAAACACTAATTTGCACGCGCCTGTTAGATTACTACCAGTAACGTTTAGCTGTTGAAGAAAAAGTGATTTTCGTAAATCATTAACTGATGGTTTGAATGTAAGTTTGTAGAATTATTTGAATTCGTATTCAAATAATTGCACAAAGTGCTTCACATTTTTACACGTGATACTAGTACATGCTTAACATGAAAAAATTATACATAAAGTAACTTAAAAGAAACTTAGACACAGCTAATGTGACACCTTAATTAACTTACTGCCAACACTACACGCGCTACCGAGAGCAGTATTTTCGGCGAGTTTGATTCTACTAGCCCGTACAGTGCTCCCAATACTGCTCCACGCCAACTTCCTTTCGCTCCCTTCACCCGCGAGTAAAGCTCCCCTAGAATCTAAACAACAAAAAGGAAAAGCAGCAAATTTCAATTTTGCTTGAACATTCTCGAACCAAAACTTGAAGCATAACTCACCCCATTAATGTGACTCACGGTTTCGTCGTTACAGTCCTTAATCCCGGCATGAGCCTTTAACATGTCCAGCAACGACTCTGTCGAGGATTTAGCAAGCAAGTCGTTACTTTTGCTGAGTTTAGCTTTTTCCTTTCGATAATCCTGTGGGTGTGCAAACGAAAAATCATCAGTTTAGTAGCACGTTTCTATATTTCTTTTTTTAGACCCCCACCATTTTCGCACCTCCCATGAGGTCTGCCGGTGAGGAAGAAAGCTTATCCGTTTCGGGCACACTCTGGCGCTCATCTAGTGATTGAACGGGACGACGCTTCAGCGGGTGATTACGTACGATACTGCCCGGTGGTGTCGGCTTGGCAGACACTGTTATCCCGGGAGCTCCCGCCTCGGAGGGACGCTTCTCATTCAGTGGTTTTGGCTCAACATTCAGTGAAAACTGCGGCGTCAAAGGTGGTGTTGGTGGCTTGAAGTCTTTCCGTGGTGGCATACACTCTGAAACTATGAATGTACACTGTGATAGGGACTAAGAACACGTCTAATCCATCCGGTGAAGAAAAAAGTAAGTGCCCCATAACATTGCTGCTGTCACATTCTAATAGTTCTTAGTAGTTCTTTGGAAAAATATGATTATTTTTAATGGGGCCATTTAGTTACGGAAAACAACGATAAATATTCGCACGCAACAGATAAGGCAAACACGAAGAATTGGGGGAATTAATCAAATAAATTCGAGTCACTCTTTTTAAGAGCAATCAATTAGGACATGACGTGGTCGGACTTAAATTTATCTCATACGTTGTGGCGGAAAAACTTTCATCAATTATTTATTTACTACACGCAAAACTTTTCCTTATAACTTTAAAAGCAATAGCGCAAAATTACCTTTTAGGTAACAAATCCATTACTTAAAAAGTAATAAAATTCTTCCCCAGTTAAGTAACAACACATACTGTCATATATTTAGCACGTGTTATGAGAGTACGACTATCTAATAATGGTCGTTTCAACCACATGCAACGTTTTTTCTGTCGAAAAATGCTCCCTTTCCACCTCAAGTCAAAAAAAATCACACACCGTCGCATAAGTTGCACATGTTACAAGTTTTTTCAATCTCCAATTCATCCGGTGGGCGTGTATTAGTTCGCTCGTTGTATGCATACGGAGTAGCGAAAAAATATGACAAGAGCTGCCAAGCAACATTTTCCCCCTCATAGAGTATGCAAACGTTGATGATTTCAAAGACTTTAAATGCGCCTTAAAATGACATCACGATCTGTAAACTGCGTTAGAGAAAAATAAAAACATTCGCTTTCTTGCATGCTATCTACAGCACATAATCATTGGTTCATGGAAACTCATTTGGACCTGTTTAAAAATACAAAACTTGTGCCTATCCAGACAACATTCGCAACTTCGGCAACTCTGGTCAGACAGTATTACATATTGCCATTTCAAGTAAACACTGGGGGACGAAACGAAAGTGTTTCTAATTGGACATTTGAGGTTGACGGTTGAGATTCTGATTATGTGTGGATGAAGGGAGACAAAAATTAACCAGATCGTTGCATCAATACAAATGCAGCGAGTGAAGTCTTGCCAACACATGCATTGCGGTGCTTGGCTGTATGTTCTCCTGCAGAAACACATACAAGCGTGTGGCCGTCATAATTTTTATTACTTTTTGTTTGTTACTTTTTGTGTATAATGCGCAGTCATAAGACACAAAAAGTAGTAAAAAATTGCCCAAAAGTAATAAAATATTCCCCGTTTGCGTTGGGTGTACATAACCTTTCTAGGTACGCTTGGTGCGAAAAAGGTGAATGATACAGGAATGCGTAATTTAGTTTTTTAGCTATCACAACAAATACCATCGAGCAAAGTATAATACAAACAACAGTAGGTATTTTCCAATTTCATATCAATTATCCAAAACTACACGCAAAAGTTGAAGTCTTGTACAATCATTGTGTCATCCCGATTCGCACAAATGTTGCACAGAAATCGCACAATAAATGTGTGAAACGCATAACGCAACAGTTGTACTGCGAATACATTGACATAAAATGAAATCAGAATATGTATCATACACCGACACTTTATTTCTCACGTCGAGTGTATTAGTGACTGCACGCGCTTTTTTCTCAAGTGACGAGCGAAATTTCTCTCTCGCTTGTAGAATTTCCATGTATGTGCGACAAGACTATGCGACGCGAAAGGCGATATCTCGTTGCTTCACGAAATGAGCGAGACATCCGTGCTGTACATACTTGATACCAGTGTTGTTAGTCTCTCACTCATACTGTCGGTGCGTTCTTGCTGCTATTCAGAGGAATGCATGAAGAAGAAAACGTATCTCGAAAGCGTGTGTGCAAAAGACTTGAAAAGCGTAGCATATGTCTCGTCCTCAAGCAGAAAGGAGGAGAAAGGTTTTGCTTCTCGCTCGCTTTGCAATGCTGCTTGATACCAGTTGAAACTGTTTGGGTGTAGTAGTTTGGAGCTGCCAAATACATTTAAGAAACGCTAGAGCATTAATTGCGTTATGCCCAACACGCAATCATTGTACTGGTTCCGAATTACATCAACAATTGCGCTAAGAACGCACAATTATGTACTGGTTTCGCACCATCTAACTTTTGCGTGTAAAATAAATATCACGCATTTGCCCGTCAATGTGGTCGTCAAGTGACCAACTTTTGTACATAAACTGGCCAAAACATCAATTTCTTTTTGGACAATTAAGATTTCTGTAAAATAACGTTTCTTTTGCAATTACTTTTCTTTTGCAATTGCGTGCTGTAATGAATCATTTGAAAGAAGAAAAAAAACCGTCAACTTGGTTTCAAATTTTTTTTTTTGGCTACTCGAAATCAAGATTCTGTGAATGAGAATGTATGTAATAATACTTTCCTCTATCCCAGTGAAATACAGTTTTTATTATAAACAATTTTTTCATTTTGACCAAAAAAATTCTTCTAATAAGTGCATTTATTGTATCCTAATTGCACTAACATATGCAAATGCAGATCCTAATAATATTGATGCGTTCAATTAGGTTTTTACCACCAAAAAAACGGCGTCATCACACGTACAAGCAAAAATACGGTTCTAGTTACCGACACGCAATTTATGATTCCATTGAAGACTTGATTATTTTCTAGCGTGTTTCTTCCCTATCAATAGGGCAAATAGTGAAGAATTAATTTGAATCGATTGTAAGTGAACATTGTCTGCCCCATCAGTACCAGTTAAGGCGATTGAACTGAAGCCACTGGATAGACCGGACTCGAAATTAGAACGAATCGATATTTTCTCATCAATATGGAACGGTTCATAGTAGAATATTCAATTATAACCATTGAACGATGAATAATATACTTACGATTATCCAAGGATCCAGCTTGCTTACTGGGTACTTTAAGTAAGGCAGGTAGTTTACTCCTGGACGCATTGCTATTATTGTTACTGACATTCGCTGTATCATTTCCCTCCAATGAAATGGAATCGGCTGACTCCGAGCGTGTGAAACTATTTCTTTGGATTGCACTTTGAATAGGTTCCAAAGATGGTAAAGCGCGCGATTCAAACTGTAAATATTTTAAGCTAAAAGCACTGGGCGGTCGTCCTGGAGGCGCTACACGACCATAAAGCTGCCTTCTTGGTTCGCTTGGTGTGATTGGTCTTCTAGCAGGAACTAGACGCGTTCCACCTGAAAATGCGAAGTTTTAAACATTTTCCGCAATACTATAATCGATGCACTACACTTTCACCTCCAGCCAGCATGCTTTTAGCCTCGCTTACGATTTCCGCACTAGTTTTACGAACTAATTTCCTTTTTCCATTGCCATTATTGTCACCAGAGTAAAAATATAACGAAGAATCACTGCTTATTTTGGAATTTTGCATATCACAATTTCCCACATAAGATGACTCATTTAACCTTGGAAAGTTCGTTAGAGTAAAACCTGGAACCAAAATCTTCTGCTGGCTGCTTGCGACAAACCAAACTTTGAGACTACCGGACAGTAGTATATCAAGAGTGGTCACTTTATGAATTTCTACAACCCGATCACTTGCAGCAGCGCGAAATCATGCGCTGTTATTTTCTCAGTTACTACGGTAGCCAATGACCACCAACAAACTGACGAATATTGGGTTGGCATGTTGAAACGATGTTTGTTTGTCGGTATAAACCCTATAAACAAACATCTTTTTGTTAACCCTAATAAAAAGTTCAAGTCTAATGGCAAGTCTGGTACAATATAGGTACGTCCTTATTCTGCTATGCTATAGACTTCCAACACAAAATATGGTAGGTGGCGATAAGATGTAGTGCGGTGAACACTATTCAGGTGCAAAGCTTCACCTAGGTATTGGCTTTTGAGTTTGTTTTAAAACAAGTTATTGTGACTTGTGAGTTATTAACACAAAAATACCTATGCATATCAGTTTCAGCACAACTTTCATGGTTGTTTTTTCTGTACTTTGATTTTGAACAACAAAAAAACTCCGTGCCATTTATCATATCAAACTACATCTCGTTTGAACGAGAAGAATATTAGTAAACATTCATAAATGACGTATCATTTGACGGGGGAGGAGGGGGTTTGCACTTTTGAGGCGAAATCTGACGAGGGGGAGGGTTGAAGGTCAAGCCAAGCTACGTAGCAAATATAAAACTAAAAAAAATGGATTTTTTCTAATTGTTCTTTTTTATCACTGTTTTGTCTGTTTAGGGTTATTTTTAATACTGTCTTGTCTTTTCTTGTTCATTTAGGATACAATGTATGTTTTTGATGAAATAATTTAAAAAAAAAATGTCCTGAGGAGGGTCTGACTTTGTGACGAAATGCTATGATGGGTGAGGAGGGGGTCAGAAAAACCTAAAAAAAGCTACGTCATTTATGTATGCTCCCTTAATTAGTCAATAAGTCAATATCTGCTAATAAAGGACAACAAAGATTTGTAGCTCCACCAATATTATATGAAAAGGAATGTTATTAGTTAATGAGTAAACAGGTTCCCTTTTATCACATGATGTGGTAGCTAAAATCTGCGCGTCTTTCCATTTTACTTAGGATATAACCATTCCAAGAAAATAAACATACGCGAAGTCACAATTTGTTTGATTTTTTGCCTTTCTCTTCGAAAGGTATAGCAATCACTGGCAAAACCGAAAGTATAAAAGTGCTCCAAATGGCATATATCTCTCGACTCAGTTTGACGATCTGAGCCTTTTCTGTGTGTGTGTATGTGCAACTTTTCAATCTCACTCGATTTTCTCAGAGATGACAGGACCGATTTTCACAAAATTATTCTCAAATGAAAAGTCTAGTTGCTCCATAAGACCCTATTGAATTTATTGTAATTGGATTTTTAGTTTGCATGCTATTTACCAAAATGTGAAAATCACGAGATTTCATTATCTCAGAAACTACACAACCGATTTGAACAATATTGATATCAGTGGAATGTGTTAGTTAAGGGTTCAAAAGTTGTGAAAAGAAAGTCATATTTGAAATACAGTCACACCTCGATATGAGGCAACCTTGATAAAACGTAACTCGATATAACGTAACTTTCACCTCGATATAACGTAACTTTTTAGGATGTATTGAAATTGAAAATAAATGATACAGCAACTGTTTTTGGGGTATGAATTGCTTCAAAAAAATGCTTGTAGTAAGTTTTGAAACCAATGCGAAAATTATCCTAAATGGGCATAATAAAAGTTTAAAAATACTAATAGGTGATGGGAAATAGGTTTTCACGCATCTTTGAGTAACCTTTTGCATCACTTAAAAAAAATAATTCTGGTTCTGAAAATATTTCTAAATCGGCATAAGAAAGGTTTAAAAATACTGATAGGTTATGGAAAATAGGTTTTCGCGCATCTTTGAGTAACCATAAGCATTCTTGCATAAATTAAAAAAAATACTCGATATGACGTAACGAAAATAAAAATAAAGTTGCCTTATATCGAGGTATGACTGTAGAAAAAAATTACTATTAATAATCGAATCTAAAATTTTATTTGATCGAATGATATATAATCGAGTCCAACCTAAATATGAGTACAGTGACGTCAAACATAGCTTCGGCCCTCACAAGCTGCTATCTCACACCTCCGCGAGTCATATGATTACACTAGACTGCCAGTTGGAACATGGATACAACTGGTTGGTGTTGCCTGGGCAATGTTGTCATCCGACAATAGCTAAGTGAGAAGGTGCGACGCGATCATTGTCGCGTAAACCATATTCCGGCGGTAGAGGAAATGCTTCGCCATCCTGAGCGTCTGTTCACCAAGATGGTGCGGCTCAAAACAGCGTCTGTTCTCCATGTTAGGAGCGGCTGATCAACGTCCTGGTGGCAGCGTGGGACTCTAAACAGAGCTGACACGATGGTCTGCCGGCGAGACAGGGGGTTGGGAAGGCCCAACAAGCCGCCCCGGAAAACAACATGTTACAAACAACGTAAGAGATAATACGGATCGGAACAATCGGCATAGACCTAGGCAACGAAATAAGGACTACGATTGGAAACTTGGGACATAGAACTGCAAATCGCTCTGCTTTCCAGGATGCGACAGGATAATCTATGACGAGCTACATCCACGCAACTTCGAAGTCGTAGCGCTGCAGGAACTTTGTTGGACAGGACAGACGGTATGGAGAAGCGGGCACCGGGCGGCTACGTTCTACCAGAGCTGTGGCACAACCAGCGAGCTGGGAACCGGCTTCACAGTACTGGGTAAGATGCGCCAACGCGTGATGGGGTGGCAGCCGATCAACGCAAGGATGTGCAAGTTGAGGATAAAGGGCCGGTTCTTCAACTACAGCATCATCAACGTGCACTACCCACATGAAGGAAGACCCGACGACGAGAAGGAAGCGTTCTACGCGTAGCTGGAGCAGGTCTACGATAGCTGCCCGCGACGGGACGTGAAAATCGTTATTGGGGACATGAATGCTAAGGTAGGCCGGGAGGCAATGTACAGACCAGTAATCGGACCAGATAGCCTGCATGCCGTGTCTTATGATAACGGCCATCGGTGCGTAAACTTTGCGGCCTCCCGTGGTATGGTAGTCCGAAGTACCTTCTTCCCCCGCAAAGATATCCACAAATCCACCTGGAGATCACGCGAGCTTGGCGCAGCTACCCTTGAAGATGGCTGGAGGAGCATCCGATCCGCCATAGGTAGCACTGCTGTAGCGCTACTAGGTTCAAAGGCCTCGAATCATAGAAATGACTGGTTTGACGGCGAATGCAAACGGTTAGTCGAGGAGAAGAATGCAGCACGGGCGAGAATTCTGCAACACCGCACGAGAGCGAACGTGGAACGATACCGACAAGCACGGAACAGCCAAAACTCAGTCCTCCGAAGGAAGAAGCGCCAGCAAGAGGACCGAGATCGCGTAGCGATGGAAGAGCTGTACCAAGCTAACGACACTCGGAAGTTCTACGAGAAGCTGAACAGCTCCCGTAAAGGCTTCGTGCCGCAAGCCGATATGTGCAGGAGCTTGGACGGCAACCTCCTTACTGACGAGTGTGAGGTGATCGAAAGGTGGAGGCAGCACTTCGACGAGCATCTAAACGGCGATGCAGGAGAGCGCGAGGACGGTATGGCAACTGATCTTGGTGCACGAGCAGAAGACATCAGAATTCCAGCCCCCGATCTTCTGGAGGTGGAGGAGGAGATTGGTCGGCTGAAAAACAACAAAGCTGCTGGAGTGAATTCAGAATTCCAGCCCCCGATCTTCTGGATGTGGAGGAGGAGATTGGTCGACTGAAAAACAACAAAGCTGCTGGAGTGGACCAACTTCCCAGCGAGCTATTGAATACGGTGGAGAAACACTGGCTAGAGCCGTGCACTGGGTCATTGTCAAGGTTTGGGAGGAAGAACCAGTACCGGAGAAGTGGATGGAGGGTATTGTGTGTCCCATCTACAAAAAGGGCGACAAACTGGAGTGCTGCAATTATCGGGCAATCACTCTGTTGAACGCCGCCTACAAGGTACTCTCCCAAATACTTTGCCGTCGACTATCACCATTTGCGAAGCAGTTCGTGGGGCACTACCAGGCGGGATTTATGGGTGCCCGCGCCACCACGGATCAGATATTCGCGGTTCGGCAGGTTATGCAGAAATGCCGCTAATATAACGTGCCCACACATCATTTGTTCATCGATTTCAAATCGGCGTACGACACAATCGATCGAGACAAGCTATGGCAAATTATGCACGACTACGGTTTGCCGGACAAACTGACGCGGTTGGTCAAAGCGACGATGGATCGAGTGATGTGTGTAGTTCGTGTTTCGGGGGCACTCTTGAGCCAAAAAGGTTGGACTGGTCATCAATGCATCGAAGACGAAGTACATGAAAGGAAGGGGTTCACGTGAAGACAGTAACAGTATCAGTAACCTCCTACCTCGAGTTGAAATTGGTGGTGATGAAATCGAGGTGGTCGATGATTTCGTGTACCTGGGCTCACTGGTAACTGCCGACAACGATACCAGCAGAGAAATTCAACGGCGCATTATGGCAGGAAATCGTCCATACTTTGGTCTCCGGAGGACGCTTCGATCGAGTAGAATTCGCCGCCGCACCAAGTTAACCATGTACAAGACGCTGATCAGACCGGTAGTCCTCTACGGGCATGAGACATGGACTATGCTTGTGGAGGACCAACGCGCCCTTGCGGTGTTCGTGCGGAAGGTGCTGCGTACCATTTTCGGTGGACTGCAGATGGAAAACGGAGTGTGGAGAAGGCGAATGAACCACGAACTGCAGGAGCTGCTTGGGGAGCCATCTATCGTCCACACCGCTAAGATAGGCAGGCTGCGGTGGGCTGGGCATGTTGTAAGGATGTCAGACGACAGCCCGGTAAAGATGGTTCTTGAAACCAATCCGTCAGGGACGAGACGGAGAGGTGCACAGCGGGCAAGTTGGATCGATCAGGTGGAAGACGACCTTCGGACCCTACGCAGAATGCAGAGCTGGCGAACTGCAGCCATGGACCGAGTGAAATGGAGACGACTCTTACGTACAGCATAGGCTACACCACGGCTTGGGACTGTTTGGTAAGTAATGGTAAGACGTTTCGATTATACATATCATGATCAGAAAAAATTTTCGTGTCATATATTTGAAACATATTTATTTCATATTATTTGCATCAGTCATCCCAGTATTATGGGCCAATACACATTGTATTGGTTTCTAACGTATGTCAATAGCTTGTAATAGTCAAATTTAAGTTTGGTGAACGTTGTTCACGTTAACAAAAACCTATATTTGACTATTTAAAGTTATTGAAATATGTTAGAAACCAATACGAAGTGTAGACTGGCCCATAATACTGGTTTGCCCATAATACTGGGATGACTGTATGTTCGTGTTCAAATGTTATGTTTTAAATGTTCGGTATAGTTACACTGTCGGCTACCAAATATTTGTTATTTAGAGTGAAAAATAAATTCAGCAAATATTATCAAGGTGTATTTTTTTTTTTTTTTTTGAAAACTGAAGTGTTCGTGTACAGTGCCTCCACAATCATGGGCCAGCTACAATTATGGGTTACTTTTACGCAAATACGTCTATTCTCACGAAACTGAACAATTTTCATTGGCAGTGGTATTTTTTATAACTTAATTGTAACCCTATTCATACGATTGAAATGATTTAATGTTGAAAATGTTACTAAAAACAACAATTCTGCTCGGTGCAATAAGTGAAGTGACCCATAATTGTAGTAATGTCACGTTTTGCGGTGCACAATTGTGGGTCAGTCCATATTTTGGCAATTTTTATAACTTTTTTTTTATATCACGACCTAATTAAATAACTTATTATCAAGCTTTTACAACAATAAAATTACTTTTGTGATGGATTTTGATGGTTTTATAAACTAAATGATCTTGAAGGCCAAAAGTGACCCATAATTGTGTCTTTTGCTATGCAAGTACTATTTTTCTTCTTAACCGATTTACACACATCAGCTGCAGTGAAACTAACTGTCGATCGAAAGTATACATCAGAACCAGTGCTGATAAAAGTCATTTTCCCCAGCAAAATTCTTCGAAAATTACAGCCAATCATTTTTAATTTTCACTTCCAATGATCGCAGCACTCTTTCAGATACACTAGATTTTCGTCCTAGTAACATGCTGTTATACTCAGATGAAATAGATCGCGCGCATCGTTCACGGTTACGAAATAAAATTTGACGACAAATCCAACCAAATGATTTTCACTTCAAAGCGAAAAAGAAAAACAAACAGTCCACTCAACCAAAATGAACATCACCGAAACACTTCTTCACTGACACTGACCGATGCCTTGACAATCTTCGTTAACTGATAAACTGATTTTGTTGTCTTGCTTTCATCGCATGAAATATAATGAGGTGTTTTGACAGTTCACTTCCATGCAAAAAGCGGGAAGGGAGAACTCTGAAAGGATTGTAAAAAAATAACGTTTTTGGATGCTTTTTTTCACTTTCACTCAAGAGTGTCAACAAATATCAACCCTGATCAGAACACATGAATAGATAGTAAAACATACGTACTTGATAACTTTTCCGATTTTATATTCATTTTTCAACATTTAGGCAACACGTTGACTGACCCATAATTTTAGAGGGACTGTAAATCTATTTTAACAAACAATAAGTTCGAATGAGAAAGGCTGGGTCTGACCGCTAGGTGGGTTAATTTGGGTTTGGAGATTGGAAGCTTTTGGGCATGCTCAAATTGGTATAAAAATCGATCATAAGAAAAAAATCTCGGGTTTGGGTCGGATACGGATTTGAAAAATTATATACCAATCGTCTCAGATCGACGAATTGAATAATTTAACGTATGAGGAAGAAAATCCGAACAATCTTTCAATTCCAAATTAAAATTTTGCGCAACTTATTTTTCTATACCTGTTCGTTTATTCAAGTAATGTAACTCATTTACAAACCTCATAGGAAAAACTCAGCTCCACATCGCGCTGATTTCCTGATCCTCTGGGGTACTTGCTTTATAGCTTCCTGAATTCCGGATGTTTTAATTGTTTTGAGCTCCTTCTTGATTTTATTTTTTTCAAACAACCGACGTTTTTTGCTCTGTAACCTTTATGGTAGACCATTCGCTTCCAATTTGCTCAGAAAGTTTCAACAGACTGCAGCTGTGGCACATTTTGAGGATTGTTGCTCACCGTTTTTGAATCGATCGGATATTTATAGCCCAGCTCACGATATGATTACGCCTACCGACCAGGCGTTTCCGCCCTAATTTTCGCTAGAACTTTGCCCTCTTGCAAAGTGCATTTTCGTCCGAAACCAGATTTTCTTTTTAAGGCATTTCCATTCTCGAAGAGTTTGTCAATAATGTATATAAATGTTTATATTATATCCAAGTTCTTTAGAATAGTGGAACACTCCACTTTTAGATTTTTTTTCATTTCGCTCACAAAAATTGCAAATCAATTTGCGACGATCTTCTTCAGACCATGCCTTTTCCCCAACTAAGCGTCACCTGACAGAATTGACTAGTCATGTTACCAGTTATATAAAAGTGGATCTTCATTTTGTAGAGAAGGATTTATCGATTTGTGCAGCACTTCGAAATCGTAGACCAATTCAAAAGTTGTTCAGATTTTTTTCCTCACTCGTATCCCACTTCACGTTATCGCAGCAAGTTTTATAAAGTCCTTGTTTCGGATTTTACCTTACAGCCTAGGCCTTCGAAAAGATTAATGTTCTCAACTACACTCTGAAAAGCCAAAATCCTTGAATTTCGTAGAAAGCCTTCATTTTCAGATAATGCATTTGAAATAGCTTTCATCAAGGGAAAAACGGGACAAATGGGTTCAAAAATGGGACACATGGGAAGATTAATATTAAAAACAGTTCATTAAACAAAGCATACAAACAATTAATCATTGCTTTGTTAAACCTGCTTTATTCTGTACAATATTTATCATTTGATGAAATTTTACGTAGTGATTTTTGGCGATAATATCGAGAAATTTATGATTTTGCAGCCCACATACCGACTAAGAAGGTTAGTGGCGCGGTACTGTCTGGAAGGCATAAAATTTACTCAGTAATATTGGCAAATTTCTGGCAGCCTAGAAACTTATTTTCCAATTCAACAAATTCAATTGCAAAGTTTGATTTCGAAAGTTTTCAAAAGAATATTTAAAACACGATGGTGAAAAAAAACAGGACGAGTAAAAATGAGCAAAAAAATCACAGGAGGGTTGTGTGCAAAGCCACGACCGCAAGGTTGAAGTAGAATACTTTATTTAACCCCTAACCGTATTGCGGCTTGTAACATCAAGCGATTTCGTTTGCTCGCTGCTGCGTGTTGCATCATGTTGCAACTTAGCAGCTGGAAGACGACGAAATTTTGTTCATGCTGATTGATTGAATCGACTTCACATTAGCTCTGCATAGTCGAACTAACTGCTTTTGTGAGGGTGTTCTAATAGGGCAGTTTGTTATTAGAAATCGCTTATGCTGATCACAGCCTTTGCGCTGCCCTTACAGTGGGGGGTTACCTCAATAAAGTTAAAATTATACAACTGCAACAGAATTTGATTGCATCCCGCACAGAATGTCTGCTTGTGTTGATACCAGAAAATTATTAACCTTCAATTACTTGTTTATTTGTCTTCAAAAAGGCATTTTGCGGTTCAAAATCGGTTGCTGATCGCAGCCTTTGAGCTGCCTCAACAATGGGGGAATTAAGATACACGGACAACATGCACTGTGGAAGCTATTTCACATTCAGTGAATTAGACGGGCGCGACAGATTTAAATTGCTAGGATCCAACACAGAACGCTTGCTTGTGTTGTCAAAAATTCAATTCAATGCAATCTTCATGCTGCCCCAACACAGGGGGAATAATGGCAGTCTGGCGACACACGCTGAGAAAAACCGCGCTGCTCCTGAGACGTGGTGACCAACCACAGAGCTAGTGCTGCTGCTAAGGAAGGACGACTGCTGTTGTCGCTGTCTAGAACTATTATGAGCGGCTTCGGCTGAAACTGAGGCTCTTATATAGGCCAAATAGCATGTTTTCAATTGCAAGGTATATGATTCTGTCGACCGTGCTTGGGAAGCAATCATATAACTACCAATCAGAGTGCGAATTTATCGTTTTAACAAGGCTTGACTATTTTCAATAGTACAATAGTGTGAATAATAGAATAACAATTATCTTATTTTGGGATGAATCTTAGAAGATTTTCCAATCTATTGCTGCAAGAACGAAGAAAATCCATCGAATACTAACCGATTTATTAGCATTTGAAATTGGACATATTTTTCACTTTCTTCGGTTTTAGATTTTCATTTCACATCCCTATGTAGCCGAACTTCCTGAAAGAAGTATTCTACTTCAAAACGGCACTGTCCCGCTCAAAATGGTAAGTCTGGTCAGCCTAATCAGTAGTTACAGGGTGTTCAATGAGTTCGAATACACTTTGAAAGTGTGTTAAAAAATGAGAATACAAGACATTATTTCCTGAATCATTTTTTTAAAGCAGTGTTAATTGAGAACCTCCACGACATTCACGACAACATGTACGACATAAAAATCCATGGGATTAAGACCCGGGGAGCTGAAAGTCGACAAAGCCTTATCGAGAAAATCAACCAAGTTCTCCCGACACCACGCTTTGACGGTATTAGCCGTATGGGCCGGTACACTGGGACCACAACCTTCTCCAGAACATCGGCCTTACAGTACGCGGCGTTGATGTTCACTTTTTTTTGGAGCTTCCCATGCCCGGATATGGTCCAAAACCATCACCGACGCGGCGCTCTGGAACCGCGGGGTATTTATGTGGGACGGAGGAATGCTGGCCAATGTCGGCGCCCAGAGCCGACCATTTTGAACGTTGTGCGGCTGTTGCAAGACGAAGAGTTTCTCATTAGGAAACACGAACACCTGACCCGCGTGCCGCAAATAACTCTACTATGACGACACGGTAATTCTTCATCGTGCGCGGTAAACAAACAGCAAATGTCAGCAAGTCAACACCATGCGCGTCGATCTGAAACCAATACCAAAACAAAGAATGCACATGGTGCGCAGTTACACAACGATGAAAGGTTGTTTTCGAACCTATTGGATACCCTGTATATGAATTCTAATTAAATATGATGCCGCATGTTCGATTATTTCACAAATTTTCAAGTTGCTTCTTGGTTTGTGATTAAAAAAAAAACTCATATACCCCAATGATAACATTCACAATATTTTTGAAAACCACACCAAGGTTTGATTCAATCATCATATTTGGTTCTGCCTCTGGCAAACTATCGTTTTATTCAATTTCATTCATTATTAAAATCGGACTTCTTACATTGGTAAATGTTTTGTGGTATACTGACATAATAAGTATATAATAATAGTTTGTATAACAAAAGTTTCTGCACCGCCAGGTGGGTGAATTCTCGCTTTTGTTATAGACTGTTCCGAAAATTATAAATACATCTTCTTTCTTGAATAAAACAAAAAATACAGGATTTTTCGGGTCATTTTATTCTGAAATATAGATAATAAGTGTTTTCTTTCCAGTTTCAATTCAAGTTGGGATTATTCTTCGTAGGTTACGCGAGTTCTCTAACGTTTCTCTTAACACTACTTATAAGCTTTTGCACAGTGCGTTCTCCGACCATTTTTACCACTTTAAGCCAATCTTTTTTAAATTTTTCAACATTGGACAATGGTTGGCTGGTTTGACATATTTCCTCAGTTTTGCCTTGGTCAAAGCCCAAATAGTTTCAATAGGGCGAATTTCAGGGCAGTTTGGAGGATTCATCTCCTTTGGGACACATGTGACATTATTTGTTTCATACCACCCTAATGCATCCTTAGAGTAATGGCAGGAAGCAAGATCGGGCCAAAAGATTGGAGGATTGTTATGCTGCTTAACCATGGGTAACAACCTTTTCTGCAAACACTCTCTCACGTAAATTTTACCATTCATTGTGTCATTCGTAATGAATGGACGAGATATTTTCCCACATTTACAAATGGCCTGCCAAACCATTACCTTCTTGCCGAATTTTTCGGTGTAAATGGCTTTCACTGGTTCAGGGATATCCTTTCCTTTCGGTGATGTATAAAATTGCGGTCCTGGCAGAGTCTTATAGTCCAGTTTAATGTAGGTTTCGTCATCCATGATAACACACCGCTTTTTTTGGTTAGAAGTTTGTGATGAAGCTTCCGAGCTCTCGGTTTCACAGATTCAGCTTGTTTTGGATTTCGTTTTGGCTGCTTCTGCTTCCGACGGGTCTGCAGACCCATTCTTCACTTGGCACGCATAACGTTACTCGCCGAGGTTCCAAGCTTTCTCGCCACATCTCGTACTGATACTGAAAGATGCCGCTTGTAGTATTCCTCAACCTTGTTGTCCATTGTGGGATCAACAGGCCCGGGTTTTCTACCACGTCTTGGGGCATCAGTAAATGTGCACTCTTCACAATACTTCCGCAATGCGGTTTGAACTGCTCCGACACATATACCTTCTTCTCTGGCTAATTTTCTTATAGAAAGACCACTCACGGTGCCCCAGTTGTCCACAATTCGCTTTCTTTGATCGGGAGAAAGGCCACGCATTTTCAAAATTTCGCACTAAATGTTAGAAAAAATGACAGCATCTGTTTCTTTTGGATGTAAACAACAGGACGTAGCCAACGTTTGGTTGAATACTGCACGTTATTTGAAATGACGGTTGATCGTAAGTGTATTTATAATTATCGGAACGGTCTATACCTACTCATTAGAGATGGTTGGGTTTGACGTTTTTCAAACCCGAACCTGTCCCGAACCAAATTTTTTTTCGGTTGAAACCCGAACCCAACTCGAAATTTTTTGCTTTGCTTTTTTTTGGTTGAAACCCAAACCCGAACCCGAAAATTTACCATAACCAACCCCGCACCATTCCCATAAGATCCCTCATTACATTTTGTGTACTGGTGGAGCCGGCATTTTTGGTCACTTTCATCCATTCTTTCTTCAACTCCAACTCCTTCTTAAACACTTAAAAGATTTTTGAACTTTGGCCTTCTTTATTGTGCGGGATTTGTGTCCTACTGACACTAACAGTCTCTCCAGAGGCGAGAGTCGAACCTACGATGACTGGCTTGTTAGGCCAGCAGCCAGGATTCTTTCTTCAACTCCAACTCCTTCTTAAACACTTAAAAGATTTTTGAACTTTGGCCTTCTTTATTGTGCGGGATTTGTGTCCTACTGACACTAACAGTCTCTCCAGAGGCGAGAGTCGAACCTACGACGACTGGCTTGTTAGGCCAGCATCATACCTCGAGATCAGCTGGGGAGGCATGGGATGTAATATAC
Organism: Wyeomyia smithii; assembly: GCF_029784165.1. NCBI lineage: Eukaryota > Metazoa > Arthropoda > Insecta > Diptera > Culicidae > Wyeomyia > Wyeomyia smithii. Next base: position 169,848,981 of record NC_073695.1, on the reverse strand, counting down.
ATGGTTCAAAAACTCAGAGCTCCTTCAAATGAGACAACATTACATTTCGCTGCGTTCATTTTCATGCTGCAAAGCCAGACAGTCCAGGGGTGACTATACTACTCTGTAAAATCTGAGATCGTCGGTATACATTTGTTTCTGAGATTTCAATCAAGAGCATCTATATTTCGAGAATACTTGGCAGGGTTTGAATTGAGATTTGCTTCGTTAAGACGGAACAGGTGCACGGTGGTGATCGAGTGGTGCGGTTTTTATTCCAACTAGTCCATCCAAGCGGTAAAGTAGTAGCGTTACCGTTGTCGACAAAAGCGAAATAAGAAGTTGCCCTGGAGCTCAAACTGGAAAAGTGAAAAAGATTATAGATTTTTAACCATTCCTGTGGATTTTGGTGTCCCTAGTTAATGTAGAAGTGCGTCAAAAGGCTGCATGCCGGCATGCTTTTGTCATTGGGAATTTTCTGTCATACTAACAAGCTCTTAGTTCGATGACATAGTAAGCGCGAATAGCATCGCGAGGGATTCGCTTTACCGCTTTAGAATGCACATGGTGCGCAGTTACACAACGATGAAAGGTTGTTTTCGAACCTATTGGATACCCTGTATATGAATTCTAATTAAATATGATGCCGCATGTTCGATTATTTCACAAATTTTCAAGTTGCTTCTTGGTTTGTGATTAAAAAAAAAACTCATATACCCCAATGATAACATTCACAATATTTTTGAAAACCACACCAAGGTTTGATTCAATCATCATATTTGGTTCTGCCTCTGGCAAACTATCGTTTTATTCAATTTCATTCATTATTAAAATCGGACTTCTTACATTGGTAAATGTTTTGTGGTATACTGACATAATAAGTATATAATAATAGTTTGTATAACAAAAGTTTCTGCACCGCCAGGTGGGTGAATTCTCGCTTTTGTTATAGACTGTTCCGAAAATTATAAATACATCTTCTTTCTTGAATAAAACAAAAAATACAGGATTTTTCGGGTCATTTTATTCTGAAATATAGATAATAAGTGTTTTCTTTCCAGTTTCAATTCAAGTTGGGATTATTCTTCGTAGGTTACGCGAGTTCTCTAACGTTTCTCTTAACACTACTTATAAGCTTTTGCACAGTGCGTTCTCCGACCATTTTTACCACTTTAAGCCAATCTTTTTTAAATTTTTCAACATTGGACAATGGTTGGCTGGTTTGACATATTTCCTCAGTTTTGCCTTGGTCAAAGCCCAAATAGTTTCAATAGGGCGAATTTCAGGGCAGTTTGGAGGATTCATCTCCTTTGGGACACATGTGACATTATTTGTTTCATACCACCCTAATGCATCCTTAGAGTAATGGCAGGAAGCAAGATCGGGCCAAAAGATTGGAGGATTGTTATGCTGCTTAACCATGGGTAACAACCTTTTCTGCAAACACTCTCTCACGTAAATTTTACCATTCATTGTGTCATTCGTAATGAATGGACGAGATATTTTCCCACATTTACAAATGGCCTGCCAAACCATTACCTTCTTGCCGAATTTTTCGGTGTAAATGGCTTTCACTGGTTCAGGGATATCCTTTCCTTTCGGTGATGTATAAAATTGCGGTCCTGGCAGAGTCTTATAGTCCAGTTTAATGTAGGTTTCGTCATCCATGATAACACACCGCTTTTTTTGGTTAGAAGTTTGTGATGAAGCTTCCGAGCTCTCGGTTTCACAGATTCAGCTTGTTTTGGATTTCGTTTTGGCTGCTTCTGCTTCCGACGGGTCTGCAGACCCATTCTTCACTTGGCACGCATAACGTTACTCGCCGAGGTTCCAAGCTTTCTCGCCACATCTCGTACTGATACTGAAAGATGCCGCTTGTAGTATTCCTCAACCTTGTTGTCCATTGTGGGATCAACAGGCCCGGGTTTTCTACCACGTCTTGGGGCATCAGTAAATGTGCACTCTTCACAATACTTCCGCAATGCGGTTTGAACTGCTCCGACACATATACCTTCTTCTCTGGCTAATTTTCTTATAGAAAGACCACTCACGGTGCCCCAGTTGTCCACAATTCGCTTTCTTTGATCGGGAGAAAGGCCACGCATTTTCAAAATTTCGCACTAAATGTTAGAAAAAATGACAGCATCTGTTTCTTTTGGATGTAAACAACAGGACGTAGCCAACGTTTGGTTGAATACTGCACGTTATTTGAAATGACGGTTGATCGTAAGTGTATTTATAATTATCGGAACGGTCTATACCTACTCATTAGAGATGGTTGGGTTTGACGTTTTTCAAACCCGAACCTGTCCCGAACCAAATTTTTTTTCGGTTGAAACCCGAACCCAACTCGAAATTTTTTGCTTTGCTTTTTTTTGGTTGAAACCCAAACCCGAACCCGAAAATTTACCATAACCAACCCCGCACCATTCCCATAAGATCCCTCATTACATTTTGTGTACTGGTGGAGCCGGCATTTTTGGTCACTTTCATCCATTCTTTCTTCAACTCCAACTCCTTCTTAAACACTTAAAAGATTTTTGAACTTTGGCCTTCTTTATTGTGCGGGATTTGTGTCCTACTGACACTAACAGTCTCTCCAGAGGCGAGAGTCGAACCTACGATGACTGGCTTGTTAGGCCAGCAGCCAGGATTCTTTCTTCAACTCCAACTCCTTCTTAAACACTTAAAAGATTTTTGAACTTTGGCCTTCTTTATTGTGCGGGATTTGTGTCCTACTGACACTAACAGTCTCTCCAGAGGCGAGAGTCGAACCTACGACGACTGGCTTGTTAGGCCAGCATCATACCTCGAGATCAGCTGGGGAGGCATGGGATGTAATATACATGGTTCAAAAACTCAGAGCTCCTTCAAATGAGACAACATTACATTTCGCTGCGTTCATTTTCATGCTGCAAAGCCAGACAGTCCAGGGGTGACTATACTACTCTGTAAAATCTGAGATCGTCGGTATACATTTGTTTCTGAGATTTCAATCAAGAGCATCTATATTTCGAGAATACTTGGCAGGGTTTGAATTGAGATTTGCTTCGTTAAGACGGAACAGGTGCACGGTGGTGATCGAGTGGTGCGGTTTTTATTCCAACTAGTCCATCCAAGCGGTAAAGTAGTAGCGTTACCGTTGTCGACAAAAGCGAAATAAGAAGTTGCCCTGGAGCTCAAACTGGAAAAGTGAAAAAGATTATAGATTTTTAACCATTCCTGTGGATTTTGGTGTCCCTAGTTAATGTAGAAGTGCGTCAAAAGGCTGCATGCCGGCATGCTTTTGTCATTGGGAATTTTCTGTCATACTAACAAGCTCTTAGTTCGATGACATAGTAAGCGCGAATAGCATCGCGAGGGATTCGCTTTACCGTGATTAGCTGTACAAATCTACTCACTAATTTGCGATTCGTGTTGATCGAATGGAGCTTATCCCCTATTACTAATTCGATTTCAAATACTAAAACTCATGACATGATATCTATTAGAGATGGTCGGGTTTGATGTTTTTCAAACCCGAACCCGAATTTTTTTTTCGGTCGAAACCCGAACCCGAAACTTTTTTTTCGTTCAAACCCGAACCCGGCCCGAACCCGAAAATTTTATTTTTTTGAAACCCAAACCCGACCCGAGCCCGAGATTTCATAGATTTCATAGTCGGGTTTCGGGTTTTCATACCCAAACCCGACATTTTCAAACCCGAACCCGACCCGACCCCGAAAATATTTTTTTCACAAAACCCGAACCCGACCCGTACCCGACACTTCCAAAAATTTTCAAACCCGAACCCGTCTATAATATCTATATCGCTCTGATGAACAAACTCTTTTTCGTTTATATTATAATTTTATTCAAGCTCCTAAATAGAAAACAGGTTTATAAATTATAGAAAATAAATACTAGAAGTGCGAAACTTCTCTTACTCGTTCTTTTTACATATATTGCAAGGAAGAATAGTCTGGAATCTAAAATACATTGTACCGTTGAATCCAGCAAGGACTGAACTTTTAATCTAACTAAAGTATTGCACAAGCGATAATAGTAAGTAATCTTAAATTAAATCCGCTACTTTTAAGAAGCGTACATTAGATAAGTGTGTGCCACCAGAAAAACTTTATACAAACGGTTCCTGCTTTGCCCTGAGCGTAGATAGATTGTTGTTCGTCGCTGTATTATCCTTGTAGCCTTCTGAGTTGAAAAATCAATGTAATATCAAAAACATTCCAGCATCAAGACGACTTACAGCATTGTTTCTGTATGTCTTTTCCAGCAACGGTAGAAGTTGAATGTCAATGTGGAAGTTTAAAAATTTGCTAAAAATGTTGTCTGAGTGCGGCAACGCCAACGTTTGAATTGCATTCTGGTATTTCTTGATTTTTAAACCAAGATATGTACTAACATGCATCAGATCCACCTGCGCTCAGTAGAGAGCATTTTCGATCTTCGACAAATAGAATGTTTTTCATAATGCATAAGGCAAGCTGTTGTATAAGAGAGAAAAGGTGACACTTTTATTGTTATTCTAGTAAAAACTGCCGATTTTTTTAAGGTACAGAGTTAACGCACGCACAGTGATTAGCTAGTTGTCGAAACCTTTTTGATTTGGATTACTTTAATACCAAGATGTTGGTTGACGTGAACCTGAAACAACCATGGAAAAGGATAATCTATGGGTAACAATTATATACTGAAACAAAACACACCTTTAAATCGGAAGCGTTATAAAAAGATTTGTCGCAGTGTGGACATTTATGCGGTTTTTGTTTTTTATGTCGCTGCATGTGAATGTTCAACTGATAATTGGAACTGAATCGCTTATCACACATGGAGCACGCAAAATTTTTCTGAAAACAAAAAAATCAATCCTCGTAAACATTGAAAATACTGCACACGAATCTCTACCTCAAAATGCGTCTGCCTATGCCGATATAAAATTGATTTAGATTTGAATTCTCTTTGACAAATTGAGCACGTGGGCAGTTTATCGGCTTTCTAAAAACAGAAAACAACAAATTTAGATATGGAATACGGTTGATACTTTACTTACTTCATGCGTCTTCATATGCATTCGTAACATTCCTGGACCTCGAAAACTTTTATGACAAATTTCGCATTCAGGTTGTTTCTTGCAATTGGCCTAGAACAAAAACTGTTAAATAATAATCAATATTCAAATTTTAAACATACCTTTAACCAATTGGAATGGGAAGACATATGCGTTTGCAGACATTTTGGCTGGTTGAATTCTTTGCGACATAAGTTACACACATATCGTCCAGGGCTGGGACAAGAGGTCTGGTGGTTCATAAACTCAGCTGCAAGTTTGAAAATCAAAGAATTGATATCAGAAATTTCAGTGTATCAAGAAACATTACCTAACTGTTTTTCCTCATCATCTGTATCCCCATCAGTAACAAAAAACTCTTCTTCTCCCTCTGCTTCTATTTCTTCTTCCTCCTGCACGTCTTCTTCTATCATTTCGTCATTATCAATCTGACTATCCTCTTGCTCACCATATTCAGATTCCTGTCCATCTTTGATGTGGCATTCTTCAACATCGTCATCTAATTGTTCTTCTCCAAGTTGCTGATGCTGCATTTGTTGGTGTAGGTGCTGTTGTTGTTGAAAAGTGTGCTGGGCTAAATGATGATGTTGGATGGCTGTTGGTGGAGCTGCTACCATCATAGGGACGGATTGAATCGGATTCACAGAAATTACTGCAATAAACATGATTGGGATAAAACTTTAAAGAAAATGTTGATTTCAACCCACCGTTGCTATCATCGTAAAATTGCTGCTCTGCCATATCAGGTTGCACAATAATTTCACACCGATCGTCGGTCGTACGCTGGATTTGCAATAAAGGCGCCGGATGCGCAGCTCCATGAGTAATCATTTGAATGGTATTGTTCGGTCCTTGGATAAACTGTCCAATTTGTGCTGCATGATATTGCGGTGCTTGTATAATTTGTTGCCCTGCTGCAGTAGTTAATAAATGACCCGCATTTATTATTTGAGCTCCGGCATTCAGTAGCTGAGCATTCGTTAGTATCATCGTTGGAGCAGCAGCTTCAGCAATTGACGGAATATCCGTTCGCTGAATATGGATTTCCTGAATCTGTACAACAAACGAAGCAAAGTTATAGAGAAAAGCCCAAACATAAAATATAACAGGTTACAGGTTGGACTTGCGGCAACTTTTGTGTTGCAAGTTGAGGTCTAGAAACTTCAATGGGTAGTTCCTTCGGCATATGCTCTTCCACTACCACGGTTATTCCCTTTATGTATTGCCGCAGTGTACTATCCGATTTTTCCACACGCGTTTTGAACGCATGGCAACGACTGACTTGGTGAATACACTGGATACAAATTTTATCCGGCCAGCCGTCCATTTGTTCTATCTGTAGAGAAGCATAATAACAATACATGAAACAGGCTAAAAGATATGGTCGTACCTGTATTTTAGCTATCTCCATGAGCATTTCCGCGACCATTTCCCCAAACAAAGGACGCATCTCTTTCTTAACCGCTAGACAGATTCGACAAATTTTATCTAACTCAAGGTTTTTCATTATATTCAACTCCATTTTAAAAACCCAGTTTATTTGTTTGTACTACTTTTTAATAAATCGCTCAACAGTTCTGGCTAGAAATTTACTTTATATATACGTATATCGTATAACCAATAATTTGAAATAATAGAAACAAAGTAGTTCAGACAAGTTTTACGATTTTTAAATGTAAACAACTTTTATGCACAACAATCAACACAAATATGGCGTCTGGCGACAACCACAGCGGTGTTGTTAAGCTGTTGAAACGTTATATCTTGCGGTGATTTGAAAAAAAAAAACGCAGATGAAAATTATTCAGAAAATTTTCGAAATTTAGGTTTGCATCATGTTCACTTCATTGTCAGTTTTTTTTATAGATTTTTAAATAACTGCGAACATTTTCCGGAATATCATATATAAACATAATCACACAGTTTAGAAATGTACAATTCATTTTAACACTCATATTTGAGAACTTGTGTGAATTCGCCCAACAAGAAACGTACCCAACAAAATCGTGAAATATTTCATTTTGTTGGGTAGCTGGTTTTGTTGGTTTAAATCCGGATTCATATATGCTGCGTGATTTAACCCTCCGGAACTAAGCCAACATAAACGAAATATTTCAACAGAAGAGAGCATAGAATGCAGCGCTAATGGTGGGCAGCACTGAAACTAAAAATGTGAATTAAACCAACAAAATTGATAAGAGATAAAACTTTACAACTAATTAATAGGCAAGATAGAGCAATATAATGAATTGGAAATGTCACTAGAATCCTAGAAATGTTGCAAAATATTGAGTTGTTCGGCCCAATTGACATTCCTGGTCACCAGGGTAGATATGGGAAAATTCAAGATTTTTCGATTTTTCCCCATATAAGCCTCCCCCTTATCGCATATAGCAAAAGTCTGCCTACTGATAGGGAAATCTAATCGATTGGAGATGTTGACTAGGACCCTAGGCATATTGGAAAATATTGAGTTGCTCGGCCCAATTGGCATTCCTGGTCACCAGGGTAGATACGGGAAAATTCAAGTTTTTTCGATTTTTCCTCATATAAGCCTCCCCCTTATCGCATATAGCAAAAGTCTGCCTACTGGTAGGGAAATCTTATCGATTGGAGATGTTGACTAGGACCCTAGGCATATTGGAAAATATTGAGTTGTTCGGCCCAATTGACATTCCTGGTCACCAGGGTAGATATGGGAAAATTCAAGATTTTTCGATTTTTCCCCATATAAGCCTCCCCCTTATCGCATATAGCAAAAGTCTGCCTACTGATAGGGAAATCTAATCGATTGGAGATGTTGACTAGGACCCTAGGCATATTGGAAAATATTGAGTTGTTCGGCCCAATTGACATTCCTGGTCACCAGGGTAGATATGGGAAAATTCAAGATTTTTCGATTTTTCCCCATATAAGCCTCCTTATCGCATATGACAAAAGTCTGCCTACTGATAGGGAAATCTAATCGATTGGAGATGTTGACTAGGACCCTAGGCATGTTGGAAAATATTGAGTTGTTCGGCCCAATTGACATTCCTGGTCACCAGGGTAGATATGGGAAAATTCAAGATTTTTCGATTTTCCCCATATAAGCCTCCTTATCGCATATGACAAAAGTCTGCCTACTGATAGGGAAATCTTATCGATTGGAGATGTTGACTAGGACCCTAGGCATGTTGGAAAATATTGAGTTGTTCGGCCCAATTGACATTCCTGGTCACCAGGGTAGATATGGGAAAAATCAAGATTTTTCGATTTTTCCCCATATAAGCCTCCCCCTTATCGCATATAACAAAAGTCTGCCTACTGATAGGGAAATCTTATCGATTGGAGATGTTGACTAGGACCCTAGGCATGTTGGAAAATATTGAGTTGTTCGGCCCAATTGACATTTATGGTCATCAGGGTAGATATGGGAAAATTCAAGATTTTTCGATATTTCCCCATATAAGCCTCCTTATCGCATATAGCAAAAGTCTGCCTACTGATAGGGAAATATAATCGATTGGAGATGTTGACTAGGACCCTAGGCATGTTGGAAAATATTGAGTTGTTCGGCCCAATTGACATTCCTGGTCACCAGGGTAGATATGGGAAAATTCAAGATTTTTCGATTTTTCCCCATATAAGCCTCCTTATCGCATATGACAAAAGTCTGCCTACTGATAGGGAAATCTAATCGATTGGAGATGTTGACTAGGACCCTAGGCATGTTGGAAAATATTGAGTTGTTCGGCCCAATTGACATTCCTGGTCACCAGGGTAGATATGGGAAAATTCAAGATTTTTCGATTTTCCCCCATATAAGCCTCCTTATCGCATATAGCAAAAGTCTGCCTACTGATAGGGAAATCTTATCGATTGGAGATGTTGACTAGGACCCTAGGCATGTTGGAAAATATTGAGTTGTTCGGCCCAATTGACATTCCTGGTCACCAGGGTAGATATGGGAAAATTCAAGATTTTTCGATTTTTCCCCATATAAGCCTCCCCCTTATCGCATATGACAAAAGTCTGCCTACTGATAGGGAAATCTTATCGATTGGAGATGTTGACTAGGACCTTAGGCATGTTGGAAAATATTGAGTTGTTCGGCCCAATTGACATTCCTGGTCACCAGGGTAGATATAAGCCTCCTTATCGCATATGACAAAAGTCTGCCTACTGATAGGGAAATCTAATCGATTGGAGATGTTGACTAGGACCCTAGGCATGTTGGAAAATATTGAGTTGTTCGGCCCAATTGACATTCCTGGTCACCAGGGTAGATATGGGAAAATTCAAGATTTTTCGATTTTTCCCCATATAAGCCTCCTTATCGCATATGACAAAAGTCTGCCTACTGATAGGGAAATCTAATCGATTGGAGATGTTGACTAGGAACCTAGGCATGTTGGAAAATATTGAGTTGTTCGGCCCAATTGACATTCCTGGTCACCAGGGTAGATATGGGAAAATTCAAGATTTTTCGATCTTTCCCCATATAAGCCTCCTTATCGCATATGACAAAAGTCTGCCTACTGATAGAGAAATCTAATCGATTGGAGATGTTGACTAGGATTCTAGGCATATTGGAAAATATTGAGTTGTTCGGCCCAATTGACATTCCTGGTCACCAGGGTAGATATGGGAAAACTCAAGATTTTTCGATTTTTCCCCATATAAGCCTCCTTATCGCATATGACAAAAGTCTGCCTACTGATAGGGAAATCTTATCGATTGGAGATGTTGACTAGGATCCTAGGCATGTTGGAAAATATTGAGTTGTTCGGCCCAATTGACATTCCTGGTCACCAGGGTAGATATGGGAAAATTCAAGATTTTTCGATTTTTCCCCATATAAGCCTCCTTATCGCATATAGCAAAAGTCTGCCTACTGATAGGGAAATCTAATCGATTGGAGATGTTGACTAGGACCCTAGGCATGTTGGAAAATATTGAGTTGTTCGGCCCAATTGACATTCCTGGTCACCAGGGTAGATATGGGAAAATTCAAGATTTTTCGATTTTTCCCCATATAAGCCTCCCCCTTATCGCATATGACAAAAGTCTGCCTACTGATAGGGAAATCTTATCGATTGGAGATGTTGACTAGGACCTTAGGCATGTTGGAAAATATTGAGTTGTTCGGCCCAATTGACATTCCTGGTCACCAGGGTAGATATGGGAAAATTCAAGATTTTTCGATTTTTCCCCATATAAGCCTCCTTATCGCATATGACAAAAGTCTGCCTACTGATAGGGAAATCTAATCGATTGGAGATGTTGACTAGGACCCTAGGCATGTTGGAAAATATTGAGTTGTTCGGCCCAATTGACATTCCTGGTCACCAGGGTAGATATGGGAAAATTCAAGATTTTTCGATTTTTCCCCATATAAGCCTCCTTATCGCATATGACAAAAGTCTGCCTACTGATAGGGAAATCTAATCGATTGGAGATGTTGACTAGGAACCTAGGCATGTTGGAAAATATTGAGTTGTTCGGCCCAATTGACATTCCTGGTCACCAGGGTAGATATGGGAAAATTCAAGATTTTTCGATTTTTCCCCATATAAGCCTCCTTATCGCATATGACAAAAGTCTGCCTACTGATAGGAAAATCTAATCGATTGGAGATGTTGACTAGGATTCTAGGCATATTGGAAAATATTGAGTTGTTCGGCCCAATTGACATTCCTGGTCACCAGGGTAGATATGGGAAAACTCAAGATTTTTCGATTTTTCCCCATATAAGCCTCCTTATCGCATATGACAAAAGTCTGCCTACTGATAGGGAAATCTAATCGATTGGAGATGTTGACTAGGATCCTAGGCATGTTGGAAAATATTGAGTTGTTCGGCCCAATTGACATTCCTGGTCACCAGGGTAGATATGGGAAAATTCAAGATTTTTCGATTTTTCCCCATATAAGCCTCCTTATCGCATATAGCAAAAGTCTGCCTACTGATAGGGAAATCTAATCGATTGGAGATGTTGACTTGGACCCTAGGCATGTTGGAAAATATTGAGTTGTTCGGCCCAATTGACATTCGTGGTCACCAGGGTAGATATGGGAAAATTCAAGATTTTTCGATTTTTCCCCATATAAGCCTCCTTATCGCATATGACAAAAGTCTGCCTACTGATAGGGAAATATAATCGATTGGAGATGTTGACTAAGACCCTAGGCATGTTGGAAAATATTGAGTTGTTCGGCCTAATTGACATTCCTGGTCCCCAGGGTAGATATGGGAAAATTCAAGATTTTTCGATTTTTCCCCATATAAGCCTCCTTATCGCATATGACAAAAGTCTGCCTACTGATAGGGGAATCTAATCGATTGGAGATGTTGACTAGGACCCTATTCATGTTGGAAAATATTGAGTTGTTCGGCCCAATTGACATTCCTGGTCCCCAGGGTAGATATGGGAAAATTCAAGATTTTTCGATTTTTCCCCATATAAGCCTCCTTATCGCATATGACAAAAGTCTGCCTACTGATAGGGAAATCTAATCGATTGGAGATGTTGACTAGGATTCTAGGCATATTGGAAAATATTGAGTTGTTCGGCCCAATTGACATTCCTGGTCACCAGGGTAGATATGGGAAAATTCAAGATTTTTCGATTTTTCCCCATATAAGCCTCCCCCTTATCGCATATGACAAAAGTCTGCCTACTGATAGGGAAATCTTATCGATTGGAGATGTTGACTAGGACCTTAGGCATGTTGGAAAATATTGAGTTGTTCGGCCCAATTGACATTCCTGGTCACCAGGGTAGATATGGGAAAATTCAAGATTTTTCGATTTTTCCCCATATAAGCCTCCTTATCGCATATGACAAAAGTCTGCCTACTGATAGGGAAATCTAATCGATTGGAGATGTTGACTAGGACCCTAGGCATGTTGGAAAATATTGAGTTGTTCGGCCCAATTGACATTCCTGGTCACCAGGGTAGATATGGGAAAATTCAAGATTTTTCGATTTTTCCCCATATAAGCCTCCTTATCGCATATGACAAAAGTCTGCCTACTGATAGGGAAATCTAATCGATTGGAGATGTTGACTAGGAACCTAGGCATGTTGGAAAATATTGAGTTGTTCGGCCCAATTGACATTCCTGGTCACCAGGGTAGATATGGGAAAATTCAAGATTTTTCGATTTTTCCCCATATAAGCCTCCTTATCGCATATGACAAAAGTCTGCCTACTGATAGGAAAATCTAATCGATTGGAGATGTTGACTAGGATTCTAGGCATATTGGAAAATATTGAGTTGTTCGGCCCAATTGACATTCCTGGTCACCAGGGTAGATATGGGAAAACTCAAGATTTTTCGATTTTTCCCCATATAAGCCTCCTTATCGCATATGACAAAAGTCTGCCTACTGATAGGGAAATCTAATCGATTGGAGATGTTGACTAGGATCCTAGGCATGTTGGAAAATATTGAGTTGTTCGGCCCAATTGACATTCCTGGTCACCAGGGTAGATATGGGAAAATTCAAGATTTTTCGATTTTTCCCCATATAAGCCTCCTTATCGCATATAGCAAAAGTCTGCCTACTGATAGGGAAATCTAATCGATTGGAGATGTTGACTTGGACCCTAGGCATGTTGGAAAATATTGAGTTGTTCGGCCCAATTGACATTCGTGGTCACCAGGGTAGATATGGGAAAATTCAAGATTTTTCGATTTTTCCCCATATAAGCCTCCTTATCGCATATGACAAAAGTCTGCCTACTGATAGGGAAATATAATCGATTGGAGATGTTGACTAAGACCCTAGGCATGTTGGAAAATATTGAGTTGTTCGGCCTAATTGACATTCCTGGTCCCCAGGGTAGATATGGGAAAATTCAAGATTTTTCGATTTTTCCCCATATAAGCCTCCTTATCGCATATGACAAAAGTCTGCCTACTGATAGGGGAATCTAATCGATTGGAGATGTTGACTAGGACCCTATTCATGTTGGAAAATATTGAGTTGTTCGGCCCAATTGACATTCCTGGTCCCCAGGGTAGATATGGGAAAATTCAAGATTTTTCGATTTTTCCCCATATAAGCCTCCTTATCGCATATGACAAAAGTCTGCCTACTGATAGGGAAATCTAATCGATTGGAGATGTTGACTAGGATTCTAGGCATATTGGAAAATATTGAGTTGTTCGGCCCAATTGACATTCCTGGTCACCAGGGTAGATATGGGAAAATTCAAGATTTTTCGATTTTTCCCCATATAAGCCTCCTTATAGCATATAGCAAAAGTCTGCCTACTGATAGACACAATTTTCCATTAGGCCGGCCGTTCTTGGGAAATTCGATTTTTTCAATAATTTGCCTTGTATTCTTGTTGTGTAGGTCACTTAATCGACTACTACTCCACTATAAGAAAATTCCCAAAAATGATATTTTCAGGAATGGTGACCCACTAGTAGACCAACATTCGCTCATACTCACAATTTACCGCTAGGCCGGCCGTTGTGAGAAAATGCGAGATTTTTTGTGTTTTCGTGATACGAAAGTAAAATTTAAGTTTTTAGTACCGTCTGCCAGGGTGAGATTGTGCCAAAAAAGGATATGTTTTTGTTCCTTAGCTTGTAATGCACACATTTAGGCAATGAGTTTGATCTAAATCACGCCAGTGCACACTTGAATGTTTAGGTAACGACTGCTGCAAATATGGTTAAGTTACAATAAACTATAATTTTGCTAAAATTAAATGAACTTTGGCCTAATCTCACCCCTTCTATGGGGTGAGATTGTGCCAAAAACAAAAAGTTTAATTTAATACCTGTTAAATAAACAGTAGCGCATCTACGAATAATCCACATGAATAATATGATAAAACAGTGAGTATAGGGACGACCATAAACAACGTGGACTATTAAGGGGCTGTAGGGGGTTGACCAGAAACTACGTTTCATATGAATTATAAAAAAAATGTATGACTGGATCAAATCGATACCCGAAGTTACCAGTTATGAGAACGTGGCGTATTTTTATAAAAATTCAAACAACAAAACCGTTCTCCAAAATTTAAGCTCTGCATTTTTGCGGTAAGGTCTCCTAAATCCATACGCGATTAAACATTTATTTTAGCATGCAAACATTTTGAGAAAAACGAGTTCAAATTCACCAAAGTACGTATTTTCATGGAAACCTGATTTTCTCAGTCTCTCACGGTAGGTTTCAACTCAGCTCCTCAATTTCAAAGCTCTATATTTCTAGAGTAACGTCTTCTGAATCCAAAGATGGTTAAAGATTTATTTAGCATGCACAGATTTGGAGAAAATCAAGTTTTCAAGAGAACTCATACTTCAGTGAATTCAAACTCGTTTTTCTCTAAATCTGTGCATACTAGAATAAATTTTCACCATCTTTGAATTCAGAAGACGTTACTCTAGAAACTTAGAGCTTGAAAATCGAAGGGCTAAGTTGAAACCCAATGTGAGAGACTGAGAAAATCAGGTTTCCATGAAAAAACGTACTTTAGAGCAGCAACTATTCCTCTTGAATAAAATTCCAAGTTTTTCCAAATCGGCCGTTCCTGGCCACCTGGGCAATATCACAATAGATCTAAGCTCTGGTCGCAGTACTGAGTCCACACAGAAAAAAAAATGAAAGATATTCATCAATGTTGAAGAGAATATTTTTTCTTCTAAAATAGAGTGCTGCAAATAAATAATCAAAATACAGACCCCGTTCGATTTTGCCAAACAAGACATGGCAGAATTTTCCTGTTGCCAAGATAGAACCATGCCAAAAATGAACGATTCTCTTTTCATGACTTTTTTTCATAAATATTTCCACCAATAAAATAGTTTTAGTTCCAAGTCGTTTGAGGTGTCGCTTGATGAATTGAAGCTGACGACTTAGATACTTGATATTACTACCCGAGTAATTAGAGGCTTAGTACTGCTTAGATCATGATCATTATATTACCGGCATATGTTCCGGTCATATTCCAGGAACCGTTTTACCGATTCCGGTCATCCGCTTCGGCAACATAAAGAACCAAAATACCCTTCTTTGGAACTAAGATAACTAGGAAATGTGATTAGACATAATCGCTCGTTTTTGGCACATGTGTGCCAAAATCGAACCGTGCTAAAAGTAAAACGAGCTCAAATCAAACAGAGCCTCAAAGGGAAATATAAAACTATTGTAGTTCTACGTCAACTATGCGGTCGTATGTTGGATACCACCCTCCTACTATTTTATTTATTCTTCTATTCTGATGTGAATTTTTTCTAATTTTGGTGGCCGATCCACGCGATAGAGGTGGACGTGGCACAGTGTTCAGAAAGGGCTGAAATCAGGGCCAAATTAATAACTCCTGGGGGTTGCTTCCGAGATGAACGATACCTTCTCGAGTGTTGATCCTGAAACTATTGGGTAATTCAAAATTTCGCGCTGTCGCTAATTGCTAAAGGAAGCAAAAAAGAAGGATAATGTCTAAAGATAGTTTGTAGAGAATACTATTTTGAGAAACTCAACACGATATTGCTGTTTTTTACTTGCTTTCTTGCATTAGAGAATGAAGAATAAAGAGCTGTACATTATATTAATCGTATGAAATTGTGTGCATTCGCGTTGATGAATCTGTGTGCAATATAATACCGAACTTGATGTTGAACTCCATACCTATTTATGTCTTTTATAGCTTTTGAATAATTACTCTGCTCCCAGGCAGAGTTTTTGATAAATATGTTATATGTTCAAGGATCGTTATGGCACAAGTTCAAAAATATAAAGCCAATCATGATTACTTTGGCGTTTCGAGGATAAATTGGGAATTTTATGTTGTAAATAGTGTTGAAGCACTTTTGTCTAATATTTGGGCTTTGGATTCATGAATGTTGCCAAGTTTTTGAATTTCATAGGAATATTCTCCCGCGTCAACGAAGACAAGGCCAGTGTATATCGTCGTAATACTGGAGACGGCTATCGTGGTATAAAAAGATAATGATTGTGAATGTAGATGATATACTTCCGGATACACTAGGCAATTCAAATATTATTTCGATTCGTTTCGTTATATATAGGCTTCCCTTCAAAATATATAGAAAATTTTGTATTGAATAAAGTAATTTGTTCATTACACCGATGATACAGATAAGAGTGTAAACAAACGTGTAAAAATGAAAATGTGTAAAAATATCTAACTGTTACAGTAGTCTGTTACTCATGGCAGCTGTTTAACGCGTGGACAAAAACGGTGAAAAAAACCACTTCGTTCAAAAAATCTTTGTTGAAAATTAAAAAAAAATACCTCACTGTATTTCTTGTTACGAACCATGCACACGTGTGCCTGGCACCAACAGCATCTTCTGTTGTTGGTTTGGTAGAATCTAATACACTTCTGATAATTACTAGACAACACTAGTCCCAACAACAGATTTAGTATTTGTCGGTTTAATACGGTCGAAAAAATAAACAAAAATCAAATATGATATCACGCATTCCTCCCAAGTAAACACCACAAATTTGTGAGTGGTACGAACGACCTTTCGGTTGTACGTCGGTGTAAATCAGAACCACATCTTGTAGCATAACATTCAGCAGAACACTGAAATAAACCACTAACTGGAAGTGACCCAAACAGCATTTGTACGCTGGTTGGAATCGGTTCAAAATCGGGATGTTGAGCAGTTTTGTGCTCTAGTGAAGTAAACCACACACGCACGTGGTCTGTAGCCGTAGCATTTATTAGTAACATCGAAATCAACATAACTGCTGGCGCCAAGATGTAGGCTAGCTATTTCGGTACACTTGTCGCAATCCCATCGCATAATTTCTCTCTAAGTGTCAGCCGCTCACAATCCCGTTCAGACTCACTTAGCGCGATAGTCTCTAGAGAAACCTCGAAGAAAGGTTGGAAAGGGACAGATAGAGCCAATTTGAGATTCCAAAATGAAACAGCCAAAAGAATCGTAGATTTCCGAAGTAACCCGAAGAAGTTGGCGGGACATTACGTATTTCCTGTAAGTCGTACGGAATCACCTTCCCTTATCTGAGGACTTACATTGCTCGTTCATTTCGTCCTAGCCCGCCAAGCATTTCGAAAGTGTCGCGCGTGTGTCTGTTGTCCGCGTTTTTTCTTTGAGTTTCTACTAGTAAGTCATATAATGTGAACGTAGTAGAGTTGTATTAAATTTCTTTATTTTAAATTAGATTCCGAAGTGTCGATAAAGTGTGCAATAGTTTCGCTAAAATACAAAACGTGTGCAAGAAAGTTCAGAATAGGTAAATCTGCACGACGAACGAGAGGAAAGGGACAGCGAAAGGCGCACCGCGCACTGGTTTTTTTCCATTGGACGAAATTCCCGACAGCGCTACATCGTCGCAAGACACGCGGTATTCCGAAAACCCGCATCATCTTGTGACATCCTGTAGACCGGAGCCCTCCGGTGAGCTAGTGTCCGTTTCAGGTCGAGATATCTCCCTGTAAGCGGCACTAAGGAAGCGAGTTTATCCCCGCCGCAGTTCATCCCCCATCGGCGTTTGCCGACCGATCGCACGCCCGTTGCCACATGTGATCGTCATCACCAGCAGCCAGCCGTAGCCAGCAAAGCAACTCACATCATCATCAGCAGCCAGCCGTAGAAGTATCCAGCGAAGCAACCAATAGCAGCAACAACAGCGACCGTCGCAGCAGTCTCGGTGAGTCGTATCGTTCTTTCTATCAAAGAGGCCTCCTTAAAGGACGCCCTGTAGATGCTGTAACAATTTTCCCGACTTAAGTCGGCCGTGACCGGCATGATAACGCCGTGTCCTGAATTATAGGGTGAGCATAATTTAGCGTGCACGCAAATATGACAGAACCACTTTTATGAACGCCACCTTACCAGATTAGACACCCGGGTGCAAGCATTTGCTTAAGCCGGTGACGTCACTGCAGATTCATTATAAAGCAGCTGATTGAAATTAAAGCACACGGGTCCACGAGCACAGTAGGGAGAAAAAGCACACGAACAATAGAAGATAGGCCTAGAGTTAAGTACATATAGAGCAAAATCATTTCAAATCGCCTGAAATACGCGAAAATTTAATCGACCATTTTTGATTTGAATGAAACTTTGCACACGTATTTGGCTTAGCAAACAGAGCATTTTTCACAGGGGGAGAGATTTTTTACACCCATGAGTTACATTCTAAAAGGGCGTATGCCTTTTGGCATAGGTTTTATTCGAAGCATTGTAGCCCAGAAACCGTTGGTTGTATAGAAAAACTGTCTGAGAATGAGTTGTAGGGAATTGAAAATGCACCATAAAAAAATATACACTGTACAAAAAAAATTTTTTTGACCAAAAAATATTAAAAATAAACATTAAATTTCAATTTAAAAAAAAAAGAGTTGAATTTTTCTTTTATTTTTTTTTTAAAGAAACTTGACGTTAAAAGCAACTTTTAAAAAAAAGTCCAGGATGAAGAAATGAAAAATAATTTTTTTATGGTAGATTAATTTTTTTATGAAAATTCTAATTTAAACATTTTTCAAAATATTTGTATTCTGATGATTTATTTTATGGTGATTTTTTATGGTGCATTTTCAATTCCCTACAACTCATTCTCAGACAGTTTTTCTATACGACCAACGGTTTATGGGCTATAATGCTTCGAATAAAACCTATGCCAAAAGGCATACGCCCTTTTAGAATGTAACTCATGGGTGTAAAAAATCGCTCCATCTGTGGAAAATGCTCAGTTTGCTAAGCCAAATACGTGTGCAAAGTTTCATTCAAATCAAAAATGGTCGATATTCGACCATCGGTGATTTGGCGCGATCTTGCTCTATACCAATACAACACACATGAAAGCATGCTAGTAATATAAAATACAAACCTGTCCTTTGTTGTCTCCAATAATCGGTTTGATTAGTTAAACAAATGATGTAATGTGTTTACTGGAAGGATTTAGTACGTTCTAATATGTTCACGTCATTCGTATTCGTGTAGTTCGGTTCGTTGTGTCTTCCGCGTGGCGGAATTTGAATGCCGAGCAAAGCTCATTGTTCGAGATGTTTGCGCCGTCTAGCGGCAAATAGCGACTTTGCCTGTGATGATATCATCAAGGTATGGGTGATTCCTTACCGCAAGCTTTCTATGCGTTTACGTAGGTGTTGAAAATTTCAGCCGGCTGATAGAAGGGTTTTCTACCCGCTTTTGGAGCCTTAAATTTATTAGCCTATCTGGTCCGATCCTGATTCCTTCTTTTTATGGCAACTTTGACTGACCCGTAGGGGAGTCTTACCGGGCAAACATAGCGTGGCGTGCAGTCTCCTAACGGAGTGGCGCTTAAGCTGCACGCTGATTAGGGATCGACCAGGGCCGGCTACAGGTCCCTACAGCATTACTAATGTCTGCTAGTTTAAACCGCTATCAAATATAAATAAACCAAATTTGCATTTCTAATCAGCCGACCGAACGGAGAATAAACCGGTAATATTTCAAAAGCGACGAGTGAATGTATGATCGCATCACTTATCAAGGTGAATCCTGATCCAACTTACCCTTCCCAACTAACAACACCTCCTTCCCGTGACCTTTGTGGAGATGCAGAGATAAACACGGTCTCCAAATAGCAAGGGTCACACTTACATCCCTATCCTCTTCCTACCTGATTGCAAGGACGTGGCCGGCGTTGTTATTGATCCTTTAAAGTATTGAGTCACTAAAACTTGTACAATGAGAATGGTCGGTGACTCCCAGCCCCATTCAGTTGATTCACTGTGCAATTTTACTGATTCGGATCGATCACGGAGTGCAACCATTGATATGTGCAGTCAGTCAAGCTAAGCTAAGCTTTTCGATGTTAGGTTGTGACCGAACTGAAGCTACATTGGAAGGTAAGCCTCCTTGAGCGCATTTTGCCGACCCTGAAAAAAAGAGTGACGCCGGGCAATCAAAAAGTAACAGGAAAAGGGAACAAAATGGTGGGTGGTGAAAGGAGGGAAATCAAGAGTTGAAAAACCGCCAAACGATCAGAAGTACCGCAGCGTTCGTGTAAGAAGCAAGTGAGTAGAGATTCAGAAAAAAATATAAAAAAGCTAAGTGAGTACCTAATATCAGCCAAAGAAAGAGTGCATTCAGGTAAAGAATACCACCCCACTTTAGCTATGACGTGCTAATAGTTTATGTCCGAGTAGGACCTTTTTTTCTGTTTCTTCACCAAAACGAATATTTTATTCGTTCGTCGTTCGCTCACTTCACACGAGTCGGCCTAGGTGGTGAAATCCGCCTACGTCTAACCGTAAAGGAGTTCCGGGCAGCGACGAGCCCGCGGAATCCTCGGACAACTGGCCCTGATAGTAAAGGAGGACCCTTCTCGGTGGCGCCAATACGGTCTCGTCCGTGGCCCATCGATTGAGTCAAAGGAGGAAGACGCTGAAGAACCTGCTTCCCCGCCAAACCACGCATCCGCCATTGCGATTTTGGTCATCATACTAGAGCAGCGTAAAACAGCAACGAGTTTTCCCCCTCCCCCGCAACCAGCAACGCAGCATCGCAGCAACAGCAACGCAGCCCAGTAGAATCAGAACCCTTCGAAGTAGCCGGTACGTACCGTGAGAAGAAGAGTGATCCGCTAGCGCCACCCCCCCCCCCCCCCCCAAACACACACGCACCCCCTTAGATACGTAATCAAACAAAGTAAAGATTGAATGAACAGTTTTTCCATTTAAGGTCAAAAGAAACCTCCTAGGAATCCAATAGTTTTTTGCACAACTTTTCGCGCGTAGTCCCTCCGATTACCCCGCAGCAAGCCGACCCGGTGATCCAAGATTCACGGTCTCTTGCTCGGTGAGCTTTCTCGGGAGCACTATCTGCCCAAATAGTCATAGTGATATCGACAAAAGAGAAAGTTATTACAAATATGTTCCCGAATATCTGTCAGAATCATGAGATCCATGAATGAGAGCATTTCCAGTTTCCATGCCTCGAAACCTGAACCTACCAAAATTATGTTATTCTTGTCTCATTACATAATAATTGACGTTAAGCATCTAAATACCAACATATTAAAAGCAACGATACTTCGAAATAAATATTTTGACGATGATGTCCCTATTTCGATAATATAAACCATTTCAAATGATTTCGTACCGTCCTTCCTTTTCGACAAAGCTCTCGCAATGATGCCGAAGTGGCGGGGTTCTAGCTTATCCAGCAGAATCCAAATCGTCGTACTTATTTCGTCGGCTAGGTCATTGCCGGTTTTTCCGGTTCGTATTCAATTCATGATTGATGTATGTAGTATATTGATTTTCACATGCTCCTTTACTAGGACTTCGTTGCCTAGTCAACCGACGGAGTCGCAGTTTCGGGTGTATTTTCCCTGGTGACCACGAATGTCAATTTCAGTAGGCAGACTTTTGCTATATGCGATAAGGAGGCTTATATGGGGAAAATCGAAAAATCTTGAATTTTCCCATATCTACCCTGGTGACCACGAATGTCAATTGGGGCGAACAACTCAATATTTTCCAATATGCCTAGGGTCCTAGTCAACATCTCCAATCGATTAGATTTCCCTATCAGTAGGCAGACTTTTGCTATATGCGATAAGGGGGAGGCTTATATGGGGAAAAATCGAAAAATCTTGAATTTTCCCATATCTACCCTGGTGACCACGAATGTCAATTGGGCCGAACAACTCAATATTTTCCAACATGCCTAGGGTCCTAGTCAACATCTCCAATCGATTAGATTTCCCTATCAGTAGGCAGACTTTTGCTATATGCGATAAGGGGGAGGCTTATATGGGGAAAAATCGAAAAATCTTGAATTTTCCCATATCTACCCTGGTGACCACGAATGTCAATTGGGCCGAACAACTCAATATTTCCCAATATGCCTAGGGTCCTAGTCAACATCTCCAATCGATTAGATTTCTCTATCAGTAGGCAGACTTCTGCTATATGCGATAAGGAGGCTTATATGGGGAAAAATCGAAAAATCTTGAATTTTCCCATATCTACCCTAGTGACCACGAATGTCAATTTGGCCGAACAACTCAATATTTTCCAACATGCCTAGGGTCCTAGTCAACATCTCCAATCGATTAGATTTCCCTATCAGTAGGCAGACTTTTGCTATATGCGATAAGGGGGAGGCTTATATGGGGAAAAATCGAAAAATCTTGAATTTTCCCATATCTACCCTGGTGACCAGGAATGTCAATTGGGCCGAACAACTCAATATTTTCCAATATGCCTAGGGTCCTAGTCAACATCTCCAATCGATTAGATTTCTCTATCAGTAGGCAGACTTTTGCTATATGCGATAAGGAGGCTTATATGGGAAAAAATCGAAAAATCTTGAATTTTCCCATATCTACCCTAGTGACCAGGAATGTCAATTGGGCCGAACAACTCAATATTTTCCAATATGCCTAGGGTCCTAGTCAACATCTCCAATCGATTAGATTTCTCTATCAGTAGGCAGACTTTTGTTATATGCGATAAGGAGGCTTATATGGGAAAAAATCGAAAAATCTTGAATTTTCCCATATCTACCCTAGTGACCACGAATGTCAATTGGGCCAAACAACTCAATATTTTCCAACATGGCTAGGATCCTAGTCAACATCTCCAATCGATTAGATTTTCCTATCAGTAGGCAGACTTTTGCCATATGCGATAAGGGGGAGGCTTATATGGAGAAAAATCGAAAAATCTTGAATTTTCCCATATCTACCCTGGTGACCACGAATGTCAATTGGGCCGAACAACTCAATATTTTCCAATATGCCTTGGGTCCTAGTCAACATCTCCAATCGATTAGATTTCCCTATCAGTAGGCAGACTTTTGCTATATGCGATAAGGAGGCTTATATGGGGAAAATCGAAAAATCTTGAATTTTCCCATATCTACCCTGGTGACCACGAATGTCAATTGGGCCGAACAACTCAATATTTTCCAATATGCCTAGGGTCCTAGTCAACATCTCCAATCGATTAGATTTCTCTATCAGTAGGCAGACTTTTGCTATATGCGATAAGGAGGCTTATATGGGGAAAAATCGAAAAATCTTGAATTTTCCCATATCTACCCTGGTGACCAGGAATGTCAATTGGGCCGAGCAACTCAATATTTTCCAATATGCCTAGGGTCCTAGTCAACATCTCCAATCGATTAGATTTCTCTATCAGTAGGCAGACTTTTGCTATATGCGATAAGGGGGAGGCTTATATGGGGAAAAATCGAAAAATCTTGAATTTTCCCATATCTACCCTGGTGACCAGGAATGTCAATTGGGCCGAACAACTCAATATTTTCCAATATGCCTAGGGTCCTAGTCAACATCTCCAATCGATTAGATTTCCCTATCAGTAGGCAGACTTTTGCTATATGCGATAAGGAGGCTTATATGGGAAAAATCGAAAAATCTTGAATTTTCCCATATCTACCCTGGTGACCACGAATGTCAATTGGGCCGAACAACTCAATATTTTCCAATATGCCTAGGGTCCAAGTCAACATCTCCAATCGATTAGATTTCTCTATCAGTAGGCAGACTTTTGCTATATGCGATAGGGAGGCTTATATGGGGAAAATCGAAAAATCTTGAATTTTCCCATATCTACCCTAGTGACCAGGAATGCCAATTGGGCCAAACAACTCAATATTTTCCAACATGCCTAGGATCCTAGTCAACATCTCCAATCGATTAGATTTTCCTATCAGTAGGCAGACTTTTGCCATATGCGATAAGGGGGAGGCTTATATGGAGAAAAATCGAAAAATCTTGAATTTTCCCATATCTACCCTGGTGACCACGAATGTCAATTGGGCCGAACAACTCAATATTTTCCAATATGCCTAGGGTCCTAGTCAACATCTCCAATCGATTAGATTTCTCTATCAGTAGGCAGACTTTTGCTATATGCGATAAGGGGGAGGCTTATATGGGGAAAAATCGAAAAATCTTGAATTTTCCCATATCTACCCTGGTGACCAGGAATGTCAATTGGGCCGAACAACTCAATATTTTCCAATATGCCCAGGGTCCTAGTCAACATCTCCAATCGATTAGATTTCCCTATCAGTAGGCAGACTTTTGCTATATGCGATAAGGAGGCTTATATGGGGAAAATCGAAAAATCTTGAATTTTCCCATATCTACCCTGGTGACCACGAATGTCAATTGGGCCGAACAACTCAATATTTTCCAATATGCCTAGGGTCCTAGTCAACATCTCCAATCGATTAGATTTCTCTATCAGTAGGCAGACTTTTGCTATATGCGATAAGGAGGCTTATATGGGGAAAAATCGAAAAATCTTGAATTTTCCCATATCTACCCTAGTGACCACGAATGTCAATTGGGCCGAACAACTCAATATTTTCCAATATGCCTAGGGTCCTAGTCAACATCTCCAATCGATTAGATTTCTCTATCAGTAGGCAGACTTTTGCTATATGCGATAAGGAGGCTTATATGGGGAAAATCGAAAAATCTTGAATTTTCCCATATCTACCCTGGTGACCAGGAATGCCAGTTGGGCCGAACAAGTCAATATTTTTCAATATGCCTAGGGTCCTAGTCAACATCTCCAATCGATTAGATTTCCCTATCAGTAGGCAGACTTTTGCTATATGCGATAAGGGGGAGGCTTATATGGGGAAAAATCGAAAAATCTTGAATTTTCCCATATCTACCCTGGTGACCAGGAATGCTAATTGGGCCAAACAACTCAATATTTCCCAATATGCCTAGGGTCCTATTCAACATCTCCAATCGATTAGATTTCTCTATCAGTAGGCAGACTTTTGCTATATGCGATAAGGAGGCTTATATGGGGAAAATCGAAAAATCTTGAATTTTCCCATATCTACCCTGTAACCACGAATGTCAATTGGGCCGAACAACTCAATATTTTCCAATATGCCTAGGGTCCTTGTCAACATCTCCAATCGATTAGATTCCCCTATCAGTAGGCAGACTTTTGCTATATGCGATAAGGAGGCTTATATGGGGAAAATCGAAAAATCTTGAATTTTCCCATATCTACCCTGGTGACCAGGAATGCCAGTTGGGCCGAACAAGTCAATATTTTTCAATATGCCTAGGGTCCTAGTCAACATCTCCAATCGATTAGATTTCCCTATCAGTAGGCAGACTTTTGCTATATGCGATAAGGGGGAGGCTTATATGGGGAAAAATCGAAAAATCTTGAATTTTCCCATATCTACCCTGGTGACCAGGAGTGCTAATTGGGCCAAACAACTCAATATTTCCCAATATGCCTAGGGTCCTAGTCAACATCTCCAATCGATTAGATTTCTCTATCAGTAGGCAGACTTTTGCTATATGCGATAAGGAGGCTTATATGGGGAAAATCGAAAAATCTTGAATTTTCCCATATCTACCCTGGTGACCACGAATGTCAATTGGGCCGAACAACTCAATATTTTCCAATATGCCTAGGGTCCTAGTCAACATCTCCAATCGATTAGATTTCTCTATCAGTAGGCAGACTTTTGCTATATGCGATAAGGAGGCTTTTATGGGGAAAAATCGAAAAATCTTGAATTTTCCCATATCTACCCTAGTGACCACGAATGTCAATTGGGCCGAACAACTCAATATTTTCCAATATGCCTAGGGTCCTTGTCAACATCTCCAATCGATTAGTTTTCTCTATCAGTAGGCAGACTTTTGCTATATGCGATAAGGAGGCTTATATGGGGAAAAATCGAAAAATCTTGAATTTTCCCATATCTACCCTGGTGACCACGAATGTCAATTGGGCCGAACAACTCAATATTTTTCAATATGCCTAGAGTCCTAGTCAACATCTCCAATCGATTAGATTTCTCTATCAGTAGGCAGACTTTTGCTATATGCGATAAGGAGGCTTATATGGGGAAAAATCGAAAAATCTTGAATTTTCCCATATCTACCCTAGTGACCACGAATGTCAATTGGGCCGAACAACTCAATATTTTCCAATATGCCTAGGGTCCTAGTCAACATCTCCAATCGATTAGATTTCTCTATCAGTAGGCAGACTTTTGCTATATGCGATAAGGAGGCTTATATGGGGAAAATCGAAAAATCTTGAATTTTCCCATATCTACCCTGGTGACCAGGAATGCCAGTTGGGCCGAACAAGTCAATATTTTTCAATATGCCTAGGGTCCTAGTCAACATCTCCAATCGATTAGATTTCCCTATCAGTAGGCAGACTTTTGCTATATGCGATAAGGAGGCTTATATGGGGAAAATCGAAAAATCTTGAATTTTCCCATATCTACCCTGGTGACCAGGAATGCCAGTTGGGCCGAACAAGTCAATATTTTTCAATATGCCTAGGGTCCTAGTCAACATCTCCAATCGATTAGATTTCCCTATCAGTAGGCAGACTTTTGCTATATGCGATAAGGGGGAGGCTTATATGGGGAAAAATCGAAAAATCTTGAATTTTCCCATATCTACCCTGGTGACCAGGAGTGCTAATTGGGCCAAACAACTCAATATTTCCCAATATGCCTAGGGTCCTAGTCAACATCTCCAATCGATTAGATTTCTCTATCAGTAGGCAGACTTTTGCTATATGCGATAAGGAGGCTTATATGGGGAAAAATCGAAAAATCTTGAATTTTCCCATATCTACCCTAGTGACCACGAATGTCAATTGGGCCGAACAACTCAATATTTTCCAATATGCCTAGGGTCCTTGTCAACATCTCCAATCGATTAGTTTTCTCTATCAGTAGGCAGACTTTTGCTATATGCGATAAGGAGGCTTATATGGGGAAAAATCGAAAAATCTTGAATTTTCCCATATCTACCCTGGTGACCACGAATGTCAATTGGGCCGAACAACTCAATATTTTTCAATATGCCTAGAGTCCTAGTCAACATCTCCAATCGATTAGATTTCTCTATCAGTAGGCAGACTTTTGCTATATGCGATAAGGAGGCTTATATGGGGAAAAATCGAAAAATCTTGAATTTTCCCATATCTACCCTAGTGACCACGAATGTCAATTGGGCCGAACAACTCAATATTTTCCAATATGCCTAGGGTCCTTGTCAACATCTCCAATTGATTAGATTTCTCTATCAGTAGGCAGACTTTTGCTATATGCGATAAGGAGGCTTATATGGGGAAAAATCGAAAAATCTTGAATTTTCCCATATCTACCCTGGTGACCAGGAATGCCAGTTGGGCCGAACAACTCAATATTTTCCAACATGAATAGGGTCCTAGTCAACATCTCCAATCGATTAGATTCCCCTATCAGTAGGCAGACTTTTGCAATATGCGATAAGGGGGAGGCTTATATGGGGAAAAATCGAAAAATCTTGAATTTTCCCATATCTACCCTGGTGACCAGGAATGCTAATTGGGCCAAACAACTCAATATTTCCCAATATGCCTAGGGTCCTAGTCAACATCTCCAATCGATTAGATTTCTCTATCAGTAGGCAGACTTTTGCTATATGCGATAAGGAGGCTTATATGGGGAAAATCGAAAAATCTTGAATTTTCCCATATCTACCCTGGTGACCACGAATGTCAATTGGGCCGAACAACTCAATATTTTCCAATATGCCTAGGGTCCTTGTCAACATCTCCAATCGATTAGATTTCTCTATCAGTAGGCAGACTTTTGCTATATGCGATAAGGAGGCTTATATGGGGAAAAATCGAAAAATCTTGAATTTTCCCATATCTACCCTGGTGACCAGGAATGCCAGTTGGGCCGAACAAGTCAATATTTTTCAATATGCCTAGGGTCCTAGTCAACATCTCCAATCGATTAGATTTCCCTATCAGTAGGCAGACTTTTGCTATATGCGATAAGGGGGAGGCTTATATGGGGAAAAATCGAAAAATCTTGAATTTTCCCATATCTACCCTGGTGACCACGAATGTCAATTGGGCCGAACAACTCAATATTTTCCAATATGCCTAGGGTCCTAGTCAACATCTCCAATCGATTAGATTTCTCTATCAGTAGACAGACTTTTGCTATATGCGATAAGGAGGCTTATATGGGAAAAAATCGAAAAATCTTGAATTTTCCCATATCTACCCTAGTGATCACGAATGTCGATTGGGCCGAACAACTCAATATTTTCCAACATGCCTAGGATCCTAGTCAACATCTCCAATCGATAAGATTTCCCTATCAGTAGGCAGACTTTTGCTATATGCGATAAGAGGGAGGCTTTTATGGGGAAAAATCGAATAATCTTGAATTTTCCCATATCTACCCTGGTGACCAGGAATGCTAATTGGGCCGAACAACTCAATATTTTCCAATATGCCTAGGGTCCTAGTCAACATCTCCAATCGATTAGATTTCTCTATCAGTAGGCAGACTTTTGCTATATGCGATAAAGAGGCTTATATGGGGAAAAATCGAAAAATCTTGAATTTTCCCATATCTACCCTAGTGACCACGAATGTCAATTGGGCCGAACAACTCAATGTTTTCCAACATACCTAGGACCCTATCCGAAATCTCCAATCGATTAGATTTCCCTATCAGTAGGCAGACTTTTGCTATATGCGATAAGGGGGAGGCTTACACAGGGAAAAATCGAAAAATCTTGAATTTTCCCATATCTACCCTGGTGACCAGGAATGCTAATTGGGACAAACAACTCAATATTTCCCAATATGCCTAGGGTCCTAGTCAACATCTCCAATCGATTAGATTTCTCTATCAGTAGGCAGACTTTTGCTATATGCGATAAGGGGGAGGCTTATATGGGGAAAAATCGAAAAATCTTGAATTTTCCCATATCTACCCTAGTAACCACGAATGTCAATTGGGCCGAACAACTCAATATTTTCCAACATGCCTAGGGTCCTAGTCAACATCTCCAATCGATTAGATTTCCCTATCAGTAGGCAGACTTTTGCTATATGCGATAAGGGGGAGGCTTATATGGGGAAAAATCGAAAAATCTTGAATTTTCCCATATCTACCCTGGTGACCAGGAATGTCAATTGGGCCGAACAACTCAATATTTTCCAATATGCCTAGGGTCCTAGTCAACATCTCCGATCGATTAGATTTCTCTATCAGTATGCAGACTTTTGCTATATGCGATAAGGGGGAGGCTTATATGGGGAAAAATCGAAAAATCTTGAATTTTCCCATATCTACCCTGGTGACCAGGAATGTCAATTGGGCCGAACAACTCAATATTTTCCAATATGCCTAGGGTCCTAGTCAACACCTCCAATCGATTAGATTTCTCTATCAGTAGGCAGACTTTTGCTATATGCGATAAGGGGGAGGCTTATATGGGGAAAAATCGAAAAATCTTGAATTTTCTTATATCTACCCTGGTGACCAGGAATGTCAATTAGGCCGAACAACTTAATATTTTCCAATATGCCTAGGGTCCTCGTCAACATCTCCAATCAATTAGATTTCTCTATCAGTAGGCAGACTTTTGCTATATGCGATAAGGGGGAGGCTTATATGGGGAAAAATCGAAAAATCTTGAATTTTCCCATATCTACCCTAGTGACCACGAATGTCAATTGGGCCGAACAACTCAATATTTTCCAACATGCCTAGGGTCCTAGTCAACATCTCCAATCGATTAGATTTCCCTATCAGTAGGCAGACTTTTGCTATATGCGATAAGGGGGAGGCTTATATGGGGAAAAATCGAAAAATCTTGAATTTTCCCATATCTACCCTGGTGACCAGGAATGTCGATTGGGCCGAACAACTCAATATTTTCCAATATGCCTAGGGTCCCAGTCAACATCTCCAATCGATTAGATTTCTCTATCAGTAGGCAGACTTTTGCTATATGCGATAAGGAGGCTTATATGGGGAAAAATCGAAAAATCTTGAATTTTCCCATATCTACCCTAGTGACCACGAATGTCAATTGGGCCGAACAACTCAATATTTTCCAACATGCCTAGGGTCCTAGTCAACATCTCCAATCGATTAGATTTCCCTATCAGTAGGCAGACTTTTGCTATATGCGATAAGGGGGAGGCTTATATGGGGAAAAATCGAAAAATCTTGAATTTTCCCATATCTACCCTGGTGACCAGGAATGTCAATTGGGCCGAACAACTCAATATTTTCCAATATGCCTAGGGTCCTAGTCAACATCTCCAATCGATTAGATTTCCCTATCAGTAGGCAGACTTTTGCTATATGCGATAAGGAGGCTTATATGGGAAAAAATCGAAAAATCTTGAATTTTCCCATATCTACCCTAGTGACCACGAATGTCAATTGGGCCGAACAACTCAATATTTTCCAACATGCCTAGGATCCTAGTCAACATCTCCAATCGATTAGATTTTCCTATCAGTAGGCAGACTTTTGCCATATGCGATAAGGGGGAGGCTTATATGGAGAAAAATCGAAAAATCTTGAATTTTCCCATATCTACCCTGGTGACCACGAATGTCAATTGGGCCGAACAACTCAATATTTTCCAATATGCCTAGGGTCCTAGTCAACATCTCCAATCGATAAGATTTCCCTATCAGTAGGCAGACTTTTGCTATATGCGATAAGAGGGATGCTTTTATGGGGAAAAATCGAAAAATCTTGAATTTTCCCATATCTACCCTGGTGACCAGGAATGCTAATTGGGCCGAACAACTCAATATTTTCCAATATGCCTAGGGTCCTAGTCAACATCTCCAATCGATTAGATTTCCCTATCAGTAGGCAGACTTTTGCTATATGCGATAAGAGGGAGGCTTATATGAGGAAAAATCGAAAAATCTTGAATTTTCCCATATCTACCCTAGTGACCACGAATGTCAATTGGGCCGAACAACTCAATGTTTTCCAACATGCCTAGGATCCTATTCAAAATCTCCAATCGATTAGATTTCCCTATCAGTAGGCAGACTTTTGCTATATGCGATAAGGGGGAGGCTTACATGGGGAAAAATCGAAAAATCTTGAATTTTCCCATATCTACCCTGGTGACCAGGAATGCTAATTGGGCCAAACAACTCAATATGCCTCAATATAACTCAATATTTTCCAATATGCCTAGGGTCCTAGTCAACATCTCCAATCGATTAGATTTCTCTATCAGTAGGCAGACTTTTGCTATATGCGATAAGGAGGCTTATATGGGGAAAAATCGAAAAATCTTGAATTTTCCCATATCTACCCTGGTGACCAGGAATGCCAGTTGGGCCGAACAAGTCAATATTTTTCAATATGCCTAGGGTCCAAGTCAACATCTCCAATCGATTAGATTTCTCTATCAGTAGACAGACTTTTGCTATATGCGATAAGGAGGCTTATATGGGGAAAAATCGAAAAATTTTGAATTTTCCCATATCTACCCTGGTGACCACGAATGTCAATTGGGCCGAACAACTCAATATTTTCCAACATGCCTAGGGTCCTAGTCAACATCTCCAATCGATTAGTTTTCTCTATCAGTAGGCAGACTTTTGCAATATGCGATAAGGGGGAGGCTTATATGGGGAAAAATCGAAAAATCTTGAATTTTCCCATATCTACCCTGGTGACCAGGAATGCTAATTGGGCCAAACAACTCAATATTTCCCAATATGCCTAGGGTCCTAGTCAACATCTCCAATCGATTAGATTTCCCTATCAGTTGGCAGACTTTTGCTATATGCGATAAGGAGGCTTATAAGGGGAAAATCGAAAAATCTTGAATTTTCCCATATCTACCCTGGTGACCACGAATGTCAATTGGGCCGAACAACTCAATATTTTCCAATATGCCTAGGGTCCTAGTCAACATCTCCAATCGATTAGATTCCCCTATCAGTAGGCAGACTTTTGCAATATGCGATAAGGGGGAGGCTTATATGGGGAAAAATCGAAAAATCTTGAATTTTCCCATATCTACCCTGGTGACCACGAATGTCAATTGGGCCGAACAACTCAATATTTTCCAATATGCCTAGGGTCCTAGTCAACATCTCCAATCGATTAGATTTCTCTATCAGTATACAGACTTTTGCTATATGCGATAAGGAGGCTTATATGGGGAAAAATCGAAAAATCTTGAATTTTCCCATATCTACCCTAGTGACCACGAATGTCAATTGGGCCGAACAACTCAATATTTTCCAACATGCCTAGGGTCCTAGTCAACATCTCCAATCGATTAGATTCCCCTATCAGTAGGCAGACTTTTGCAATATGCGATAAGGGGGAGGCTTATATGGGGAAAAATCGAAAAATCTTGAATTTTCCCATATCTACCCTGGTGACCAGGAATGCTAATTGGGCCAAACAACTCAATATTTCCCAATATGCCTAGGGTCCTAGTCAACATCTCCAATCGATTAGATTTCCCTATCAGTTGGCAGACTTTTGCTATATGCGATAAGGAGGCTTATATGGGGAAAATCGAAAAATCTTGAATTTTCCCATATCTACCCTGGTGACCACGAATGTCAATTGGGCCGAACAACTCAATATTTTCCAATATGCCTAGGGTCCTCGTCAACATCTCCAATCGATTAGATTTCTCTATCAGTAGGCAGACTTTTGCTATATGCGATAAGGAGGCTTATATGGGGAAAAATCGAAAAATCTTGAATTTTCCCATATCTACCCTAGTGACCACGAATGTCAATTGGGCCGAACAACTCAATATTTTCCAACATGAATAGGGTCCAAGTCAACATCTCCAATCGATTAGATTCCCCTATCAGTAGGCAGACTTTTGCAATATGCGATAAGGGGGAGGCTTATATGGGGAAAAATCGAAAAATCTTGAATTTTCCCATATCTACCCTGGTGACCACGAATGTCAATTGGGCCGAACAACTCAATATTTTCCATATGCCTAGGGTCCTAGTCAACATCTCCAATCGATTAGATTTCTCTATCAGTATACAGACTTTTGCTATATGCGATAAGGAGGCTTATATGGGGAAAAATCGAAAAATCTTGAATTTTCCCATATCTACCCTAGTGACCACGAATGTCAATTGGGCCGAACAACTCAATATTTTCCAATATGCCTAGGGTCCTTGTCAACATCTCCAATCGATTAGTTTTCTCTATCAGTAGGCAGACTTTTGCCATATGCGATAAGGAGGCTTATATGGGGAAAAATCGAAAAATCTTGAATTTTCCCATATCTACCCTGGTGACCAGGAATGCCAGTTGGGCCGAACAAGTCAATATTTTACAATATGCCTAGGGTCCTAGTCAACATCTCTAATCGATAAGATTTCCCTATCAGTAGGCAGACTTTTGCTATATGCGATAAGGGGGAGGCTTATATGGGGAAAAATCGAAAAATCTTGAATTTTCCCATATCTACCCTGGTGACCACGAATGTCAATTGGGCCGAACAACTCAATATTTTCCAATATGCCTAGGGTCCTAGTCAACATCTCCAATCGATTAAATTTCTCTATCAGTATACAGACTTTTGCTATATGCGATAAGGAGGCTTATATGGGGAAAAATCGAAAAATCTTGAATTTTCCCATATCTACCCTAGTGACCACGAATGTCAATTGGGCCGAACAACTCAATATTTTCCAACATGACTAGGGTCCTAGTCAACATCTCCAATCGATTAGATTCCTCTATCAGTAGGCAGACTTTTGCAACATGCGATAAGGGGGAGGCTTATATGGGGAAAAATCGAAAAATCTTGAATTTTCCCATATCTACCCTGGTGACCAGGAATGCCAATTGGGCCAAACAACTCAATATTTTCCAATATGCCTAGGGTCCTAGTCAACATCTCCAATCGATTAGATTTCCCTATCAGTAGGCAGACTTTTGCTATATGCGATAAGGAGGCTTATATGGGAAAAATCGAAAAATCTTGAATTTTCCCATATCTACCCTGGTGACCACGAATGTCAATTGGGCCGAACAACTCAATATTTTCCAATATGCCTAGGGTCCTAGTCAACATCTCCAATCGATTAGATTTCTCTATCAGTAGGCAGACTTTTGCTATATGCGATAAGGAGGCTTATATGGGGAAAAATCGAAAAATCTTGAATTTTCCCATATCTACCCTGGTGACCAGGAATGCCAGTTGGGCCGAACAACTCAATATTTTCCAATATGCCTAGGGTCCTAGTCAACATCTCCAAGCGATTAGATTTCTCTATCAATAGACAGACTTTTGCTATATGCGATAAGGAGGCTTATATGGGGAAAAATCGAAAAATCTTGAATTTTCCCATATCTACCCTAGTGACCACGAATGTCAATTGGGCCGAACAACTCAATATTTTCCAACATGCCTAGGGTCCTAGTCAACATCTCCAATCGATTAGTTTCCCCTATCAGTAGGCAGACTTTTGCTATATGCGATAAGGGGGAGGCTTATATGGGGAAAAATCGAAAAATCTTGAATTTTCCCATATCTACCCTGGTGACCAGGAATGCTAATTGGGCCAAACAACTCAATATTTCCCAATATGCCTAGGGTCCTAGTCAACATCTCCAATCGATTAGATTTCCCTATCAGTAGGCAGACTTTTGCTATATGCGATAAGGAGGCTTATATGGGGAAAATCGAAAAATCTTGAATTTTCCCATATCTACCCTGGTGACCACGAATGTCAATTGGGCCGAACAACTCAATATTTTCCAATATGCCTAGGGTCCTAGTCAACATCTCCAATCGATTAGATTTCTCTATCAGTAGGCAGACTTCTGCTATATGCGATAAGGAGACTTATATGGGGAAAAATCGAAAAATCTTGAATTTTCCCATATCTACCCTGGTTACCAGGAATGCCAGTTGGGCCGAACAAGTCAATATTTTTCAATATGCCTAGGGTCCTAGTCAACATCTCCAATCGATTAGATTTCTCTATCAGTAGACAGACTTTTGCTATATGCGATAAGGAGGCTTATATGGGGAAAAATCGAAAAATCTTGAATTTTCCCATATCTACTCTGGTGACCAGGAATGCTAATAGGGCCGAGCAACTCAATATTTTCCAATATGCCTAGGGTCCTAGTCAACATCTCCAATCGATTAGATTTCTCTATCAGTAGGCAGACTTTTGCTATATGCGCTAAGGAGGAGGCTTATATGGGGAAAAATCGAAAAATCTCGAATTTTTCCATATCTACCCTGGTGACCAGGAATGTCAATTGGGCCGAACAACTCAATATTTTCCAATATGCCTAGGGTCCTAGTCAACATCTCCAATCGATTAGATTTCTCTATCAGTAGGCAGACTTTTGCTATATGCGATAAGGGGGAGGCTTATATGGAGAAAAATCGAAAAATCTTGAATTTTCCCATATCTACCCTGGTGACCACGAATGTCAATTGGGCCGAACAACTCAATATTTTCCAATATGCCTAGGGTCCTAGTCAACATCTCCAATCGATTAGATTTCTCTATCAGTAGGCAGACTTTTGCTATATGCGATAAGGAGGCTTATATGGGGAAAAATCGAAAAATCTTGAATTTTCCCATATCTACCCTAGTGACCAGGAATGTCAATTGGGCCGAACAACTCAATATTTTGCAACATTTCTAGGATTCTAGTGACATTTCCAATTCATCATATTGCTCTATCTTGCCTATTAATTAGTTGTAAAGTTTTATCTCTTATCAATTTAGTTGGTTTAATTCACATTTTTAGTTTCAGTGCTGCCCACCATTAGCGCTGCATTCTATGCTTTCTTCTGTTGAAATATTTCGTGTTTGTTGGTTTAGTTTCGGAGGGTAAAATCACGCAGCATATATAAATCCGGATTTAAACCAACAAAACCAGCTACCCAACAAAATGAAATATTTCACGATTTTGTTGGGTACGTTTCTTGTTGGGCGAATTCACACAAGTATATTTGAGACAATAGGAAAATCTGCGCAATATACAGTTTGACGTTCGTTTGTCGACTTATCGGGTCGGTTGGTCGTCTACACGCCACGTTCAATATTTTACAGGTTTGGCAGATGTTTACTATATAACCTTAGAAGAATAGACAAAACGTTTTAGAACTCACTCAATTCATGAATGACATTTTGAGCACGGAACCGCTGATGTAACGCACACGCTCACTCTGGGCTACTCAGCGGCTGAGTTGAATTTTAATCATTTTTTTCAGTAGTTCGAAGACGTCAAAAAATGAGTAGAATTAAAGTGATCATGGCGGCAAATTTACTCAAAATTGGGTAACTGGTGCTTGCGTGTTGTTTTTGTTATTTTTTTTTCACAATTAAAAGCAAACAGCAAACCAAGCAAACCATCTGAAAAAGGGAGGAAATTGAAATGTTTGAAATTAGTTGTTATCGGTAGGTAATTCAAAATTTGAAATATTTGACTGCAACTAATGCCAATTTATCTTTTTCACCAGGACTCGTTTGTTGGATATACGGCGAATAAATTCAAAGATCTCCCGTGTCCCGGCGAACAAAGGTAAATTTCTTGAAATAAGCCTTTTTTAAAATAAAATTCAATAAAAAGGCAAAATATAATAATATCGAGTCAATAATGATAATTTTTCCGAAATTCCCTCATTGAAGCTTAAAGTACTCATTACTGAGTCGATAATGAAACTTTACGCATCGTGCATCAGCTATAATATGGGTAATATTTACTCAATTTTTATAACATTCGGTGGTACTCAAAAATGAGTAAAACAACTTCGACTCAATTTTGAGTACATCTGAAACAAGTCGACATATATTCTCTATTAAATTTGTCCAATGAATTTACCGTACCAGAAGATCTCTTAATTTTATATGATTCCATTAGAAATCCATTTGTAAACTAAATGTGATACAATAATTTTAACGAAACGCACAATGAAATACTAATTGTCGGATTTTCACATCCATTTTATTTGAAATTCATTTACGTTTAACATGTGTGGTAAAAATTTAAATTTACAGGCAATATTGCGGAATACATTTCATAAAATAAATATATAAAACGGTCATGTAACGAAACCAACATATAAATCTTATTGATAAATCCAATAAAAAACACACGTCGCCGTGACTTTGGACTTTTTGTCAGTTTAACTTGTGGAGTTTTGTTTTGACTTTTGAATTTGGCATCGAATAGTCCAGATTGTTATACAAAATGGCTACATCACGAAAAGACGGCGTTTTATTGAGCGATTGGATAGTTATTTCCTTATCTCCAATGGTAAGTTATTTTTCTATACTTCATTAGAGTTTAAACTTACATAGGTTTTCACAACTATAGATCACACCGAAGAAACTGGCATTATCAAATCGTATCATCGGGCAAACAACAATAGACCATTGGAACTCGGATCAAGTGGCCAACGTAGAACCGGTAATTTCTTTTTTATTAATCATTTGTCAGGAAGTTGGTAGTGAAATTTCTCGAAAAACCTGCATTATTCCGATTAGAGATATACATACGGGCAACAAATTTGTTAAAATAAATATTATTTTTCTAATAAATTCTTGTATCATTCATAAACAAACATTTCGATTTGTTTTCATGAACATATCATATGAAAGAAACAGTCCCTTTAGTGAAGTTATTTCTATTGGATAATAACAAGGAATGCATGAGATTTTTTCATAAAATTGTTATTGTATGTCAAGATATAAATTATGGCATTTCCAATGAGTTTAATCGGTTACATGTTTTTTAGTTTTTAAATGATTTGCCTATCTATTTAAAAGCTTGGTAGTAATGTAAGTCTATCAGACGATCCTATGAAGAATGCATGACACATTTTCGATCACATCGTTTTGATTGGAAGTTCTAATAGTGCAAATTTATAACACTCCCATATAATCTGAATATGTGAGATTATTTCAGTATACG
The DNA here is from genome assembly GCF_029784165.1 of Wyeomyia smithii. Classification (NCBI taxonomy): domain Eukaryota; kingdom Metazoa; phylum Arthropoda; class Insecta; order Diptera; family Culicidae; genus Wyeomyia; species Wyeomyia smithii. The sequence goes on along the minus strand of NC_073695.1, from coordinate 169,811,184 downwards.
GTTTTAGCAAAACTGATTAGGTTTTGACTCAGTTTTGGGTTATCCAGAGTGAGCGTGCACGTAAAATCTAATCAACATCAGCAAATATTGAGAGATTTGTCCAAACGCGGTCTATCCTAGAGACTGTGTTATAAAGAGATACGCAAAGAGAAATGGAGTAAATATGGCAACTCTTAGCTGATATTCTATTTCAAACAATTCTCGCAACCACATTTAGTTTCGCATGACTCTTCCTACGTTCTAGAAAGTGTAATTAAATTTCGAAACTTTGTAAGGATATATTACTGAGTTTCAAAGCTCGTTCATACATATTTTTTAAATTTTTTATGCATCACTGGAAATACGAGCATAACGAACACATTTTCCGTTGAAACCATAATTGCACATGATTCACGAAATTTATACTGATTGCAACAAGCATTCTGTACGAAAAGTAACACGCACGAGTTTGTTTACTTTGCACACTTGTTACCTCGATTTGACGGCAACTGGCGTAACGAACATCTATTTCTGTACCATTCATCAGAAAACCACTTTATCTGCCATCAAAATTTAGTTCATTTTATTTTGGAACAAATTGAGTATACTGAATATCACGAAAAATATCGAACTATATGCATAACATTGCGGAAATTGCTTAAAATAATCAGAAATGCGAAAAATAATTACAGACAACATTTGATTGTTTCGACCGACTCAACAAAAAAAAAAGGGTAAACTGTTTATTTTTCGGGTGCCAGTGCCAGTAATGTTGGTAACGCGTCAAATGTATGGTATACCACTATAGTTGACAGCGATACCATTCCCGTGGCGAAAATATACCCTCCGTATTAAACCCCTCGTCATGCTGAATGGTGAAGTGTGATGTCGCTACGTCGCCGTGGAGCGAACGGCATAGCAAATATACTTCAACATACAACAAATATTTGACCTTTTGACTAGGGGATAGACACCTTTATTTCCATGAAAAATATTTCGCTAATATTACACGATATTGGTTGATATATTTTGATATTTATCGTTTATCTGTCAATTGACATCCTTCAACGATAATGTAACGCTTGAGTTAGCGGCAATGGGCTATGATATAGATAGAGGGGTGCCCGAAAATGGAACGGTAAACACTTTTTAATATTGAATATTGGGAATATTTCGCAATATATCAATAGTGTCTTACCCCTAGCCTTTTGCCATAATGGTCAAATTTATTTGACATCATGATTGTTATTTGCCCGTATTTGCCACATTTAAAAATTGGAGAGTGACAAATAATTATTTTTGACCAAATTTTTATCTGTCAAAAAGTGACAAATACTTGACGCTTGGTCAAAGAGTGTAAAGGCCCAAGCACAATGGACGTTGACGTTAATTTGACAGAAAATGTATGGGCTGACTGTCAAATTGTCGCAAACGCAGTCGCAAAGTATCAATTGTGTTTAGGTCTTAATACAGCCTTTAGCATGACGAGGGGTTTAGTTTTACACACATTTTTTTCAAACTGTTCGTCTCTTGTTAGTCTATTCTATGCGGTTAAAGTATCGAGAAAAACCTTGAAGAAATCACGGTTGGCGACGGCGGATTGTGAGCATTATGTCATTCATCTATCCAGCTTTCCACGAGCGGTAATTGCGGATGGATTTGACATTTGATGTAGGTTGTCAAACTACTAGTTCATTGATTATTTCCATTGAGCTAAAACTAGTTAGATGGATTTGACATATAATGGAGGTTCCCAACAAACAATTATTAGCTAAATAAGCTTTTTAACAACGTTAATTGTTCAGCTTTGGCTGAATATCTGTCGATATAAACTCTTCCAAGCAGATATTCAACCTTTAACCAGTCGGATTTGGAGAACTAATACAGCTTGTTTGCGTAAATGGCTTTATTTTTGAAGAACTTTTTCGTCAGTATATTATTTTTCGTGCTATATTCTATATTAGGAGGAATATTTCTTGGTATGTCGTGTTATTTATTTAGTAGCGCATTTTTCAAATACAATTTTTGATTTATCACCTGGTGTCATTTACCTCTCTAAGTCTCGAACTCATAGTCTCCAGATTGTTAGCCGATCGTTTTTCCATTTGTACCATACTGCTATTTAACTCGGAGGCGACAAATACTTGTACACTACCTTCCAGTTTGTCTGTAACCAAAGTATCTATTGAGGCTGTGTAATCACTGAATTACGAATGACCAAGCGCTTACATATTTGAGCGCCCCTCGCCGCAAACGTCAGAGAAAAGGAAACAAAAATTATTGCTTTGTATTCCATCCACACAGTCGCGTTGTCGCGAGTTCAGTTTGATTTTATTATAAAATGGGAGAAAAACGTGATAAAACTTCTGGTGAGTGATTATTGTTTGCTATATAGTGTCAATATATTGCCGTGGTTGCTGTAAATGTAATCTACTTCATGCTCAATCGTAATATTTTCGGTTATTTTTCAGACGATTATTTCTCAATAGTCCAAACTCTCGAAGCTGGAAAACCGGTTCTTTCAATAGTTCCCCAAAGATGGGTACAAGGCAAATATTTGTACTGGCCGGATCGAAAAGCGGGACAGCTACTAAAGGATTCTTCAAGTTGCCCGGCAGCGGGATGGAGCAAATTATTGAGTACTGTAAAACAACAACGAATCGACAGTTTAACTGAAGCGCAGGAGGAAGCAGCCAATTTGTCCGGTGTCACGACGGATATTTCAGATGTTTCGTTTTAAACGTAAACAAGTCGAACAGATTGCGGATCTGAATTTTAATAATTTTATAACAGCTAGTCATGGTAAGTTACGGAAAAATAAAAATTGATCATAGTGCAAATAACAATTTTTGTAGATGGTTCAGAAAATCTAAATGTGCTACCACTTCCACTAACTGTCGTACTGGAAACTGCTGAGCTAGAGAGGCCGCTTTTGGAATCCGAGAAAGTCGTAGAAGAATCAGAAACCCATCCGTATACACCCACCGTCAGTTTGCAAGAAATTGAAACGCTACCGTCATTTCATGTGGCCCAGGTATGATCGAATTTATACTTGTATGTTCCTTGAAGTCACAAAATGCACATTAATCGGACAGAGAACATTTCCAATTGAGTTCTGTTAGTTTTTCGCAAAAAATAAATACTTTGTCTTTTCAATCGTTACTGCAGATGCATAATGATTTTTTTCAGCCATCTGTTGAGCTAACCGAGTCTGCAAAATGCGAAATTTTCGATAAATTGGACAACATCAAAAAGAAATACAAAGTTCTGTGATGGGAGCCATTGAAAACATGATTGTTAGGACAGTAGCAACAATAAAAAGCGATTTGGACGCGAAATTAGCTTTTATGCAAAAACTGTCAACACCTGATAAGGCAAACATCGACCTGTTTAATTTTGCTCCTGTCTCGTCCGAGAGTGAACTCAAGGAATTAGATAGTAAACTGGAAGATGCAGAATATGCGAAAAAGTTTGTAAGTATGAACTTTCTGAGTATACATTTATTTTTGAAAATTTCCGCACATATGAGGGATAGTGGGGCGCAATGATTTTGTACGTGATATCATTAATTGGTGAAACCCTGGAAGAAAAAGCAATTCGCTGTTAAACTAATTAATGTAAATTGGTAAAGCAGTGGAAGGGACTTCAACGACGAATTACTACCTGTGCAACAAATTGCTAACGGATGATTCTGCATGCAAATTTACACTTTATGTTTTTCAGTTTACTTTCATGAAGACTTTTGTTGGTAGCCAAGGAGATCCTTGTAACGGAATGAACATTTGCTATGACCTGATCGATCGCTTTTTCGAACGTAAATTCATGGTATCATGTTCATGGACCGGCTGCAGCCGCGGCGAGAAAAGAAAGTGCGCTTTAAAGCAATTACAAAATGTTCTCAATGCATTTTTCACAATCGTGCGAAATGTTAATGAAAATTTTTCTATCAAAATGTTAGAAAGCTTTTTCAAGCCAATTGCTAAAAATGCAAAAAAGCGAAGCGAAGCTAGAGGGCTGCGCATTTCCAGTGTCCATCGAAGACCGAGGAAACAAAAGAGTAATGTTTGAAATTTGGACCGAATCTTCTTACGTCGGCAACTATGTGCTCCAAATTGTGGATGTTACTTGTAACATACTCTTCGCCATAAATGTTTTTGAATTCTTCGATGTACTTCTCAAACATTAACTGTGCAATCGTAAGATACTTGAAGTATAGTTTACAGGAGCATATAGTGACGGCCACAAAAAGAAGCAAGAAATGATTATACACTCTTTCATCTAGTAAATCTTTGAGAACTACAATTCCCACATAGTTTAGAAATGCTCTGAACTCGAGCCCTTTCCAAAAACCAACACAATCGATACCCCGCATTCGACGGTGTATCTCCGATGGTAATTCTATGGCTATTAGTGCATCAGTAAGTTTATCTATGTCTCGACTACATAGTTTACCAGCAAATCCGAGACTGGCATCCCGCCAACCGATTAGACATCGTTTCATGACTCCAAGCTCCAATAAATGTAGAGGATCCGCAACTATGAAATCTTGGACCATATCGACACCTGATAACTTCAGAATTGGAGAATCTTTCCCTCTGTGGTGTTTACCATACTCTTTTTTTCGAAACCCATCATCTGTCCTTAACGGGCAACGAATACAACAGTTCGTGTTACATACGAATATTCGCCTTCCGTTGTGCATTTTAAACAGCCATCGGTGCCATTGAAGTTGGCAACACCTGGTCAAAATTGAATTAAAAGAAATAAAATGTTGGATCGGATTTTTTCAAAAATGTTTGTGATTTTTAAGAAAATCATACCTTTAGCAAACGCACGTGCTGGAGAATCGCAAATAAAGCATCGTATACGCACACTGATGGTGTACTCATTAATTTTTATACCACTTTCCAAAAGTGGAATCATTTCATTCACAAAAGGTGTTAGATATTCTTGAACATCTGTTGGCTTGCTTTTACCGTAGTATATACCTATTATCATTAGTGAGATGTGCTCCATGTTGGAATGTAAACTACTCGGTTTTAATTCCAGGTTAAAAGGTAATCTTTATTCGAAATCATCTCATCAGGTCATTACAAGCGACCGTGTTGGTCTAGCGATTGTTACAGTTATTTTGTGTTTCTCTTTCTTAGACTTGTCTACCTACTATTGCTTGTAGCACACACACCTAAGCTGCCGCGCATGTGTTGAACAGCTTTAAGCTTCCCACCTAAAGCTTTACATGTAATGTTGCATACATGCTGGCTATCAAGATACATTCTCAATCTACATACTAAACTGATAGAAGTAAAGCGCCTGATGAATGGCAAATTGCTATTATTTACATTTCATAGTGACTGCAGTGAAATGTTATTCTCAACACTTCCCCACAATTTGCACATTCAGCAGATTAAATAATCTCCGATGCGTGTTCTTAGGGAACCCCTAGGTGAACTCGTCTGGCTGGTTGATCTACACTCGGGATGAATTGCAGCTTGACTCGTCCTTGCTTGATGAGATCCCGTATGAAGAGATATTTGAAGTCCAGATGTTTAATCCTCTGGTGCGATCTCGGCTCCTCTGCTATGCTAATGCACGGAATGCTATCCTCCATTATAATGAATGGTGTTATAACCACATCCAATTCATTAAGAAGTTTTGTTATCCACATCCCTTCTTTTGCAGCAGCACACAGTGTAATTAATTCTGCTTCGCTTGTTGATAGGCTGAATGTTGGCTGTCGTTTCGTTGACCACGGAACCAGATTTCCATAAAGTTGATATGCATATCCTGATACCGACTTCCTGTCGTCAGGATTATTTGCAAGATCCGCATCTCCAAATCCAACTAATGCTGGTCCATCATTGTGTTTTGCATACACAATCTTCGTGTTACTTGATCCCCTCAAGTATCTCAGGATTCGTTTTAATTCTGACCAATGCCAATGGTGCGCAGTTTGTTTACTTGCTTAGGGCGTTTACTGCAGCACAGATATCTGGTCTTGATGTTAATGAGAGATATTGAAGACATCCGATCAATTCTCTATATGGTTGATCAGTAACCATTTAGTGCTACTATCCAGAGGTGTCCCCACTGGTTTACACTCAGCCATTCCATATCATTCTAGAAGTCTCTCAACATATTTCTTCTGAGAAATCTCGATTATTTGATTTTCAAAATCACGATTGATTTCCATTCCCAGAAAATGCTTCACTTCAGAAAGATCTTTCATTTGGAATAACCTTCCAAGTCTTTTCTTAATCCATGATATCTCATCTATGTTCTTGGCAATTAGCAGAATGTCATCTACATAGAGTATTAGGATTATCCCCTTGGATTTCGATTTATAAATGCAGCAATCGTTCTTAAGTGGAACAAATCCAAGTTCTGCCATAGCATCATTGAAACGTTTGTTCCAGGATCTTCTTGCTTGCTTTAGTCCATACAAGCTTTTATTCAGGCGAACAATCTGATTTTGTCCATTTTCATTGAGTGCAATTTCATGAAGATTTCCTCTTCTAATTGTCCATTCAAAAATACTGTTTTGGCATCCATTTGATGTACAAGTAATTTGTTTTCGTTTGCAAGTGCAAGTGCTAACCGAACACTTTCTAGCTTTGCAACAGGTGCGAATGTTTCACTATAGTCGAATCCTGGTCGCTGTGAACATCCTTTGGCTACTAACCGTGCCTTGTGCCTTACATCTTCTTTCAACGAGAAGATCCATTTTGAGTACATTGGTTTTACTTCTTTTGGTATACAGTTAACCACTGTCCAAGTATTGTTGCTATTCAATGCAACTACAGTAAACCACTGTCCAAGTATTGTTGCTATTCAATGCAATTACAGTTACCCACTGTCCAAGTATTGTTGCAATTCAATGCAACTACTTGCTTCCATTCCTCCCAGTCCACTAGTACCTTCAAGTCCTGAATGTTTGTCCCGGAAGTTCACCACTTTGGATTGTAGCCATTCTCGCTGAGTAGTCCGAGAACCTATGAGGTGGTCTTCTATCCCTCTGGCTTTATCTCAATTCTTGTTGGTATTCATCTTCCTCTCCATCGGCTTGACTATCATTTGAATTCCCTAATCAGTTTCGCCAACTGATTCCTCCGATGCATCCTGATTCTCACCTAGATCTGGATTTTGTTCAACTATGGTAGCATTTTCTATTTGATCTTCATCGGATGGTGATCCATGACTATCATTCTCCTGATCTTCCACAGAAGTTGATTCCCGACCATCACTCTCATGATCCTGATCTTCACCGAGATCTTCATAGTTATCTCTGAATTGGAATTGTGTATGAAGTGTCAAATCCTGTTCTCCAGGTTTGAATTCATTCATTCCATTTCCCCGATAAACTATGACCGATTCGTCGAATACGTTTCTTATAATTTCAATAGAACGTGTTTCGACATTCCACAATCTAAAACCATTGTTTTCGTATCCCACAAAAATCAATGATTTACTCTAGGGATCCAATTTTTGACGTTTCTCCTTTGGGCTTTGTTTGAATGCTCTGCATCCAAAGATTCTCAACTGTTTCAAATCGGGTCGTCTTTTGAACCACATTTCGTATGGAGTTTTATCTGACGCTAACCCTTTTGTTGGAGATCGTTTCAATAGATATGTTGCAGCATTCAATGCTTCACCCCACATATCTTTAGGTAACCCGCTTTAACAAAGCATTGCTCTTACCTTTTCCATTCATGATCTATTCATCCGTTCACTGACTCTGTTTTACTGAGGAGTGGAACAGTATAAATCATTTCAATTCCGTTTTCTTTATAGTATCTTTGGAATTCGTTGCTCGAGTATCCTCCGCCATTATCGCATCTCAGCATTGAAATACGGGTTTCAAAATATGCTGACGCCATGGCTTCATACTCTTTGAATCTGTCAAAGACTTCAGACTTATGCTTCATTAGGTAAACTACGACAAAATGCGTATAGTCATCGACAGCGATAACCGTCGTACGTTTGCTGCTCCATGTTGCCACAGACATCCGAATGTACTAATTCTAATGGTCGTTTTGATCTTGGCAATTTCATACCCTGAATTAGAAAGCAGCTTGCTTCCCTGCCAAACAACCATCGCATACATCAGCCTGATTTTTCTTTCCAGAAGATATGTTGATTCCCTCAACCATACCTCATTAAAAGAGCATCTCCAAACTAGTAGTACCTAGATGCCCCAGTCTTTTATGCCATGTCTCGAGACTCATTTGTTTTCCAGAATATGCCGATCCGTTTGCATATTCTTCGGATTGTCCATCCCAAATGCAATCAAGGTAGAATACACCATATGTGAAAATACCGATTGCTTCATTAAGATATTCAAAGATATCCTCTTTTTCAGAAAAAGTGACCCTTTTCCCATGAAAATTTGCCTTTCTAACCGAAAGTACATTTTATTCAAGGTTAGGAATTAATAGAACATTGTACAATTCCAATTCCTTTATTAGGTTCTTCCCGACCATTGTCTTAAGCCGCAACTTTCCCATCTTCGTGGTCCGAAGATTCTCGCCGCTTTTGGCTGTGGAAATCATAAATGGTCCCGGAAGTTCCTCAATGTCATCCAGCAGCGCTGGTCGTTGACCATGTGGTCGTTCGTTCCAGAGTCGACCACGAAACAAATCCGTTTGTTCCGCTTCATCGTCTTCAGTTTCATCATCATAGCGTGGGATTATCCCTCTTCTGTTCCTTCCCGTACGTTTCCTTCTCCTGTGCCTTCAACTTCTTCATGACAAAGCACATGTTGTAAAAATCTTCGATACGAGGGCGACGTTCGACGGAGTCTTCTCCTGCGCCTTGTCTTCCCCAGCTCCTGCACCCGCTTTATTCCGGTGGTATTTTTACTTTCGTGCAGGTTCTAATCCGTCAGTACAAATAAAATAACGCTCTCTTGACACAATAGTAGCCACCGTTCATACGTCAAGCTGTCGTTTTGTCCTGGTTAAGCGTCAGACGATGTCCTCGCTGACTATCAGTATACCACTGATCACGACTCTAGCAAGACTTGCTACTACCAGTTAACTACTGGTCTAAGGCGTCCGGTCAAATATCTGCTGCTACAACTACTGCTATTGCTATTACTACTAGATGACCATTGGTTTTCCAAGTTCAATCCGAGGTCTCCTGCTTTTACCAGTTTACTACTGGTTTTTCAAGTCCAATCCAAGAACAGCTGCAGCTACCAGTTAACCACTGATTTACATCTACCAGTTTACCACTGGTGATACTGTTGCTTTTCCAACCGGTTATGGACGCGCCACTACCATGGACCAAAGTTCACTTCTGTACTGTCGTAGACGTTGGCCCGCTCTGCTTGCACAACGGTAGCGGTATAGGGTAAGGCGCGCTCGAAAGTTCCCCTTTCGTAGCGGCTGTCACTATGTCCAGCCATTGTTTAGGGTTCCTGGTTTGTAGTCCTGTCCTGGTTCAGTCAAGCGGTGTCCTCTTGCTGACTATAACCTATAACCGGTTAGCCACTGGTTTGTCGAGTCCTATCCCAAGTCTGCTGTTCCTACCAGTTGACCACTGGTTTACCGAATCCGGTCCGAATCCGATCCTCAGTCCACTGTTCCTACCAGTTGACCACTGGTTTGTCGAGTCCAATCCTAGGACTGCTATTCCTACTCGTTAACCACTGGTTTTCCAAGTCCAATCCGAGGACTGTTGCAGCTATCAGTTAACCACTGATTTGCACCTACCAGTTCACCACTGGGGATGCGTCTGCTACCAGTTAACTACTGGGCCCATAACCATTTGTTGGAATGTAAAGCCAAATCAAACTACTCGGTTTGAATTCCAGGTTAAAAGGTAATCTTTATTCGAAATCATCTCATCAGGTCATTACAAGCGACCGTGTTGGTCTAGCGATTGTTACAGTTATTTTGTGTTTCTCTTTCTTAGACTTGTTACCTACTATTGCTTGTAGCACACACACCTAAGCTGCCGCGCATGTATTGTACGGCTTTAAGCTTCCCACCTAAAGCTTTACATGTAATGTTGCATACATGCTGGCTATCAAGATACATTCTCAATCTACATACTAAACTGATATAAGTAAAGCGCCTGATGAATGGCAAATTGCTATTATTTACATTTCATAGTGACTGCAGTGAAATGTTATTCTCAACACTCCATTTCGTAAATATTTCCAAATATTGGCCAAAACTGGAACCTCGAGCTTTTGTAGATTGGTAGGCCGTCCATATTAATGTTGAGTTGAACTGATATGTTTTCTGAGAGATCCCAGAAATATGTTCGTAGACACGTCTCAAGTCCTTGGTGCCAATATTTCCCACCGGCTAAATTCGAAACAAACACGCTTGCGTTTCTAGGCGTTTCGAGTAAAGTTCTAGGATCGTTTGGCAGAGTTAAATCACCGTACTGATTTCGTAACAAACCAAGAAGCTCCCTGAGGGCTTGATGTCTTATATTGTACTTCAGAGCCCATTCTCGTAAACCGATTGTCGGGTTGTAAGGTTGGTTAACGGGTTGTGTTAGCACATGATCTACATCCGTTTCGTCAACAGAACTACCTTCGGATAGACTATCAACAGAAGATGCGTCATTTTCTGATACCATAGACTGCCTATCAGGCTGCTCATCATTCAGATCTGCCGTAGATATAGGTGTTTGAGACAAGGAATCGTTTTGCCGACTCACCTCCTCATTTGTCTGGTAGAATATATAACAGTTCAGTTGCGTTTAGTTTTATTTCTCATAAAAAACTTACTTTTCCACAATCAGATATATGACATCCAACAAACACATCATCTGCGAAAGATTGTTTAAGCTTAGCCTCCCATTTCTCACGATTTTGTTTTACTCTTCTGTGGAACGTTCCACTTTTCTTACAATTTTTGAAATTTTGTTTATTGAACATTTTGGTTCAAATTTATAGTGTAGTAATAAATTTGATTACAACACAGAAACAAACTAGCTAAAGCAACAACGATTGTTCAGTTACTTTGTAAAAGTTTTCAACATACTTCATCAGGCAGTGGTTAATATATGGGCCTTATCTAATGCATGTTCCTCTTCAGGTTAAATTGTGGCTTGTTCAGCATTTGAAAACGCTCATTCATGTGAGCCAAACAAGAAGGCTTGAATTTGCAATTTAAATGTTTTTTCAATAATAAATCAGCTCGAACATTTTTCAGTTGCTTCTCCTTACAACCAGTAACTAGTCCGTCGCAGAGTTTGGTGAAACAGTTGCTCAATTGCTGAGAAAAATTCTTCGAAATACTTCCTCAGCCACTAAATATGTCTATCGAAAAAAGCTGTGCTATGGTTCCATTATAAGTTTAATTATTACTTGTACAGCATACAATAATGCCAATGCATGTAAGCTGGACAAAAGTGCATTATTACGCAACTTAAATGTTTATTCTTTATATAATTCAGCTCGGAAATTTTCCAGTTTCTTCCGCTTGCAACCTGCAACTAATCAGCTAGTGTGTTCGTTGTTACGGTTGTTTATTTGCTGCGTAAAAGTTTGAAAAACACACTCTCAGGCACTATGATGAAAAGCTGCGCTATGGGTTCATCGAAAGTTGGATTATTACTTTCACAGCATATATTGATGCCAATGCTTGAAGGCTGAATAAAAGGGTATCATTTAGCAACTTTATTGTTTCTTCTGTATATAAATCAGCTCAAAAATTGTTCAGCTGCTTCTGCTTTCAACCGGCAATAAATCAGCTTTGGATAAAGCATTCGGTCTTATTATCCAGCCACTGTGTTTGTTGGGTTGTCATACTACTAGTTCAATGGATTTTTCCATTGAACTGGTATTGTTATATGTCGAATCCATCCAACTAGTGCTAGTTCAATGGAAATATTCAATGAACTATAGTTTGACAACCTACATCAAACGTCAAATCCATCCGCCATTACCGCTCGTGGAAAGCTGGATATTAGAGTAATCTAGAAACCTGACACCCCTGACGTCGCCTTCAGTGTGCTGCCAGAATCATAGAGCTTACTACGCCAGATCTCACCAATACAGGCTTGGTCGTGTATCCTTATAAAATCGATTTGTTTTCAACCAAAAAATCAGCCGATATTCAATTTCGAAAATTATTTTATTCATGAATCCTAGTTCATTAGTGTTACCTGTTTTAACAAACTTTGTTTTGGTGGAAAAACAGATTAAATAAAACTAAAAATCGGCTAACAACTTGAATAAAAGTTCAGGGGAGTAGGAAATGTATTGTTACCACCAGCGTGTTGATTATTTGCAACCAGAAATAAAACTTGTATTAGTGAAATCGACTACTAATACTAGCACAGATAGGAAGGTCAACTGAGTTCTCCAAGCGAAAACTGAAATTTGTGGGAGTGTGAATCAAACTCGGTAGTTTTTTATTCTCTCTTCTAGATGACAAGTCTCACAGGTGACAAAAAATTCCTACAGCTAACAAAGAAAAATCGAATACATCGCACTTATACAAACGCGCCTGGAGAACTCTATAGAGCTTTCTGACAGCTCAGTCACGCACACTAAACTCGGATTGTTTGCCTCATAAATGACTCATGCCTCATAAATGACTCTTGCTTAACTCTACCGGGGTTAAGCAAATCGAAAAATACAGTCTTTTTTGATTTACTTTGTACTGGAAATCAAATATTCATTTTGTAAGATACTATCCGTAAACAAATGACACAATCCGCGCAGGGATAAATTAAGTTTCAAGTCAGTGGAAGAAAATGAAAATTTCGCAATCAATGCAGGCAATTTGACAGCACATTGTTGGCCTCATTTTCAATCCGACTACACGGTGTAAAGTGCACCAATTCATGCACGATTGGAGAGGTCTATAGTGTGTTTTAATTCTGGAAGGGTTGCCAAAACAGGTAGATTTAATTTAAGCTGTTGCTTACAGTGTCCCGAAGAAAATAAAATCGATTCGGCAACCAAGAAGGGCATTTGGTTTTAGAGTTGCGGTTCACAGCGCGGCGAAAAAGTTTCAGTGAAACTCACAATATGATTCGAAATCCGTAACTATCTGCACAAATAAATTATAACTCGTGAAAACATGTGAATTATTTTAGGTGCAGGATTAAGTTCACGCTTCAAGATCTTCATGATTCTGAGAGCCCCTTGATAAGCATAGTTTTCGGCGAGCCATTAAGCCGTATGAATAAAAATAAGTATTTGCTCAGCTTACTTCTACCACAGATAACAGACATCCAAGCTAATTTTGCTTCATGTGTAAAAAGACGCAACGGTTTTTTAGCATGTCGCAATACGCAGTATGGTGGCGCTAAGAACACTTAATGGTCAATGATACGATAAAATCGATAGTTTTCCAGCTCTTATCGATATTATTGGCATAAGAAGCGTTGCCGTTTTTTAATGTAGAAATTTTGAGCAGCCGTAATTTGTACATAATCGACAATTTTATTCAATCCCAGTTTATATTTGCGACAAATTTGTTTGTTTTAGTGTTAATATGAAAAAAAACACACAAACCTCACAAAAACAATATTAAATATCGTTGCAAAAACAGCGACTCTACTATTTGTGAGAATTTTCATGCGTCTGGCAGCTTTGAATATAATCCAGCGCTGCCATCACTAAAGTGGTTAAAGTCGCAAGTTGCAGAAAGATGTCGTTAGCATTCCAAACGAGTAAGAATTTGAAATCTTACACACGATTTGTGAAGTTTTTTGTTCTAGCTTGGATATCTGTTATCTGTGCTTCTACTCAGCTCGATTTGTGAGAAAGTAAAGTCTCAGAGCATTTACTCAAATTCGTATGAATAAGAGTTTACTTTACTCAGTGCGAACTGGAGTAAGTTCGAATTCGAACATAGATTTTGCTCCGTCAATGTTGATGTTTGTATTGTTGCTATTCCCGTTTTTTGACATACGATCGGCAATCATCATACCATCCGAGCCGGATCGCACCGTGGGAAGTGAATCTTTTCGGGTAATAAACCCAGTAATTTAAAAAAAATGAACATTCCTGTTATTGATATGTTCACAGAAGAGGAATACCTTGAATCATCAGGTAATTTTTCTTTTGTATATGAATCAGTTATCAGCAGCCAAGCACTATAACATATTGTTGGAATTCCACAGATTATTCTATATGTTATTTGCAGTGACAAACTGCTTAGTTATTGCGGAGTTTTTGAATGTATTGTTTATTGTTATAATATTTTGGATCTATTCGTTTCGATTTCTTTTCAAGGCTCTGACGAAAGTGACATTAGACAACACCAGCCCTCCGCTAAAAGGGCTAAACATTCGGAAAAGGTGGTTGAACATGATACTACATTTATTAACGTGCTTGAAGAGTTTCCAGTTATTTTAGAAAAATCACAAATTCCTCCCAATGAGCAATTTTGTTGAATAACGGCTTGTTAAGCTATAGTCCAGCCGAAATCCACTGGATAATAGCTTAGTAAGCTGTAAATCAACAAAATTGTCTGCTGGGCTATGATAAAGGCTGAAAAGTCCGCCGCCATCAAAAAATTTGCAAACAAACTTCTTATTGAATATGGTATTGATTATACGGAAAAGCATATTACAAAAAAAAATACACAATTTGTAGAACCGCGTCAAGTCTAAAACAGATATGAAGCAGACAGGAAATCGACAAATAATACTCAGTAAAACAGAAAAAAATTCTATGAAATGATGGGTGGGAGAGAAAATCCATCAATTACGGAAAGAACGTGTTGGTTATTAAAAGGTTACGAGTTATAAATAATAAAAATATTTTATAATCTTTCTAGTTGGTATTTCTGTTGGCGAGCCAGAACTATCTGTCGCTGAATTATATTCACATTTTTTTTTGTATGCCTGAAGGGCATTGGGTAGAAAGCGCCACTGCGACAGGAATGTTTGTCTTTTGTGGCTGGTCCCGATTACTTTACACAGATTACAAGATGCTCGAACTCATTGATGGAGTTGAGCTAGTTGGTTGTAAGCCTGTGCCCCAATCCGGAACTACATGGTTGATGAAACCTGTGACCGTTTTGGGATTGGTGCTCCATACCTGGTATGGAGTTGAGAGGTAACTTCCAAAAAAGTTAAACCTCGATGAAGCAAGAGCCCCGCAAAAGCAAAGCAAATGCGCTGAGCTCTCAGGTTCAGCGTTGCAAAAGCGACAATAGTCGGTTAGGACTTTGCCGATTTTCTTTAAATGATAAAGAGCAGGACAGTGTCCAGTGAGAAGTCCCGTGATGATGCGTAGTTCACTACGAGTTAAACTAAGTAGCCGTTTGGTAACCGTAGGGTTAGGGTAGATAAACTGTTTAGCTTGCCTGCAACCCTGCGCATGTTGCCATTGAGATGCTATCTTTAGCTTTTCCCATGTACTTAGTTCGCCTTTAATGGCGGATGTGGAAGTACCCAAAAACGGTTCCGGTCCAATGAATTGCTGAGCAGATCCTTGTCTTGCGAGGTTGTCGGCATGTTCATTTCCCTCGATTCCGCAGTGACCGGGTATCCAAAGTAGCATAACTTTGTTGAGGCGGAAGAGTTCCCTGAGTGTTGCGATGCACTCCCAGACTAGTCTGGAGACACATGTAGCAGACTTTAATGCCTTTAGTGCCGCCTGACTGTCCGAAAAGATTTCGATTTTCGCATGTCTATATTTGCGATGTAGACATGTTATAGCAAAGATATATATTGCGTATAGCTCCGCCTGAAAGACGGTTGGCCACTTACCCATTGAGATAGTGGCCTTTATACCTGGTCCGTAGATCCCTGAACCAGTCTGGGGTCCGATTTTTGAGCCATCCGTGTAGAAGCGGATTGTGCCCGATGGAAGACTCGGCCCTCCATTGTTCCACATGGAGCGATCTGTGTCGATCACTATATATGGAACGTCCATGTTTGGCTTCGCTTCCATCCAGTCCGAGACTGTTGTTACTAAAGGTGTCAGCTTAAACTCCTTTAGGATGCTTAGGTGACCCGTTAGGTCACCTTCGAGCATCGTTGTATTTCTTTGCAGCCTTTGTGCGCCAAGCTCTGCTTCCTTCTTCACATGGAGATGTAGAGGAAGTAAGCAAAGCAAGGCCTCCAAGGCTGCTGTCGGTGTTGTGCGCAGGGCACTGGTAACTGAGAGACAGGCCAATCGTTGGACTTTGGTAAGTTTCGCCTGAGCTGTCTTTTCATTTACTTTAGGCCACCATGCGAGGGCTGCGTAGGTTATACGTGGCCGAGCAATGGTGATGTAAGACCAGAGCGCTAATTGTGGTTTTAGCCCCCAGGTCTTGCCAAACAGTGTACTGCAAGCCCAGATAGCTGAAGTTGCCTTCTTGATAGCGTAGTCTAGGTGAGCAGTCCAGTTCAGCTTCTTATCCAGAATGATTCCAAGATATTTGGTCTCATTGCTGAAACATAGTCTTACCCCATTCAGTAGCGGAGGAATGATTGTGTGCATTCTTCGCTTGGTAAATGGTATAATGACCGTTTTAGCGGGGTTAATGTTCAGCCCTTCTTCTGAGCACCACTGAGAGGTGGTGTTAAGTGCCGTTTGCATACGACTAGATAGAGTTGCATCACATTTTCCCCGAACAATAAGGACTATATCATCAGCATATCCAATGACTTCGAAGCCCAGCTGTGATAGCTTGGTTAGGAGAACGTCTACCACCAGTGACCATAGCAGTGGAGAGAGAACTCCTCCTTGAGGACACCCTTTCACTGCCCCTACTGTGACAGACGTATCCCCCCATGCAGCTGTGATCTTCCTGCTCGAAAGCATTGCTTGGATCCAGTTTATTGTAGTATCATCGACTCTTTTATTTTGTAGAGCCGTGTAAATTGATGCAAAGGACGTGTTATCGATAGCTCCCTCAATATCAAGAAAAGCGCAGACCGCTGTCTCTTTATATTTTAAGGACTTCTCGATCTTCGTCACTAGGCAATGCAAAGCGGTTTCAGTAGATTTACCCTGTTGATAAGCATATTGATGCTTGTGTAAGGGTAACTCCTTCAGAAACTCACTGCGGATGTAGTTGTCCGTAATTTTCTCCATCAACTTGAGAAGAGTTGACGTCAGACTTATTGATCTGAAAGCTTTGGGCAATGTTTTGTCTTTTTTGCCCGGCTTTGGTATAAACACCACCTTAACGTTCCGCCAGTTGACCGGGATATGTCCCATAGTAAAGCTGGCTCGAAAGAGGCTGATGAGTTCGGACATAACGACTCCGTCCGATTTTTGTAGAAAGATTGGTAGAATGCCATCCGGTCCTGGTGACTTCATAGGCTCAAAAGAGCTTAGTGCCCAGTTGATAGAAGTCTCCGTGAAAATTCTACGAGCGAGCGCTGCGGAGTCACGTGACGTTATGCGTCTGGATTCGAGGCTCTGTAACTCTTCGACGTTCAAACCGGAGATTGCTGTCGATCCAGGAAAGTGAATGTTCATAAGAACATCCAGCGTTTCCTTGGTGGTGACAGTCAGACTACCATCTTCCTTTTTCAACTGCCCAAGACCATTCGTGTGATCTTTGGACATCGCTTTTTGCAGTCGCGTTGCCTCAGGAAGAGTCTGAATGTCTTCACAGAATCGAATTCTAGACCTCCTTTTGGCTTTGCGTAGCTCAGCGTTGTATTTTGTAAGGGATGCTCTATAGGCTTCCCAGTTGGACGTGATTTTAGCCCTGTTGAACAAGCGTCTAGCTTCCCGACGAAGGTTGCTGAGAGTTTCATTCCACCAGGGCACTTCACGGCAGACTGTTCGATTTGTTAACGGACAGTTTGACATGAAAGCTTCCGTGATCCTGTGCTGTAGGTCACTTGCTGCGATGTCCAGTTCACCTGGAGTTCGAATATTTTGGTGGCAGGATGTTCTCGAATTGACCAAATGTTCCTTAAAAGAGTTCCAGTTGGTTTTCTTAGGATTCCTGAAATGTTCTCTTCTCAGAGGAGTAGCCTCGACGTCAAATCTGATGTGTCTATGGTCTGATAAACTGGGTTCATCAGAGACATGCCAGTTCTTGACTTTCTCCGTTATCGAGGCGCTACATAGAGTGAGATCTAGGACCTCTTGTCTAATAGCATTACTGAAAGTTGGCTCGTTTCCCACATTGCATACATTAACATTGTTAGAAGTAAGGTATTCAAGTAGGTACTCTGGTACTGTTGACATCCGAGCTGCCCCAGACTGTGTGATGCGCGTTGGCATCGCAGCCGACGATGAGTGGCTTGTTGATGCTTCGGCAGTATCGCACAAGTGCTGCGACTTCGGATGGCGGTATATCGTCCTCGTCCCCCGGGAAGTAAGCGGAGGCAACAACCACTTCTTGAGTGCCGTTGGTTGTCGGGACTTCCACCGCAATGGCAACCAAATCCCGTTGGATGAACTCTGTAATGGGAACAAATTTAATGTTTCTGTTCAGCAGAATTGCAGTCCTGGGATTTGACTGTTGATTACAATAGACCAACTTACTGTTTGTGTTGGCTAAGCCAAGGATCCTGGTGTCGTGGACCCATGGTTCCTGGATCAGCGCCACAGATAGCTGATCCTTGGTGAACCTCCGGCAAAGAACACCAGAGGCGCCCTTTGCGTGATGGAGGTTCACCTGAACGCAGCGTATGCTGCTCATTTTGTTGGCAGCGCGTCCTTCGTCGGATCTGGTTGAGATCCGATTGGCGGACAGTTGCCATCAGCGGTGACGCTGAGATGGGTAGTCTGCATACCCTCAGCAACAGGCTCCCGTTGCAGCAGACAGTAGGCGACAGAAGTGCTACTCTCACGTTTAGGCGGCGGAATTTGGCCCTGAGGGTCGCGACTATTCAGATGCTCACGCTTACTCCTCTTTCGATTTTTCGGCGGAACCTTCTTCGCTATCGCGGAAGTGCGTCGAGCAGGTGGTAGCGGTACACTCCCTGAGGGAGTCTCCGAACGTACCGTTCCTGCCTTCGCACCAGAACCTTTCGCGCCTGTGTTTGAGGACTTTCTGCCAACCTGCCGCATGCGTGCTTTGCCGTACTTGTAGTTCAGCAGGAAGCTCTGTGCCGCTATGAGGTTAGCAGACTGTTGGTCCAGCTCCACCATCAATTCGACAGTCTTTCCAGCAACGTTGCGATGACATACTCGCCATGCACGTGTGAAGAAACCGTCGTTCTGATTTTGGAGAAGACGGAGAATTTTCTCATTTGTGGTGTCCAAACTGTCCTGGAAGTACCCTACAAATTTTAGGGCCTTCGGCAGGTCCTTCGTGCGAAAGACACTAAGGTGTGCTCCCTCCCACGGTATGAGAGAAGACGCCGTGGTCTCCAGCCATCTAACTGTGTCGTTGTCGGCACAGTCAAGTTGTAGGGTACCGTTTTTTAGGCGGCAGCTCCTAAACTTGGGCCTGATGGCCGGTGACTCCTGGTCCGCAATGCAGTCCAGAATGGCATCTCGAACAGTTTTTAACTGTTCAGGGGTAAGTAGGGAGGCTGGATAGTCTATCGTTGTGATAGTCAGGCTCGTGGCCTCCAGCATCTCCCTATATGTTACCCCTGACGTTTGTCGCGGTGCAGGGGGCTCCGCGCAAGCCAAGTCCCGGGGCTTTTTGCTGCTCGGGCCCTTAGCGCTTGTGTTTGGCGACGCTGTCTCAGTCGACCGCTGTCGCTTGGTTGCGACCTGACCTGAGCGGTCAGCTTGGTCGACTGGTTGACGAACTATGCCTATGGCCTCCTCGCGTGAGTGACCCAGGCTTAGCAGTCTTTTAAGACGCCGCCGTTGCGATTGGGAGAGCCGTTTGACATCAGCACGAGGTGACTTAGGTTTCCCCTTGTCAATCGGCTGTGTCTCCGGATCGGGAAGACTGTCCGTCGGGCTCTCTTCTATCCCGCTGGGCGAACCGAGAATTAGTGATGAAACTGAAGGTCCTCCGTCCAGCGATTCGCTGTCGAGGTTGAAATCCATCTCCAGTTCCATCTCCTCGGTTCTGCCTGTAGCGTGCAGCCTTGTGGGGCTGCACGCCATGGAGTGTGTTGGCTCCATTTGTTCCGACAGGTTGAGGTTGCCGGGGCCCTTTTTTGAAAATTTGTTAAACTCCAGTTTTTAGTCCCACGAGTTTGCCACGAAAGAAGGGGTCATCTGCGTATCACGATAGCCTAACGCAGAAGGCTAGGTTACTGTGGAAGGGCGCCAGGTATTTCACAGGCTCCGTTAGCGGCTGGGAATTTATTAAACCCCCCCCACCATTCATCTCTCGGCACGGGTCGCGTCACACCTTAGCTTAGGGGTTTAACCATTATTTTACGTAACAGCCATGGTTAAGAGCTGTTACAACCATCCTCCTTTCCAGGGGCTTTGGACCCTCTGCGCCAGTTCTCAATAATTTAAGTCTATTCGTACAGGCTACACATGGGCGCAACTGAGGAAAATTTCTAGGGGGGGCTAGTCACTTAAAAAAGAGAAAAAAGAGTTTGAATATACTTATTTAATAACGCTTAAAATAGTCTCGTAAAAGCAGAAAAAAATCACTTCGGGTTAGAATCTCCGAAGATGTACTGAATATCTTGAACACATCGTCAACGCCAAGCTCTTTCAGCAACAATGATTCGATATTGAGGAGAGCTAGATTTGGTAAACGGCTGGGCAGTGCTTTTTAACAGTTCACCCGTACTAGTTAGAAGAAAATAGACCCCAGTGTGGTTCAAGGCATATTGCCCTATTCCTACCTCCACGTGGTACCAACTGGGATACGAGCAACCAAGGAAAAACCGGTAAACCGGTGGGGTAGTTGTTCTCCTAGAGAGCAGCTTGTCTGCGCGTCTACCTCACAGGCTAGGGGCGGCTCAAACAGCGACTGATCCGGACCGGATGGTTGAACTATGAAATGCGGTGTCTCGCCAGCTACACCAATGGCGGCAGCTCCGTCGCGAGACTAGGTATCGCAGCCCTAGTGAGGCAGCATACTAAAATAAACATACTACGGAGAATCAAGAATTCAAAACGAACCGGAACAATCGGCAATGACCCAGCCGACGAAATAAGGACGACGATTAGAAGCTCAGTACATGTAACAGTAGATCGCTTAACGACCCGGATGTCGACCGAATTCTGCTGGATCAGCTAGAACCGCGCCACTTCGACATCGTCGCGCTCCAGGAGCTTTGCCTGAAAGGAGAGAAGGTACGGTGGATTTGACGCCGCAAGGCATAGTACCACCAAAGCGGCAGGCAACCAGCGACAGGTTGTGTTTGTTGAGAACTAAGAGCCGGTTCCACAACTACACTATTCCCGATGTCCACTGCCCTCACGAAGGAAGACCTGATGCAGGGAAAGAAGCGTTCTACGCACAGCTGGAGAAACTCTACGATAGCTGCTCGCGTAGAGATATCAAGATCGTCGTTGGGGACATGAACGGAAGGATAGCCTTATATATGCCGGTTATCGGAACGCACAGCCAAAGTCACTTCTTTCCTCGACCAACGTACAGCAAAACAAATTGACCACGTTCTCAACGACGGCCCGTTCTTCTCAGACATTACAAACGTACGCACCAATCACGGTGATGATCGGACATGACCACTTCGATACAAAAAACTACAAAACCCTGATAACCGGTAGTCCTCTATGGAAGTCCTTTTGATATTTTCGAACAGAAGGTGCCTATCGGCGAACAGAAGGTGACTATCTACGGAGGAGCACAAGCGGACGACGGATAATGGCTACAGCGCATGAACCATGAGTTACAATCGCTGCTTGGAGAGAACCCCATTGCACACCTGGCGAAAGACAATAGGTTGCGGTGGGCCGGTCACATCTTAAGAATGCCGGACGACAACCATGTGAAATCACTTCTTTTCAGCAACCCTACCGGCACAAGAAATTAAGGGGCGCAGCGTGCATGATGGCTCGACCAGATCGAAAAAGACTTGCGAGTGATGAGACGTCTGGGGAACTGGTGAAACACAGCCCAAAACCGAGTAAACTGGCGACTTCTTGATACAGCACGAGTTACTACAGCTCTCGTCTGACTGGTAAAGTGAGTAAGAGAGCAAGGGTTGAGAATCGATCCTGGGTGCAGAACTAGTTCTTAGCCAATGAATGACGACATCTCAATTTGTGTTGATTTTGATGCTCTGATAAGTAGTATGGAATGTATATATATTGAATACAATCATTCTCTGGGAAATTCTAGGGGGGGCTAAACACGTTCTAGGGGGGGCTTCAGCCCCCCCGTAGTTGCGCCCATGAGGCTACACTAAACTAAAGAGAACCGTCACAGGCGGAGTTATTATATTCACATGAAACCATGGAAGATTGCATTGCTGGTCCGAGTCATACACGCTCTCATACTAATACTACACGCGTCATACCTCTCTAGAGTCCAAATAGAAACCCCCACGCATTCCAACGTTCCCTCCCCCTTTCTTGAAGAGTTGATCATTCTTATAACGCCCAACTGTAAAATAGTATAATTTCAGTTTAATTTGCAGAATAAAACCAACGAATTGGAAGAGCTGCAAAGAACGGTTCTTCAAGAGCAACTGAATCTCATTCACGCACAGGACCAACTATTAAAGCAACAGCAAGAGCTAAGCATTGAGCAGCAAAATGAAAAGCACACGGAAGAAATAAAGTTAATGAAATTGAAACAAGAGATTTCAATGTTAAAGTTAAAAATTCTTAAAAAAGATAACGACTAGGATGTAATGTAATGATTTTTTATATTAAACGATAATATTTTCATGAGCAAATTAACAAACAAAAAAGTGACACGGACAAAAAAGCGTATTGTTCAAACTGAACGAATTATCCGAATTTTTAAAATTGCACCCACTCGTTTATAAATGAAGCAATTGCATCTCGTCGACGTTTTCCAAGATGAAGCTTCGTGCTGGCGGCATCAGTAGCTTCTGGAACGGAAACAAAATCGAAAAGCTCATTGGATATCTCATTAATATCGAAATCATCATCGTTTAGAAATTTTGCTACGTTATGCAATGTGAAACACGCTATGATTAACGTTGGGACTCTCTCTGTCGCAATCCGAACCTTCGATTGAAGTATTGGAAACCTTTGTTTGACCTAACCAAAGACCCGTTTAATTATGACCCATTCTTTCGTATGCAGGATGTTAAAAGACTTTTGTATTGTCGTTCCCGGTTGTCTATAAGGAACCATTAACCATGGCGTCAATGGATATGTCTCGTCTCCCAAAAGTGTTCCGCTAATACTTTATGTATTGGAGAATTCCGCCATATTCTCGCATCGTGTACAGATCCTACCCATCGACAATCCATACTTGTGAAAACCTCTAATGCATTGCAGCAAAGATAACTAGAACAAGATACCTAACTTCCATATTTTTCATACATTTTGAATACGACCGATTTCCGACGGTTAGTGCTGCCATCTGGTGACTTAAATTCTCATAAAATTGTCACTATGTGCAAAATCAATTTTTCGTGCATAGTCCGTCATTGATCGTTGAGCTGATCAAGATTGTATATGAAAAAGGTGTAGCAGTTTGGTCAGCTCGACGCTTAAGATAACATGCAGATTAATGATATTGTCATTTTTTGCACTTAATGCTATTTATTGCC
Organism: Wyeomyia smithii; assembly: GCF_029784165.1. Lineage (NCBI taxonomy): Eukaryota > Metazoa > Arthropoda > Insecta > Diptera > Culicidae > Wyeomyia > Wyeomyia smithii. Next base: position 169,787,682 of record NC_073695.1, on the reverse strand, counting down.
ATATTTTTTGCACTTCAAAGTACAAAAGAAAAGTGTGAAGACTGTCAGAGTGGGGGTTTATATTGAGGGGTTATATTTATTTTCAGGTCCCATTCTACCAAAACTTAAAGTTTGATATGTTACGAGCCAGGTTTCAAAACCATAGTTCATTGCACACGAAAAATAACCTCACTTTTCTGACAATTCCCACGGGTTTGTTTACAATGCGTTCCATTCACTTTTAATGCGATAGGAGTGAAAATGAATGATACGAATACGAAAAAGATGGGAAAACTCTCCGCCTATGCGAATTCGTTACTGTGATCTTTTGGTTTATTCTTGGAAACGCAATTTTTAACAAGACAGTATTTTTATTCGAGCCGACAATTTTACTATGTAAACAAACCCGCGACAACTGACAAATCCCTTTCTTCTTCTTGTTTTGTGAAGTCATCGTGCAATGATCTATTGTGCATAAGGTCAGGTTCACCGGGGCCAATGGAATATAAAAAGGTACGGAGATGGTTTGAGTTTCGGGTTTAGAGGGCCTTTCTCCTAGAAAGGAATGGCAATCACTGAAAAAAACCAAAGGTATAAAAGTGATCCAAAGGGTCGAATCTCGTATATCAATCGACTTAGTTCGACGAGCTGAGCATTTTCTGTATGTGTGTGTATGTGTGTGTATGTGTGTATGTGTGTATGTATGTAACGGTCTCCCAATCTCACTCGATTTTCTCAGAGATGGCTGGACCGATTTTCATGAAACTAATTGCAAATGAAAGGTCTAGTTGCCCCATAAGACCCTATTGAATTTTATTGTAATCGGATTTTTAGTTTCGAGGTTATGTATCAAAATGTGAAAATCACAAAACTTCATTATCTCAGTAACTACAAAACCGATTTGAATAAAATTGGTATCAAAAGAACGGGCTTGTTTTTTGAACTATTTGTGAAATAATTTTATAATGATTGGATATGTAGTTCAAAAGTTATGCAAAGAAACGTGTTTCAAACACTATTTAAACTCACTCACTTTTCTCTGAGATGGCTGAACCGATTTTCACAAAATTAGTATCATATGGAAGGTCTTGTTGCCCCATAAGACCCTATTGAATTTTATTTGTTATTGGATTAACTTTGTCCGTTATGTATAATAATGTAAAATCAGGCTATGACAAGAAACATGTTTCTAAGACTGTTTGAACTCACCCACTTTTCTCAGAGATGGATGGACCGATTATCACAAAATAAGTTGCAATAGGAAGGTCTAGTTGCCTGATAAGATCCTATTAAATTTTATTATAATCGGACTGTAACTTTGTCTGTTATGTATCAAAATGTAAAATTAATGAAACTCCTTTATCTCAGAAACTACGCAACCAATTTGAACAAAATCGGTACCAAATGAACGGGCTGTCTTTAAAACCCCTAAATAACGAATTTTATGATGATTGAACATGTAGTTCGAGGGATATGAAAAGAAACGTGTTCAAAAAACTTTTTCAAATTCACTCGTTGACAAAATCGAAAAAAATGCTGCTCTTAGGCTCATAATAGTTGCCCTAGAGAGAAAAAAATTCACAGGAAAAGCTATAATTTTTCATTTTTTCTTAGTTTGACCTTCGGGGCAACACTTGTGTTGACCAATGTAATCGGGCTTTTATTTTATCCATTATGTGTTAAATTGTAAAAATATTGAAAATCTCTTCTTTTCAAGATTACACGACTTATTTAAAGAAAACAGGTGTCACAAATCCGGATATCAAAATGAAGTATGAAGTTGATTGCTGGGCTCTGAGCATCATCCCGGGTACTGAAAAACTCACATTGGGTAATGTTTGTCCCCTTTAGACTGGTAGAAACCGGGAGCTACTGTCTAGAAATTTAAAATGGCGTCTGAAGATGATTTCTGGTCTCAGGGTATCATACCGCTTCCCCAAATCGTATTGGATAATATTTGTCACTTAAGGCTGTTGATCGGAAACTATCGCCATCTTCGCCATAAAAATACCCAGATTAGGCAGTTCGGCAATTTTATGATGGATTTTATGATTTTATGATTATCAGGTAACCAGAAGTGGTCATCTGGATTGAAAATTGAGTTTTAGGTCGGATTCTGGCCACTGGCTATAATCCAGGTTTCAAGAACCCATATTGATTGGTATTAGGCCATTCATTGGATGCCTCTCAGAAACGATCAGTAATATCAACTGCGTTAAAGAATTCCAATTTCACTGATAAGATCATTCAAATTAATGTATAAGGAACAACATTTAATTATACATTATTTGATATCTACTGACTAACGTTGACTTAAAGAATCTGTGGCAGTATATAAGTACAAATCGATTATACCACAATCAAAAACAAATTCGCATCATATAGTTGAAAGAATTAATTGTTATTTGCATGTATATGTGTTAATTTATATTCATATCGTCGGTTTCGTGCAACACTGGCACAACTCAAAAAACATAGTTTCGAGAAAAACGCGTTTGAAAATTTGCGTCAAAAATTTTTTTTGGGTTTTCAAGAAAACTTTGAAGTGTAAGATTACCAATCCTTATTTAACACCTTTGGGTCTATTATGCACATATTACGTGCTCACGTTGTCCAAGTTAAAACCTTATTTTCACTAACTTTATGGAGAAATTCCGATTTGTGCAGCAAGCACTTTTACTCATAACTCTGGAATTTTTGTGATTTTCGGAATGGGATTTTGTGTGATGAAACTTAACAGTATTTGGCATCGTTTGCCATCAAAAACTCAAAAATGCAAAATTTTTAGTTGTGCCAGTGTTGCACGAAGCCGATGATATGTTAAATTTTAAATGTTCGGTATAGTTGTGCTGTTGGCTACCAAAATTTTTTTGTTTAGAATGAATAACAAATCCAGCAGAAATAATCAAGGTGTATTTTTTAGTTGTTGGAGTAAATCTATTTTAACAAATTATAAGTTCGAAGGAGAAAGGCTGGGTCTCACCGCTAGGTGGATTAATTTAGGTTTTTCTGTTAATAGTGATGGCGTAGAAGTCAAAAAACAATGTCCAAAAATCAATGTTCGGTATATTTTTTCAAGAAATTTTCACAAGTTATGACAGTTTACGACTGAAAATGCCTACCTGCATCGTTAAACAATGCAAAATACCGTTAAAATGGCGTTTGCTCGTTGACCGAGATATACGCCAAAACCCCAACACCTTTGTATACCTCATTGCACCGGGGCACCCGATTTTTGCTTTATTAACCTCGGCAAGAGTGGGAAACTTAGCTGGAGAGTGTGCTCATAGCGGTTATCAGGAAGTTCTGATGGTGGGCTTTATTTTAAATGATGCGCTGACAATTCTTGATTCTTCCGGAAAGTTTCATGTTTGAGAACTAAACATTCGTACACATTATTATCATTTTTCGGATGGCGGTACCGTACAGTCGCCCACGTGGATACTGAAAAAAAATTTTCACCTTTCAGCAGTCATATCTTGGCGTTGTCGTCAGTTGATTTTGACGTTAAGTATACATCATATTAACAGTGTATAAATTAGTTCGACTTGTGCGTGAGCAGCGACAATAATGTCCGATGAATTCTGCAAGAGTCAGGTATCTTGTTCTAGTCATCTTTGATTGCAGGTAGCTTGAACATTAAAAGTCGATACTCCTTTCCGGTTGATATACTCCTCGCATAAACAAATACCATACACGAATTGTTTCCCGTATAGTATCTTAACCATTTATAAAAAAGTCACATAACTATTTACATACCATATCAGCTTCAGTTTTGACCATCTAGTTTATAGTAAACTGAGAAATAACCATTTGGTGAACTAGGCGTTAGGTATGGTTACCATTCAAAAACAGCGATTTTCCCGAACATATTTTTTTCGATATTATACACGATATGGTAAACAAATAATTCAAAATTTTGTACTAAAACTATTCTTCATATAGTATAAATATGTTATTTTGCAGTAGTTTCCAGTTATTCAGGTATCATTTCATGAATGGTATATTTATATTGATTTATATTCTGATAATCGTTCGTGGAATAGTCGTGATATTGTTTCGAATATTATAAAGATTGTTACTGGCGATTTCTTTATTTTTTTCAAAAACATGATGTTTATGTTTTTCACCTGCAGATATCATCACTTGCCAGCCATGTAGCACATTTCTCTTTGTGAGTAGTCATATTTGTATTCTTCCGGGCTGCGAGGGGCGCTGTTTTGCATTCGTCGTGCAATGTCGACTTCAACTTCGTTCTGCTCGGAGATACTGGATAGAAAAAAATATTGTTCATATAAATACTAAAACCGAAAGATTTGTGACCAATTTGATTACCTTCCATTATATTTTGACAAAAACCTGCGACTACAGTGTTTGCTGGAATATATCACTTCATTTTCGATAGAGCTTCAACCGTTGAAGGTGTGGTGAACAAATAGTGCTCACTATCCTATTTGGGGATACTGAATATAATATTGTAGCTCAATAGTTCAACAGTAATAACTGATAAAAGATATTATCACGAACAGTTACCATACTTCATTAAGTACAGTTAAAGTCCTTACCGCTTCAGCAATGGTTTTTGATTATGCGGGTTCCCGCATAAACAAATACCATACACGAATTGTTTCCCGTATAGTATTTTAACCATTCATAAAAAAGTCGCATAACCATTTACATACCATTTCAGCTTTAGTTTTGACCATCTTTTTTTTTTTTTATTCTCGCTTATTTTCCGTCGGTCTAGTTCCGCCACTGTTGTGGCCAATCACCGACGCCCAGGGAGACGACTCCACACCCAGGACCCTAACTCACGACCCGTTTATTAACGGACCGGCGCCAACGGCTTCACTTCCTCATGCGATGGAAGGCGTGATCCCAGAGATTTTTCACCTCAGAAAATCTCCCGGTGTCGGCTAGGATTGAATCTAGACCAGTTGGGTTGGTTGTGAGTGGATCACGCCACCTCACAACCATAGACACCTATGTCGGCGGTGGGATTCGAACCCAGGCGTCGAGCGTGGTTGGCGGAGACGTTACCAACCACACTAGGCCCCCGCTAGTTTTGACCATCTAGTTATTAGTAAACTGAGAAATAACCATTTGGTGAACTAGGCGATAGGTATGGTTACCATTCAAAAACAGCGATTTTCCCGAACATATTTTTTTCGATATTATACACAATATGGTTATCTAATAATCCAAAATTTTGTACTAAAACTATTTTTCAAATAGTACGAATATGTTATTTTGCAGTAGTTTCTAGTTGTTCAGGTATCATTTCATGAATGGTATATTTATATTGATTTATATTCTGACTAGTTGAACGTTCCCGGCGATGCTCGAGATCAAAGGTTTCAAAATTGAGAATCAATTTTTATATTTCATTGATGCATTAGCACAACTCACTTCAAAAACATTTAGCATCGTTTACAGTGCTTCCACAAATATTGGTCAGCTACAATTATGGGTCACTTTTACACAAATACGTCCATTCTCATGAAACCGAACAATTTTCATTGGCAGTGGTATTTTTTATAACTCAATTGTAACCCTATTCATACGATTGAAATGAAAATGTTACCAAAAACAATAATTCTGCTCGTTGCAATAAGTGAATCACCCATAATTGTAGTAATGATACGTTTTGCGGTGCATAATTGTCCATGTTTTGGCTATTTTTATTACTTTTGCATGAGAATACATCACGACATAATAAAATAACTAATAATAAAGCTTTTACAACAATAAAATAACTTTTGTGATGGATTTTGATGATTTCATAAACTAAATGATCTTGAATGCCAAAAGTGACCCATAATTGTGTCTTTTGCTAAGCAAGCACTATTTTTCTTCTTAACCGATTTACACGCATCAGCTGCAGTGAAATAAATTGTCGATCAAAAGTATACATCAGAATACAGAAATGAAAAGTAAAACATTCATAGTTGATAACTTTTCCGATTTTATATTCATTTTTCAACATTTAGGCAACACGTTAACTGACCCATAATTGTAGAGAGACTGTACATCAATACTCTAAGAGCGCACAGAACGTAAACTAAAAGTCACCATTTAGAATTTCGAAATGACCAATGGAGTTCCACTTTCGGAAGTATTGAAATTGTTGGTCAAATACCACTTTAGACTATTTTCCTGAAACCGGGCCATTCCACAATCGTTTACAGTAAAACCTCTTTTCATGTCTCTTTTTAAAGGGTTATATACCTTTTTAGTTTTCAAAAAACCGAAAAAATTTTTATTGTATTATCTTCGAATACAACATCTTGAGAACATTTTCACAAATTTTCATAAAGATCTGAGCAATAGGAAGAAAGTTAGAGCGATTTGCGGCGCGCCTCGCCACGGCCGCATAAGCTAAACTCGAAACTTTACACGCGATTATCTCGGAATAGTGTTTTCCGAAAAATGACTTTGCCGTAATCCTGATTGCGGAAAAGCTACTGAACCGATTTCCTTCATCTTTTTTTTAAATTTTCGTTATTAAATTCGCCGGTCCTTGAACGATCGCTTTTTGAAACATACAGTTACATTTTGCCGCAAGAAATATTCTAATGCAATTTTTGGCGCTCAAAACGTGCATTTTTTGGGTAAAACGTTCCCGTTTGCACTGAAAACAAAATACTCATAAAAGCGATCGTTCAAGGACCCGGCACACTCCTAAACTGATGAAAAAATATGAGTTTTTCGATTTCGGTTGACCCGCTGAGTCTCTATCAGGATCACCGCAAGCCCCTGCAAAAAAATTGCGTTTCGGGGAAACGGCCATTACTCCAGTAATAATTGGTATATCTCAAAATCAAACGGATTTTTTGTTGTTGATGAACTCTACTTTCAGAAAAATACCCCTTTGATGCAATGAAAATGGTGCTATGCACTTAAAAATAGATTCAAGCTTTCCTCATTTTTCTCGACCAAAAAGGTATATAACCCCTTAAAGAAAGAAATTAACGTAAGAAGAATTGAGCATGAGCATGACCCGCCATGCTCAGTTTTCCTCTACAATGAAATCTAAAGAGATGACATGTGTTTTTTTTTTTCAAATTGAAAAAGGTTTGTTAGTGTCCAAGAAACACGTCTGAGAAGAAGCGAAGGTTTTCTGATAACTATCAATTGTGCTTTAATTCACAAAACTACGTAGAAGTTAAAAAAGCATGAGTTTTAATGCTGAAGTCGCCCCTTAATCGGTGTTCAAACCAATGAGATGTAGTCTTTCTTCCAATCAATCTCCCAAGATATAGTTTGAACAAAAGTAAAATAAAAGTGAAAAAGTAAGTCGAATCTCGTAATGTGTTACTATTCGCAAAACTACGAAAATATCAGAAATGTAAAATTGTTATACTCGACTCGCACTGAATCAAAAAATTAGTTTTGTTTTTGCCGGAAAATATTTGCAAATGTTGTAGGAACAACGATTTATTATTTAAAAAATCACATGATATCGCTTTGAATTCTGATTGAAACAAATTAAAAAAATCATGGTTTTCCATTTTTCATGTGATTTCCTCAAATAACTTCCCTTACCCCTCACGAACATTTCATTGTAAAAAAATCACAGATCATAGCTTTAAATTTTGATTTAGAGGCAAGTTCAAGATTAAAAGTCATGAGTTTGCATGTTTCACGTAGTTTTGTCTTCTTCTTACTATATAAAAATGGAATTCCGTAACGCTTGATCTTATTGATATTATTCCCTCAGTCTCTGAGGTGTACAGTAATCATCATCATTTTGAATCGTTCTAAATCAAAAATAATAAGCGGTGACATGTGTTTTTTTTTACATTGAAATGTTTGTTGATGTTCAGAAAAAACATTTGAGGGAAAATAAAAAGTATCTGATTACAAAAACTTGAGATGTTATGCAGAAAACTACGTAAAACATGCAAAATTATGACTTTTATGCTGAATTTGCCTCTAAATCAAAATTCAAAGCGATGACATGTGGTTATTTTTCTATTAAAATGTTTGCTAACGTTCAGGAAAGACATTTGAGAAAAAATAAAAAGTATCTAATTACTAAAACTTGAGATATTATTCACAAAACTAGGTAAAACATGCAAAATTATGACTTTTTATGCTGAATTTGCCTCTAAATCAAAATTCAAAGCGATGACATGTGGTTATTTTTTCATTAAAATGTTTGTTAACGTTCAGGAAAGACATTTGAGGAAAAGTAAAAAGTATCTGATTACTAAAACTTGAAATATTATTCACAAAACTACGTAAAACATGCAAAATCATGAGTTTTTTAGCTGAATTTGCCTCTAAATCGAAATTCAATGCGATGACATGTGATTACTCTTTCATTAAAATGTTCGTTCGTTTTGAGGAAAAATAGAAGGTATCTCAATGCTAAAAGTTGAGATATAATTCACAAAACTACGTATGTTTGAAGATGATTTATGTATACAGCACAAAAACATCGCACGCTAGCCTTCTAATAGCGTTCTTGATCAACCAGATTAGTTGGGAGAATTCGTTATCTATATTGTTTTTAGCACATTTCGCATGTTGTTGGATAAGTACAACGATACACCGTGTCCCAGTGCTGAGCCGAAGAAAATCTTTTCGACCTGATCGGGGATTGAACCCGATATCACAACCGTGTGAGAGCCAATCGACATCGCTAACCACAGAGCCACGGGGAATACAGAATACAGAAAAACGCATCAAAATACTTTTTTTGAAATTTATACGTATTATACAATTATAGGTCAGTCAACGTGTTGCCTGAAAGTTTAAAAATGAATATAAAATCGGAAAAATTATCAACCACGAATGCTTTACTATCTATTTCTGTGTTCTGATGTATACTTTAGATCGACAATTAGTTTTATTGCAGCTGATGTGTGTAAATCGGTTAGGAAGAAAAATATCATTTGCATAGCAAAAGACACAATTATGGGTCGCTTTCGGCATTCAAGATCATTTAGTCTATAAAATCATCAAAAAAAGTTATCTAAAAAGTTATTTCATTGTTGTAAAAGCTTGATAATGTTGTAAAAGCTTGATCATTTCATTATGTCGTGATGTATTATCATGCAAAAGTAATAAAAACACCGCAAAATGTAGCATTTCTACAATTATGGGTCACTTTACTTAATGCACGGAGCAGAATTATTTTTTTCGGTGACATTTTCAAAATTAAATCATTTCAATCGTATGAATAAGGTTACAAGTGAGTGCCAATAAAAATAGAAATAAAAAATGGCGACTTCCGGTTTCAGTAAAATAACCTGAAGAGCTATTTGGCCAACAATTTCAATACTTCCAAAAGTAGAACTCCTTACGTCTTTTTGAAATCCAAAATGGCGACTTCCAGTTTCTGTAAATCAGCCTTAAATCACAAAATGCAATCCAATAAGGAAACTTCCGTTCTGTGCGTTCTCGGAATATTGAAGTACTAAAAGTGATGATGGACAAATAAGATGTGAAATATTCTTTAAGCGGGTTGAGCTAATGCAACAATGAAGCATAAAAAAAATCTTGGCTTCGAAACCTTTAATCCCGTGCATCGCCGGGAGCGTTCAACTAGTGAATAATAACATGAGTTTTAGTAATCAGATACCTGTTATTTTTCCTCAAATGTCTTTCCTGAACATCAACGAAAACTTTGATGAAAAAAGAATCATGGCATATGATTGAATTTTGATTTAGATTTAGAGACGATTTGAGTATAAAAAGTCATAATTATGCATGTTTTACGAAGTTTTGAGAATAATATCTCAAATTTTAGTATTTAGATACCTATTATTTTTCCTGAAATGTTTTTCTTGAACATCAACTAACATTTCAATGAAAAAAGAATCACATATAACCGCTTTGAATTTTGATTTAGAGATGAAATAAGCGTAAAATGTTATAATTTTGCATGTTTTACGTAGTTTTGTGAATAATATCTCAAGTTTTAGTGATCAGATACTAAAAATTTTTCCTCAAATTTCTTTTCTGGATTTTAATAAAAAGGACCATATGTCATTGCTTTTAATTTTGATTTTGAGGCAAATTTAGCAAAAAAAAGTCATTATTTTGCATGTTTTACGTAGTTTTGTGAATAATATCTCAAGTTTTAGTGATCAGATACTCAATGTTTTTCCTGAAATTTCTTTTCTGGACAATGACGAACATTTTAATAAAAAAAGAATCAGATGTCATCACTTTAAATGTTGATTTAGAGGCAAATTTAGCAAAAAAAAGTCATTATTTTGCATGTTTTACGTATTTTGTGAATAATATCTCAAGTTTTAGTGATCAGATACTAATAATTTTTCCCCAAATATCTTTTCTGAACATTGACAAACATTTTAATTGAAAAATAATCATATATCATCGCTTTAAATTTTGATTTAGAGGCAAATTTAGCACAAAAAGTCATAATTTTGCATGTTTTACGTAGTTTTGTGAATAATATCTCAAGTTTTAGTGATCAGATACTAATAATTTTTTTCAAATATCTTTTCTGGAAAATGACAAACATTTTAATAAAAAAAAAGAATCATATGTCATCGCTTTAAATTTTGATTTAGAGGCAAATTCAGCACAAAAAGTCATAATTGTGCATGTTTTTACGTAGTTACTGTACACCTCAGAGACGAAGGGAATAATATCAATAAAATCAAGCGTAACGGAATTCCATTTTTATATAGTAGATAATCGTTCGTGGAATAGTCGTGATATTGTTTCGAATATTATAAAAATTGTTAGTGGCGATTGCTTTATTTTTTGCAAAAATATGATGTTTTTGTTTTTCACCTGCAAATATCATCACTTTCCAGCCATGTAGCACATTTCTCTTTGTGAGTAGTCATATTTGTATTCTTCCAGGCTGCGAGGGGCGCTGTTTTGCATTCGTCGTGCAATGTCGACTTCAACTTCGTTCTGCCCGGAGATACTGCAAAGAAAAAATTATTGTATAAATAATAAAGCCGGAAGATTTGTAACCAATTTGATTACCTTCCATTATAGTTTGACAAAAACCTGCGACTACAGCGTTTGCTGGAAGATGTCTCTTCGTTTCTCGATGGAGCTTCAACCGTTGAAGGTAAGGATACTGAATATAATATTGTAGCTCAATAGTTTACGTCATTCAATTTAGTACAGTAATTACTGATAAAAGATATTATCGCGAACAGTTACCATACTTCATTAAGTACAGTTATAGTCCTTACCGCTTCAGCAATGGTTTTTGATTATGCGGGTCGTCTTTAAACTGGTTAGGCCGCTTAATTGCCACGTGAGTGCAGTCTGTTGCACCAATTGCTGAAGGAAAATGATATTTATTTTGCCATATACGTTTTTCTTTTTCAAAATCTTCATGGCTTTGTGGGAACTTGATCCATTCTTTCGCATTCCCAGCAATTTTTTTAGCTACAAACCAGTGTGTCTTACAGACTGTAGTTTGGTGGAAGCCCAGATCTTCACCTACCTGTTAAAAATATTGATATTGATGGAAGCAAAGTTATAGATTCATTTTAGGTACCTGAAAACCGGGATCACCTTTGTACCGCAAAAAGCATTTCATTTTTTGAACATTATTTAATGCTCCTCCTCGGGATTCATTGTAATCATCGAGGAAAGTCTTGGCCAAAAAATCAACGTGTTCACGAGTGAAGCGATACAAACTTTCAAAATTATTTTCGTTGCCTTCTCTGCGAGTCAGGTAATCTTTTTCTTGACGACAATTTTTATCCATATTTTCAAATCCAACTTTCAGAGGAAACGGAAGTAATAACGGTTTACTTGAATGCATTTTTCAATTTCAAAAAGACACCAAGAATGGAAACCATTTTTTGTCAATAAGACTGTAAAACAACGTCTGAAGCAGGTTTGCCAAATCTACGGATTTTCCCATAGATCTACGCATTTGTTCTAGGGACTGGCAGGGTAGTTCTCTGGCATGACGAACTTTATTTCTGTACTGTTAATCGGAAAACTACTTTATCTGTCGTTACAACTTGTATCATTTTATTTCGGGGCAGACCGTACAGTATACGGATAAATCCGTGGAAATTTTCAGAAATCCGAAGAATCTACGGAAGAATACGAAATTTTTATAGCTTCTGTAGTAAGAAATCATTATCTTCCAGATGGTCTCGAGGTACGATGCTGGCCTAACAAGCCAGTCGTCGTAGGTTCGAGTCTCGTCTCGGGAGAGACTGTTAGTGTCAGTAGGATCGTAGCGCTAGCTCCGCAATTGTCCTGTACACTAAATAGTCGGCTGCGAAGTCTGTGTATAAATAAACAGAAGGTCAAGTTCCGAATCGGAATGTAGCACCAATGTTTTGGCTTTTAGTAAGAAACCAATCAGACGAGAGCCGTGCTGTATCAAAAGTTGTCGCCATGTGGCTTGGTTTTGGGCTGTGTTCCGCTAGTTCCCTAGGCGTCTCATCACTCGCAAGTCTCCTTCGATCGGTCGAGCCACTCCATCGTAGATAGTCCGCAGCCCCGCCCGTTCGAAAACTCCACTGGCTCCTCTACGAAATCGAGACAACAACGCTTCCTCGCGGAGAACCTTACTCCGCGAGAAGCGTTGTTGTCTCGATTTTGTAGAGGACTACCGGTTTTATCACAATCAACTCGATCAAAGTACCTCCCGAAGTGAACGATTTCCAGCCTTAATGCGTCTCTGGATCTCTTTGCTGGCGTTATTGTCGGTGGTCACCAGTGACCCCAAATACACGAGCTCGTTGACCACCTCAAGCTCATCGCCGTCTACAGAGACTTGAGTTGGGAGGCAGATGTTGTTCTTCTTGGAGCCTCTCGCTCGCTATATTTCGGTTTTCGACGCATTTATTCGCAGTCAGATTCGCCCGACTTCGGCTTTCAGTCGGGCGTATGTTTCCTACGCCGTCGCAAAATTACGTGTTATGATATCAAAGTCATCCGCGAAGCCCAGAAGCTAAACAGACCTTGTGAAAATCGTGCCCTCCGTGTCGATGCCCGCCCTCCGGATTACACCCTCAAGGTCCTCCTCATAGAACTTCCGCGTATCAATGGCACAGTACAGCTGATCCAGTTCCTCATGTTTACGATCCTCTTGCTGGCGCTTCTTATGTCTGAGAGTCGTGGTCATGTCGTTCCGTGCCCGTTTGTAATTGGCCTTGTTCTCTTTCCTTGACCTGTCCAAGTATATCGCCCAGGTCCGGTTCTTCTCATTCACCCCTGCCCCGCACTTTCCGTTATACTAGTCATTTCTGCCACTCGGTGCTTCCACTCCTAGTACCGCCGTTGCTGTCTCTCGATAGCTGTGCGAATGCTGCACCAGTCGTCCTCGAGAAGCGATGACGAGAACATGGCAAATTTGGTTTGCTGTACGTTGGTCAGGTGATCTCCAGGGTGTTTTGCGTATGTCTTTTCGGAGAAGAAGCCAGTCCTCGGGAAGCTGCGAAGTTGAAGCATCGCTGGCCGTTGACGTTCGTCACAGTGTGCAGGCCGTGCGGGCCGATCGCCGGCTTATAAATATCTTCCCTACCGATCTGAGCGCTTATGTTCCCGATGACGATCTTGATGTCTCTACGCGAGCAGGTATCGTAGACTTTCTCCAGCTGTGCTTAGGACACTTTTTTTCTCTACATCGGGTCTTTCTTCGTGAGGGCAGTGCACATTGAGAATAGTGTAGCTGTAGAACCGGCCAGTCAGTCTCAACAAACAAAGCCTGTCGCTGATCGCGTGCAACTTGATCACACGACTCTGCATCCTGCCTAGCACTATAAAGCCGGTACCCAGCTAATTGGTTATGCCACCGCTCTGTTAGTACTGTGCCCTGCGGCCACAAATCCTCCGTATTTTCTCTCCTTTCCGGCGAAGCTCATGGGGCGCAACGATGTCGAAATGGCGGGGTTCTAGCTGATCAAGCAGAATCCGGTCGCCATCCGGGGCGTTCAACGATATACAGATCCATGTACCGAGCTTCCAATTGTTCCGGTTTGCATTCAATTCTCGATTGTTCGTAGTATTTTGATCTTTCGGCACGCTGCGTCACTAGGGCTGCGGATGCCTTGTCTCGCGACGGGGCTGATGTTTTGGGTGTAGCTGACACCGCATTTTTTGATTCAGCTGTCTGCTCCAGGTTAGACGTTGTTTGAGCCGCCCCTAACATGGAGAACAGACGTTACCTGTCAGCGTATGACCAAGTTCCCACCGGTTCACCGATCTTCTCTTGGTTGCTCGTACCGCAATCGCGACCATGTGAAGGTAGAGAGAGGAATTGCTGAGCATTATGCTTTGGACCACTTTGGGGTCTATTTTATGCCAATTAGTACGGTTGTACCACTTGTTCGCACTGCTCAGCCGTTTATCAACTCTGGTCAGTGGCACTAGTATCTATATCCTGCCTGAAAAATGATCATTTCACCTTTATCCTATGTAATTTGGGCATAACAATCAAATGCTAACTGTACTTATTGATGACATTACAAATAATTTTAAGGAATCCCTCATTTTGCATATCATTTAATATTCTGTAGGTGACGTGACGACATTATAAACTATTTCCTGTAACTATGTTCGTTGCGCCGAGAATTTAATATTCCTTCCCATTGAACAGCTTCTGATAAAAGAACTTTTATTACAAATTTTAATTTATTCTTACATTATTTTTCTAATTTCTTCGTTTCTTATTGGAGAAAAATATGGTATTAATAAAACAATTTGACGAGAAAAAATAAATGTAATTTGCATATAATCAATATTGATGGTAAATTGATTAACAAAATAAACAAATAAGATGAGATTGTAGTTAAGATTGTAAATAGATTAACCAAATAAGCAAATATTTGCTTCAAAAACTTCAAAATCAGCCTACGAACGAAACCATTTTCGTCTCTTAAGCATGCTACCGAGCATACTCGCGACTTTATCAGCTTTGCTAAGAATTTACTGAGCATTCACTCCTACTTTGTTACTTTATTCCGAGCCTTTGGCATCCCTATACCGAGTAACAGTGAATGACAATGAACTCATGTCCTGGGCTCAAATTAATTTGTGCCCGCTGTCAGCAGTAAGATGAAGATGTATGAAAAGAAGCGGTGATATGCTATCTCGTTTTTACATATGTTGAGATGTTAGCCCTTAAAACATGGCGTGATGCCAAAGGGGTGCTTTATTCATACAGAATCTGGTTTTCGAAGAGTAAACTCTCATTTGGAGAAAACATCTGTCAGAGCAAAATCTTTTATCATACCAACATGAGCAAATGCTTTTCGTGGCTGCTTGACTACTCGAATTTAGCAAAGCGGAGTAAGTGCTCGTTTTTATTCATAAGGCTTATTGGCATCTCTATACCGAGTAACAGTGAATGACAATGAACTATTAGAGTACAAGTAAAAAACGAAAAGTGCGAAAAGGTGAAAAACAACATATTTTACCTATGCACCAGCATGTTTATGAATTTCTCACAAATAAAACATGTTTCAACATCATTTCTATAACTTTTCAGGAAAGTATGTTTTATAAGTTTAGTTTAAAATGCATAATCATTTTGAATCTCATACAAAATTGGAAAAAAGTTCATAACGCTCACTAATACTAATGCATCGACGTGAATAACATACCTTCTAGAACTGCCATTTATATCTGGATCTGGCACCTCTGATGACATGTGAAACCTAGTTGCCAAATTGGCGGTTTTTTCATCGCTCATCTCTTTCTCTCTCTCTCTCTCTGAGTATCTCTAACGCAGACTTTCTCAAAATTTGTGCAGATTTTCGCAGACTTTTGCTTGCGTGCAGGAGGAATCTATCTGACAAATCTCGCTGAACATGTGAAAAGGGCCCAAGTGCCATATGTAAACAAGCCACAATTTCACGTTTTTCAATGAATACAAGCTTAATCTACTCGTACAAATAAGATTGTTTGATTAAGAGTAAATTCTTTTATCAATAAATCTTATTGGTAAGAGCAGATTTCGCTTGTATTGATCAAAAAACGAGAAAATTTGGCTTGTTTACATATGGCACATGGGCCCTTTTCACATGTTTGGCGAGAAATATCGTTTAACCAAGAGTGCCTGTAAATATATAGAGTGGCGACACTGTTAAAATTGAAATAAAAATTATCTGTCAGTGTCATTCCAATTGAGCAAACAACCTATTAAACACGTATGGGGAAAAGAGAGAGGATGTTCAGTGTTACCAGTGTTACCAGCGTTACTTTGGATGACACGGCGCCACTTTAGTTATATATAGGCACTCTAGTTTAACGGTGACCAGCATATTTGACAACAAGGCGTCCGGTTGTTTTGGTTTTTGTCTTTTTGATTGAAGTAAAAATAGTAGAATTGTAACGTTCTTTTTTAACAAAACTCTAGAAATCGTGGAAAATTTTTATTCATATTGCGTTGCGTAGTGAAATTTGGTAGCAGCAGCCTGCAATTGGGTTGTTTAGCTATTCACGGATTTACGATTTTTATACATCATCTGAAAGAGTGTAATTTTCTAAGCAAAACGTGACTTATTAGAACTTTATATCATTATCCTTCGATTTTTAAATGAAAAATAAAAATTTGCTCTAAATCGCTACAATGACAGTTGGTATATGGGCGAACTGTCATTGTAGCGATTCGAGCAGATTTCGAGCAGTTTTAAATCGTGATTTAAAAAGCGAAGGACAACGATAGAAATTTATTTTAAATTACGTTTTACTTAGAAAATTCAGATCTCTCAGATGATATAAAAAGCTGATATAGCTAAACAACCCAATTAGCTGAAAAACATGAAGTTTCCTCGCCACACAGGAAATCTTTTAAACGCCATGGACAGCAGTAAATCCCCCAAGTATGATGACAGTTCTACAAGGTTTGCTATTCACGTCGATGCATTAGTATTAGTGATCGTTATGAACTTTTTCCAATTTTGTATGAAATTTGAAATGATTTTGCATTTGAAATTAAACTTATAAAACATACTTTCCTGAAAAGTTATAGAAATGATGTTGAAACATGTTTTATTTGTGGGGAATACATAAACATGCTGCATTCGTTGTTTCGCTTTCGTCTCGATTAGACGCAAATTGTTCATCTCCGTTTGAGTTTGCAAAATAACAATACACGAGTTATCGTAGGGTGTTTTTTTTTGTCGATTAGTTCTTGTGCTGCACGATAACAATAGCCGGTAGTTTATCGGCAGAAACATCTTCTGCACACTGGTAGGGGCAGGCTACCCCGCCAGTGATCCGATACGCAGCTGATATATCAGCAAGAATAATTCTCCCGCACCGCTGTTACCCCGCTAGCAGCACGGACCACCATACGATCGAGCGAGTGGAAGTCAACTACAAGTGGCATCTTCAAGGTCGCGTGTAGGATACGGCCACTGCGTCACAACACGAAGCTGGATCGTCATTGTTTGTTCTGCGGAGACGCTCGATTAATCCTACTATCAGCCGTGAGGTCGTGACTTAGACGTTCGGTGAAGTATTCACTTTAGAATTTTTATCATTATTATTAATAGTATTATTATTATTGTTATTATTATAATTATTATTACTATTATTATTATTATTATTATTATTATTATTATTATTATTATTATTATTATTATTATTATTATTATTATTACTATTGTTATTAGTATTAGTATTACTGCCTTTTTTTTTATTTTGATCCATTTTAGTTTGAAAAATTGTTTTTAAAATTTAATAACAACTACTTGACCCCCCCCCCCCTCCCCACATTCGAATATTTATCGTTTGTGTGCGGTAGAGCGTAACGCTCCCGCAAAATGGACGACATGCAGGTGCAACTATTCCTGGATGTGGAAACAAATGGGGAAGAGATTGAGATCTCCCCCATCAATTCCCCTCTACCTTCCCCGCTACCTAGCCCCGTACCAAGGGTACCGGCAACACGGGTGAAAGCTTACCCAGATGCTTCGAAAGGTCCGTTCGTAGTTTACTTCAGGCCCATAAAGAAGCCTCTAAATATAATTCAAATCGGCAAGGACCTGGCAAAACAGTTTTTGGACGTAACCGAAATTACAAAGGTTAGACCGAACAAACTGCGAGTTGTTGTGAGTAGCTTGAAGCAAGCAAACGCAATTGCTAGCTACGAGCTCTTCACGAGAGAGTACCGCGTGTACATCCCTGCCAAGGACGTGGAGATCGACGGTGTGGTTACCGAAGGAAGCCTCACGGTCGATGACATTTTGCGTCACGGGGTTGGCTGCTTCAAGAACCCCCTGATTCAAGATGTAAAGATACTGGATGTCAGCAATTGCATTCAGTATCCATCGAGGAAGGGAAGAAGAAATTCTTCCCTTCGGATTCCTTCCGTGTAACATTCGCCGGATCCGCACTGCCGAACTACATCTCTTTGGACAGGGTTCGTCTGCCTGTACGCCTGTTCGTACCGCGGGTCATGCATTGCCAAAACTGCAAGCAGTTAGGTCATATAGCCACCTACTGCTGCAACAAGGCACGCTGCAGCAAGTGCGGAGGCATTCATGCTGAGACCGCTTGCAGTGAGGATACTGAAAAGTGTCTTTACTGCGAGGGAACTCGGCATGACCTTTCGGCGTGTCCCGCGTACAAACAGCGCGAGGAAAAAATAAAGCGTTCCCTCAAGGAACGATCAAAGCGCTCTTTCGCAGAAATGCTGAAGAGTGCTGAGCCACCCTCGACAGGAAACATCTTTTCCTTTTTGCCAACCGATGAGGGTACATCTGACGATCCCGTCGAAGGGTGTTCTTATGCCATGCCAGAAGGATCTAGGACGAGGAGAATGATCAACTCTCCTAATCTTTCTCGCAAAGGTCGCAAGATAACCCCTAGCGGAATGACCAATAAGCCAACACAAAAAGGAAGCGGTGAAGAAAAACCGAAGCAAGTACCCCCCGGTTTTAATTTCAAATCAAACCAGGAGTACCCACCGCTTCCTGGGGCACCGAAAACCCCTCGTGCACCCATTTCTCGATCAGAAGATAAAAAAGAAACAGGGTTCATAAAATTTTCTGATATTGTGGACTGGATATTTAAAACATTCAACATACCAGATCCCCTACAAAATATTCTTCTTGCCCTTCTTCCTACAGTGAAAACCTTCTTGATGCAGATAGCAGCAACTTGGCCCCTCATTTCAGCTATCATATCTTTCGATGACTAATACGGCGAAAGAGGTTAGGAATTTTATCACTGTATTACAGCGGAATTGCAGAAGTATCATCCCCAAATTCGATCTATTTTCTCATTTAATAAATACATACAATTGTGACGCATTTGCGCTCTGTGAAACCTTTCTGAATTCAAACGATCAACTCAATTTCCACGATTTTAACATTATTCGTCGAGATCGAGACTCACACGGTGGAGGGGTACTTTTAGGGATTAAAAAGTGCTATTCCTTCTTCCGAATCGACCTCCCCTCGATCTCGAATATTGAAGTCGTTGCCATTCAAACGAATATGAATGGAAAAGACCTATGCCTTGTTTCGTTATATATGCCTCCATCCGCGCGGATTGAACAGAAGCATCTCACTGATATAGCAGAGTTGCTTCCCGCGCCTTTTTTGATATTGGGAGATTTTAATTCTCACTGTTCGCTATGGGGGTCGCTGTACGACGACAACCGATCTTCTTTAATCTGTAACTTGATCGACGACTTTGATATGACAGTTTTGAAAACTGGGGAAGCGACACGTGTACCTAACCCTCCAGCACGTGAAAGCGTGCTTGACCTATCCCTTTGCTCGACATCACTAGCGTTAGATTGCCGGTGGAAAGTAATCAACGATCCCCACGGTAGTGATCATCTTCCAATCGTTATATCAATTGCTAATGGTTCAACTCCCCCGAACCCAATCAATATTTCCTACGACCTTACACGTAATATTGATTGGAAGTGTTATGAGTCTATTATAGCGCAATCTATCGAGACTCACGAGGAACTTCCTCCGGAGGAAGAATACGCGTTCTAAGCTGGCTTGATAATCGACGCCGCGACTCAAGCTCAGACGAAACCGATACCCGGGGTAACGATTAGACAGCGCCCTCCCAACAAATGGTGGGACAAAGAGTGCTCTGAGCTGTACGCGCGAAGGTCCGCGGCGTATAAGGACTACCGGGAGTACGGCACTGTCAACCTGCTTCGAAAGTACGAGGCACTGGGCAGGCAGATGAAGAGCTTAGTAAAGGCGAAAAAACGCGGGTACTGGCGGCGGTTCGTAAACGCATTGTCCAGGGAAACAGCGATGAGCACTCTTTGGGATACCGCCAGGCGCATGCGGAACCGTGACGTTTCGAATGAAAGCGAGGAGTATTCAGATCGCTGGATACTCGATTTTGCCAAAAAGGTCTGTCCGGACTCTGTACCGGAACAGAAAACCTTTCGCGACGCGTTATTAGTAACTACGGAAGAGGCTCCATTTTCGATGTTGGAATTTTCAATGGCTCTCCTGTCGTGCAACAATAATAAGGCTCCATGGTTAGATAGAATAAAATTCAACCTGTTGAAGAATCTACCCGACTCTGCAAAAAGACGCTTGTTGAATTTGTTCAACAAGTTTCTTGAGCTAAATATTGTTCCGCATGACTGGAGGGAGGTAAAAGTCATTTCTATTCGGAAACCCGGGAAACCTGCCTCTGATCACAATTCATATAGGCCGATTGCGATGCTCTCTTGCCTCCGGAAATTAATGGAGAAAATGATCCTCTTACGGTTAGACAAATGGGTCGAAACAAACGGGTTATTTTCAGATACTCAATTTGGCTTTCGCCGGGGCAAAGGGACGAACGATTGCCTAGCGTTGCTTTCTACTGAAATTCAACTAGCCTTTGCTCGAAAAGAGCAAATGGCTTCTGCGTTCATGGATATTAAGGGGGCTTTTGACTCTGTCTCTGTAGAAGTTTTAAGCGCGAAACTTCATTCGCAGGGACTTTCACCAAATTTGAATAACTTTTTGCTCAATTTGTTGTCAGAAAAGCATATGTATTTCTCACATGGCGATTCGACAACTTCCCGAATTAGTTACATGGGCCTCCCCCAGGGCTCATGTTTAAGTCCTCTCTTATATAATTTTTACGTCAATGACATCGATGAATGTCTTGCAAATTCATGCACGCTAAGGCAACTTGCAGACGATAGCGTTGTATCCATTACTGGTGGCAAGGCTAGCGATCTGCAAGGACCATTGCAAGATACCTTAGACAATTTGTCTGAATGGGCTCTTAAGCTGGGTATCGAATTCTCTCCGGAGAAAACTGAGCTGGTCGTTTTTTCTAGGAAGCATAACTCAGCTCAGCTGCAGCTCCTACTAACGGGTAAAACGATCTCTCAGGTTTTAGTCGCTAAATATCTCGGGGTCTGGTTCGACTCTAAATGCACCTGGGCTTGTCATATTAGGTATCTGACACAAAAATGCCAACAGAGGATTAATTTTCTTCGTACGATTACCGGAACTTGGTGGGGTGCTCACCCAGGAGACCTTCTAAGGTTATACCAAACAACGATATTGTCAGTTCTTGAGTACGGCTGTTTCTGCTTTCGCTCCGCCGCGAACACGCACATTATAAAATTAGAGAGAATACAATATCGTTGTTTGCGTATTGCCTTGGGTTGCATGCAGTCGACCCATACGATGAGTCTTGAAGTGTTAGCGGGTATTCTTCCGTTGAAACATCGTTTTTGGAATCTCTCTTACCGGTTGCTAATTCGATGCACAGTTATGAACCCATTAGTAATTGAAAATTTCGAGAGGTTGGTCGACCTTCAATCTCAATCCAGATTTATGACTTTATATTTTGACTATATGGCTCAAGATATTAATCCTTCTTCATACGATTCCTCCAATGTCGCACTTTTAGCTACTTCTAATAATGCTATATTCTTCGACACCACCATGAAACAAGACATTTCTGGTATCCCGGATCAATTGCGACCCCAAGAGATCCCTAAGATTTTTTCCAATAAGTTTGAACATGTTAGTTATGATAAAAGGTTTTACACTGACGGATCAAATCTAGATGAGTCCACTGGCTTCGGTGTTTTCCACGAAAATTTTACCGCCTCCTACAAACTCGATGCTCCTGCTTCCGTGTACGTCGCAGAACTTGCTGCTATTCAGTACTCTCTTGGAATCATCGAAACCCTACCCATAGACCACTACTTCATCTTCACAGATAGTCTCAGTGCCATTGAGGCTCTGCGATCAATGAAGCCTGTGAAGCACACCCCGTATTTCCTGGGGAAAATACGGCGGTTTTTAAGTGCTTTAACAGATAAATATTACCGGGTTACCTTAGCGTGGGTCCCTTCTCATTGCTCGATTCCGGGTAACGAAAAGGCTGACTCTTTAGCTAAGGTGGGTGCTATTGACGGCGATATTTATGAAAGACCAATTGCTTATGATGAATTTTATAGCATTTTGCGTCAGAGAACACTCAACAGTTGGCAATCATCATGGAACTCAGGTGAACTGGGACGGTGGCTACATTCCATTTTTCCTAAGGTATCGACGAAAGCATGGTTCAAGGGGTTGGATGTAGGTCGGGACTTCATTCGCGTGATGTCCAGACTTATGTCCAATCACTATACGTTAAACACGCATCTCTTTCGTATAGGGCTTGTAGACAGTATCTGCGTTTGTGGCGATGGCTACCATGACATCGAGCATGTTGTTTGGTCGTGTACCGAATACTGTGGTGTTAGGTCTGAGCTTATAGATTCCCTTCGGGCCCGAGGAAAACAACCGAACGTACCCGTTAGAGACATTCTGGGAAGCGGTGATCTCCAGTACATGACACAGCTATACGTGTTCATAAAACACGCTGGTATTAAAATATGAAACTCTTCTATCTATTTGTTAGATTACCATTCCCGCTACACGCTGAAAGAAGATGATACACTAAGCTGGAGACACTCAAACGAAGACTCGGCATCTTTATGTTCACGCAGACACCTCAGTCCAAACTGCTCGAATAGAACATCACTGCTTAGCCATGTACAAATAAATAAATCGTATAACTCAATATAGTTAAAATCAAAATTGTAACTCCCCTCCTCTCACCTTAAATCCCCACTAGCTCGTAGTCGGCCGCGAGAATAAAGAAAAGGCCTCCCTCTTTTCCCTGCTAATTTAGAATTTAAAAAAAATGTACTTGGCTCAGTTAAACATAAATTGTATCGTGCCGTGTCAAATAAACTATTTAAAAACTATTTAAAAACTAAACATAAACATGCTGCGGTTTAGGTAAAATATGATGTTTTTCATCAATTTGCCGGTAACCTTTTTGCACTTTTCATTTTTTTTCTTGTACTCTAATAGCGCTTCTAAATAAAGTCGCTTGTGTTTCATACAGTAACAAAAGTCATGAGCTATGACAATGACTAAGATTATGCTCCAACTATTAGAAATATAGCATTCTTATATATTTTATTTCGACATATTGTCGCAATTTTTCACACTAAATCTAAATTAATATCAATTTCTAGTGTGTTTCAACTGGAGATTCACTCTCCAACCAAAAAAATCAGATATAAAACAACACAAAACGAGAAATTTCCAAAAATGTTCAGAATTCCATACAAAACGCGAAATTTTTCATAACGATATTTGTTTGTGTGCGTGGATAGACAAAAATGTAGCATACCTTGTAGAACTGTCATCATACTTGGGTAAATCCCCCCTGCTTGCGTGAACGAAATTTTTTCGAATCACGGATAGTTTTTTTTCAGATTTCAAGCAGATTTTGCCGGTTTTCGAGCAATTGCAGACATTTTTCAAAAACATCTGGCATCTCTGAACTCTAAATAATAACTCTAAAATGAGTAACATTTGACGCATTTTCGTAAAAAGTGGAACAACTCTTAGATTGAGTAACTCCACAAATACTCAAAACTGAGTAACACTAGGCGTCTTTTAAATGAGTCATTATTACTCAAAATTTGAGTACGACATTACTCATTTTTTGGGTACAGTTCAGTTTCATTACTGGCTAGAAATCCGCCACGGCCAATAAACGACACCACATGTTCATGCCTTCTGAGGCGCACACAATTAAAAAACATATGTCACAAACTGAAGCACATCGTAATCATCTTTCAAAATGAACGTCGTTATATGCGACGTTACTCAGAAAGAAGTTATATGAAGGGAACCCAAAAAGTGAGTCGAAGTTACTCAAAATCAAAAAGGACTTCTACTCATTTTTTGACGTCTACGAACATCGTTCTAAACTGAGTCACAGTTGCTCAGTTCATGAGTTATTATTTACGAGCGTGCAACATTTTAAAGGTGTTTGTTTATGTTGCATATTACACGGAAAACAAAATCTACCCAACCGGTGGGTACAAACTACTTGAAATGATGTAAACATTATACAACTTACGTGTTGCGTAATTTTGCAATGCGAATGCTGAGTCATTTCAACTCAATAGATTTTAAACATGCTCTCACTCAATGGCGGTGTTTTGATATAAAACCAACGTTGAGTAGTTTGGACCCAACATTGGATGAAAAATCAAACTGGTTGAAGAATTGAAAACCCGAGTGATGAAATTGATTTCGTGAAACTGGCAAAGATTTGTGAATATTGATAGTTTTGGCACTGAGTTGGTGATTTTAAGTGACGAACGGCTTATGTGCATCTGTTTGTTAATAAAAGCCGTCAATTAAAAACAAGATTAATAATGATTTGTGAGAATGGAGCTGAAGCGGAGGCACTCATAGAGAAAATTGATGAAGCCAGTGATAGCAAATTGGAAGGTACTTGAATAAATATTGAGATAGATTTTATAGATTGTTTTTCAATTAAATTCTATTTTCAAATAATATTAGTTCAATCGAATCAAACCACCCAAGATAAAGTATAAAAGAGTGAACTCGACGTTGAGCATTTTTGACGTACTAATACACTTAGTGCCATACACCTACTATTAAATTAATCTACAATTACTCAAAATTGGCTTCCTGCACCGAATGACTCCGTTGAGTGAAATCGACATGAATTTGGGTACTTTTCGTTAACCGTGTAGACTTGGTGTTTACTCTGAGCAACATATCAAGAAAAACCGCCAAATCTATTCTCAGGCGATTAATCCAAAAGAAAACAAAATATCTTACTAAATTTAACAAATAATGGATAATACGAATAGCACTAAGCGAAGTAACGGTATGTTATCCTCAGACACCGAAAACGAGTATGCCGAAATGAGTAGTGTTCAACGTGCGCCGAAAAGAGCGAAACATGCTACGGACCGAGCTTCGGCCAATTTTTATGAAAGTCCAGAAAAAAGTGCTGATACTACGGGCGAAGTACAAGTTCTAATGGAAAATTTAGATAATTTTTTCGATGAAGATGATAGTGACGCGTTCGGACTAGATTTCGAGATGTTGAACGATGCTGAGGTAGGTCTCAGGTTGAAACAATTCTTTTAATCATGTTTCACTTCAGCGTTTTATGATCGTCAAAAACAGGCATAATATTTGCAAATTGAAATTGAAATCTTTGTCCTAAAGCACAAAACACTTAGATTTGATTGCGTACAAAATTGTAATTTGTATTAATCTCGCATTTTAGAGCAAAACATCTTAGCGATGAGCGAAACATTGTGCTAGTTACAAAGCTGTTTTATACTGCAGAAATCGAAGGCTAAACAAGAAAAGATCAGTTGAATACAATACCTAGAAGCCATTTGAGTAATTTTTATCATATTTTAATTGATATCAACATCAGCAACACAGAATTGTTCGGCGAAGGATCAAAGTATTTTGTGAAAAATCTTTCTAACTAATTACAATAATTAGATTGCAATAGCATTAATCTACTAGCTCCGGACATCCGTGGCTTCTTGAAACTGCTATTCTGTTTTTTTATTTCATAATAACTAGATTTCCGATGTTAAAACCTCACAAGGAAAGTACAAGTGAATAAAAGTAACGTGCAAAACCAGATGCAGTATTCTCCCAGCCATCATACAAAAATATCGATAAATGGCTAAGTTAAATTTCAAAGATAACTAGGAGGTTTAATTAAAAGGATATACAGTCTGCAACCGTGCAACCAAACCCAACCAGGCACCAGAAAATATTATTTCCGCAGTAATTGGCATTCAAAGACTGACTAGCCCTGGATCATTTATGCTCCCTGCTGCAATTTTTTGCTATACTATTATTATAAACTATTTAAATGATATATTCTCAAGGAAGATAGATTTTTTTTCCATGAAAGAGAGATTAAAACTACACAGATCAACACATATTTTATCCACGAGCTCAAACTGGAAAAAAAATTAAGAATACTAGTATAATTGCTGTTTAACCATTCCATTAATCATTTCTGGTGCCTCTAGCATAGATAGAAATGCCCCACAACCACAAGCAATTACTCTGCGACTTTTTGGTGCACTTCCGCTTTTGTCGAACAGTGTTATTAATTTCCACATTTACTTGTGTTAATATTTCAGTTTAACAAATAGCGATTGGTTCGGTTTGATTGCATTCTGCGTGACCATATGTAAGCGTAGAAACAGTGTACTCTCGTTGTTTTGGTTAGATTTTCACAGCGACACGCAGTGGCTATATCGCCTACAATCTGTGTAGTGCATACAAAAATCGAGTTTGTTAATTTGTTTGGAAAGTGAGATTCTTAACATTACATTATAACACGTATTTGGCACATTAGTTTTATACTTTACGCTCCGTTTTATTAGTATCTGCACTATGCAGCGACAGCGATAAATCCTCCACTGTTAGTTCTTCGTTATTTTGATTTGTTAAGATAGCGAGCGTTTCTGCAAGATGAAGAACAGAACAGTTTGATTTTATCGACCTAAAAGTATATAATATTCTTTACGCGTGTCATCTTTGATTGAAAGTGTATTCTCTGTTCGATTGGGCATTTGTCCAGTTGTAGTAGGTAAAACTTCGTGGGTCTGATTTTCAGGCGATTCCAAATATTTACCACCTGCATTTATAGTTTCTTCAATTCTATCGCGTACGGGGCTATTTCGTCCTAGTGGATTATTGTATGCAGTTGTATTCATCCAAGCTAGATATACAGCTGGTGCAGTCTTTGGTCTTTTATCACGCAAGCTAAACCTTGACTTCTGCAATGTTGTTATCTTAGGTAGTTTTACATCAACAATATACCTTGTATACCTTTCGCCGTACTCCAGTGCATGGACGGTGACTTTCAAAAAGCTTGTGACTTTCTTCGATCATCAGTCGGTGAAAATTGATTCGGTTGATTAAAAATTGTTTATTGATTTGTATAGTTCTCACTATCCAGTTAATTCCGCGTAAAAGACCATCGTATTCGTTACTCGAAACATCCCAATTACCACAAGGTTCTACCATGCAAGGATTTCGATATTTATTAGCTAGGAATTCTACATCCAAATATTCACAAATATCTACACAGTCTGTGGAACCGGGTAAATCCTGTTTGTTTGCAATTATTAGAAAAGGTTTACCAATTAGGAAATCATGTGCCATTAAATTGTTGAATACTTTGTACGATTGGCAGATGTTATTGATGTTGGATGAGTCAACTACAAAAATTATTCCGTGCACCTGAAATACAAAAGATTCAACATGTTTAATCAATCGATTTGATAATTATACTGTTAGTACTAACATCCAGGAAATAATATTTCCAAATATCTACAAATTCTGGCGCACCGCCGATCTCCTTTATCTGCACGCTACTGTGTTCTGAAAACAAACAACTATTAACATCAAACTGCTAATACTACAATCTGACAAAATCAATTGAATTATTGCGTCTGTAACTCCCAACACTGTCCTGTTAAGTAACAGTGGTGGTGGATAATAAAAAAATCTTACCTATACTGGTGTTAAATATTCTGCATCCTTTTGTTTGAAGATAATCATTTCTAACGAGATGGCATATTTTGTGTGCGATTTCTGTTTTACCAGTATATTGTAAACCCACAATAAGCAATAGTAGAACGTCTCTATGGATGAAAAAAAATTATCTCTTTCGTTGAAAAATATGAAGTTCATACTCTTCTGACTGTTTACGTGATAAACAACCCTTGCAGAAGTTTCCCATGTTATTCACCAGAAACTAGGCTTTTCACAACCTGAGATTCACAACCACCCTGGCTGCATAGTTGGCGATTGGCACTCGAAAAACACTACAGATAATTTTTCGCAAGTTTTACAAACAAATTTATTTATCTTGTGCTATTTGATTTGTTTGAAAAATTTATATGCACCGTTGTCAACGTGTTGCCATGGAAATTGGTGTGGATCACTATCATTGCGTAGAAGCAACCGTCAGCAGAATCAAGAATGAAAATACAAACATATTCAGAGTAGCCGAGAGACTCGCCGTTGCTGCCAAAAGTGAAGTTAAAACAATAAGTTTTCAATAAGAAACTGGTTTTTTGTTTGCGTGTGGAAGAAATGACAATGTTGTTAATACCCCAGTATATGAGCCGTTGCGGAACAGAGTGGTCTAAAGACCATTTTTTTTCAAAAATGAGTTTTTTACATAAACTGTATCTACTCAAGAAGCTGAAGTTATGATACTAGAAAAATTTCGAAAAATCGAACTTCAAAGCTGATTTATACCATGTTGATATTTCGTCCGAAACAGAATTGCCATTCACTTGCCCTGTAGCATGTTACACGTAATGTAACACGAAAAATGTAACACGTCAAATATCATGTAATATGTAACATGTTGTGTTACATGTAATGTTACACGTCACATGTTACATGTGACATGCCATGTACATCATATGTACATGAGACACTAACCATTTTATACAAGTTAACGTTATTTTTATTTATGTTCATGTACATAGACCACTCTGTTCCGAAACGATGTGAGGATTCCAGTAAAATATATATGAAGTCAGAGTGGTCTATGTACATTGGTATGGTAAAATCAGGCTTCTGAATACTCCTCTTCGTTGGAATGTGTAGATGTAAAATATTGCTCTTGATACCAGTAGGCAGTAAACACGTGTTGCATATGCATGCAACTCATAGTTTTGCTTAATTTGATACAGTTCTTCAGAAAAACTAATCAAAGGTAGCTATTTTCACAACCACGAACTTTTATAAACGCAATGCAAAAAAGAGCACGATAACTTACACATCTCCGATTGAGTGAGCACAGATTTTAGCTGCTCAGTTCTCGACGGAGTAAAAATTTGAAATCTAATTGTGATTCCGAACGAATCCTTTACAGAATGAATTGCTCTCGGGTGTTGTAGGATCTCATTTGCTTTGCCTAAATAATGCAGTTGGCATAGCTTGGCTACTAGTAAAGATTGATATTATAGCGTTTCGCGTTGACGGTGTTAAAAGAGATTTTATAGGCTGTTCGCATCTATGCGAACTTACATATGTAGTTATCAAAATGTACGTGATAAGCAAAAATATTTCTTTCTTTCTTGTTCGCTTGGCAAAACTAAACATATATGTATCAGAAACGTCGTCAACGCGAAATTACAAAACCAGATTACATTGCATCATGGTTAGCACAGTAGCTGGCAGAGCAAAAAATGACACTACACACTAGTGAGCAGAGCCTATCGAGCCGATCAGCACAAATTCTTATCAGATGTTACTCTGATCGATTCTTCCTACCTCCGTTCAGAAAGAGCATATATATAATAGCGAACCAAGTATTAATACTGCGAAACAGCACAGTAGGACATTGAGCACCAAACAGTTTTTCCCAACGAACGATTGCGATAATTTCATCAGCTAACTTGATCGCTGATAAAAAACTTGATCGCTGATGATAAAAGAGTTGGTGTATTCGAAAGCCTGGGTAAAATCACTTATTTCGCCAAAAAAAAATGGTAATTTCATGTATTCACCACTTCATAACCTTTATATTATAACATTCTGTTTGAAAGAATCCGTTAAACTGAATTTTATTTAGAGTTTTTTCGAAAATTGCCTCTCCTGACAAATTTGCTCGATGACACATAGACCACTCTGTTCCGCAGCGACTCATATTACTATGCCGTCTGCTTTACTGACGACATCATCTTGTTCTTTTTAAGTAAGTTTTGTTTGTTACTTTTCAGGTAAATTGACATTTTCACATTTTACTAAAAAAACAAAACTTTTAGCAAAAGACGACATTTCATTAGAAATTTTGTACCACATTCAAAACAATAAAATTATCAAAGATATTTCTCCTTTCGGATGGACCCAGGTTAATTTAGTAAAACAATAAACTTTCTATGAACCGGGTCGATGGTGCGAATGCTTTTCCCTGCCTTTTTAAAAAAAAATTATTTTTTTTAGCAGTACACACTCGATCTCAGTCACTGGAAACGATGTAAAATAATGTCGGAGCAAAATCATGGCCAATTTCTCATGCTTGTTGTAGAAGATTATGCAAGTGGCTTGAAGGGTAAATGTATGCTGGAACCTCCTTGGATTTCGTTGCATATTCAGGAAGGTAACACGGTATCATTGTATGGAGTTTACGATTCCAACTACAATTCGTATAGGATCAATAGCCAGGATGGAATGTTTGTAACAGACCCGGATCATCTGGTTTCCGGTACGTCTGTTGTAGGAGCGTTGTATTGTCAGCGACGCGGTGTATTACAAGAACGTTTTCGTGGTATAGAAGCAGATAATACAATTGCAAGTTTTACTGTAAGATTGTGTTAAAAGGTGGCTAAACTGTATATATCTTTATAGATGACAGTTGGAACAATTGTTCACGCGCTTCTACAAAAAGCACTAAGGAATAACTTGTCTACACTCAATGACGTAACTAAAATGGGACAGGAGTACATCAATTCAAAAGAAATGGTCACTACGCTATACGCATGTAAGATGAGCAGAGCTGAAGCTGCAAATGAAATCGAAATATTTTATCCTAAGATTTACGAGTTTATCAAAAATCATATCAGTTATCAGGTATTCTTAAAAAAACAATCGACTTAGTTTTTGAACGAAATTGAAACTGTCCAAATTCTAGCGATCAAGTACAAAATCAGATTTACAAATCTATGCTATAAAAGACATTGAAGAAAACATCTGGTGCCATCAATTGGGATTGAAAGGAAAAATTGACGTCACTGTCGAGGCTAGTTGTGGTCCGAACGAAAAGCATCAGATAATGCCACTAGAATTAAAAACAGGCCGAGCTAGTTTTTCCGCAGAGCATAAAGGTCAGATTGTTTTGTATGAGATGATGATGAATCTTGTAGGGCATAAGGTAGAGAAGGGTATTCTACTATATCTTCGCGAAGGAAAATGTGCACCTCTTTCAAGTAACCGAAATATTAGACGTGATCTTATCATGTTACGCAATGAAGTGGCACATTACTTATCTCGTAGTTTCACCAATACGGAAAGTGAAAGTTTTGATCTTCTCAAGGATACTATGCAACTACCGGAGCCACTTAATAACCAGCACGTTTGTACGCGCTGTCCGTACAATGTAATATGCACCAGCTTTTTGAAACACGAAAAAAAGGAGTTGCCCAAGAATCACAGCATTAGTCTAATTGCTGACGAGTCATTAAGACACCTGAGCAATGATCACATTGATTATTTCATTCGATGGACTGGTCTAATCTTTTTGGAGCATGAAGAAGCAAAAAGAAGTAAGTTGCCAAGGTGAGGGCAGATAAATTACAAATACAATGGAGAAGCAAAAATAGGTTTTGTTTGAGCTGTTTTACTTTTGCTCATGACGTGAAACATTAAAAAAAATAACTAAAATAAACTTGTGAAAAAAATATTATTACCATTCATATATTAAAGTGTACAATAGCAATTGTTTTTAATTTTGCGTATATACCTTGGTTGAACATGAGTTTAATTATGATACAATTGAATGTGCAAAATATAGTCGCATTATAAATACGATATCGTTACTTATCGTATGGCACTTGGCAAATTGTTTCGATTCAAAATATAACACAGTACCGGCCTGCAGGCTTTATTGTTTTTTAATTTTATTTTCTCCAGGTTTCCACATAGACCATCTCTGGACCAAAAGCCCCGAAATTCGTCAAAAGATGGGTCGTGCTGTCCACAATTTGAAATTAGTGGGTCGTGTTTTCAGAACAGGTGACGAATGCTTTCATACTTTCGCTTTAAACTCTAATCAAATCGATTCGATGGGCGGCTCTCAACTTCCGAGTAATATTTAACGTTCAAATGAAAGTTCAATCAAAACTAATACCTTAATACCTTACAGTCTTCGATTATTTATCTCAATGCTTCGAGATCAATGATTATCTTATCTGTAGCACATCCACAAGGATAGCAATCGCAGCGGGACGAGTCGTTGGTGTTGGAAAACGGGAAATTACAATGTCCTTAGAACGAGATCTTAGCCAAAACTATTCAGATGAGTTATTTCATCTCGATAAGTACGAGTCGCAAACAAACATTACGTTTAATTTAACCAATATAGGTGTATTACTGGATAACACAGAAAGATCGTCTAGCCTTAGAAAAATTATAATCGATCGAGAGAGGCCTTCCTTTACGCGAACCGTACCAGCTACAGTTGCTGAGGCAGCAAAAAAAGTTTTACGCGATCTCAACAAACATCAGAAAATCGCAGTGTTGACGGCAATCGGAACTAAAAGCTACTGTCTCTTCAAAGGTCTCCCAGGTACCGGGAAAACTAAAACTGTCGTTGCTCTCATTCGCCTGCTTATAGCTTTGAATAAAAGCGTACTAATCACCAGCAATACACATTCCGCTGTTGATAATGTGTTGAAACGACTATTGCCGCACAAACTCAAATTTATGAGGCTTGGAGCAACGTCAAGAATTGATCCGTGCATAAAAGAATTTTCAGAGCCAGCGTTGACAGAGCAGTGTTCTACTCCAGAAGAACTCGCTGCTGTTTATAACTCATTTGTATGTATATATTGAACCGGACAGATTGAACTTATGGCACTCATAATTACTTTCTTTCAGAAAATAGTTGCTGTAACGTGCTTGGGTGCAGCTCATTCGTTACTAGTGCGAAGAACCTTCGATTTCTGTATTATTGATGAAGCGACGCAAGTATTTCAAAGTGCAGTTATAAGACCGCTGTTATCATCCGACAAATTCGTATTGATTGGAGATCCCGATCAATTGCCACCGGTGGTAAAATCTCGTAAAGCCAAGTAAGTTTTTATAAATGATATAGGACAACTTTCGTTCAGACGTTTTTAGAGGAATAGCAGCAGAGAGACTAATTATAATTATTCTTAATCGAATAATTTCAGGGATCTTGGGGCCGACGAGAGCCTTTTCTTACGGTTGGACAATGAACAATCGTGCTGCGTGCTTCCAACCCAGTATCGCATGAATAAAACTATTACCAAACTGGCTAATGATTTTTCATACAAGGGAAAGCTGTTGTGTGCAAATGAAACAGTAGCAAACGCCACAATAAAGTTACCTGAAATTCAAATAATGCATCAAAAACACAAATTGGAAAAATGGCTTCTACGAGCAACCGCATCCCAGTTGGAGTTATCGGTCGTTTCGATAAACACGTTAAATACGTATAACAGCAGCGTGGCCTATGATGCAGGCCGGAAGCGAGAATATTCTTACTCGACGCAAAACACAGAAGGTGAAACAACTCAACCGAAGACAATCTATGAAAACTATTGTGAAGCTGCAATTATTTTCTATATCATTATGATATTACTCGAGGTAAACCATTTTTAAATAGTGTTAGATATATTCTCAAAACTTTTGTTTTGTCACAGTGTGGGATCGAGAGCAGTTCTATTGGCATTATTGCTCCATTCAGAGCTCAGGTTGAACTTTTGAAATTTTATCTGCAATTAATGGAGAAGCTGTACGCCAACCAAAAGGCTGCACCAGGTGTTAAATACAGCTTAGACATTGAAGTTAATACTGTAGATCAATACCAAGGAAAAGATAAAGATGTAATGTTTAGAGTTACTGAAACTTGTGACTGCATTTAAAACGATTCTTTCATCGACAGATAATACTATATTCATGCACGAAATCGAACAACCCCGAGCTACCCACACCCAGCGAAGGAACCACTCCAAACGAATATGAAATACTCCAAGACAGCCGACGGCTCACGGTGGCAATAACACGCGCCAAGAAAAAACTCATCATTATCGGAGACAATAAAAGTCTTGAAAAGTACACTCCATTTAAAAATCTTTTCCAAAGCATTGCTCCTGCAGGTAAAATTACTCTGCAAGACAGACTACACGGATTTGAATGGAGCGGAGTTTTTAATACGTTAGACGCTTTACACGACTGCGAAACTTAATAAATGTTAACACCGTTAAGTTTTAATTTAGCGTTTAAACTACTTTTATTTTATCCAAATCCCTTTTTTCAATCTGCCTCAATTGTTTTTTACGCATTCGCTTTAGCTTGGCGGGATTTTTAATAATTTGAACTATTTCTGATTTTCGCTCATTTTCCAACCTGCGACGTTTGTTTTCTTCTCGGCGTTGCCTTTTTTCTTTATTCTGTTGTTTGCGATCTTCTTTTATCGAACGAGACAATGCCTTTATATTCTTTATTTCATCTCTGTAGGCTAAATGTTTTGCCGTAGCTTCTCCTCTAATGGACTTTTTAACACTGGAAAATCTGAGAAAATAAAATTAGATTTGATATTAGTGAATGTTGTGAACTTACTTTTCTTTCTGAGTTTTCCAAACACGACCAGATTTTGGCTTTCCCCTGGGTATTAAATGTTCAGGTTTTACAGGTTTCTCCTTGGTTTTAGTATTAACCTCCAGATTTTTTTTCTCTCGAGTATTCTCTTTCGTGTTTTCCGCGGCATTAGCAATCTTTTCTAGTACACTAGATATATCAGGCACACTGTTTGTTTCCATTATGATCAGTCTTAACACATTAGAAACACAATCTAATTCAAGCAAATCCTAGTTCAACGTAGGAATTGAAAATCATTATTATCATGTGCGAGGAAAGATGAACCATCAATAACAACATGCATCATTCATATAATAACAAATAAAACCATGTGCGTTTAAAAATTGACACCAATATCAATAGGATCCGAGATGCCAGATGTTTTTGAAAAATTTCTGTAAAATCGGAAAAATCTGCTTGAAATCTC
This sequence comes from Wyeomyia smithii, assembly GCF_029784165.1. Lineage (NCBI taxonomy): Eukaryota > Metazoa > Arthropoda > Insecta > Diptera > Culicidae > Wyeomyia > Wyeomyia smithii. The sequence continues at coordinate 169,752,654 of NC_073695.1, read as the reverse complement.
CTTGAACCTGAACACTCTCATCCAGAGCTTACACGCTCCTTTAATTTTACTCTAAATTTGGCAGCTTTGACTCAGTTTTACCACAGATAACAGACATCCAAGCTAGTTTCGCTTCATGTGTAAAAAGATTCAACGGTTTTTTAGCATGTCGTAATACGCAGTATGGTGGCGCTAAGAACACTTAGTAGTCAACGATTTAATAAAATCGATAGTTTTATTGCCCCTTGCATGACTATTTGGACTTCTGTGATAATCATTCCCAATTTCCCAATTTCTTATTTCGCTTTATCAAATTGACACCTCAGTAGCGCAGTGGCAGTTTTTATTGGGTTCATTGTTTGTTTTGTTTTTCATTTGCAACATTAAGTATATACTTTTGGGCAGCTTAAGTTGAAAATTAGGTTGAATATCAAAACAAAACTATAAGCACAGACAAACAGACGTGCCTCGTCGATGAAAATTTCTGAAAAATCTTCGTCCTTATTCGACACGTTACACTCATGCGCCACCATGTGAGCTTATTGCTTACTAACTTGTTTTCGTAAAACGGTTTTTGTCATTTATAATGGGTGCGCACGCTTCCTTAAATCAACACCAGTGGCATTACTGACGGTTTTTGTCTTTGATAATAAATGTGCACGCTTGCTTATAGCGACACTAGCGGCATTACTGCCCACTAGGCAAAATTTCAAATTATTCGTTATTTCTCTGGTCGATGAAATCATCATTGAGTGGCACGTCTGTTTGTTTGTGCTATAAGTGTTACACGAACCATTGGCATCCTTATACCGAGTAACAGTGAATGACAACGAAGTCATGTCCTGGGCTCAAACTCATTTGTGCCCGCTGTCAGCTGTCAGATAAAGGTGTATGATAAGTGGCGGTGATATCACATACATAAGACATACGTAACACTGGCGTTTTTTTCTGGTACACGTTGCCCCATAGTACTCCGTACCTCGCCCTGTCAAACTGCTCGATAAATAATGAACCAAATGAATTTTTTTTTCGGCCTTATCGAGCCCCAAAGAAAATCCCATAAGGAACTGTCAAAATGTTATTCACAAAATCAATGCAGCATTTTTCGAGTAGGAACGAGACAAATGCAGGGATGCGTAGGAACACTGCCTTCAATAACAACTCAAACAGAGGTTTTTTTACAGAGGTTGGTACTTTCGAGTAGTTCATTTTGTACCAACTTTTTTGGAAGATTTCTTCCTGAGTGTTACGGTTGTCTTATGTATGTGGTGATATGCTATCTCGTTTACACATACGTTGAGATGTTCGCCTTTGAAACATGGCGCGGTGCCATTGGGCTGGTGTTACACGATTGATTGGGTGATACTGAGTATCGATACTTTCTCGATTGTCATTGTATCGATACCAGACTTCACGGTTTCAAGTATACTTTATTAATATATATAGGTATCAAGCACTGACCATTGCTGGAGCGATTTTTTATTACCCTACCAAGGTTGCATGATAGAGATTTTTTGTCTATATAATAAAATATTTCTGTCAAGCGTTTCGATAACGCTAGTATCGATACCCATCACCCAAACTGCGAAATCGTGTGCGAGATTCGACTGTGATAATCGTGCATTTCGGGGTAGTCCAATTTGGCGTAAAAGTCGCAATACAGCTTTTATCGATATTATCGCAATAAGAAGGGTTGCGGTTTTTAATGTAGAAATTTCGAGCAGTCGTAATTTGTACACAATCGACAATTTTATTCCTTCCCAGCTTATATTTACGATAAATATGTTTGTTTTAAAGTTGATTTGAAAAAAAAACACCCACCTTACAAAATCAGTGTTATATCATTGCAAAATCAGCGACTCTATAACCTGTGATAATGTTCATGCGTCTGGCAGCTTTGACTGTAATCCAGCGCTGCCATCACTAAACTGGTTAGAGTCGCAAGTTGCAGAAAGATGTCGTTAGCATTCCAAACGAGTAAAAGTTTGAAACCTTACACACGGTTTCTGGAGTTTTTTGTTCTAGCTTGGATGTCTGTTATCTGTGGTTTTACATTGTCTCTTAAAACGTCAAAAATTGAGTAAGTTTCGTTTACCGAACTGAGTAACAGCTACTCAGATTGTCATAATTTTCTGCTTTACTCTTTTTTTAAGTGGTATTGAAAACATTTAAAAACGTTTCGCTAAAAATAAGTTGTTTGAAAAAACGTGTCGTATTGTTGTTTGAAAAAAGTGTTTTTTATTAGGTTTAAAATTAGTATATTTGACACGGCACGATAAATTTTCTGTTTTACTGAGCCAAGTACAATTCGTATTAATTCTACGTTAGCAGGGAAAAGAGGGAGGCCTTTTATTTATTCTCGCGGCCGACTACGAGCTAGTGGGGATTTAAGGTGAGAGGAGGGAAATACAATTCTTGCTTAAAACTAATTAAGATATACGATCTATTTGTGTTTCGACTGGTGTTCTTTTTTGTTTTTTAAACATAGATTTAGGCTCTTCGTGTTCGTGTCTCCAGCGTCGTATACGGGTATTCTGACTAATAGACAAAAGAATTTTAAATTTTAATGTCAGTCTTTTTCAAATAACAGTACAGTTGTGTCATGTACTGGAGATCACCGCTTCCCAGAATGTCTCTAACGGGTACGTTCGGTTGTTTTCCTCGGGCCCGGAGGGAATCTATAAGCTCGGACCTAACATCACAGAATTCGGCACACGACCAAACAACATGCTCGATGTCATGGTAGCCATCGCCACAAACGCAGTGATTACTGTCTACAAGCCCTATACGAAAGAGATGCGTGTTTAACGTGTAGTGATTGGACATAAGTCTGGACATCACGCGAATGAAGTCCCGACCTACATCCAACCCCTTGAACCATGCTTTCGTCGATACCTTAGGAAAAATGGAATGTAGCCACCGTCCCAGTTCATCTGAGTTCCATGATGATTGCCAACTGTTGAGTGTTCTCTGACGCAAAATGCTATAAAATTCATCATAAGCAATTGGTCTTTCATAAATATCGCCATCAATAGCACCCACCTTAGCTATAGAGTCAGCCTTTTCGTTACTCGGAATCGAGCAATGAGAAGGGACCCACGCTAAGGTAACCCGGTAATTTTTATCTGTTAAAGCACTTAAAAACCGCCGTATTTTCCCCAGGAAATACGGGGTGTGCTTCACAGGCTTCGTCGATCGCAGAGCCTCAATGGCACTGAGACTATCTGTGAAGATGAAGTAGTGGTCTATGGGTAGGGTTTCGATGATTCCAAGAGAGTACTGAATAGCAGCAAGTTCTGCGACGTACACGGAAGCAGGAGCATCGAGTTTGTAGGAGGCGGTAAAATTTTCGTGGAAAACACCGAAGCCAGTGGACTCATCTAGATTTGATCCGTCAGTGTAAAACCTTTTATCATAACTAACATGTTTAAACTTATTGGAAAAAATTTTAGGGATCTCTTGGGGTCGCAATTGATCCGGGATACCAGAAATGTCTTGTTTCATGGTAGTGTCGAAGAATATAGCATTATTAGAAGTATCTAAAAGTGCGACATTGGAGGAATCGTATGAAGAAGGATTAATATCTTGAGCCATATAGTCAAAATATAAAGTCATAAATCTGGATTGAGATTGAAGGTCGACCAACCTCTCGAAATTTTCAATTACTAATGGGTTCATAACTGTGCATCGAATTAGCAACCGGTAAGAGAGATTCCAAAAACGATCTTTCAACGGAAGAATACCCGCTAACACTTCAAGACTCATCGTATGGGTCGACTGCATGCAACCCAAGGCAATACGCAAAAAACGATATTGTATTCTTTCTAGTTTCAAAATATGCGTGTTCGCAGCGGAGCGAAAGCAGAAACAACCGTACTCAAGAACTGACAGTATTGTTGTTTGGTATAACCTCAGAAGGTCTCCTGGGTGGGCTCCCCACCAGGTTCCGGTAATCGTACGAAGAAAATTAATCCTCTGTTGGCATTTTCGTGTCAGATACCTAATATGACAAGCCCAGGTGCATTTAGAGTTGAACCAGACCCCGAGATATTTAGCGACTAAAACCTGAGAGATCGTTTTACCCGTTAGTACGAGCTGCAGCTGAGCTGGGTTATGGTTCCTAGAAAAAACGACCAGCTCAGTTTTCTCCGGAGAGAATTTGATACCCAGCTTAAGAGCCCAATCAGACAAATTGTCTAAGGTATCTTGCAATGGTCCTTGCAGATCGCTAGCCTCGCTACCAGTAATGGATACAACGCTATCGTCTGCAAGTTGCCTTAGCGTGCATGAATTTGCAAGACATTCATCGATGTCATTGACGTAAAAATTATATAAGAGAGGACTTAAACATGAGCCCTGGGGAAGGCCCATGTAACTAATTCGGGAAGTTGTCGAATCGCCATGTGAGAAATACATATGCTTTTCTGACAACAAGTTGAGCAAAAAGTTATTCAAATTTGGTGAAAGTCCCTGCGAATGAAGTTTCGCGCTTAAAACATCTACAGAGACAGAGTCAAAAGCCCCCTTAATATCCAAGAACGCAGAAGCCATTTGCTCTTTCCGAGCAAATGCGACTTGAATTTTAGTAGAAAGCAACGCTAGGCAATCGTTCGTCCCTTTGCCCCGGCGAAAGCCAAATTGAGTATCTGTAAGTAAACCGTTTGTTTCGACCCATTTGTCTAACCGTAAGAGGATCATTTTCTCCATTAATTTCCGGAGGCAAGAGAGCATCGCAATCGGCCTATATGAATTGTGATCAGAGGCAGGTTTCCCGGGTTTCCCAATAGCAATGACTTTCACCTCCCTCCAGTCATGTGGAACAATATTTAGCTCAAGAAACTTGTTGAACAAATTCAACAAGCGTCTTTTTGCAGAGTCGGGTAGATTCTTCAACAGGTTGAATTTTATTCTATCTAACCCTGGAGCCTTATTGTTGCACGACAGGAGAGCCATTGAAAACTCCAACATCGAAAATGGAGGCTCTTCCGTAGTTACTATAAACGCGTCGCGAAAGGTTTTCTGTTCCGGTACAGAGTCCGGACAGACCTTTTTGGCAAAATCGAGTATCCAGCGATCTGAATACTCCTCACTCTCATTCGAAACGTCACGGTTCCACATGCGCCTGGCGGTATCCCAAAGAGTGCTCATCGCTGTTTCCCTCGACAACGCGTTTACGAACCGCCGCCAGTACCCGCGTTTTTTCGCCTTTACTAAGCTCTTCATCTGCCTGCCCAGTGCCTCGTACTTTCGAAGCAGGTTGACAGTGCCGTACTCCCGGTAGTCCTTATACGCTGCGGACCTTCGCACGTACAGCTCAGAGCACTCTTTGTCCCACCATTTGTTGGGAGGGCGCTGTCTGATCATTACCCCGGGTATCGGTTTCGTCTGAGCTTGAGTCGCGGCGTCGATTATCAAGCCAGCTAAGAACGCGTATTCTTCCTCCGGAGGAAGTTCCTCGTGAGTCTCGATAGATTCCGCTATAATAGACTCATAACGCTTCCAATCAATATTACGTGTAAGGTCGTAGGAAATATTGATTGGGTTCGGGGGAGTTGAACCATTAGCAATTGATATAACGATTGGATTCTGAAAAAAGAATAGCACTTTTTGATCCCTAAAAGTACCCCTCCACCGTGTGAGTCTCGATCTCGACGAATAATGTTAAAATCGTGGAAATTGAGTTGATCGTTCGAATTGAGAAAGGTTTCACAGAGCGCGAATGCGTCACAATTGTATGTATTCATCAAATGAGAAAATAAATCGAATTTGGGGATGATACTTCTGCAATTCCACTGTAATACAGTGAAAAAATTCCTAACCTCTTTCGCCGTCTTAGTCATCGAAAGATATAATAACTGAAATGAGGGGCCAAGTTGCTGCTAGTTGCTTCAAAAAGGTTTTCACTGTAGGAAGAAGGGCAAGAAGAATATTTTGTAGGGGATCTGGTATGTTGAATGTTTTAAATATCCAGTCCACAATATCAGAAGATTTTATGAACCCTGTTTCTTTTTTATCTTCTGATCGAGAAATGGGTGCACGAGGGGTTTTTGGTGCCCCAGGAAGCGGTGGGTACTCCTGGTTTGATTTGAAATTAAAACCGGGGGGTACTTGCTTCAGTTTTTCTTCACCGTTCCTTTTTGTGTTGTCTTATTGGTCATTCCGCTAGGGGTTATCTTACGACCTTTGCGAGAAAGATTAGGAGAGTTTAGCATTCTCCTCTTCCTAGATCCCTCTGGCAAGGCATAGGAACACCCTTCGACGGGATCGTCAGATGTACCCTCATCAGTTGGCAAGATGGAAAAGATGTTCCCTGTCAAGGGTGGCTCAGCCCTCTTAAGCATTTCTGCAAAAGAGCGCTTTGATCGTTCCTTAAGGGAACGCTTAATTTTTTCCTCGCGCTGTTTGTACGCGGGACATGCCGGAAGGTCATGCCGAGTTCCCTCGCAATAAAGACACTTTTCAGTATCCCCACTGCAAGCGTTCTCAGCATGATTGCCTCCGCACTTGCTACAGCGTGCCTTGTTGCAGCAGTAGGTGGCTGTGTGACCTAACTGCTTACAGTTTTGGCAATGCATGACCCGCGGTACGAACAGGCGTACAGGTAGACGAACCCTGTCCAAGCGGACGTAGTTCGGCAGCGCGGATCCGGCGAATGTTACTCGGAAGGAATCCGAAGGGAGGAATTTCTTCTTCCCTTCTTCGATGGATACTGAATGCAATTGCTTGCAATCCAGTATCTTTACACTTTGCATCAAGGGGTTTTTAAAACAGCCAACTCCATGACGCAAAATGTCATCGACAGTGAGATTCCCCTCGGTAACCACACCGTCGATTTCTACATCCTTGGCAGGGATGTACACGCGATACTCTCTCGTGAAGAGCTCGTAGCCAGCAATTTCGTTTGCTTGCTTCAAGCTACTCACGACAACTCGCAGTTTGTTCGGCCTCACCTTCGTAATCTCGGTTACGGCCGAAAAATGTTTTGCCAGGTCTTTGCCAATTTGAATAATATTCAATGGCTTCTTTATGGGCCGGAAAAAACAACGTAGGGACCGCCAGCGGCATCTGGGTAAGCTTTTACCCGTACTTCCGGTACTCTTGGTACAGGACTTGGCAAAGGGGAGGGCACAGGGGAAGGTAGGGGTGAGCTGATGGGAGAAATTTCAATTTCTTCCCCGTTTGTTTCCACCTCCAGGAAAAGTTGCACCTGCATGTCGTCCATTTTGCGGGAGCGTTACGCTCTACCGCACACAGACGATAAATATTCGAATATGGGGGGGGGAGGGGGTTCAAGTAGTTGATATTAAATTTTAAAAACAATTTTTCAATCTACAATGGATCAAATAAAAAAAAAGACAGTAATACTAATACTAATAACAATAGTAATAATAATAATAATAATAATAATAATAATTGTAGTAATAATAATAATAATAACAATAATAATAATATCAATAATAATATTGATAATAATATTATAACATAGTAATAATATTGATAATTATAGTAAAAATTCTAAATGTAATACTTCACCGAACGTCTAAGTCACGACCTCACGGCTGATAGTTGGATTAAGACAGACACTCGACTCCGCAGAACAAACAATGACGATCCAGCTTCGTGTTGTGACACAGTGGCCGTATCTTACACGCGACCTTGTAGATGCCACTTGTAGTTGACTTCCACTCGCTCGATCGTATGATGGTCCGTGCTGCTAGGGGGGTAACAGCGGTGCGGGAGAATTATTCTTGCTGATATATCAGCCGCGTATCGAATCACTGGCGGGGTAGCCTGCCCCTACCAGTGTGCAGATGTTTCTGCCGATATACAACAGGCTATTGTTATCGCGCAACACAAGAACTAATCGACAAAAAAACACCCGTACGATAACTCGTGTATTGTTATTTTGCGAACTCAAACGGAGATAAACAATTTGCGTCTAATCGAGACGAAAGCAAAACAACGAATGTGAAGTGTTTTTTATATGTGTATTAGAGTTCCTTCAGATATGAGAATTGTTATGGATTTTTTGGCATGTGTACTATTTGAAACCTCAAGTCACAGTTCCCGGGTAACAGTGAACCGTATTGCTGCGGTTTTTAATGAAGCTGCTAAGGCAGAAGATACACTAATGATTTAATAAGGTTTGTTTTTTTATTACATATATGTATATGCAAATTACAAAGATTTGAAAAAAAAACTTTTGATTTTGTTATTATTGTATGCAACCACCTCCCTGACACCGTAATCCTTTTACCTATAGTTTGACAGTACCCCCATTATGACGAACCCCTCGATGCCTAGCCCCAAACAACAATGGCCGCAAAGGAAAGACATCTGACGTGCTATTTACTCCCGTTCAGTGTTGCCTAATCTATCGATGTCGCTGTTTATAGCAAAGTGAAGCACAGCAGTGTAACATGCCATTTCATTCCCTCGTATACAAAAATACAGGCTACGAACGTGTCAGGGAGGTGTATGCAACAATCCTCTGGCAGTTTCATTCATCAAAGGGATCAAAAGTCAAAACGAGCAAACTGAGTAGCTTTTGCTCAGTTTCATTTCAACGCTTTCTAAGAAGAGGGTAATTCCTACTCAATTTCTGTCACATGGTGACTCTACCCATAAATGAGTAATATCAGAAAAACTCTGTTCAGAGTAGGTTCACTTTTAACGAAAGTGAGTGACATTTCACTCAGTTTAGAGTTAAATTTGACGAGCGTGTAGGGCATCCGTAACAGTGCGCTACTATTTAAGTTGTTATGGCGACTGTGTACAGCGTGGCTATTTTGCTCACTCACCCGTTTTCATACCGGTCGTTGCTATCGTCTTTGTTTGACGTTTCTCCAGCATACACGCTCGTAAATAATAACTCTAAAATGAGTAACATTTGACGCATTTTCGTAAAAAGTGGAACAACTCTTAAATTGAGTAACTCCACAAATACTCAAAACTGAGTAACATTAGGCGTCTTTAAAATGAGTCATTATTACTCAAAATTTGAGTATGACATTACTCATTTTTTGGGTACAGTTCAGTTTCATTACTGGCTAGAAATCCGCCACGGCCAATAAACGTTCATCAATAATTACCTTGTGATAAAAGTAAACAGTTATAATGCCTTCTGAGGCGCACACAATTAAAAAACATATGTCACAAACTGAAGCACATCGTAATCATCTTTCAAAATGGACGTCGTTATATGCGACGTTACTCAGAAAGAAGTTATATGAAGGGAACCCAAAAAGTGAGTCAAAGTTACTCAAAATCAAAAAGGACTTCTACTCATTTTTTGACGTCTACGAACATCGTTCTAAACTGAGTCAGAGTTGCTCAGTTCATGAGTTATTATTTACGAGCGTGCAGCGCTGCTATCGGGCTGCTAAATTTGAGAGCGCGATGCTTGCCGGAGGCCCGGCCGCTATTTCTCTAGCGTGTTTAGCAGCGACCGGTACGGTATGAAGATATGATAGAGCGCTACCAAACGGGGTATAGAAGCGCACCATTAAGGATGCCCTTAGATCATTGAAACATAGATATCCAACTCAACCAATAATCCAGCTTTCTACGAGCGGTAATGGCGGAAGGATATTTCCATTGAACTGAAATTAGTTAGATGGATTTGACACATAACGGATGTTGTCATACTACTGGTTCAATGGATTTTTCCATTGAACTAGTATTATTATATGTCAAATCCATACAAAAAGTACTAGTTCAATGGAAATATCCAATGAACTACAGTTTGGCAACCTACAGCACATGTCAAATTCATCCGCCATTACCGCTCGTGGAAAGCTGGATACGGGCAACAAAAATGTGGCGCCCCTCCGAATATGATGGCGGTTGGGTGAAGTACATTTAATGAGCACACACAGAAAAATATTAAGGTAATTGCTATCTTTTTAAGCTTGGTCAGATTTGAGCGGTGTTTTTAACAGACTAATCTATATGGTCTAAATAATAATAACACAGATAACAGACATCCAAGCTAATTTTGCTTCATGTGTAAAAAGACGCAACGGTTTTTTAGCATGTCGCAATACGCAGTATGGTGGCGCTAAGAACACTTAAGGCATCCTTAACAGTGCGCTTCTATACCCCGTTTGGTAGCGCTCTATCATCACTTCATACCGTACCGGTCGCTGCTAAACGCGCTAGAGAAATAATAGCCGAGCATCCGGGGAGCATCGCGCTCTCAAATTTAGCAGCCCGATAACAGCGCTGCTAAAGGTTTATGCTGGATGAAATGTCAAACTGAGACGATAGCAACGACCTAAGAGAAGAGTGGCCAAGATGATACCTCGGTTTTCTCCAGGTTTTTTGCTCCAAACGTGATTGGCTGATTTTGACAGCACGCGTGTGTGACAATATTCAAAAGGGGTTCAGCTTGCCGTGTTGCTCAACAGCTGGTGTTCGACCCAATCATTGAGTAAGTAAAAGTGAAATATTGTGGACATAATTTTTTTTTTCGTTGCGACAAAGAAAGCAAAAAAGAATTTGAATGAAGTGCCAAGAGTTTGGTCGTAAAATTTTATCGATTTCCCAAGGATGCAGAACCTTATCGACAGTGGTTAAAAACATGCGAAAAATCTGAAAAAGATATACCAAATTTTAAAATCTCACGCAATAGTCGAAAATGCAGTGAAGGTATTTCTTTTTATTATTATGTTGTTTATTTAGTTGTTCGTGGTAACGTGAAATCAAGCTTTTCTCGAAAACAAGCAATTTCCCCCTTGATTTTGCAACAGGAATTAAGTGTTTTGCCGAATATTTTTCATTCTGCTCTCTATAAAAAGTCCGGAGAAGTCAGAAAAACAAAAAAAAAGTTTGACAGTGGTAGTATGATGATATAAAACTGGACGCAGTTTTGTTGTTTTGTTTTATATGTTGTTTGTAATCTAATTTTCATTGTTGTGTTTTTGTTAAATAAAAATATCAAATAAATAATTTTTTCTGGTTGCACTGGATTTTGCGTAAGGCAGACGAAAATAATGTTCAACCGGGGATAAGTTTCATAGCAAAGAAGAAGAGAAAGAAGCCACTTGGCCACTCTTCTCTTAGGCAACGACCGGTGTGAAAACGGGTGAGTGAGCAAAATAGCCGCGCTGTACACAGCCGCCATAACAACTCAAATGGTACCGCACTGTTAAGGATGCCCTTAGTGGTCAATGATTCGATAAAATCGATAGTTTTCCAGCTCTAATCGATATTATTGCAATAAAAACGGTTTTTAATGTAGAAATTTCGAGCAGTCGTTTTTGTACATAATCGACAATTTTATTCAATCCCAGTTTATATTTGCGATAAATTTGTTTGTTTTAGTGTTGATATGGAAAAAAATACACAAACATCACAAAAACAGTGTTAAACCGTTGCAAAAACAGCGACTCTATAATAATCTGTGAGAATTTTTATGCGTCTGGCAGCTTTGACTATAATCCAGCGCTGCCATCACTAAAGTAGTTAAAGTCGCAAGTTGCAGAAAGATGTCGTTAGCATTCCAAACGAGTAAGATTTTGAAATCTTACACACGATTTCTGGAGTTTTTTGTTCTAGCTAGGGTATCTGTTATCTGTGGTTCAGTTTAGTTTCTTCCGCGGTTTCTTCCGACTTTACAAACACATCATAGAACAACTGCGTGTTCAACCAACATGGACTACGAGAATGATTTCAACGTATTTGTTTTTGTAAACCGGACTGATGGCGCAGTGGCGGCTGAGATGGTTGCAGTGTTGCAAGAACATCAAAAATAAACTTCGAAAGTGAGCCTGACCGCTAGTTTATCAGGGACGTCTCGATAATTTTTATTTAAATGCACAATACCAACTTTCATTGTAGCGTTTTTAAGCGATTTTTATTCTTCATTTAAAATTCGAAGGACAATGACATAGAATTCAAAAAATTTAAGTTTTGCTCAGAAAATTACACTTTTTTAGCAGATATATAAAAATCAATCAGAAATCCGCGAATAGCGCGGGGGCCTAGTGTGGTTGGTAACGTCTCCGCCAACCACGCTCGACGCCTGGGTTCGAATCCCACCGCCGACATAGGTGTCGATGGTTGTGAGGTGGCGTGATCCACTCACAACCAACCCAACTGGTCTAGATTGAATCCTAGCCGACACCGGGAGATTTTCTGAGGCGAAAAATCTCTGGGATCACGCCTTCCATCGCATGAGGAAGTACGCCGTTGGCGCCGGTCCGTTAATAAACGGGTCGTGAGTTAGGGTCCTGGGTGTGGAGTCGCCTCCCTGGGCGTCGTTGATTGGCCACAACACAACAGTGGCGGAACTAGTCCGACGGAAAATAAGCGAGAATAAAAAAAAAGAAATCCGCGAATAGCTAAACAACCCAATTAAAAATCAACTGGATGTCAAAATAGCTTGTCAAATTGAATTTGACAATCAAATGTCAGATTTTTGGGGTATTGGGGGGAAATATTTATTTGTCTGAGTTATGAGTGTTCATTTAGAAGAATTCATTTAGTTCGTCTAGAAGAAGTCTAGATAAACATTTCAAAGGGTCCTTTCTGCTTTCATCGTTTTTCCCGAGCGCCTTATCATTTTGGTAATGGTTAAGCTTCAGTTACTCTCCCAACCGTGGTTTTCATTTAGAAGGCTAGAGTGATCCCTCCGCTATCAACTTGTGCAAATAACGTGTCCTAAAAGGTGTTTAATGAGTTGTGGTGATTGAATGAAAGTTATCGATCGAAGCAGATAGGACCTTTTGAAATGTTTCTCTAGAAGTATGTTCATTCATTTGTTACTTAATATTCATGAGAAATAACAAGGTTTAGAAAAAAAATTATACATTAAACGCTCACTTTGTTGTCAATTCAAGCATATTATGCTTGAACTCTGCTTCTTCGATGATCTTTGTTTTGGAATGGAAGAGTTATCCGTTTTCGCTTAGAACCTAACAGCAAATTCCTTTGCAGAATATAACATGTATTTTATTCAAGATCATCATGGTTTTCAAATGTAAAATACCTTTTCGAAAACATTACTGTTTAAATCGGTTGATTCGATTTTGCATAATCGAAACAAACACCCCGCTTACACCTTATGAAATTTTAGTCATTTGGGTCAGTCGACCCAACATAGTGAATCGAATCAACTAGTTGGGTCGTAGTGGTGGCCCAACCAGCGAGTATCGACTGTAACCGAAAAAAACAGCTTGCTTATATTTTGCGACGTACGCCGATTTGAAAAGTTAGGCCATTGTCATGCTGAATGCGGCGCGGCGCGAACTGCGTCTTTTCTCACGGTGAGGAATTATATCAGCAATGAAAACTCATGTGCGTCAAAACAGATCCCGAACTGTTCCGTCCAGTTCGCACCGCGCCGTACTCACACGGAAAACGAAAAGTACCCGAATTCATGTCGATTTCACTCAACGGAGTCGTTCCGTGCAGGAAGCCAATTTTGAGTAATTGTAGATTAATTTAATAGTAGGTGTATAGCACTCAGTGTAATAATACGTTAAAAATACTCAACGTTGAGTTCACTCTTTTATACTTTATCTTGGGTAGTTTCATTCGATTGATTTAACATTATTTGGAAAAAGGAAATAATTGAAAAACAATCTATAAAATCTATCTTAGTATTTATTCAAGTACCTTCCAATTTGGGATCACTGGCTTCATAAATTTTCCCTGTTAGCGCCTCCGCTTCAGCTCCATTCTCACAATTCATTGTTAATCTTGTTTTTAATTGACGGCTATTATTAACAAACAGATGCACATAAACCGTTCGTCACTTAAAATCACCAACTCAGTGACTCAAAACTACCAATTTTCACTAATATTTACCACTTTCACGAAATCAATCTCATCACTCGGGTTTTCAATTTTTCAACCAGTTTGATTTTTCATCCAATGTTGGGTTCAAACTACTCGACGTTGGCTTTTTATCAAAACACCGCCTTTGAGTAAGAGCATGTTTAAAATCTATCAAGTTGAAATGACTCAGCGTTCGCATTGCAAAATTACGCAACACGTAAGTTGTATAATGTTTACATCATTTCAGGTAGTTTGTACCGCGAATTACTTCAGTGTAGCAAGTCAGTGACAGATGTAATAGGCGATCAACACGCAATTCGACGAAAACGAAGAATACCACTTTTATTCTTTGATTTAAATATTTCACAGTGTAACCGCACATCACCAAATGACAGTCAGCCGAGAACGTCAAAATCAAAAATAGTTTTTTTTTGCTCGAGTTACGTCCAAAATGGCAGCTACAAGAAGACTTCAAAAGGTAATTTTGTGAAAAATGTCTAATTATTTACATACTTATCGAACTAATTGGATATTTCATTAAGCCTGAATAAAGCACTGTTAAATGATAATACAAGCTCACTTCCTAATTTTTTTATGTTCTAAAATTAGTGACATAATTTGGATGCAGAATATTTCAACTATCAATAGTTTTAATGTTTCATACAGCTAGTTGATTATATTTTCAATGCATTGCAGGAGCTGTCCGACATACGCGCATCTGGTCTCAAATCTTTTCGGGACATAGTGGTAGATGAGGGAAACCTTTTACTATGGTCTGGATTAATTGTCCCGGTAAGTGATAAGCACAATAATATAGTTAGTGTTAGTCACCAGTTTTTGCTATGAGGCATAAATACTCAGCGAGAAGAAGGGAAGAGCAAACTCCTTTTGGTACTCGTTCAACTTTTATTACGAAACCTGTGTGAACATCGATGACACAACGGTTGATTACGAAAATAATGATTTTAATCCCATTACCAGAAGAAAACACTTGTACAATATATTTGAACTACCGGTAACATCTACCGATTGCGTGAAAGTTGAAGGTTAAGCTATTTTGGTATGTCAATGCCAGGTGTGTGCGGTTCAATGCATTTCGATTAGAGTAACATACAGTTTGTCGTACTGTTGTTTATCGCTAAACATTCTGCCTAAAACATTTATTAATCATTTTAATTAGTTACTGCTTGTTTTGTTTTAAACTAAATAATAATATCAAACCAGTTATTATCTTTATCTACTATTGAAAAGTTTCATTGCAAAAGGCAGCTAGGTATGCAAAATAGTTGAAAGTTATCCTCAGCAGTAAATTATGTTGAAAAAATGAAAAGCGTCAAATCAGTGGCGTAGCGTGACCGGGTGATACCCGGGGCGGAAAATTTGGATGTCACTCCTTTTCCCTGGGTTGCAGTGAAATCGTTCGTTTTCAATTGCACCCATTTTTGAAAAGTTACTTGAGATTATACTCTTAGGAGCAAATTTATATAACCACCGGGATAGTTAATTTCACGGATATCAAATTCTCGTGGGTGCCACCCCCTAGAGAATGACACCCGGGGCGGACCCCCCCCCCCACGCTACGTCAGTGCGTCAAATACTTTTATATATGCCTAAGGATAATATTTAGTATTCACGAGTATACTGCCGCTCCAAGCATAACTGTCCCATATTCTATGCAAACCTTATGGACGCTGGGACAGTTATCCTTGGAGCGGCAGTATAATGATTATCCAAATAAAATAAGTTGGTATTTGATTTTGCCCTTAAAGTTACAAAAGTAATTGAAGATTATCCATTGCACTCAACTCAAATTTGGTATTATCTTTCGCCACTAGGAAAATGCTCCGTATAACAAGGGAGCATTCCGAATCGAGATTACGTTTCCTGCGGAATACCCTTTTAAACCTCCAAAAATCTCGTTCAAAACAAAAATATATCATCCAAATATTGACGAGAAAGGTCAAGTGTGTCTGCCTATCATAAGCGCAGAAAATTGGAAACCGGCAACAAAGACTGATCAAGGTAAGAAAACTGGGTTCGTTAGATTTGAATGCGACACCTAATGGTGATTGAATTGTAGTCATTCAAGCTCTCATAGCACTGGTCAACGATCCAGAGCCGGAGCACCCCTTGAGAGCAGATTTAGCGGAAGAGTATTTGAAAGACCGTAAAAAATTTACAAAGAATGCGGAGGAGTATACCAGGAAGCATAGTGAGAAACGGCCGGAATAAGTGAAACGAGCATTCGTCTGTCTTCTCAGCGCCCTGCAAAAATCCAAATCACAATTCACATGCAAATGTGTATACTTACTTAAATTCATCCTAGTATTTTTCCTTTTTATAAATTTCTAATTTAAATCAAAGCTGGAGTTAAAAATCCGACACGGAAAACACATCTAATTATAATAAAAACTAATAGTTCAAGCAATTTTCTTTTATTTGTTTAGCATAAAACAATGCTCTTATTCATAACACTTATTGTAGTTTTCCGAGTGCGCCGAATCATTTCAAAATCGTTCTTTAGCTTTGCCAGGTTAAGCAAGTTGTTGTTGAGCTTTGAACCGCTTTTCCCTTCCATAGAACTCGAATTCATATATCATATATGCAACCTCCTTTAACAAAGTAAAATAACTAAAAAGCAACCTACATTATAAGAACTAATGTAACAACATTAAAATCGCATTGGAATGAAGAGAAAGAAAGTGTGTAATGCATTTAATTTAGATCTAAACAATATGTACTATGTAACACGTCTGTGAAAGCAAACTGCGTTCTAACTATAATTAGACAAAGAAGAATATGTTCAATAAAAACGAATTAACAAATGTTAAAACACGACTTTGTGTTAACATTTATTGTAGGGCTCTCTGGATGACACCGAAAAAGGTAATTATCAGTGAATATTAAGCAATGATAGAGTTAATATTATGTATGCTTGATTTTGAGATCCGCGCCAGTCACTCAGAAAAAGGCGTAACTAATCTTAATATGTCTTCCGCATCGACAACAAATTTTAAGGTTAAAGATAATTAAACTTTAGTTTTGATCATTCAGTACCGTCTGCCGGGGTGAGATTGTGCCATAAAAGGATACATTTTTGTTCCTTAGCTTTTAATGTACACATTTAGGCAATAAGTTTGATCCAAATCACGTCAATGCACACTTTAATGTTTAGTTAACGATGGCCGCAAATATGGTTAAGTTACATTAATTATAATTTTGCTAAAATTAAATGAACTTTGGCCTAATCTTACTCCTTCTATGGGGTGAGATTGTGCCAAAAACAAAAAGTTGAGTTAAATACCTGTTAAATGAATCTACAAATAATTCATATGAATAACATGATAGAACAGTAAGTATAGGGATGACTATAAACAACGTGGACTATTAAGGGGCTGTAGGGGGTTGACCAGAAACTACGTTTCATATAAATTATAGAAAAATGTATGACTGGATCAAATCGATATCTGGAGTAACTAGTTATGAGAACATGGCTTATGGACAGACTCTATATACATAGTGGCGTCTCCAGGTAGCTTAGAAAGGGAAAACGTTAAGACAAAGCCTGAGAAGACTTTTCGTTTCAATTATTATGTGACATTGACCACTATTTATTTCATTGGAGATCTCAAAACCGCTGGAAACGTACCCACAACCCTCCTTCCTCGCTTTAAAGTCATCAGTTTATATGGAATAGGTGTACAGAATTTTTTTACATTCCATAAGTAATTTACAATTACTGATACATTGTAGATTTCCATCTAACAGTTGTTAGCTTACTGTTCTCACGCTTTTAGTCATTATTTCAAATAATACAAAAGCTAGATAACAGACCCTATGTAAACAAAGCAAGTGTTTTGGTGTATACTGATATGATTTTGTCGTGAATGTGAATTCCGCAAACTGTACCGTTCATTATAGCTTGGCACAATCTCACCCCAAAAGGGCTCGAAAAGTGTACAGTTTGGAAAAACATTATTTTCTGAGCCAACACAGGTTCAATGCATAATATTTCGTCAAAACATTGGAGACGACATCCTAACGTACCAACTGAGCAGATGTGATTTCTTGATCGGGTTGGTTTGCCTGGGACATTTTTGGATAACGTTATTTGCGCATGTTTTTAACCCTGTACTTTGAAACATTATTCAAGTGAAACAGTTCACTGATATTATCTATATTCCATTTGCAGTTGTGAATAAATATGTCACTTTTCATAAAGTATTAAATTTGAGGTATTAGGTTCTAGAAATCTCAAGTAATTTAACATACAAACATTTCCCGTTTTGGCTTAATCTCACTCCCGTGGCTTAATCTCACCCCGGCAGACGGTATGTTCGATGCCAGCACGCATGATTTCAATCTTTCCAGCGTCATACGACTCAGTTTAATTAGTTTCGTGAGGAAACCGTGTTCCATCATGATCTGCCCCAGCTCGTTTTTTTTTCACTGAGTCATACGCCGCCTTGAAATTCAGAAACAGATGGTGCGTCTGCAGGTTATAATCCCGGAACTTATCGAGGATCTGTCGCAGGGTGAAGATTTGATCCGTCATGGAACGCTCCTGTTAAAAACCAGCCTGGTTTTCGCCAACAAAGGATTCCGTTAACGGTCTCAATCTGAAGAACAGGATACGAGAGCACTTTATATGCCGAGTTGAGCAACGTAAGGCCTCGATAGTTGCAATAATCAAATTGATGACCCTTTTTATAGATTGGGCATATGAGACCTTCCAACCAGTCGTTCGGCATTTGTTCATCCGCTCAGATCCTTAGTATTGTCTGGTGGATCGCATAGTACAGCCGCTCGCTTCCTGCTTTAAGAAGTTCAGCCGGGATACCGTCCTTCCCAGCGGCCTTACCGTTTTCAGCCTTTTAACCTCCTCCTGTGATGATGGTCACAGCTTGTTCGTCACTCATAATCGTCAGGAGCAGGTTCCTGCTCTGCTCATCCGGCTTTTCACCGTTCAATAGCGCCTGGAAATGCTCGTTTCACCTGGCTACAACCGTCGGTTTATCAGTAAGCAGGTTGCCGTCCTTGTCATTACACATGACCGGCACAGGGAAATTCCTGCTTCTGACTCTGTCGACTGTTCTATAGAAGCTCCGCACGTCGTTTCTATCATAGCTATCCTCTGCGCTGGCGAGCACCTGCTCCTCGTACTCGCGCTTCTTCCGACGGTGGACTCTATTTTCGGCAGCTCTTGCCTCCTTGTATCTCTCTCTCTCTGTTCTGACGCGTAGCCGCAGTGGGCATGCGACATCTGGCACGGCTCTTCTCATCTGTCGCTCTCTAGCACTCGGCATCGAACCAGCCATTACGCTGTCTTCCACGCGTCGTACCTACCACCTCTCTCGCAGTCGTTTCGATGGTGCCGTGGATACTGCTCCACAGCCCATTTATGTCTTCCACTCCTTTCTCCTGCTGTTCTGCCGTTCGTTGATCCAGTTTCTGGTGTATTCTGCTGCCGCGCCATCAGCTTACAACCGCTGAATGTTGAAACGCGTCGTCCTCTCTGGGCGAGTTTTCAACACATTCGACAACCGTGCGCGGATCTTACAAACAACGAGATAATGGTCAGAGTCGATGTTTGGTCCTCGAAGAGACATCACTAACATCCAAAAAGTGCCGACAGTCAATCAGTACGTGATCGATCTGGGAGCAAGCTTCTCTATTATGATGCCTCCAGGTGTGTTTCCGAATATTCAAACGTGGGAAATAGGAGCTACATATGGCCATTCCTCTGGCCGTGGCAAAGTTTATCAGCCTCAGGCCGTTTTCATTGGTTGACGAGTGGAGGCTATGCCTTCCAATGACTGGACGGAAGAATCACTCCCTCCCAACCTGTGCGTTTGCGTCTCCGATGACGACTTTTACGTCATGTTTTGGGCACTCGTCATAGATTCGCTCAAGCTTGTCATTGAACTCATCTCTGACTTCATCGGATTTGTCGGTGCGTAGGTGTTGATTAAACCGTAGTTGAAGAATTTGCCCTTAATCCTCAACATGCATATACGGTCATCTACGGGCCTCCAGCGGATGACTCTTGTTTTCTGATTTCTCAGCACTACGAAACCGTCGCCCCGTTCCGCTGATTTGCCGCCACTGCAGTAGATGTGCAACATGTGCACTGTAGTAGATGTGGTACTTAAAAGAAACTGCACTGCACGAAATTCCCTTTCTCCGGAATTTTGCCGGCAAACCTCTTGCATCGCTACGATTTCGACTCCCTGCCGCTGTAGTTCTCGAGAAAGCAAGCCAGCCCGCGCCGGTTCATTGCTTCCATAATTTAGCCGTCCGCTCCGGAGCGGACGCTGTTGTACGTCGCCCCTAATATGGGGATACAGCCACGTACGACCCCCTTCCCAGTCAGCATACGACCATAGTTTCTACCGGGGGTTGGTTACCCGATCTCCGCTAAGGTTACTCGTATCCCGGTCGGCACCTCGTGGAGGTTGGGATAGGAGTTGCTGGACAGAGGTGAATGGCCACAATGGGGTTTCAAGTTACACGTGTCCAACCAATTGAGTTGTAGACCTATCGGTTACAATACTTCGTAAAGCAAGTTGAACGAGAATATACCAAGGGACATTTTGAAACCTTCGTCGTCCCGGTATTATTATTTTTCATTTCGAAAATATGTACAAATTACGAGAAAAAATATTTCCATTTTGGACGATAGGAATCAAACACATAAACACCTATTTAAAGCTTGATTTCCATCGAATAAAAGAACGTTTCTTCTACTTAGTTTCGAGGTAAGATACTGATCAACCAAATTAGTGGTCATATGTTCGAATCTCGGCTGAGAGAGACCGTTAGAGTCAACAGGATCGTAATGCTAGCCACGCAGTTGTTCTGTGTGCCCTGACGGTTGGCTGTAGAGTCTGTGTCGTATAAGGGACCATCCACATACCACGTGGACAGATTTTAAATGATTTTGACTACCCCCCCTTTCCCCCCCCCCCCCCCCCCCCCTGGACAACTGCTCATATAAATTCTAAAAATTTATAAACTGTCCACGTAGTATGTGGATGGCCCCTAGCCGGGCTGGATTTGGGCGTTGGGGGGCCCGGGGCAAATTCTTTCGTGGGGCTCTTTTTGTTCAAAAAATTTGGACGAAAAATTATGCTACGCCTTCACAACCGTTGGAAGATGGCGAGCAAAATACTAGGGGGGGGGTCTCGAGGGCATTTGCCAAAGGAAGGAAATTCCAAAGGAAGTTTAGCACGTGGGCAAAATAACGATATCAAGTTCACACTTAACGGGAAATTCAAACACCACGTGCGGATAAATTGAGCAGAGAAGTTGCGTGCGAATACACCGTGTCCAATGTATTCTCATTCAAATGGAAACTGTGTACGTTTGTCCTACAACAATTGATCAGATTTTCTCGATGATTTTTCGAATTGAGAGGCAACATAAAACTAATCAATCACAGCGCATGTTTTAACCTTTAATCATTTTGACGAGCTTCTCAAATCCGTCGCAAGCGGCACGAACGAATTCCATAGGCATTTCGTCCCATACACGAAGGATTGCGCTTTTGAATCGGGTCTAGGTAGGTATTCTGTGCTCATTTATTTTCGACAACATGCTTAACTATACGAAATAATTCAAGCGGTTCAGATCTGATGAGCTGGGAGGCCATTCATCTTTGGCCAAAAAGTTGGTTGAATTTTCCTGACAGTAGTTCTCAATCAGATTCGCTATGTGAGAGGGTGCTTCGTCCTGCTGAAACACGTAAAAAACTTTAAAAAGCTACGTCATCCGTTGACAACTTCTCTTTATCTTTTGTCATTACTCAGATGTCTCGATTTTAAAAAAAAGCTTCAACCCTTTTCGGAAGTTGGCCATTTTTGGATTCAATGAGGTTTCACTTTAAGCAACCGTTATGTATTAAATTGTTAAAATAACGAAAGTCTATTATCTCAAAGATTACACGACTTATTTGAACATAACTAGTGTCATACGAACGAGTCATCTCTCAAACTTACAAATAACAAATTTCATAACAATTTGATATGTGGTTCAAAAGAAATGGAAAGAAAGGAAATTCAAAGACTATTTAAAACTATACCTGCTTTGATCAATATATGTGGCGAACGTTCCCGGTATCGCTCGTGATTAAATTGTTCGAAACTAGGAGTCATTTCTTTCATTTCGCTATTTCTTAAGCACTAACATTACGTCTAATTTTATATTTTATACTACAATTACAACATCAATATTTTAGAACCCAAAAAGTGAATATACCTTTATTGGATTGAAACGTTTATGTAAATCTTTTTTTACAAATAATAAGTTTGAATGAGAAAGGCTGGGTCTGGCCGCTAGGTGGATTAATTTAGGTTTTAAGATTAGTTAAACATCTTAAAAAATGATTTTATAATGAAAGAGAAGGCAAATTTGTTTTTTGTAATCTTGAAAACTTTTAACCTGATTATCGTGCATTTTCGTATGCAAATGTTTAAAAAAATGAATATAGATCAGTGGTTAAAATTATCGAATGAGTTTCACAACATTGAAACTATGCTTTTTCGTCGTGTAGGTGATACATATTACCATGACAATCGGTTTCACTATCCGATATGCGATGTAAACAAATATGTTCGTCGTTACTTGACGTCTCAAAATGAATATAATACCCAACAAGAACGAAACAGAAGATATTCGGATTGGTTCATCTATCTATTCAAAAATAGCAACCGTGAAAATGAAACTCAAAGGCAAAAAAAATCAATTTCGATTTGAGGTACTGATATTTTTTGAAGTGCAGTTACATTTTTTTTATTTAGAAAATAATCTGAAATGGATAGCAATACCAACTGGTAGCTCTTCTCGTGATAACGATATTATCAAAACTAGAAAGCTTTGTATTATGTGAAGAAAAAAAAATAGAAAGCTTTGTGCAGGTATGGTTATCGTCCATATGTTTTCAACGTTGTAAAAAGTGCTTCAACATTAAAAACCTTCTTTTAGGGAAGCGTACGCTACATGAAGTTGCTTTACCGCTGATTGCACGTGGGCGATGTCAAATTGATGTTGGGAGCGAATGCAAACATTCCTAAGTCGTTTTGGACGTCAGGAATATCATCCAGCATATCCGTACTAGTCATTCTTTTGAAGCGTATGACCATGGTTTATTCAAATATGATGAAATTACACAGAAAAAACCAAGAATCATCACCAATAGACAGGTCGCTTTAGCTGATCAATTGTTCATGAATTCAAATAATAAGTTTGTGATTATGATTGATCTTATTTATGAGAAATATCATTTATTAGAAAAAACGTATTAAACGTTATAACTTAAATAAATTTAATGAATTATATACTATGATAGCTGCTGTGATTACGTATGAACTGGTCTAGGTCAGTCGGTTGCTTGTCGAATCCCAGAAATTTAATATTGAATATTGCATCTGAGCTCAACGTAATACAAATATTCAGTACAAGTTACTGACACTGATATTCGTTCTCATTTTCGTGATGATGATAATGAATTTCAACTTTGACAACATATAAACGAATGTGAACTTTGACTGAGGAATGAATACCAACAAACGTGTTCATCGAAAATCAACATTTCGATCTGTCTAGCGACCGTTGTCTAGCTACAGTTTATGTTTGTGCATAGAAAAGATATTTGACGCTAAGGTTGGCTTGATATCAGTCTGTTTGAATTTCTAGGCGGTGATTTTTCTCAGCACTGATATAGATATTGTTCTCCAGAACCTTGTTTTTGAAAAATCGTCTTTTTTACTCGGGGGATGCATAATATGTAAAAAACATGGGTATTGCGAAATCCACGATATTTCCGAAATCCTTCTTAATCAGTGATTCTTAACCGGGGGTCCGCGGTAGAGATGGTCGGTTTGATGTTTTTCAAACCCTCACCCGACCCGAACCCGATTTTTTTTTCAACTGAAACCCGAACCCGAGTTTTTTTCATCAAACCCGAACTCGAAAATTTTATTTCTATGAAACCCGAACCCAAAATTTTGACACCCGAACCCGAGAATTCATAGATTTTATAGTCGGGTTTCGGGTTTTCGAACCCAAACCCGGCATTTTCAAACCCGAACCCGTACCCGACACTTTCAAAAATTTTCAAACTCAAATCCGACCCGAACCCGACGGGTACGGGTCGGGTTCGGGTATAAAAACCATCTCTAACTCAAGTCCGCTGTCGAAAAAGGGGCCGCGAAGGTAAATTTGTCAGTTAAATAGAATTTCTTTCCATATATCTCTGTGAGAGCGGATTTGCAACTCTTCTGGAAATTAAGACCAAGCAAAACAAGTTAAACCTTCAGTACAAATCAAATGCTCGCCATTTTTAAAACATCAGCTTCTGGGACTTGGACACTGGGCATCTAGGACTGTGAAAATGCTGGCTATCTCATTAGGCAGAGATCAGAACAGCAATTCATTGCGTTCAAACCATTCCCGGAAATCTACCAATTCATCGCTAAGCGCAAACTAACCAATTTATCATTCCAAACCCTGTTCTAACCAAGACGCTTTTTCATTTCAATCGCAGTTAATTACATGTGAGTTATATGCTTCAAAATATAATTATAAATATTTTTTCACTCAGTGTTTTTATGGAATAAAATAAAATAAGGAAATTGACAAAATCTTACTTACACAGTAAAAATGAGAGGGCACCCTCTACATACTTTTTAGCAGTGAAGGAAATGAAATGATTTTGAGCTGATTGTTTTTTTCATCTTGAGTTGTGCACATCATGAAGTGCACAGTTCATGACAAAATGTTGGTGCCTTGGTCACTCGGAGATGACAAATACAACAGTTGACTACATACAACTCTGAGAATAGAGTGATGCGCGTTGCTCCGTTGTAATTCTCTCTTCGTACGTGGCGCATCGTAGGAAAAAAACGATAGCAACACGCAAAAGAATAATTGAGAGTCCCATAAATGTTGGTTAGATTGCATCTCGCATCGCAGTGACGCAGCAGCGATGATGCGGTGCGGTGATGATGGGAGGGAGAGTAAGTAGTTCGGAAGGTATTTTTTTCGGCAGGTTTTCTATAGCAGCCAAACAGATACCAAAATGTTCTATGTTTGTTACCGAGAAATCATACGTTTGTTGTATTGCGTTGCGATTTCGTCAATGACATTACTCACTAGTTTTTGTTATGATTAGTGAATGGAATATTTTCCTCATACTAATTTGGGTAGTAACGTAATGGAAGAGTGAGAGGGGATGGAGTTTTGAAAATCTTTGAATAATGCTTGACTTGCTTTTGAACTGGTTTTGGTTGCATTATTGCAGATTTTGATACTGCATTTTCACGTTTCAGTGCTTCGATTTTCAGGTTTTAGTGCTGTATGCCAATCGTGTTGAACCGAATATATTTGTACAGAAGTACAGAAATAGCACCGAGAGGTAAAATAAGGCTATCTTTAGCAAAAATTTGTAGAGGTTTGTAGAATTATCATTCTTATTAAACATATGCTGGCAACGACATTTTTATTATCACTGGACTTGTTTATTCATACTAAATTCAACAAGGAACTTGGAATATAAGCATAACAACTCAGTTTTTTTTCCCTTCCTTTTAAATTTTCTATATTTCTGAGTACAAATGACAAAGTATTTACAGATCAAATTTGTAACGGCTAATTTAACAAACATATTTACCCTAGTAAAAATGTTATGCAGCTTAAATCCAAACAAAATATGGCAAGTGTTTTTTACGTCTAATGCCTGATTAATACCTGATAAAATCTGCAATATTTTCTGATACAAATAGGTAGACAAATTATTAAAACTCTAATCTTTCACAACAGTTCGAAAAACATAGGAGAAACAATTGGTATGATGAAAAGCTCATCGAAGCTTTTTTCCTGATTGGTCTGATTTCAATTAGTCGAATGTTCGCGGAATACCAGTTCAAGAAACACTAGTTAGGGCCAACAATAGTGGTCTGGCGCTCATTCCACAGCCCTCCGACCGAAAAGCATTGCCACAACGATTATAAGGTTAGTTTCAGAGCTATATGCTTTGTACTGAAAAAAAAAACAGTTACAGTTTGAACCTTTGTTTTTATTTGTTTTGGAAATATTCGAACTGTTATTAAAATTTGTATACACTTGTCACAGTAAGGAAAAAATTCTTAATACATATTTAGAAGAAATTTGTTTTGTAAGTTCTCCGTACGTCACAATTGAATCAGTTGTAATACACCCTGTTGACACAGTGCGGTTCGATGGTTCGATTTTGGTAACATATTTATTTGCTTTCATTGACCACAGGGGGTTTGTTTCTGAAAAGTTGGTTGGGTTTGTAACGACAGATGTTGTTTGGCCATAATGGGTCAAGTAGGAGAAACATGCTGTTAGTGATAAATCAAACGGGCCCGTAACATCAAAATTGCACAAAAGCTTGAAAACTCCGAAATTCAAAGAGTAGTAAATCTAGAATTTGTTTATATTAAAATGTTAATCTGACTTAACACCAACTAATTTTATGTAAGGAATTACCCATCGTGAAAAAAATCAATTTTGTCAATGATCAAGGAACAACTTTATTTGAAATAAAAGAGTCTCTCTCTCTCTCTCTCGTATGTGTTTGTTTGTTCATATTGCGTGTATGTTGTGTGTAGTGTGTGTTTTAGTGCGGTAGTGAAACACTTAAAACAACAACGGTGTAAGTCTCATGTCTTTTTCTGCGAGAAAGTATTATTGACTAGAGGTGATAACAGGGAGTTCAGAAGCATTGCTCGAACATTCCGTTGCACTGTTCTTTGGTAGAATGCTGGTTAGTGCAGTTGGCAAAAGGTCGCGGTTCAATTTCACTCGCAGTACGTTCTCAACGTTTTCTCCAGAAAGCCTGTTTCGTACTGAGGTGTATACGGTGTTATAACGTGAGAAATCGCGTTCAATGTCTGCCTGTGTTGAAGCTGCAGCATAGACAATCCGTGCGATTTGCCATAGACGCTCGTCCTGTATTTTTTTGCCAAACCAGTAGTGGATAACTTTGAAGTTCGGATCAGTCGCAGGAACTCTTATTTGTTACTGGATTGCCGTAATTGTTTGCGAAATTGGATTGTTCTCGATGCCTGCGTCAGAACTAGATCCTTCTCCAAACATTGTTGTGATAAATTCATCCATGTCGAACGGGTCTGCAGGATCTATGTTTGTGTGGCACGTTCTCGCTCTAACCGACACTGTAGGCTGCTCATGTTGTTCGATCCGTTTCCAAAGATTCTCAAGGTATTCCTAAAAGTAATTGCAATGTACAGTACAGGGAATTTTAAATTCATATGTAGATAACATATATCAAACTCAGCCTAGCTTCAGATTTTGCATATTCACCTCTTTTGCAATTTCCTTCAAAGGGTCATATAAGTCTCTTTGTTTGAAAATATCGAAAAAAAAGTTCATTGCTTTATCCTGAAGTACAACTTCTTCAGAACATTTTTCGAAATTTTATTAGAGATTTGAACAAAAGAGAGAAACTAAGACCGATTTGAAGCGCACCTCGTCAGAGGTTCACAAAACAATTATTTTTCAAGCAAATATCAAAAGAAGTAGACAAAATGTATTTACCACAATCTTCTCCTTTTCAGTGCTAGTGAACAATTCGGAACCATTAAAATTCAATCGAGGATCCATAAACAGTGCAGCTTTGTACGGCATGCTGCTAAGAAGGGTTTTTTGGCGTTTCTGCATGGATTGTATGATGGGTTCTTTGAAACGGTTGTCTCCGAGCTTTAAAATGCGACCATAGGCTCTAAGCCATTCTAGGTGGAACTGGCTTATTGAACAATCTTTTCTTTGGGCGGCTATTGTGGCATCGTACAGTGGTGCAAAGGCTTCGTGGTATTCATCTATCACTTCCCAACTACCAGAGAGATCTAAAAAATGATCAAAACATAAGCAACAATAAACAGTCAGTTATTGTTGAATCTGTGGCTGTAACGTTATTTTAAGGTAGTCTACGTATTATTCGGAAATGGTTTTTTTAATTTTCACGAGGTGGAAAAAGCGCCACAGAGAAATAGTCTAATGCATTTATTCACAACTGACATTTGAATGCATGCATTAGATTGTTTCTCTGTGACACTATTCCATGAACATGAGAGAAAAAAATGTTTATGAAAATCAAAACCAAATGACGGACTCATCAACAATCTTGCGTGCTGCATTGGCGTGCAAGTTTACAAAAAAAAACGACGTAAAACCAATTATAAGCAACATAGGACAACGGTTTTGATAAACCTCTTTTAACCTGGCTGAAACTTCGCGCAGATGTTTCTGTAGGTTCGAGTTATCATTGGTACTATTAGTTTTTTTCAATCACGATTCATTTCGAGAACCTATCGATGATTACATTTTTTCAGAACCAGAACGGTTTGTTTTATCGGTGTGATGTCTTCGGTGAATTTGGGAATAATAATTTTATTTTTCCGAAGAAAATATGCACCGTAGAAAATTTTCTTTTTCAATTTATCGAATATCTCCAAGCTGGTCACGAGTTATGATGCTGGCCTAACAAGCCAGTTGTCGTATGTTTTAATCCCAGCTCGGGGAAAACTAATAGTGTCAGAAGGATCGTAGCTCTAGCCTCGCAATTGTCCTGTACACTCAACAGTTGGCCGCGAAGTCTGTGTATAATAAACAGAAGTTTAAATTTCAAGACGGAATGTAGCACCAAAGCATTGCTTTACATTATCAATACTCAAAATTTAAAATTGTTAAAAAAGTTGTTTAAGTTAATATTCCCGAAATCTCATTTTTTGTTATGAAAACACTATAAATGGTTAGCTAAATATTTGTTGTTTGATCATGGCAAACTGAGAGAGAAAAAGTTGCAACCATATTTATTATATCGGAATGGTTCGTTTGATTTATGTGATGACTTCAGAAAAGTTACAAATAGTATTTTTGTTCTAAAAAAAATATATCGTAAATTCAAATCAAACATCTTAAAAAGTATTCTTTTTGAAGACCTGTTTGTTTTTATAAAAACTAAACATTGTTAGCTAAATATTGTTGCTTTATCGAATTTGGAGAAATTTTTATTTTATTTTGATTCTCTTTTTTGGCACTTAAAATATTTGTTATCTTTGATAGGTACCTTTTTTATATAGGCCATTCTTAAAAATGAGATGTGATTCAAAAAAATAAATAGCACAAACAGCATCTCTAACTCATTGGAACATTCGTACAAGGTTTCAGTAAAATCAAAGATGACAATTAAAAAATATAATATGAATGTCCTATGTTGCATGGAATTGCTCTTAAGACTTTGTTACATGTTTTTTACCAAACAATTTTTTTCGCTTTTTTCACCTCGAAAAAATTCAAAAAAAACACTACCTTTTTTAGCTACTGATGAGGCGTTTCCGTTAAATTCCAGAAAGCAACATTTTTACCTAGCGTAGGGTGCTTCACACCTAATCCGGCGAAAAATTCGCGGTTTTTCACGAGCTCCCTTAGCATCAAATAGTAGTGGTTCCATCTGATCTGGTTCGGGATTGGGGGCATGGCTACTCCAGAATATCTAAACCGTGGTTGGTATTCTGCCTTATGATATTCTTTAACGCCTTTCGTGACGGCCTTCAAATCTGCTTTCGAGTTTTTTGTGGCATCCGTGACAACTAAATTTAGCGTGTGTGCTCCGCATCGCACACATTCAATTTGGTTGATACGCAAGTTTTCAGCGCATGCCTCTAAAATCTCATCGAGCCTGTCTCCAATAATGCCATCTTCATCCTCAGTTGGGCTTTCTTCGCCGTCGATGAAATACTGTTCGTAAATATCATCAATCTGTTTGGTTTGTATCAGTTCAATTGCCCTAATTCCGTTGGAGGCGTTATCTACCGTCGCTGAGTACCATTGCCACAATTTTATGTGGAAAAGCTGACCAAGTTTCAACAATTCAGATTTCAAATACTCTGCCGTATGTCGCTCGGTCAACTCAATTATACCTACAAATAAGCAAAAACAGAAATAAAACTAATGCCATATGAAGATGGCTTGAAGTATCCCTTAGAAACTCGTCGAATGGTGTTTATTGGTTTATTTATTTAGAGCAACATTGATAAGAATTTTTTTTTTAAAGAAATGAAGATAAATGTTCGCTTGGGATAACACTTTTAGAAAACAAGTTTCTCATTTTCAGTCGGAGAAAATAAGATACACCATTATTTTTTGCGGTTAAAAAACATTTGTTACTACGAATAAAAAAACGGTCACTTTATCAATCCTTCCCTGCTCACGAAGTTTTTCATGAATTAATAACACTTTATGGGTTAGTTTATGCATAATATTCCGTAGACTAATTAGGATTACTGAAAAGTATTGCTGCATTTTGAACAAAAAAGTGAGATTTGAAATGGTGATTCAGATCACATACAAGACAAAAAAAAATCTAATATTTTACTACTCAAAGTATGGTCCCCGTGGTTCTATGGTTAGCGATGTCGGTCGGCTAGCTCTCCCACACGGTTGTGATATCGGGTTCGATTCCCGATCAGGTCGAGGAACTTTTCGAGCTAGAAATTTTCTCGACTCAGCACTGGGGCACGGTGTATCGTTGTACTTATCCTACAACATGCAAAATGTGCCGAAAACAATATCAATAACGAATTTTCTCAACTAATCTAGTTGATCGAGACCGCATTAGCCCCCAGGCTAGCGTGCGATATTGTATTGTACTACTCAAAGTATTTATTTAAATATTTTTGACAATAACGAAATACAATATGGTTTTTGAAGAAATACTAAGTTTATGACCAATAGATGTTGCTTATTTTTGTTCTGCGTAATCAATGGACGTACCCTAATTGATTCATAAAATAAAGTAGAAGTTCAAAAAAATCAAAATATAAATCAAACAATGACCATTAAAAAATTGATTAAAATTAAAAAAAAAACAGTTTAAAATATATTTCAGAAGTAAGTGAAAATAAATTCAAAAAAAATGTATATATATATATATATATATATATATATATATATATATATATATATATATATATATATATATATATATATATATATATATATATATATATATATATATATATATATATATATATATATATATTATTAACTCGTTTATTAGACACGGCACAATACCTCTAGGTTTACGGTGCCAGATACAAAAAATAAAATAAAAAACGCTACTGCTGCTGAATATTATTATTTGTCGCATTTGGTTTTCTTGTTGTGGGGCCATTTCGGTTGTTACTGAGCGTCGTGGTCCTTTTCCGGGGAGGTGAACCAATATTCTTGCCTGCCACCGGGTCAGAGCAAATCATGTCGTATAAGTATATATATATATATATATATATATATATATATATATATATATATATATATATATATATATATATATATATATATATATATATATATATATATATATATATATATATATATATATATATATATATATATATATATATATATATATATAAATTATGCCGTGATTTATCGCGGGAACTAAAAAAAACTTTATTACTACGATTAACACTTTAATGTCCGATCACTACTGAATTACACACAAGACTGAATTGAAAATTAAATCTAGAAAGCTTAAATAAACTAAATCCGCTGACTCGTCGTTCCTCCGGTGGTTCAATTCTGATGCAGCCTTTGTCCGCGTGGTTCGATCGAATCCTGCAGTCGTCATCGATTGTCAATTTATGGTTTCGTTGCTGGTTTGGTTCCTCCGCTTGTTGCTACGGGCCTCAGCTGGGTTTTTGCTGACGTCTCGGCTCCGGGTGCGCCTAGGCCGGTCGGTCGTGGTGTAACGTCTCCCCCCTTAGATTGTCGTCCGTCCTCGGACGATTTTTCGAAAAGGACGAGCCTCGGTAAGGTTGCGGGTTCTCCTTTTCCAATGGTTCCTTTAGGTTCCGTGGTGGTTTCAGCATGCTTATGGATTTTCAGGATGGTATCTTCCTTAGATTTGGTTCTTCTGTTGATGATATAAATTGCAAAAGAGCAGAAAAAGGTTAGTGTGAGGAGAATTCCTCCTCCGATGGTTGTTGTCCTCTTCGAGCGATGCAGGTCCAACTTTATCTCTTTAAGACTGTTTAAGTGTTCCAGTTTGATGTGGGTGATCTCATTCCGCTCTTCCGAGTAGTTGAGTTGAATGAATTTCCTTCCATAGATTGGTATGAGGTATTCTTCGTGGTCTGTTAGATGCTTTTGACCATTAAATGTGAGATTCATCACCTTAATCGTACAATTGTCTGTTTCGACAATAGTCGGGGTGTTGACTAATCTCGAGTTATTACATGAGTCGGAAATCAATACTTGTTGATTCGTATCCAATAGTATGATTCCTTTTTTGATTTCTTGTATTCTGATATGTTGCCTGACGGGTTTTAGGACACATTTTGGTGTCAAATGATTCAAAAGGTTGTTGATACAGTCATCTTCGATAAGAGTTGTTGCTTCGCAGATGTCACAAATGTGCTCTTGTTTATAGATAATGTCTCTGTGCTTTGCCACCAGCTTGATGTCTGTACTGATTCGTGTGTTGTTTAAGTTGAGCGTCTGGATGTTGATCAGGTCGAACTCGTTGTCTTCTAGGATGGGTATTTTCGCCAAAATTAGGATTTCGTCGCCTTTTACAATTACGCTTCCTGAGCTGTATTGGAATATTTGATCTAAGTAATCCAGATTCAATTTTTGTGCTTTAAGTCTGTTATAAATGTACAATTTATCATCTAATGAAAATAAGTTTCTATTCAAAATGTTTAGCTTTGCAAATTCGATTTGTTCTTCTACGCTAGTGAGAATTTGAATTAACATATCAAGGTTCATAATAAGATTAATGTATTCCAAGTCCGTATTGGTCGTAAGTGAGTTATTATTTTGGTCTACAATTTGTTTGTTTATTTTCTTGAGAATATCTGTAATATTATTCAGTTTATTCTGAATTCTTTCGTTTATAATTATTTGCCTTGATAAAGATTGAGAGAGTAAGTTTCCCTGCTTTTCTAACGTTTCTAAATTATGATTTATAATTTCCATATCATCGTTGTCTGGATTGCCTGCAATAAGTTTAATTACTGATCCTAAAGCGTTAACTAATGCTCTTCTATTTCTGCGGGGATATAAACTCAACAATTTTCCTCTTGCGTATTGGATTTTGTAATCAAGGGTCCTTCTGAGATGATCTATTATTTTCAGGTTTTCTGTCGTTTTTTCTATGTAGTCAATGTTGTTTGCAATGGATTTAATATTGATTTTGTGTATAACTCTCTCAAACCCTATTCTTATCCTAACTTGTTTTAGTTTTATGGCAATTATGCCATTATTATATGATATTTCTTTAAATTTTGTGCCGTGTATTAGGATGATGTAAGTTAATCTGTAACGAGAGTTAAGTTATTGATTTAAACGATTATTTTTTTATTCTGTTTTTGTGTATTTTTACGTCATTGATGTCTTTAAATGTAAGATCGTTATTCTCTTTTATGGTAGTTATTTTGTAAGGGTTTACGTCTTTAGTTATTCGTTGGGAAATTTTAATGTATTTAGCATCGCCTGGGTTGTATTGTTCAGGTTGTTCGTTATCTTTATTTTGTTGTTCATATTTAGCTTTCCTTTTATCCAGTTCGATTTTAGCCGCTGATTGCAAGCTTTTAAATTTTTCCGAAATTTCTTCCATGTTTGTCGAGCCCGAATGATTGAATACCAAATTACGCGGTAAATTTTTTATAGCGGTATGAAAACTGTTGTTATAAATATCGACGGCGATATTAATTTGATCTCTTGTAGACAAATCGTTGAATTTAATTTTGTTTGTTCGATAAATTTCGATTAGGGTAGAATGAAACCGTTCTACAATACCGTTTGAATTTGAACTACTCGCGAAATGTAACTCGACTCCTAGGTCGTTAAGGAATCCGATGAAATCAATAGACCTGAAAGAAGGTTCCTGGTCACTCACAATAGTCTTCGGTCTGCCAAATTGTCTAATGTGTTCTGTAATAGCATTTTTTACGTCCACTATTGTTCTAGTTTCCAAAGGTATGGCATTTGCAAATTTGGAAAACGAATCGACTATGGTGAGCCACTTTTGACCTTTTAAAAAGAATATGTCAATGTGGACTCGATCGAAAGGGTTATTGCCGAAAATGCTTTTTCTTATCAAATTCGGTGGCTTCCTGTCATATTTGGCTTTTTTGCAGATATCACAGGAATCTATCAAAATTTTAATCTTTCGATCAAGTTGTGGGAAGAAATATTTTTGCATTATCTGGTTCTTATTTTCTTTGATTCCTCTGTGGCCACGATTATGAGTTTCCCTCACAATTTCATCCTGTTGTTCATCTAGGCGTATGTCCTCTAGAAGGGTTTCTGAAATAAAAACTTTGTAGGGGCTATTAGTTGAAAAATGTTTCCGGTAAGTTTCTTGAACTGATTGAACTAAAGAGATTGGAATTTTGAGGCAACTTGAACCTCTGGGGTTAAGAGTCCGCTTTAATATTTCTACTATTTCTTCTTCCGTATAACTTTGTTTGACTATTATGTGCCTGTGAAATTTGGGAAAGATCTGTTCATATGCCGTAATCTCTATTTTTCCGATTTTAAAAATAATTTGGGTCCTGAATGTGTTGATTGGTCTCTCAGTGCACGGAATAAAGTAATCATCGCTTGTATCCGCTGAGTGTACTGTCATGTCGTCACTTTCATCATCTGAAAGTTCCTCTTCTCGTTCGGAGGGTTCCACGTTTAAAGACATCGATGATTGTGAATGTGCGTTTAATTGATTATGTTTTTTTAAGGTTTATCCGAGACAACGCGTCTGCGACGACGTTTTGTTTCCCTGGTTTATAGATTAATTCGTAGTCAAATTCTTCTAAAGCCAGTTTACCTCTTATGATTCGGTGATTTGCATTAGTCATAGAGAAGGTAAGTGGTTGGTGATCTGTAAACATTTTGAATTTCCGTCCGTATAGATACGGTCTGAAATGTTTGACCGCCCAAACGATTGCCAAAAATTCCTTTTCCGTTGTTGAGTATCGTTCCTCTGTTTTACTTAAAGTTCGCGATGCGTATGCTATGGGTCTGTCATTGCCTGCGGGCCCTTGCGACAGTACTGCCCCTATTGCATAATCGCTTGCATCGGTAGTAAGAATAAATTCCTTGCTGAAATCGGGGTAAATTAACACAGGATCTAGCGTTAGAATTTGTTTACACTTTTCGAAGCATGCGTTTATTTCGGGTGTTATCTCAAACTCCGCGTCTTTTCTAAGAAGTGCTGTCAACGGTTTCACTATTTTAGCGAAGTCTTTTATAAATCTCCTATAATAGCCTAGCGTTCCTAAGAATTGACGAACTTCTTTTTCTGTTTTAGGGATTGGCCATTTTTTTATGATTTCTATTTTGTCATTGTTTGGTCTTACTCCATCTTCAGAGACAGTATGACCTAGAAACTGCGTTTCTTTTTTAAAAAATTCGCACTTGTCTAGCTGAATTTTTAGTCTAGCTTCTTTAAGTCTTTTTAGAACTTGTGCTAAATTTTTCTTGTGTTCCTGAAGTGAACTGGAAAATATGATTATATCGTCCATATAGACGAAACAACATACTCCAATTAAATCCCTTAGTATACAGTCCATTACCCTTTGAAAAGTTGCCGGGGCGTTTTTCAACCCAAATGGCATGCGAGTAAACTCGTACTTTCCTCCGTTCACAGAAAATGCTGTTTTCTCTGTGTCTTCTTCTGCCAGCTGGATCTGGTGGAAGCCAGAAACTAAATCAATAGTTGAGAAATATGTAGCCCTTCCCAGTTTATCCAAGATGTCGGTAATCTCGGGTATGGGGTACTTGTCGTTGATAGTTTTTTCATTTAGCTTTCTGTAGTCGATCACTAAACGAAATTGCATCTGCCTTTTTCGGGACTATCCATACGGGTGAGGTGTATGGTGAGATTGATTCTCTTATAATTCCATCGTTTAGCATCTTTTTAACTTGCTTTTGTACTTCGCTTTCATAAACGTAGGGATATTTATATGATTTCGTATGGACTGGGATACTATCTACCGTTCGAATTTTATGTCTTATTTTGTGTGTGAATGACAGTTTGTCGGACTCCACGTATAAAACATCTCTGTATTGATCGATCACCGTTTCAAGGGCTTGTTTTTCTTCCCTCTTCATGTGGTCGTCACGAAAGGTATAGTTTGTCATGTTTATTTGCTTTGGCAATTCGGTTAAATCGAACGGATCCTCATCCATTTCGATTTCACTCGAATTTATTTCTTGTGAAGATTTTGAGAAATTTTGAATCGCTACAAAAGCTTTATTATTGCTGCTTCTGTAGATACCAGGTAAAATAGTGAATGAATTGTATTTCTTTTCATTCGCTATTATGAAATCACCGTTCTTTTTGGTTTTCAGTGCGATGTACTGAAATTCTTGTTCATTTATGTTAATTGCTTGCTCTTCAGGGATTTTTTTTTGCATTTTTATTGTTTTTCGTCCGATTTTCAAGGAATTATTACGAATGTCGATTTGAGCATTTAAGTCTCTTAATGACTCGTAACCTATTAATCCATCGAAAAACTTGTGGAATTTAAAAATATAAAATTTCAATTTCTTCTTGATCTGAAATGGATCAAAAGAAGCTGATTTGTTTATTTTATGTGTTCCCCTTATATTCGTTACCCTGATTCCATTCTCAGTTCTGCAATTTTCAATGTTTACGTGCTCGGGTGAAATATAATTTTTGTTCGCTCCCGTGTCGATCAAAAATTTCATCTCACCTTTCGAGGTTTGAATTATTATATAAGGTACAAAATTGTTATCGCTTTTTATATTTTTCGACGTGGCTCTTCTACCACGTGAAAATTTAACTCCTCGTCGATGAAGTAATCATCGTCTTCCGAGTTCAGAGCTGATTCCTCCAGCTGATTAGAGGTGTCGTACTCATCCTCGTAGTTTTTGCTGAATTCGCTTTCTTGTTTTGGTTTGGTTTCGTGGTTGTTCACCTCCGTACGGGACTTTGCGGTTTTCATTGAAACGTCGTCGTCCACCGGTGGGCCTCTAGGGGTTTTAAATTTCCCTGATCCGTTCGGTTTCGCGTTGAACGTGTTACCGTGCTTGTTGTTGCTGTTGTTGTTGTTGTTCGTGTAGTTGGGTTTTGTATTCGTCTGATTACCGTTGTTGGAATTTGAAAACGGTTTTGAATTGAATGAATTGTTAGAGGTTGAACTGGAATGTTTGTTAAATTTTTGCCTGTACGCGGCATTCGCGTATTGCGTTGTTATAGCGTAGGCTTCTTCCAATGTTTTTGGTCGATAGCTCCTCACATGCATAGACAATTCGTCTGTGAGGCCATCTATGAATCTAGTAAGCGTCATCAAGCTTACTAAATTGTTTATTGCCTTAGTTGCATTCTGATAATCTTCCATCGTCGCCGCTGTCGATTTGATAGCGGTGTCGATGGTTTTGATTTTATTATAATACTCAGGAATTGTCTTTTTCCCTTGTGTTATGTAAAATAATGATTGGATGTGTGACGTAAGGTCACGTCTATCCCCGTAGGAATTCAAAATCACCTCTTTAATTTCTAGCCAGCTGTTCGGGTTACCAGCAGCGATCGAAATCTCTTTGGCTTCGCCCGTAATTTTGTTTTTCACTGCCCTGACTAATTGGCTATACACTGGTTCATCTCGGTATCTTCTAAAAAGTTCGAGAGTATTTTCCGCGTCTTCCAGCCATGCATGGGTCTCTTTTTTATTTCCACTAAATGTTGTTAGATTTTTGATTGGGTCTGGAGTCCTGAATTGCATAAAAGGATCATCCGCCTTCTCTTTTAAATTTCTGAGTTGTTCAATCAACTCATTTTGGTTCTGGGTTAAACTTCTTATGTGCTGAAGTAAACCCTCAATTGTGATTGCCGGTTGTGGGGCTGGTTGAGGAGCTGGTTGTGGCTCTTCTTCATAAAGTTCTGGGGCTGCGAGATCTGGTGAGATCATTAAGTCGCGCTCGGCCATTATAATAAATTAACTTCGTTTGCTTTGTATTGCGTATAGATTTGTTGTCAGTATTCACTTACACTGCACTTTCACGGTTAGTTGTTAGTTTTGTTTTTTCACTTTGTGATATTTCAGGTGTCCGCTTACCGCTGGTGGGGGCTCGCACCTCTGAATTAGTATGGTTTTGTTTGTGTTAATCTTAGAAAAATGATTGTGGTTACTTACAGGAAGATTACTGCTTTCATCTCCTGGAGTCTTGGTGTGAAGTGACGGATGGATGGGGTAGGTTTCCAAATGGCGGGATCGGTCCTCTGATATCCGCAAGTCCTTGATGTTCACTCAGGGGTTGTTCTTGCTGGGTGTATCAGTTGTCTGCCATAGACGTGGGCTGTTCCTCTTTGTAGAACTCGGTGACTGTGATACTAGATATTCACTCTGTTAACACTGTTCACTTTGTCTAACCACTTGGCCTTGAGACTGCGCCAATTATGCCGTGATTTATCGCGGGAACTAAAAAAAACTTCATTACTACGATTAACACTTTAATGTCCGATCACTACTGAATTACACACAAGACTGAATTGAAAATTAAATCTAGAAAGCTTAAATAAACTAAATCCGCTGACTCGTCGTTCCTCCGGTGGTTCAATTCTGATGCAGCCTTTGTCCGCGTGGTTCGATCGAATCCTGCAGTCGTCATCGATTGTCAATTTATGGTTTCGTTGCTGGTTTGGTTCCTCCGCTTGTTGCTACGGGCCTCAGCTGGGTTTTTGCTGACGTCTCGGCTCCGGGTGCGCCTAGGCCGGTCGGTCGTGGTGCAACGTATATATATATATATATATATATATATATATATATATATATATATATATATATATATATATATATATATATATATATATATATATATATATATATATATATATATATATATATATATATATATATATATATATATATATATATATATATATATATATATATATATATATATACATACATATATATATATATATATATATATATATATATACTGCCCATAATCGCATATTTGTAACATTTGCAAAATTGGTTGTTCGAGCAATTCGCACTTTTATATTTTGACCTTAAATGCATTGTTACTAATATATTATCGCAAATAGACACTTTAACTAAACTTAGTATCATGAAGAAAGCACTACTTTACACTATGTATACATTGAATATTACTTTTGAAGTCAAATTGGTTGAAATTTTTGCAATGATACATTTATGCCGTCACTTTCAAGCTACTTTTGGAATATATCACATGGAAAAAGAAGTTTTTCATGTATTCAACAAGCATGAGCTGAACATCAGAAACGGATCACCGGTGGTTGGTTACCGGACCAGAATAACTTCCGAGTTCCAAAGGATGCAGATGTGGATTTGGATGGAAACTTTTTTGACAAAAAAGTTGAAAAAGTTAAGTAGTGTGACAATTATGCGGTTATTTACGCTATGTGACGAAACAACTTGGTATTTTTTACGACTTTTTTCACACAAACATAAGCATATTTTTCCAGATGTAAAAAGTACATACTATTCTAAGCATTTCCCAATAAAAAGCACGAAATCCATAAAATGTCGAATGTTACAATTATGCGATCACAGGCAGTATATATATATATATATATATATATATATATATATATATATATATATATATATATATATATATATATATATATATATATATATATATATATATATATATATATATATATATATATATATATATATATATATATATATATATATATATATATATATATATATATATATATATATATATATATATATATATATATATATATATATATATATATATATATATATATATGGGAGGCCCACGGTGCCCAGCCGGTAAGGCGGCCACGAAACCACGGGCGTGAGGGTGACACAATTGAACCTGAACCATTGCTATGCGGCACAGCAGCTGCTATACCAAGCAGCGTCTGAGTCGCGGTCGGACATCGCAATCGTATCGGACCCCTACTGCATTCCTCCCGGAAACGGTAATTGGGTTGCAGATAAGTCCAGTACGGCGGCCATATGCACGACCAGCAAGTTCCCGGTTCAGGAGGTTGTGTCAACCTCAAATGAAGGATACGCGGTTGCCAAGGTGGACGGAGTGTTCTACTGCAGTTGTTATGCTCCGCCGCGTTGGTCTATCGAAAGGTTCACCCAGATGGTCGATTTGTTATCTATGGAGCTGACGGGACTAACACCCTTAGTAGTGGCGGGCGACTTCAACGCTTGGGCTGTTGAGTGGGGAAGCCGCCGCACGAACCGGAGGGGTCAGATCTTGTTGGAAGCTTTGGCAAAGCTCAACCTAGATCTGGCCAACGTTGGAACCAAGTGTACATTCAGCAGAAATGGTGCGGAGTCGATCATCGACGTGACGTTCTCCAGCCCAGGACTGATCGTGAACTGGAGGGTAGACGATGGCTACACCTATAGTGACCACCAGTCGGTCTGCTATAGCGTAGTCCAGAACGTGAGGCGGCAGGCGACGGGTAGAGCCAATACTCCGACCGTCCGCGGGTGGAAGACATCGCATTTCGATGCCGAGGTATTTGCAGAAGCAATGAGAAAAGAGCGCGAGGGGGGCAGTTGGCTCCGCCCGAGTGCTGACCAATTAGTTGCCACATTATCGCGGGCGTGCGACGCCACCATGCCTAGGACCCGCCAACCTAGGAATGGTAAGTCACCGGTATACTGGTGGACCGACGCGATAGCGGACCTCCGTAGCGCGTGCCTCCGTGCAAGACGGATGTTGCAACGTGCACGTACCGATGCACAGAGGGTAGAGCGCCGTGTAGTATTCGGATCTGCAAGATCGGCGCTTAAAAGTGCGATAAAGGCGAGCAAAAGGGCCTGCTTCGATAGGCTATGCGCGAGTGCCAATACGAATCCGTGGGGCAACGCCTACAGAGTCGTAATGGCGAAGACCAAAGGCGTGTTGGCGCCTGCAGAGCGATCACCAGCGATGCTGGAGCGCATCATCGAGGGACTTTTTCCACGACACGAGCCAAATCCTTGGCCTCCGGTTGCTGAGTCTCACGTCCGACGTTCCAGTATCTCAGACACAGACCAGGGATGGTCGGCCAACCTGCCGGGCATCCAATCCGTGAGAGACGGCAGCCGTGCAGAGGTTGTGGAGGAGGTAAGGGTTACGAATGAGGAACTCATCGTGATCGCCAACTCCCTAAAGGTGAGCAAGGCACCGGGACCGGATGGAATCCCGAACTTGGCCATCAGGACGGCCATGAAAGTGGCCCCTGATCTATTTCGAGCAGTCATGCAGAAGTGCCTGGATGACTGCCTCTTTCCGGACAGGTGGAAGCGACAGAGATTGGTGCTGTTGCCGAAGGCTGGGAAACCGCCAGGGGACCCATCGGCATACAGACCTATCTGTCTGGACACTACGGGCAAGGTGCTTGAGAGGATTATCCTCAACAGACTGGTGAAGTACACAGAGGGTGTAAACGGTCTGGCAAGTAACCAGTTCGGCTTCCGGAAAGGTAGATCCACGCTGGATGCTATTCTCTCTGTCACCAAGACGGCAGAGGTAGCACTCCAGCGTAAGAGTTGGGGCATTCGCTATTGCGCAATCGTCACGCTTGACGTGAAGAATGCATTCAATAGCGCCAGTTGGGACTCCATAGCGCTCGCGCTTAGGAGCATCCACGTACCGGTGTCGTTGTACAAGATTTTGGAAAATTATTTCCAGAATCGGGTACTAGTTTACAACACGGAGGAGGGTCAGAAGTGCGTCCCAATCACCGCAGGGGTACCGCAAGGTTCCATCCTGGGCCCGGTGTTGTGGAATGTCATGTATGACGGGGTGTTGAAACTAAAGTTCCCTGTAGGGGTTGTGATCATCGGTTTCGCAGACGACATCACGCTAGAGGTCTACGGCGAGTCGATCGAAGAGGTCGAGTTGACGGCCGCGCACTGCATACGCAAGGTCGAAGACTGGATGCACTCTAGGAAACTGGAGCTAGCGCACCATAAAACGGAGGTTACGGTTGTGAACAACCGCAAATTAGAGCAACAGGCGGTGGTCAGAGTCGGTGACTGCACCATTACCTCAAGGCGTTCCTTGAAGCTCTTGGGGGTTATGGTTGACGATAAGCTCACATTTAAGAGTCACGTCGACTATGCCTGTAAGAGGGCTTCAACGGCCGCTGCAGGACTATCTCGAATGATGTCCAATAGCTCAGCGGTATATGGCAGCAAGCGTAAACTTCTTGCCAGCGTGGTTTCGTCCATACTTAGGTATGGTGGGCCAGCGTGGTCCAAAGCGTTAGGTACCAACAGTCATCGTCGAAAACTGGAAAGTACCTACAGGCTCATGTGCCTGAGGGTTGTGAGCGCGTACCGTACAGTGTCATACGACGCAATCTGCGTCCTGTCCGGCATGATGCCTATCAGCATAGCCATTAAGGAGGACGTAGAATGCTTCGATCAACGTGACACAAGGGGTATACGAGGCACCAGAAGGTCATTCTCGATGATCAGATGGCAGCAGGAATGGTCCAATTCCGCAAAGGGTAGATGGACGCATCGACTTATTCCGGACGTATCCGGATGGGTCGGGAGGCGCCATGGAGAAGTTAACTTCCACTTGACACAGATTCTGTCAGGTCATGGTTGCTTCAGGCAGTATCTACACAGATTCGGGCATGCGGGGTCCCCCATGTGTCCCGAGTGTGCGGATGCGGAAGAAACTGCTGAGCATGTCTTCTTCG
Organism: Wyeomyia smithii; assembly: GCF_029784165.1. Classification (NCBI taxonomy): domain Eukaryota; kingdom Metazoa; phylum Arthropoda; class Insecta; order Diptera; family Culicidae; genus Wyeomyia; species Wyeomyia smithii. The sequence goes on along the minus strand of NC_073695.1, from coordinate 169,710,143 downwards.
TGTGCCCTCGTTTTGTGCATGCGCGGAGCGACATGATGGTAGTGAGCGGGCCAGACACCACTCCGGACAACCTAGTTCGGAGGATGTGTAAAGACCCAAACATTTGGAGGGCGGTTTGTACAGCCGCCTCTCAAATATATTTAGAATTGCAAAACAGGCGACAGGTTGACCACCGACACGCCAGTGTTAGCTAACGGCCAGTCTCCAGGTTAGTTAGCTAAGTTAGCAAAGAGATCTATAGAACCAAGAGGGTGCACAGAGCACAAAAGCCGCTCCCCGAAGCAATACCTAGCGGTGGTCCCGGGGAGTATTATGGGCTGGAGACTGGAGGGGTTTTAGTGGGTCCGGTCACTGATTCAAACCGACCCCACACTCCCTGAGGTTGGTCACCTCAGGGGTTTGGATGCAAATTTCCCCTCCACCTGAAACAAAAAAAAAAAATATATATATATATATATATATATATATATATATATATATATATATATATATATATATATATATATATATATATATATATATATATATATATATATATATATATATATATATATATATATATATATATATATACATAAATAAATAAATATATATATATATATATCCAATCCAAACATCTTGATTGCATAAAACGATCACGATGATTACATAGAAACATATCTGTGTGTTTTTAAATACTGCCAAATGTGATATTTCATCGTAACGGATATTTATAACAAAGCAATTCCATAAAAATGTCTCAATTTTTTTTTGATTGTTATTTTTCATTCAAGAGATGCATTGCATAGATCCTACGAGCTAAATATGCCATTTTGTGCTTTTTTTCGCATCACGACTAATTTTCAAGAAGGGGTTTTTCTCGATGATTTAGCCTTTATTCCTCACGACTAATTTTCAAGAAGGGGTTTTTCTCGATGATTTAGCCTTTATTCCTCAACAAAATATAAGTAAAACATTATGTAATTTTGCGTAAAAAATAATCAGATATTAACTATGTCTTATTATTTAGGATATTCAATTTATTATAATATTGTAGTGGATTTTTTGCTTTTTTGTTGTCTTACAGTGTATTTATTTTTACGGAAGCACATAATTACTACCTACATTTTTGCCGAAAACGTTATACCGATAGAATAAACGGCCCCATTTCTCTCTTTTTCTTTTAATTACTTTCTTTTTATATATAATAAAATACATATCATAAAATTAGCATACTTTTTGAAGTTCTCATGAACAAAAATAAATTTTTAAAATATGAGCTCTTCGGGAAATTAATATTCTTTTTGGGACACCGATTAAACAAACCGTTCTGACTTTAAAAATCAATATCGCTTATTGCGCACCTCGTAAACGGCGAAAACAACATCAATAAAATCTGCGTTACGTAAATCTATTTCTATATAGTATATAAAAATAATTAATCATGAACCATACACCATACACCGCTTACTTTCTTGATTTAAAACGATTTAAAATGATGGTGCTTATTGTGCACCTCAGTAACGGCGGGAATAATATCAATGAAATCTGCGTTACGTAAATCCATTTTTATATAGTGAATAAAAATAATAAATCATGCACCATCCTAAAATAAATGAAGCGCTCTAATCCTAAACCGCGCTATCAAAATAATCAAAACAAAGCAACCTGCACACCGCCGTTGCTGCGTCGCATACAATGAAGATTGAATCGCACACCCCGCCATCGTGATCTCTTTGCGGCAGGAGAAGTTTGGTTGTGTTTGTTTTGACCAAGTCCGCATGGCAGCCGCACCGGACTTGCTTCGAAACAAACACAACTAAACTTCCCTCTCGCCCGCGACGCACGAAGACGAATGAACCCCTAGGAGCGAATGAACCCTGGTCCGACATCTCCGACATTTTTGTTGCATTTGAGCACGACATTGGACCGATGTTGAGCGAAATGTCGACCCGTTGTAGGACCGATCTATCGGAGAATCGGACGCGAATTGGTCCGACATCGGCCTGACAATTCTTACTGTGTTCCCAGTCAGAATTTCATGGAACGCGAATCGGACCATCGGACCCGCTTCTCTCAAAATTCATGCGGGTTGAACGAAGTTTGCTCGAATCGTGTGTTGGACGCTTTTTCTCTTGGTTTTTTTCCTGTCTTTCTCGCTTTGGCGCAGACCTTATTCTCACCGAAAGCGAATGTTGCGCAAACAGACAGGCTAATGACATACTGAGGCGTCAAATGAAGCGAAGCGTTGAGCGTATTAGAAGCGGAATAAACAGAAGCGTTGGGTGAAGCTTGCTATGACATACTGGAGCGAGCGTCGCAAATGCGTTGTGTTGTCATATTCCTAGATTCCAGCAGCGATTTCGTTCAAAGGAAATATGAATTCGTCCAATGAAGATTTGTTTGCTTCTTCAAGCACGGTAAATCACGTTTTTAGTAAACATAAAACATTTTTTATGAAGTAAATTAATATTTCTGAAGTCAGTTGCACTACACACGTAGTAAAAAATATAAGAAATTATTTTAAATTTTAAACCCACTGTCCCCGAGTAAGGTTCAACTAGTTTATGATATCTGTTAGGCTTTGAATAACCCCTGTGAGCACAGCTAGTTACTCAGCGGCTGGCGTTTCGCAACTAATAAGTTCAGTATGTTAGGCATGCAATATCAATCAAAAATACCAGTGTTATTTTCCTGACGACCTGAAAAAATTTTTGCAATTGTGGTATTCTCGAAATAACATTTTTACAATCGATGTGAAATAAAATAAAACGAAAATAAAGTTTTTATCGGTTTAGGGCAGAGAAAAACCCAAATAAATCCACCTAGTGGTTAGACCCAGCCTTTCTCTTTCGAACTTATTATTTTTCAAAATGTTGATAAAATAAAAATAAATATTTTAAAAGAAATAAACAAAAACAAATAGGAAAATTAAAAAAAAACAAAAATATAAAATCGAAAATAGAAATTAAATAGATATAAATAAAAATATATAAGAAAAATGTATTAAAACAAAACAAATTGGCGTCTAGAGTTCAAAGTAAACAAGTCAATATACACTGATGAAAATTTTTCTTTAAGTTTGACTGCATTTACATGAAAGATATCTACGCGACATAATGCTTTTTTAAATATGTTTTCTGACTTTTCTTATACATTTATTCGAACGATCATATATATAAATCAACAAAAAAAAAAAAAAAAAAATATATATATATATATATATATATATATATATATATATATATATATATATATATATATATATATATATATATATATATATATATATATATATATATATATATATATATACATAAATAAATAAATATATATATATATATATATCCAATCCAAACATCTTGATTGCATAAAACGATCACGATGATTACATAGAAACATATCTGTGTGTTTTTAAATACTGCCAAATGTGATATTTCATCGTAACGGATATTTATAACAAAGCAATTCCATAAAAATGTCTCAATTTTTTTTTGATTGTTATTTTTCATTCAAGAGATGCATTGCATAGATCCTACGAGCTAAATATGCCATTTTGTGCTTTTTTTCGCATCACGACTAATTTTCAAGAAGGGGTTTTTCTCGATGATTTAGCCTTTATTCCTCACGACTAATTTTCAAGAAGGGGTTTTTCTCGATGATTTAGCCTTTATTCCTCAACAAAATATAAGTAAAACATTATGTAATTTTGCGTAAAAAATAATCAGATATTAACTATGTCTTATTATTTAGGATATTCAATTTATTATAATATTGTAGTGGATTTTTTGCTTTTTTGTTGTCTTACAGTGTATTTATTTTTACGGAAGCACATAATTACTACCTACATTTTTGCCGAAAACGTTATACCGATAGAATAAACGGCCCCATTTCTCTCTTTTTCTTTTAATTACTTTCTTTTTATATATAATAAAATACATATCATAAAATTAGCATACTTTTTGAAGTTCTCATGAACAAAAATAAATTTTTAAAATATGAGCTCTTCGGGAAATTAATATTCTTTTTGGGACACCGATTAAACAAACCGTTCTGACTTTAAAAATCAATATCGCTTATTGCGCACCTCGTAAACGGCGAAAACAACATCAATAAAATCTGCGTTACGTAAATCTATTTCTATATAGTATATAAAAATAATTAATCATGAACCATACACCATACACCGCTTACTTTCTTGATTTAAAACGATTTAAAATGATGGTGCTTATTGTGCACCTCAGTAACGGCGGGAATAATATCAATGAAATCTGCGTTACGTAAATCCATTTTTATATAGTGAATAAAAATAATAAATCATGCACCATCCTAAAATAAATGAAGCGCTCTAATCCTAAACCGCGCTATCAAAATAATCAAAACAAAGCAACCTGCACACCGCCGTTGCTGCGTCGCATACAATGAAGATTGAATCGCACACCCCGCCATCGTGATCTCTTTGCGGCAGGAGAAGTTTGGTTGTGTTTGTTTTGACCAAGTCCGCATGGCAGCCGCACCGGACTTGCTTCGAAACAAACACAACTAAACTTCCCTCTCGCCCGCGACGCACGAAGACGAATGAACCCCTAGGAGCGAATGAACCCTGGTCCGACATCTCCGACATTTTTGTTGCATTTGAGCACGACATTGGACCGATGTTGAGCGAAATGTCGACCCGTTGTAGGACCGATCTATCGGAGAATCGGACGCGAATTGGTCCGACATCGGCCTGACAATTCTTACTGTGTTCCCAGTCAGAATTTCATGGAACGCGAATCGGACCATCGGACCCGCTTCTCTCAAAATTCATGCGGGTTGAACGAAGTTTGCTCGAATCGTGTGTTGGACGCTCTTTCTCTCGATTTTTTTCTGTCTTTCTCGCTTTGGCGCAGACCTTATTCTCACCGAAAGCGAATGTTGCGCAAACAGACAGGCTAATGACATACTGAGGCGTCAAATGAAGCGAAGCGTTGAGCGTATTAGAAGCGGAATAAACAGAAGCGTTGGGTGAAGCTTGCTATGACATACTGGAGCGAGCGTCGCAAATGCGTTGTGTTGTCATATTCCTAGATTCCAGCAGCGATTTCGTTCAAAGGAAATATGAATTCGTCCAATAAAGATTTGTTTGCTTCTTCAAGCACGGTAAATCACGTTTTTAGTAAACATAAAAAATTTTTTATGAAGTAAATTAATATTTCTGAAGTCAGTTGCACTACACACGTAGTAAAAAATATAAGAAATTATTTTAAATTTTAAACCCACTGTCCCCGAGTAAGGTTCAACTAGTTTATGATATCTGTTAGGCTTTGAATAACCCCTGTGAGCACAGCTAGTTACTCAGCGGCTGGCGTTTCGCAACTAATAAGTTCAGTATGTTAGGCATGCAATATCAATCAAAAATACCAGTGTTATTTTCCTGACGACCTGAAAAAATTTTTGCAATTGTGGTATTCTCGAAATAACATTTTTACAATCGATGTGAAATAAAATAAAACGAAAATAAAGTTTTTATCGGTTTAGGGCAGAGAAAAACCCAAATAAATCCACCTAGTGGTTAGACCCAGCCTTTCTCTTTCGAACTTATTATTTTTCAAAATGTTGATAAAATAAAAATAAATATTTTAAAAGAAATAAACAAAAACAAATAGGAAAATTAAAAAAAAAACAAAAATATAAAATCGAAAATAGAAATTAAATAGATATAAATAAAAATATATAAGAAAAATGTATTAAAACAAAACAAATTGGCGTCTAGAGTTCAAAGTAAACAAGTCAATATACACTGATGAAAATTTTTCTTTAAGTTTGACTGCATTTACATGAAAGATATCTACGCGACATAATGCTTTTTTAAATATGTTTTCTGACTTTTCTTATACATTTATTCGAACGATCATATATATAAATCAAAAATTCACTAATGCAGTTGCTCTTATTGATATTATTCCTTTCGTTCCAAGAGTTTCAAGAGCCTAAAGTGACCAAATATTTTCTAATTTTGTGAGTTTTTCATGAACCGGGATAATGCTCAGAGGCCGGGAATCAACTCCATACTTCATCCTGAAACCCGATTTTGTTTCTTCCGTTTCCTCAAAAATATCCTAAAATTGCTGAATACAATACAATATCCACTCTTTGGGCTGTATGATATTGATTTTGTATTTGAAATAGTAATTGAAGTATAAAATGTGAAGTTTGACGTAATATTTGTGCTAAAGAAACAGCAAAATAAAAAAATGACTACCAAATTCGAATTATCTTGAGACCACATATTCTGATCAATCAGTTTCGTTTCATTCCATAACTTTTAAACCACGCATCAAATTGTTATGGATTTTGTTACTTGTAAGTTGTATGTATGTATGTATGTATGTATGTATGTATGTATGTATGTATGTATGCATGTATGTATGTATGTATGTATGTATGTATGTATGTATGTATGTATGTATGTATGTATGTGTGTATGTATGTATGTATGTATGTGTGTATGTATGTATGTATGTATGTATGTATGTATGTATGTATGTATGTATGTACGTGTGTATGTGTGTGTATATGTGCAACTTTATTTTCTCACTCACGTTTCTCAGGGATGGCCGGACTGATTTTCATGAAATTAATTGCAAATGAAAGGTCTATGTGCCCCATAGGTTGCTTTTGAATTTTATTATAATGGGATTTTTGTTTGGGGGTTATGTATCAAAATATCACGAAATATCAATATCTCAAAAACTACACAACCGATTTTAACACAACTGATGTCAAATGAACGAGCTATCGCCAGGAGCCTGCTTAAACTCACTTACTTTCCTCAGAGATGGTTAGACCGATTTTACCGAAATAAGTTAGTGGCCTAATAACACCCTATTGAATTTCATTGCAATCGGATTTTCAATTTAGGCACCGTGTTTCAAAATGTGAAAATCACGAAATTTCATTATCTCAGAAACTACACAACCAATTAAAACAAAACTAATGACAAATTAACTGTCTTGAAAATCCTTAACTAATAATTAAACATCTGGTTCAGAAGTTCTTAAAAGAAACCTGTTTCGGAGGCTTTGGAACTCACTAGTTTTTCTTAGAATTAGCTGAACCAATTTTTTCAAAGCTAGTGTCGCAGTGTGAAGGTCTAGTTACCCCACAAGACCCTATTGAATATTTTTTTATTTGGACTATAATTTTGTTCGTTATGTATAAAAGAAGAAAATCACGTTTAAAAGAAAACAATTCCAAAGACTGCTTAACCCTATCCCTGCGGAGAGAAATCAGTTTTTACATCAACAATGACATTCAAACTCTTATTACTCAGTAACCGCATCCATAATTGGCATCACCCGCGAGGAATGAGTTAAGCTCACTCAATTTTTTCGGAATAGTTGGACCGATTTTCACAAAATTAGTCTCAGATAAAAGATCTAGTTGCGCATAAAATGCTATTTAATTACACTGTTATCCGACTTCGACTTTGTCATTTATGTAACAAATTGTAAAAATCACGAAACTTAATTACCACAGAAACTAAACAACCGATCTGAACATAGTTGGATTCAAATGACCAAATAAACTTGTCTTTAAAACCCTAAACCATGTGGTTTAAAAGATATGAAACGAAACTAGCTAGCTCGGAGACTGTTTAAAACTAAAGCAACGATAAAAATATGTGGCCTCAACATTTTTCAAATTTGATGTTGTACTATACCCAGATTAGGCAGAATTTGGACATTTTAGGATGTATTCCGGCAACCAGTGAAGTAGTAGGAAGACTGCGGGTTGAAGTTCCGTCTGGATGCGGTATATTTTTGCAAATCTGTATCATATTGTCAGTTCGCTTATTTTCCGCATCTCCGGCTGCACACACTGTCTGCCTTTAATAAAAGTGGAGTAGTTATCTGGAGTTTTTGGCGTGATTTATTTGAAACATATTTATTTCAGCTAATAGCATGTGTAAGTGAGTGTTAATGTATGCTCATGTGTGTGTGTGAATGTTAGGTTTTGAATGTTCGGTATAGTTGTGCTGTCCCAACAAACAATTTTGTTGGATAACGGCTTGTTAAACTATAGTTCAACCGAAATCCACTGAATAATAGCTTATTAAGCTGTAAATCAACAAAATTGCTTGTTGGGGTTGGCTACCAGAAAAACGTTATTTAAAGTGTAAAATAAATCCAGCAGAAATCTTCAAGATGTATTTATTTCTAAATATTGAAGTCACTGGGTTTCACTGTTAGGTTGATTAATTTGGGTTTTTCAATTTGAAAAAAATCATTACCAATATTGTTTCGACACATTTTCCATGTAAAATCGAAATCGTTTTTATTGCATTCTCTGAGAAGATATGTACTTCCAGAAAATGCAATAAAAATATTTTGATTTTTTCAACTAGAGTATCTTCGAAAAATTTTTGTAAGCGTGTAATCTGCTATTGCGTGTCACACTTCACGAGCGATTATCTCGAACCTATTTTTTCATAGAAGCGTGCTTGTGGTGAGTATGGTTTCTAAAGAATCGTTAACTCGATCAGGCCGAATTTTTGCAGGCTTGTTTATAATAATAATAATAGTAGCGTGCCCAGCACCTCGGAAAACCATTAAGTGTCGGTAGCGCTAGCCCCGTAATTATCCAGTACACTAAACAGTTGACTGCGAAGTCTGTTTATAATAAACAGAAGATCAAGTTTCTAATCGGAATGTAGCACTCAATGCTTTGCTACCCTGCTCGGAAACGAAGAAATTTTAATTTCAAGCCAATTTTTTCTCTTGCTGCAAGACTTTTGACGAAACATTTTAGACGAACGATCAGCATTTTTGCGAAAAAAGGGTAATTTTGCAAAAATCTCCGTTCACGTGAAGCGTTAAGGTATAACCACACACAGACATTCAAGGAAGAACAACATTAATCGAAAATTTAAATTTTCAAAGCGGAATGCGTTATAAATCACTTGTACACTAGCGTCGCTTAGTAACCTTATTGCTGCAATGTATATTTTTTTGCAGGTGTACGAGGCTGGCGTCACTGGTAGCGCTATTTGGTTACATATTGCTAGTACTAAAAACTTTAACAGTTTAGAACTCAGCTTGAACGTCTGTCTGCGGTAGTGTTCGACATCGGACCGGATAGGGTCCGGTAAAAGTCCGGTCCAAAGCCCGATCGGATCGGAACCTTCAAAATCCGATTATTTTCAAGACCAGACCGGACCAGAACACAGACCCAACGTTTTCGTTCCGATGTCGAACACTAGTCTGCGGTATAACCTACATCATGTTATGTAAGTTATATACGCGCGGACGGCGATACGTTTAAAAAACATGAACTGCGTGATTAGAGTTATAAAATGGAACTGACTATATTGATTAAAATTAAGTTTAGCGATCCCACGATCGCACCTAAAATATGCTAACCTAACGCTACCCTAGTACCTGGCTGATGCGCTGACTGCGGCAGAAAATATGCCTTCTGCACTGGGTCGCGACATCCTTCCGGTGCATGTGCAAGTCTCCGTTGTAACTTGTATAAAAAAATATGCGTTTACTTATTTAGAGTATAATGTGTATCTATTAAACAAATACTACAAGGTATACAGCCCTAGGGGTTGTATGAAATGGTGACGTAGGACTAAATGTATATATTATATGCTGCGATAAACTGTTCATAGGCGTTTATATTTGATGGTCGTTATTGTAAAACTAACGATGCATGAATACATGAAAATGTTACCCTAGTAGTAGTTGTGAAAATTAAAGGTACGCGGCATTGAGAAACTCTTCATAACTCTTATCTTCAAGCATCTACAGTTCTGAAAAGAACCGTTTCCATAATCTTCAGTATGGAGATGCTACAGAACGCTGATAATCGCACCACCACCGGTAGTATTGAATATTTTGTTGACCGCGCATAAAATTTGCTCTCCGCTGTCCCCTGTGCCAGCAAATTATTCTGCAGCGTACTGTTGCTTCCGTATGTTGCTGCCGTAACTGTTGCTGCCGTATGAAAAATAAAGGTAACATGCTCCGCACTGCCTGGAAGTTGACTCGTATGCAGCTCTCGTTTCTCAATGTCGCGTACCTTTAACAGCTGCACCGCACTCGCTATTGTGTGACAAACTAAACTGAAGCTGAATTTTCTACACGCAGTCTTTTGTATCGAGTTCAGCATAGATTCTTGCCATTAGGGCGTGGCCACATAGCTTGGAGAAAGAGGAACAAACCAAAACACTTTGTTGAGTCAAAATACGTAGGAAGTGGAATTTATTTCGTCCATGTTATTGTTATCTGTGCTCGGGAAGCAAGCCATCTGCGTACAGCAAAATCGTTCGGACAATGTGACAAAAGTTCAAAAAACTATTGGGCGCAGTGGTACAAAAAAAGGGTAAAAAATAAGAAGGTTGTATTTGACACATGTACGCCTTCTTTATTTTTCCTGTGTGGATTCATCACTGCGACCAGAGACATTTGATTTATTGTGATAATGCCCAGGTGTTTCCTGTACTTCGAATTTAATATTATTCGCTGTATCATATTGAAATAAGGGATACGCTTATCATTTATATCCGTGCTTGTGTATGAGTTTTACATTTCCGTTTTAAGCTCACTGCTCTATACCGAGCCTCTTCATCATACCAATATCGTCCAATTACAATTTCCTGAAGAGAACAATCTTACGTTACTCAGTTCAGTTTTATTGTAAGAGGGACTTATTTTTGTTAGGAGGAAAGCTAGCAGGGGATTGTAGACATTCAGTTTAAAGAAAGGGTACAACCGAATGGCATTATTCTACTAAGATTCGAACCAACGACCACCCGCTTGTCAATGCGGACTCTGTATCTTTGCAGCTACGGAGCTCCTTCACGGGTGCTTGACATGATGCAGTTCCATGCATTAGAAATTGGTGTTTCAAGTAGAAAAAATATTTTCTGAATAGCTCTGACGGTAAGTATTTTGTTGGAAGGTACGTGTCGTCGGCTGAAGGAAATGCTGGCACAATTCTCAACTACTTTTTCGGATTTGTGTATCGGACGATGTAGAGGTCTATACTCGTTCACAATGCACTTTTCTGAAGATAAGGCGTCGTTCACAAATAACGTAACGCAAGAAGGGAGGGGGGAAGGGAGGTTGAGTTTGCGTTACTTATTGTTACGTATGTAGGAGTGGGGGTTGTTGATACAGTTACGTGACTGTGATTTTTCTTCGAAATCGAAAATTTTTGGGGGTTTAGCGTTACGTAATTTTGGGGGTGGTGGGGAAGTCATATTGAAAACGTTACTTATCGTTACATAGGGGGGGGGGTCAAAAATCTGGATTGATTGCGTTACGTAATTTGTGTACGACGCTCAAACACTCTTGCGATACGATACGGTTTCCAAAGAATCCGATTTTGGGGAAACTGTGGATGGACTTGTGCTGTTTGCAGGCATACTATTTTACTACCGGAAACACCCGATTTTGCAGTGTAAGTAAATTAGAAAATGATTGCGAGTGATGGATAAAATGATTCTTTTTCCATTTTGAATAGCTTCATGTGAATTACGAGCTGGATCTGTACGTGGCCGCACCCAACGGGAAGCTGAGAACTATACCTGGTGCACCTCAAGGTTTCCAATGCCGAACTTAAATGAAACAAACCAGCATGGAAGAGGTTTGTCTAACTTTGTGTGTGTGTTTTTGTATGTTATCTTGACCAGAGTAAATCCTTATTCAGAGACTGCTTTTGACGTTGTTACTGCTGCTGCTTCTGGACTACTACTGCTGCTGGGACTACTGCTGCTGGGACTACTGCTGCTCCTGGGATTACTGTTGTTGATGAGACTCTTGCTACTGCTGCTGGCATTGCTGCCGACCATAAATTGTTTCCTCCAAGCACTTCCGTGAAAACTATTACAGCATGGTTCAACGATCAACTGAAAGGTTCAGAAAGGTTCAAAGGGATCGTCAGACTTACTTCAGCGGGAAAGCCAAGGTAAAATTTAATGTTTTCGTTACGAGAATAAATGCTTATGTTTTTGCTTTATTTTACTTCTTAGACAGATACCAATAGTTCAGCAGTTGCGACATCGATCGGACAAGCAAGCCTACACAACTTAAACGCTGCGTTCGTATACGTGTTTTGTCGTTACCAGGAACAATTAAATTACAAAAAAATTTTTTAAAATTTTTTTACATGATTACAAAACCATTTCCAAAAATTTTAGCCAACAGTAGTGCTTATGTACTTTGCTCGTTTGGTTCAGCGTTTGACGGTTCGTTTAGTTTTTCAGGCTCTGCGCCACTCTATTCACTCTGGTCAGGCCTATTTTTAAAACTGCTCTTTCGGTTATTTATATCTTTCCAAGAAATATGCGAAAAACAATAATACTGTCAAGCGCTACTTCCACTGCTTCCGGGCAGTATCCGGTCCATGGCGAGAATGCAAAAAAAAACAAACAAAAATATTTAACACAGTCACATCCTGAGAGTAACATCTAAGTTTCTGCCGTGCACTCCCCGGGAAGTACAAAATATCGTCGGCAATGATATTTTTTATTCGCACGGCGGCAACATTGCACTACCCGGACATTGCACGGCGTTTTGGTATAAATACGTTCGAAATAGAGCTTTATTATTAATTAGAGACAGCTTATCACTTCGGCGGCCGCGCCTGTGTATGCGAATGACCTACACAATTATGAAAGAGCGGAATTTTTTTTATGAATTATGAACTGGAACTATGCTGCTATACATTCGAAAATCGTAGGTCCAGCGATTCTCTGTAGACTTTGCAGACAAAACAATCAAGGTTGAATTTGTCATGATATTTTAGCTTTTGTTTAATCTTTTTATTTTTCCTATATGGACTTTCTAACTGCGACCAGAATCATTGATCTATTGTAAGATATGCTCGGGTGTCTACTGTATCCCGTACACGCTTACACGCTCCTCTTACACGCTTACTGTTCTACTATACCGAGCCTTGTTCCTCCTGCCAGATAACACCAATTATAATTCCCTGGAGATGTTTCGTCGTGTTTCGGCTCCGATATGATAAAACTTGTACACCCTGATTACCTGAAGAATGAATAAAAAATTAAAATCATTTCATTCTCCTCATTCATGAACTCAAATCCCTGCCATTTTGTGATATTGATACACACTTTCTAATTACTCAAAAATAAAATGAAGTGGCAAACAATGTAAATTGTTTGAAATTTCAGAAAAATCAATTGTTTCTAATAAATACGCGTTATAATCAGTTCAAAACCGATTTATTAAAAAAAATCAATTACATCAACATTAATAATTAGTTGATCGTTCCCGGCGATGCTCGGTATAGATTCAAAATTAAGAATCACCTTTTTATATTTCTCTGCCTCATTAGCGCAACTTACGTCAGAAATATTCCGTCACATTTCACCTCTGATAGTTCCATCGTCATTTTAAATGTAACATCAATATTATTAAAACGCACAGAGCTGAAATACTCATATTCAGTTTTATTTTGCGATTAGGGCTATTCTACAGAAACTGGAAGTCGCCATTTTGGACTTTAAAAAGACGTCTGGGGTTTCACTTTTGAAAGTATTTGAATTATTGGCCAAATACCACTTTAGGCTATGTTCCTGACACCGGAGTCGTCATCTTGGAGTTCAAAATTACTATTGGGAATGATTTCTGGCCTCTGGGCGTAATCATGTTTCTGAAAATCCTAAGATTGGATTGTATTTGACCACCTTGGGATGTTCGCCAGAAACCGGGAATTACCATCACAAAATTAAATATGGCAGCTGGAGTTGATATGGGATGACCATTTAGGGTTGTTTTGTTTTTATCATTTTTAAGTTTAGGTCAAATAATCTGCAAGATCAACCACGATTGCTACAATGTTTGTAGTTACGTATTTGATGAAAATTGCTTCATGTGTCTGACATTGGTGGCACACATTTATTTGTTATATATTATACCGCTCCAGCTGAAACTCATAAACAATGACTTGCGACATTAGATTTTTTTACCTTATGAAAAACCACATGAATTCGAAAATCCGCGTAAAAAAATTCGTCAAAAAACGCGAAAAAATAACCTGATCGGTGCGTATATATTCAGAAACATCACATCGCGCACACATTTGAATTAAATTTTGGGGCTACTAACATTCATGATTTTACATGTCTACGTAGTTTTAAGAAAAATATCTCATTTTTTATTTATTTATCAGATTGAGTTATTTGCAATACATTTCCATATTCTCTTCATTTGCCAGATATCCTCAAATTCCATTCCTAAGCATTATCTAACATTTTAATGTAAAAAAGCACGCGAAATTCAAAGCAAAAGCCATCGCTTTGAATTTTGCGTAAGAGGCGAATTACACATTAAATTTCATCATTATAAATGTTTTATGTAATGAATAATATCTCAATTTTTAGTAATCAGGTACCTGTTGTTTCTCTTTGAATGTCTTTTCTAAACATCAACAAACACTTATTGAAAAAAATCACATATCATCGCTTTGAACTTTGATTTAGAGGTAAATTGAACATTAAAAGTCATTTATCACAAAACTACGTGAAACATGCGTGTACCATATTTCTCCTCAAATATCCCTCCGAACATTTTGATGTAGAAAAAAAACACATATCATCTTTATATCTATGAACTTTGATTTTAAGGAAAATTGAGCATAAAAAAATATGATTTTGCATGATAAGCTCAGTAAAGAAAAGAAAATACCATAACTTTCCCACACATGTCTATCCGAAACAATAACAAACATTTTATTATAGAAAAAAAAAACACATATCATCGCTTCAGATTTTGATTTAGAGGTAAATCAAGCATGAAATGTCATGGTTTTTCATGTTTTTCGAAGTCTTGTGAATTATATTTTTAGTAATGAAATACCTATTATTTCTCCTCAAATGTCTCGTTTGAATATCAATATGAAAAAAAAACACATGCCATCGCTTTAAATTTCGAATTATAGGGTGAACATTGAAGGTTGAACGAAAAAAAGTCAGGTTTTATTTATGTTTTACATCATGTGAATGATATCACAGTTTTTATTATTAAGAAACCCTAAATGTTTCATAAATATATTGCTTCGAACTCTACGAATATTTTATTGAAATAAAACGTACATGTAACAGCTTACTTTTATAATTAAGAACGATTTAAAGTAATGACCATTACCATTACATGTAACCGCTTCCTTTCTTGATTTAAACGATTTAAAATGATGGTGCTTGTTGTGCACCGCAGTAACGGCGGGAATAATATCAATAAGATCTGCGTTACGTCAATCCATTTTTATATAGTGGATAAAAATTATTAATCATGCACCATCCTATAAATGAAGCGCTCTAATCCAATACTGCGCTATCAAAATAATCAAAACAAAGCTACCTGCATATCACCGTTGTTGCATCGCACACAATGAGGTTTATATCGCACAGCCCCGCCACTACGTTTTACGTTATGTGAATGATATCAAAATTTTCATTATTAAAAAACCCCAAATGTTTTACAAATATATTGCTTCAAACTGCTCGACGCCTGGGTTCGAATCCCACCGCCGACATAGGTGTCGATGGTTGTGAGGTGGCGTGATCCACTCACAACCAACCCAACTGGTCTAGATTCAATCCTAGCCGACACCGGGAGATTTTCTGAGGCGAAAAATCTCTGGGATCACGCCTTCCATCGCATGAGGAAGTAAAGCCGTTGGCGCCGGTCCGTTAATAAACGGGTCGTGAGTTAGGGACCTGGGTGTGGAGTCGCCTCCCTGGGCGTCGGTAATTGGCCACAACAGTGGCGGAAATAGACCGACGGAAAATAAGCGAGAATAAAAAAAAAACCCTACGAAAAAATTTCTTGCAATAAAACGTACATTTAACAGCTTACTTTTATAATTAAGAACGATTTAAAGTAATTACCATTACCATTGCATCTCAGAAATGGCGGGAATGATAACAATAAGATCTGCGTTACGGAATTTTATTTTAATATAGTAGATAAAAATAAATAGATTTTTCGCTTATAAAAAAAAAAAAAAGATTTTTCGCTTATATTTTTTCCAGCACTGAAGTTGATATTTTCTTACGCGTTTTTTACGAAAATTGATCAATTCTGAAAGACAAACTGACTGTGAACAAGTGTTGGATGCAGTATTTAGAGTTTTGTTCAACCATTATAGTGAATTATGGAGTTTAAATCGACGTAATCAGGGCAATTGAAATTGCATTTGAGTTGGTCAGGGTGTGATAGTAAAGTGAGTGTGTTGCTTGAAGATTAGAAAGTGACAATTTCGGAATACAACTTTGGACTCGGCCTGTGGACGAGTTGTGTTGACGGAGCCGTTCGGGAGACCAGCGTGTGTGATAGACGTGCTTGCTAGGAAAGGTTCCCACCATCAGAAGGTTAAACGGATTGAAGTTGATACTGTGCGGGCCGTGCGGGGCCTGTGAAAAACGGTAATGAGTGTGTTGGGAAGAGCGTCTTTATGAGCGTTGCTATGTGACAAGACAGCAACGACAAGTGATAGACAAGTGTATGTGTGGAGGGTGGTTACCGATACCAAGTGGCCTGACATAAAACCACCTTTGCAAGGAGGATACTGATACGGGATCCAGAAGAAAATGGATTAGGATAAGTATTTTGTCTCAATCTGTTAGATTTGAATGTCGGGCGCACATTGTATTACGACGACGGAGAGGTATTCGAATTAGTGGTTTAGATGCTTTGATGTTTCGAGCCGTAAAACGGCAGAACTGTGTATGCGTGAGTCAACATGAAGTGCGCATATAAAGTATGTTTATGCGTGTGTTGAAGAAACATAGCTAACATTGGCTAAGCTCGTTATGAAAATTTTCGCCTTTTTCATGGAATTCGGAACATTTTCGAGAATTTCTCGTTTTATAAAGTTTTATGTTTGATATTTTTGATTGAAGAGTGAATCTTTAGTTGAAACACACTAGAAATTGATATTATTTGAGATTTAGTGTGAAAAAATTGCGACAATATGTCGAAATAAAATTTATAAAAATGATATGTTTCGAATAGTTGGAGCATAATCTTAGTCATTGTCATAGCTTATGAAAATATGAAAAATAAGTGGCTCTATTTAGAAGCGCTATCAGAGTACAAGTAAAAAAAACGAAAAGTGCAAAAAGGTTTCCGGCAAAATGATGAAAACAGCATATTTTACCTAAACCCCAGCATGTTTGTGTGTTTCTCACAAATAAAACAAGTTTCAACATCATTTCTATAACTTTTCGGAAAAGTATGTTTTGTGAGTTTGGTTTAAAATGCATAATTATTTTGAATATCATGCAAAATTGGATAAAGTTCATAACGCTCACTAATACTAATGCATCGACGTGAATTACATACCTTCTGGAACTGTCATACCTGGGGCTTACCCGGTCTACCTTTTGTACCCCTGCAGAAAAAATTGTATACTTACACGCTTACCTATTTACACGTTAAAACAAGATACGTCTACTCTAACTAGTTTAATACTTTTGAATTTATTAAGCATGATATTAAAAGGTTTTCATAATCGATTTTGATACGATATAGTTTTTGAACAAAGATCATTCATATACCGCCATACAAACATGAAAACTTTTAATGAACCATCAGACAAAGGAGTAGCATTATTATATTATCAACATGTTGACCATTTCAGATCCAGCTATGAACAAGGCGGTTCTACGATTTTTACATCGTACTTTCACTTTTGGATGCTGATTCAATTTTGTTTTGATCTAAATTCAGATTATAATATTTACAGCTCGTCGAGAAAATATTATTAAGATGTCTTTTGTTGTTTAATATAAATATTAATAATAACACTTTATTCCATTTCATTCCAATTCCAATTTGTTGTATTTCAACACAATATAATGACCTTTTTTATTCGTAATTTTCTTATTTAACATACATGTTCTCTAAAAAGGTAATAACATCCAGCAATGGCAGAGTATCAACTTTCTTCTTCATATGAGCTAATATTTTATATCACATTTTATAACTTATTTTTTTTTAGAGCGAAACGTCTGTGCAAGCGCTGCAGTGTTATTGTAATAACTCATTCCAATTCATGTTTTCAGTCGCAGTAAGGAGCACAACAACAACTATTGATAGGTCATAAATATATCTCAAAAAGTTCATAGAGAGCAGTCATCGAGATCTTCTTTGCATCCCCTAGCATTTCTTGTTGTATTTTTTAATTCATTTTTATTTATCTCACATTTTATGTGCATGATCATATCCATATTGTTTGGATGACTTTATACGGTGAATGGTTGCGCTGCCATGTTGTACTTAATTGAAATGATAACTTATTTCAATTCATGTTTTTTTTTTCAGCCACAGAAAGCAGCTCAATAACAACTATTGATATATCGTGAATCATTCTAATATAAGTTCATCTATTTTATTTTAGCACAACATAGCGAACATTTCCCATTTGTTTTTCCTCGTTAAAAATTTGAATATTTCAGCTATGGGAGGCAATCAACTGAGATCTTCTTTACATACCCCAATACTTCTTAGTGTATTCAATAATTCATCTTTACTATTCTCACATTATATATACATGATCATATCTATATTGTTACATTAATCATTTGAATCATGGTCATACCACTTATCAAAGTGAATCCTGATCAAAAACCCACCCCACTAACAAAAACACCCTTCCGTGGTCTTTGTAGGGATGCAGAGGTATACTCGGTCTCTAATAAAGCAAAGACTACATACTAACATCCCTTCCTTATTGTTGGTTTCGTGCGGCACTGGCACGACTAGAAATTCATAGTTCCAAGAAAAGCGGGATTGGAAAATTAGCGTTTAAAATTACCTTTATTACGTCCAACAAAACTATAAGCAAGTTAAAAACTCTTTTTTACAATCTCTGAAGCAAGTTTTTGATTTGAATTCCAAAGACATATCACTCACATTTTTTTTGTGAACTTCGGAACAAGTTCTTGTTGAATAAAACTTAACCGTATTTGGCATCGTTTGACATTATTATTTCAAAATAAAAAAAAAAATTGAGTTGTGCTCGTGTTGCACGAAACCGACGATATCCCCATCTGACTGTAAGGACGTGGCCGGCGCCGTTATTGGTCTATAAAAAATCGGGTCATTGAATGATGTACAGTGAGAAGGAATTACCACTCCCAGTTTTTCTTTCAGTTGATTCATTGTGCATCTTGAGTGGCTCGGACCCATCACGGAGTAGCAACCATTGATATGTACAGTCAGAACTAAGCTAAGCTAAGCTAAGCTAAGTAGATAAAAATAAATAATCATGAATCATCGTATGAATGAAGCCCTCTAATTTAATACTGCGCTATCAAAATAATCAAAACAAAGCAATCTGTACACCGCCGCTGCTGCGTCGCACCCCACTAGGCATGAATCGCACAGCCCCGCCGCCACGTTTTACATTATGTGAATGATATCATAGTTTTCATTATTAAGAAACCCTAAATGTTTCACAAATATATTGCTTCAAACTCTACAAATATTTTCTTGCAATAAAACGTACATGTCACCGCTTACTTTCTTGATTTAAAACGATTTAAACTGATGGTGCTTATTGTGCACCTCAGTAACGGCGGGAATAATATCAATAAAATCTGCGCTACATAAATCCATTTTTATAGAGTGGATAAAAATAATTAATCATGAACCATCCTATAACCATCCTTTAAATGAATCCAATACTGCGCTATCAAAATAATCAAAATAAAGCAACCTGCACATCGCCGTTGTTGCATCGCACACAATGATGTTTGAATCGCACAGCCCCGCCACCACGTTTTACGTTATGTGAATGATATCACAATTTTTATTATTAATAAACCCTAAATGTTTCATAAATATATTGCTTCGAACCCTACAAATATTTTCTTGCAATAAAACGTACATGTCACCGCTCACTTTCTTGATTTAAAATGATGGTGCTTATTGTGCACCTCAGTAACGGCGGGAATAATATCAATAAAATCTGCGTTACGTAAATCCATTTTTATATAGTGGATAAAAATAATTAATCATGCACCATCCTAAAATAAATGAAGCGCTCTAATCCAAAACCGCGCTATCAAAATAATCAAAACAAAGCAATTATTCTGTTCCAAAGGCTCAAGTGAAATTTGATTCACCAATAATTGACGAAAATCTTCAACTTCTAATTCGTTTGAAAAACGTCCGCAGACGTCAATATCAACGTTCTCGTGACCCTGTTTTTAAAACTATTTATAAAGATTTACAGAAAGAGATTAAACATAGATTTACTCTTCTGAGGAATCAAAATTTTGAGACTAAAGTTGAAAAATTGAAACCATATTCAAAACCTTTTTGGAAGCTGTCGAAGATTCTTAAGAAACCTTCAAAGCCTATTCCAGTTTTAAAAGATGGTGAAAGTTTTCTTGTATCCAATGAACAAAAGGCTCGAAGACTTGCTCAGCAGTTTGAGAGTGTTCATAACTCAAATTTGAATTTTGTGAGTCCAATTGAAAATGAAGTCACACGTCAATTTGATTTAATTTCTTCCCAGAATTTTTTACCTGCAGAAATAATTGAAACTAACTTGAACGAGATTAAATCAGTTATTAAAAATTTCAAAAATATGAAAGCACCTGGTGACGATGGAATCTTTAATAAACTAATCAAACATCTCCCTGAGAGCACAATGGAATTTTTAGTAAAAATTTTCAATTGCTGCTTCAAAATTGCATATTTTCCCAAATTATGGAAAAATGCAAAAATTACTCCCATTTTAAAACCGGATAAGAACCCAGCAGAAGTTTCAAGTTATCGACCAATCAGTTTGCTTTTTTCAATAAGTAAACTGTTTGAGAGAATTATTCTTAACAGAATGATGTCACACATCAACGAAAATTCAATTTTTGCAAATGAACAGTTTGGATTTCGCCATGGGCATTCCACAACTCATCAATTGCTCCGAGTTACTAATATGATACGAGCTAACAAATCTGAAGGTTATTCCCCTGGAGCTGCTCTTTTAGATATAGAAAAAGCATTCGACAGTGTTTGGCATAAAGGTTTGATTGCGAAATTGCAAACTTTTAATTTTCCAATTTTCCTAATCAAAATTTTAAAAAATTATCTTACTGACCGAATTCTGCAGGTTGTCTATCAGAATTCCAAATCTGATAGATTTCCTGTCAGAGCAGGTGTACCTCAAGGTTCAGTCTTGGGTCCAGTCCTGTACAACATATTCACTTCAGATCTTCCTGATTTGCCTCCAGGATGCACAAAGTCATTGTTCTGCGATGACACAAGCATTTCCGTAAAAGGAAAAAGTCTTCGTGTCATATGCAGTCGATTGCAGAAAAGTTTAGATATTTTTTCTTCCTACTTGCAAAAGTGGAAAATCTCTCCCATTGCTTCTAAAACTCAAATGATAATTTTTCCGCATAAGCCTAGAGCTTCTTTCCTCAAGCCAAACAATAATCACGTTGTCAAGATGAATGGGGTTATTTTAAGTTGGTCCGACAAGGTTAAGTACTTGGGACTAATTTATGATAAAAAACTTATTTTCAAAGAGCACATTGAGAGTATACAAGCCAAGTGCATCAAATATACGAGATGTTTATATCCTCTCATTAACAGGAATTCTAAACTTTGTTTAAAGAACAAACTTTTGATTTACTAACAAATTTTTAGACCAGCAATGCTTTATGCTGTACCGATCTGGTCAAGTTGCTGTTCAACAAAGAAGAAAACGCTCCAAAGGATTCAGAATAAAATTCTGAAAATGATTTTGAAGCGTCCTCCTTGGTTTGGTACACTCGAATTACATAGACTTACTGGTGTTGAACCATTAGAAGCTATGTCAAATAAAATTATTAACAATTTTCGACAAAAATCGTTGCAATCCTCAATTGCTACGATAAGCTCTCTTTATAGCCAATAAGTTAGCAATCAAGTTAGTTGTAAGTTTACTTCCCCTTTTCTGACAAGTAGGTTTAAATCCCTACGAACGATAAGTCTTAATTGCGAAAGCAAACAAATCCTAATAATGAAAATTACAAATTTCTAACAGTGTTGAGAAGTCACCATTTGCGATTGGACACACATACTCATTATTTACTAATATTTATCATAAATACTTAAGCTACTAACAAATCCCCCCCAAAAAAAAAAAAAAATCAAAACAAAGCAACCTGCACACCGCCGTTGCTGCGTCGCATACAATGAAGATTGAATCGCACACCCCGCCATCGTGATCTCTTTGCGGCAGGAGAAGTTTGGTTGTGTTTGTTTTGACCAAGTCCGCATGCCAGCCGCACCGGACTTGCTTCAAAACAAACACAACTAAACTTCCCTCTCGCCCGCGGGGCACGAAGTCGAATGAACCCCTAGGAGCGAATGAACCCTGGTCCGACATTTTTGTTGCATTTGAGCACGACATTAGACCGATGTTGAGCGAAATGTCGACCCGTTGTAGGACAGATCTATCGGAGAATCGGACGCGAATTGGTCCGACATCGGCCTGACAATTCTTACTGGGAATTGTTCATAACGCGACTAACTTTATATTCTCAGCTGTGCACATAGAGAATAACATATATTGCGTGCTCCCACCAGGGTTACCAATGTTCCAGTTTAAACTGGATTCCTCCAGTTTTTTTCAAGTGATCCAGACAAACAGTTTATTCCCAAAATCTTCCAGTTTTTTCAGGTATTTGCCAGTTTTATCCAGGTTTGAAGTAGAATACTTTTTTCAGGAAGTTCGGCTACATAGGGATGTGAAATGAAAATCTAAAACCGAAAAAAGTAAAAAATATGTCCAATTTCAAATGCTAATAAATCGGTTAGTTTTCAATGGATTTCCTTCGTTTTTGCAACAAAAAATTCGAAAATCTTCTAAGATTTCAACCAAATGCAGGAAATTGCAATTTTATCATTCGAACTATTGTACTATTGGAAATTGTCAAGCCTTGTCTAAACACAAAATTCGACCTTTGGTCGTTATACGATTGCTTTCCCAATCCGGTCGACAGAGTTAGAGACCTAGTAAATTGGGAATGCATTTTTTTTTTTTAAGGGGGGATTTGTTAGTAGCTTAAGTATTTATGATAAATATTAGTAAATAATGAGTATGTGTGTCCAATCACAAATGGTGACTTCTCAACACTGTTAGAAATTTGTAATTTTAATTGTTAGGATTTGTTTGCTTTCGCAATTAGGACTTATCATTCGTAGGGATTTAAACCTACTTGTCAGAAAAGGGGAAGTAAACTTACAACTAACTTAATTGCTAACTTATTGGCTATAAAGAGAGCTTATCGTAGCAATTGAGGATTGCAACGATTTTTGTCGAAAATTGTTAATAATTTTATTTGACATAGCTTCTAATGGTTCAACACCAGTAAGTCTATGTAATTCGAGTGTACTAAACCAAGGAGGACGCTTCAAAATCATTTTCAGAATTTTAATCTGAATCCTTTGGAGCGTTTTCTTCCTTGTTGAACAGCAACTTGACCAGATCGGTACAGCATAAAGCATTGCTAGTCTAAAAATTTGTTTGTAAATCAAAAGTTTGTTGTTTAAACAAAGTTTAGAATTCCTGTTAATGAGAGGATATAAACATCTCGTATATTTGATGCACTTGGCTTGTATACTCTCAATGTGCTCTTTGAAAATAAGTTTTTTATCATAAATTAGTCCCAAGTACTTAACCTTGTCGGACCAACTTAAAATAACCCCATTCATCTTGACAACGTGATTATTGTTTGGCTTGAGGAAAGAAGCTCTAGGCTTATGCGGAAAAATTATCATTTGAGTTTTAGAAGCAATGGGAGAGATTTTCCACTTTTGCAAGTAGGAAGAAAAAATATCTAAACTTTTCTGCAATCGACTGCATATGACACGAAGACTTTTTCCTTTTACGGAAATGCTTGTGTCATCGCAGAACAATGACTTTGTGCATCCTGGAGGCAAATCAGGAAGATCTGAAGTGAATATGTTGTACAGGACTGGACCCAAGACTGAACCTTGAGGTACACCTGCTCTGACAGGAGATCTATCAGATTTTGAATTCTGATAGACAACCTGCAGAGTTCGATCAGTAAGATAATTTTTTAAAATTTTGAATAGGAAAATTGGAAAATTAAAAGTTTGCAATTTCGCAATCAAACCTTTATGCCAAACACTGTCGAATGCTTTTTCTATGTCTAAAAGAGCAGCTCCAGTGGAATAACCTTCAGATTTGTTAGCTCGTATCATATTAGTAACTCTGAGCAATTGATGAGTTGTGGAATGCCCATGGCGAAATCCAAACTGTTCATTTGCAAAAATTGAATTTTCGTTGATGTGTGACATCATTCTGTTAAGAATAATTCTCTCAAACAGTTTACTTATTGAAGAAAGCAAACTGATTGGTCGATAACTTGAAACTTCAGCTGGGTTCTTATCCGGTTTTAAAATGGGAGTAATTTTTGCATTTTTCCATAATTTGGGAAAATATGCAATTTGAAGCAGCAATTGAAAATTTTCACTAAAAATTCCATTGTGCTCTCAGGGAGATGTTTGATTAGTATATTAAAGATTCCATCGTCACCAGGTGCTTTCATATTTTTGAAATTTTTAATAATTGATTTAATCTCATTCAAGTTAGTTTCAATTATTTCTGCAGGTAAAAAATTCTGGGAAGAAATTAAATCAAATTGACGTGTGACTTCATTTTCAATTGGACTCACAAAATTCAAATTTGAGTTATGAGCACTCTCAAACTGCTGAGCAAGTCTTTGAGCCTTTTGTTCATTGGATACAAGAACGTTCACCATCTTTTAAAACTGGAATAGGCTTTGAAGGTTTCTTAAGAATCTTCGACAGCTTCCAAAATGGTTTTGAATATGGTTTCAATTTTTCAACTTTAGTCTCAAAATTTTGATTTCTCAGAAGAGTAAATCTATGTTTAATCTATTCCTGTAAATCTTTATAAATAGTTTTAAAAACATGGTCACGAGAACGTTGATATTGACGTCTGCGGACATTTTTCAAACGAATTAGAAGTTGAAGATTTTCGTCAATTATTGATGAATCAAATTTCACTTGAGCCTTTGGAACAGAATAATTCCTGGCATCAACAATTGCACATTTTAATGCTTCCAAAGCGGAATCAATATTCACTTCGTTTTGCAAATCAAGCTCATTATTGAAATTTCTCTCAATATAAGTTTTGTATCTTTCCTAATTAGCCTTGTTATAATTAAAAACAGAGCTCATAGGGTTTAAAACTGATTCATGTGATAAATAAAAAGTTATTGGAAGATGGTCAGAATCAAAGTCAGCATGTGTGATCAAATCACTACATACATGACTTTGATCTGTCAGCACCAAATCAATTGTTGAAGGGTTTCTTACAGAAGAGAAGCATGTAGGACTATTCGGAGACAAAATAGAATAGTATCCTGAAGAACAATCATTGAATAAAATTTTGCCATTGGAATTACTTTGAGAATTATTCCATGAACGATGTTTAGCGTTAAAATCGCCGATTATGAAAAATTTCGAAAAATTGGGAATGCATTATTTGGCCTATTAGGGATGGGCGATACTGACAAAAGTATCCTTACTTTGGTATCGCGGCTCTACAATGAAACTAATATACTCGCGCTATCATTTCGATCCGAAAATGACACAAAAGCTTTTCAATTGAAAGCGACGGGTCAAAGCGTCACTATAACCTGAAAATTGTCAAATGAAAATGACTTTGTCAGGCTCTGATCGCGATACTTCAGTAAACTTCGATACTAGGTATCGGAATATCGGCTGAAGGAGTATCGATATTCGATGCTTCGACAGTATCGGTATCAAACGTCGTTTAGAAAGTATCGATACCGGTACTCATCTCTTGCGGTGAGTATCAATGCCAAAATTCTCAATACCGCGACCCCTAGTATCGATACCGTTGGTATCGATGCTAGTATCGCCCATCCCTATGGCCTATATAAGAGTCTTCATCAGATATTAAACAGACATTTCATCAGATATTAAATTAAACAACTGAAATTTGAAGAACACAAATGAATATTTGTAGAGTTAATATTTTCTCGTTTTGCGCTATAATCCAAAGTTCATTATCTTCATCTACATGCATACTCTGACTGTTATTACGTGTTTGCGCCGCTTAGTGTTTGGCTACGGTTATGCAGTACGCAAATGACGACGCGATGCGATTCGGCAAGACGAAATGTGTTGAAATGTATAGCTCTACTTCGCCGTAAAAAGAGCTGTACATTTCACCAAGGTAAGGCGAATCGCATCGCGCCGTCATTCGCGTTCTGCATAACCGTAGCCTTTGTTCCGTTCCTGTTTAATGATGTCGTATTAAATGTGCATATTACAATTCGGTAGCACTTCAACTTCTCATTGGCGCAAAATTTTAAAAATATCTAATAAACTTCATTCAAAATATCAAACAAAGAGAAATTACAATACTGCCAATAAACGGTCAAAGTTTATTTACTAGAAAAAATGACTAACACGCAAGCAGCCAGGTTACCTGTCTTGTAAAAGTATTCTACTTCAACCTTGCGGTCGTGGCTTTGCACACAACCCTCCTGTGATTTTTCATTCACTCAAGCTCCGATTGGTTTTCGGAAATATTTTTAAAACGGAAATTTTGTAGATTGATAAATTATTATGACAATTTTTAACACAGGGTGGCGAGAACATTTTCAAAATAAAATTCCCTGATTTTCCCTGAAATTTAACATCAATTTCCCTGATATTTTTTAGCATTCGGCACAAAAAAGTACAACGTAGATCAACGCAAATCCGAAATCACAGTGAATACAGTATTCAATCGGATATGAAACCCAACAGTAGATGTCCCGAATTAATCTTTTGCGCTGAAAAAGTCAGGTTTTGCACTAAAAAGCCGCTCAAAAAAATCGCGTCTTGATTTGAAAAATTTTCCCTGAATATTTGTCAGTTCCCTGATTTTCCTGATCGAAAATGGAATTTCCTGGCATTCCTTGATTTTTCAGGTTTTTCTAGGTTTTCGACAACCTGTAACAGCATTTTCAGTATACCATCTTCTCGCACGAAACATGGTCAAATAAAAGACGGCATGACATGGTTGAGATAAAACCAAACAAATAGATTTTACCAGACCATAAAAAAAAATCTTCTATTTATTTTCTGTTGCGTAGCAGTTAAAAAAATGTTAGAGGACTTAAATACCAAAAGATAGCGAAGTCAGAAATAATTGAAATTTAAACTTCACTGATGTAACGGAAGGAAATGTTGCGTTAATACTTTCGTTAAATATAAAAGTAAATGGAAAAGCTCTATATCTTAATTTTGAGATAGATTGATTGCGTAATTTTAAATTTTGTTGCTGTTAGAGGGAATTTGTTAGTCCATAATTTTAACAAAATGTAACAAAACAAGACAGTTCTGATTAAAATGAGTATTTTTTTGCGAAGAGTTAAAGAGATATTATCCAAAACTGACACTGGATTCAATCCCCGTAACAGAAAAGCTCCTTCACAATCTTTTTTTCCTTTTTTCTAAATTTATTTGGGATCCAGTTTTTTCTTCAGCCTTATTCCAGTTAAACCGAAAATTTTATTGGCAACTCTGGCTCCCACGATGAAAAGTACATCGTAAGAAGGAAGGCGGAGAGAGTGCACCAGTAACGATTTTTTTTATATGGTGCTCTTTTGAGATCTTCGTTATTCACCTACCATGGAGGTCTGTTTGCAAATGTGCGAAGAATAAGAATAACTCGCACACTGACGACGATGTCAACGCATCATAGGCTTGGTTTATACGTATTCATTAGTCGCTAGAAGCGATTTTTTTCCATCGGTGCTTTTTAGACCACAGAACCATTACCTTGACGGTTAATTGAGTATACATAGTTTTGTATACAAACCTATTAAAGCTTATTTTATAACCATAAACCTATTAGAAACTTGTTTTCAAATAGTCTTCACGGGTCGATGGCTGAGAAGTTTAAATTAGCTAAATTACCATGTCGTGTTCATTTATCTAGCAAATATTTTTTACGCGTTCAGTCATCCACAAATATATGTACATCCCTTCATTTCGATGAGTATAAAAAGCAATGCGATAATCAAATGCTACTATAGTGTCCGTAAGGTGGACCGTAAGGTGTATATTCATTATAATATAATATAAATATTATAAATCTGCAAACCTTTCCAAAATTGACCGTTTCACATAATCGAAACTCCAGAAATAATTTATATTTATCTCATTGTTATACATTTTATCTCTAATACATTTATGTTTTACAGGAGACTCTTTCAAGCTGGCAATAACAAGGTCAAAGTCCGTGGTAAACTAATACTGTTATGAAAGTCTTTAGTATATTGCCTAAATTTTTCAATTAGTTTGCAAATTTTAGTAGAAAAAATTGGTCCAACTTCGTTGCGATAACTCCAATTTTTAATTTATGTGTATATATATTCCTCTTGCCAACAAATGTATATTGAGTATACTGCAAACTTGCAACCAAATTCTATTGATTTTTTTTTTGTATTATTAGACTCTAGGTTCACCTGCTTTTAAGTAATTGTGACTTTGATATAAGCAGAAACTACTCGTTGGATCTATCATTGTATACATGCATTGGCGTATCAACCAGATAAATCTAAAGTTATTTTGTTTTTATAAAAATCCCCTAAATTCTGTTTAAAGCAAACGTCAATCACAATGTAAATATACTGTTTGGATCGTTACTTCGACATCGACTCTGAATCAAATAAATAATGGTTTGTTTGATGTAACAGATGAGCGATTTATATTTAAAAAAAACGCAATAGCATGAAACAACTGATATCTCAACTAAGGCACGACCCGTAACGATTATTATTTAAGCGACAGAAACGTATTCAAAACCGCCCGTGGTATGATTCGAAAGTGTACTTTACTCACTAGAGGTGCAAATTTGGGTCTTTTACGGTTCATTCGTCAGTCAGTCTTTATATATGCAAATATATGTTTGGGATTACAGTTCGAAGCTGATCTTCTTTTGAGACGGGCGTGTTGAAAATTTCGCAAAACAAAATGCGTTTATTAACAGTAACTGCAGCTGGTAGTTTCATTTGACACTTTGTATATTAGGGTTAGCTAATTTGTTTCTACCAAATTTTCAGTATGTTTGATGTTTGCTATTGTTCAAGCTGCTCCGGCTAAGGAAAAGCCGTCCAAAAATACATGTCAAAAGGCATGCACTTTTGACTATACACCGATTTGCGCTGGCTTGAAGAATAGTAAAGATAAACCACTATCTTTCGGAAATAGTTGTGTGCTCGAAAATTACAATTGTGAAAATCAAAAGAGTAAGTTTTTTTTGCCATTTACATGTGCTGTTCATCCTCTACTATCTACTCTTTCTCCAGGTTTGGTCGTTCTGTCTCAAGGCGAATGCCCAGGAGGAGGTGGAGTGCGATTGCAGTAGCTTACGATCAACAAATTATCATTCCATTATACGACTTCTTTTCTGACGGATGCATGAACATGTTAATTATGAAAGCAAAGCATACTCGAAGTTTCTATAACTAAAATATTCTAGTGTTTTTTATTACCACTGTAATCAGAACCCTTATAGCATCGAATTTGACCTTCCCCTTCGTTAAAATATTGTGCATTATGCTATAAAACTTAGACATTGTGCTGAGTCAAATGCGTGTAAATTTATTTTGAATCAACGTTTCAAATCTTTCACGAGATTCCGTTGTCATTTGGTGTAGGACTTCGCCTTACTTTGGTAATTTGATAGCCGTTTGCTGTGATCATACCGATCAATAGTATGCCAAATTCCAAACCTCCTAGAGAACAATCTTAAAAAATCCAAACTAACTACTGTTAAAACATTCCAGATTCGCTCACTAGGAACTTCGAAGTAAAATAAACAGTTCGTTCAAATGTTAAATGACCCGATGTTAAATTTTGTTTGGCAGTTTCTAGCTTGATTCAGTAATCATATGCTTATAATAAACGATTCGATTAGCCTAAAAGTGCATTTTCTTACAGCAAAACCGCTTGGCATTCATGAGCATTAGAATTCAATCAGAACATAAAAAAAATTGAGGAACGAAAACCGATAAATCAATAATGTTTTCAAATGAAAACTGGGGTGGCATTGCGCAGCTCGATTCGCTTTAAGCTTAAAAGGAACTGTCATTGTCATTTATCCTGCGGCTCATCTAACCCGCAAAGTCGAAAAAAATACGAAAAACGAAACATAGCGCCCCCCAGCGATCATTTAGTTTTGTTCGAGTTGCTCGAAACGAAATGCGCAATGTCACCCCTGATCGCCACAAAAAACGATCATTTCAAATTTCTAGTCAAGTAACAGTCGTCGCGTGAAACACCGACTGGCTACAGTTTTCTGAAGCCGCCGCCGATGATGATGGCGCTAGTGTTGAAAATATGGTCTCAAGCTCCCAAGGGATTGGTATGGTAGCCTTCAAGTGTAACGGACATCTATTTCTGTACCGTTCATCACAAAACTTTCTTTATGCCGTCACAATTTGCATCTATTTGTTTTGGGGCACAATTATTGTACAAAATATCACTTAGAATATCACATTACATACAAAAATCTTGAAAAATTGCTCGAAATTATCCTATATGCTGTCAATAACTGCAGTCAACATTTGGTCGGTTTGCCCGAATCAACATATGATAAGGGTAAACTGACCATTTTTCGGGTGCCAGTGCCAGTGATGTTGGTAACGCGTCAAATGTATGGTAGCTGACAGCAGTGCCATTCCCGTGCAAGCTCCGTTCATTGTGCCGTATGTGTCACTGCACGGATTTTTTGTGTGCTTCTAACTACCAAATGTAGGAACCGGGACGTATTAAAGCATGTTTGAACGTGACCATTTATGTCCTACACAAAATGCGTACAATGTTCAAAACAAAACAAAGTCTGTGCTGACCCTAAACTTTGAAATGACAAAGCGATAAGCAGCTTATGCAAAAACAAAACTAAGTAGATAAAAACATCAATCATATTTGAGAAGAAAAAAAAAACATCAATCATCGAAACACATAAATATATAAATAATATTGCTGGTGAAGTTGAAATCTACAGTACAGCGGAAAATAAAAATAACAACCGCAGCTGCCAAATCAAGAACACTGATAGAAAACACGGCAAAGTATTTTTTTTTTCTTCATCTATAGTTTATTTGACACGGCACAAATACAATTCAATTAACGGCGCCAATTAAATCTGGTAGCTTACTTTCTAAAGTACAGTCCCCCCACGATTATGGAACACTTAAGAAGATGTAGGGATTCAAAAAAATCATTTCTGACCAATTTTATTGTTTGTAAGTAATCGCTAAATGTTTTCAGTCACAGAAATATGTAATCTTTCACTTCATTGAGTATTTGTTTCCATATTTTGTGAATGTTTCTCAGAAAGTATATTTATTTCATAACTCACCAAATACACAATTATGGATCACTTTTGAGAGCGGTTCTAATTATGAAACAATTCGCATCATATTATGGATCAGCATAATGAAAACAGCTTTTGGCAACGAATTTATTCAATAAACCTCATTCAAATTATGTAATTTGAAGAAATAACATATTTCAAATCGTATTAAAGATCCCGCATGGCCTGGCCACATTTTATGTGGCTTTTGAGGTTGCAGTTAGATCGAGAGTCCAGGTCTGTCGCTTCCGAAGATAGCAATGAACCATTGTATACGGTACATCATAACAGTTTCCCGCTTTACGTAGCTTTCCTGTCCCTCGTGCCTTGGAAATAATATTTTTCAAAGGCTCAGCACTGTTTAGCTTCCGTTTAGAGCTCAATAGAAGTTGAGAGGGTGTTGTAATTGGTAAAAATCACTTTTGAATCGGAGTGATCCATATTTATAGAGAACTATCTTGTCTCGGTCCTTATTATGGAACACTTAGAAAATAACTAGTTTTTGCAGAAAAATCGTTATCAACCATCAACATTTCGATGAATCGTGAAGAACTTACCTTGATCTTTGTGTCTGAGTTATTTTTTGCACGAGAATTAGCGATAATATCACATATGAACCTTATGAATGATGAGCGTGCTACTTACGCTGATTGAGAAAAACGACAAATATTTTGATAGATTCTGGAAGACAATATTTCACGCTTATATGAAACACATCAATCTAGGAATAAAAACGATGTTTTCTGTGTTCAAAGCTAGCAAATATGGCATATTTTACTGCAAAAATGTTACATGCCTTCGAACCGTTAGTTTAACTGAGTTAAATAACATGAGACGCAAAAGTGATCCGTAATTGTGGGAGTTCCATAATTGTGGGGGGAGTGTATCTTCATAACTAAAAGCAAATTTTTTATCCTCGCTGCCGACCACGAGCTGAAACTAAATCTAACTTAAAGCTAGAATATTTTGCATTAAAAGCACAGGTTTGCTGTTTGATGGTTTTCATTGCCATAGGTAAGCAGCATATTAAATTTGTTCCGCTGCTGGGCCAAGATATTACGGACTGGCATATTGGGTTGTTTCCATCGGGCCTTGAGAGTATCGTGCGGGTCCGATTGCTGTTTCCGGATCCGGGGTCTTAACGTGTTCTTGTCCTTTGGTTGGATGTTGGCGGAGGGGGGTAGGACTAAACTGGGGCATGGATGGATTTCAGGAAAACGTATATAAGGGACATGTAGGATAGGTCACGGCTCGCCAAGACATCACGACAGAAACAGCCGGCTGCCTACCTTCGGCCTGCAGGGAAGCTGTCAATCTAGACCTGGTGTCACGGTGTACAGGGCATGACCAAACAACGTGCTCTATGTCGTGATAACCTTCACCACAGGCACAGATACCACTCTCCCCGAGCCCAACACGACGGAGATGCGCGTCAAATCTATAGTGATTGGACATAAGCCGGGACATCACGCAAATGAAATCCCGACCTACATCCAACCCCTTGAACCACGGGTTCGTCGATACCTTGGGGATTATGGAATGTAACCACCTTCCCAGTTCCCCCTTGGTCCAAGAATTTTGCCAACTGATGATCGTATTCTGACGTACAAATGCGAAAAATTCATTAAAGGCAATTGGTCTTTCATAAATATCACCGTTTGTTGCGCCCACCTTAGCCAAAAAGTCCGCTTTCTCATTACCCGGTATCAAGCAGTGAGAAGGGACCCACGCTAAGGTAATCTGAGTAGATTTTTCGGATAAAGCACTCAGATGTTCCCGTATTTTCCCCAGGAAATACGGAGAGTGCTTAACATCTTTCATCGATCGGAGAGCCTCAATGGAACTGAGACTGTCCGTAAAGATGAAATAATGGTCCGTGGGCATTTTTTCGATAATCCCTAGGGTGTACTTAATTGCAGCTAATTCTGCGACGTAAACAGAAGCAGGATTATCGAGCTTATGGGAGACGGCTAAATTGTTATTGAAGATACCGAAGCCAGGGGACCCATCAAGAAGTGATCCGTCAGTGTAGTACATATTGCCGCAGTTGATGTTTCGATATTTATTGGAAAAAAAATTTAGGGATCTGCTGCACGCGTAAATGATCCGGGATTCCACGAGTTTCTTCTATCATGGATGTATCGAAAAACACAGTAGAATCAGAAGCATTTGATAAGTCGACACGATTTGGAATATTCGAAGAAGGGTTAATATTTTGGGACATGTGATTGAAATACAATGTCATAAAACGGGTTTGAGAATTAAGTTCGATTAACCTTTCAAAATTTTCAATCACGGGACGGTTCAAGACCTCACGTTTGATTAGAATACGAGAAGACAAACTCCAGAAGCGGTTTTTCAATGGTAGTACTCCAGCTAAGATCTCCAAACTCATCGTATGGGACCCCAGGTGCCTTTAGAGTCGAACCAGACACCAAGATATTTGAGTACCAAAACCTGAGAAATCGTTTTACCCATTAATTGTGTTTGAAGCTGAGCAGGT
Organism: Wyeomyia smithii; assembly: GCF_029784165.1. Taxonomy (NCBI): domain Eukaryota; kingdom Metazoa; phylum Arthropoda; class Insecta; order Diptera; family Culicidae; genus Wyeomyia; species Wyeomyia smithii. Next base: position 169,676,215 of record NC_073695.1, on the reverse strand, counting down.
TCATGCTTCCTAGAAAAAACTACTGTCTCAGTCTTCTCCGGAGAGAATTCGATACCTAGCTGTAAAGCCCAAGCAGACAAATTGTCCAAGGTATCTTGCAATGGTCCTTGCAAATCGGCAGCTTTGGCTCCTGTAACAGAGATTACATGTGCTAGAGATGCATGTGCTTTTCGGACAACAAATTGTGCAAAAAATTGTTCAAAATTGGAGAAAATCCTTGTCGGTGAAGTTTACCCGAAAGAATGTCAATAGAAACGGAATCAAAAGCCCCCTTAATGTCCAAGAACGCAGACGCCATTTGTTCTTTGCGAGCATACGCCAGCTGAATATCTGTTGAAAGCAACGCAAGACAATCATTCGTCCCTTTGGCACGGCGGAAGCCGAATTGAGTATCTGATAGTAGACCATTTGATTCGACCCAATGGTCTAAACGACGGAGTATCATTTTTTCCATCAATTTCCGGATACAGGATAGCATTGCAATCGGCCTATAAGAGTTGTGATCAGAAGCTGGTTTCCCTGGTTTTTGGATGGCGATCACCTTCACTTGCCTCCAATCCTGCGGTACAATGTTTTGCTCCAGGAACTTATTGAACAAGTTCAACAAGCGCCTCTTGGCATTGCCGGGTAGATTCTTCAACAAGTTGAATTTTACAGAAAAATCGTTATCAACCATCAACATTTCGGACATACTTACTGTCCACCGACTTGAAGACTCCTCGCTTTCGTTGACCGTTACGCGATTCCGCATTCTTCGGGCTGTGTTCCAAAGAGTGCTCATCGATGTCTCCCTCGACGTCTCGTTCACGAACCGACGCCAATATCCGCGTTTCTTTGCTTTAGCCAAACTTTTAAGCTTGGTATCAAGCTCCGAATACCGTAAATAGTCGCCAGGTATACCTCCCTTCTGGAAGGCCAAAAACGCGTCGGATCTTTGCGTGTAGACATCGGAGCACTCTTGGTCCCACCACGGAGTGGGGGCCGTTCTTTGATCGTTACGCCGGGATATTTCTTCGTTTGGATGATGGATGATGTTGAATCGGCTCGACCGCTTTTGAAATCCGTGTGAGGTCATACGGAATGTCAATTGGTCGCATGCGAGTTGACCCGTTTGTAATTGAAATAAGAATAGGCAGATGGTCGCTACCGTGAGGATCGAGGATTACCTTCCATGTGCAATCCAACCGTAGCGACGTCGAACATAAGGATAGATCCAAAGCGCTTGGGCGCGCTGGAGGTTTCGGGATACGTGTCATTTCACCATTGTTTAAAATAGTCATGTCGAAGTCATCGCAAAGGTTATAGATTAAAGAGGAGCGGTTATCATTGTAAGGAGAACCCCAAGCCACACCGTGAGAGTTGAAGTCTCCCAAAATCAAACGTGGCGAGGGAAGAAGTTCTATTAAATCAAAGAGCAGCCGTTGCCCAACCTGTGCTCTGGGAGGAATATATATTGAGGCAATACAAAGCTCTTTACCTTGTATTGTCATTTGACATGCAACAACTTCGATGCCTGGAATCGAGGGGAGGTTAATACGATAGAAAGAATAGCACTTTTTAATCCCTAAAAGTACTCCTCCATATGGGGTGTCTCGATCAAGGCGAATAATATTAAAAGCATGGGAGTTGAGATCAATATTTGAAGTAAGCCAAGTTTCACAAAGGGAAAATGAATCGCATTTGTTTCTATTTATCAAAACTTTAAACGAATCAATTTTTGGTAAAATACTTCTACAATTCCACTGTAAGACAGAGATAGAATCCTTCATATACGCAGTTGAATTAGGCATCGAAGGATACAATCGCTGCAAGGAGGGGCCATTGGGCAGTCAACTGCTTCAAAAATGATCTAACTGTTGGGAGGAATGCTGTAAAAAAAATTTTGGTTGGATCGGGTACATTGAAATTTTCAAAAATCCAGTCCACAATGTCAGGAAATTTCACTAATCCAGAGTTTGTTTCATCAACTGGATGTGCAAAACGAACAACTGGGGTTTTAGATGTTCCTGGCAGTGCTGGGAACTCCTTCTGGGACTTTAAATTTGCAAGCCCAGGAGGAGTTTGCTTCGGTTTTTCCGCAGCACTGTTTGGTTTGTTCGTACTTTTCATTACACTTTTGGAAATCTTTGGACCTTTACGGGGAAGTTTAGGAGAAGAAACATTTTTCCTCTTCCTAGACTCCCCAGGATTGGCATAAGATGTTCCCGCTGATGAATCGTCAGAATCGGTTTCATCAGAGGACAACAGATCAAAGGGGTTCGATGTTATGGTAGAAGTGGTCACGGTCTTCTTCAGCATCTCAGCATAAGAACGCTTTGAACGCTCCTTAAGTGACCGCTTGATTTTATCTCTGCGCTGCATGTACACCGGGCATGTGGAGAGCTCATGCTGGTTTTCCCCACAGTGAATACATTTTTCAGCATTAACACTGCAAGAATCTTCCGCATGAGTCTCCCCACACTTGCTACATCGTGCCTTATTGCAGCAGTAGGCGGCTGTGTGGCCTAACTGCTTGCAATTGGTGCCATTCATAACACGGGATACATACAATCGCACAGGCAGACGAACCCGGTCGATCGAGACGTGGCTAGGGAGTGCAGATCCGGCAAACGTAACGCGAAACGAGTCTGACGGAGTGTAAACTTTTTTACCACCGACGAGAGACATGGACCGCAATTGCTTACAATCCAAAATCTTCGCCTGTGTTTCAGTATTTTGAAGCAACCAGTTGCGCTTTTTAGGATACACTCGACAGACAGACTCGAATCGGTTATGACACCGTCGATCTCCACGTCTCGTGCGGGTATGTAAACGCGATACTCACGTGTGAAGAGCTCAGAGCAAGCGATAGCATTGGCCTGTGCCAGATCACTGACCACGACACGGAGCTTGTTAGGTCGGACCTTGGAAATTTCGGTCACGGCCTTGTACCCCTTCGTCAGGTCTTTAGAAATTTGCAGTATGTTTAATCGCTTTGAATTCACTCCTGCCTTTGGACGAAAATAAACAGTATAGCTGCCCTGTTGAGATCCGTCCGGGTAAAGCCTGGGGCGAGGGGGGACTGGAGAATGAACAGGGGAGGGGGTAACAGAAGGGTCAGGGTCAGGGGGGTTCGGGGATGGTGGCACGGGAGGCGAGGGATCTATATCCATCGCGCTAAATGTAGCGCACTAGCGCCGACAAGAACACGTACCTATTTACTTCTTCCTTCCAGCAGTGGTTGTCCGATCGTTCGAAGCTGCACCCAAAGCAGCCAGCAGCACCAATACAGCCACCAGCAGTGAGCCGGGTGTGAGATCAGCACAGCGACACGACTCGACTGTCAACTGATGGCCTTGAACTCGAAAGATCTATTCACTGTGCACAATACAGCCGAAGTTGCGAGCCGGGTACAGCACGTAGCGACACAACTCACAATCTAGTTGGCCTTTAGCGCGAATAATACACTCTTTTGTTTGGCTAATCGTACACACGGACCGGATTGTAATAGAACGACCACTTTGCACGTCCGTTTCTGTCGAGTGTTCGACGCGGAATGGCAAAGTAATTTGATGAGTTTCATCTCTCTTATGTTTACAAAGAATATTTGAGATAACACATAAATAAAAAAGTTAAAGAGGTTGTTTATAAGACACGACCGCAGAGGTAACGTAGAATACGACAGCCTGTCTTATGTCAATGTCTTTCTTGGAATAGGTTTGGGAATACACTCAATTGGGGTTAATTAATTTAATAGTCTCTTTGCTCCAGATGACGTTTACCTCTGTAGCCGGCACCGCGGTTTCACTTGCTGCCGTATCCAAAACAAGAATGAAATTGAATTGTTTTGTAGCTGTCTTTTGTATCAAGTTGTACTAAGATATCTTAATTTAGGCAGTGGCTACGAAGGGGCTATAGACAAGGGCAAATAGCGCATTCTCCATCTATGATATTCAAATAACAATTCTCTGCATTTTACGATAGCGTAGATAATTTCACAACTGATTGCTGCAATTAGTAAGACTTGCGCGAAAAATTATGTGATTCAGGCTCTCTAGCTCAGAAATTCCTCAGATAAACTTTGAGGTTAATTGTGTTTGTCAATGCCATGTATTGATAAGTGAGTATTTTTTCAAAATGGCAAATTTTTTATTTAGTTTTGGATGATTTACAGTGATAATTAAATTCTACATGAGGTGATTTATTAGAAATTATGTATATATGAAAATTTCAATCACTATACTGCTAGCCACACAGGCTATATAGCAAGCCACACATGCTATAAACAATATAGCATATATAGCAAGCCACGCACGCTAGCCGCACGTTATATAGCAAACCACACACGCTATATAGCAAGCCACGTACGCTATATAGCAAGCCACACAAGCTATAGACATGCACATACACGCTATAAACATACACACACGCTATACAGCTAGCCACGCACGCTATAAAGCAAGCCACGCACTCTAGCCACACGCTCTATAGAAAGCCACACACGCTATATAGCAAGCCAAGCACGCAAAATAGCAAGCCACGCACGCTAAATAGCAAGCCACACACGCTATAGACATGCACAAACACGCTAGACATGCACACGCTATATAGCAAACCACGCAGGCTATATAGCAAGCCACACGCGGTGGCGGCGGTGGTGGTGGTGGTGGTGCCACACGCGCTATATACATGCACACACGCGCTACAGACATGCATACATGCCATAAACATACACACACCCTATATAGCAAGCCACACACCTTATATATTAGGGATACACGCTTTGGATATTCACACACGTTATGTGCACACACCCTACATACGCTGGATGATGGTCCAACGATATCTGAGTCGGATTACCGCTGGTGGGGTCCAACTCAGATCGAAGGGAAGCCGAACTGAAAGAGGTAAGAACTGCAGCTAACCACTACCACCGCCGCTGTTGCCCGATGCTGATCCATCTCGCCTACTGCCATCGATGTTGACGTTCGCTGCTGTTGCCTGCTGCTAGCAAACTGATTTGCTTGAGGAGAAACAGTCTCTTATATAGCCCGAAGAGTGCTTTCCCGGCTAACTAGGTACTCCATTCTGTCGTCCTTTTTAGGGAAAGGCAGCAAGCGACCAATCAAAAGTCGACATTTGCGTTTCGACAATGTTCAACAAGTTTCAATATTACAATAGTTTGAATAATTAGATTACAATTTTCTGCATTTGGACGGCTGCTTAAATGATTTTCCAATCGATTGCTGCAAAAATGACAGAAATCGGCTGGGTATCGGCTGTATTGAAATTGGGTCCCTGTAATTGTTGCCGTAAAACGTATTCTACGTCAAAAAAGCAATGATGTACATAATTTAAAATTCAAAATAATCGTCATTCAACATAACCATTTCATATTTGCGTTTAATCCGATACTGGCATTGAATACACCACCTGATACTTTCTGAACACTTTTGTAAAATCATATTACTTCAAATGTTCGGGAGACAATTGATAACTCATCTGAACTGTTCCCGAGCGTTTTAGAGATCTTGATGTAACCAAAAAGCTATTTAACCGGGTTATAGGAGCATACGCAGGCGGAAACACAACATGTATTTTCGAACTGCACAAATATCCAACAATTGCTCAATAAAAAGCTCCGTACATTACCCACACTGACTGATATCTAAAGCTGAATAATGACGCCATGTTAAAATTTGCCATTACTCTAGCCGAAAGGTCTCTTTCATTATCTCTATCTGAAGAAGTGACAGACTTTGCCGATATTGGCCACGCATGATCAGGGTTACCAATGTTCCAGTTTAAACTGGATTCCTCCAGTTTTTTTCAAGTGATCCAGACAAACAGTTTGTTCCCAAAATCTTCCAGTTTTTTCAGGCATTTGCCAGTTTTATCCAGGTTTGAAGTAGAATACTTTTTTCAGGAAGTTCGGCTACATAGGGATGTGAAATGAAAATCTAAAACCGAAAAAAGTAAAAAATATGTCCAATTTCAAATGATAATAAATCGGTTAGTTTTCAATGGATTTCCTTCGTTTTTGCAACAAAAAATTCGAAAATCTTCTAAGATTTCTACCAAATGCAGGAAATTGCAATTTTATCATTCGAACTATTGTACTATTGAAAATTGTCAAGCCTTGTCTAAACACAGAATTCGACCTTTGGTCGTTATACGATTGCTTTCCCAATCCGGTCGACAGAGTTAGAGACCTAGTAAATTGGGAATGCATTATTTGGCCTATTAGGGATGGGCGATACTGACAAAAGTATCCTTACTTTGGTATCGCGGCTCTACAATGAAACTGATATACTCGCGCTATCATTTCGATCCGAAAATGACACAAAATCTCGCCTACTGCCATCGATGTTGACGTTCGCTGCTGTTGCCTGCTGCTAGCAAACTGATTTGCTTGAGGAGAAACAGTCTCTTATATAGCCCGAAGAGTGCTTTCCCGGCTAACTAGGTACTCCATTCTGTCGTCCTTTTTAGGGAAAGGCAGCAAGCGACCAATCAAAAGTCGACATTTGCGTTTCGACAATGTTCAACAAGTTTCAATATTACAATAGTTTGAATAATTAGATTACAATTTTCTGCATTTGGACGGCTGCTTAAATGATTTTCCAATCGATTGCTGCAAAAATGACAGAAATCGGCTGGGTATCGGCTGTATTGAAATTGGGTCCCTGTAATTGTTGCCGTAAAACGTATTCTACGTCAAAAAAGCAATGATGTACATAATTTAAAATTCAAAATAATCGTCATTCAACATAACCATTTCATATTTGCGTTTAATCCGATACTGGCATTGAATACACCACCTGATACTTTCTGAACACTTTTGTAAAATCATATTACTTCAAATGTTCGGGAGACAATTGATAACTCATCTGAACTGTTCCCGAGCGTTTTAGAGATCTTGATGTAACCAAAAAGCTATTTAACCGGGTTATAGGAGCATACGCAGGCGGAAACACAACATGTATTTTCGAACTGCACAAATATCCAACAATTGCTCAATAAAAAGCTCCGTACATTACCCACACTGACTGATATCTAAAGCTGAATAATGACGCCATGTTAAAATTTGCCATTACTCTAGCCGAAAGGTCTCTTTCATTATCTCTATCTGAAGAAGTGACAGACTTTGCCGATATTGGCCACGCATGATCAGGGTTACCAATGTTCCAGTTTAAACTGGATTCCTCCAGTTTTTTTCAAGTGATCCAGACAAACAGTTTGTTCCCAAAATCTTCCAGTTTTTTCAGGCATTTGCCAGTTTTATCCAGGTTTGAAGTAGAATACTTTTTTCAGGAAGTTCGGCTACATAGGGATGTGAAATGAAAATCTAAAACCGAAAAAAGTAAAAAATATGTCCAATTTCAAATGATAATAAATCGGTTAGTTTTCAATGGATTTCCTTCGTTTTTGCAACAAAAAATTCGAAAATCTTCTAAGATTTCTACCAAATGCAGGAAATTGCAATTTTATCATTCGAACTATTGTACTATTGAAAATTGTCAAGCCTTGTCTAAACACAGAATTCGACCTTTGGTCGTTATACGATTGCTTTCCCAATCCGGTCGACAGAGTTAGAGACCTAGTAAATTGGGAATGCATTATTTGGCCTATTAGGGATGGGCGATACTGACAAAAGTATCCTTACTTTGGTATCGCGGCTCTACAATGAAACTGATATACTCGCGCTATCATTTCGATCCGAAAATGACACAAAAGCTTTTCAATTGAAAGCGACGGGTCAAAGCGTCACTATAACCTGAAAATTGTCAAATGAAAATGACTTTGTCAGGCTCTGATCGCGATACTTCAGTAAACTTCGATACTAGGTATCGCAATATCGGCTGAAGGAGTATCGATATTCGATGCTTCGATAGTATCGGTATCAAACCCACGATTTTTTTCAAAAAGCGTCGTTTAGAAAGTATCGATACCGATACTCATCTCTTGCGGTGAGTATCAATGCCAAAATTCTCAATACCGCGACCCCTAGTATCGATACCGTTGGTATCGATGCTAGTATCGCCCATCCCTATGGCCTATATAAGAGTCTTCATCAGATATTAAACAGACATTTCATCAGATATTAAATTAAACAACTGGAATTTGAAGAACACAAATGAATATTTGTAGAGTTAATATTTTCTCGTTTTGCGCTATAATCCAAAGTTCATTATCTTCATCTACATGCATACTCTGACTGTTATTACGTGTTTGCGCCGCTTAGTGTTTGGCTACGGTTATGCAGTACGCAAATGACGACGCGATGCGATTCGGCAAGACGAAATGTGTTGAAATGTATAGCTCTACTCCGCCGTAAAAAGAGCTGTACATTTCACCAAGGTAAGGCGAATCGCATCGCGCCGTCATTCGCGTTCTGCATAACCGTAGCCTTTGTTCCGTTCCTGTTTAATGATGTCGTATTAAATGTGCATATTACAATTCGGTAGCACTTCAACTTCTCATTGGCGCAAAATTTTAAAAATATCTAATAAACTTCATTCAAAATATCAAACGAAGAGAAATTACAATACTGCCAATAAACGGTCAAAGTTTATTAACTAGAAAAAATGACTAACACGCAAGCAGCCAGGTTACCTGTCTTGTAAAAGTATTCTACTTCAACCTTGCGGTCGTGGCTTTGCACACAACCCTCCTGTGATTTTTTATTCACTCAAGCTCCGATTGGTTTTCGGAAATATTTTTAAAACGGAAATTTTGTAGATTGATAAATTATTATGACAATTTTTAACACAGGGTGGCGAAAACATTTTCAAAATAAAATTCCCTGATTTTCCCTGAAATTTAACATCAGTTTCCCTAATATTTTTTAGCATTCGGCACAAAAAAGTACAACGTAGATCAACGCAAATCCGAAATCACAGTGAATACAGTATTCAATCGGATATGAAACCCAACAGTAGATGTCCCGAATTAATCTTTTGCGCTGAAAGAGTCAGTTTTTGCACTAAAAAGCCGCTCAAAAAAAATCGCGTCATGATTTGAAAAATTTTCCCTGAATATTTGTCAGTTCCCTGATTTTCCTGATCGAAAATGGTATTTCCTGGAATTCCTTGATTTTTCAGGTTTTTCTAGGTTTTCGACAACCTGTAACAGCATTTTCAGTATACCATCTTCTCGCACGAAACATGGTCAAATAAAAGACGGCATGACATGGTTGAGATAAAACCAAACAAATAGATTTTACCAGACCATAAAAAAAAATCTTCTATTTATTTTCTGTTGCGTAGCAGTTAAAAAAATGTTAGAGGACTTAAATACCAAAAGATAGCGAAGTCAGAAATAATTGAAATTTAAACTTCACTGATGTAACGGAAGGAAATGTTGCGTTAATACTTTCGTTAAATATAAAAGAAATTGGAAAAGCTCTAAATCTTAATTTTGAGATAAATTGATTGCGTAATTTTAAATTTTGTTGCTGTTAGAGGGAATTTGTTAGTCCATAATTTTAACAAAATGTAACAAAACAAGACAGTTCTGATTAAAATGAGTATTTTTTTGCGAAGAGTTAAAGAGATATTATCCAAAACTGACACTGGATTCAATCCCCGTAACAGAAAAGCTCCTTCACAATCTTTTTTTCCTTTTTTCTAAATTTATTTGGGATCCAGGTTTTTCCAGTTTTTTCTTCAGCCTTATTCCAGTTAAACCGAAAATTTTATTGGCAACTCTGCGCATGATACAAATTCAATCGTTTATTCTTTTTAGATTCTGAATAACTGTCACTCTTTATCTTTTTAATTTAAGACCCTGACAACTATCTGCAACTCGTTTGAAAATGTTTTGTTTAGACTTTGTAAAAGATCTTATGTAAAAAAATATCATTGATCATCACCTGGGAGGGAGAAACGAATACTACACTCAAAACAAGGAACACGCACATGTGTCGTTTTCTGATAGCGTCTAACTATCTTCTTGCTGTAACGCATGCATGACTCATACGAAGTTTTTATTTAGTAACATCCGGAATACGGAATGTAAATTTTACATACTAATTTTTCGAGTCTGTGTTTTTTTCAATTTGCCGTTGTATAAAAGTTTTTTCAGAGTTTTGAATTCGACTATAATGCAGTGTGTTTGAAATTGTAACCAAAGCCTTAAATCCAGAGAAGCGCAAGTTTAATAATCGAAGTACGCTAGCATGATTATCATTTAAAGCTTATGATGTTTATTATTTTACGTAAAAACAAACCAACATGTTTTGTAAAACCATTATCTATTTGTTATTTATTATCTATCTATTATCTTTTTGTTATTTTGGTTTTGAGAAAATGATATTACTGAAAATTCTATTTACAATTTGCGCAATAACTAATAATCAGTTTTCTTAAACCTTAATTGTTTTTATAAATTTTTCATACTTTATTGTACATATATTTGCAGAATAAGATCACAAAACAAAAGACCACGGGAGACCACGGGAGAGTAGAAGGGTATAAAATGGTTCAAAATATGACCACGTAGTTTAGGAATGGTCCCAAATGCATTTTATTATTTTTGGTGTCGCAGAAACTCACAGGGCATATTTTTTTAGGACAAAATTATTTTCTACAACCATACCAGAGGCACTAGTTATGCTAGTCAAACAAACCGATTTAGCTAAAAAAATATTTTAATCTGCAATTGGGCACTCTGTGGGTAATTAAAATATTTTTATAATCGAAACAGTTGGTTTGATTGGCATAGTGCCTTTGGCAAAGTTGTAGATAAAAATATTGTCCTTCCAAAAACAAACATGTTGTAAATTTTTTTTTAAATATAAATTTTTTTTTTATTTCTTCATCGCTTCGGTAATTTTATTGTAATTTTTATATAAGAAAATAAGATTTTTGAAAATAAGCTTTTTTATGTTAATTTTAATGTTTCTTTTACATTAAAAATAATGAATTTTTTTGAGTTTTTTTTATCGGAAAGATAAAATTACTATCTAAAACTTTTCCAGAGACGTCACACTGATCAAAAAACTTTTGGCTATGAAAATATTTATAATCACAATAATCCTCCCAAAATAGCATTTTAAATAGCTTCTCAGCCTATAGAAACGTTTATGCAAAGTTTAAGCCAAATCTAAAATGACAAAAAATATTGAAACTGGGACATTTTTTGTGGAACTGCTCAGTTAAAAAGTAATTTTAAGTTTTTAAAAAAATGTGCAAACATATTGAAAACTTCAAAGTTTACAGAATAGTTAACTTAAATTTTGTTTTCCTCGAATTGATAAAGATGTCACTTAGTCTAGTCTGACTAAACGGTGTGAAAAAAAATTCAATAACACTGGTCGACAAAAGTGAAAAAAAAGTTGCCCTAAAGCTCAAAATTGTTGCCCTCCAAAGGTTTTACAGCTTTTTAACCGTTTCTGTGAATTTTGCTGCTTTTAGAGAATGCAGAAATGCATCAGAAGGCCGCCGAGGAATTGCTTATCGGATTCGTCGCTTTTACGTTTGCATAGGGAAAAACTATTTGGAAAAGTTATCTTTGCTAGGGACAACAAAACTCACAGGAATGGTTGAAAACCTACCTACCATCTCTTTTTTTTTTAGCTCGAGCTCTAGGACAAAACTTGGATTTTGAATGATGAAACTGCTATGAAAGAAGAATTACTATTTTAAACATAGTTGCATTCGAACCAAAAGAATCAGTTCAGAAGTTTATTAAATTATTATTTACAAAGACATTTCGAGTTTGACCTTTATATCATTTGTATCTATCGCGCTACTATTACCTGCAATATAATCTGTATAAATGAATGCATCAAGATTTTAGTTTGTAACATTTTTGATTTTCTCGTCATTGCCGGATTATCGATATCTGAATACCTACGTTACTCTTCGTCGACCAGGTAAGCACCCTGCGATCAGCTGCTGAAGGGTACTTCGTTAGCGTACGCTCCAACGTTTCAAATCATTGTAATGCTATGTTTCAGAAACATTTATTTTATTTTTCGAAATTTCGCGAAATTTAGAGACCAATTTCGTTTCGTCTCGAGAACTCGAAATCCACCTTGATTTCGTTTCGACTAATTTGGCGAAACCGAAATTAAGGGTTAATTTCGTTTCGTTTCGTTTCGACACCAGAAAAGCCAACCGGAAAAGTTTAGGATAAACCCCAGTTGGGAAAATGAATTTTTATCGATCCCCGGAAACTCGGTGGAAACGGAACGCAGCGGGAGTCAGTACAACTTGGATAATACGTTTAGCTTTATTTTCCACAGCTTGTAGAACCAGCCGAACAACTTAAACCAATACCAGTAGTAAACGATACGATGGAGTCCTTCTTCGGTAGTCACGACTCAACACAACATACTTCAGCTGCTGCTTTAAGAAAATGGCATTCTTCAGTGATTCCTTGATGTTTTTTAGCGACTGGTCCGCTGCTTCAATCGCTTCGATGGCGCTGATGGTGTAATCATGCCGTAACATTTTCCCTGTAGATCCTGCTACAGCTGGTACACTTTTCCCCGACGGTCAACAATCAACGGAATCACCTTCCGTACATGATCCTGTTTACGGTGGAATGGCAAACTCGGTTTGTTGTGCATTTTCTCCGATATTTTTCCGGAGGTTTTTTTACTTTAACCTGTAACTCCGGGTCATTAACATAACGTACCTGCCGAATATGGTTAATATGGGCAATGCACACCAGCAGTACACCCGTGCTAGTTGGCATGAAATAAATCCCAGTGTGGTATCTACCTCCACGTGGTACCGACTGGGATACAAGCAACCAAGTGAAGATCGGTGAACCGGTGGGAGCTTGGTCGTATGCTGACAGGAAAGGGGGAGCTGTTCTCCTTGGAGAGCAACTTGCCTGAGCGTCTGTTCCCCAGGATAGCGGCGGCTCAAACAGCGACTGATTCGGAGCGGACGGCTGAACTACGGAATGCGGTGTCACGCCAGCTACACCCAAGACGGCAGCCCCATCGCGAAACTAGGCATCGTAGCCCTAGTAAGGAAGCATGCTGAAATAAACATACTACGAACAATCCAGAGGATGATACCTGCCGAATATGACTGAAGACAATTTGACACAGTATGTAATTTTAGCCAGTAATTGAAAGAAATCATGGTTCGTACGGTTAAATTACCGTATGTTGAATCAAACAAAACAATTGTTTTTACCAAAAAATACTTTATTATTTCTGAAGAATTTATCGTGAAGTTATATTTTCTATTTTGCCACCCGCGAATTTTAAACTTTTTTGCCACGAATTACTACTGTCCCCATTAATAATATATCAATTGAAATAGCAAAATCAACTCATTTGAAACAACACTGGAATATAGTGAGAAGCTCTATGCAGGAAGAAACGTATTATAATTCTTTAAATGTTACAAATTGTTAAGAGGAATTCTGTAACAGAGCAGTTCCACAAAAAATGTCTCAGTTTTAATATTTTTTTAAATTTTTATTTTTGATTTGTCTGAAACTTTGCATAGACGTTTCTATAGTCAAAAGATGTCATTTTGTGCTATTGGTTCAATTTTTGTTAACACGTCTCTTTTGCGAGAACCTATTGAAAATTGCTATTCTAGGAAGGTATTGATGATTACAAATATTTTTTAGAGCCAAAACGTTTGAACGATGTGACGTCTTCGACAGAGTTGTAGATAATAGTTTGGTCTTTCCAAAAAAATATAGACTCTAAAAAATTTCTTTTAAAGTTCAAACAAAAATTTAAAAATGTATTGTCTAAAACAGCTCTAAGATCAAAATTTCCTTCACTTTATTTTCGAACAAACTAAATATACTAACTTTAACATATAACATTAAATAATATGCAAAATCATTCGAAACTAGCTGACCCGGCAAACTTCGTCTCGCCCATTTTTGTGTTTAATTTATTAATTTTAAACATCCCAAATTTATTGGCTCCTTGCGATTTGTTTATACACTGTAAATAAAAATCACGTCGAAGCAAAGTGATTTGCTGTTGAATTCGCACTAATTGCCTAACATTTCAGAGTTGAATGGAAATCTTTCGAAATATATTAATGCAAAGAACGATGAAATCAATAGCAAATCACTTTATTTACTGTTGTTATGTTCATCTTTGTTGATATGCTTACGTTTGAGATACGGAAATTCGGTCAATTGGATAATTATATAAATTCACAATAAATTCAAGAGACTTCTTTTTATTTTAGATTTTTCATTTTTATTTTATTTTAGATTTTTATTTAAAAATAAGATTATCCTACAGATGATCCTTGTCACTGTATCGATGCAATCGCTTTCAGGATCTGTAAAAGAGTCGTTTTATTGTTATTTTAATTCAAAAGATTCAATAAAACTTACGCTCAAATAAATTTTTGATCTCTGGCTAAATATGCTGCTGGCGCTGTTCGCCATCGTCACTATTTTTGTTTCGCCTCATGGTTTTGACGTTTGTCAATTGGAATTGCAGCTGTAATTCAATTGATTTAAACAGTGGTGATAATACGAGAGATATTCATTATAATACGATGGTGATTTCCATCAACCAGTTTTCAACGCGAGATCATTTCATTGGAAAGTGGAAATCATCGAGAAATCAACACTAAATCACTTCAACTTGCAGTTCGATGTGACGAATTGAGTCAAGTGCAAAAACACTTTAAGTAATCGTGACATTTTTTCTTAGTGTAGTCTGCAAATGCACGACTAACCGGCCATAGGATATGATCAAAGTCAAAAGGCAAATCGTTTGAAATGATTGGTTTCATCAGAATGACAACATCCTCGACTTTTGGCTTCTGTACATCTCCTCTATTCTAAAAATATTCATATTGAGTGATATTCGATCGTTATCAGCTGTTTTTCTGGCATCAATCTGACACCGGAAATACCCATATTGGGTGGTGTTCAGTAATTTTGTTGTTTTCCAGAAACTGAAAGTGGTCATCTTTGAATCCTAAATAGTGTCCAGAGACAATGCTTGACTTCAATGCATCATCTCGATTACGGAAATATCCATATTAAGTAATACTCAGTCTTTTTCGGCTGTTTTCCGAAACCGGATGTCGCCATATTGGATATCAAAATGGCATTCGGAGACCAGATCTGGACCCTGAGCGTCATTCTGATTTAAGAAACTCCCATATTGGGTGTTATTTGGTCATTTTAGGCTGTTTTCCAGGAACCAAAAGTCGTCATCTTACAATTCATAATGGTGTCTGTGGTAAATTTTTAGCTTCTGATTTATCTCTGTGGTAAATTTTAATGGTGTCTGTGGTAAATTTTTAGCTTCTGATTTATCTCTGTGGTAAATTTTTAGCTTCTGATTTATTGGTCATTATCGGCTGTTTTCCAGACACCGGAAGTTGCCTTCTTAGAATTCAAAATGATGTCTGTGATCGATTTCTAGCTTTTGTGCATCATTCTGGTTCCGGAGGTACTCATATTGGATGTTTGATTTCTATAAGCGCCCACCCACCCAGAAGTGGGGGGAGGGGTGTTAAACCATCATTGAAATATTTTTTGCCCCCAAAAACCTCCACATGCTAAATTTGGTTCCATTTACTCGATTAGTTCTGGAGTTGTAGAAAAAAATGAGTTTCATTTGTAGGAAACCACCTGCCAAATTTGGTTCCATTTACTTAGTTCTCGAGATGTGCAGAATTTTGGGTTTCATTTGTATGGGATCCCTCCCTTATAGAAGAGGGAGGGATGTTAAATGATTATGAGCATATTTGTTATCCCTAAAAATATTCACCTGCCGAATTTGGTTCCATTCACTTGGTTAGTTCTCGAGATGTGCATAAATTTGTGTTTAATTTGTATGTAACCCCTCCCTTCCAGAAGAGGGAGGGGTGTCGAACCAATATGGACATATTTGTTACCCCTAAAGACATCCATATGTAAAATTTAGTTCCATTTGCTTGGTTAGTTTTCAGGATGTGCAAAAATTTGGGTTTCATTTGTATGGGACCCTCCCTTCCAGAAAAGGGAGGGGTCTCTTAGTCACCTTTCTCGGCCCCTAAAACTTCTATATACAAAATTTCACGCCGATCGGTTCAGTAGTTTCTAAGCCTATATGGATCAGACAAACAGACAGAGCTGCATTTTTATATGTTAAGATAGTTCAACCGATTACCGTGACGGTAGCCACCAGTCGAGCGTACTTCTATTTGTATACTGTCGAGATTCTCCTGTTATGAATTGCTGTCATGTTATTGTTGTTCATCTCGCCTTCTGCGATCTCATTTCTTCGTTGCATGGAAATTCTATTTTCGTGAATTCTAACATTTTCCTTTGAATTTTCCTAGTTTTCTCGCCGTAACAATTTGCCTTGGACAAAGACGAACACAACAAAACAAAGCGAGCTCAAATCGGACGCTCCGTTGTATAGTTATGGGCGGTCGCACATATATGTAACTTGATTTTATAGATAAGAAGATGCAAACAATGATAACAATCAATATTTGGTTGTTTGGCCCGAATCAGCACAAGAAAAGGGCAAACTGTCCATTGCCAGTGCCAGTGCCAACGCGTCAAATGTATGGTAGCTGACAGCGATACCATTCACGTGGTTTTTGACTAGACAATTTGAACCGGCAAAAACTCGCGCATTTTATGGATCCTATTACAGACGACGAGGCGAGCGACTAGTTACTCACCTGACCAATTTTGGTGTTACAGATGGTGAGTCGGCTGGATTATGGACAAGTAGCTCGTTTGCGAAACTGCTCGACTCGTTCGTGACTTAGATGTCACTAACCAAGTTTCACTCGCGTTCTCTAATACAACGGGCCCTTTTACAGAAGACGAGGCGAACAAGATATTGTTGATGTCCGGTTTTGTTTGGTTGTGCTTTCTTCTTTTTGTCATCTATTTTATATTCCAGAGCTGTTTTCTTAATATGTGTTCATAATAGTTGATTCTCGCTATCCTAATTTTATTATTTATCGTACCGTCCAACCAATTAAGTGCTACGTGAGCATCGTTGTCCTGTTCATTTGCTTTCTGCTCCATACCCATTAATCTTCCCTCAACCCACGATTCATTTGGTTGGCTTTGAGTTACCTCACATCTTTCCAAACTATTTTGATTGGGGCTATTGTTTTGTCCGCTTCCTTTTAGTTCTTCTTTGCTCAAGCTTCTCAACGTCAACAGCTTATCGTTTTCCAGGTTCCGCAGCAATCTCTTCGTTCCGCAGCAAGCAATCTTGCCAGCCTCTTGCTCGCTGTTTAGTCATCGGAGTATCCCAATATGCATGGAAGTTGTGTTGCGCCTACATGAACTAACCTCAGTTCCGGAAGAAATTCTTGAACAGATTGCAGCACATGATGCAGCAAGAGAATGAACGGTTGTGGGCTCAGAGGGCAGCCTTGCTTTATGCCTCTATTTTTCTTAGAGATACCAGTTCTCTGCCCAAACCACTGAATAGACGTTGTCTCCTTCAAGCATCCTGTTACTATTTTCTTGATAAGTGCCTTCGAAACGTCCATATCGGACAAGATTGCCGCCGCCTTCGAGGTATTTACCCTGTCGAATGCCTGTTTTGAGTCAAGGGACACAAAAACTATCTTCTTCCCTTTTCCCCCTTTTACGTCAATAATACGCTGCAACCCGATTATTTGGTCTGGGGCTCTGTGCTTATGTTGAAGGGCCATTTGGTAAGACAGAAGATGCGAAACCTGCTGTCTTAGCATGTTGAGTAACAGTTAGTGTATAATTTATATGTGCTCGTGCAAAGTGTGATACACCTGTAGTACTCTACATTTTTGGATGCGAAACCTTCGGGATCGGCACTTGAACGGCTTCATTCCATTCTTTGGAAACTATGTTTGTCTTAAAATTTTGTTCTCTTGGAGAAATTCGTTTCGTAATTATCTAGTCCTGGAGCACTTTTCTGTGCTGTCGGCACCGGTTCTGCTTCTCGATAATCATTTTCCACTTCATGTTGCGTGTTTATGTCATGTTGAACATTCGTGAGAGGGGAGTTTCCTGCGCCTTCTTTGTCAGTTTATTTCTTTTGTATCGTTTAATATATCTAACGTTTGGGTCATTTGCTCGTTGCTGTTTTAAAAACCATCCACCTTTCGTTGGAGTGCTGCTCATAAGCTTTACGCTTCTCTATCCTTGCTTCCGCCACTGCCTTTTTCAACACCGCGTTATTTCTCTCTGCTAGACTCTTTTGGTGAGCCATCATGTACTTTCTTGATGCTGTCTTCCTTCTTGGGGTAAAAGGTGATGATAGTATGGTTAATATCGCGTTCCGCTACCGCAGGTATTTCTTTCCACTTGCTTTGAATATTCATTGTCCCCTTTTATTCCACTGTAGTTTCTTAGTTTCTTGTCAATGCTAACGAACGTTGGAAACGTTTTCTTTTCTCTTCATCCACTCTCATATCTTCCACATTATACCTTCTTTTTCTGGTATTGTCACCTGCCATGTTGTTGGTATATCGCTGTCTACCACGGGTTAAATTTTCGGGAGTTGAATTTCTTTTCATGATAAACCCATTAAATCATTTTAAGGCCACTCCGGAGCTGCAGGTGAAAGAAGGCCTTTATCCAGGGAATCTTCATGAAGTTTATTTCGGTCATTATTATATGATCTAGCTGTGATAGACTTCTGCCATTAGTCCATGTTACCTTTACTGAAGGCGACTATCTGAGAGTTAAACAATTTTTTCAACCGGAGACCATGCATGAAATCTTTCAGTTGCTGGCTATTTTCATTACAAATATTATGGTGGAGGTTTTTCCCAATGTACTGTCTGTCCTCATCCACTAGGTCTTGAGCACCAATGGTGCTTATTACGGGAGTCACATCACGGTGAAATATATTTCACTCTCACGCTCACTTCACTTTTTTAGACCTATTCCCGATTCCACCTCAAGTGAGGTGACAAAAATCACCTCCGTGGAGTGAGATTGACAGTGAAGTGAAATTGAGAATAGGACAAGTGAAATGAGATTGTCTCCCAGCTCAAAAATGTCTAAGTCCCAGAAAGTCGTTTTTTCCCGTTTTTTTAGATAACACCAGATCTTGACGTGTTCTGCATTTCTAAGACATTCGGCATCAAAAAAATGTTTTTTTTCGGTATCGAAAATTTCCTGAACTAGTTTGCATTTTCTTCATCGAGCAAAAAATCGAAAATTTGAGGCACGGATGAAATTCTGATTCGTTTCGTTACTGAAGAATAAATCCAATATTTACCATTAGATCACAAATCAATCAACTTTAAGACTTATGGCATCTTCGTGGAATCATTTCACCGTTCAAAATGGTCGTAAAATAATTCCACGCGAAACGTCGCTTTTTCCGTTCTCACTTCACTAAAATGACACTCATAATCTGGGTTATTATCCGCGGCAGATGTCACTTTGCGACGTTTTTCTCACTCACGTGAGTCCCGTAATAGGATTTTGTTCACTTCACTCTGATTTCACCGTGAAGTGACTCCCGTAATAAGCACCAATGTGTGCGTTTATATCTCCAGCAATAACTACATTATCCCTTAAGTGCCTAAACAAACCAATCAAAAACCTAGCGATAGAGCTAAAGTCTTCACTTCCCCTTTTGAGTTTCACTTCTTATATAAGTCGAAATAAAAAGCACTTCTACGCCACACGTCTCTCCCAGATAGGAACATGATTAATCGCTGATTCGTCTGGATTGACCTTCCTTATACACCTTTTTGGCCACCAGAATTGCGGTTCCACCTCCGATGCGGTCCCTGTCTTCCTTGTTCGAATTGGTGTTGAACCATATATAATATTTTGACTCTAGAGAGCATTGAGCTAAACGTGTTTCCAGAAAAGCAACTATTAAAAAAAACCTTTCATGGCGAATATATTTTTTTGGTGTTATTTTTTTCGGGACCCTCTACCATTCCAGCTCACAAGATGAAATGATAAGCCAGCTCTGCCAATCCTTGTGAGTTACTCCAACAGCTCATAGCCGAGGTGTCAGTCAACTGCGAGACATTCGTGCTCAGATTTTTTTGCCTGTTTGTTATACGACTGGCGGGCATCTGTATTTGTGATTCACTTGCAGAATTTTGCGCAGCTATTCATAAGTAAAAATACCAGAAAAATAAATCTGCGTGCTTTTATATGCAAAATATATAAAATTATTGAAATTTTTGTCATATTTTCAAATTGAATTTACTCAATTTCAAAAAATAACATATTTTCAAAAATTCCTTCATTTATAGAGTCAAGTATGCTCTTCAACATGAAACGAAGCGATATTTTTTATGTTTGCCCAAAAAAGAATGACAAACAAATGAAAAACGCATGGTTTTTGATGAAAAACAATAATAACTTTGAGTAGAATTGAGATATTTACGATATCAGCATTGCAAATTGTATCTCTTAAAAAGCTCTAAAAGACATTGAAGACAGTTTTAAGGTGAAACTTGAAATAAAGAAGTTAGAGCGCAAAATGTGTTTTTTCAATATAGGGTAGAGAACATATTCTAAGCAGCTTTAGGAACCGCCTGTGTATTTAGACGAAATACTCGAAATGTGTTGGGTGATACTCAAACAGTAGTATATCAATCTGTTCTCTATCGTTTCCTCTGTCAGAACTCGTTTTCAGATTGTAAAACTAAAGCACGTATTACACGAAGCAAATATTTGCTATTTTTGGTACGGATTTTATTTTGTGCAAACAAAATTCGTACCAAAAATAGCAAATATTCGCTTCGTCTAATACCTGCTTAAGTTAGCAAACTTTAACAATCATCAACCAAAGTTACCAATCGAGGGACACTATTCCAATCACCCCGAACCTATTTTAAGCAGTTTCCATCTGTTTTGCAGGCGTTTTTTTTTTTCAGCACCCGAAGTGGCTCCTGAATGGCTGCAATATAGGTCGATTTGTTTCAATTGCAATTGTTCACAGATTTCTTTGTGATTAACGGTATTTTTTATATTCGTAAGACAGCTAGAAAATCAAAGTTTTCGTTTCCATCATTGAAATTGTCGATATTGATCAAAATACAGGAGTTTGAGGGCTGTTTTCTTCGACTGATTAAAATAGGCGCTACTGCTTAAGCCGTTCCTTACCCTAAATCGGTTGTTTTCAAAGATAGAGAAAAACTTTATTTTACAAAGTTACTTAAAATTATTGGAGCTATAACATTGTAGAACAAGTTTTTCTTCTATTTACAAAGATAAAAAGTTAGATACTTGATTGCATCGAAAATTTTGGTCACTCTAATTTTTGATAATTTTTCAATAAGCGCTTTATCATATGTAACAACTTCGTAGAAGAAAGTTTTTCTCTTAACCATTGCTATAGAGCTCTAGACCTAAATTTCCCCCTAAACTTGGTTTCTGGACCATTGTGCAGTGGTTGCTATACCTTTCTAAGAAAAACTTAGCAAGTATTTGTAGGTTCAAAGCGAAATATAACATACAGTAAGGTCTTTTTTTAGGAACCGCCTGTGTATTTAGACGAAATACTCGAAATGTGTTGGGTGATACTCAAACAGTAGTATATCAATCTGTTCTCTATCGTTTCCTCTGTCAGAACTCGTTTTCAGATTGTAAAACTAAAGCACGTATTACACGAAGCAAATATTTGCTATTTTTGGTACGGATTTTATTTTGTGCAAACAAAATTCGTACCAAAAATAGCAAATATTCGCTTCGTCTAATACCTGCTTAAGTTAGCAAACTTTAACAATCATCAACCAAAGTTACCAATCGAGGGACACTATTCCAATCACCCCGAACCTATTTTAAGCAGTTTCCATCTGTTTTGCAGGCGTTTTTTTTTTTCAGCACCCGAAGTGGCTCCTGAATGGCTGCAATATAGGTCGATTTGTTTCAATTGCAATTGTTCACAGATTTCTTTGTGATTAACGGTATTTTTTATATTCGTAAGACAGCTAGAAAATCAAAGTTTTCGTTTCCATCATTGAAATTGTCGATATTGATCAAAATACAGGAGTTTGAGGGCTGTTTTCTTCGACTGATTAAAATAGGCGCTACTGCTTAAGCCGTTCCTTACCCTAAATCGGTTGTTTTCAAAGATAGAGAAAAACTTTATTTTACAAAGTTACTTAAAATTATTGGAGCTATAACATTGTAGAACAAGTTTTTCTTCTATTTACAAAGATAAAAAGTTAGATACTTGATTGCATCGAAAATTTTGGTCACTCTAATTTTTGATAATTTTTCAATAAGCGCTTTATCATATGTAACAACTTCGTAGAAGAAAGTTTTTCTCTTAACCATTGCTATAGAGCTCTAGACCTAAATTTCCCCCTAAACTTGGTTTCTGGACCATTGTGCAGTGGTTGCTATACCTTTCTAAGAAAAACTTAGCAAGTATTTGTAGGTTCAAAGCGAAATATAACATACAGTAAGGTCTTTTTTTACACGGAGGATGCGTTCCAAATTTGAATGGGTCCACATAAAATAGACTTTTTTGAATGGCAAATATAACGAAGAAAACCGTCCTAAAAAATTTGAACCTCGTTTGAATATGATAGTTGTCAATCTAGAGACCAAAATGCAATATGTTAAATTTTGAGTATTCACACCAAAATTTGTGATTTTTTTTAAACTGATATATGATCACTCGTGGTCTAAAAATGAGGTCGATATATTGTACCGTTTTTGAGTAATGGAGGAAAACAACCCGCGTAAAAAAAGACCTTACTGTATATGCAGGGTGGCTTTTTTTGCGTTTACTCATGGCGAGGGCCCATGCGATGCAATTGGTGGCACATTAAAACAAATGGTAAGAAACGCAAGTTTATCTAAAGATAATGAATATCCTTTTACAAACGCGAAAGAATTATATGATTGCGCTAAGCAGAAAAGTAATGATCACAAATAATAAAAACCTAAATTAATCCACCTAGCGGTCAGACCCAGCTTTTCTCATTCAACCTTATTATTTGTTTAAATAGATTTACACGAACACTTCAATTTTCAGAAAAAAAAGACACCTTGATAATATTTGCTGGATTTATTTATCACTCTAAATAACAAATTTTTAGTAGCCAACAGTGAAACTATACCGAACATTTAAAACATAACGTTTTAACATATATGAACATACCTTAACACATGCAAATAACATGAATTAAATATGATTCAAATATATGACGCGATTATTTTTTTGATCGTGGAATAATCGAATCGTCACTGTACTCATATTTAGGTTGGACTCGATTATATATCATTCGATTAAATATCATTTTAGATTCGATTATTTATAATAGGATTTTTTTTTCTATTTCAAATATAACTGTCTTTTCACAACTTTTGAGCCATGTGTTCATTTGTTTAATCATAATAACTCATCAGTTAGCTCTTAACTATCCCGTTCATCTGATATCAGTATTGTTCAAATCGGTTGTGTTGTTTCTGTGATATTGAAGTTTCGTGATTTTCATATTTTAATACATTACAGACGAAGTTACAGTCCGATTACAGTTAAATTCAAAAGGGTGTTATGAAGCAGCTAGACCTTTCATTTGACACCAATTTTGTGGAAATCGGTTTAGCCAGCTCTGAGAAAAGTGAGTGAGTTTAAGTAGTCTTCGGAATATGTTTCTTTTCATAGCTGGATTTCACATTTTAAACATAACAGGTAAGGGGCCATCCACATACCACGTGGACAGATTTTTAGATTTTTAACGATTTTGCCCCCCCCGTGGACAAATGCCCAAATAAATTCTTTTTTTTTTTGTAGGGACCGTGAACATTACATAACCCCCCCCCTCCTCCCCCCCAAAGCTGTCCACGTGGTATGTGGGCCCCTAAAGTAAAAGTCCGATTGCAAAAAAAATCAATAGTGTCTTATGGGGCAACTAGACCTTCCATATGACACTGATTTTATGGAAATTGGTCCAGCCATCTCTGAGAAACATGAGTGAGATTAAACAGTCTCCAGAACACGTTTCTTTCCATAACTTTTGAATCACATGTCCAATCTCTATAAAATTAAGGGTCTTTCGGGTAGCCCGTTCATTTAAAACCAATTTTGTTGGAATCGGTTGTGTAGTTTCTGATAACAAACATTGTGATTTTCACATTTTGATAAATAACATACAAACTAAAAATCCGATTACAATATAATTCAATAGGGTTTTATGGAGCAACTAGACTTTTCTTTTGAGAATAATTTAATGAAAATCGGTCCAGCCATCTCTGAGAAAAGTGAATGAGAATAAAATGTTGCACATATACACACACATACTCATGCACATACACATACAGAAAATGCTCAGCTCGTCGAACCGAGTCGAGTGATACATGCCATTCGGCCCTTTGAAGCACTTTTAAACCTTCGGTTTTGAAAGTGATCACCGTACACAAAAGTATATCGTTTTGCCTTTCTCCTAAAACGGTATAGCAATCACTGGCAAAACTGAAAGTATAAAAGTGCTCCAAAGGGTCGAATGACATATATCACTCGACTCAGTTCGACGAGCTGAGCATTTTCTGTATGTGTATGTGCGTGAGTATCTCAATCCGCACGAGAGTCACAAATGAAATAAGGCTTTGGTCTCAATATTGTCCCCCAAACGTTTTACAAAAAATGGGGCAACAGTTTTTGTAATTGAGTAACTATTACTTTTCATAGAAAAACTTGGGTGTATTTCTCACAAAAGTCACTAAAGTTTTTATTAAAAAACAATTTTTTTCAATTTTTGTCTCTGTGACAATTGAATTAGAATTTACAAGTTTTTCTCTAAAGAATCACAGACCAAATTACTTTACTTTGGAAGCAAGGGTATTTATTTCATTTAGTAGTCACGGTGATAAATGAAAAACAAAAGACATGTTGTACAGAGAAATAGTTTTTCCTGTTAGTCACTATGACTTTCGAGAGGAAATATACAACAACAGTTTTGTTTGAAAGAAGGTATGACCTTTCGAAAAACTTATAAGTTATTAGCATTGTCAGTGATTTTGGTAATCATCTCTTTTGGTTTGAGCTGAATATCAGGAAAAGTGAACATCAAGCTTTGATCGACAAATATCACTGTTTGATCACCGTTACTTTTGTCAGGAAATATATGTCAAATGTTGTTTTAGAATATGTGATCTTTAAAAAGAATATATCTTATTAACATTGTCACATGAATTTATGTAATTGTCTCTTCTCGATCAAATAACAAAGAAAACATTACTTCAATATTGGCTCACAAGAGTCTCCGTATCAATTGATCTTTATTAAATAAGCTATGATCATTATAGAAAAGAATGAATCTTTTTTTTCAACGGTCACCAAAAATAATTGGTGACGAATTCCTATAGTTTTTTAATTCATCAAGATGGAGGTGTTAATTACTAGAAGTGGTAAAAATATATATAATAAAAAAAATATCGCATAATATAATTTATACATTTTCCTCGTAAACTTCATATATTTTGTAACAACATTATAACAGGGGTTGCATTAAAACAGGCATATGATTAAAAAGAGGAATGAATATAACATTTTTGTGTTTCTGAAATATTTAAAATTTCCGAATATTATTCAAAACCTAATTTTTCTGAAGGCGCATGAAAATTTTAAGGGGTAGGCGATATACTTTCACCATAAAAATGGAATTGTATTTGGAAAACACTTTTGGCATTTATCGCAATTCTTGTGTGTTATCACTTTATATGTACATATTCAGTCATTTCTAATTTCCATCAGCGAAATAAAAAGAATCTAAAATAGTAATGGGACTTAGACACGAATGAAATAGTTTATTCTGGAACTTTGTCACGAAAAATATTCATGAATGTATTGATGCACAGACGACTCGCGGTGACAATTTCCAACGAAAGAAACGTTTCTGGTTTCTCCTATAAACATCACCAAGTTGTTAATACGAAAAAGCAGAACATTCTAACAAACCACTTTGTGACAATTACCAAAAGTTTGTATAAGGCTGTAAGCCTCGCCTTTTCGACGCTTTTTCAGCATTCCTGACCATTTACAGAAAATATTCTTCGTACGAATATGAATTTTCTTTTAAAGGTCACCAACATGCCGAAAGGTCTGGTTGTTCCATAAGACCATATTAAATTTTATTGTGATCGGATTTTTAATCTAGAGGTTATGTATCAAAATGTAAAAATCATGAAACATCATTATCTCAGAAACTACACAACCGTTTTGAACAAAATTGGTTTCAAATGAACGAGCTACCTGAAATACCCCTAACTTTTGAATTTTATAAAGATTGAACTTGTGTTTCAAAAGTAATGAAAAGAAACGTGTTCTGAAGACTGTTTAATCTCACTCATGTTTCTCAGAGATAGTTGAACCGATTTTCATTAAATCAGTGTCAAGCGGAAGGTCTAGTTGCCCCATAAAACCCTATTGATTTGTTTTGCAATCGGACTATTACCTTGCCTGCTATGTTTAAAAATGTGAAATCCAGCTATGAAAGGGAACATATCCGAGGACTACTTGAACTCACTCACTTTTCTCAGAGATGGCTGACCCGATTTCCACAGAATTAGTGTAAAATGAAAGATCTAGCTGTCTCATAAGACCCTATTGATTTGTATTGTGATCGGACTGTAACTTCGTCTGTAATGTATCGAAATGCGAAAATCACGAATCTTCATTATCTCAGAAACTACATAACCGATTTGAACAATATTGATATCAGATGAACGGGCTAGTTAAGGGTTAACTGATGAATTATGATTGAACTCGTGGCTGCCCTATACGTTCCCATTTCATTTGATTATAATCGAGCTTAAGCAACAGTTATGTATAAAATTGTAAAAACAACGAAAAACTATTATCTAAAAGATTACACAACTTATTTAAACATAACTTCTGTCATACGAACGAGTCATCTCTCAAACTTACTAATAACAAACTTCATAACAATTTGATATGTGGTTCAAAAGTTATGAAAAGAAAGGAAATTCAAAGACTATTCAAAACTATACGTGCTTTGATCAATATATGTGGCTTCAACATAATTTAAATGGGGTATCGTACTATTTGAACGTTCCCGGTATAGGTCGTGATTAAATTGTTCGAAATTAAGAGTCATTTCTTTTATTTCTTAAGCACTAACATTACGTCAAATTTCACATTTTATACTTCAATTACAACATCAATATTTTAGAACCCAAAGAGTGAATATACCTTTATTGGATTGAAGCGTCAATACTGGGTAAAAATAGAGCGAAAAAAGAAGGGTTTTGACAGCAGTTAGGTTGCTTCCAGGTCAAAACGAGGTGAGCTGGTGGAATAAAGAAATTCGCTATAAGAAAACGTGTATTTTTCTAAATATTAAATATTTTTCGAACTTAAATTCATAATAATTCGAAAACCGATGCATTCAGAATGGTAATTACCAAAAGTTTTTTGATTTAAAATGACTGTCTACGTCTTTCAAAATCACAAGAATACAAACATTTAAAAAAAAATTTCAGCGACTGTACGTATTTTTATTTTCAGCCTCCCCTAGAAATCAATTTTTGAAATAAATTCAACAACACTCGAAAGAATATCGTTTATATCTGACGATATTATGCCTGTAGTATTTTTTTTGTGCAAACAACATGTATTTGACAAGGCACAAGCATATCGTGCTTGTTGAAGAAGCACCAAGAATTTCTCGCAATGCGTCAAAGCCAGAATTAACTCTATATCCTCAATAACCAAATCCAATAATACCTACGTTATCATAATGAATGCTTTTGTCTTATTTAACTCTGATTAAATCAAATCTATAATATGGATCTAACTTTCAAAATAATATGGGAACCCTTACAAAGGTTCCTTAATAAGCAAACATGAGAAGACATGTTAAACAAAATTATTAACAAGTTCCAGCAAAAAAATCGTAACAATCAACAATTCTCTTTTTGATTTTTTGCTTGACAATTTTTTTCATTTGCCTACAACTACATTCGCTGTATTACGAAGACAGCTAATATACGTTTATCATGGTAAAGCTTAGAATAATAATGTATCATCTAACAATTTTGAAATGTAAAAAGTGATTCTGAATGAATCTTAGTAAATAAACAAAAAATTCACAAGCATTCGAAGGCTCTTACTCTTCTATAAATGTATATATTTAAGAATTTACTCTTTCGATACTATCCGGTCACGATTATTTAGTGAATATCTAAGATAAAATTAAATAAATATCCGTTGCAAAAATTTACAATTCTTGTTGAGTAATTTATGGTAATCATATTTATGAGATAAACTTTCAACCACCATCAACAGCAGCATTGCAGTTTTTCCTCGATTGCACACGTAAAGAAATGTACATACAAAAGTGTACCACTGCAATACGAATAGTACAGCTGCAGTACGAATAGAAGTGTACCGCTGAAATGTACGAATAGAAGAATACCGCTGCAATCCTAGACGACGAGAGACCTGCGGTCCTTTACTCCGCTGGTACTGTTGCTTTTACCGGCATGTTTTCTTTCGAGACATCAGTTTTTATTAGGTTTGAAAGCAAGTTTAGAAATTGTTCAAGAATGGGGATTGTTTTGAACTTTTTAGAAAACTTTTACCTTCGAGACATCATATTAGTCTAAGCTCATGGAAGCAAAAACGAATTGACGAACGGGGAGACTCTGTCAATGTTAATTCCGATGTTGATACAGAGAATATCACAGGGAACGGATAGTGTCGATTCTCGTCGTCTGTGCTAGGAATGCTCGTATGTAATTGGTTCATTATTCGCATAAATTTGTTATCGAAACGTTTTATAAATTTTACCGCTTAACACTGAAATTAGAGAAATAACTAGCATATTAAAAAATTGTTATACATTTATCTATCCAACAACACATTGGTTATTGTTATCCATCATGTGGTTATGCTGTTATTAACGTTTGAAATCTGACGCAACATTTGCCAGTTTCATTTCCAATTTTACAGAATGCATCCCAGTATAGTGAACAAAAACGTAGTCCCACATCACAAATTGAAAACAATTCAACTCTTTTTTTTAAATTGAGATTTAGCGTTTGTTTTCACATTTTTCAGTCAAAATTTTTTTTTCTTCACGGTGTATATTTTTTTATGAGGCATTACTAATTCCCTACAACTCATTCTCAGAACAGTTTTTCTATGCAACCAAAGGTTTCTGAGCTACAATGCTTTGAAAAAAAATTATGCTAAAATGCATACGTCTTTTTGAAAAAAAAAAAATGGGTGTGAAAAAATCTCCATCTGTGAAAATGCTTAGTTTGCTAAGCCAAATACGTGCGCAAAGGATTCATTCCAATCAAATTTGGCGCGATTCTGCCCAATTGTTAAACACTGACAATAAGATTTCGGGAAATCGAATTCTGGGGAAGTGTTTCGTTTGAGAAAAAATCGGAGAAATATCGTTTGAGGTGGTGGGTTTTGGGAGAAAAAGAATTGTCAATCCAACACCGTTGAATATGTATCCGAGTGTAATCCCCTCTACGCATAAAAAAAATTTTTTTTTCATTTAAAATGTTTATTCAATAAAGTGTATATATACATCGATATTGTTTCATGGTTCTTCTTGATTAATATTGATATTCGTCTCATTATTTGCTGAGCTTATTTTGCGTTTTCAAACCGTTAACATTATTAATGTCTTTAAAGAGCCACTAACATTTCTTTAGTGTTGTTCATGTTGATGTCAGGGATAACCGTCACCCTAGCCGAATCATTTATTTGCTTTATTCAAATAGTATTATTTTTTATTCCCTGTTGGTTACCCTGACTCTCCGTATTTCGTGTTTCATTTCGAGTGCATGTCTAGTCATGCAAAAGCGACGAATTTTTCGCATATATTCAGTTTCACTTGGTGGATTTTCATCATAGTTATGCAAGCAAATATTAACTACTGAGGCGGTTTTATCCTATCGCGAGATGCTCTCAATAATATTGTTTATTGGGTGTGAATCATGATCGACTAAACCTAATGTCGTTAATTTTGTACGACAAAAATAATTATCTTTACGTTATATATGGGTTATAGAAAATATTGATTTTAAACAAATTTAATTCCTAATACGTGTTTGACTTCTAGTACTGTCGGTGTTTGTTTGATTAAGTATTGTTTTTATTCCGCCTGACATCACCTGTTACTGGGTAGTTGTGCCAAATGATAAGTGTTGTTTTCATTTGGTATTTTCAACCGACTATTTCAACTGCAAACCACGTAATAAACTGATGGTGAATTGAACATATCGCACAACTTAACAGTTAATTAGTTTGGCTTACACGAGGAAGTACTCAACGATGAGAAACAATAGTTTGTTAATCAATAATGAAACGTATAAATAAAGTTCAATATTTGTTATCTAGATGTGGGCAAAACTATTCTAACTATTACAGTTGATTTTGAAGTTACTTCTGTGACTATTATACATAACTTTAAAAAATGAGAACTCCTTAATAGTGCGCAGGTATATTTCATCTGCATTTTATTTTTTATTGTACTGTTTTCCTGTATCTAAATAAAATTTTAACTTATGGTATCAAACACGCTCAAAAACCTAAAATTTCTAAAATTGCTATTGATGCCTTTGTTAGCATTATAAACCGTATTGTGTTAGAATTGATTGTTTAAATATTTTTTTCTAAATCAGTCACGCACTACAAACTGCTTGTGACAAATGCTAAATTAGTTTTGCTCTAAACTATCGAACATTTCAACTGGATTGGATGAAATGTTGAATATTTTGTCTGACAAAAATAATTTGGAAACAAAATGGCAGTTTATTTTAGTTAAATTAGCTTCAGCTCCTAGTGCAATCGATTCGCAAATATTCGATGAGCTCGTAGGTTTACTCTACTCAACAATTTGACGATAATGTAGGAATATCTTTTTGTCTTATATCTTAAAGTGTCGTATTTGTTAGGCTTTGTGGTGTGTTCTGGTATGGAGCCTATCTTCTCTACTATTGCAAACACACACTATGTGATAAGTTCTCGATTCGTTTTGATTTTGAAAACTACAGTACGTTTGTATTACTTTACCGTTATCCAAGCATAAATCAGATAGTTCCACCTTGCAAGAAATTTGCTCTCGTGCTCTTTCGATACTCCCATTCAAAATTGTTTTGTTGTGTGCAGTTTCGACAAATGCGGCTTCAGTGAGCGATAAAGTGTCTTGAAGTTATATATGAGTGTTACGAAGCTGGAAAGAGTGTGTTGTTTCCAAGACCATAACATTGCGTAAAAAAACCCAAAAGCTTACAAAATCAGTTCAGTTCAACAATTCTGCGGAGTTTGTATTAGATCTTTACGCTGATCCTACCATTAGCGGTGACGGCGACGTAGAAAGTATATTGTCCTAGGCGACACATTGACAGGATGCCTTGTGACAACGACGACAATAGTCAGAAAATAAAAATGCCTACAATTAGGGTTGACAGGACGTCAACAATCAAAATCAAAATACTAAAAAAATTGCTCAAATTGGGGTTAAGAAGAAAATTATCACATTTTTAGAAACTACAAGCACGCTCTAAATAATAGATATACAGTGCTTTTTCGCTTTTATCAACAGTCGTTTTTATCACTACTCGTCAAATTCACGCTCGATTTTCTCACGGTTTTTTTCGTTTTTATCACGCTTTTTTTTTAAAAAAACTTTAAATCAAGAATAAAGTACTTCCAGTTGAAGAAAATGCATTCGAAACATCATTTTCACTTGTGTCTTGTGTCCTTGCATGTATATAGTTTTATGAACTCAATTTGTTTGATCAATTTTCTGAGGCAACTAAGTGTCATATCTGTTACAAATAATTTGTGTCATAATTTTGAGAAAAATGAACCGTGAAATACGTATTCCATTGACTTTGAAGCAAAAATTACGTATTATTAGAGCAGTTGAGAAAAAAGGTCTGTTAACAACTCAAATAGCCCTATAGATTATAAAATCTAGCGGTTCCACAATTTTACATAAACAAGCATTAGACTCTGCTAGCTATGCTAAAGGATGGGCAGTACAAGTCATATTGATATTTCATGTATAATAACCGGGAGAAAGTCCACAAAAATGTAACGGAGAAAAATATCATAAACTAACCTTTTCTTGTTTATTTATTTTTATCTTGAACCTATATCCCCTCCAACCATGAAAGTGCATCATTTTACTAAAAATATCATAAATTTCAATTGAATCCAACACAAAAAAATTAAATTTTTATCATTTCGATAAATTCACGGTTTCGACAAATTCACGGTAAAATTTTTTTTTGACCGTGATAAAATCGAAAAAGCACTTACTTTGCTTAAAGTGTGGAACCACATGTATCGAATGATTTTGTCTTTTATTCCCGACATGCAAAAAGTCTTTTTCACAAAAAAATCTGTCCCGATGTGCGTCTATAGAATATTATCAGCTAAAGTCTTAACCATCTCTTTATCATGGTTACTCTAGAGCACAACAGGTTCTGATGCAAAAAACCTTTCAAAATATTCACTAACCCTACTCAAAATGCATAAATTTATTCTTGAACCATATTGTATATTGTTTAAAAATAGTTTTATGCATTTTGAGTACCATTGGTGAATATTTTGAAACGTTTTTTTGCATCCAAACCCGTTGTGCTCTAGAGTAGCCATGGTAGAGAGGGTGAAGGTTTAGAAATAACATCTATTTCTGTTTCGTTTTTTTTTTTTTTGGCAATGGAAATCTATTTCAAATTGAATTTTTCGAAATACCGAAAACACTTTACAGCAAATTTGTTGATTCCTAACGAATTAAAAGAGAAAAGAATGTCTGCGAAAAGAAAATAAGTTCCCCCAAGCAATGAATTTTTTGTTACTATGACAAGTGTCATCATCGGCATTCCAATCTGGTGTAATTTTTGCCTGTCGAAGAAAACCATTGGAATTTTTAAACATTCAAAAATTATATTTTTTAAAACATCGGAATAGCCATGCTTATTGTCAACATGTGGGTGAAGCTAATTTGCTAAAAGTGGGCGAAACAATCAGTAGTTGCTAAATGCGAATCAGGCAGTCTCACGAGATGATAATAGGATCATTGTAATTCTTTTTTAGAGAAAATAAATGAAATAAGATCCCAGTATTGTCACTCATTTTAAAAAGTAACAGTCACTAGTTACGCTGAGAAATCCTTTGAAACATACTACGATTTACAAGATCCTATCAGTTCAGCGGACGGTAAGTTTCAAATATGCGCGCCCAGTGCGTCTTCACGTATAGAAACAGATTGAAAAATTGATATAAAATATTCATAAACATGCAATGTTGCCATTTTTTATGAATTTATTTTGTTATAATAGGGCAGGGATTTTTTTTTAGAAAACAAAGCGAATTGTTGGATATTCCGGGAAATTTTCTTCGATGATAGAGCATATGTCATGACAAAAAAATTTTCATCGTTCAGGAAACATGCTCAACGTGAAACATCCGATAACAAACCATTAGCACGATAGAACTCCGATGGTTAGCGAAAATTCCGATGTTCAGTATAATAGTTGTGCTGCGTTCAATCGTGTGTGTTTGCATTTTATGGATGTTGCCTCTGTAACAAATGATACTCGAAAACTAATGATTAACTTATCTTAACTCAATTGTCACTATAATTTTGTAGAATCCTTATTCCATAGAAAAAATAAATTAATATTCACTTTTCATCTTGATAAATAATGATTCATAGTTGTTATAACGTTTTGCAAAAGAAACGCTTATATTAGCACAAGCAAAAAAAAAAATATGCTCTGGTTCTGATAAATTGGAAACCCTCTAACGCGTTCAGAATTATCGCTGCATAATAAACAATTTTCCGTACAGAAGGAAATTGCACGTATCTAACCAAAGACTTTTAGTGCCTCGGAGTATGCCCACAGATAATTCTTACAAAAATATGGCGGTACATACTTGTTAATCATTTTCCCTCTGTCAGTATCATGATGCAAAGGCATAACCTTCACTAAACTAACTGAACGATGAAGCAAACACCGAGGTTTCCTAGAATGCTAGCCAGGGATGATGTTGCAGAGCTTCCTTCGACCGGTCACCATAATCGTACGTAACTTCTACACCTTCGGCGATGTCTTCTTTGGCTATTAGCACCAGATGAGGTCGGTTGTTCAAGGACACAGTTTTGGTCATAAGATTTCCATTACGTGAGTGGTTAACCAGCCGCCCCAGTTTACCACTTTCGGCAGTCGCATCAATACTGAAAGAAAAAGAAAACGTTATGGACATATCCGTTATTTCTTCGCAATTACTTTTTACCAGTACTGAACATTCTTGTGCTTGAAGTAGTACATATAACAACCTGTGTTGTCATCTTCTGCGTAGATTTGTTCACGTTGTTTAGCTTCTGAAACCGAAATGAAATCGCCAATGTACTCTACGACGAATTCTCCTTTCATAAAAGGCCTTGTAGTTACTATTCCTCGACCTTTGCCATCAAAGTATGCAATCTGGAATTACACGTAGAGTATTGTTATCTGTTAAATCATGTTTTAATCAACTTACTTTTAAACCGAAATCTCGCTCTTCGCGAATTGCCTTCTCGATATCCCGATCTCGCTCCCACTGCACTTCTTTTTTGGTCTTCCTTACACTACGCCGAACTTGGAAAAAATCGGTAAGCTTTTTATTGTTTCCAGTCACGGCGGGATCCACAGCTTTACCGCCAGTTTTGGTTGTCGGTATTTTTGGAGCTTCGCTCACTTTACTGCTTTGGTTGTTGTTGGTGTTTTGTTGCGCGGTTGGGTTGACCGAATCATTTAACACTGGTTTTTTCTTGTCGAGAAGCTCTTTGGCTGAAATCGTCGGTGCTATCGCAACCGGAAAGCTGTTATCGGCAGTTTGTTGAACTACCGTTTCTTCCAGTGCGTTTTCCAGCTCTTTTGTGTGAAGTCTAAAATGGAGAACATTTTTTATCGTTAGCACTATCTAGGATGTAATAAATAAAAAAAATGGACATACCTTCGTTTGGATTTTGCATTCCTCCTAGTGGCACGTTTGCTTTGAATGTTGAGATGTGCCAAAGCTTTCGAAGGACTAGCAACGATAGGATTCTTCACCGGCGAAGGACACAAAATGCGATGTGGAGTTGCGGGTTTGCGTTTCTTTTCATCGAAGCTAGCGACTGTTTCGTGTTTTTCCGTAGAAATAACCACTCCACTGTCACCGCTATCACAAGAATTGCTGTCTTGATTTAGGAACGTGGTTGAATCAATAGATGTCACCTGTGTAGGCATAGAAAGATCAAGAGCATGGTCCTCTCCTACATCTCGCTTGACAGGAGCACTGCTCCATATGGGTTCACATTTGGGAGGCGAAAATTTGTTTTGGATTTCAGTTGTCAAAAAAGAACTTTTAATAATGACTCGGGATTGATCTGTGGATGTTTTGTCAATGTTTAACGTTAGAACTGGTTCTTGTAAAAATATGTTGCAGGCTGGATTGCTTTTAACAGCATTGAAACCAAGTGCAGCAAACGATGAGTTATTGGTAGGAGTCGCCGCTACTCCATTTGTTATATTTTCGAACGAATCACAGGTGTTCTCGTCAGTGAGATCGATAAAATTGTCCGTTCTTGTAACAGGAACTGAGACTGGAGTCGACAATGGTTTTTCAAAATTTGTAAAATATTTGGCTATGCCATTAGTTTTCGAGCGACTAGCTCGAAGAATCATTGAACCTTCCGTAGTTCCCGTCGTCGATCTGCTGTTATTAGCTGTGTTAACAGGACTGGATTGAGAGGTCTTAGACATACTGCCATCATATTTGAAATCTTTTCGTTTAGGACTGGCTGTGTCATCCATTGCAGATGCCTTTGCAAGTAGTTGACTGACGGGATTAGTCTGACGCGTGCGGCGACCTGGAAAATATGTTCAACAAAATAGGAAGTTAATTTTTTTCGCTCAACCAAGTGGGTTTATGGGATTATGCCTATCATTTCAACAGTGGTCTAACGACTGCTTTGGCGATGTTTCGTATAGTTTCATTACGCAAGAATATCGATAAATAAATACAACCTGTTTAAACTCTCAGTTACTCTAAAAATTTAGAAAAAAAAAAAACATTTTTGTTTCTAACAATCATAATTTAAATGTCAATTTATATTATAAAAAATGACGAAAGCAGAAAAGGGTAATCCCACAATAAATTGAAACTTGTCTAATTCATCTTTTCTTTCAGTGCTCTTCAACAAATTAAACAAATTCTTTTGTTTTCATTCAAGAGTTAGTTTCCTTTACTCTGGGTTATATTATATAAAAAAAAGTAGGAGGTTGTATCCAAGACACGACCGCATAAATGACGTAGAACTACGTACACTATTAATATATGCATTGAGTGTTTCATTACCCTAGTAACACAACTGTTTTTATCAAAGTTTTATAGCGCTTTTTGGCTGTATTGAGCGCTATAAAACTTTGATAAAACCAATATTTTTACTTGGATAATGAGTTATAATGTCTACTAATGAAGGGTTGTGAATTTCGTGAACCGGATTCAGCAGTTAGCAGATCGTGCCGAGTTAAAAACCATACACAGCACACACACAAATCATACCATATCATAGACACACACACACATCATACCATATCATTATACCATACACACATCATACCATATCATACACACACATATCACACATACACACATGATTCCATATCATACACACACAGCGAGC
The DNA here is from genome assembly GCF_029784165.1 of Wyeomyia smithii. Taxonomy (NCBI): domain Eukaryota; kingdom Metazoa; phylum Arthropoda; class Insecta; order Diptera; family Culicidae; genus Wyeomyia; species Wyeomyia smithii. The sequence goes on along the minus strand of NC_073695.1, from coordinate 169,639,640 downwards.
AAGCGACCAATCAGAGGACGTTATTTTTATTTCAACAAGGCTTGACAATTTTCAATAGTGCAATAGTTCGTAGATTCAAACAACATTTTTCTGCATTTGGGCAGATGCGTGTATAATTTTCCAATCGATTGCTGCAAGAATGGAGAAAATCGGTTGAAAACCAACCGACCTATAAGCATTTGAAAAGGGACAAATTTCGTCCCAGTTTTTCAGTTTGCATTCCTGTGTGGTATGCTAAAGTAAAACGTAGTTCTACGTCAAAGCTTCTTCCTTTATTTTTTTTATCATAACCATAGTGTGAATGTCATTTTAAAATTAAACTCACTTAATCGGGAAAAGTATGCATTTGAATATTTTCACTTTTTTGCCAACCGAAAAATACGCAAAAAATACTTAGCTTGCTTGCTTGCTGTAGTCTGTAATTTTGTAATTTATGTACCTACACGTTATTCTACATTGAATGTCTCCTGCAGCATTTTCTGTGACATGTTTTTTGAAGCATGCATTTTGTTCACTCTTTTATTTTTATTATTCTTTTGAGGTTCTCGATTGCACAATGTGTGAGTATAGACTACAGTCTACATTTTTAATATTGGTTATAAGGGTTATAAGGTTACCATCATAAGAAATTCAATATGCTTAAAACACAAACACAGAAGCTCGGAGCTCAACCCAAGCGGACTTAGCGCCAAATGTATAAATTTGCTAATGAAGTCTCAGTCAACTTTAGAAATTAAAAAGATAGCTATGTACATGCAAAACACAGTTTTTGACTTACGACAAACGTATCTTTAACAACCTGTAAGCTACTTTTCACAACTATCGCACAGAAATGTTGAAAATAGACATCGAACTATTCATAATTGGCATAGGCGAAAAATAAATTAATGAATGAAACTACAGATAGGTGCAGGCTACTAACAACTTTCAAGTTAAGTTTAACTATGCTAAAGCCGTTTTTCAACAAAACTCGATTACTTACCTTTACCCATGATGTACCGCAATGATATCGTTATCAATATATCAAGCCAGAATTTAGAATTCGGATGGTTTCCTTTTTCTTCACATTCGAAGCGCCACCATTTACATTCTTCTACTGCAGCGCTTAGGACAAAGATGTTCACTCACACCAATGCAATACAGACGATTAGTTACGAAACACACACACACACACTGGAATACACAAAACTACAAGAGCTCTACAGCAAGAAAAATACGCTTTGCTTGTCAAGTACGATTGCGAACTTGAAAACTTTATAGTTTATTTATTCTTCTATGAAACAATGTTTTTTCCAATGAGAACGCACTGTATATTTCACTGAACTTTTTTTCATTTAATTAAACTTGTCCAGTCCAAACACACTACGTTTACTAATTTTCAAACAGCATAAATCTAAAGATACATGCCGAGATTTACATCTTTAGTTTCGCCTTAATACTCACTCACAGGTACAAACACACTGATAACTGGCGTAGACCCGTATCGTAAAAGACGTAAATGAATTTCAAAGAAGGTATTCCCGATCAGGGCTGCCACAAGCTTTCAGAAAAAAATTGTCACAAACATAAATCAAAAGTCGGGTAAAAATCTGAATTTTTGTTGGAATTCCTGAGGTATGTTTTAGAATTTTACATGCTGACCTTTTTATTATCTAATGACTACCCGCAAAATCATTATCCGCAAACGGATGATAATCCAGGCAATCCACGAAACAGTTGCGATCAGCTGATTTGTTTGTTTTCAACTTTTGACAGCTTCAGGTTTGTACGAACGGTCGCAACTTGAATGCAATGCAGATCGAAAAGCGTGAAAAACAAAAGTTGTCCTTTCGGTTGCTCTAGTGTTGCGTGGGGCAATCCTTTACACAGCAATAGAATACTACTTTAGATTTATATTCCGACACTGGAAGATCTCGTGTTTGGTTTTGCAACTTGAAAAACAACAACCGTGGATTATGCCTTATTAATACCCGCTCGGCCGTTTTCACTATAAATTGAGTAAATATTGACTCAATTTCGTTAAAAGTGTTGTAGTTACTCATTTTTAAGTATCATGGATAAATGTCAAAAACTGAGTACTACTTATACTCATTTCAAATACAGCATGAATTAACCAAACTGAGTAACTGTTACTCAGTTTCGTTAATTTGACGTTCTTACGCAAAAGAAAACAAGAATTTCGGAAATAAAAATTTGAAAACAACATAAGAAAAATCGTTAAAATGTTATAGATTTATTTCCCATCAAGTTACCTAATTATTAATATTTTATATTATTTTCGTATCTTCCGCATTGCTTCGCGTAAAAAAGTTACAATTCTGTTAACAGATGTGCGGGAACTGTAGTTTAATAGATTGTGTCTGTTAATTTACGCATCGTTCTTCTTTGCGCCGCGATGACCTCTGATCGATAAGCATCATGGACAGGGCTCATCAGCGCTGTGTTTATTGTCCGGTGTTAGGGAGGTGCCCACGTATTTAACAACAACGTACAATGAAGGAATCCCTTCTGGTATTATGACTGTAAGGGCCGTTCCCACTAACAACCTAGCACCAAACATAGTCACATTTTTTAGTTTTTCCTTTGACAGCACCACGATTAACGGTATACTTCCAGCTATATAGGAACCAACTAGTATTACAAGAAGAATAAGCATTACCGTCTCATCCATGATTTAAGAATACGGATCTGACCACTCAAATAGCTTGATCAATATGTTACAAAATCAATGTAACAAAAACAAAAGTTATTCGAACAAGCGGATGTATCCGATGTTTTTATGCACTTATTCTTCGCATTTCGTTCCCTCACTACTGCAGCACACATTTATCTAACTTGTGGCTCATATATCAAATAGCGGATTGTTATTTTATTGTAAACTATTCGATTCAGTACTTTCAAAACTAAATTCATGTACGAATGAGCGAAACAAACAGGGATAACTGTTAAAAGCCTAGCCACAGACAGACGTCCAAGCAAGAACAACATTGATCAAAATTTCCGTGTAAATTTTCAAAGTAAATGGCGTTATAAATCACTTGTATACTAGCGCCGCCTGGTGACCTTATCGCTACAATACATTTTTTTTCGCTGGTGCACGAGGCTGGCGGTACTGGTAGCGCTATCTGGTTACGGATTGCTACTACAAAAAACTTTACACAAGTTTGGAACTCAGCTTGGACGTCTGTCTGCGGCCTAGCTTTTGTTTACAGCAAACTGATATAAAATGAACGGTTACCCAAAAGTAAGTACAACAAAAAAATACGAAAACTGAGTGAAAGTAACTCAATTTCGTTAATCAATGTTACTCATTTTTTGACATTTTGAAACAAAATACAAAAGTGAGTACTTTCTAACCAATTTAGAGTAAAAATGAACGAGCGTGTATGAAATTGAAATAAGTAAATGATAAAGCCCTAGAGTTAAAGTTTGGACGACTGTCACTGAAAAGTTCCAATCGAACTGTCAAAACTCGTTCCAATCGAACATAAGAATGTTTGACATGTCAAGTTTGTCTTAGTAGATGGGAAGTATTGTAATTTAGCAATAGCAAAATGCGAAAAAAGAGATGAAACTCGAATATAACAAAAAACAAAACATTGAATTCCAAAAATCTTCACAATATTTTATTTTTTTAATGATGACAAAAATCATTACGTTATAGACCTCCTTTCTATTGTCTCTGATCTTTTGCTTCTGATTAATTTTTAATTTTGTTTTTCCTCACTGTTGACAACTGGATGAGATTCTGAGTTACTACGGCTGTTGGCGATACATGGAATTTTCAACGGACATTGGGTAGCTTGTTTGGAGTGAGCGTAATCAATCGACATATTATCCGGTGTCTCACTGAGCCACAAACTTATACACAGGTTCCGGTAACTTTTATTGCTTTTTCATTCTCCGACGCGGAGCATAAATCATCGTGATTAAAGTGGAACTGCAAAACATTTTTTTATTCGGATTGATATTTTCAAAACGCCAAACTTACGCTACAAAGACGTGTCGTTTCTGTTATTAAAAAATCCTCCGGTAATTCACAAAACTCAAGCCATTTTCGGTGATGATTTTTATTGGTGGGGAATCGAAAATAGCTTATGTTTTCAAAATTTCGTGATGTTCGATTTGAACAGAATAGGAAACAGCATTTCATTTTTTCACTACTATATGTAGCAAAACGAACTGAAACAAAAAACTATGAAACTGAAAATACGAGTAGTCATGTAATGACTTTTATTTTTTGCAATGTTGCTGGTTCTTTGAAATTTTAGAGCGGCTGCCAGATCGACGGAAATTCAGTCGGTCAAACTTTAACTCACGCTCGTAAATAATAACTCATGAACTGAGCAACTCTGACTCAGTTTAGAACGATGTTCGTAGACGTCAAAAAATGAGTAGAAGTCCTTTTTGATTTTGAGTAACTTTGACTCACTTTTTGGGTTCCCTTCATATAACTTCTTTCTGAGTAACGTCCATTTTGAAAGATGATTACGATGTGCTTCAGTTTGTGACATATGTTTTTTCATTGTGTGCGCCTCTGAAGGCATTATAACTGTTTACTTTTATTACAAGGTAATTATTGATGACCATGTGGTGTCGTTTCGTGGCCGTGGCGGATTTCTAGCCAGTAATGAAACTGAAGAGTACCCAAAAAATGAGTAATGTCGTACTCAAATTTTGAGTAATAATGACTCATTTTAAAGACGCCTAGTGTTACTCAGTTTTGAGTATTTATGAAGTTACTCAATTTAAGAGTTAAAAAGTGGAACTTTTTACGAAAATACGTCAAATGTTACTCATTTTAGAGTTATTTTTTACGAGCTTTAGTAAATGAGTGAAATGAGTAAATTTACTCAATTTAGAGTAAAAATGGCCGAGCGTGCAGGGATACCAGATGTTCAGATTTGTCTACTAAACGCAGATTTTTAGAGTCCGTGTGCAGATTTTTATCGATTTGCTGATATTTTTAGTTTTTCCATAGTTTCTGAAGATGTTTATCAGAGTCTCCTAATATTCACGTAGACTTTGTCAAAATGTGTGCAGATTTTTCGAATCGCGGATAGCTTTTTTCAGATTTTTCCGGTTCTTGAGCAGTTGTAGATATTTTTCAAAAACATCTGGCATCTCTGGAACTGTCAAAAAAATCACGAAAGCGAAGAGATCAACCGTACTGAAATATAAACGACGTTACGTGGCGCTAGAAATATTTTTGGAAATTATCATTCAAGTATCGTAAAATGAAGAATCTCCATTCTCTGATTATCCTATTAGTAAGTTGTGTTCGTTTGGGTTATGGATATTTCATTACCGTCGACGCGCATTCGGAGGAATGCTTTTTCGACCGTGCAGAAGGTGGTACTAAGTTAGGTATGCATAGTGTTTACACGGACGTAAAGAATTATATATTGAGTAACAAAATTTTAGGTCTAATGTTCGAAACTATCGAGGGCGGATTTTTGGATATAGAAGTACGCATCATTGGACCAGATCAAAAAGTAATCTATCAGGGAGAGAAGGAATCCTCTGGAAAATACACCTTCTCCGCATATGAAACCGGTGTCTATCATTACTGTTTCAGTAATAAAATGTCAACACTAACACCAAAGGTTAGTCAATTGCTAAGATAGGGGTTAGATGAAACTTTATGGAATTCTTCACAGGTTGTCATGTTTTCAATGGAAATTGGAGAAACACCGAAAGGAACGATAGGAGCAGTAAATGAAGGTGAGGTTGGACATACAAAATTGGAGGACATGATAAAGGAACTGTCGGGAACGTTGACCAGTATTAAGCATGAACAAGACTATATGCACGTAAGATGCCTTGTTCTTGATGATTAAATTGATTATACAAAACACATATTTTCAGGTAAGAGATCGTATCCACCGCACGATCAATGAAAGCACAAATTCTCGTGTTGTTATGTGGTCTGTTTTCGAAGCGCTAGTGCTGGTGGTGATGACGGTTGGACAAGTGTACTATCTTAAACGATTTTTCGAAGTCAAGAGGGTCGTGTAAGCTTGGATTAATTTCAATAAAAAACATTTTGTTTTTTTGGCTTGCTAAGAATAAAAAGGTATCATCCAATTTAAGTATTTGTCCTAACATCAGTTGTGTCGTAAGTCATTAACTTTTTAATTAGAGGGTGTTGATCATTTGATCAAACGGTCATTTGAATTTAACACTAGCCCAATAAAACTAGACGACCGACTTGGATTTAGTTAAAACTGCGATACGGATAATTAAATGTTTTACTGGTAAACATCAGGGCGGTTCAACTATATTGTATGAAATTAGAATCGCATTGCAATGAAATATTCAAATATTTGTATAACTTTTATTGAAGTCCAAAAAATTAAAACAGAATTCAAATTTTGTGCAGCGGCTTCAAACCTAGTATATGGAAGCATTTTTTCAAAACTCGTGAGGTTGCTTCACACAACAATACCCGACCAGCATTAATTTTAACTATTTCCCCTAAAAAAGCGAAACTTTTATTATTTTATCATGAACCAATTGTGTCAAAAAGTGTTTCTATACCTTGTTTATTTTTCTCAATGCAGTAACAGACATCATAGAACTCAGTAAACGTAGTGCTAACCTCATAAACGAAATCACAGAGATGATGCAAGCACAGATTCTCTGAAATGAGTTTCATCACATCCGTAAACTTCAGTAGTACCTTAGCTAGTTTCCATTCTTTTTCATGTTCTAAGCTTAACTTGGTACTGGCAATCACTTTTTCGATGCCGTTGGCAAAATCTCCACCACAATTACGAGCAATAGAACGAATGCGAGTGTAAGCATAGAGCAAATACACAGCTGTGTTGCCTTTGTCCTCCAACATCTGAAATTTTAATATTCAAAAGTTTTCAGTGTATGAATTGATAATTTACAAACCTTATCGAAAGAAAAAATATACTCGTTGTTTCGGTTATGGGACAAATCAGCATATTTAATACAGCCGTATGCGACAGATTCTTGCGCTGCCTTGAGTTCCTCTGGTGTAAGTACTTTATCTCGTTCTTTATCTAATAATTTATTAAGCGATCGCTTCAGCCCCTCGTCTAGCAGTTCGGTCAGTTTGATTGTATCTCCTGAACGAGTTTTAAATTTCTTGCCATCTTCTCCTAACACAACACCGAATCCAACATGATCAACACGATGCACAGTTGGATCAAGTATTTTAGCACGACGTGCACAGGAGAATACTACCTGAAAATGTGTGGCCTGTCCAGCATCTGTAACATAAATTAACCATTCACCTTTCTCCTCTTGCAGACGCTGTTTGATTGCCGCCATATCCGAGGTGTCGTAAGTAAAGCCACCGTCTGATTTCACAATAGTAAGTGGAATCGCTTCTCGATTTTCGCCCCACATTATTTTTCTACCGTCATCTTCTTCTAGAAATCCTTGTGAAGACAATTCTTCAACAATAACTTCCATCCGTTTCTGGTAAAACGACTCCCCCCGCTCAATGATTGTTACATCCAAACGATCGTATATACGTTGAAATTCCCTGCGAGAAACATCACAAATTAACGTCCATGCTTTCAGTGATGCGGGATCTCCACTCTGCAGCTTCACTACACAACTATAGGCACGTTTTTTGAACTCTTCGTCGGAATCAAATCGTGCTTTACTTTCTTTGTAAAAAGCTTGCAAGTCTTCAATAGGCGGAGAAATCCTCACATAATCAGGAAAGCGGTCCTGTAAATGAGCAATCAACATTCCGAACTGAGTACCCCAATCGCCAACGTGATTCAGACGAAGAACGTCATGGCCAAGAAACTCTAGAAAGCGACTGATTGATTCTCCAATGATGGTGGATCGTAAATGTCCAACATGCATTTCCTTGGCAATGTTTGGTGCTGAGAAATCAACTATGACACGTTTCTTCTCGCAACGGGGTGGTTTCACCCCTTGTTGTAGTATTGACATAATTGCTGATGCGCTAAAATTTTTATCCAAAAATACATTCACGTATCCTGCACCGGCAATTTCCACTTTACTTATAATCGGTGACTTTGGTAGTTCCGCCATCATTTGGCTGGCAATATCACGAGGATTTTTCGTAACACCTAATGCCTTATACTTTTGTACCAATTGCATTGCATTGTTGCACTGATAGTCACCGAATTTGGGTGAACTTGAAACTGTTATCACAGTCGGAACGTCTTTGCATACTTCAGGAAATGCTGTGGCAATTGCTTCTGTGAAAAGCGAGGTTAATGTTTCTAGTATGGATATAGGTCCTCCTGATTGGTTCGCCGATGATGCATTTCGTTCAGCTGCAATTGCCTTGAATTACAAAAGATATTAGCCGATAGTTTTCATACGAATTACATTCATACTCGGTTGAGAATTTCCAAACGGTGCTTAAGCTTCATATTTTCTACTTGTAGCTTTCCAAGTTCCGGGTTATCGCTTGCTAGACTATTGTTGCTACGTGTACCTTCAATGACTGCACGTAATTGATGAATTTCATGTTCCTTCAAGAGAACGAAGAAGGTTATGATACTAGGCAGTTACAAATACTATCTTCATACAAATGCTTACAATTTTTGCTAGTCTTGCTTTTTCTGACTGGATATTGGTTTCCATTTTACGATAATATTCTTACTTTAACTGTTTTAAGTATGACACAAACAGCAACGTTTGTAATTTTTACGAAACGCCGAAACGTGCTGATGTTGAACATGTAAACAAATCAGAGATGCCAGACCAGAGATGCCAGATGTTTTTGGAAAATGTCTGCAACTGCCCGAAGAACCGGAAAAATCTGCTTGAGATCTGAAAAAAATCTATCCGTGATTCGAAAAAATTTAGCTTAAGCAGGCAAAAGTCTGCAAAAATCTGCACATATTTTGAAAAAATCTGCGTAAATATGAGGAGATCCTGACAACAATCTGCGGAAACTATTGAAAGTCTGCAAATATCTGCGAATCAATAAAAATCTGCACACAAACTCTAGAAATCTGCGTTTTGCAGACAAATCTGCACATCTGGTTTCCCTGTGCCAGACGCAGAGATGCCAGATGTTTTTGAAAAATGTCTGCAACCGATCGAAAACCCGGAAAAATCTGCTTGATATCTGAAAAAAATCTATCCGTGGTTCGAAAAAATGTCGCTCACGCAGGCAAAGGTCTGTAAATATCTGCACACATTTTGAGTAAATCTGCGTAAATACAAGGAGACTCTGACAAAAATCGGCCAGATGTTTTTGAAAAATGTTTGCTACTGCTCGACAAATCCACTCGAAATCCGCAAATAAATCTTCTTTCAAAGAAAACGGACACACATCACCAGATAAGATTATTTAGTTCCTATTCGATACTACGAAGGTGCTGAAACTTGTATGAGAAAAAGAAGGATGGAAATATTTTGCTTTTGTCATCACACACATTTTGACAATCGCATATGAGAGTTCGCGTAAGTGCGAACAGGCTTGAAAATCTCTTTTAATGGCAATATCGCTTTTCTATTCTCACGCAGGTTTCCACTGACCCACTGGAAAAAAGAAATTTGCTATATGTAACACAAATTTTACAAGTACGGAGTTTTGGAAGAAAATAATATTTTTATTCTTCCAGTGCAGATGATAATTTGGCAACATTTAAATATTATCAACACTGTAAAAAATCGACACGTTACTGCCAAGTGGATTCCACTTACTTCTGTGCTAATAGATGGAACATTTCATATCCACGTGGAATAAACTTACGTTTCAGTTCACATCTTAAAATCAAGTGTCTTACACTTCGGCTTGCCATGTCATTCATACCAAAATCAGTCATTTTACACTCAGATTCCAATGCTTACACGCGTCAAATGCCAAAACACGTTAAAATACCGTGGATTTCAATAAAAATCGATATGAGTCGACATAATAGAATGACTAGGCTCGTGTATTGACATTCATATGTAAAGAGCATTAGGGATTAGCGTGTGATTTATTTTCAGTGAACAGGTTTTTTCTACACTCTGAAAAAAATGCACGTAAAATTTACCGGGTGATACGTACTGATTGTCATCCACCTTTTCACGTAACTTTTGCCGATTTTTCGAAAGCCGACCATGTGTCAGTGTGTTAGTGTCAATCAACCAGGTGTTGGTCAGGTAATTGTTACCTGATTTTCACGTACCTTTTTACGTGATATTTAGGTGAAACCAAAATAAAACGCATAAACCCCACATGATTTTCAAGTACTTTTTACGTGTTATTCAGATGGAATCCACGTGATCTTTAAGTAAATAAATACATGGCGCATATGATGAATAAAATTTATTTTAAATTTTCAACAAATAATTACATTCTCCGAATCGATATTTCCGACAGGAGAGAAACAGGATTGGCCGGAACGATTGTCAACCGTTCATCCGCAGCTGGTGCCGGAGATGTTTTGCTCGAAGCTACCTGTTGATGATTCCAATCGTTCCGGAAAGAATTCACCAACTGAAAATTTAAAAGATTTATATTTTTCGTTTGATAATATGAATATTATTCTGGCTACTTACATTGCGTGTTTGTCAATAGTGAATTAGCTGAAGCAGCTCAGGAGTCCTTTGTCCGCCATATTGACTTTTCTGCATACTAAAAAATCCCGTAAACATCGTTGTCGGAAACGTCAAACCACAGCCGCACTAACACTAACAAAGTTAAAAAACACAAATACCAACGCGCTGTAACCATATACCGATTGTACTTGAATTGACAGTGAATCGTACGTGAAGTTTAGGTGAAAGTTACTAACGTCACGTAAAATGGCAGATTTTCTTAAGGTCAGTCACTTACGTGATTTTTCAGGTGGATTTTACGTGCGTATTTTTCAGAGTGTAGAGATCCTCAGAGGGAGAGATCTAAGGAGCGACATCTGGCTTCTTACTATTCTTCCTCATCCACCTCGATGATCCCTGTTGTATTTTTCGTACGTGATGCCATTCACTTGGAAAATACTTGAATGTTTTTAATGCTTTTTATCACCATTATGCACAATTCCTCCTGTAGGCGATAGTTTAACCTAATACATAAGACATACGTAACACTCAGGAAGAAATCTTCCAAAAAAGTTGGTACAAAATGAACTACTCGAATGGTACCACACTCAGAATAAAATCACTGTTTGAGTTGTTTTTTAAGGCAGTGTACCTGCGCAGCCCTGCATTTGTCTCGTTCCTACTCGAAAAATGTTGCATTGATTTTGTAAATAACTTTTTGACAGTTCCTTACGGGATTTTCTTTGGGGCTCGATAAAGCCGAGAAAAAGAAAATTCATTTTGTTCATTATTTGTCGAGCAGTATGACAGGACGAGGTACGGAGTACTCTGGGGCAACGTGTGCCAGAAAAAAACGCCAGTGTTACGTATGTCTTATGTATGTGGTTTAACCGTCTGAGGGTTACCGGAGAATCTGCATCTTTAATATACTTAAAATCGAACGTGTCATCCATCAATGATTATGATTCATTGAATGTCCCATTTGAATTGTACTCTCCGCACAAGCAATATGCCTCAACAGGTATGTTCCAAACTTAATCCAAAACGGATTAAAAGTAGAAATAAGCTCACACTACACTATTTACTCCCGACATTGAGCAGCGGTATGCTGTTCTTATGCTTCATGCAAAACCGTAATAACTCCTTGCGCACTTTTGGATCTTTTGGTAATTGATATTAGTGATGATCCAAGTCGGATCTCTTACTACGCCCGTATTTGTACGCTTTGTACTTTTTTTTAATGTTCAGTTGAAATTACTTTAGATTGTAACAGGTGACATAATTAAAAAAACATAAATTAAAACAACGAACAATGTTGCTCAGCAACACTGCCAGCAAGCCTGATGATAAATTTTAACGCAGTCGGGGTTTTCAATTTTAGCGAATCAGCGAGTGGTTCCCAAAGTGGATGCAAATTTATACCCATTTGTCTCCCCTTAGGGAGAATTAAGCGATGAAAAAAAACGCTGATTTGGCAACTAGGTTTCACATATCAGAGGTGCCAGATCTCTTCTCAAGACGCAATGTTCACTAACTTTTTTATTCAGCTCGTATAACTGATGGTGACGGTGGAAGTCCTGGGGAATAATAAAGTACACCACAAAATCCATGAAGGTGTTAAATTTTATGTTTATGTTTAATTTTATATACTTTCATCATTATGCTGTAGACCATACAAAGGGTTTGTGAACCACCAATTAAAAATCACTGTGATGAAGCAACTTTGGAGCGTTTTAATTCATATTTTAGCAATAAAACATGAAAAACGTGTAAAAACGTGTAAAAATATTCTTTATTGAACCTTATTGCAATACCTTTCAATGTATTACCTTTCTTGTTCGTTTGGCTCGAATTTTGACATCTTCGTTTGGCTCACAACACTCTCTTCGCATATCTCTCCCTCTGAGTATTACTAGCTTTTTCGTGTTTCAAGCTAATTGTTCAGTTTTCGAGTACAATAGGGATGGGAAATCACCTGAAATAGGTGTCGATAATTCCCTTATGCTCTCAGCCTTATACTATCGATAATTATCGATAGTTTGACAGATGGAAGCAGATGAAGAAAAACAAAATGTTGCTTCCGTTGTGCACAGGAACAAGATTTTAAACTATATACGCACACACAGTTCGCAATTATGCAAAATCTCGTCGTTGTTCGTACTAGTTAGAGTGAGCAAAAATGCAAAATCTCTCAATTAGAAATAGTTTCAAAGAGGATTTCGGTGTGAGAGTAAACAGGCTTCGAAGTCTCTTTGAACAACGGCAAGGCCAAATTTCTATCGATAGACGGCAACTATCAATAATTATCGATATGTTTCCCATCCCTAAGCTGCAGACGTTTTCCAGAATGCTGTTGTATGTTGTTTTTGTAGCGAATTCCTTTATTCCACTGAATCAGTGCAAATCCATCCAGGAATAAAGAAACAACATCGTTATTTACGTGCGTTGGTAGGGGCTAAAACTGAAATTTTACGCTGCGCTTCGAGCATCACGCCAGGTCAGATGTTTTAGAAAAATGCAGAGATACCAGATGTTTTTGAAAAATGTCTGCAACTGCTCGAAAATCCGGAAAAATCTGCTTGAAGTCTGAAAAAAAAATCTATCGGTGATTCGAGAAACAATCTGCGTTTTGCGGATAAATCTGCACAGCTGGTATCCCTGTTTTTGACAGCAGTTTTAGGTTGGCTGCTCCCAGCGATGCCAGATTGGAAGACATGGCTTCAAATGGAAGACATTAACCCTGCGATGAAGATATCCTTGTTTGTGAAGACAAATGGAAGACATTCGAAAATATGTGAAGACATAAGAAAATATGTGAATATGACCCAAGAAATATCTTTGAATATGACCCGCATTTTGCAGAGATGGTGACCTTTTTTTTGCTCGACAGTTGTCGATTTGCTACACGCTCGTAAATAATAACTCATGAACTGAGCAACTCTGACTCAGTTTAGAACGATGTTCGTAGACGTCAAAAAATGAGTAGAAGTCCTTTTTGATTTTGAGTAACTTTGACTCACTTTTTGGGTTCCCTTCATATAACTTCTTTCTGAGTAACGTCGCATATAACGACGTCCATTTTGAAAGATGATTACGATGTGCTTCAGTTTGTGACATATGTTTTTTCATTGTGTGCGCCTCAAAAGGCATTATAACTGTTTACTTTTATTACAAGGTAATTATTGATGTGGTGTCGTTTATTGGCCGTGGCGGATTTCTAGCCAGTAATGAAACTGAACTGTACCCAAAAAATGAGTAATGTCGTACTCAAATTTTGAGTAATAATGACTCATTTTAAAGACGCCTAGTGTTACTCAGTTTCGAGTATTTGTGGAGTTACTCAATTTAAGAGTTGTTCCACTTTTTACGAAAATGCGTCAAATGTTACTCATTTTAGAGTTATTATTTACGAGCGTGTAGTAATTTTTTCAGTCTTTGGCAGAGATGCCAGATATACAGACAAATCTGTATTATACAGACTTTCTGTGTTGCGATACAGACACGCATAAGCCTACAGATTTTATACAGACATTTAGTATAATACAGATATTACACAGATATCTGATATTCTACATAATGGTTTTACCAGTATACACAAAAAAAAAACGAACACAAAAACCAAAAGTCACTGTAGCCGTTGCTGGAAAAAGTGAACTAGGAACTGAACACTTTGCTGAACATATTAATCATGCGTTTTTGAGAGTGAAATCATGACAACGGGAATCGAGTCAGGCTATCGGGGTTTTTATCGGCCCCGTGGGCACTAATCTGCCTGTTTCGCCCCCAGTAACAAACAGCTGATTGTCTCGATCGATTTCCATGCAGGTTATATTGGTGAAAAGACCGTTTGTTCTATTCGGAGCAATATCCAACGTTGAAGAATTGCTTAAAATGTCCCAAACCTTGATGGTACTATTTTTATAACCGCGAGACTTCTGCCATCATGTATCAGTTTAGTTACATTACGACGGACGACGATTTTTATCACGGAAAAGACTCTTACTTCTATGTGTTACTTAGATTTAAAAGATAAATTAGTTATCGATTAATCGACCAACTATGATAGACTCGAAAAAGAACAATCAAAACAAGCAATAAAACAAAACAATCTGACAGGTCGACAAATAATTAGATATCAATGTATCGGTAACTTTTTTTCGCAGCGGTATACAGGCTTATACAGACATTTTTATGGATTATACAGACTTGTCAAAAAAAAGTCTGGCATCTCTGGTCTTTGGTCGGTTATAACGAGCCATCTCGAGTTGGCAGACATGTGAAGACATTTTTTGAAGTAGAATACTTCTCTCAGGAAGTTCGGCTACATAGGGATGTAAAATGAAAATCTAAAACCGAAAAAAGTGAAAAATATGTCCAATTTCAAATGCTAATAAATCGGTTAGTATTCGATGGATTTCCTTCGTTCTTGCAGCAATAGATTGGAAAATCTTCTAAGATTTTTCTCAAATGCAGATAATTGTAATTTTATTATTCAAACTATTGTACTATTGAAAATAGTCAAGCCTTGTCAAAACGAAAAATTCGGCTTCTGATTGGTCGTTATATGATTGCTTCCCAAGCACGGTCGACTGAATCATAGACCTTGCCATTTGAAATGTGCAATTTGGCCTATATAAGAGCCTGTTCCACTCGAAGCCGCTCATTATAATTCTAGACTGCAACAGGAGCAGTCCTCCCTTGCAGCAGCAGTGGATACAGCAGCAGTAGCAGTGCACCGGATAACGGCCACAGCTGTGGTATGGCAACGGATAGCGGAGCGCGTCTCAGCATCGAAAGCAGGACCAGGTGATGCAGGGCAGCGGATACCAATGGCAACGGAAGCGTCCACTACTGTGGCAACGGGGATAGCGCAGCGGTTGACGTTGGTCTCAGCATCTATATAAGCAGGGCCAGCTGATGCAGTGTGACATTTTAGTTATCGATTAGTTAGTTATCGATGATTTCCTACTACTATCGATAGGTTTTTCATCCCTATATAAAAGCCTGTTTCAGTCGAAGCCGCTTATGATAGTTCTAGACAGCGACAACAACAGTCCTCCCTTACCAACAGCAGCAGTAGTGCACTAGTAAATGCATTCAGTGAAAAGTTGACTCATATTGACAACACATGAGCCGTCTAGTTCTGAGGGTTAAATCAGCTTTTCACTGTTCATTTTATCACAATGAATACTTTATTCTCACTGTCAGTGATAACTCCAAGATGTGATCGGTATCTCATCCGATATTGAATTGAACAACAAATTAAAAAATGATTGACACGCAAGCAGCCGGGTTTTCTTTCTTGTAAAAGTATTTTACTTCATCCTTGCGGGCGTGGCTTTGCACACAACCCTCTTGTGATTTTTTATTAGAACGTGAAGACATTTGGAAAAATGACCTGGCATCCCTGGCTTCTCCCTCCACCAGACAGGGATGCCACATGTACATATTAATCTGTATTTCACAGATTTTTGGCCGAAGTAACGGTACAGAATCTGTATATACAGATATACAGATTTTCGTCGAAAAGTACAGATTTACAGATTTTTCGAAATTGACATTAATTTTTTAAAACACTCCAAATTTTATTTCAATAAATGTTAAGCAAATTGAACATATTTTCAACTCGTCACACGTTTTAAGCTAGAAATTTTGTTTATGTACCATAAAAACTTAAAAAAATACAAAGTTCTTTATGTTTAAACAATACAGATTTATTTTACAGATATTTTTGTTCCAGATACAGATGCTTAGATTTTTTCAAGGGAAAACACAGATTTAAATGTGGCAACCCTGCCACCAGATCGAAACTCATTGGGCAGGGAAACCAGATGTGCAGATTTGTCTACAAAACGCAGATTTTTAGAGTTCGTGTGCAAATTTTTATTGATTCGCAGATATTTGCAGATTTACAATAGTTTCTGCAAACTTTTGTCAGAGTCTCCTTGTATTTACGCAGATTTACTCAAAATGTGTGCAGATTTTTACAGACCTTTGCCTGCGTGAGCGACATTTTTTCGAACCATGGATAGATTTTTTTCAGATATCAAGCAGATTTTTCCGTGTTTTCGAGCAGTTGCAGACATTTTTCAAAAACATCTGGCATCTCTGTCATTGGGTTAGTGGATTAATGAAATTTGCTCGTAGTGTTTTTGAATTTCAACTTTGAGTTTTCAAAGCATTGCATGGAAGTTTTAGTCTAAGCATCAATATGTCAAGTTCGAAGAGAATTTTTCATAAAATACAGGATTTGAACAAAGTTGAAGTTGGTGCCCGGTATATCATTAATAGAAATCCCCGGAATCTTGAACGGTTACGCATAGCGTACAGGGCTGATGGTTATCATCTTGAGAAACCGGGGCGCAGTTATTGGCACAAGTAAAATATATTACTGTAAAAAATGACAATTAAAAAAGTAGTTCTGACTAATATGAAACTTTATAGATTGGAGTTATCTTCGAGCAATAAATATGTGACTGCCAAGCTGAATCACTTTCAAAACGGCACGGTGATAGAAAGCAGTACATCCGAATGGGCTATCAAGCAACATTTATTCAAAGGGAACGATACCTCCGCGTATATTAATTTAGCAAAGGTAACTCTGTTTAATGACAATGTGGAGTATGTTATTGAATAATATCGGTCTGATTTTTTTTAGATTTTTGCATTTCGTTGTATTGAGGCGGGATTGACAGAGATGCGATGTGATTTGCAGCCGAAGCCGGATGGAAAAGTTGATAAATTCCTTAAAGTTCTGATTGAGTGCGGAATTAGTCTTCATGAACCTGACCGAATTAAACCAGTTCAGCCGTGGGATATGGTACGTCCCGAGAAGCCTTGGGAAATTTTAGAATAGTAGAAACAACTCACTTCAGTTCTCGCTACAATTTATTAGTTACTGTTCAGATTATTGAGTCATTAAATTGTACACATTTAATAAACTATTGTTCGTATTTGTGTTTGATGTCATCCCATAGTTTCTAGAAAAGATGTCAAAACATTTGGTTATGTAATTATACAATAAGTAACCAATAAATAACTTACCCCCTTGTTGTATGATCTGAAAAAAGCGTCGGTGCCTAAATCGAAAGCGCGTTCAAAAAAGAATACGCTGAGAGCAATGCCGGCGAAATAGGTGGACGATCGTTTCAAAATCAGATTATTCAACACCTTCATTTTGATTCAAAATTCGACGAACAGCAACCACACGAAAGCAAGTTCTTCACCTTCACAAAGATTTGCACTTTGCTGTGTTATATTTTTTGACAGCAATAATGTCATTCACAGGCAGGGATGCTAGGTCATTTTTCCAAATATCTTCACGTGCCAATAAAAAATGTCTTCCAACCCGAGATGGTTCGTTAGGACCAGGGGGCTCTTGTGGCTGTCAAAATCCATACATTTTCCATCTACCACTCATTGATTCTGATACCAGCGTTTCTGGTACCCACTATTGCCCTAAAACAAGTGAAATAGAGTAAACGTCCCATTTTTTCGGTAGACTTATTCTCGAGTAAATGTCGTTTTAGATGGAAAAAACAAGAGCTCAACATTTGTTTTCAGTACAATGTGCACTTTCAATGAATAAGATAAGTTTTGTAAGTATTTGAAATGAAATATCACCGCCGTGATGAATATATGATCGGTAGGCAAAATGTTGACGTTTATAGGCCCCTGCTTAGGACCGACCAAAGCCTGAAAAAGTAACCGGCAAATCGAAAACTGTCGAGCAAAAAAAAAATATCACATATTTTCTCAAGTCTTCTCATATATTTGAATGTCCTCCATTTGTCTTCACAAACTAAGATGTCTTCACCGCAGGGTAAATGTCTTCCATTTGAAGACATGTCTTCCAATCTGGCATCGCTGTTCACAGGCTGGAAATGAAAACTCTCCACAGGCGTTACAAGCGTAGGTGCCAGTTTGTTTTTCAAACATTTTTGAATTTAGTTTTTAGTTTGTTGAAAATTGTAGTTGTCGACTGGCGACAATTGGGCTGTTTAACTATTCATGTATTTCGGATTTTTATAGTTCAGCTAAAAGAGTGTAATTTTCTGGTGTAATTTTTTAGAATTTTATATCATTGTCCATCGATTTTTAAATGAACAATAAAAATCGCCCCAAAATCGCTACATAATTAAGCGGATTTTCAGATTTTCGAGCAGTATCGATATTTTTTAAAACAATCTGGCATCTCTAGTTCGATGGTGAGATATCAACTCAGCCTAACCCGGTTTCCTATCACTTGCTTATTTTGTTGTTCGGAACTTTCTGTGCATATTTTCGAACTCATATAAAAATTTGATAAAAATGGGTATATCTCTATGAATTTCATTGTATGTATACACTATAACTTTCTCATATAACGTTTCATAGAAACCACCAACTTTATGGAGAGTCTTATTCAACCCAAAGAACGACAACGTTTCCGTGAAACAAAAGGGCGTTCTACTGAGAAACTAAAAATATCGAAAAAGCAAAAATCTTTGAAAACATCGCGGCCGTTTAATAAACGTAAGAAATTATCTCGAAAGGAGATTTCACAAATGGGCATCTATACTCTACCGCACGACACGATAAGCTACAGACAGATTGTTCCTTTGCACAGACTTTGGTGCGGTTATGTAGCTCGATTTTTAGACAAGGAGAAGCTACCGTCTGCAACGGATCCACAATATAATCAATTTGTGTAATGAAAAAGTTGATATTTGGTGACTAACTATGGCTAAATAACTGTCTTCTTTAGATTGGATTTATTGAAAGCGGACTTTCATGGTGCAAAAATGACAATAGATCGCGCAAAAAATCCTAGTCTTGTAGGAATCAAAGGCATTGTAGTATTAGAAACAAAAGGAACTTTTAAAATTGTTTCTAAAGACAACAAGCTACGAAGTAAGCATTGTTAGCTATATTCTCGAAAAGTGTGTAACATTTATTTTGAATTTTAGCAATCCCCAAAAATGATTCAGTGTTTAAAATTCATTGGAACAATGTAGATATTACTGTGTTCGGAAAGCATTTATATTATAGGCCGGCGGAAAGATCCGTTAGGAAATTAAAAACATTTTTGGAATGCGATCTATTATGAATAATAAACTAAAATTTATGTCAAACATGTCGGGTTTAATGTTGGTAATCCACAGCATTTAACCTGACATACTGGGATCAAATAAATTGCATGAAGCAAAATGGATATGTTTACTCGAGTATCCTTTAATAGTAGCGATAGTAGCACAAGTAAATTAAACAAAGGATGAGATATTCAATACTTCCCTCTTTAGAATCATTGAAATATTGGCAAGCATTGTGAGTTTGGTAAATGAATATCTATTCAAATTTCAGATTAGACATATCGTTAAATTATGTAACAGGGTTGCCATCAGAGGATATCCCTGGTGCAGATTTGTTTGAAAAATGTAATTTTTCAGAATGAAAAATCTTTTTGTTTAAGCGTACGGTGTATGGTCATATTGATTTGCAGGTATTTGAAGGTTTTTCTCTGTATCTGTCAATTTTTGTCAGAGTCTCCTCATAATTTCACAGACTTTCTCAAAAGGTTTATAGATTTTCGTAAGCTTTTGCCAGTAGGTACAAGTGCAGTTTTTGTAAACAACGGGGAATTTTTTTTTCAGATTTGAAGATGATTTTTCCGATTACAGAACCGGTTAATTTTTTGACTTGAATAATAACTGGGCTGACATTTTAACTGTCGGTAAATTTATGCAATACCGACGAATTTTATGCAATACCGTTTTTCTTATTTCAGGTGGAGGGGAATTTGCAATAAAACGCCTGAGGTGACCAACCTCAGGGAGTGTGAGGCCAGCGTCAGCCAGTGACCACACTTACTAAAACCCCTCCAGTATCCAGCCCCTAATACTTCCCGGGACCACCGCTAGGTATTGCTTCAGGGAATTACAATACTGGTTTCAATATAAAGTTTTCCTTCGACGTTTCCCGTAGCCTTCCTCTCTGTTAAAAAACCTTAATTAATCCACCTAGCGGTCAGACCGAGCCTTTCTCATTCAAACTTATTATTTATAAAAATAGATTAACATGAACGCTTCAATAATCGCGAACACAGACGGAACACGACGAGTGATTAGACAAGACACTTATTGCTCTTAGTCTTGAAAACACGTTTCTTTTCATAACTTTTGAACCACAAGTTCAATCTTTATAAAATTCAAAAGTTGAGGGTTTTTTAGGTAGCCCGTTCATTTGAAACCAATTTTGTTCAAATCAGTTGTGTGGTTTTAGAAATAAAAATGTTTCTTGATTTTTACATTTTGATACATAACCTCTAAACTAGAAATCCGATTACAATAAAATTGAATAGGGTCTTATAGGACAACAAGACCTTTCATTTGCAATTAATTTCATGAAAATCGGTCCAGTCATCTCAGAAAATGCTCAGCTCGTCGAGCTGAGTCGAGTGATATATGCCATTCGGCCCTTTGGAGCACTTTTATATCTTCGGTTTTGCAAGTGATTGCTATACCTTTCTAGGAGAACGGCAAAAATGTACCTGGTACTGTTACCAAACAGTCCCAAGTCGTGGTGTGCCTTTGCTGTACGTAGCTCAGCTCTGCATTCTGCCGTAGTGTCCGTCACACCAAAATTTCTCTTTATGGTTCAGCAAAGTACATTGCTGAAAGTTTATCAGCAAATCACTTGTTTACTGAATCACAGAATTTTTTTCAAAAGTTTACTGTAATTCAGTTCTACAATTTACTGAATTTCGTTTAGTAATTTTATTTTTGCTGTAAACCAGTATTTCATCGATGAATTTACTGAAAACCAGTAATCGATTCAGTGATTCGCGAAAATACAGCAAATCTATTTGCTGAACAGAAAACAGTAAATGAATGTTTGCTGGAATCCAGCGAAAGAATTGATATGTCAAAATATTTTACGTCAAGCTGTCATTAGTAAACGCGCCTAATCGCTGTGCAGCTGGTACGGGATCATTGCTAAGCTCCTGATAGCGGATATGGGACTATAGCTAAGTCAATGCTGGGCTAGATGAACTTTAAGGTTGAAATGATAATCATACATCTCTAAACAACATGATCCAATGGGCGGATGGAAGCTGGTGCCTGAGGGAAACATGGTTCCCTTGAACTAACTGGTTAACCAGTAAATTGATTTATGCTTTGCTGAATGTACAGCAAATTGTCATAGCTGACAACCAGCAAGTTGTATTTTGTTTTACTGAACATGCAGCAAACGATCTGTCACTTTTATGCAATTGAGCATTAAGCCTGTAGTACAAGCTTTGTCTAATGGTCAAATATTTGACCTTCTGACATAATGGACAAATTTATTTGACATCATGGTTATTGTTTGCCCGTGTTTGACCCATGTTAAAATTGGAGAGTGGCAAACAATTATATTTGACCAAATTTTTATCTGTCAAAAAGTGCCAAATATTTGACGCTCGGTCAAAGAGTGTAATACAGGCTTTACTGAATAATCAGCAAATTTCAATTTGCTGAACAGATTGCTGGAAACACAGCACACCAAAAATCAGCAAATTTTGCTGGTTTCCAGCAATAAAAATTTGGTGTGAGGTCGTCTTCTACCTGATCGATCCACCATGCCCGCTGTGCCCCTGACGGATTGGTTTTAAGTACCATCTTTACCGGGCTGTCGTCCGACATCCTTACGACATGCCCAACCCACCAACAACAACAATATCGCACGCTAGCCTGGGGGGCTAATAGCGGTCTTGATCAACTAGATACGTTAAGAGAATTCCCGGGGAACAATTTTGTTGTATAATATCTTATTATTTCAGCCGAAGTCCACCGAATAGCAGCTTAATAAGCTATAATTCAACCAAAATTTTCGTTGAGTTCGTTATAGACAGTGGCGTAGCGTGACCGGGTGACACCCGGGGCGAGAAGTTCGGGTGTCACCCCTTTTTCTCTGGGTGTCACCCCCACCAGGTTGCAGTGAAATCATTTTGCTATAAAAAATTGTGAGAGTTAGCACGTTCGTTTTCAATTGCACTAAATCTAAAATTGGTTGAGATTACAATCTTAACAGCAAATTTATATAATTTTCGACGGTTTCACCCCGACCTCCACCTAATTGATAGTTAATCTCACGGATATCACCCTCTTGAAGGTGACACGTATGGAAATTTTCCTCATGGGTGTCACCCCCTAGAGGGTGACACCCGGGGCGGACCGCCCTCGCCGCCCCCACCACGCTACTCCAGTGGTTATAGATATTGTTTTTGGCACATTTTACATGTTGTAGGACAAGTACAACGATACACCGTGCCGCAGTGCTGAGTCGAGAAAATTTCCAGCTCGAAAAGATCCTCGACCTGATCGGGAATCGAACCCGATATTTCAACCGTGTGGGAGAGCTATCCGATCGACATCGCTAACCACAGAGCTACGAGTTGTTGTTTGTCTGTGTTTAATCAAACCAAACCTTTTGTTCAATCAAAATTTTGTTTCATTGTTCTCAAGAAGATAATGAATTTGCAGGATCAGCAGCTTAATTTGAAGAAAAGTTCAACAGTTACAGAAGTCAAAAAGACGATCAGTTATCTACCGGATGATTATATTGATTTTTGAAATCGGTCTCATATTCAAGGGAAATCATCGATTTAAGTAATTACAAAATCAAATACTGTAAACCGTAATAATTCTGCGCACCAAAGGCAATCTTCGCGCAATATTGAAAAAATTCTGAATCAATTTAAATTGTTTTAATTCGGAACTCAATCGAACAATTGGGCAGATACGCTGTAACGCTGAAATGCCATAAATTCACTTCGAGATGATCGATGGAGGTTGACAGGACATCAGAACTGCTTAAGAGCCAGTTCGCGTAGACCGCAACGAGGTCTTGTTTCGAGGTTCTCCGATAGGACTGAAACTTCCAGGGTTTGTTTATCTATATAATAGAACAATGTTTCGCATAATGTCAGGTTTTTTGAAAAGGGGTAAGTGAGGTAAAAAGCATGTCAAAAATTGACGTCCAAAAACAGTTAAAAGCGTAAAATTGTTATAACTTTGCATAAAGTGAATCGATTTTCATAAAAATTAGCATGTTTATTCTAATCTATAAAGGAAACAAAATGAGCGTTATTAGAAGTTGCTATCGAGAATATATGACGAGATATTCGCATTTTTCTGAAAAAAGGAGGTGATTTGCACAGCAGTTTTTCTCTTGCCAACAGATCTAGGATTGAAATCCAAATAATAAGTTTTGTAGTGCAACTCAAGGCCTTTCGTTTGATATATTCAAAAAATGCGCCGTTATAAAGATGCGTGAGAAAATCCAATGTTTTAGATGCGATAATTCTTGTGTAGAAATTTACTTCATTATGGCTGATTCTGCTTTATAAAACATCGTTACACCATATATAGAGATGGTACAGACACACCATGATTAGCGCTATCTAGTGCAGTATTTGCAGCTCGCTCGGTATCTTGGCAGCAGTGCCAGTGAATGACAACTTATCGAACTGAGAAATCGCGAAAAATGGATTAAATGGGGTTGTTTAGCTATACCAGTTTTTTTATATCATCTGATAGCGAATTTCTTTATTCCCAGAGCCCATTTGGGGCTATCTGGCGTTTCTTTCTTGCATCATAAATCGCAATATCGCTTTCTGTTCCTGCGTAGATTTCCACTGACCCAGTGGAATAAAGAAATTCGCTATGAAAGAGCTGCATTTTCTAAGCCAACTGCCATTCAAGCGATTCAGAGCGATTTTTATTCTTCTTTCAAAAATCGAAGGCAAAAGAGTTGCGAAAAAGTCTGAGTTATTTGATTCTTGAAATATGTTGATTAAAATTTTTGCGCGCGTTACGTCTTGATGTTGAGGGATTGAAATGGCAGTTTTGATAGTATTTGAAAATCATAGACCACAATTTTGGTACAAAATGGTATGAGGGTTGTGAAGTTGAAAAAAAAAAACAAATTAAACTAGCAGAAAAACGAAAACCGAGACGCCAGAATAATTGAGGGGGCGAAATGAAATGTTAACGAAATGAACACGTGGTCTTTTTTCCTGAATTATAATTTATTGTTGCTACAAGTCAGTCATTAATGAAGCTTTTGCATTTTAGAAATATAGAATGTACTAAAAGTTTAATAACAAACATGTGAAAATCAAGGTGAATTTTTGGCACTTGACAAATGAAAAGACCACGTGGTTAAAGTCGCAAAAGTGGGCTGAGGGTTGACCAAAAGACCGGGAAGGACCACGAGAGGGTACGGGTGGTATAAAAAGTGAGCAAAATATGACCACGTGGTTAAGGAACGGCTCCTTCAAACTTTTCGAAAAACCTTTACCTTCGAGACATCAAATTGGTCTAAATTCATGGAAGTAAACATAAATTTACCTATTGGGATGGGGAAACTCTGTCAATTTTTTTCTCGATTTTGATACAGAGAATAATTGGTGTTTATTCATGTCGTCTGTGCTAGGAATGCTCGCATGTGATTGGGTTATTGTTCGCGTAATATTGTCTTTGGAGTTTTTTTTATCAATTTTTACCCCTTATCAATGAAAAAGTAATGATAATTAGTGTATTACAAAATTGTTCAACATTTTATCTGTCCATCAACATATTGGTTATTGTTATCTGACATTTGGTTATGACGCTGTTATTATCGTTTGAAATCTGACGCAACATTTGTCAGTTTCATTTCCAATTTCACAGAATGCATCCCAGTAAAGAAAACAAAGACGTAGTGCCACGGCCAAAAATCTATATTAACATATTAAACAACTTCACTACCACGAGCGGGGGCCTAGTGTGGTTGGTAACGTCTCCGCCAACCACGCTCGACGCCTGGGTTCGAATCCCACCGCCGACATAGGTGTCGATGGTTGTGAGGTGGCGTGATTCACTCACAACCAACCCAACTGGTCTAGATTCAATCCTAGCCGACACCGGGGGATTTTCTGAGGCGAAAAATCTCTGGGATCACGCCTTCCATCGCATGAGGAAGTAAAGCCGTTTGCGCCGGTCCGTTAACAAACGGGTCGTGAGTTAGGGACCTGGGTGTGGAGTCGTCTCCCTGGGCGTCGGTGATTGGCCACAACAGTGGCGGAACTAGACCGACGGAAAATAAGCGAGAATAAAAAAAAAACTTCACTACCGAAGAAGCCCCATTGAATATGCAAATAAACAAACATTACACTGGTCCTAATTTTAGAGCCCCTGGTATATGAGTGCATCAAAGTCCGTCAGAGTGTCGTATAGTAAATTGCTAGCCGGCTTCGTCGTTTCAAAGTTATTTTTACGAGAAAACACTGAAAAAGTTTTCTGTTCTAGGGGTACCAACATTCATAGGAATGGTTAAAAATCTGAATCTTTTATTTTTTCCAATTTGAGTTCTAGGATTAAACCTGTGTTTACCTGTGTTATGATTTTCTATTCAAACTTATTTTTTTGAAAGTATTATAAGCGAACGTGACGGATACAAAAATGCTGAAGCCTTCTTACATGAGTAAACATGAAAAATTCATCATGTGTCGCAATACTTTCATAAACTATCGAAATTTTTGAACATCTTGCATTACAATAACTTTTTCTATTGTAAGAAAATGTTACTGCCGAGATATATGTTCCGCATTTGAAGTAACAGAGTCGACAGATGAGTACAAATTTATTTTTAAACTGATCCTTCAAAGATAATTGTAGCTTGTGTATGTATGTTTGCTGCATTGTTTTTACTGAAGGTATTTGCACGAGAGTTATCAAAAGTGGTTTCATTGCTTATTCGGCAGCCGAAGAGGAAAGTTAATTTTCTTGTGCGCTCCGCAGTTCGCTTAAATTAATTTACCGTTTTTTCTAGCGCTCGCTGGTGAAGAACAGTGTGTGGTAGTGGTGAAGTGCTTGCTTTTGGCGCGTGTGCTGGAAGGTGCTGCGCTTGTTTTTTTGGTTTGCTTCTTCTCCCAGCGGAACAGGGCGATTTGATCGGAGCTCCGGCGAGGAAAGGGAGGCGGTGACGCCGTTTCTCGGACGGTGAAGCATCGCAACTGTGCTGGAAGGTGTCGTGCGTTGACAGAGGAGAAAATCGGCGGCGCCGTTGTGCAGTCGATGTAACTCCCGCTAGTGCTGATTACAACTACATACAAAGATAAGTGACACTTTTTATTTATTCTCTTTCCCACTTGTGTATATACATAACTGATCTATCTTTCATTCTTTTTATACATTACTTTCATTCTTTTATACATACATCTTTCATTCTTTTTATACATACATCTTTTTTTTTACCTTGTATACATTAGGATATTACATATTTTTATACTTGATACATTGCGCAGCTGTTGAATGGTGGTTGGGGGTCTGGCTACCCCACCGGACCTTACATCCTCCTCAGAGGGTGAAGAGTCCGGGATGGACTTTGCCGAGATTCCCATAAATGACAACAACGCTTTCTTTGATGTGCCAATACGGGTCAAACAGTACCAGGTGAACCAACCCGGTCTTCGTTGGGTCGTGTTTTTCCGACCCAAAAATAAACCTCTCAGAGTTATGCAGATATGCAAAACTCTGAAGAAAGATTACACCAGGTTGACTGAGATTTTTAAAGTCAAAACGGACAAGCTGAAGGCAACGTTTTCTGATCCTCGACAAGCAAATGCTGTCGTCCAGGATCCAAATTTCAACATCGAGTACCGCGTTTATATACCGACACGCGTTGTTGAAATAGGTGTTATCACCGAGGCTGACCTCACTGAAGAAGATGTCATGAAAGGTGTTGGATGTTTTAATAACCCATCCCTTCCTGAAATCAAGATCCTTGAATGCAGGAGAATGTATTCCAAGGGTAATACGGGCAAATATTCCCCAAACGACTCGTTTAGAGTAACTTTTGAGGGAAAAGTACTCCCGGATTTTGTCGAGCTCCACAAGCTTCGACCACATGACTTTTTTTTCCGAAAGTCATGACGTGTACGAACTGTTTGCAGTTAGGGCACACGAAAACCCAATGCAATAAGAAATCTAAATGCTCCAAGTGTGGTGAAATCTCGGAGATTAGCCACACTTGTAGCGAACAGCACGTAAAATGCTGTCTATATGGAGGTGAACCACATAAAACAGAAGCGTGCCCAACATATAAATTGCGCTCAGAAGCGTTGAAAAAATCGACGAAACTACGCTGTAAGCAGTCATTCGCACAGATGCTAAAGACTGCCTTACAACAACAGGAAAATCCGTATTCCAGCTTGTAACATGACGATCCCAATGATGTTGAAGAGGTATATCAACCTCTTCCGTCAAGCGGGGCCGTGCGAAAACGACCAAGTGTATCTTCCCCCAAGCTCCCTAGAAAGGAGAGAAGAAAACGCATACATACCCCAAGTGGTCCACCTTCTAAGCAAAATATTGCTAAACCGTCACCTCCAGGATTCAAGCTTAATCCTGAGGGTAACAATTTCGATAAAGAGTTTCCCAAACTACCAAGAAAAAAATCTGCTTCCGCCAAAAAACAGTCATCGGAACCTAAAATACCGACCACTGATGGACGTATCTCATTCAAAATGATCGTTGAATGGATATTTACCACTTTTGGTTTATCCGGTACTCTTAAAAGTATGATTTCGGCTTGGCTTCCAACAATCTGCATGTTGGGTAAGCAACTAAGCACCAAATGGCCCCTCCTCGCGTTCGTATCCTTCGATGTCTAAATCAGACAACAGAAGTGACGAATCGACAACAAGGATCATACAATGGAACTGTAGAAGTTTGATCCCCAAATTAGATAAATTTAAACTTCTGGTTCACGATAGCAAATACGATATTTTCGCGCTATCTGAAACATGGTTATCAACTGATACAACACTAGCCGTACCAGACTTCAATATCATCCGTTTAGACCGAGGAAACTCTTATGGCGGAGTGCTCCTTGGTATCAAAAAATGCTACACATTCTTCCGTATTCCTCTCCCAGTAATTGACGGTATAGAAATCGTTGCTTGTCATAAAACAATTGCTGGTGAGGGCCTCACTGTCGCATCAGTTTACATTCCGCCTAGAGCTACTATTAACCGGTTGCAGCTGACATAAATAGCTGAGCTGCTTCCGACTCCACGCCTTATCCTGGGAGATTTCAACTCTCACGGTACGGCGTGGGGAGCACCCAGGGATGACAGCCGTGCTGTTCTCATTGAAAGTTTGTTGGACGACTTCGATCTGACCTTATTGAACATACCTGGGTTAGCTACGGGAATAGCAAGGCCTCCAATACGAGAGAGCACATTAGACTTGTCGATGTGCTCCTCCTCAATAGCTTTGGACTGCAAATGGGAGATTATTCAAGATCCCCACGGTAGCGACCATTTGCCAATTAGTATTATGAGCAGGCTCCATTCTGCTACCACAGTCGAAGTATGATCTTACCCGGAATATTGATTGGGAAAAATTCTCGAACATAATATCCCAGGGTATCGAAACAAACGAAGAGCTTTCCCCATCTGACGAATACAACTTCCTTACAACATTAGTGCTAGATAGCGCGTTGCAATCTCAGACGAGGCCCGCCCCTGAGAACAAGTTGAAAATTCGTCCCAACAAACAATGGTGGGACAAAGATTTCACCGAGATGAAAAAAGCTCTGATAGCATCATACTTAGCATTCAGGAATGGTGGCTCAATTGAGCTTTATGATCAGTTTAGAGAGCTGGAACTAAAGCAAGCTAAACTACACAAACTGAAAAAAAGATCGTACTGGCGAAATTTAATAAGCACGTTACTCAGAGATGCTTCTATGAGCTATCTCTGGAATACGGCTCGAAAAATGCGCAATAGGTCCGACAACAATGAGGCTAATGAATACTCTGAGCGTTGGATCTATGATTTCGCGAAAAAGGTATGTCCAGATGCAGCCCCGTCACAGCAGAAATTCAGTGACACAACGGCGATTGAAGAACCTGATTTTTCAATGATGTAATTCTCGATTGCCCTCGCGTCTTGCAAGAACAAGGCTCCAGGACCGGACAGGATCAAATTTAATTTGATGAAAAACCTGCCGGATTCAGCCAAGATACGATTTCTTGAACTGTTTAATAAACTTATCAGGAACAATATGGTCCCGAAAGCTTGGAGACAGGTTAAGATTATCGCAATCAAAAAGCCAGATAAACCTGCCGCAGATCACCGCTCGTACAGGCCGATTGCGATGCTCTCATGCATACGCAAATTGCTTCAAAAAATGATCCTGCGTAGAATTGAAAACTGTGCAGAAACAACTAACCAACTATCAGAGACCCAATTCGGCTTTCGTAGGGGCAAGGGCCCTAACGATTGCCTGGCATTGCTAGCCACAGAAGCGAAAATGGCTCTTGGCAGCAAACAACAAATGACTTCGGTTTTCTTGGACATCACAGGCGCATTTGATTCAGTTTCAATCGAAATTCTTTCCGAGAAACTGCATCAAAGAGGGTTCTCCCCTATATTGACAAACTTTTTGATGAACCTGCTGTCTGAAAAGCATTTACTTTTCAACCACGGTTCTTTAACAATAACACGAACAAGCTACATGGGTCTCCCCCAAGGCTCTTGTCTGAGTCCGCTGTTGTACAACTTCTACATCAGTGACATCGACACATGTTTGACGGACGGCTGCACGATGCGCCAGTTAGCTGACGACTGTGTAGTTTCAGTCACAGCGTCTCTAGCCGCAGACATGAAGAACAGCCTGCAAAACACGCTCGACAATCTGACCGTTCGGGCCAGTTGTCTTGGAATCGAGTTCTCGCTTGAAAAAACGGAGATGGTAGTCTTTTCAAAAAAGCGACCACCACCTCGTTTTGAGCTAGTTCTGTCCGGAAGACCCATCACTCAGTCACCTAGCTTCAAATATCTCGGAGTATGGTATGACTCTAAGTGCACGTGGGAAAAACATGTGAATTACCTGAAGCAAAGATGCCAACCGAGAATTAATTTTCTTCGGATGGTAACAGGAACATCATGGGGAGCTCATCCAAAGGATTTGATACGACTCTACCAAACCACGATTTTGCCCGTAATAGAATACGGTAGCATATGCTTCAGAGGTGTCGCAGCTTCACACATGCTGAAGTTAGAGAGGATACAATACCGTTGTTTGCGTATCGCTCTAGGTTGCATGCAATCGACACATACCATGTCTCTAGAGGTCATAGCTGGAATACTACCACTCAAAGAGAGGCTATTTGAGTTGGCCCTTCGTTTCCTCATTAGATCGGAAATAGCAAATCCAATGCTTATTGCGAACTATGAGAAAAGTTTGGAAGTTGTCCAGAAACCCTGTATGTCAGTATACCAGCGATTCATATCTACGGAGATAAACCCTTCGTCTGTTGCTTCATACCGTGAAATTTCACCATCGCTCAACAATTCTTCCGTTGTATTCGATTTGACGATGAAACAAGAAATCCATGGAATCCCTGAACACCTCAAACCAACAGTTGTGCCAGCAATATTTTCGGCAAAATTCGGTCATCTCCGGATATGGCGTTTTCAACACGGATCATCGCATATCCCGAAAATTGGCACAACCATGCTCCATATACGTAGCTGAATTAGCTGCCATACATAATTCGCTACATATTATCGAGCTCAAACCTCCAGACAATTATTTTATCTTTTCGGACAGTCTCAGTTCTATCGAAGCTCTCCCTTCGATTAAACCGGTCAAGCACCCGTCAGAAGTGCTGGTTGATCGGTCTTATACTATCTGTTTCGTGTGGGTTCCCTCTGATTGTTCAATCCCAGGCAATGCAGAAGCTGATTTACTAGCGAAAAAAGGGGCCATAGAAGGAGATACGTTTGAAAGACCGATCATCTATACCGAATATTTTCACCTGCCCCGAGAAATGGCCCTAGCAAACTGGCAGGACAGATGGGATACTGGCGACCTAGGGCGATGGATGCACTCGATCTCGCCCAAAGTGTCTACAAAAGCTTGGTTTAAAGGGCTCGACTTAACTCGGGATTTTATACGAGTTATTTCGCGCCTCATGTCAAACCATTACATAGCTAATACACACCTATACCGAATAGGATTAGTCGATAGCAATCTTTGCGAATGTGGAGGGTACGAGGATATCGAACACATTGTCTTCGTATGCCCTAAATACCACAGAGCAAGAAAAAAACTGTTCGATTCCCTCCGGAAACGGAATGCACCACCCATAATGCAAGTCCGTGATGCACTTGCCAGCCACAATGCCAATTTTCTTATCCCTATATACGAATTCATTAAAGAAATAAATTATCATATCTGGACTCTCTATCTTTCTCTCTGTCCCTCTCTTGCTATCAAGATCTTCATGAACAATACTTATCATCGTTTTTCTTTCTCTATTTTTCATCCCAGGTTTTGATTTCCGAAAGACGAGGACTCATCATCCTTCAATGCTATTAGTTATATAGGAAAATGTACATATTAGTTATAAGTCACATCATTTTTATTCAATTGTATTTTTGAAATGTATTTTTAACAAGAAAAGATGAGAGAATTTTTTAGCCAGTTTGAGGAGGAGCAGTTGGGATACAGGCTCTACTCAAGCTGGCTTTTCCCTACTCCAAATTGGGCCTAAATAAATATTAGAGTTAAAAAAAGTGGTTTACAACGTGGAATGAGGAGAACTAAAAAAATAAAAAATTTATTCCACCACTTATCACATTATTTTGGTTTTAATCAAACCGCATCTGGTTGGATGAGAGATGATGCATTTTTTACTTTATTAAGCAGCTTCTAAATCCCCGTTGGCAAGAAATGAAAATCGAACGTCCAATAATTTTGGTTGTAGATGGTTATTCAGGCCATCGCTTGGAAAATTATACAGGTGTTGTTATGAGAATCTAGTCAAGTTGGTTTTTTGTACCCCAACGTAACCCACATAAGGCCAGTTCTAGATTTAGCAATTTTTGCACTCCTTAAGGTGAAACTGGACGTGGTCGCGATCAACTCGAATTTTGCAATCTAATTTTTTGTTGATTTATGAAGACTACGTACATGAAACTTTGATCAATTGTTTTCACAACTGTTGCATGCCTGAGGTAGCAATTTGAGTGCTGTTTATTTAGTGGAAGCCGAATTTTTTACGATCAAAATACAGAAGTAAAAAGAACTCTAACCTCAAAATTGTATAGGAAAAGGCCACAATCCCGTTTCACCCTAAGCTGGTTGAAAAAACAAATGATGATGTATTACGCAAGGATATCATTATTAATGGTTGGAAATCAACTGGCCTTCAACCCTTCAATTTTGGTAATTTATTTATAGAGCATTTAACTGACACTGACACCAGACCAATCTCGTGACTTGACTAAAACATATACATACATCGCAAACTGATTTGAATCCCGTGAATGCCACTTTATTGTTGATCAAAACTGGCTAAGTAGACGGTAGTATAAATATGAATGCAAAGGACATAGTTGGTAACGAAAGCTGTAACACTGAAGCGTTCGATTTCGAACATTTGTGTTTAAGTTTTTTTGACCTTAATTCAAATGTAGAAAGCGATCTTCAATCATCAGAAACTGTCAGTAAGACTAAAGAGTTAGTAGCGAATACACTTTAGGGTGGTAATGGGAATCGATTTTTTGCATTTCGCTTAGAAGTAGAGCTCAAAAATTGAGACAGAGGTTCCACTCGCATCTTGTGAAACGTTTAATATGTAACATTTCTATCATATATGGCGATGTAAAAATCGACATATATGTTTATGGTTTATGCATCATTCAATTTCTGTATTTTATAAGATTTGTTGTTAGCATTAACAGTACGACATAATATGTTATAATAGTTATCATTATCAAATTTAAGAACTTCCCTTTCTCATCGAATATTTTTTGGTCTATTATCAAATCAAAATGAAATACCACGTTTGTGGTTCTGTGTTGCGCTATTTTTTTAATTAATCTAATATAATTCGTTATAAATCGCAAACAAATAGTGCGCTTCCAGAACCCATTTCAGTCACCTCTGGGGTGTCCCAGGGTTCGCATTCAGGTCCATATTTTTTTCATATTGTATGTAAATGACATTTCTCTCATGCTTAAAAAAATAAATATATTAATCTACGCAGACGACATGAAACTCTTCATGGAAATCAGCAACTCTAGCGACACAGAAGAATTCCAGAAAGAAGTCAACTTATTCTGCACTTGGTGCAATGAAAGCCTACTCCAACTCAATGTCAAGAAATGTAACGCAATAACATTTAGTCGAAAAATTGAAATACCACTTATTGTAACATCTTTAGAAAATCAAACTGTACGAAAATGCAAGATTTTTAGGGACTTAGGAGTAATCCTAGACACCAAGCTATTCTTTACAGGACATTATAACTCCATCATAAGGAAAGCAAATAGTATACTGGGCTTTATTAAGCGGTTCAGCTATAATTTTCAAGACCCGCACACTATCAAACTATTGTATATTACATATGTTAGACCTATTTTAGAATATTGTAATCTCATATGGAATCCTTATGTTGCCGCACACGGAGTACGTGTAGAATCAGTCCAAAAACAATACCTTCTATACACGCTTCGCAGCTTGAGTTGGACTGCATTTCCTCTGCCATCGTATGAAGCCCGTTGCATGCTCATTAATCTGCAAACACTTAAACAACGCCGCAAATTCGCAATGCTATTATTCGTCAATGACATGATTTCAAAACGTATAGATTTATCTGCAGTACTATCACAACTCAGCTTTTATACACCTTCACGACACCTTAGAACAAGAAAACTTTTTTCAGAAAAACAGTGCAGAACAAATTATGCAAAAAATGATCCCATAAATCGAATAATGCGTCAGTCGGTCAGTCTACATTGTGAAACCGTTGACATAACAATATCAAAAGAACAAATTTAAAAACTGTCTGTATTATAATCGCAGGGATTGGCCAAATCACAAGAATCAATAAAAGCGTCCTACACGTGCTAGTTTATAACAACGAATGACATTTATTTTGCCTTTTCTCTTCACTAAGCGTAGAGTTGGTTATGGTATAGATTGGTAATCATAAGGAGGTTCATCAGGGGTATGGCAAATCATGACAGTTCTTCCCCCCTGGGAGAGAATTCTGCTTAATTTACTAGAGTTAGTAAGTTAGTCACAAACTTCAAAGATTCAGCCTACGCGGAGGTCGCCGCTCGCGGATCGATCGACGAACACTATCGGGAGCAATTTCGACATTTGTTTTGGGTTGTGCGTTCCGTTTGCCGTTTGAGTCTAAGCCAGCTTCAGCGTCCCCTGCAGTACTATATACTGCAAGGTGTTGCTGGTCCACAGCGTCCAAAGTCTCTTGTAGAATAAGCGTCTTCGTCGGAGTCGTCAGAAACTATAGTTGAATCGGTGTCAAGTTCTGTTTTCGGCTGAAGTGCTTCCGTGATTGCTTGAGATGGTGTTATTGCTTTACAACGTCTTGTGATGTCAGTTGGGATCTGGATCGCCGGTTGCGCAGTTTGAATCGCGGGTCCTGGTTTCAGCTGGTCAATATGTCGTTTCCACATTCTTCCGTCATTTAATTCGATCATGTAATGGAGTCTTCCTATCTTTTCGGCAACCTTACCAAACCTCCATTTCTCGGAAATCGATAAGAAATCTCGAGCAGCTACTCTATCATTGATTGTGAACGAGCGCACCACTTGCTCTCCCCCTCGGAGATAGTTTGGTTTATCCCCTCTCGGCATCATTAGATCAATCCTCGACTTGAGCTGCCTTCCGAACACTAACATTGAAGGACTGTTCCCTGTAGAAGGATGCACCGTTCTTCGATATGCCATGAGTATCTTTTGTAGCTCATTTATCCTTGAACGTTTGGACATAACGTTCCGCTTGCCCATTCGTAGCAGGGTGGTACGGGGCTCCCATTTTATGTACTATTCCGTTCTTCTTTAGGAAGTTTTAAAAGCATTCTGATGTGAACTGAGTACCTCGATCAGTTACCAAGACCGACGGAAGTCCAAAAGTGGCGAAATATTCCCTCATTCTTTCGATGGTTGCCTCCGTGGTCATATCGGGTATAATCTTCACTTCAGGCCATTTACTATGTGCGTCAACTATAATTAAGAAGTTCAGCCCCATGAATGGTCCAGCGAAGTCTGCATGAGTTCTTTGAAATGGTTCTGAAGGTCGTTCCCAACAGTGCACCGTGACCTTACGAGGGTTTGTCCTAACACGAGCACAAGCTGTACAGTTTCGAGTTGTTTCCTCAATATGCTTGTCAATATTTTCCCACCAACAATACGATCTCGCGAGAGATTTCATACGTGAT
The DNA here is from genome assembly GCF_029784165.1 of Wyeomyia smithii. NCBI lineage: Eukaryota > Metazoa > Arthropoda > Insecta > Diptera > Culicidae > Wyeomyia > Wyeomyia smithii. The sequence goes on along the minus strand of NC_073695.1, from coordinate 169,603,876 downwards.
ACACCGAAATGACCACGATGCAGCTCTTTCAAAACACGGTCGCGCAACGGAAAAGGAATATAAACCCGGATACCTCTCATTAACATTCGCCATGCATACTGAATTCGTTCTGATCAATGCCGAATCTTAAACGACCTTCAACGGCTCTTCCAGTTTTCAGTCCTTGAATCAGTTCCCTTACACTCTTGTCTTTGCTTGTTAACTCTCCAAGCTCTTGCGCGTTCACTAGAAATGTTTCAATCTGATTGATTTGCACAATGTTGACTTCCTCCACTTGGTGGCGATTACTTCGGTCGGTAACAGGTAAGCGTGACATCCCGTCAGCATTTCCATGATTCTTCGAAGCACGGTAGCGAATTTTAAAATCGAAACACTCAAGAAACACGGCCTAGTGTTGCATACGCACCGCTGAAAGTGTTGGTAGTCCTTTATTTGGCGAAAAGATCTGTACAACAGGTTTGTTGTCCGTTACCAAGATAAACCTCCGTCCGGAAAGGTACTGGTGGAATTTTTTAACACCAAAAATAATTGCATATGCTTCCTTATCTACCTGGCTGTAGTTTTGTTGAGTAGTATTCAGTGTCTGTGAAGCGTATTGAATTGGTCGCTCACTGCCATCCGGGTAAATGTGGCTCAATACCGCTCCAACCCCGTATGGCGATGCGTCAGTGGCTAACATCAGCGGTGAGTTAACGTCGTAGTGGACTAGCACGCGATCCGATTGCATCTCAACCTTAACCCATAAGAAAGCTTGTTCACAATCATCGGTCCACACAAATGGCGTTTTGTCCTTCGGTAGATTGATTAATGGATACAGCTTCGTACTCAAGTTCTTCATGAATCTAGTGTAGTAGTTCACCAGTCCTAAGAATGCACGAACTTGTTTCCGATTTTGCGGACGTGGCATCTTCTGTAATGCTTCTACCTTTTGTTGCATCTTGTGTACTCCATGGCGATCAATGGTGTATCCACAATATTCGATACTGTCAGCAAAGAACTCACATTTGGTTACATTCACACGCATGTTGTGTTCATGGAATCTTTTCAAGACTTCCCGCAAACGACACAGATGGACTTATAGTCGCCACATAAGCGAACTCTATTAGCCGATTTCATTACTGGTACGATCGGTGTTGCCCACTCGCTGCGGTTCACTTTTACGAGAACCCCACTTTCCACCATCTTGTGAATTTTGCACTCCACTGTATCGCGAATCGAAAATGGTAAAGAACGTGCTTTAAGAAACACTGGTTTCGAATCTTTCTTAAGATGCAACGCTGCTTGTATTCCCTCGATATTACCCATTGATTCCTCGAAGACTGCCGAAAACTCTTCAAGTAATTGTTTAACCACACCGGTTGGAGGTGTGCGCAAGGTGATCTTGTCCACCGAACTAACAAAGCCCCTCAGAATCTTTTTCCAGTCTAAGTGTAGCTCTCGCATCCACTCACGCCCCAGCAACGGGTGCCGCTTAGAGTTGACCACGAACAAACGCAACTTGTTTGTTCGACCTTTGTAAACGATCTTTGGTTCCACAACACCAAGCACTTCAATTTTGTTCCCACAGTAGCTTCGCAATTCAGTGTCCGTTGGTTGTATCTTCATATCAGTCAAGTATTTTGTCATGTCAGTACTACTAATTAAAGATACGGGGGAACCACTATCCACTTCAAACTGGACCAGTGATTCACCAACCTTTACTTTGAGGAAAATTTTAGATAAATCTTTGAAGTCATTTTCAATCTTACATACGTCAACAACGTAAACCTGATCGTTATCTGTGCATTCCAGTTCCGAATCGACACTACCATTTAACAGATTGGTCGAATATTTCTTCGATTTGTTCTTGCTTTTGGATTTTTGTTTATGCGGTTCATTGGTGCTGAGACATACTCTCTTTAGATGGCCTACCTTCTTGCACAAACTACAAACTTTATTTTTATGTTCACACTTGTCTGCCAAGTTTGCCTGACTACCGCACCGAAAACAAAAACACTTGTTAGTAGGGTTAGTTACCTTCTTAGCAGCGGTAACTGCTGCAGTATCTCGTCGTGATTGGGAGTTACGGTCCATCAAGTTGACGTGTTGCATACGCTGATTCAGTACTTCGGCCCCCTCGCCGGAAGCCTCCACCGATAGTGCAATCTGCTTAGCCTTGTCGAAGGTCAAATTCTTCTCCTCAATCAACCGGGTGCGAATACGATGATTTCGCAGGCCGAAAACTAACTGATTTCGCAGTCCATTCGGAAGATATTCACCCCTTCTCGCTGCATTCGCTTACTAAATTTCCACAACTCAACCATCTCTGGTGGCTTTGGGTCGAAGTATTCTCTAAGAAGCGTGACTATTTCGTTATATGTTTTGTTTTCAGGTTCGGTTGGAAATAAATTATCGCATAGTACGTCGTATGTTTCTGCGCCCATGAAATGGAGTAACATATTCTTTCGATTCGCCTCAGGTATTCCGAAAATTAGAAGCGCCCCTTTGAATCTCTTCACCCAACGAGACCACTTCGATTTATTTTTATCAAATGTCTCGACCGCAAAACTGGGTGGAATAGCAGCACTTCGAGTAGCAACATTTCCTTCGGATGTCATTATGTGTTCCCTGGTGTACACGACACACTTGAAGGTAACTAACACAACAGTGATAGCAAACAGCAATACGTATACCGTAGCAGAAGTAAGTGTACGTCAACGTTTTCCTCTGCGAAAACGTAGCAATGTGTGTGTGTAACTTCACTGGTGAGCCCCAATGGGGAACGCCTATCTTTCCTCCTCTTCGAATGGTGTTTTCATAGCGTCACAACCAGAGCCGTAGCTACTCCTTTTCGCGTGGGGGGGGGGGGGGGGGGGGGCAGAGAATTTTTATTTAATAAAATGTTATTTTTTGTGGAGTAAGCAGTTAAAAACCGTTATGTGCTCGAAAAAAAAGGATCTTTACGCGTCCAACGGAGTTCTCGGGTACTCACAAATTAAAATTCTTATACCGTTTGCAGTTTTCGTCCCATTTCGATTGTTTTAGTACCTAAAGATTCAGAAGCTCATTTATTTTCAAATAAGCGTCAGGGGTGTCCCGTAAGAATTTTCTTATTCCCGAAAATCCGGTTTTCCGGGTTGATATTCCCAGAGATTCCCGGAAATAAAGGAAAATTTTAATGAGTTTGCTAACTTAAATGAGCAGGTTTACATTGTGTAATTGAGTTTCAGGGGACCAATTTTTGACGCAGGTTCAGCTAGTTTTATTCTAACTTAGTAAGAGCTTCGTACATTTACTTTATATCCATATCGAGCTTGTATTCAAATACCCAGCCGTAAAAATACTCACCTCAATTGACGAGTAATGGAAGATATACAGTGAGGCGCCAGTGAGATGAATGAAAAAAGGTCATTCGAATATCGTTTAGCGGTAGGGTTCAAAAGTCCCCATGCAAAATTCCAGCAAAATCGGCCTTTGGGAACACGTCCCTCAAAGCGATCAATGATTAAACTTTCTGACTGATGAAATGCACAGATAAAAGTTCATGATATCGTCGATATCGAATTTTTTTTATGCCAAATATCTGAAAGATGCATGAAACGTCGAGATCTGGTGTACCTTATAGGAAAAAAAATAATTTTGGATGATTTTTTTTCGAGAAGACGAAACTTTTAAGCCCTATCGTTAAACGAAATTCGAAAAATTGATTTTCATTGGCACCCTAATACACAGGTTACGGCTAGGTATTTGTATTCGAGCTCGACGTGAAAACCGCTATTGATTAGCGTAACTGTGTATCTTTTGGTTCAAGGAACAAGTGTAGTCTGAACATGAATCAATCACACACATGAGAAAAATGCGTGGTGGGGCAATATAAACGCGTGGGGGGGCTAAACCCCCCCTAGCCCCCCGGTACCTACGGGCCTGGTCACAATAGGAACTCTGCATTTATTTGAACGCGGGATTACTAATCCGCTCGTCGCCAATTATTATAATCGCAGGGATTGGCCAAATCACAAGAATCAATAAAAGCGTCCCACACGTGCTAGTTTATAACAACGAATGACATTTATTTTGCCTTTTCTCTTCACTAAGCATAGAGTTGGTTATGGTATATATTGGTAATCATAAGGAGGTTCATCAGGGGTATGGCAAATCATGACAGTCTGAAATACAAAGGTAAAAAAATGCGCCTTGCTAATATGGTCAAGGATCTCATTCACATAAGAGATAACCGGGATCAGAGTATAGACTATAACATAGATGGGTATCTGAATCTCATCATCTCTCTTAGCTTCCATCCGCAATCCAAGAGCGCCGTTCAGCTGTCAAAGCACACATACAACAACTTTTTGGCTCAATCTCAAAGGATTCCGTAAAGCTTCTGGTTGAGAAAACTAAAACGTTGAACAAAACTTGCGGCCAGGACCAAATTATATGAATGAAAAAAATATTTGTTATATTACCGGCCATCTCGCGTTGCAACACAGGACTTCAGTAAAATGGAATAACAAAAACCGCACAAAGAACAGACTAACAAGCTACGAACAAACAGTTTGAAAAAAGTATGTAAAATTGTGCATGTGTGCCACGAAATATCCTACGAATTAAACCCCTCGTCGCTAAACGGTAAACTAAAGTGTGATGTCACTACCGTCGCTAAACAGCCTGTGTACTTTTCACTCCCTCTGGTACCGACTTTGAAATATATTTGTTATGCCGTTCGCTCCACAGCGACATCACCCTTTACTTTACCATTCAGCATAACGACGGGTTTAATCAGAGGGTATATTTTTGAGCACACCAACTTTTTTACACTCTCTCTATCGTTTCCTTGTTTGTCTGTTCTCTGTGCTACAAGCATAGACGTGATACTCAACGATAATTTCAAGTGTCTATGCAAATAACAGTAGAGGTGCTACACCACCGTTTGGGGTACTTTACGGTATTCTTATACATTTCTAGTCTGTCACAATCTGCCACATGCACATAAACTGGCGCTGCTGTCTAAATAAAAGATTTGGAGTGAAAACTGCACCAGATGGTGTTGCTGTTGTTAGCATGAATTACTGCTTCCATCTAAACGATGAATTTTATTGGAATTTGGAAGTTTGTTCGAAGTGTGGCGTCAGTTAGCTTATTCTCTGTCTGTTATCATTATTATTGTGATACTTTTATTCATTGATTGTATTGTCGAGTACTAATATATGAGATAAACAATTTATTAACGTATTGGCATGCAACATTCGCTAATTCGCTAAATCACAAATAGGCAACACTAATTTTCAGTTAGCGTTTTCAAGATCTTCCTGATTTTTAAACAGGTTAACGAACTGTTTAGCTAGAGATGGTCGGGTTTGATGTATTTCAAACCCGTACCCGACCCGAACCCGAATTTTTTTTTTCTGTCGAAACCCGAGCCCGACCCGAACCCGAACTTTTTTTATTCGTTCAAACCCGAACCCGACCCGAACCCGAAAATTTTATTTCTATGAAACCCGAACCCGACCCGAACCCGAAATCGTGGAACCCGAACCCGAAATTTCATAGATTTTATAGTCGGGTTTCGGGTTTTCATACCCAAACCCGACCTGAACCCGGAATTTTCAAACCCGAGCCCGACCCGAACCCGATTTTTTTTTCACCAAACCCGAACCCGACCCGTACCCGACACTTTCAAAAATTTTCAAACCCGAACCCGACCCGAACCCGTCGGGTACGGGTCGGGTTCGGGTTCGGGTTTGAAAACCCGAAACCCGACCATCTCTACTGTTTACGTTGCTGAAACATTATTCTTTAAAACGCTTATCGTTAACTCGCTCAATTTATAGTGAATCACAAAAAAAAAAAAATACAAAATTGAATTACTGATGGCGGTCATTAATTGCTTGAATGATAAATATGCTAGAGTTACTTCATGTATGATACATTCAACGATCATTTATCTTAATGCTATCTAGGGGGCCGTTCAATAATTACGTAAGCATATTGTTTCATTTTTTCTTTTCAGTTTGCTCTGTCGATTTGTTCGCACGCGTTACTTCTACGATCTGTTTTGTTCATTGCCATGGAAGAACATAAAAAGAGACTCGATGCTGCGTCGTTTGAGAAGTTGCAAATCAACAGTGTTTCTTATATTAGGTCTAGAATGTCCACTATATGGCTGCAATACCTTTGTCACAGGTTTTACAAATGAAACATCACGCGAGAAATTATCACCAAATGAAAACGATTGCGATTCTGACAATTGATGATAGCAGATAAAATACTCCTGTATTCGTAAATAAGAGTCATTTTTATACATTTGCAAATAATTAAAAATAGTTGATTTCACTTTCACTTTTTTGTGTGATAATCACAAAGTTTCCGTATTTGCATGGATACAGTTTTCTTTAATAATGGGTAAAATTTCACCCATTTTCTTGAGAAAATTCACCTTTCGAAATGAGTGAAATTGTACCCAGTTTTTTGACGTTTGATAGGTATACCCATGGGCGCAACTACGGGGGGGCTAAGGGGGGCTTCAGCACCCCTAGAAAGTTCTTAGCCCCCCCCCCCCCCCCCCCCTAGAAAATTCTTAGGCCCCTCCTTGAATTTCCCAGAGAATGAATGTATTCAATATAAATAAATTCCATGCTTCCTATCAGAGTATCAAAATCAACACAAATTGAGATGTCATAATTTGTTGGCTAAAACCTAGTACTGCACCCAGGATTCTCGAACCTAGACCTCTTACTTACCTTACCAATCAAACGAAAGCTGTAGTGGCTCGTGTTGTATCAAGAAATTAACGCCATGTTACTCGGTTTTGGGCTGTTTCGCCAGTTCCCCGAACGTCTAATCACCCGCAAGTCTCTTTCGATCTGGACGAGCCATCGTTCACGCTGCGCGATGTGATTTCAGAGAGTCGTCGTACGGCATCCTTACGACGTGACCGGCCCACCACAACCTATTGACTTTCACTTGGTGTGCAATGGAGTTCCCTCCTAGCAGCGGTTGCAGCTCATGGCTCATGCGCTGCCGCCATTATCCGTCGTCTGTCTGTAATTCACCGTAGATAGTCAGCAGCGCCTTCCGTTCGAAAGCTCCAAGAGCATTAAGAACCTCCGTGAAAAGCGTTGTTATATCGATTCCATAAAGGACTACCGGTTATATCAGGGTTTTGTACAGCGAAGGGTCAACTTCATGCGTCGTCGCACTAGACGACGAAGTGGTCATGTCCGAGCCAATATGCGCACCGCGATTGGTGCGTACGTTGGTAATGTCTGAGAAGAACGGGCTGTCGATGAGAACACGGTCAATTTGGTTTACTGTACGTTAGTCAGGTGAAATCCATGTGGTTTTGTGTATATCCTTTCGAGGAAACAAAGGACTTCGGACTGCCAGTCCGCGGGAAGCTGCGAAGTTAGCGCATAGCTGGCCGTTGTTGTTCGTCACGGGGTGCAGGCTGTGCGAGCAGATCACCGGCTCATATATGTTTTTCCTACCGATCTGAGCGTTCATGTCCCTAATGGCGATCTTGATGTCCCTACGCGAGCAGCTATCGTAGAGTTTCTCCAGCTGTGCGTAAAACGTTTTTTCTCTACATCGGGTCTTCCTTCGTGGGGGCAGAGCTAATTGGGATAGTGTAGTTGTAGAACTGGCCTTTTATTCTTAACAAACACAACCTGTTGCTGATCGCCTGCTATTTGATCACACGACTCTGTATCCTACCCAGCACTATAAAGCCGGTACCCAACTCATTGGTTGTGCCGCCGCTCTGGAGGTACTGTGCCCTGCGGCCATAAATTCACCGTATTTTCTCTCCTTTCCGGCAAAGCTTCTGGAGCGCAACGATGGCGAAGTGGCGGGGCTCTAGCTGATCCAGCAGAACCCGGTCGGCACCCGGGGCGTTCAGCGATCTACTGTTACATGTATCGAGCTTCTAATCGTAGTCCTAATTTTGTCGGCAGATCATTGCCGATTGTTCCGGCTCGTTTTGAATTCTTAATTCTTCGTAGTATGTTTATTTTAGCATGCGGCCTTACTAGGACTGCGATGCCTAGATGGCTGCCGCGGGCTGCCGTCTTGAGGGAGCTGGCGAGCAACCGCATTTCATAGTTCAACGGATCAGTCGCTGTTTGAGCCGCCCCTAACCTAAGGAACAGACGCTCAGACGAGCTGCTCTTCAAAGAGAACAACTACCCCTTCCCTGTCAGCATACGACCAAGTTCCCACCGGTTCACCGATCTTCACTTGGTTGCTCGTATCCCTGTTCTCAGTTGGTACAACGTGGAGGTAGGGATAAGGTACTGTTCCTTGGAACCCACTGGGGTCTATTTTATGCCAACTAGTACGGGTGTACTGCTAGAAAGCACTGTCCATTCGTTTACCAACCAGTACGGGTGTACTGCTAGAAAGCACTGTCCATTCGTTTACCAACCCTAGCTCTCCTCAATATCGTGTTGCTGTAGCGTTGCTGAAAAAGGTTGACGTTGACGCTGCGGTCAAGAGATTCAATCCCGATTTAACTGATTTCTTCTGCTGTTCCGGCTCTATTTTATGCGTTATTAAATAAGCATTAAATTCATTTAAATTCTTTTTTCTCTTATTTTAAATGACATATATAAAAACTAGCCCCCCCCCCCTAGAAATTTTCCTTGGTTGCGCTCATGGGTATATCCGTTAATGGGTAAATCGAGTTCACCCATTAAATAGGTTGGCTCACTTATTGGCGGAATGGTTGAAAAAGTACCCATTAATGGGTTTTCCTTTCTTACCATGTTGTTTTTGGTAATTAATACACTATTAGAGATCAATAAAAGGTTTTTATTCAAGCCATGATTTGAAAAAAGCAAACATAACATGAATTTTCAGAATTAAAGGTTAAACAAAACAGTATCATTTTACCTTTAATAAAGATTAGGATGAACATTACTCATCATTGACGGTAAACTCATTCTTTGCCCACACATGCGCTGGATGGATCTCAGCATCGTCCAAACCTTCAGAACACTCAATTACCTCAGTTGTCTCTCCTGCATCAATATCCTTTACATTAACCCATTCCCGGCGGAGATAAATCAGTTTTTACTTCAAAAAATGAGCTTTAATTTTTTTTTTATAGGGGGATTTGTTAGTAGCTTAAGTATTTATGATAAATATTAGTAATTAATGAGTATGTGTGTCCAATCACAAATGGTGACTTCTCAACACTGTTTTTTTTATTCTCGCTTATTTTCCGTCGGTCTATTTCCGCCACTGTTGTGGCCAATTACCGACGCCCAGGGAGGCGACTCCACACCCAGGTCCCTAACTCACGACCCGTTTATTAACGGACCGGCGCCAACGGCTTTACTTCCTTATGCGATGGAAGGCGTGATCCCAGAGATTTTTCGCCTCAGAAAATCTCCCGGTGTCGGCTAGGATTGAATCTAGACCAGTTTGGGTTGGTTGTGAGTGGATCACGCCACCTCACAACCATCGACACCTATGTCGGCGGTGGGATACGAACCCAGGCGTCGAGCGTGGTTGGCGGAGACGTTACCAACCACACTAGGCCCCCGCTCTAAACTCAACACTGTTAGTAATTTGTAATTTTAATTGTTAGGATTTGTTTGCTTTCGCAATTAGGACTTATCATTCGTAGGGATTTAAACCTACTTGTCAAGAAAGGAAAGTAAACTTACAACTAACTTAAATGCTAACTTATTGGCTATAAAGAGAGCTTATCGTAGCAATTGAGGATTGCAACGATTTTTGTCGAAAATTGTTAATAATTTTATTTGACAAAGCTTCTAATGGTTCAACACCAGTAAGTCTATGTAATTCGAGTGTACCAAACCAAGAAGGACGCTTCCAAATAATTTTCAGAATTTTATTCTGAATCCTTTGAAGCGTTTTCTTCCTTGTTGAACAGCAACTTGACCAGATCGGTACAGCATGAAGCATTGCTGGTCTAAAAATTTGTTTGTAAATCAAAAGTTTGTTTTTTAAACAAAGTTTAGAATTTCTGTTAATGAGAGGATATAAAGCAAAGCAAAGCCTAGGTGCTACATTCCGATTCGGAACTTGACCTTCTGTTTATTCTACACAGACTTCGCAGCCAACTGTTTTAGTGTACAGGACAATTGCGTGGCTAGCGCTACGATCCTACTGACACTAACAGTCTCTCCCGAGACAAGACTCGAACCTACGACAACTGGCTTGTTAGGCCAGCATCGTACCTCGAGACCAACTGAGAGATATAAACATCTCGTATATTTGATGCACTTGGCTTGTATACTCTCAATGTGCTCTTTGAAAATAAGTTTTTTATCGTAAATTAGTCCCAAGTACTTAACCTTGTCAGACCAACTTAAGATAACCCCATTCATCTTGACAACGTGATTATTGTTTGGCTTGAGGAAAGAAGCCCTAGGCTTATGAGGAAAAATTATCATTTGAGTTTTAGAAGCATTGGGAGAGATTTTCCACTTTTGCAAGTAGGAAGAAAAAATATCTAAACTTTTCTGCAATCGACTGCATATGACACGAAGGCTTTTTCCTTTTACGGAAATGCTTGTGTCATCGCAGAACAATGACTTTGTGCATCCTGGAGGCAAATCAGGAAGATCTGAAGTGAATATGTTATACAGGACTGGGCCCAAGACAGAACCTTGAGGCACACCTGCTCTGACAGGAAATCTATCAGATATTGAATTCTGATAGACAACCTGCAGAGTTCGATCAGTAAGATAATTTTTCAAAATTTTGATTAGGAAAATTGGAAAATTAAAAGTTTGCAATTTCGCAATCAAACCTTTATGCCAAACACTGTCGAATGCTTTTTCTATGTCTAAAAGAGCAGCTCCAGTGGAATAACCTTCAGATTTGTTAGCTCGTATCATATTAGTAACTCTGAGCAATTGATGAGTTGTGGAATGCCCATGGCGAAATCCAAACTGTTCATTTGCAAAAATTGAATTTTCGTTGATGTGTGACATAGTCAAACAGTTTACTTATTGAAGAAAGCAAACTGATTGGTCGATAACTTGAAACTTCAGCTGGGTTCTTATCCGGTTTTAAAATTGGAGTAATTTTTGCATTTTTCCATAATTTGGGAAAATATGCAATTTTGAAGCAGCAATTGAAAATTTTCACTAAAAATTTCATTGTGCTCTCAGGGAGATGTTTGATTAGTATATTAAAGATTCCATCGTCACCAGGTGCTTTCATATTTTTGAAATTTTTAATCTCATTCAAGTTAGTTTCAATTATTTCTGCAGGTAAAAAATTCTGGGATTAAAATAAATCAAATTGACGTGTGACTTCATTTTCAATTGGACTCACAAAATTCAAATTTGAGTTATGAACACTCTCAAACTGCTGAGCAAGTCTTTGAGCCTTTTGTTCATTGGATACAAGAAAACGTTCACCATCTTTTAAAACTGGAATAGGCTTTGAAGGTTTCTTAAGAATCTTCGACAGCTTCCAAAGGGTTTTGAATATGGTTTCAATTTTTCAACTTTAGTCTCAAAATTTTGATTTCTCAGAAGAGTAAATCTATGTTTAATCTCTTTCTGTAAATCTTTATAAATAGTTTTAAAAACAGGGTCACGAGAACGTTGATATTGACGTCTGCGGACATTTTTTAAACGAATTAGTAGTTGAAGATTTTCGTCAATTATTGGTGAATCAAATTTCACTTGAGCCTTTGGAACAGAATAATTCCTGGCATCAACAATTGCACATTTTAATGCTTCCAAAGCGGAATCAATATTCACTTCGTTTTGCAAATCAAGCTCATTATTGAAATTTCTCTCAATATGAGTTTTGTATCTTTCCCAATTAGCCTTGTTATAATTAAAAACAGAGCTCATAGGGTTTAAAACTGATTCATGTGATAAAGAAAAAAGTTATTGGAAGATGGTCAGAATCAATGTCAGCATGTGTGATCAAATCACTTCATACATGACTTTGATCTGTAAGCACCAAACCAATTGTTGAAGGGTTTCTTACAGAAGAAAAGCATGTAGGACTATTCGGAGACAAAATAGAATAGTATCCTGAAGAACAATCATTGAATAAAATTTTGCCATTAGAATTACTTTGAGAGTTATTTCATGATCGATGTTTAGCGTTAAAGTCGCCGATTATAAAAAATTTCGAACGATTTCTGGTGAGTTTTTGTAAATCACCTTTCAAATAATTTTTGTGCTCGCGTGTACATTGAAATGGTAAATATGCTGCGGCAATAAATAAAATCCCAAGTTCAGTTTGAACTTCAATTCCCAAAGTTTCAATAACTTTCGTCTCAAGATGGGTAAGAGCACAATGTTTGATTCGGCGATAAATAACAATTGCAACTCCACCGCCGGAACCCTGAATCCTATCATATCTATGAATCACGTTATTGGGATCATATTTTAATTTCATGTTAGGTTTCAAAAATGTTTCAGTAATAATTGCAATATGCACATTATTTACTGTTAAAAAATTAAAAAGCTCATTCTCATTGGCTTTCAATGAGCGAGCATTCCAATTTAATATTTTAATTGTTTTATTTAAAATCATTGCTAAATTTTAAATTAGAAACAATTTTATTAGTAAAATTTGTGCCTATTTAAATGGCTTCAAACATTGATTTTGCCTGCAACATGGCGTCCATAAGATCGAACATTGCCTGTTGCAGAAAAGAAAGTTTACCTGCCGTAATAGGCCCCAGGCAGTTGACATTAGAAAAAATATTTTCGGTAGTAATATTAGCTGGGGTAATAGGTGTACTATTATTTTCTAGCGTGTTTTGCTTACCCATATTAACGGTCATTTTCGAACTACCAACATTAGGCGGTAGAATGTTCGAACTACCTGTAACCTGTGCATATGTTAAACGGGTATGCAAAGGAGTAGGTAAACTATGCGTCACTGGTACGCTTGGAGAATTTTGGTTTGAAGCTTGTTTTAAATGGGAAATTGAATTTTGTTTACCTTGCCTTGCCTTAACAATTGCTAAACGGACTGGGCATTGATTAAAATTCGACATATGGTTGCCGTTACAATTCGCACAGCGAAAATTTTTACTCTCTTTCACAGGACATGTGTCATTTTTGTGAGAAGAGTCTCCACAAATCAGGCATTTTTGGTCCATGTTACAGAACTTTGAACCATGGCCATAACGTTGGCAAATACGGCATTGGGTGATATGCTTTTCACCTCCGCCAAACTTTCTATAAGCTTCCCATTTTACACGCACGTTAAATAAAGCATGTGCTTTTTCAAAAAAAAGTAAGTTATTAACCTCACTGCGGTTAAAATGAATTAAATAGTTTACAAGGGAAATTCCAGTTCGCTGACTGTTTTCGCCTCGTGATTTTTGTTTCATTAGAATTACTTGGGTAGGGGCTATACCAAGTAATTCTGTTAAAGTAAGTTTGATCTCATCAACGGTTTGATCGTTGGTGAGACCTTTCAAGACAACCTTGAACGGCTTGGCGTTCTTGGTGTCATATGTAAAAAATTTGTACATCTTGTCAGTTAAATACTGAACAAGACGATCACGATCCTTTATTGAGTCGGCTAATAAGCGGCATTCACCTCTACGGCCAATTTGATAGGTAACTTTAACGTCAGAAACAAACGTTGAAAGTTCCTTTTTGAATATATTAAATTCAGAAGAAATAGTTACCTCAATAGGTGGAACTTTCTCCTTTTTTAAAGATTTTACATTTTCATTATTAATAACTTCCATTTCACCAGCTTCTTGCTCAGGCAAAATATCAAAAGGATTGTCACTACAGACACTCGAAGTGTCAGAAAGAGATGCCTCTCTTTTCCTCCCCGCAGCGATGCGAGGTTTCTTTTTTCGTCCTGCCATTTCAGGTGATACGAAAAAAGTTAAAACAAATATTAAATTCAAAAGTAGGTAGTCTTGAGAAAGACTGATGGGAAATAATTTTCAGGTGGTCTTTAAAAGACACACTGACAAAACACAAACTTTGAAGCTATAGACAGTCAAAGTCCAGTCCACAAGCAACTGAAAACCTGTAGGACAGTTCAAGACGCACTCAATGAGCTTTAAATTCGTATTAGTAATCAACTATATGCACAATTACCACAAACGTTATTGAATATGGAAAACCAATCAGTCTAAAAATACTGAATCAGCGGACGATTTTTCAAGTTTAATTGTTGAACTCTAATCAAAGTTTGAATGTCAGGGGATGCCATATGGCATCACCCGCCGGGAATGGGTTAATCCACTCCACGTCTGAGCTCCAGTTTCCTCATCCTGAAGCAAGCACTATACTTCGCTACCTCTTCTGCCCTTAATTAGAGTTCTTCCGTAATTTACCTTTTATGAATTTTACCGTCCACACTTTAATGAACATGGCTATTTGAACAGCTGCATTAACAATGTTTTTCTTACGTAAGATAATCAATTCATTCCCCTCCCCACCTTGTAAGATAACGTAAGAAAATTACACACACCCCCTCTCCTCTAATTTGCTTGAGTAATTATTGAACGGCCCCTAGCCTAGCCTAGCAAGCCAGTCGTTGTAAGTTCGAGTCTCGGCTTGGGGGAGACTGTTAATCCAGTAGGATTGTAGCGCTAGCCCCGTAATTGTCGTGAACACATAACAGTTGGCTGCAAAGTCCGTGTATAATAAATAGAAGATCGAGTTACTAATCGGTACCTATGTACCATAAGGGTTTTATTATGCGGTTTCATGTTGATCACCCTCTTCTGTTGAATTGATTAAGTGGAAGTCAACTCATGATTATGATCATTAGGATAAAAATGTTAAACACAGTAAAATACAACTTTGCACAAATTAATATTTCAAAATTATATTATTTTTGAAGTAGAATACTTCTCTCAGGAAGTTCGGCTACATAGGGATGTGAAATGAAAATCTGAAACCGAAAAAAGTGAAAAATATGTCCAATTTCAAATGCTAATAAATCGATTAGTATTCGATGGATTTCCTTCGTTATTGTAGCAATAGATTGGAAAATCTTCTAAGATTCTTCCCAAAAGAAGATAATTGTAATTTTATTATTCGTACTATTGTACTATTGAAAATAGTCAAGCCTTGTCAAAACGAAAAATTCGATCTCTGGTTGGTCGTTATATGATTGCTTCCCAAGCACGGTCGACAGAATCATATACCTTGCAATTGAAAACATGCTATTTGGCCTATATAAGAGCCTGTTTCAGCCGAAGCCGCTCATAATAGTTCTAGACAGCGACAACAGCAGTCGTCCTTCCTTAGCAGCAGCGCTAGCCCTGTGGTTGGTCACCACGTCTTAGGAGCAGCGAGGTTCTTCTCAGCGTGTGTCGCCAGACTGCCATTATTCCCCCCATGTTGGGGCAGCATTCTGTGCAAGCATTCTGTGTTGGATCATAGCAATTTAAAACTGTCGCGCCCGTCTAATTTACTGAATGTGAAATAGCTTCCACAGTGCATGTTGTCCGTGTATCTTAATTCCCCCACTGTTGAGGCAGCTCAAAGGTTGCGATCAGCAACCGATTTTGAACCGCAAAGTGCCTTTTTCAAGGCAAATAAACAAATAATTGAAGGTTAATAATTTTCTGGCATCAGCACAAGCACACATTCTGTGCGGGATGCAATCAAATTCTGTTGTAGTTGTCTAATTTTCACTTTATTTCGTAAACCCTCACTGTAGGGGCAGCGCAAAGGCTGCGATCAGCATAACCGACTTTGAATAATAAACTGCCCTGTTAGAACGCATTCACAAAAGCAGTTAGTTCGACTATGCAGAGCTAATATGAAGTCGATTCAATCAATCAGCATGAACAGAATTTCGTCATCTCCCAGCTGCAAAGTTGCAACATGATGCAACACGCAACAGCGAGCAAACGAAATCGCTTGATGTTACAAACCGAAATAAGATAAGGGTTAAAACCGTTGCGTGTATGCGAGCACCATCAGTGTTTATTCGCTGGATACAAAAATCATATGCGAATTGTGGAATAATTTGTCTGAAGAACATTAGGGAATGGAACAACGTGGCGTGGCCTTTTTCGTAGCACCCTTCGGCTATAAAAGAGTGTTTCTGGGAAAATTAGCCACATTCATTAGTCGGAAGGTGAGCTGGATGGACCGTCCGGGTTACGTCTGTCTGATTTTTGCCGTACATCAGCCGGCACTTCCTCTAATGGAAAATTTGGATCATTTTGTTCAGAAGAATATTACTGTCGGTAATATTACAGAGATGCGATTGCATTCTATCCGATATGTAATTGAACAGTTGTTCTTTTGAAGACGAATGAAATACTTAATTTGAAGAGATAACAGTTTTGGGTACCAGTAGCAGTATGGTAACATGAAACGACGCGCTTTCGTACGATAGCGGCGGTGTTAGCGGTAGATGCATTTGCCAACACTTACTCCAGTAAAGTCGTGTCTAATTTTCAATGTGAAAACACCTTTCTATTGTGTTGGCCGTGCGCATAAGGCCTCTGCCAGGCTAAACGCGATAAGCGGCGCGAACCGATTCACCCGGCCGTAGGTTAACGTACAGCCGTAAGTAGAGCTGTGTAAGAGTATTCTACTTCAACCTTGCGGTCGTGGCTTTGCACACAACCCTCCTGTGATTTTTTCTGACACATTTGCAGAAGTGCAATTTAAAGCATTACAATTTGGTAAGCGGTGAATTTAACATAATTTGTAAACATTTACTGCATTCAATAACCTCCCCAGCTGGTCTCGAGGTACGATGCTGGCCTAACAAGCCAGTCGTCGTAGGTTCGAGTCCTGACTCGGGAGAGACCGTTAGTGTCAGTAGGATCGTAGCGCTAGCCCCGCAATTGGCATGTACACTTAACGGTTAAGCTGCGAAGTCTGTGTATGGTAAACAGATGGTCAAGTTCCGAATCGGAATGTAGCACCAAGGCTTTGCTTTGCTTTATTGCATTCAATAAGGGTAAACAGTATTTATTTTCTTTTATATTTGATCTACTAAAAAGGCAAGAAATTTAAAGTAGTGCATACAAATTGAGTTTTTAGTGAAAATCGTCAAATTGTTTCTTAACCCTTTTTTCTACTTCTTTTCGTCGTGACTGCAATAATTAGATAATGTTTACTACTTCTGACATGCCCATTGATTACACTGGTCAACACAGTTCAAAGCTCAAATCGGAAAAAAATGAAAGATTATAGCTATCCAATTATTTCTGTGAATTTTGGTGTCCCTAGTCATTACCTTTTTTTTAGAGACTTTAATGAGTTTTCTCGTAAACATAATGTTTAAGCGATGAACCCGACGAGCAAATTCTAAATGACACTCTCACGTAAGTTGACGCGTTTTGGTTATGGGCAGAGGCACCAAAATTCTGAAGATATAAGCTTTTATTTTTACCGGTTTGAGCTTTTAGAATTTTTCATTTTGTCGACCAGTGTTATTTTAGGCACTAAAATAATTTTAAACATTCTAGATCAACTTAAAATATTTTTATTACTTTTTCGACTTACAATTGCTTTTCAACAGTTTGATCAGTCGTTATACATGGTTTGTATCTTGTTATGAACAGCAAAAATAGTAAAAAAAGTTTTGTTTATCCTAGCCCGAATATTTTAGCGACGACCTTTCATGTTCTTGGTGAGAAATTAAAGTGATTCTATGTTGCCATAGTCGGGACAATGGCGAAGCACAGAGGAAAAGAGTGCTACTGACAACGATGAGAACAACGACGAAGACGACGTAAAAAAGAACGTTCTACGGTAGTAGCTGGGACCAATCTCTCTTGCTTCGGCTCAGGACCAACCGATGATGGTGTCGCTATAGCAACGCGGCACCCTACGTGTCGAGCTTTGGTGTTGGCTGCCATATTTACTCGAGCCACCCACTTTTAAACACCCTTAATATAGCGCATATATATTGTAGGGGTGAATATTTATTTAGCAAACATTTCTACTGGAAGCCAAGTACATTTTCCACAGCAAGTCCGCGTCGTTTGGATTCTGTAAGATACCTTGTTCTCTTTGGCGAGACACGACTAATGCCCTGGACCTGTCCTTAGTAGCATAGTTTTTTTTTCTATGTGGAAGGGGATGTTGTATTTTTGTGTATGATGAGCTATGCGTAAAGAATGAACTGTTCTGTACAACCCAAGTGCCGCGAGGTACCGTTGAAGGCAAATCATTCTCATTCTAACACTGTGACATGGGTTGTTTATATTTTTTACCCTCTTTTTTACATCATTCACTATATTCGCCCTCTTGTAATATAGACTGGGAGCTGGAGACAGCGGGCGCATTTTCGCATAGAAAAGCTGGTTTCCATGGCAACTGATCTTCGTTTTGTTGTCGTCCCTAAAGCTTGGAGAGTGGGATGTGTTGAATGTATGTTGACTCAACTACGAACCGTTAAGATTGGCCGCTCGATCTGGCTTTCCCTGCCTTTGAATCTCTTTGTCCGAGGAGGCTGATAACGAATCGATGCTTTCTTAGTGCATTCTCGGTATTGCAAATTTAATTCTCGGTATTACAAATTTAATTGGACAATAATTATCATGCCAGGGTTTTATCATAAAAAATGGATGTTGTGGAATAAAACGCACTTTTTTAAGTGTCACAGTTTTAATGTTAGTGTATAGTTCACAGATATCGTTATCCAGAGCCGGATTTACGGTTGTGGGGGCCCCAAAATGAAGCAAAAACCTTTTTTTAACTGTACGTATATAAAACCTTTATTTGTCTTGGAGAACCTAATAAAAGTTGGTTAGAAATTTTCAAAACATCTTTTTACAAGGTTTCTCGATCAGAAAACTTATCCATTATATGATCAACACTCAATTCCTCCAGTACCGTAAAAACAGCGGGGCGAATAGAAACAAAACTTCTGAGCTTGAAGAATGTTATTACAAGTCTTTGATAACATTAAAAAATCATGTAAAAGAATTTTCTCGGATAGTTCAGTTGTAAACAAGTCTTCTAAGCCCATTTCTGGGTTAGAAGCAATAAGTACTTTCAGTTTGTTACGAAAAAATTCAAAATGGAGGCTCATGTTCAGAGCATTTACGAGTGCCAAAAAACTTTACCAATGGAAGCCATTTTGTTCCACTTTGAAGGGGGAAGGGGGGTTGAGTTTGCGTTACTTATTGTTACATATGGGGGAGGGGTAGTTAAACCAGTTACGTAACTGTGATTTACCTTTAAAATCGAAATTTTTTTAGGGGTTTAGCGTTTCGGAGAAGGGAGTCATAATGAACGTAACTTGTCATTCCATAGGAAGGAGAGGGTCTAAAAGCTGGATTTCAGCGTTACGTAATTTGTGTACGACGCCTTACGGCATTCCTTATATTCACCATGCAAACTTAAAATGCTTCACTACTGACCCAGTACAGCCCACGAACCTCGAAGAATGTTATTACAAGTTCGTACAAAACACCGGATTCACTTTGCTTGACGCAAGCAGCAAGAATGTTACATAGAACAAACTGTCCCTTCGTCAAGCGGCCACGAAATATGGAATAAACTTCCTCAGTTACCATCAGAACCCTAAACAGCAGATAACCAAGCTATTAGCCAAAAACTTGACAAAAGTCGTGTTCATTTGCTACATGAATTGACAAAGACTTCCAAAACCCGAAAGAAACGGGTTAACGCCGTGTCTAGAGGGAGTACAAGAAGATCCCGAAACGGTAGAAATGCCCAATCCTGAAATCTTAATCCTACCGCTCCTAACGCTGTTAGGAGATATCCATACATTATGATGACGTACATGAATGATGAAACCGAACATTTCCGCTATTTAAATACTTTTTAACGTTTTTTGCATCCCATTTCAATAAAGATGGTGCAATTGTTTTTTTTTCTCCAACATAAAAATTTAGACTTTCATCAGAACAAAAAAAAACGCACTAGACTCTCATTTCAAAATAATTTTATGAAAATCGGTCCAGCCATCTATGAAATCGAAAGTTGCACATACACACGTACAGAAAATGCTCAGCTCGTCGAACTGAGTCGAGTGATATATGCCATTCGCCCCCTTGGAGCACTTTCATACCTTCGGTTTTGCCAGTGATTGCTATACCTTTCTAGGAGAAAGGAAAAAATACGAAATGCAACAGAATAGTTTTTTTTTTAATTCATGGAGGCCCCCCATTAATCCAACTCTGTCGTTATCAATATATTTATGTGCCACTAAAATTCATTTGAAACTTGCATCACGGAACTTTTGCAAAAATCTTCCAAATAAACGATATCATAAATAACTTTGGCGGTAGCACGAGACAAAGGTAAACTGCAATTTAACGTATTTGCAGGGTATTCGATAAGTTCGAATACATTTTAAAAATGTATTAGCAAAAATGCTTGGCCAGCATTTACGGCTAGATAAAAGTCCAGGGGATTGAGGCCCACAAATTCTTATCGATAAAATCATTCAAATTCTTCCGGAACCACGCTTGAACGATATTCGCCGTGTATACCGGTTTAGCGTCCTATTGAAGGACGTAATGATCCATCCCGTGGAGATCCAGAAGAGCCGGGTCCACAGCCTTTTCCAGAACATTGGCATGCGACGTTGATTTTTTCTTTTTTTCTCGATAAACGCTAGCGGGAGCGTCGAAACTACTGCATATTTTGAAATAAAATTTCTAGTTGCGGTTCAGACTCGCCGATAATGTACTTTGAAGTGAGTCAACCTTTGTCTCCAATACGTGGACTAAAGGAACATGTAACATGTAACCGTCATTCTTGTCTGTGGACTCTAAATAAGTCCCAGGATAACAATCAAATTGACCTGCTCGTAAAGAGCCCAACATTTAACTAATTTTTAATGTTTTTTATTCAAACTCATTACTCGACGGTATGTTACATTATATACAATTTTTACCTATCAACAGTAGTAGCAGCTAGTATGGATCCATCCTTTCCTTCACTCCATTTTGTTACGACATTTCTCACCCTCACCCTCTTGCCACTTTACTAAATTCTGTTCGAACATGGTGGACGAAAGAAAACTGGTACTACTTTAGAGTGTTTTAGAAGCTTTTCATTTATTCAAATCAAATTCTAATATTTTATCCTACGGATTCGAGGTCGGATGTACCTACATACACTTGTTTCGTTTTTCGGAAGGGAACCCCGCATATTTGCGATGGCTGCAAAGAAATCACAGGCAAATCCAATGTGCTTGCTCTTCAGTTGTTGTACATTTTGATATGACACTGACAGAGGCTGATCAAAGTTTTTTCCCGATGCGGTGTATCTAGATGTAAAAATTTAATTACCAGTCTTCCTTTAATGTGCAGATTGCACTGCTGGAGTCACAAGGAATGGCTGATGACGATGTGATGGCGGAGTGACATTGGTTGAGATTTTGATGTTAATTGGATTGGTTAACAGATTTAAAAAGCTTTTACGGTTTACAGTATAAATGGCACCGATCGGGGCTAGCAGGCAAACCATTAAGTTAAATGTTTTAGGTACCGTGCCTTTCGAAAATGAAAATGTCGGATCGATTTGTTGTATATTTAAAAAGCGGAAACAATTTGTTTTGTGCGTTGTGTGGCCCTGTGACGGAAGCAGCTAGCTTTTAAATTAATTACCTGCAAACTTAAGAGTTATAAAAATACACTGAATGATAATGTGAACAAACGTTGAGTGGATGCGGTGCGAGCGTGACACGTAATATGAAAATCGGCAAATAGGTAATAATTTATAAACACTCCTAACAAGTGTTTCAGTTTTAATTATTTGTGTTCTTTTTTGACTTTGTTTCAGTTGTAGTAAAAACTATTCAAAACGCTCATTGTGTTATTGCGGAATATTGAAACATCGATGTCTATATCAAAAGAGTGGTGGTCTTAGAGAGTTTTCCTGCGGTATACCATATCGTGAAGCAGGCTGAACATGACTTGTTTCACCACACAGGAATGACTTTAACCACATGGCGACACATGATCAACGGCAGCCCCGTCGCGAGACTAGGCATCTGCAGCCCTAGTGAGGCAGCATGCCGAAACAATAAAATACTACGAACAATCAAGAATTGAATACGGACCGGAACAATTGGCAACGGCCTAGGCGACGAAATAAGGACGACGATTGGAAGCTCGGTACATGGAACTGTAGATCGCTAAACGCCCCGGGTGGCAACCGGATTCTGCTGGATCTGCTAGAACCCCGCCACTTCGACATCGTTGCGCTCCAGGAGCTTTGCCGGAAAGGAGAGAAGGTACGGAGGACTTGTGGCCGCAGGGCACAGTACTACCAGAGCGGCGGGTACGAGCTGTATGAGCTGTACCGGCTTTATAGTGCTGGGCAGGATGCAGACTCGTGTGACCAAGTGGCAGGCGATCAGCAACAGGTTGTGTTTGTTGAGAATAAAAGGCCGGTGCTACAACTACACTATCCTCAATGTGCACTGCCCTCACGAAGGAAAACCCGATGTAGAGAAAGAAGAGTTCTACGCACAGCTGGAGAAACTCTACGATAGCTGCTCGGTTAAAGACATCAAGATCGTCATCGGGGACATGAACGCGCAGATCGGCAGGGAAGAAATATACAAGCCGGTGATCGGCCCGCATAGCCTGCACACCGTGACGAACGATAACGGCCAGCGATGCGTCAACTTCGCAGCTTCCCGAGGATTGGTAGTCCGAAGTACCTTCTTTCCCCGTAAGGACATCCAAATCAAATTGACCATGTTCTCATCGACGGCCGGTTCTTCTCAGACATTACAAACGTACGTACCTATCGCGGTGCGGATATTGGCTTGGAACCCCGTGGCTCAACATTAAGCAGCTCCGGAACTCCTAGGCTGCGGAGGAATACGCGCAACAGCTTGAAGCGGTGCTACTCACGGCGGAGGGGCTGGGCGCATTGCCTCTCGAAGAAGGCTGGTGCAGCATTCGCACAGCTATCGGGGAGACCGCAACGGCGACACTAGGAGTGGAAGCACCGAGTGGCAGAAACGACTGGTATGACGGGGAGTGCAAGGCAGCGGTGAATGAGAAGAACCAGACCTGGACAGGTCAACGAGAGAGAACAAGGCCAATTGCAAACGGGCACGGAACGACATGACCACGATTCTTAGACGAAAGAAGCGCCAGCAAGAGGATCGTGTACATGAGGAGCTGGAGCAGCTGTACCGTACCAGTGAAACGCGGAAGTTCTATGAGAAGGTAAACCAGTCCCGCAGAGGCTATGTGCCGCAGCGGATGACCGAGTACCAGCCCCTGATATTCATGAAGTTCTTTATGAGATCGGGAAGCTGAAAAACAACAAAGCCGCAGGCAAAGACGGACTACCGAGCAAGCTCTTGAAACATGGAAGAAAGACACTGGCTAGAGCGCTGCACTGGGTCATTTCCAGGATTTGGGAGGAGGGAAAACTACCAGACGAGTGGATGTAGGGAGTCGTCTGTCCCATCTACAAGAAGAGCGACAAGCTGGAGTGCCGCAACTACCGCGGTATCTGGCTTATCAATGCCGCCTACAAAATACTATCACAGATCCTGTTCCGTCGTCTATCACCTTTAACCAGGAGGTTCGTGGGTCAGTACCAAGCTGGTTTCATGGGAGCACGTGCCACCACGGACCAGATCTTCTCAATTCGTCAGATCTTACAGAAATGTCGCGAGTACAACGTGCCCACACATCACATCTTCATTGACTTCACGGCGGCCTATGATACAGTCGATCGAGAACAGCTATGGCAGATCATGCACGGCAACGGATTTCCGGATAAACTGACTCGATTGATCAGAGCCACCATGGCGCGAGTGATGTGCTACGTGCGTGTTTCGGGGATACTCTCGAGTCCCTTTGAATCGCGCAGAGGGTTGAGACAAGGTGATGGACTTTCCTGTTTGCTGTTTAACTTCGCCCTTGAGGGGTACACGAGGGGTACGATTTTCACAAGGTCTGTTCAGCTTCTGGGCTTCGCGGATGACTTCGACATCATATCACGTAACTTTGCGACGGTGGAGGAGACTTACGCCCGACTGAAAGCCGAAGCTGGACGGATCGGACTGCGGATAAATGCGTCGAAAACAAAATACATGCAAGCGAGAGGCTTTAAGGAGAACAACATCAGCCTTCCAGCTCAAATCTTTATAGACGGTGATGTGCTTAAGGTCAGGGTTTGCAATCCCGGGAACGATTTCCCGGGAAATAGCTTTTCCCGGGATTCCCGGATCCCGGGAACAGAAATATTGATTCCCGGGATCCCGGGATTCCCGAGTTCCGCGAAAAATTTTGTATGATTCACTATAGTTTCTTATGCAATATTGCAATAAAATTAAATACGTCAAACTGGTGCGACCTGAAATAAATTATTTAATAAAAACCCAAAGTCAATATAGTATTTCAACGTAAAAATCATCTTTACATGTTAATTAGTAAGCCTTCAAATGCTCTAAGACTGACTTATTTTGAGTCGTATTGAACTGATTATTTAATATTCTATCGTTTCCTTCCGGTTTGTCTCGGTCACAGAAAACCACCGAACGGCGAAATAACGAAATAACGTGGTTAATAAAACAAAAATCTTTCTTGGAATCTTACGTTATAATCAATAATGATATAAACTCCAAAAGGGTTTAAAATGTTGTTCTGTCAATGAAAACTAGATTTGAGACGCAGTTGATTTAAAATAAATCACAATGGCATAGTAAATATATTTAAATGAAAAAAAAAGCGAATAGGTTTGCTACCGCTCAAGTAAACAGTAAATATTTACTGTAGTGTAAAAAACATTTTGCTGGAAAAGTCCGTACCGAATATAGCAAATATTTTCCGCGTCCAATGCCTTCCTAAAGGCCCAAACACAATGGATACGTTTGCGTTGCGTTAACGTTAATTTGACAGAAAATGTATGGGCTAACTGTCAAATTGCCGCAAACGCAGCCGCAACGTATCCATTGTGTTTAGGCCTTAACACTCAGTTTTCTCTTCAACAAACTGAAAGAATGGGACACCAGTTTTCAATTAAGTGTAACAAAAGCTGTAATCGGTGATTTGAAAGTAACCTAGAGTTCAAACATTAGCGGTGATTCAGCAGACTTGAGCAAAGTTTTAGGGAAGGAAATAAAATTTTTGAGCTTAACGGAAAATTGTCAGCGGTTCTGAAGCGATTGTTTGACGACATGAATTCTCCTTTTCTGCAAATATATGCTACAAAAATCGATCACGAATTTTTTATGTTAACTTGAAAATGTTTTGTATTTTATTTGTTTTTTTTTCATACGTATTGAGAATGAAATTTTAAACAATTTTTTGTTACCTTTTACAGATAAACTTCATTTAAAATATCATTTTGCTGAAGAATTTGTCAGTTCTCGGTTCCCGGGAAATGCGACTTTTCATTCCCGTTTCCCGGGAAATTGATTCCCGGGAATATTGCAAACCCTACTTGAGGTGGTCGACGAGTTCGCGTATTTGGGGTCACTGGTAACCGCCGACAATAACACCAGCAAACTTTCACTTCGGAAGACACTTCGATCGAATCGAGTGCGACGACGCATGAAGTTGACGCTGTACAAAACCCTGATAAGACCGGTAGTCCTCTACGGTATCGAGACAACAACGTTTCTCGCGGAGGACCTTAACGCTCTTGGAGTTTTCGAATGGCGACGGCGCTTGAACCATGAACTGCACGAGCTGCTTGGAGAAAATCCAATTGCACACCTGGCGGAAGTCAATAGATTGCAGTGGGCTGGTCACGTCGTAAGGATGCCGGACCACAACCCTGTAAAATAATTTCTCTTCAGCAATCCTACCGGCACCAGAAATTGAGGGTCGTCAGCTTTTCCAGATTTTCGATGATTTTTTATTTTGTTTTTGGTACTTTCCAAATTGTAGTGAAAAAAAAAACGTCACTATTAAAACAATTGTTCATTTTTTTAAAAACATGCTTTTGAACAGGTTTCGGATAACTTTTCTTCTAGTATTTTTTAAACCATAAATTCAGTCACTACGAAATTAATTAGTTAGGAATTTGAAAACCAGCTTGTTCGTTTGACATTATTTATGTTCAAATTGTTGATTGTTGATGAGATAAAAGAGTTTCGTTATGTTGACATTTGTTACAAATTACTATGATGTCACGCCAATCGCATATTATGTTTTTATCGCTTGAGAATACTCTGATTTTTCATGTCAAAGGCACTAATGACAATGTTTACAACAACTGTTACCACCGTTATGCATATTAATACATTGTTGATAATGTCAGATTTCCGTTGTTCTTCGATTTTGTTGATATTAAACAGCATAACTAAAACTACGATGATGATTGCTTGTAAAATCTGTAACGTGGAATAGTTATATGATTTTTGTCATTCGCTGATAAGAAGTTATCATATTCTCACCTGCAAGGCAATAGATGTGAGAATTAGAATGAGCAGCAAGGTGTAAAATGGATGATCTAATTCAACTGTTAGGATGAATTTGAGCTGAACAGCATTCGCTGTAAGTAGCGCTAGATCCAACAATCCTTGTACAAATGATTTTCTTGTAGCGTAATCGTTGATGTTGAAGTTTTTGTTGCTGGAGATGGGCTGCAATTTATGATTGTATCAGATATCTTCTAACTATATGAATTAATGAGTTACTTCCGATGCTCGAGAGCCAACGTTTGTTGTGTTGCTATCCATGATTAAGGGAATGGTGCAATTACTCGACTGACTTGTTATATTTTGTAGTTTCGTCCAGCGACCAAAGTTGTTTTCAAAACAATCCTTGAAAGCAACAGTGTCTTTCAATCATGTGTATACATTACGATATCTTAACAAAGTTTTTGGATTTTTGATTATGATATACACTTAATGCATCATGCAAAACAATTCAATATGAAAATTTCTATACCTGTCCCGTTTTTTGTTTGTTGATGTTCATTTGACACGGTATAATGAACGTTTCGTTATTGTTATAGCTCACTGTGTTCTTATCAGCTATTTGAAGTATGCAGGCTTCAAATGTCTCAAACACTTGAAGTTTATTTTAAGTTAAAAGAAACGAACAATCAATTGATAAAACTGAGAAATTACGATTAATTAGTTGGGCGAATAAACTGAGTAGCCAATCTACTCTTTTGTAAAGCGTGATTTGAATATTCTTGATTCAAGCATCAACACTAATTTGTATAGTACACAGCTATAACGAGTGGTCTTATTTTGATAAACTCGAAATCATTTCTATTCGTAGGATACAGTTCATAGATGAATTAACAAGTTCATCACAAAAAGGCAGAATCACAGAAGGCATAACCATGAATGGCAGAATTTCAGGATAAGATAATAGACAGAATAAGACGAAAATATATGACGCAGAGTTATGAGTGACACGAGCAATAATTAAACGCTGCGAATTACAATAAAGATAAATTAACAATAATGATATGAATTGCAGAAAGATTAGTGAGCAATCAACCCTGAATGATTATGGTGACAAAAATTGAAATTTTCTGTCTGGACGTCCATATGAAGTTGGCAGGCGCATATTTTTAAGTTATGCTGGCTCAGCTGCGTTTCGTATCTACCGAGTTTCCGAAACTGGATAAATATTTTATTGCCAACCTGGAAAGTTCAGGAAAACGTCCGCTATCCGAACACCTACCAAAATTATAATACCAATCTCCCGGTTGGGTATTTTTGAAAATGCTCGCTCGTACCTACGCCTTTAGTTCATCTCGTAGCCTAGATTTTATTGCTGCACACTCTGGTCACCGAAACCTTTGCTCCAAGTGGATCTAGCAACCGAATCGTCCGAAAACAATTCAACTCAGGTTGACAAAATTGCATCGTAAAAGAGCAGTTAAGTACTGTTTCATCTCATTGGTTGCATAGAAAAAGGCCTTCCGTTGCCATTTAGGTGCCCATTAAGGTGAAACGGTATTGATGCCACAAACGGTGGACTTTCAGCCACCATTTCAATTTTCAGAAGCACAAGATTCGGGAATTGATAATGTGTTCCCTGTGAAAACGCTATTTTATGTTAGCTTCGGCGCAGCACACATATAATAGCGTTTTCACCGGCGATGCATTGACTGTTACCGATTCTTGTGCTTCTGAAAATTCGAAGTGGTGGCTCGAAGTTGGCCATTTGTAGCTTCAATGCCATATGGCCTTAATATTCAGCTTTGTCCGTGTTGTTGGTTTTCATGAATTTTGCAGGTTTCAAATCGAAATGTTTCATTATTGACATAAAATGTTGCTGTTTTTCATCACTTTCGCGGCATTTCGCGGGTTTTAGTGGACTTCACGGCCGATGCTGGATTTCGCGGAATTCGCGGCTTCCGCGAAATCGCGATTTACCACTGTCCCTAATGATAACTTTGCTCCACTTCAATTATACATTCTGTGTTTATATATTCGACCAGCCGACGTTGTTCGTATATTTCAAAAAAATGTATGCGAAATTTGCGCTGTGCGAACTTTTACCCTGCGCTATTGTATAAAACTGGACATTGAATAGTTAGCCAAAGGCTGCGTGTGTTTTTTACTCATTAATACAAAAAAATAAAAGATATTAAAAGCGTGTTATACTGAGAGTGAAAATTTGCTTGTCATAATTCTATATGATGCTTGAAACTTGAAACCGAAGCAAAAAACAACAAAATTACAATTGTGATGATGTTCACGATTATTTTTATCAGCTCATATATAAGCTATAATAAGCTTTATACATGGTGTAGGACAACTCATGTTGCCCCACCAGGAACTTGAGATATTGTTTACAAACACAAGCATTCCTGTACACGCGGTCCTGTGATCGCGCTGAAAGCTTGATTAAACAAGATTAAATTTATTATTTGTAATTACCTTACGCTAACCCTGATCAGCCTATACACCAGAGAGACGCCGAGACACTCACCGTTAAGGCAACTGTCAACATCAAAACGGGCGAGCTGTATAATTTTGCATTGCCGTTATCCGTTTTGATGTTGACAGTTGCCTTAACGGTGAGTGTCTTGTCATTTCTCTAATGTATAGGTTCCCTACCAGAGAGACGCCAAGACACTCACCGTTAAGGCAACTGTCAACATCAAAACGGATAACGGCAATGCAAAATTATACAGCTCGCCCGTTTTGATGTTGACAGTTGCCTTAACGGTGAGTGTCTCGGCGTCTCCCTGGTGTATAGGCTGACTAGCTAACCCTAACTGCTATCTCTTTCATACTTAAGCCTATAAAAGCGAAAGTTCCAGTGACTAGGAGAGCTAAGAGAGGCTGAACTAACCTGGGTCACTCATGCGTCGCTGAGTGCGCCGCGTGATCGTACTAACTGTCCTACTATTAAATGTTTGTTATTTTACCTGGACAAAAATGTCCAGGCTTTCGCGGTTCTTCATTTCCGCCCTAGTCAAACACAGCAGAAGGCTGTGTACTAGTTAGCTTTATTTCTGTTTGTATTTTATCACCCGGTAGAAGATTTATTCTTTTCCGGGATCTAGCTACGTCGAAGTGATGGAACCCTGAAGGTTATTTTCACGAAAGGAGGGGGTGCCGTTACAATGGCAATGCCTACCTGATATGTTTTGCTTTTAGTAGCATCCTGTAATCTACTATTCATGATCCTGCTATTCGATTTTCCACTTTTCGGTTGAAACTCGTATAAAGTTTTTTTTTATATGGCAAGTATTTTTGCCGAATTTTTGCTTATGAGCAATTTAAAAAATGGGCATCCATTTTAACCAACCATTTTTAATCTGGCTGAAACTTTGCACAAGTATTCCTATAAATCAAAGATGCCATTTTGTGCTATTAGTATATTTTTTATTAATTAAGGCTCATTTTTAAGCCAAAAAAAAACAAAGAAATTAAATAATCACATAATAGATTATATAAAAAAAAGAATAAAAGCAGATGAGAAAGGGACAAGACATTCTTAGTGCAAATAGAGGATTTATTTATGAAACAGACAGAAGATACCTAACAAAGGAAAGATTGAACCGATGCGGTTTGATTGATGAAAACTTGACGGAACATAACTTTTATGAAGACATGAAAGAATGATATCTTATGAGTAAACAAATTTTTTTAATGTTATTAGGAGAAGAAGGAAAATATTTGAAGAAAAAGCAAGATAAAGAAAATAGGTGACCAAAGCAAAGCATTTAAGCTATTTTGTAAAAATTAAAGAAAGTTTTTGATATTTTACTGCGGAAAGTAAAAGCGTAATACAGATAAATGGATTGATATGTGCCGAAATAAGTCTTAATGTAAAACAAAAAAAAAAGATGAAAAAAAAACATCAAAATATCAAACATCAAAGTTAGAGAATGCATAATGGAAATATTAGTAAACAAAGCACATTTGAAATGTTATGTTTGTCAAATGAGCAATTCTCGCTGAAACTAGGCCACTAGGTGCACAAGGTCTTTCAAATTTGATATAAATGCACATAGTTATTAGAAATAGAGAAAAAATGATAATGGCATTTTTGTTTGATCGAATTTAATGACCCCTTGGTCACCAAGGGGCGGAACAGTTTTCAGAAAAGTTGAAATTTTAGCAATTCTTGATGTATTATTTGAGCTATATCTCTAAAATTTGTAATGTAAAGTACTACAAGTAGCACTTTTCTGTAAAGAAGAATGATAGGGCTTTCATTTGAAGTGATCAGAATTCAGGCCGCCATCTTGAATTCGGCCGCCACCTTGGATTATATCAGAAAAATGCAATTTTGACCGTGTTCGCAACTACCGATTTTCGATCTGAGACCAGCATTGGAAAGCTGAGAAAAAATGCTATAAGATGCAAGAGAAAAATTTGGTGAGCATTAGTGTTAACCCATCAATTGAAGCTATTTTCCAAGCTGAGTTTCAAAATATTCATCGTACATCGCGCGATCAACGTAGTAACCTGTTTACTGAGACCAAGTGGATGTAGTTTATGCTATTGGTTCAATTTTTTGGAGCACGACTGATTTTTGAGAAGCTACTGAAAATGCTATTTTGGGAAGGTATTTATGATTACAAATATTTTTAGGGCTATAACGGTTTGTTTGATCGGTATGACGTCTTCGATAAAGTTGTGGATAATACTTTTGTCTTTCCGAAAAAAATATACACTCTATAACTTTTTTTTTGGTTGCATTGTTTCAGTAATTTTTTGTAGTTTTTATAAAAAAATAGATATAAAAAAATGAGCTTTTTAGATAGATATCGGCTCTATGATCATCAGATTTTACCTATTATCGCCCGGGGGGTGAATGATGCCCTAGAGCGATAAGTTTTTGCATCATGGTTTTTCATAATGCAGATTATCTTCCCGCAAAAGATTAGTTAGTAGTTAGTAGTAGATCTATGTCTTCATTGGCCCCCCGGGCGATAATAGCTAAAACCTGACGATAAATTTACATTTTTCTCTTACCTTTTCTTTATTTTAAAGTGTATATTTTTTCGGAGAAACAAGTAATTAACTACAACTTTATAGAAGACGTCGTACCGATGAAACAAGCTGTTTTGGCCCTGAAAATATTTGTAATCATCAATACCTTCCCAAAATAGCATTTTTCGATAGCTTCTCAAAAATTAGTCGTGTTGCAAAATATTTAACTATTAGCACAGAATGGCATCTTTTGCCTATATAAACGTCTCTTGCAAAGTTTCAGCCAAACTCAAAATGATAATTTAAATAAAATATTAAAACTGGGACATTTTTTGTGGAACTGCTCAGTATTAAAAAATCTATTGCTTTGTTAGTATCACACATGCTAGTGTTGTACTCATTATTCTCACTGTGTGTGAGTGAGAATAATGAGTACAACACTAGCATGTGTGATACTAACAAAGCGATAGATTTTTTAATACTGAGCAGTTCCACAAAAAATGTCCCAGTTTTAATATTTTATTTAAATTGTCATTTTGAGTTTGGCTGAAACTTTGCATAGACGTTTCTATAGGCAAAAGATGCCATTCTGTGCTAATAGTTTAATATTTTGCAACACGACTAATTTTTG
This sequence comes from Wyeomyia smithii, assembly GCF_029784165.1. Classification (NCBI taxonomy): domain Eukaryota; kingdom Metazoa; phylum Arthropoda; class Insecta; order Diptera; family Culicidae; genus Wyeomyia; species Wyeomyia smithii. Next base: position 169,571,997 of record NC_073695.1, on the reverse strand, counting down.
AGAAGCTATCGAAAAATGCTATTTTGGGAAGGTATTGATGATTACAAATATTTTCAGGGCCAAAACGGCCTGTTTCATCGGTACGACGTCTTCTATAAAGTTGTAGTTAATATTCTTGTCTCTCCGAAAAAATATACACTTTAAAATAAAGAAAAGGTAAGAGAAAAATGTAAATTTATCGTCAGGTTTTAGCTATTATCGCCCGGGGGGCCAATGTAGACATAGATCTACTACTAACTACTAACTAATCTTTTGCGGGAAGATAATCTGCATTATGAAAAACCATGATGCAAAAACTTATCGCTCTAGGGCATCATTTACCCCCCGGGCGATAATAGGTAAAATCTGATGATCATAGAGCCGATATCTATCTAAAAAGCTCATTTTTTTAAATCTGTTTTTTATAAAAACTACAAAAAATTACTGAAACAATGCAACCAAAAAAAAAAGTTATAGAGTGTATATTTTTTTCGGAAAGACAAAAATATTATCCACAACTTTATCGAAGACGTCATACCGATCAAACAAACCGTTATAGCCCTAAAAATATTTGTAACCATAAATACCTTCCCAAAATAGCATTTTCAGTAGCTTCTCAAAAATGAGTCGTGCTCCAAAAAATTGAACCAATAGCATAAACTACATCCACTTGGTCTCAGTAGACAGGTTACTACGTTGATCGCGCGATGTACGATGAATATTTTGAAACTCAGCTTGGAAAATAGTTTCAATTGATGGGTTAACACTAATGCTCACCAAATTTCTTTTTTCTTGCATCTTATAGCATTTTTTCTCAGCTTTCCAATGCTGGTCTCAGATCGAAAATCGGTAGTTGCGAACATGGTCAAAATTGAATTTTTCTGATATAATCCAAGATGGCGGCCAATTTCAAGATGGCGGCCTGAATTCTGATCACTTCAAATGAAAGCCCTATCATTCCTTTTTACAGAAGATTGCTACTTGTAGTACTTTACATAACGAATTTCAGAGATATAGCTCAAATAATACATCAAGAATTGCCAAAATTTCAACTTTTCTGAAAGCTGTTCCGCCCCTTGGTGAGCAAGGGGTCAACAAATTCGATCAAACTATGATCATTTATATCAAATTTGAAAGACCTTGTGCACCTAGTGGCCTAGTTTCAGCGAGAATTGCTCAAATCGGATAAATCAAATACTAATAATGATGTACAACTTAGTAGGGGAAGAGAAACCAGACTATGTCATCCGAAAAGAAGAAAAATACGGGCCTAAATTGTAAGCAGAAGCGTAGGGTAGATAATAGAATGTAAGAAGCCCGTACGCGAGTGAACAGTAATTTTAAACAGCAAGTAGAAAAAGTAACAAAGCAAAAAAAAATTGATAAAATAATGGCAAAAAAATCACAGGAGGGTTGTATGCAAATCTACGACCGCAAGGTTGAAGTAGAATACTTTTACAAGAAAGATAACTCGGCTGCTTGCGTGTCAGTCATTCTGAAATCGGATTTGTTTCGTATATACCGCTTGTTAAGCACAGTATCAACAAATCGTAATAAACATCACACTGCTGTGCATTTGCAGCATCATCAAACTTCAGTTGTAGTTTATTAATAACCATTCATTACACTGTGCTACAAATGAAAAAAATGCAAGAACTTCTGAAGTGACCTAGGGTAGGTTGTAGGTCTTGTTGAGTATAACATTCGCTCATACTAGAAATTTTCCAAACACCCCCAAAATCTTAAGTTATGGTCAAAATACGGTTTTGTGGACCTCAGTGCATATATTTTTTAACTCAGTCATTTATCAACCGATTTTCAATATTTAAGCAGCTTTAGAAAGGGGACAAATAGAGCCTTCAAAACTTATACAGGTTTTAACTAATATCAATAAAATATGTTGAGTTATTTATTTAAGTTTAAATCTAATTTTTTAGATATTTTCAAGCAATTTTTCAATTTAATTCGAAATTTGCTGTCTATTTTTGTAAGAAACATACCACAAACATACTATAATTTTGAAAGTATATTCAATTCCGAATCGAACGAAAGTAGTTTTGTGGAAATCGGTTGATATTTGGCTAAGTTATATATTATTGTTAAGAAAACCAGAATTTTTGGCTTCTATCGCACAATTATTTCACGGTGCTACAAATGATGAAAAACTGCAAGAACTTTTGATGTGACTTAGTGTGGGTTGTAGCTTTAGTGAAGTGTTACTTGCGCGTTTACTTTAAGTTTTTCAAATACCCCGAAAAATATAAGTTATGGTCAAAACCCTGTTTTTTACCTTAGCTCACAATGTTATGTTTAATACGGTTATTTTTCAACCGATTTTTTATATTTTGGCTGTTTTGGAAAGACGAAAAATAGAGCTTTTTAAACATATAAGTATGTCTATAAAGTTTACCTATATGTGATGAATAGTTTTAAAATAAATAAGATGGTTGAATATACTTTCAAAATTATAATATATTTGTGGTATGATTCTTACAAAAATAGACAGCAAATTTCAAATTAAATTGAAAAATTGCGTGAAAATATCTAAAAAATTAGATTGAAACTCAAATAACTCAGCATATTTTATTGATATTAGTAAAAACCTGTATATGTTTGAAAGCTCTATTTGTCCCCGTTTTAAAAATGCTTAAATATTGAATATTGTCGCTGTCTAGAAATATTATAAGCGGCTTCGGCTGAAACAGGCTCTTATATAGGGCAAATAGCATATTTTAAATTGCAAGGTATACGATTCTGTCGACCGTGCTTGGGAAGCAATCATATAACGACCAATCAGAGGTCGAATTTTTCGTTTTTACAAGGCTTGACTATTTTTAATAGTACAATAGTTTGAATAATAAAATTACAATTAACTTCATTTGGGAAGAATCTTAGAAGATTTTCCAATCTATTGCTGCAAGAACGAAGGAAATCAATCGAATACTAACCGATTTATTAGCATTTGAAATTGGACATATTTTTCACTTTTTTCGGTTTTAGATTTTCATTTCACATCCCTATGTAGCCGAACTACCTGAGAGAAGTATTCTACTTAAAAATTAGACAACTACAACAGAATTTGATTGCATCCCACACAGAATGTCTGCTTGTGTTGATGCCAGAAAATTATTAACCTTCAATTATTTGTTAATATGCCTTGAAAAAGGCATTTTGCGGTTCAAAATCGGTTGCTGATCACAACCTTTGAGCTGCCCTAACAGTGGGGGAATTAAGATACACGGACAACATGCCCTGTGCAAGCTATTTCACATTCAGTAAATTCGACGGGTTCGACAGATTTAAATTGCTAGGATCCAACACAGAATCTTGCTTGCGTTGTCAAAAATTATTAACTTTCAATGACTTGTTTATTTGCCTTGAAAAAGGCATTCTGATTTCCAAAATTGGATTTCCTGATGACAATCTTCATGTTGCCCCAACAGTGGGGGAATAATGGCAGTCCAGCGACACACACTGAGAAGAACCGCGCTGCTTCTGAGACGTGGTGACAAACCACAGGGCTAGTGCTGCTGCTAAGGAAGGACGACTGCTGTTGTCGCTGTCTAGAACTATTATGAGCGGCTTCGACTGAAACAGGCTCTTATATAGGCCAAATAGCATGTTTTCAATTGCAAGGTATATGATTCTGTCGACTGTGCTTGGGAAGCAATCATATAACGACCAATCAGAGGTCGAATTTTTCGTTTTGACAAGGCTTGACTATTTTCAATAGTACAATAGTGTGAATAATAAAATTACAATTATCTTCTTTTGGGAAGAATCTTAGAAGATTTTCCAATCTATTGCTGCAAGAACGAAAGAAAACCATCGGATACTAACCGATTTATTAGCATTTGAAATTGGACATATTTTTCACTTTTTTCGGTTTTAGATTTTCATTTCACATCCCTATGTAGCCGAACTTCCTGAGAGAAGTATTCTACTTCAAAAATAAATGCACCACTTGCTAAGTAGGGCAGCTAGCATCTAAGAATTGACAACGAAACGAGTTCCCGATCATCGAAGACGACCGAGGTGATTACAACGGATGCTGAGATGGGGCATGCCATGATGCCCAGTACAGCGCGGAAAGGAAAGCAGACGGTTGCGAGGGGAGTTGAACGGCGGGTGTCTATGGACGGTGGAGGTGAAGCCAAACGATATTACCAAGAACAGACGAGCAGCATCCAGTTTTCGACCCCTGAAGAGGCCAGAGGCGCAACAGAACTCAATCAATGCGGTTCATGGTCGAGCCAGAATCGAGACTTCAGCGCGAGGACGAATACATCAAACTACACAGGGAAGGACGTAATAATTTGTTCTAAATATATATTACTCATTGAGAGTTTGTAGACTTCTACAAATAAGGATTCGAGGTCAAAGCCAAACGAGCAAAATGACGCTATAAAATTTTGCTCTTGTTTCATCAACAATGTTCTTTCCGCACTACGATTTGAAAGTGTGCGTACATATGTTAGCGGGTAATTGGACACCCAGTTTGCCTTTAAGGTCATGAAATCATGAATGTTGTTTTCCGACAAAATCATGACATATGACTCATGATATCATGATCCCAACCCCGAATATCATGAGCTATGAAGAGCGTTTTTAAGAATGTGAATCATGGCTATTACAAGCGTAACACATCGCTGTTGCATGTACTCATAGAATCATGAGTTATGACTCATGATACCATGAGTTGGACTCTGAATATCATGAGCTACTCAGAGCGTTTTTATAAATACGACTCATGACTGCTATAAACGTAACACATATCTGTCAAACTGCGCGCCGGTATATTCAGTGATTGCAAATTTAGAAACCGTGATTCATACCGTAGGTGGACTAGCGTATTTCATGTGCAAAACAAGGTTTTCGCGAGTGAAAGTGTTGATAAAACATATGACGAGTGTCCGGTTGCATAAATTAACTCAACACAGTATTAACAAGTGCGGTTAGAACAACTGTAGCAGAGAACATACGATCGGAAAAAAATCGGATTGGAGATCGGAAAGGATACAAAAAAGTAAACAACTTCTGATATCAGGTCTATAATATAATATGGTTATTGACGTAGTGCTCGTATACAAATATCTAGCCGTAAAGTTTGTATTTTCCATCAAGCCCAGTTTAGAGTTCCTTCGCTTGAAATGTAAACTCGTTGTTGCAGCAACAATTAGAATTGTTAGATAAGAAGCTGTGTGGCGAGTGTCATCTGCCTATTAATGATTTGAAACCAGTGCCCCGCATTGAACTATTGTAAATGGCCCGAAGAAGCCATAAAGATGAGTTCGCGAGGATGACACCACAACCAACCGATGAGAACCTCTACTGCCAGACGCACCCTGCCGTTTCAAACCCCCTGTAACCCGACGCTTGAACACGACAGCCAGGCAGCGGAAATCTACAGGGGGCAGCGCACCAGGCGAGTGAACGTTTGTTAATTTTTTTATAAAGAAATTCCATGTCTGAATACGTTAATTTTGTAGAAATGATATATAGCACTATTGTAATTAATTGAATTTTACGTGCAAAGGAAAGAAGGCATATTATATGAAGACGAATATGTATATAGTAGCATGAAAACGCAAAAATAATTGTTATGAAAAACACACCTATCGGCCTTCAGAACGGACCAGTTGACTATTGTCTCTTCTAGATAATGGCCAACTAGGCGGGGTGAAAGATTTGACGTCACACCCGGCGCAGCGTTACCTAATGTTCCGTCACGAGTCTCGTGATGAAAGTTTTTTTTTGTTCCCAGAAGGGCACAGCCTTCCGTTGTGGTTTAGTCAGGCGAAACATTTGGTTTCCTTGACAGAGGCCCGCGAACGGCTCTGTCAACACGACAGGTAAGAATGTATCAACAGATTATGCAATAGGTGGCGTAGAACTTCGCGCAGCCTTCTGCTGTGCCACACCCTTACTAACACGCAGAGAAACCTGAGTAAGAATCCCCAGGATACCGAGTTATAGGGTGACGGAATCGTGAAAGGAATCGCGAACACGATCCAGAGGACTCCCACTCACGATTCTTATTCACGAATCCTAGCGCCATATACAGGGCATTCCTGAGGATCCTTTTTTCAGGAATCCTTTTCTAGGACGCTCACGAATCCAATGTGAGGAATCCTAGAGAATCTATGCGAATCGTATGTGTTCGTCCGTGACTGCAGTCACGTAAACTCAAACAGAATAAACATTTTGTTGTAAACAAAACAGAAGTCACCGGTTCAACGGTGTTGATGCTCTCGCATGCGTTTTATCGTACATGCGGTACTAGATTATAAGTTAGAGCTTAAAGTAAATGGTAAACAGAGAGTGGAGAAAGCCTCTCACTCTGAGTTACCTGCAGGGTATATTTAAGCAGTGATGTACAAAACCAAAGTTAATTATTATCAGCTCAAGTCTTGAGTATTAATTCCGCGCCGACTGCGCGTACAAAATCCGAAAGTCCTGGTAGAGGTGGCACCGTCTCTACAAATTTCAATAATTCTTAGTAGTTTTAGTTTCTTAGTTTCTATTTCTTCAAATTCGAAAAAGAATAAGTTTTTGGCATCCGTCGCTGCACACATTGTCTACCTTAATGAACTAAAAAGATGCAGTTTTTCTAAAAAATCCAGTTCTTTGAAAAGTGAGTTTTTAAAGATATTTAGTTTAAAATTATTTTTTGAATTTTTAATTTAAAAGGATTTTATTTTCCTGGAGTGACAAAAATATTATCTACAACTTTGCTGACGACATCACATAAATCCTACAAATTGTTTTGGCTCAGTGAACATATTATTTTATTTATTTAGTTTGCTCCGAGACAATGTGCTATTTTAAAGTATAAAAGTTTCGGTTAGCGAATATGTTTATACACTCTTCAAAGTGACTTCAAAAAATCTTTTATTACCACAAACATTAAACAGTAAATACCACTTTCAAGTGAATGTACTGTTCCACACCAAATCGACTTTTTTTTCGTTCATGAACAAATTTTTGGAGATATTTGCAATAATAAAAAAATTGATCATATCTTGGAATGCTTCAATCAACATTATTCTTTTAGTTATTTTCAAATACAATTTTCAATACAAATTTCCCCTTGAATCCGATTCGTTACTCCTGCCATAGCTCAGGGCTCTGCTGATGTAAAGATGGCGCTAATTATTCCTTCAATCGTCACCCTTCTGCTGTCAAATTTACCGCCCGAATGTGTGCTGACGAAATGAAAAAAAGGGTAGCTCGAGAACAGTCTCTGCAGAGGGACGAACATTCCCTCATGATAATCCTATTCCCGCAACCGTTTAGTTAAAAAAATCGCATAAATTACATATTCCAAAAACGTATAATGGTTTTCGATTGAGGACAACTTCAAAGCAAAATCCATACAGTGGACCACTTATCCCCGAAGGGGATTAATAACACACGCGTGTGCGTCGGCTGGGGTTCTTCGGTGAATACCAGAGGCTAATACTTGAGCGTAGAGAGGGCGGCATATCGTATTAGTACTGTAATTGAGTGCTCTGCGCAAACATGGATTTCTGCAAAAGGATACGTCAATCATCTTTCATAATGCTGTTGCAGCATGTGAGAAGTTCATCCCTCTCCTAGGCGAACAAGGCTCAATTAAAATAATCTCTTTGCGCAAACATATAATACCACTGTGCGGTACTGAACCTCCATACAAGGTAAGATCATTCAATTGCTGCAAGGATATAAAAGGTGTAGACTTTCATCACCGACTGGCCGGTCCGATTGAAATTTTGCCGCGCTGCAAAAGTAAAAAGATAGATTTCGGGAGAAATTAATCCCTCCTGGCATGCCGTAAGGTACGGCTAGTGAATACCCAACTCTTTGCGCGTTGTTACTGATCAGTCCGTTGTCGGCTGCTTTGTGATACGATATGGCTTATGTACCTGCTATGAAAGAGATGCCACGGGCAAACATGGGCAGTTTCGATCTGAGTGGACAGATGTACGCTTACAAACGGGTCATCTGGGCAACACAGCGCATGACATTTTTTCTCTTTCTCTCTGAGTGCGTAGAGATTGATTGCAGTTTTTCTTGCTGTACTTAAGTGTTACTTTCTCTTCTATTTTTGGTATGAACGCACCCCCATGTGCATAAGATCAGATAAAAAATGATTAAACTAATTTTTGTTAAACCTTAACAGGCAATGAATGTTGTTGCTGTTAGTTGAATGATCAACTTTGTTAAGTCAAGTTAGTTTTATCACTTATTTCAATAGAAGCGCTTTGCTAATAATCTACTTTAGTTTAGGAAAAATAACATTAAATTTTGTAAAATTTATTATTCATTTTTTTGAGATAGATCGCTTTCATTATTGACAAATTGAGTAACGAAAATGAGTACTTGTTAGCTGGAGACCGATGCATAAAATATTTATGAGAATGTTGCACTTTACCTTTGACTCACCTTTTTTTAGTAACAATATCCACACTAATGTCAACGTATGACTTCTTCCGGCTGACTTTAAGTTTGTTAACATCCGACTATAAATCTTCTGCCGCATAAGATTCTAAAACCCGTTTTTGAGACCCTCGACGCGTTTGATGCTAATCCGTATAATTCTACCAGAAAGCTATTCAAGTAAAATTGAAATATGAGTAGTTTTGGCACACGTGAAAGATATGGCCAGATCTGATGACAATTATGTCTTCCCACACTGGGAGTGTTACCGTCTGCCAGTAATTCACACAAAATTTCACATGAAAAGATTCCTTTCAACGATATGTTTGTTTTCTATTCTACTTTCTTATTTTTTATTGTTTTTTTTTACTACGTAGAATGGGCAAAAGTTTGTCTTTCTTATACAGATATGGGATTTGTCGCTTGAACAAACGATCAAGATCCCCCGGGCACAGACGAGGTGATCCCGAAACGATTGTCGTTGTGCTGCTGGTATGATGAATGCAATTGAGAATGAACAATCACAAACGGCAGTTATTCGGGCTGCACCCATAACGCTTAAGGACATTGGGTGAGTGAATAGGCGAACAATAACGAAATGAGAATGGTAAAAGGGATAAGGTCGATTGGCACAATTAGAGGCATTTTTAGAATATTTATTTGCAGGAAGTGAAGCGTTACGTCAAAGGATGTTACCATTGCTCGAGGGTGGTACCGATACCGGGGTCTTTCTACAAACTAGGAAACTGCAATGTTCTATCATCTGGCGAAATTATTGCGAATAGATATTCTATTACAGTCATACCTCGATATAAGGCAACCTCGATATAACGTAACTCGATATAACGTAACTTTTACCTCGATGTAACGTAACTTTTCTCAATTTTCCAAAATTAAAGTGCAACAATTGTTTTTGGGGTGTATAATGTTCCGAATAAATGTTTTGAGTTAGTTTTGAAACTAATAAGTACCGTTAAATGGGGTAAAATTGACATTTATTTTTTCAATGTTTTGTGACTGGTTATGTTTGTCTACGAAAATTGTCTTAAAGGGACTTAAGACATGTTTATATATAATTTTAGGTGAAGGAAAATAAGTTTTTGCGCACTTTTGAGTAACCAAAAAGAATTTTGCATTAAAAAAAATATTTTTTTCGTGCTTCGATATAACGTAACTCGATATAACGTAACGAAACTAAAAATAAAGTTGCCTTATATCGAGGTAAGACTGTATTACTGCTTAATCCATCTCATCTCACGATAATAAATGCTTTTCGATCAATTCGAACTTTGTCGGTATTTTGTTTGTTCACTAACTGAGAAAATGACATTAAAAAGTAAAGTAAAGTTAAAATTCGAAGGATTCGAAGATGACGTATTTTACCAAAATTTAGTGATAGTTTCAGTTTCAGTCTTTATTGCATATTTTAGATCTATTTTAGATGTCCATTTCAATAGAATCGAATCCGTACAAAAACATTTTTTTGCTTTATGCACTAATGTTGGAATTCAATTCCTCTTCCTTCTTATGAATCGCGTTGCATGCTTAGTAATACAGAAACACTTGAAATAGGAAGAGAAATTGCTTTGGTCACCCTTGTTAACGATTTAGTTTCACAACGCATATGTTCGGAAAATTTGCTAGGAAAACCTATGTTCTATGCTCCTACATGTTCGCGAAACATTTTGTATTAAATTCTTATAGAACAGATGAACATATGATATGGTTGATAGTATGATAAGTCTTTTCAATAAACATTGTGAAGTTATGGATTCAACGGTGTCGCGAAGTGTTCTTAGAACATAATTGAACTCCCTATATTATAACTATTTTTTCAGTGATGTAGTCTAAAATGATTGACGCGAATAAATGAATCAATAGTTAGCCTTTAAATAACATTGGATTTCATTTTTTCATAAGAAAAGTTAAAGTTTTTCTTTCTGAAAGTATTGAAACCAATGTGATCGAGTCTGTATATAACAAGTTTTCGGTAATAACACAAAATCAATTGAATTTATCAACTACTAAATTGTACTTAAATTTATAATACTAAAAGAGAACCATGTGTGGTATCAAACAATTTTCAGTCAAAATGGAAAGAAAAGATAAAGCTGATTTGTTTTGCGATATGACCTGAAAGTGTCCACAAGCCTAGTCCGCAAAAAAGACATGTTGGTGACCCTTAAGAGAAGAATCATATTCGTATGAAGAATATGTTCTGTAAATGGCCAGGAATGCTAACAAAGCGTCGAAATGACGAGGCTTAGAGCCTTATACAAACTTTTGGCAATTGTCAGAAAGTGGTTCGTTAGAAATATTATATTATTCACATATTTTCAACTTGGTGATATTTATAGAAGAAACCAGAAACGTTTCTTTTTTTTTAAATTATCACCGCGATCAACATATTAATGAATCTTTTTCGAGACAAAGTTCTAAAATAAAATACACTCTGTTCGTGACCAACTACCGAACATTGAGATTTTATTTTTTTTTTTCAATTTCGCCATTGAAATTTAGAAATGGTTGGATGTGTACATACAAGTAATAACATAAAACAAGCTGAAATTGCAATGAATGCCGAAAGTATATCGGCTATTCCTTAAGATTTTCATGCGTCTACAGAAAAATTAGGTTTTAGGATTACTATCTAATAAAAAAAATTATGAGTATGTTATAAACACGAAAAATCAATTTTATTGGTCTTTTTAAGCAAATGTCTGTTCATAAGTAACTCCTGTTGTAATCGTTTTACAAAAAATATGAAAATTATCGAGGGAAACGTCGACATCATATTATGGTTTTATTTAATGATATACTACTTTCGCCGCTTTTAGCATTCATTGCTTCATTTTAGCGAGCCAACAAACTTTAGGTCTTCGTCACCAATTATTCTTGGTGACTTCCGTAAAAAAGAGCGTTCCTCTTGATAACGATTACAGATCATTACTTGATTCATTATTAAAAATTAATTGATACAATACTAATCGAACATCAGTTTAAAGGAATATGTGATTTTATTAAATTGAGCTAATCTATTCTTTGTTACTTGATTGGAAAAGGATAATAACTAAAATGCCGCGGAATTTCTGAAACGATCACATATCCTTCTATAACAACATTTGACATATCCTTCCTCAAAAAAGTCACGATGACTAAATAGTAACATCTGTTGGTCACAGTCCGATGTATGCTTTTTCTGATATTTATTTAAACCAGTTGATTACCAAACTCTTTGTGACAATGTTAATAACATATAAGTTTTTTCAAAATGTCGCAAATTCTATTAAACAAAACTTTTGACAAATATTTTCTTACAAAAGTCACAGTGACTAACTGGGGAAACTATTTCTATGAAAAGTCACTATGAATTTATTAAAAATATTTAACCGTGCCTCTAAATGACTTGGTGACTATTAAAAGACAAAATGCCATTTGTGCTTCATGCTATCACCGTGACTACTTAATAAAACAAATACCGTGGAGTGGGGTGAAATTGATCACCTGAAAATTCGTGATAAAAAATACTTATCAAAAGAAATTGCTCTTACAACACTAAGCAATGTTAACGTGTCCTTAAATGCAACTTTTGCACGATTCACATACCTGTCAAAGTTAACCCTTGGATGCCCGGTGCAATATTTCATATTTTTGAAAAATTCTTCTAACTCAGTCAAAACTCAATCAAATTTGATCAAACAAGTTTCCAAATAACAAAAAAAAGTATTGAATTTACTTAAGGAGTTATATACTTTCTTGGTCGTGAAAAATGAGGGAAGTTAGAATTTATTTTTAAGTGCATAGCACCATTTTAATTGTATCAAAGTTGTATTTTTCTGAAAGTACAGTTTATCAACAACAAAAAATACGTTTGATTTTGAGATATACCAATTATTACTGGAGTAATGGTCGTTTCCCCGAAACACTATTTTTTTGCAGAGGCTTGTTGTGATAGAGACTCAGCGGATCAACCGAAATTAAAAAACTCATATTATTTCATTAGTTTAGAAGTGTGCCGGGTTCTTGAACGAACGCTTTTATGAGCATTTTGTTTTCAGTGCAAACGGGAACGTTTTTCCCAAAAAATGCACCTTTTGAGCGCTAAAAATAGCATTAAAATTTTTTTTTGCGGCAAAATTTAACTGTATGTTTCAAAAAGCGATCGTCCAAGGACCGGCGAATTTAATAACGAAAATTTAAAAAAAAGATGAAGGAAATCGGTTCAGTAGTTTTCCCGCAATCAGGATCACGGCAAAGTTATTTTTCGGAAAACACTAATCCGAGATAGTTGCGTGTAAAGTTTCAAACTTAGCTCATGCGGCCGTGGCGAGGCGCGCTGCAAATCGCTCTAACTTTCTTCCTATTGCTCAGATCTTTATGAAAATTTGTTGAAATGTTCTCAAGATGTTGTATTTGAAGATAATGCAATATTTTTTTTTCGGTTTTTTAAAACCAAAAAGGAATATAACCCCTTAAAGTAATCTTAGTTGAGGGTTAATTACGTTAAATTTGGAGAAGTGAGTAAAGTTTGATAAAAGCTCGAAAAATGTAATTTTCAACAATGATCATTCCATACCATTAAAGAAATACTGATAAATTCGCAGGAAACCACAAAGATTTTAATTACAGTTTTTGATTAATTTTTTCATTAATTACTAGTTTTTGAGCTTTTGCAACAAATAGAATTGAAATCGGTCTAACGACGATCAAATAAGAACAAATTTAGCAACAAGCAGCTCGTGAACCAAAATAAACAAATTTTAACCTGAAATATCGTTATTTTCGTTTCCAAACTAGCTGTAAATGATATTTTTCAGTACAGAAATCATCATTTATCTTCAGCATATCAAAAAAAAAAGCACATTGCCAAAAGAATGTATGGATTTCAATGGTGATCAATTTCATCCCAATTTACCTCATAGTACCTTTTAGAATCATCAATTTTATTTCATGAAGTAGACGATAGAAATTTCACCAATAGCCATAGAGGTTTACTGGTGCACATACCAGTAGGGGGAAGTAGGTAAAGACGGACACTGCGGGTAAGATGGACACTTTTAATATTTCACAAACTAGAATGTATTATGATAGTTGAGTGATGCGAATACCTTCTTTATAGTGTGTTAATGCTTTTGAGTTGCATTATCGGTTTTCAGCAAGCAAACTGTCAAATTTGTAAGTAAAACAAAGAATATTTTCGTGATCGCGCAATTTGATGTAATTTTTATTCCACGGAAAATAGTGAAAAACTCGTGAAACTTACGTGTTTTCATTTGTTCACAATAGTAAAGTGATTGATTAGTCTTTCCTCGGTTTTCTAGTGAAAATCCAGCAGATTTTCGATGTTCCGATAGAGAGCTACGATCGTTTGAAAAATTTACAACCAGGTCGGGCAAGACGGACACACTATGGTAGGGAAAGATGGACACACGGATTTTCCAAGAATTTTCACATGTGGCATCTGTTGTGTACTACAGATGTTAATCACTTAGCAGTTAGAACAGGCCATATAGGCGGAGAATTTTCGCCTTCATCGAAGCCCATCCTCTCAAACTGTTCACGTGATGTATAGATGGACTCTAATAACGTAGAGTAATGTATGGCCATCACTTAACACATAAATCAAAAGAATACTTAACGTACTACATCTTTTTTGTAAGTGTCCACCGTTACCTTCGTAGTGTCCATCTTACCCACCCCAAGTGTCCGTCTTTCCCAACCATGTCAAAAAACAGCAATTTGTAGTCTTAATTTTGAAGACCCAAAACACATAAAACTTGGAGGAAGTTCACTAATACCAAAAATGATTATGAAAACAAATGACCTTAAGTTTCAATTCGTATGATTACTGCGATCTAAATAGCAATACCTAAGTAATTATTTAGATTAAACCTTAGGGTGTCCGTCTTTACCTACTTTCCCCTACTTGTTTTAAAATTATACTATTTCGGGAAAAATGTACATAAAGCTAGTTAATTGGAAATTACTATAAAAATTGATCAATTTCATCCGTTCCATGGTACTTTCGTTTCACAAGTAAAATAATTTCGTCTGTAACTCTTCAGGGGAATATAAATAAATTGTAGTTTATTTGTCACAGAGACAAAATAAAAAAAGTATTTGTTTTTTAATCATAGCTTTAGTGTCTTTTGTAACAAAATTCACACAAGTTTTTCAGAAAAAGTAATGGTTATTCGAGCATGAGCATGAGCATGATTGACCGCCCGCGGTTGCTACTCCGTTATTGCCAGATCAGCTGTAATTACACAGAGAACCAACAGATGATGTTTGGGACCAACATGCATCCTCAATGTGTAAAAACTGGCGACCTTAATCTTTGTATTAGGCAATACCAGCGCCGGCCGCATCCGAATGCAGGTCAAAGAAGGAATTTGTATAGGAAAATGTTGACGTGATACTCGCTTACTGGAAGCCGAGAACACCTCTGCACTTCCACGAGAAATCACTGGGATGTTGGAAAAAGGGCAAGGTACACAGCAGGGTTCGTTTTGGTAAACGATGCGCTGGTTTCGAGTGTCGGGTTCTTTAGAACAAGTATCGCGCGAACAAGTTCATTATATCCGCCACGATATTCATAATGCGATTCGAACTTATTCAGTTTGACAATGTAACACCGCAACAATAAATCGTACGCGAGAATACTAGACCTTTGATCAAATTGGGACAACTTCAAATGATATGGTATCTCCTCGTAAGGTGATCCTCTCTTCCTCTTTACACCGAAATCAAGGGCGCGTTGTTGATCTATCTTTAGATAATTCGACCTCATGAATGTATCGACGCGGAGTCTAGGGGTTCGTTCAACCGGACATTTCTACCTAACAAATCGACCAGCGACGTTTCTCGTATACACTTTGTCTGCTCTAAAAAAAACGATACGATCCCGCGAAAAACACACCTGAAAAACAGAATATAACAATGGTGCGCGCTTATTACGAAAACGAACCATGAGTATATTTCTTGCCAAACGGTCCGCGATGTAGCCTTTGCTACTCGTAGCCATCAGCTATTTGTCAATCCCGAGTACTTTCGAAGAAACGACTGCACGTCGGCCGACGCGATTCTTTAGAGGGTATACATTGTGTTTTCGTTAATCGCGATATTTATCGACCGGACGAAATCTTCGGTTAAACAGTCACAGTGAGACATGAACAAGTATTTGGGTATAGCCCTCGAAATCACTATATTCTAAAAACGTTCATATAAGTAAAATGCTCCCGAGCCGGAAACGCAGTTTACATCGAAGCACTATGCACGACCGCTCTATTCCCTCCTACCGACGCAGAAACTCGGGGACACGACTTTTCACGCCGATTCTATCTTAGTTGTCGATGCGAATGTTGCCTATTAAATAAAAAAAAAATTGGCAAAGTTTCATGCATGCAAAGCCTTAATAATTTAAAAATGCAAATTTCCATATTGACCAATATATGGTCTTAAGTTTGTTAACAAAATGCCGACCTAGTCATGTTTGGAACATTGTATACAAAACATAAACAGCCCAAAAGCTAGAAAAATCGGAAAAGTGAAGCATAAGATTTCATGTATTATCACTGCACCATACTCCCAGCTTCCATAAACCACACCATTGCTCTCGAGGTGAGAACATGTTTGCTAATAAAACCCTACTTGAAGCCTGACCGTGCAAAACCGTGGTAGATGACGGATTCAAAGTATACTATGCGTCATATTGGCTCATTACTAAGTTGAGCTACCCATTACCTTATAATGGGTGTGATACTGTTGGAAAGATAGAAAAATGGCAAAGTTTGGTGCATCTAAAACATTAAGTGCAAACATCAGGTGTAGATGTACATACTAATCAAAAGTCTTGAAATTATTGACAGGACCAAACCAATGATGATTATTTCAGGCTGACTAAATAATCCTCGAAAGTCAAACTCGACTCCATTGAATTTTCTATTACCTGTCATGCGAGAGTCAGTGCGTTTAAAAATTCATGGCACACGACACATCAGTAAATACAACTTCATTAATCTATTCTAGCATAAATTCTAATAAACAATACTATTACACAAAACCACACGAAAAAAGTCTCCAGAAAAACATCTTAATTACACTCTGTTTTCTATTTGGACAATCGAAACTGTAACAGTTAAACATTCATAACGGCCACAATCAAACGGCAACGGCACGGCAACGTCGCTCCTCAAACTGGCAACTACGTGGTATCCGGTGGATCATCACATGATGTAAACCATATTCGAACGCGGACCAATTAGAAAAAAAAAATTCCAAAAGCGAATCGTGTATGTCGTATCGAGCCCGTTGATAAGATAACCTACCTCACCTGACGATTCTTGTGGGAGAAAAAAAGTAAAACATTTCAAGACTCATCGCGCAAACAAAAAAAAACCCTACTCGCAGCCGAAAAGCTACCACACCTCGTGCACCCAACAGATCACACATTCACGCTTCTGCCAAAGTCCAAAGCCCGCTAAAAACCACTACACACATAGCCTTACATTCATGAAATGTTTGATACAAAAAACATATACTCATCGGTTTTAGTTTGGTTATGCCTATGCCAGCGAAACAAACGCCGACTAGCACAGCGCAACGCTATTCTCTCCGCTCTCCAGGAAGTGCCGTTCTCTTCGTTCACACCACCATATGCACTCCATTATCGCACGTTAATAATGAACCGCTTGTTAGCGCGACGCACGAAGTAGGCACTCACACTCACGCAACCTAACTGGCCTAACAATTTTCAATTTGATTTCGTGGATAAATTATAACTTACACGCATAGAACACTGTGTTTTTCACAAAACCTCCACTTTTCTCACTTAAAAAAAGCATCACAGATCACAACTGTACACTTTTTAGCAAGTTTGGCCCCTCATTTCACTTATAAATCAATAACTTTAACGGATTGCTTTCGGGGCACGTATTATCGGTTAGTCGTGTTGCCAGCTCCTCTTCCAGAAAAAGTAATGGTTATTCGATTACAAAAACTATTTCCATATAATATTTGAAACATTCGGAGACAATTTAAAAAAAAATGTCCTATTTTAATTGTGACTCTCGTGCGGTTTGGGTGTAGAGTAGACAAGATTGCTCAATTCACAAAATGATTAGACAAGCAAAATTTTATCAATTTAAAAATGGCCATAACTTCACGTAGGTTGGCAAATGGTTGGACACGTGTCACTTGAAACCTAATGCGGTCATACAACTCTGTCCAGCAATTCATATCCCAATCTCCACGAGGTGCCGACCGGAATACGAGTAACCTCAGCGGAAATCGGGTAACCAACCCCCGGTGGAAACTATGGTCGTATGCTGACTGGGAGGGGGGTCATACGCGGCTGTGTCCCCATATTAGGGGCGGCGTACAGCAGCGTCTAACCCGGAGCGTGCGGCTGAATTATGAAATGCGGTATCCCGCCAGCTACACCTAAGATGGCAGCCCCATCAGCAGGATGTAGGTATCGCGACTCTGGTAAGGTAGCATATCGAAACCTTTTTTCAACTACGGACAACGAAATTAGAAATACGGAACGGATTAATTGGCAACGACCTAGGCTACGAACAAGAAAAAATATTAAGGTACACGATTGGAAATTGGGTACTTTGAACGTCCGATCTCTCCACGAACCGGTGCGAGCTGGCTTGCTTGCTCGAGAACTACAGCGGCAGGAAGTTGAAATCGCAGCGATTTAGAAGGTTCGGTGGCCGAATTTCGGAGAATGGGAATTTCGCGCAGTAGACCCTATTGCCCACACTTCGACCGTATATGCGTGTTAAGGATTAAGGGCAGATTCTTCTACTACAGTTTAATCAACACCCTCGCACCGACATACAACAAATCTGATGAAGTCAGAGATGAGTTCTATGAAAAGCTAGAACGAACCTATGAGTACCCAAAACACGACGTAAAAGTCGTCATCGAAGATGCAAACGCACAGGTTGGGAGGGAAGAATTCTTCCGTCCGGTCATTGGAAGGCCTCCACTCGAAAACGGCCTGAGGGTGATAAACTTTGCCGCGGCCAGAGGAATAGCCTTATGTAGCTCCTGTTTTCCACGTTTAAATAATCGGAAACACATCCAAATGGAGAAGCCTCCCAGATCGATCACGTACTGATTGACGGTCGGCACTTTTAGGATGTTACTGATGTGAGTTTTTTTCGGGGACCAAACATTGACTGTGACCAATATCTCGTCGTTTGTAAGATCCGTGCACGGTTGTCGAACGTGCTGAAATCTCGCGCTGAGAGGACGACGCGTTTCAACATTCAGCGGTTGAAAGCTGATGGCGTGGTAGCAAAATACGCCAGAGAGCTGGATCAACGGATCGCATAACAGCAGGAGGAAGGAGTGAAAGACATAAATGGGCTGTGGAGCAGTATCTATGGTGCCATCAAAACGACTGTGATGGGCACTATGCGATGCGAAACGACTGGTTTGATGCCGAGTACCAGAGAGTGACAGATGAGAAGAACCGTGCCAGGAGCCGCATGCTCACTGCGGCTACGCGTCAGAGCAGAGAGAGATACAGGGAGGCAAGAGCTGCCGAAAATAGAGTGAACCGTTGGAAGAAGCGCGAGTACGAGTAGCAGGTGCTCGCCAGCGTAGAGGACAGCTATGCTAGAAACGACGTGCAGAGTTTCTATAGAACTGTCAACAGAGTCAGAAGCAGGAATTTCCCTGTGTCGGTTATGTGTACTGACAAGGACGGCAACCTGCATACTGACGAACCGACGGTTGCAGCCAGGTGGAAGGAGCATTTTCAGGCGCTATTGAATGGTGAGGAGCCGGATGAGCAGAGCAGGAACAGGATGACGATTATGAGTGACGAACAAGCTGTGGAGCCACCAACACAGGAAGAGGTGAAAAAGGCGATTAGTGAGCTGAAAAACGGCAAGGCCACTGGGAAGGACGGTATCCCGGCCGAACTTCTAAAAGCGGGAAGCGAGCGGCTGTACTATGCGATCCATCAGATAATACTAAGGATTTGGGCGGATGAACAAACGCCGAACGACTGGTTGGAAGGCCTCATATGCTCTATCTATAAGAAGGGCCATCGATCGGATTGTTGTAACTATCAAGGCATTACGTTGCTCAACTCCGCATATGAAGTGCTCTCCCGTATCCTGTTCTTCAAATTGAGACCGTTGACGGAATCCTTTGTTGGCGAATACCAGGCTGGTTTTCGACAAGAGCGTCGGGGTCATGACGGATCAAATTTTCATCCTGCGACGGATCCTCGATAAGTTCCGTTAGTACAACTTACCGTCTCACCATGTGTTTATAGATTTTAAGGCGGCATACGATTCAGTGAAAAGAAACGAGTTGTGGCAGATAATGCTGGAACACGGTTTCCCGAGGAAACTAATTAGGCTGCTTCGTATGATGCTGCAGGGATCGAAATCATGCGTGCGGATAGCTAGCGAGACATCAGCCGCGTTGGTAACGTTAGATGAAGCAGGGGGATGCGCTCTCTAACTTACTGTTCAACATCGCCCTTGAAGGTGCAGTACGAAAAGCAAACGTGCAAAGAAACGGTACGATCAACACGAAATCTCACATGCTCCTTAGTTTTGCGGACGACATTGATAGCATTGATATCGACCGTAGGGCCGTGGAGGAGGCCTCCGTGCCTTTCGAGAGGGATGCTGCGAGATTGAGACTTGTCATTAACCCTACCAAAACCAAGTGCATGGTAGCTGGAGCTCCCGTGGTGTTGGTGCTGAGGTGGAGATAGATGTGGAACGATTTGAAGTGGTTGATGAATTCGCTTTCGACATGTGACAACTATATGAGTCGTGAAGTAAAACGACAAGTTGCAGCTGCAAACAGGGCCTTCTACGGACTACGTAACCAGCTAAAGTCCCGTAGTATGCAAACTCGCACAAAACTTGCATTGTATAGGAGGCTGATACTCCCGGTGGCTCTTTACGGACATGAAGCATGGACGCTGAAGGAAGCTGATCGACGAGGGCTTGGAGTCTTTGAGCATAAAGTTCTGCGGTCGATACTTGGTGGTAAATTGGAATATGGAGTATGGCGCAGACGCATGAATCACAAGTCGTACCAGGTATACAAACATGCTGATATGGTGAAGGTAATACAGCGGGCAGGCTTCAGTGGGCTGGACATGTAGACAGAATGCCTGACGAGAGAGCCGCTAAAACTATTTTCAGTAGAGAACCAGGAAGAGACCGTCGACTTCGTGGTAGGCTCGCACGCGGTGAATGTGCGCGGTGGAAAAAGATGCACCTACTGCTGGTATACGAGGAGACTGGAGAACGGCTGCCCAAGATAGAAGAAGCTGGACATCTCTAATTCAGTCGGCTCTAGACCGGTGAACGGTCCGTTAGCCAACAAATTAAAGTAAGTAGTTACTTCACGAAAAATGGATCAATTTGGTCGCAACCGGTTACATTTTACTGCAAAAGTTTCCTAGTTTCTTAGTGTTAACTTCAATTTAGACGTGACCAACGAACACCGAAAATGTTACGGATTTTATGAGTGTGTTTCAAAATGTGTATTCTCGCAACGTGTGGTGTTTTTTCTGAATTTTTTTTATATTTAGGAATATGTTGGTCATAAATTTATATCTCGATGGTTCCGTCAAGAAACCATCGAGATATGAATTATTTGAGTATGGGTTTTGTTTTTGGCAGTTTTTTCCTGTAGGGTACATAGTATCACATCTCGTCTTTATATGAATATATTTATTTAATAATAAGAGGTTTGAATACTTAGAGTTTGAATAGAGGTTTGAATTTTGTCGATCCCCTGAATATGACTTAATCCATTCATGGACTAATTTGGCCGTTGTTTATTAGGAACCGTTTTGGCTCTATTAATATTTTTATCATTAGTGGGCAGTCGGCTCAGTTAATTCGATTCATGAATTTTTTGTGTTAACGGGAAATCTAACTTAAGGAGTTTCTCCTGAACCAAGTGCATATTAATGGTAAAAATATTTTTAGAGCTGAAACGGTTTGTCTTTGGCAAAATTGTAAATAAAAATCTTGTACTTCAAAAAAGTATACGCTGTTTTTGGTAAAATTTAAATTAATTTATTTTTATTTTTTCAAGTTCAGTAAACTATAAATGCATTGATGAAAATATTATTAGATCCAAAACGGTTTCTAATAAAATACTTATTAAAATACTTATTGTGAAGCACGTTTTTCAACCGCGATTTCATGAAACAACTTCCAAATACTACACATCCCAAGTATTATATTTCATGACATTTACCATTGGTGGTGACAAAATTATAGCCAAAAAACCGGTTTTGAGAAGAGGTGTACCACAAAAAACTTTATTTCATCGCATCCAGCAATTTTTTTCCTTTTAAACTTTTCCACAACTTTGCTAAAGGAAGCAATCTGTTATATTGAAAATTTGAATTTTATTTTATTAAACTGTTAGGTGGATTGATCGAAAAACCGAAAACGCTAAAAGTAAGGCCTTATTCTATGTAACAATTTTGCTGAAGACATTGAGTACATGAAATCAATTTTTCACAGTCAAATCAATAGCGATCACGATTTTTCGAGTTTAGACCACTGTGCAATGTGGGATTTTCAAATAATTCCTTCCACCAATTTTAAATGCCATAAAATATAATACTTGGAATGTGGAGATAATATTTTAGAAGTTATTTCAGGAAATGGTGGTTGAAAAACGTGCTTCACAATAATTACTTATTTCTTCGTTTTTATATCCTTTTTTTGTACTCTACGACCTTCTAAAGGGCATTGCTCGAAAATGTACCGCTCGACGATTTTGCAATTTTTACCAGAGATTCAAGAACGTCATAACGAATCGAATGGTGCACTCAGATCTTTTGGTGCATTTTTTTAATAATAACGGTCTGTGGAAGCATCGTGACTCATATGAAACAACTATGAAAATTTTTACTAAAACATGTATCGTGCTCTCAGAGAGATGTTTAATCAAAATGTAAATGATCTCATTGTGACCGGGAGCTTTCATGTTCTAGAAATTTAAAAAAAAATTCATCGTAGTTATTTAGTTCCAGTTACCTCTTTAGGTAAACATTCCGGGATTGAAGTTTGATAATGTTGTCGAGTTGTTACTCTTGAGCTAGACTCACAAAATTTAAATTAGAATTTCGAATATTCTTAAATTGCTGAGCAAGTATTAGAACTTTTTGTTCTAGATGGTCTTTAAAAATATGACCAACATCTTTAATTACGAGAATAGGCTTTGAAGGTTTCTTAAGAATCTCCTACAACCTCCACAAGGGTTTGAATATTCATACATTTGCATACTCTAACCACGGAAAATTCACATTATCTTCTAAGATCTTGGAACCTATATTGTAAGTTTACAAAAGAGTAAATGTAATCGTTCGTTTTATATAGTGTAATATACGATACATTGAGCCAACTTTGCAATTGATTGATTTTTTTCACTTACCTATACAACTATAGTTTTTGCGTAAATTGGTTCTCTTTCCAAACAACTTGGATTTTAGTTGACAGTTGAAATTTATTTCATAATTCCACGCGACGTCAGCAAATAATAATGAAACTTTTCTGCTGAATATTTTCTTAGCATTCTGACCCTCCGGTTTTGCATTGTAATCAACTATGGGAGGAGTCATCTCAAGGCGAACAAAAAGAGTTCCGCTTTAATATCCTGGATGATACCGAAAGCTGAGAAAGCAGCGGGAACGTAAAAATTAATCGTACGTTTCGATTGTTTATCATACACTTCGGGCTTTATGAAATGTCACCTACTGTGAACAATGGTTCAGACATTACATTTTCCTCGTTTCCTCTTATTCTCTCCACCCAAACACCCATCGCGGAGGGTAGACGCCTAGCATGGCCGTCAGTGAAATGCACCGGAACAATATCCGTCGTCGTCCCTTGATTGAGTCAGCCTGTGGCCAAACGACAGAAGGGGACTTTCGGCTTTGTTTGAAATAAATATGGCGGATATTTGCAATTTTTACACTCTATGTTTACCGAGTGCCTCTTTCGCCCCGATTTCAATGACAAAAGCAGCAATAAGAATTCTTGAACGTAATATTATGCTGCTCTCATACTGTGTGTGCCGAGGGGTTGCCACCCATCTTTCCGTACATCTTTTCATCCTGATCCCAACTGTGAATTTGGTATGCGACTGTCATGATGGTTCTGTGTACGTGCATTTCGATCGGTTGCTGTTGAGACGAGTGGTTGGTTGGAAAAATACACAATAGAAGCAACCAGCAGCCAAAACCGAGAGCGCTAGGGGTGGGTCCGGCTGCTTTCGAACGAATAAAGGAGCAAGAAACGAATTGATTGCCTTTTTCCTATACACCGAATATTAGCTCAGCCTCCCTCGTTTGCAACCCTCGCATCAAGTTTTGTGGAGAGCTAATGAATAGAATTGCGTATCTCAAGTGTGGATATGAAGGCTAATCATTTCGACATTTCAGGGATGTTTTTTAGACTTAGATCAACAGAGGAAAGCTACGAGGTTGTACATTATAAGAACAAAAGATGCGGAAATCGGCTTTGCTATATGTGCACAGATCTCAAATAAAAATGCGAATATTGGTATATATTTCCCAAGATAGGTTCGATGATTTATTTTACCATGTACTGTATTGGTTTTGGTATAAATTAATTTGTTTTTGGTATAAAATAATAAATATAAATATTTAATAACGGTGTATTTTTCTGCTTGTTTGAAAAATGTTCGAAATTATTGGAAAACTAACACTAGCATCAAAGTACTGCGACTTTTAGAAGGCTGTGTCAATAGTATATAAGCAAAAAGTATTCAAAGTTTTGTCGATCATTTCCGTGTAGTAATATAAAGCCTCATTATTTGCCCTCTTTTCATATATTTCGGATACATTTTCTTTCTTTCATCTTTCTCGATTGTTATTTATTCGAAAGAAAAGAACAATAAATAAATGGTTAAAGATGTTGCAATGCCCTGCCTGTAAAACCATCTAATACCGGTTTGGTTGTATTAATGAATGCATATATTTAAAACACTTCAGAATGTCTAAAAAATATTCTCACTCTATTTATTGTTTCTCGTGATAAATCTCTCTGCAATATTTCCGTATTAGGAATCGATTAAATTTCCTGCATTTTTTCATCACATTCAACGTGGATGCCTGCCACCAGCAGATGAGTTCACCCTAACAATACCGATCAAGCGTAGAATTCTATTACAATTGTTATCGTCGTCTAGATGCTATCCTTTTCTACAAATCCTCCGATGGCGGTATCCGTTGCACAACAACAAAAGCTTTGAAGTACGGGCGTGAAATATGGAAGGTAAATGGATTATTATGTATTTTCATTTCACGCTGGCAGCCTCTGAAAACTTTTATCCCATATTCATTTTTTTGTTATCTTCTTACGTTGCATTCGCCCAAAACACAACAAGAATGCTTCCCAAAATAAACACACTGGTCTGGTAGAAGAATACCAACGAAAGTGATTTCGGTACCCTGTTTAACGGTACACAAAATCGTAATAAGATAATAAAAAATCCTCTGTTTTTGATAAAGAGACTGTTGCAGAGGCTCCCATCGACTGTTACAGAATTTGCCAACAATCGGTTGAACCCCTTTTACGTATCTAGTTTCTTTTTACCATTATCATCTCCACTTAAGGGTACGTACTGGAAGTGCACACTGCACATAAACAAAAAAATAGAACGCATACATGCTTTTATGTGCATCTGACGATGTGACTTTCGTCGAGGGACTAATTTTGCTACACCCTCAAGAATAATCACTCAGACATACTCGACAAATGCAAATTGCCTGGTGGTAGACATAAAATTGCCCCAACGACCCACTCAGACTCAGGCTTAACAGTGTACATTTTAGCGAACAATTCGAATTTGGATTCAAATGTAACAATGTCAAACTACATCAATATTTTTTGGGAAATGAATATGTTGTTTTCTGCTTGTGGTTATTCACAGGCCTTATAATCAATATTCTTTAGTCTGGAATAAAAGGGTGGGTCGATAACACTGTGCTACAAATGAATAAAATAAAAATGCAAGAACTTCTGAGGTGACCTAAAAATTTAGATTTAAACTCAAATAACTCAACATATTTTGCAGATATTTCTAAAAAAAATGGAATTGGAAAATTTCTAGTATGAGCGAATGTTACACTCAACAAGACCTACAACCTACACTAGGTCACTTAAGAAGTTCTTGCATTTTTTCTCCATTTGTAGCACCGTGGAATATATGTGCGATAGAAGCAAATATTGTTGGTTTTCATAAAAAACTTTGATTCGTCATTGAAGATACTTTCAAAGTTTTAGTGTTTTTGTAGTATCTTTCTCACGAAAACAGGTGGCAAATTCAAAGTTTGTTTGAAAAATTGCGTACACTAGGTCCCATTAGAAGTTCTAAATCGCTGTAGCACAGTGTAATTATTGCGATACATTAAATTGATTAGTAAATCGGCTGTAGTTATCGGAACAAATTTATACAATAGGTTATTATATAGCAAAATCATCTTAAATGACCTGGAAAAACGCAAAAATTTAATCGACTATTTTTTATTTGAATGAAACTTAGCACATGAATTTGGCTTAGCGAATTGAGTATTTTTAACAGATGGAGAGATTGTTTAGATCCATGAGTTAATTTCTTGATGGACGTATGCGTTTTGGCATTGGTTTTATTCAAAGCATTGTAGCTCAGAAACCTTTAGTTGTAGAGAAAAGTTGTCTGAGGATGAGTTGTAGAAAATTAATAATGCCTCATAAAAAATACACTGTGAAAATTTTTTTTTTCTTGACTAAAGAAATTGACAAAATTGGCTAAAAAACACTAAATTTCAATTTAAAAAAGGATTGTTTTTTTTTTTATTTTTTCAAGAAACTTTAAGTTATTACGCAACTTTTAAGAAAAGTCCAGGATGGAGAAATAAAATTAATTTTTTATGGAAGATTGATTTTATTAAAATAATTTAATTTCAAAATTTCAAAAAATTTTCAAAATTTTCTTGTTCTAATGATTTTAAAAGATTCAGCGAGTCGTTTGAAATCAAAAAGCTCTTGGTGGTTAACATTCTAAATGCATCGGATTTCGAGTTGTTTTGAATTTAAGCTCGAAAAATTTGTAATATTGAGGAAAATACACGTTGTTCTTACTTTACGAACTAATTTCATTTTTGCCATATGACTTACATTTTCAGTTTAGTAAAGCGGGCAATGTATGTAGTTTGCGAGAATGTGAAAATGAACGGGAATAGAAGGTGTGACTTTAGACTTGGAAAAAATTTCCCTCGTCCAGACGGGACTCGAACCCGCAATCTCCGTTGTCTCCGGCAAGGTGTTTTAGCCAATTAAACTACTGGGAAAGGTATAACTCATCCTAAGACCAATGTCGAATCGCCCTCAACTATTGTGTTCCCGTATCTCAGCACGCCGCGATGAACTGCATACTTCTGTAACTGAGAGAGTGGTCTCTTTACGCACACTATGTATAAAGACTTATTATATCGACCTAAGGAGAGACAACTGGGTATAGATTTGCATCCACTTTAGGAACCACTCGTTGATTGGCTGAAATTGAAAACCCCGAGTGCGTTAAAATTTATCATCAGGCTTGCTGGCAGTGTTGCTGAGCAACATTGTTCGTTGTTTTGATTTATGTTTTTTAATGATGTCACCTGTTACAATCTAAAATAATTTTAAGTGAACATTAAAAAAATTACAAAGCGTACAAATACGGCCGTAGTAAAAGATCCGACTTGGATCATCTCTAATATGAATTACCAAAAGATCCAAAAGTGCGCAAGGAGTTATTACAGTTTTGCGTAAAGCATAAGAACAGCATACTGCTGCTCAATGTCGGGAGTAAATAGTGTAGTGTGAGCTTATTTCTACTCTAGAATCCGTTCTGGATTAAGTTTGGAACATACCTGTTGAGGCATATTGCTTGTGCGGAGAGTAAAATTCAGATGAGTCAATGAATGAATCATAATCATTGATGGATGACATGGTCGATTTTAAGTATATTAAAGATGCAGATTCTCCGGTAACCCTCAGACGGTAAAACTATCGCCTGCAGGAGGAATTGTGCATAATGGTGATAAAAAGCATTAAAATATTCATGTATTTTCCGAGTGAATGGCATCACTTACGAAAAATACAACAGGGATCATCGAGGTGGATGAGGAAGAATAGTAAGAAGCCAGATGTCGCTCCTTAGATATCTACAGCGACGCAAGCGATATGTTTGTTTGATTATGTTTGATTTTGACATTTGCTCTTCAGTTGTAAAAAGGCGTCAAAGCAAGAGGAGCAACGCATCAAAATTTCGCTCGCGCATCGTGAAAATCTGAACTACTCGCACGCCAAGTTGGCAAAATTGTTGAATGTGACCAAATCAACCATAACCAATTTAATAAAAGTGTTTGGAGAACGCTTGTCGACTGCCAGGAAAACAGCATCGGTGGGAAATCGAAATCCAAAGGACGCAAAAATGACGAAAAGAGTGGCCAGCAGTCTAGATGTCGCAATAAGCAAAACAAGTCGGCCAGACAACGAACGCGAAAATTGTACGGAAAGATTCTGATGAAGTTTGTTTGCGTGGTACAGAATGATGAAACATACGTCAACAGCTTCTTGGACAAGAAAAAGGTGGAAAAAATTTTCAAACATATTAAGCTGTCGAAGTTTGCAATGAAGTATCTCGTGTAGCAGGCTATCTTGTCCTGTGGTTTGAAGAGCAACTACACTGGGGTCGTTTTTTACGCGGGTTGTTTTATGCGTTTTTTTTAAACGGGGTATTTTTACAATAACGTGAATTATTTTTACTCGATTCGGAAGATTATTTGTACGCGGTATCAAATAAGTTTAGTATAAGTATATCTAATCTAATCCTTTAAATGCGGTACAAACAACCGCGTAAAAAGTGACCCCAGTGTATTTCATCGCGATAGGCTCCGTCAACCAGTTATTCCGTTCTATTTTGGCAGGGGTTGGAAGCTCCGATCATAGAAAAAGACTGGGCTATCGTCAAGAAGACACGAAAAACAGTTGTCAACAGTGTGCAGTTCAAGGCTAACTGGTCGGTATTAAGTCAGACCGGACCAAGTGACATTTTGATCATTTCGAGAAAAACGAATTTGAAGTTTGTTGTTCTGTGAATTTCGGAGTTTTCAATATTACTACGCAATTTAAATGCTATAGGTTAGAGATACCCTTTAACTGTATCATGTGATGACAATTGAAAAAAAAAACGAACGTTATGAGTTCGACAAAGACAATTTAAAAACTGATTAGGTGAACTTGGTTCACTCTGACTGAACCAAAGAAGAATCTATATTGACTTGGTCCATTTTGACTGAACAATTGAAAAAATAATTTTAGTCAATTCATCCTCGAACAGTCCAAAGTCTGGAAATTGTATTTTTAGCTTCTGCGACACCAAAATTAACCTTATCCATGCGATGAGAAATCAATGTTTACCTCAAAAAATTAACTTTAGACTTTTATTATTCTTCAACTATATGTACAATTGACACGAACTGTATTGCATATTAAAGATCAATCTGTTCTCTAACCGTACTTAATAGATTCATCGTGCAAATTTTCAAGTGTAATTGTTAAACTTAGATCAAAAGCCTTATGGCATCACCCGCAGGGAATGGGTTGATCAAAAATAATTCTAACAACTTAAATTTAATTTATTTCAACAAATTCTCATAAAATTGATGGTGGATTGGAGAAACGTACTTCAGTAGATGCATAATATCTGCATATTTCGCTTTTTGAAATTCCATGCCAAACATTCACTTACCCCATTTTTCAACCTCCTCAAGACAGATTTCCGTGGTAACATTTTCCACTTCGAAGTCAGAATCACTATAACCCATGGGCGCAACTAAGGAAAATTTCTAGGGGGGGCTAGTTTTCATACACTTCATTTAAAAAAAAATAGGAAAAAGAGTTACAATGCGCCTTTTTAAAAACGCATAAAGTAGTGTCGTAACAGAAGACAAAATCACTTCAACCGGGAATAAATCTTCGAAGATATATTGAATATCTTGACCATCTCTTTCAGCTGACACTGATTCGATATTGAGGCGAACTAGGTTTGGTAAACGGCTGGGCAGTGCGTACCAGCAGTACACCCATGCTAATCGGCATAAAATAGATCCCAGTGTGGTCCAAGGCATAATGCCATATTCTTAACTCCACGTGTAACCGACTGGAATACGAGCAACCATGAGAAGATTGGGGAACCGGTGGGAACTTGGTCGTATGCTGACAGGGAAGCGGTAGTTGTTCTCCTTGGAGAGCAGCTTGTCTGAGCGTCTGTTTTCCAGGATGGGGTCGGCTCGAACAGCGACTGATCCGAAGTGGACGGTGAACTATGAAATGCGGTGTCTCGCCTCTACACCCAAGACGGCGGCCCCGTCGCGAGACTAGGTATCGCAGCCCTAGTAAAGCAGCATGCTAAAATAAACATACTACGAACAATCAAGAATTGAAAACGAACCGGAATTACCCGCTATGATCTAGTGACGAAATAAGGCCGACGATTAGAAGCACGGTACATGTAAAAGTAGATCGCTTAACGCCTCGGATGCCGACCGGATCCTGCTGGATCAGCTAGAACTTCACCGCCGGCCGGTTCTACAACTACACCATCCTAAATGCCTACTGCCCGATATAGGGAAAGAAACGTTCTACGCACAGCTGGGGAAACTCTACGATAGCTGCTCGCGTAGAGACATCAAGATCGTCATTGGGGACATGAACGCTCAGGTCGGTAGGGAAAACATATATAAGCCGGTGATTAGCCCGCACAGTCTGCACACCGTCACGAACGACAACGGCCAGGGATGCGTCAACTTTGCAGCTTCCCGCAGACTGGCAGTCCGAAGAACCTGCTTTCCCCAAAAAGACATCCACGAAACCACCTGGAGATCACCTGACCAACGTACAACAAACCAAATTGACCATGTTCTCATCGACGGCTCTTTTTTCTCAGACATACAAACGTACGCACCAATTGTGGTGGGGGTATTGGCATGACCACTTCGATCGAGTCTAGTGCGACGAAGTAAAAAGTTTACGATGTAGCTGATACGACCGGTAGTTCTCTACGGAATCGATACATCAACGCTTCTGGCCTCAACGCTCTTGGAGTTTTCGAACAGAAGCTGCTGCGGACTATCTATTGTGGAGTACAGACAGACGACGGATAATGGTGACAGTGCATGAACCATGAGTTGCACGCGCTGCTTGGAGAGAACCCCGTTGCACACCTGGCGAAAGTCAATAGGTTGCGGGCCGGTCGCTTCGTAAGGATGCCGGACTATGATCCTGTGAAATCACTTCTCTTCAGCAACCCCGTGGACTAGGGGGCGCAGCGTGCGCGATGGCTCGACCAGATCGAAAGAGACTTGCGGGTGATGAGACGTCTGAGGAACTGGCGAAACACAGCCCAAAACCGAGCAGCAAAGCAACAACTCCTTGATACAGCACGAGCCACCACGGCACTCGTCTTATTAGTAAGGTAAGTAAGAGAGCTAGGTTTGAGAATCGATCCTGGGCACAGTACTAGTTCTCAGCCAATGAATGATGACTTCTCAATTTGTGTTGATTTTGATGCTCTGATAGGAAGTATGGGATGTATTTATATTGACTACAATTATTTCCTGGGAAATTCTAGGGGGGGCTTGAAACTTGCTAGGGGGGGCTGTAGCCCCCCTTAGCCCCCCCGTAGTTGCGCCCATGCTATAACCTGAACTTGTTTCTGAAATTGTGGAATTTTGCATCACCCACACTAACGGACAGTCCCACAGTCAGAACGGACCAAGTACATTTTTTTCATTTACTGGTAAAGTATACTTATTATGTTAACGGGTTTTGGGGCTTTTCGATAAGTTACATGGTAGCTTTAAAATCAACTTATGCTGACTTTTCACAAATGCCGCAAATTCCCGTAATAACAACGTTTTTGTATTTGACACATGGTCCACTCTGTCTGCACACTATGAGGCATGTTATCTGGTCAGTTAAGTGATAATAATAAAACACCAAAAAAATACATTTACATAGACGGCAAAATGTGAAACTTACCAGATTCCGACGATAGATAAAAGGAAGAGTCCTCTCATACAGAGAAATCTGTAAAATCACTTGAAAGTTCTTCCATAGTTCTTCCATTTTTCTTGCTTGTAACAACACGTGAACGATTTGCAATCGCATAAACGCGAACACTTGGTCCATTTTGACTGGTTACTATGCTCACTTTTCTCTGGTCATTCAGAAAAAAATTATGCCGTTATTGCTGTTGTTTCTGAGATAAACGAAATCTGGCTGATGTGTAATGTAGCGTAAGAAAATCTTGGTCCAATGCTATCATTAACTCGTTTTTTTCATTTTTGTGACTTGGTCCGGTAGGACTTAACACCGATCAACTGGCGTTCTGCGGCGAACAAAGTGACCAAGAAGGCTGTACATAACTTTATGGAAGGAGTGAAGAGAATGGAAGCTCGTGTCAATATTTTTGCTTTTTAAAAAAAATATATATTATGGGTATTCATGTCGAGCTCGTAAACAAATACCCAGCCGTAAAAATACTCTCTTCCATTGACGAGTAATGGAAGATACACAGTTTACGGCTGGGTATTCGTATACGAGCTTGATGTGAAGACCCCTATTATATAATGTACGAATTAAACTTGACCATAGTTCCAATTTGGGAAGCTGCGTAGTCGCAAGTAGTGCTGGGACTTTTAACCGGATATATTCGTGATCCGATTATCCGAAGCTCGGATGACGGATAGGTGAACGAATACTATCCGGATATCCTGATATTCGGATACGGATAATCGAATAGTCGGATAACCGGATTTTCGGATATTTACTATCCGGATATCCGAATTTTTTTCTGTCTTTTGAAGGTCATTTAAATAAAATGTAACGGCTGGCTTTTTCCACAAACCTCCACCGATATAGAATCCGGATACCCGGATATCCGATTATCCGAAAATCCGGATATCCTGTCGGATAATATCCGGATATCCGGTTAATCCGGATTATTAATATTTGTCGGATATCCGAGGCCGGATATCCGGATATCTTAATCTGGATAGTCCCAGCACTAATCGCAAGGTTTGTCAAGCGGATCATCATGGGTTCGAATCTTAGTAGAACCAGTCCATTCGATGTCAAAAAGGACTTCAGGCATGGGTTTATTCTCAGGCTCCCCACGGCACAGTGGTTCGAATTGTATGGCAAGGGCGGTCATAAATCATTTTTCTACAGTATTGCTCTTGAAAACTACTGAAATTGATAGAATTAGGTGTTTTTCGACTATAACAAACTTTTCTGGGACTGCCATCATCCAATATGTTTAAATTTTCTGGCATTGCCATTATTATGCATGCATGATAGGGTGCCAATCGAGTATAGGAAAAAGTTTGACCATTGAATTTCAAAATACGGCAGCTTTCAAAAGCTTAGCCTTCTCGAAAAAAATTTAAGCACAATCTGGTTTCGTTAAGTGCACCCCAAAGCGATCAAAGTTTGATTTTTCTTCTTTTACGTTATTCTTCTGGAATAACATCAAATAAATTTGATATTTTCTCAAGAAACTCCCGTATTTCAACACCAAATATCAAAATTCGAATATAGACAAACGTTCAAGAACAAATTTGTAAATTTGAGCTGAATGTACCACAACCCTTCTAAGAAAATATGTAAAAAGGTATGAAATTCAAACGAAAAAGTAACCATGTTCAGCCACTTGTCATCGACTAAGATGCAAATACATGAGGCTGGAACCTTTAACAAATCATTTT
This sequence comes from Wyeomyia smithii, assembly GCF_029784165.1. Classification (NCBI taxonomy): domain Eukaryota; kingdom Metazoa; phylum Arthropoda; class Insecta; order Diptera; family Culicidae; genus Wyeomyia; species Wyeomyia smithii. Next base: position 169,538,768 of record NC_073695.1, on the reverse strand, counting down.
TATGTCCTGAATCTTTCGTTTGGTGGTAATTTGGTGATAGTATCTCGCGCGGAACACATTTAAAAGTTTACATGAATTCAAGTATAAGTAGTGCTCTCTGACTTTATTACTACGATCCCTCTTACGACTAATTATGATTACAGTTTAGCACATACATATCCAAACAACACCGCAATAGCAAAACAAACCTGTTTTCTGAAGGCTCATGATGAAAATAAACAGATGAATCTATTGAATTTGTTCTACAGCGGATATGTACACAATGTAAAAAAACACGTCTGTTTAAGTTGATTTTGCAAGTGTCAAACACCTTTCCTTATCTCGTGCTCAAAAGTAAACTGTACATAAAATAGGCCAACAAAAACAGCTGTTCTGCATTCTCAGGTCTATAACCGATCCATTTAACCACAAACCTTTTTTCTATTTTTGACCTATGGGCGAACCACTGTGCACCGGTTAAAAGTTCCAATAAAAAAAAATGACCAATTTACACACAGTTTTGTTTGACCAATTTTTGACCATAACATCCTTTAATTTCGGTCAAGTACGAAAAAAGTTTCGCATGATTAAATGTGTAATATTCGGTTCCCCCCTTAGGACATTTATTTTTGTGATATAAAAAATGATACCCTTCGGTTTCAGAATTCGGACAAGATTAGAAAATCCCTTCTGTAATTTTATGTTTAGTTTTTTATAATCAGCCCAAGTTCCAGAAACGGGCTTTTATTATCTAGACATTGCTTTACTTTACTTCTTGAAATGTGGCTCAGTTAGCTAAACATTTATGGTTGTCTGATCATTCAGGTATGAGTAAAAAAAAGTTAAAATTTTCTGGAAAAAAACAAATAAAAAAAGGAACCCAAGCAGTGTGATTAATTGCTATGATGTCTTCGGCAATGTAAAGACGGTATCGTGGAATGGGGTGAAATTGATCAATGTTAACGCAATGGCAATGTTAACGTGTCCTTAAACGCAACTTTTGCATGATTCAGATACCTGTCAAAGTCAACCCTTGCATGCCCAGTGCAATTGTTCATATTTTCGAAAAATTCTTCTAACTCAGTCAAAACTCAATCAAATTTGATCAAACAAGTTTCTAAATAACAAAAAAAATATTGAATTTACTTAAAGTAATCTTAGTTGAGGGTTAATTACGTTAAATTTTGAGAAGTGAGTAAAGTTTGATAAAAGCTCAAAAAATGTAATTTTCAACAATGATCATTCCATACCATTAAAGAAATACTGATGAATTCACAGGAAACCATAAAGATTTTAATTTCAGAGCTAGTTATTGAGCTTTCGCAACCGACCGAATTGAAATCGGTCTAACGACGATCAAATAAGAGCAAATTTAGCAACAAGCAGCTCGTGAACCAAAATAAACAAATTTTAACCTGAAATATCGTTATTTCCGTTTCCAAACTAGCTGTAAATGATATTTTTCAGTATATAAATCATCATTTATCGTCAGCATATCGAAAAAAAAGCACATTGCCAAAAGAATGTATGGATTTCAATGGTGATCAATTTCACCCCAATTTACCTTATAGAATTATCGAATTTATTTAATGAAGTAGACGATAGAAATTTCACCAATAGCCATAGAGGTTTACTGGAGCACATACCAGTACTTGTTTTAAAATTATACTATTTCGGGAAAAATGTACATGAAGCTAGTTAATTGGAAATTGTTATAAAAATTGATCAATTTCACCCCGTTCCATAGTAATGTTGTCCTTTCAAAAAATATATAATAAAGCAGAGTGTTACATTCCGCATCGGAACTCGACCTTCTGTTTTTTATACGCATTATTTTACTATTTGAGCAGTTTCTAAATACAAGATTTTAAAGAGCCTGTTTATTCCATTAACCCCTTTTCTAAAAACCTCAAATTCTGCAAACTATTGCATTAGTGCATAAACAAAAATAACCTGATAATTAAAGCCCAATGGAACAACAACGACACAAAACGGAGTTTCACTTTCCGCACAATTGGTTCGTAATTATGGTCAAAATCATGTAATAGAAAAATGAATTTTCTCACACATCTTTATAACGGCGCATTTTTTGAATATATCAAATGAAAGCACTTGAGTTGCACTACAAAACGTACTATTTGGATATCTATCCTAGATCTGTTGGCAAGAGAAAAACTGCTGTGGAAATCACCTTCAATTTTTAGAAAAATGCGAATATCTCATCATGTATTCTCGATAGCAACTTCCAATAACCCTCATTTTGTTCCCTTTACAGAGTAGAATAAACGTGCCAATTACAGGTTACCTAAAGTTATAACAATTTTACGATTTTGGCAGTTTTTGGACATCCATTTTTGACGTGCTTTTTTACCCCACTTACCCCTTTTCAAAAAATCTGATATTATGCAGAACATTGTACTATTATATAGATAAACAAACCCTGAAAGTTTCAGTCCGATCGGAGAACCTCGATACAACCTCCCTTGTAAAGGTGGTTGCGGTTCTCGCGAACTGGCTCTTAAATTGTTGGTGAATATTCTTTATCGGTAATTCGCAGTAAAAAACGGAAGATGGAGCTTGTTTCGTCTAATTTTGGTAAATTGAAGAAATATTTTGGAGTTACTTGAGTAATTTTTTATATTTTGTTTTACTAGATGCCGCCGATAAAATTGATGACGCTAATCGAAGTTCAGGGACTAGAAATCACATGATATTTTTTATAGCGGTACCTATTAGAATGGAAGAAATTGATCTATTCACGTAATCAACTCGTTTCGTACTAAATTAAAACTAAAAATACGATGTCAGATGATAACACTGGTCAGACCACAGCTTAAAATAGAAAAAAATTAAAGATTAAATCAAAGATCCAATGTGTCGGCAATATACCTGGAAAAATGATTTAAATAAACTAAAACAAAAGCATTGCAGGTTTTTCTTTACACTGAAGATCATAGAAGTGATTGAATTTTATTTCTGCTGAAATTGACATTTGAAATAGATTTACAAAACTTCAAGTTCAAGTTTCTCTGATTAGCATCAATGTCAGATAGGAACTTCTGAAACGTTACTCTAGGTTTATTTAATAATTGAAAAAGCTATCAAAGTTAGCCGCATGAACGGTACTGCTAGAAAATAATCGGAAAGGCTTCAACAGGCAAAAGTTTGTACTTTCAATTCAACTTTCAATTGACAGTCTAAAGATAGTTATTTAATTTCACTTGTAAAGATTGGCGTGATTTACAGTTAAGGCGCAAGCACCTTCAAAAATATCTAAGTATGTCAGATAACTTTTTTATGAGATAAAAAATAACAATATTTAGCAAAAACATGCATTTTTAGATGATTGGGAACTTTTTAAAAGGTTCTAAAATCTAGGAAAAAAATGAGGACAAAAAAAAGTAGGAGGTTGTATTCAGACACGACCGCATAACTGACGTAGAACTACGCACACTATTAACAAATGCATTGTTGTAAGTGTTTCAATAATGAGTCATGAAGGCTACTTATGCTTGTTTTGTGCTGCCTCAACACTGAGAGAATAAAGACACTGAAAACACGAGCTGTAAAAGCTGTTTCACATTCGGTGAATTAGACGGCCGCCACAGATTTAAATTGCTAGTATCCAGCACAGATGGCTCGCCTGAGTTGTTAAAAAATTATTAACCTTCGAATACTTGTTTATTTGCCTTGAAAAAGACATTTTGCTGCTCAAAATTGGATTTGCTGATGGCAACCTTTATGCTGCCTCAGTAGTGGGGCAATAACGGCAGTCTGACGACACACGCTGAGAAGTGAGAAGAACCGCACTGCTCCTGTGACATGGTGACCAACCACAGTGCAAGCGATTTGTTTGATTTAAGGGTAGCCACAGGCGCAACCCGCTGTAATCTGCTGTTACTGCTGAGTGCTGATATCTGCTAATATTGCTGTCAACGTTGTGGACGGTCTAGCCAACTCACCTTCCGACTAATGAATGTAGCTGGTTTACCAGAAACACTCTTTTATAGTCGAAGGGTGCTACGAAATAGGCCACGCCTTTCTGTTCAGTTCTATCATTCTTTAATGTTCTTAGACGAATTATTCCACAATTCGCATTTGATTTTTATATACAGCGAACAAACACCGATGGTGCTCTCACACACGCAACGATTTTAACCCGTACCGTGTTGCGGTTTGTAACATCAAGCGATTTCGTTTGCTCGCTGTTGCGTGTTGCATCATGTTGCAACTGAGCAGCTGGAAGACGACGACATTCTGTTCATGCTGATTGATTGAATCGACTTCAATTTATTCCTGTAAAGTCGAATCAATCACCTTTGTTAAGGTTTTCTAACAGAACAGGGCAGTTTGTGTTCAAAATCGGTTATGCTGATCGCAGCCTTTGTGCTGCCCCAGTGGGGAGATTAGATAATAAAGAAGTAATAGATTACAGTTACAAATCTTCTGATCTACCAATACTCGAAATATGTCATATCCAGAATACACCAAACACAGTTAACTTCAGAACAGATGTAGATAACCTCAACAGCACTTACACAGGCACTCTTCACACATACCAAAACACCACCTTCGCAGATCACAGAAGGCCGAAGCCCTTAACTGGTATATCGAGACGTTTGGTGCTACCTCGCTGCTGCTAAGATACGTGGTGTGATTTGTTTACTGGCGCTACCCACTGCTGCTCCTTCCGCAACTCGCTACGATGCGGCTAACTAGTTATACTATTCTATCGACCTTTTTTGGGAAAGGCAGCAAGCGACCAATCAGAGGACGTATTTTTCGTTTTAACAAGGCTTGACAGTTTTCAATAGTACAATAGTTCGCAGAATCAATCTACACTTTTCTACATTTGGGTGGATGCGTGTATAATTTTCCAAACAATTGCTGCAAGAATCAACGAAATCGGTTGAAAACAAACCGATTTATAAGCATTTCAAAAGGGACAATTTTCGTCCCCTTTTCGTTAATAGTTTTCCTATTTACATCCCTATGTGGCAGGCTAAAGTAAAACGTAGTTCTACGTCAAAATTGGGATTGGAAGAGATGGAAACTTGATGTCCTAGGCAAAGTTTCTTGTTTTGAGATTACCCAAACTTTACTGAAAACATTACGCATATATATCAATCTGATGCAAGCTGATGAGAAAGTTAATATTATATCTAACTTTTAGGTGGATTGATCACTTATCATTCTATATCAAAAAATGCGTTTTTGAACATCTTGAAACTTCTTCGAACATTCGCTATGCTTATAATTAACATTTGAATCACTGTTTGATTCATCGCACGAAAACGGCAAAATAAAACGTTGTGCAGTGGTTTAGTTTTTAATATAAACTACATCCAGAATGATGTTAATCTACACAGAGTGGGGCAAGAGCACAAAAATATTGAATCTATATAGAAAATCAGTTCACCCTGACATTTTTTAATGAAATGTTCTATGATGATAGAATTGGGTGAAAATGTGATAAAATCGTCAGCAGACAAAATCGGGGCGTGATATAATGGGGTGGCTACTGTATCAGAAACAAACTGGAATCTCAAATTCGCTGGTTTACAAGACCTCAAAATAGGTATTTATTTTAGAAATATCAAAGTAAAACGGCACCAATTCCCTATTAATAAAATAAGGACGTTTCGTTCTTGAGATGAGGTTATAGCGCCTTTCACTTAGTTGTCCTTTCAACATTAAAAATTAGTATTTTCGGGTATGATCACTTGATTATCATAGGATTAAGTGTGTTTTGGCTTAGGGATTCAAACCCATCAGAACGATAGGCGAAAATGTGATCAACTTCACTACGTCTTCACTAGGCTGTTATAATATATATTTTTTCCATCTACGAAACGCAAAACCGAGGGAAACTAATGTCGAATTCGTTTTTACGATAGGACTATACCGTCCCGGACTACAATTTTCAGCTTAAAGAAAAAACACTTTCCGAGCAGTTGCAATGGTGTGCGTAATACCAGAGATAGCTGTCTCTTTTTTTTGTTTTGGTCATTATCGCCATTGTCTTTTTGTCGCGTTTGTGCTACTGTACGGATTCGGACGATGATGATTCCAAACGCTTAAAAAGTTCCTCCATTTCGCAGATGTTTTGACAAAATAAAATCCTACCTGATGTTTGACACGCGAAGAACGATAATCAAAGCAAACCGATTTTGTCACATTTTTTTTTGATTGTAACACATACGTGTGAATGTGTTGGTGTCTTCAAAACTGCACTCTGTTTCTTTCGCGGACTGTCCGGGACAGAAAAAGGGTAGTCCGGGATAGTCCGGGATAGTCCGGAAAAATCAAATAAACCGTGATAGGACAAAGTGTAGTCTGCGCAAAAACGGAAACGACATAAGTATGATAATCAACAACCAGAGCGAACTTAGGTTTTTGTTAGTAGGTATTGGTAGTAGTTGAGCCATGCTTTTTGCTAGTTTTACTCGATGTTTCCAATTACTAACGCAACTCGATACAGTTTTTATAAGGTTTTTAGATAGAACTAGTTGAACGTTCCCGGCGATGCTCGGGATCAAAGGTTTCAAAGATAAGAATAATTTTTTATATTTCATTACTGCATTAGCTCAACTCACTTCCAAAATATAATTCACATTTTATACGTCCGTCATCACTTTTAGTACTTTAATATTCTGAGAACGCTCAGAACGGAAATACCCTTATTAGATTGTATTTTGTGATTTTGGGCTGATATACAGAAACTGTAAGTCGCCATTTTGCATTTCAACATGACGTATGGAGTTCCGCTTCCGTAAGTATTGAAATGTTGGCCAAATATCACTTTATGTTATTTTCCCGAAACCGGAAGTCGCCATTTTTTAATTCACAAAATTTCGTTAAAAATAAAAAAATAAAAGATTTTTAATGCTTAAGCTGCCTTTTAATCGATATTCAAACCAATGAATCGTAACCTTTCCTCCAGCTGAATGTTCCAAGAGTTCTAGTTTGGATTAACCTTAAAAAAAGTAAAAAATGTAAATCGAATCACGTAACGTGTAACTATTCACAAAACTATGAAAACATCAGAAATGAAATACTTTTATGCTCAAAACATGGATTATTCTGCAAAAAAAATTGTAGATGTTGAAGGAACAACGAACATTTTATTAAAAAAAAAAACTCAAATCATTGAATTTTGATTCAGAACTGCGCTTGAAAAGTCAAAATTTCGCATATCTTGAGATATAGCATTTTTATGAAAAATTAATCACGAAATTTGAAACTATTTACGTAAAAATGCTATATCTCGAGATTGGCTCATATTATCACGGGGTGATAAATGTTTCCTACGTAAAATTTTCCGAGAAATACCATGAAACAATCGAATTTAAAATAAAAATAGCTGCATTTGCCGAAAAATTCAAATTTAGTTTTCAAATACAAAAATAATCAATCTGGCAACACTTCCGCTCAAAAACAATATTTTTTCTGGATTCCTTGGCTTATTTTCTTTAAAATTCACCTATTACTATTTTTCGTGTGTATTACATTTATAAATTGTAAAAAAAATTAGTTTCGAAGTTTACAACTTTTTTCGTTAAAATGTTATATCTCGAGATTGGCTCATATTACTTCGGGATGATAGTAGTTTTTTACGTGAGCTTTTCCAAGGAACACAATGGAATTATCCAATTCAAAATAAAAATGGCTGCATTTGCCGAAAAATGTTAATTTAGTTTTCAAATACAAAATAAAATTATCTGGCAACAATTCCGGTCAAAACTTATATTTTTTCTGGATTCCTTGGTTTATTTTCTTCAAAAATCATCTATCAGTGTTTTTCGGACATCGTACGTCTATCAATTGAAAGAAAAAGAAAAAAGAGATTTTGTACAAAAAAAGCGTAACTTTGCAATAAAGAGGGGGGTCCTACAGAGCGGGAGTATTCCAATCGACACCAAATTTGGGATTTTTCCAAAGTGACAGTAGATGAATAATTCTCCCAACTTTGAGCAAAATCTGTGATGGTCGTGTCCAAGTTTGTGCTTTTTCGTGGTCACTTCGTATGGAATGACCCATATACAGAAAATCAACTTCAAACATACTTAGTTTTGTGAATAATATCTTAACTTTTAGCATTAAGATACCTTTTATTTTTCTCAAATGTCTTTCTTGAACGTTAACAAACATTTTAATGGAAAAAGAGTCACATGTCATCGCTTTTAACTTAGATTTAGAGGCAAATTCAGCAAAAATGGTCATAATTTTGCATTTCCACGCAATTTTGTGAATAATATCTCAAGTTTTAGTAATCAGATACTTGTTATTTTTCTTCAAATGTCTCTCCAGAACGTTAACAAACATTTTGATGAAAAAACAGTCACATGTCATCGCTTTAAATTTTGATTTAGAGGCAAATTCATTATAAAAAGTCGTAAATTTGTAGTTTTGTGAATAATATCTCAAGTTTTAGTTATCAGATACTTGTTATTTTTCTTCAAATGTCTTTTATGAATATAAAGAAACATTTTAATGAAAAAATAATCACATTTCATCGCTTTAAGTTTTGATTTAGAGGCAAACTCAGCATAAAAAGTTATAAATTTGCATGTTTTACGTAGTTTTGTGAATGATATCTAAAGTTTTAGTAATCAGATACTTTTTATTTTTCCTCAAGTGTCTTTCCAGAACGTTATCAAACATTTTAATGAAAAATTAATCATATGCCATCGCTTTGAATTTTGATTTAGAGGCGAATTAAGCATAAAAAGTCATAATTTTGCATGTTCTACGTAGTTTCGTGAATAATGTCTCAAGTTTTAGTAATCGATACTTTTTATTTTTCCTCAAATGTCTTTCCTGAACATCAACAAACATTTTCATGTAAAAAAATCACCTGTCACCGCTTATTTTTTGATTGAGAACGATTTAAAATGATGGTGGTGACTGTACATCTCAGAGACAAAGGGAATAACATAAATAAGATCAAGCGTTACGGAATTCCAATTTTATATAGTAGATTGTTCGGGCTATCATGCGAATCTGCTGAGTTACATTACACGAATCAGGAATGAATAACAGATACCCGTAGGCTCCAACGTCATGTAACGTCAATGATGTCTCGGAAAACAGTGGAAATGTACCAAATTGTCGAATGTTCTCACTTACCGATGCCGTAGCCAGAGCCGGATTTATGGGGGGGCCCAGGGGGCCCGGGCCCCGGGCCCCCACATTTTAAGGGCCCCCACAAATCGACAAAAAGATTTTTCTTTTTAAAAATGAGATTTAATCAAAAGTTCGATTTACAGTAAGAAAATTTGAACAGACCATTTCAATCTGACACTTTCCTTCAGTGTTATTTTTTCGCGAGCGCCAATATCACAACTACATCCATAAGAGTTCACCTTGGATTCTCTTGGAATGACACACATTAACACACCATTTGAATCGAACCAGCGCGCATTAAACGCCTAGAGTTAAAGTTTAGCCGACTGTCACTAAAAGCGCCAATCGAGCTGTCAAAACTCGTTCCAATCGAACATCAGCAATGTTAAAACTATGATGAAAAAACTGTTGACTGTTTGATTGGCACTTTTCAGTGACAGTCGGCCAAACTTTAACTCTAGAGCTTTAGCGCGCATGGGAGGTAAAGCAAAGAAAGAAAATAATCCACAAGTTTTTTTAATGCATTGCTTTTGCTTACTTGTCCGAATCAGGGATACCAGATGTGCTTTTCAAAATGCAGATTTTCTGAGCTCGTGTGCAGATTTTATTGACCTGCAGATGTGTGTAGTTTTTTCCTAGTTTCTATTATTGTCAGAGTCGTCTTATATTTGCGCCGTCTTTCTCAAATTGTGTGCAAATTTTTGCCTGTGTTTCGCATTTTTTTTCAAATTGCGGTAGTTTTTTTTCAGGTATCAAGAAAAAAACTTGAAGACGAAACTTATTAAAAATAGGTTGCGTGCGACTGTGAAGAATGAAAGGCAGTCAAACTTAGCATTATTAAGTTTCGAGTACGAGTATACTGAAGAAGATGAATGTTGATTATTTAATTAATAAGTTTTTTGCAAAAAAACTCGTAAAGCATAGTTTACAGTTCCAAGCGAAGTGAAAAATTTGACAAGTGAAAAAGCGTAAATTTTCGCTTGCGAAATCTGTCGCGAAAACCCGTTTGTGGAACACGCAGGTATTTCACCACCCTGCAGTTTACAGTTTAAGTGGAGTGAAACTCACGAGTTTACATTCCGAGCGGAGTGAAAATTGGCTGCAACTGACAGAATAGAAACGCACGCAAGTTTTCGCTTGCTGCTCCTTTTTCACTAGCGCTTGCATGCGTGAAAGAAATAAACCCAAGTGAAAAAGATGAGATCCACAACCATCGATTTCGCTGGATCGAATTTGTTTACAGTTCCAAGCGAAGTGAAATTTTTTGCAGGTTGCATTTTTCACGAGCGTGAAAAAATGAACATGTTGTATGAGATTTTCACTTCGCTTGGAACTCTAAATAGAGCTTAAGAAAAAATTCTAACAAATTTTTGGTAATTTTTCAATAGCAAATAAATGCTTTTAACTCGTACGATGAAAAACAGTTTTGTTTTAATTTGGGCCCCCCACTATAACTGGGCCCCGGGCCCCCACAATCGTAAATCCGGCCCTGGCCGTAGCAATTATTATTGGTCGATTTTCGCTTGCGGTAGATTAATTATGAATAAACAAATGAATGGCTATTTCAACCTATTGACCATCAGCATCAACATTGCTAGTGGCATTTCATTATTTCATTAATATCAAATTCCATCCTGTCCATGGATTTCGAACGCTGGAAGACAATCTGTGTGTGTTCATTTCGATCTGGTGATGAATGTTTGTTTGATATTTAAACTATCATCGTTGTCCGATTGGTGTGTGTAATGGGAATTCGCAATCCTACTGGTTGGTAGCGGTTGGAATTGTGAGCAGATGATAAGTTGCGCTATCTACATTTGACCATTCCGTCTGTCACTCTGGATAGCGTGTGATGGGTTAGGAATGCATGGCTAAAATTTGTATGAAAAAAATCACAGGAGGGTTGTGTGCAAAGCCACGACCGCAAGGTTGAAGTAGAATACTTTTACAAGAGAGTTAACCCGGCTGCTTGCGTGTCAGTCATTTTTTCTAGTAAATAAATGTTGACCGCTCATTGGCAGTATTGAAAATTCTGTGCAAATGAAGTTGAAGTACTACTCAATTTCAGTTTGCACATATAAATACGACCTCACTGAACAGGAAAAGTACAAACCCTTTGCGGCGCAAACAAGATTCAACAGTCAGAGTATATGTCCATGTGAATTCAAATTAAGATAATTAACTTTTGATTAAAGCTCAGAACGAGGAGAATTTTAAATCTTCAATTCATTTGTTTGGTTGTCCTAAAAAGGACAGTTTGTTGTTGAAAAAAAAATCGGATATGACGCTGATTGCATCTTTGTGTTACGCCGATAGCGGGAGTGGTGAACTTGCGTATGACGAAGGCATCGTATTACCTGTTTTATTGAATGGGAGAAAGAGGAATATTGTAAAATTTTGTAAACATTTAATTCAAACAATATTACCAAATCGTAATCAGGCACTCTGATAACAAAGTTGAAGGCTGTTTTCACACTGAAAAACAGACAGCCAGCAGAAGTTTTGATTGCCAAAATCCAGAATGCTTGTGTAGTTGCCGTAATAAGGCAGAGCTTCACCGGAGGAAGGCCGAAACCCTCAACCGGCAAGGATGCTCCGATAGCAGGAAAATAGTGGTTTCGCATTCAGGAACGGCATCGTAGTTAGGAATTCTATTCTGATCACCCGGCCGTAGGTTAATGTACAGCTCTACTTACGGCTGTACATTAACCTACGGCCGGGCGAATCGGTTCGCGCCACTTTTCGCGTTAAGCCTGGCAGAGGCCTAATGCGCACGGCCAACACAATAAAAAGGTGTTTTCACATTGAAAATTAGACATGTCTTTACTGGAGTAAGTGTTGGCAAATGCATCCACCGCTAATACCGCCGCTATCGTACGAAAGCGCGTCGTTTCATGTGGGGAATAATATCAACAATGAAAAATGACGCGCGTCTAAGCACACCCGAACTGTTTCGCCGTGCCGCTTCCATTTACTTTCTTATAACGTCGGCCTAATGGAAGTACCGGCTGCACCTACCGCTGAGGCTGTTAACATACTGCTACTGGTACCCAAAGTTATTAACTCTTCAAATTAAGTGTTTTATTTGTCCTTAAAAGAACAATTGTTCAATTCCATATCGGACATAATGCAATCGCATCTCTGTAATATTACCGACAGTAAAATTCTTCTGAACAAAATGATCCAACTTTTCCATTAGGCGACATCCATAAATTACGTAACGCAAAAAACCCAATTTTCGGACCCCCACCACCCCATGTGTAACGAAACGTAACGCCAACACCTTCCCCCCATAAAAATTACGCAACGCTGCAGAAGGATTTCCTTGATAAAAATGCTCGTTTTTGAGAGTCTCTCCAGAGATTTTTCGTTACGTAACGCTGAACTCACCTCCCCCCCTCCCCTGTGTAACAAATCGTAACGCCCGAGTATACTCCCCCTCCCCCCTACGAGCGTTACGTAATTTATAGATGCCGCTTTAGAGGAAGTGCCGGCTGATGTACGGCAAAAATTTCGCCCGATCGCTCGCGTTGGTGTTTAGCCTGGCAGAGGCCTGAGACGTGGTGACAAACCACAGGGCAAGTGATTTGTTTGATTTGAAGGCAGCCACAGGCGCAACCCACTGCTGATCGCAACCTTTGAGCTGCTCTAACAGTGGGGGAATTGAGATACACGGACAACATGCACTGTGGAAGCTATTTCACATTCAGCAAATTAGACGGGCTAGTGCTGCTGCTAAGGAAGGACGACTGCTGTTGTCGCTGTCTAGAACTATTATAAGCGGCTTAGGCTGAAACAGGCTCTTATATAAGCCAAATAGCATGTTTTCAATTGCAAGGTATATGATTCTGTCGACCGTGCTTGGGAAGCAATTATATAACGACCAATCAGAGGTCGATTTTTTTGTTTTGACAAGGCTTGACTATTTTCAATAGTACAACAGTGTGAATTATAAAATTAGAATTATCTTCTTTTGGGAAGAATCTTAGAAGATTTTCCAATCTATTGCTGCAAGAACAAAGGAAATCCATCAAATACTAACCGATTTATTAGCATTTGAAATTGGACATATTTTTCACTTTTTTCGGTTTTAGATTTTCATTTCACATCCCTATGTAGTCGAACTTCCTGAGAGAAGTATTCTACTTCAAAAGAACAGAATTACATTTGAGTCATAATCAATTAAATTAAATCTGGTAGATTGGTAGTTACTGATTAAGGGTAGTAAAAACATCAAGCTTTCTTACTATTCTTTGTTTTTGTGACCACAAATAGTGCCATACTGGAAAAACGAAGTGTGAAAGAATACGAGAAAAAAAATATTGTTGAGTCTCAAATTTCATAAGAAATATCTGTAATCATATACTGTAACAGCTCACTAGAAAATACCAAACTTATTTTAACCAATTTCAGAGCTATAACCTTCTGTCCCGCAAACGCGTATTGTGGTGGGAGATGTGGTCATTTCCTCGGTAGCCGGTATGCTCCACAGGATTTAGTCATTTTGAGGTTTGTCAACTTGTCTGCTGTTCGGGAGTTGAGAAAGGTGCGCTTTGAGGCCTATTCGAATATGCATGCCATGCGAATAAAGTTATGAATGAATACGAAATTGAAAATTTATCTCTCAAATTAATCTCCAGGATGTTGTGGGTGCGTGTGTTCGCATACGTAGGTACAAAGCTCGTATGAATTCACCGGTTGCCAGTGGAAGCTTTACCACTGGGCATATATGGAAATCGATTTGGGATTATTCCATTCTGGTACTTGTGAAAAACTTCCTGATCGATTGACCTGATGCGATGCATAATGAACGGCCAATCTTTTATTACTTACAATTGAAATAAAGTTTTTTCGTACATAGTTTCTTACAATGCAATATTTGTAACAAAAATCTCGTCTAGTTTTAATCTGATTATGTCATGGAAAGATATCAGATACAGGGTCAGTAATTTATGTGAAGTCGTTTCAGACATCATTAGAATAAAATTTAATTTGTGATAGAATTATGATTTTAACATTTGAGTTGCTGGTTTTGTTAATACTATTTAATTGTCTAAGTCTAAATTACTCCAAGTTTTGAGTTTAAAATAAAACTACGCATGCCATGTAGCGTTTTATATTGTACCGCAGATATTTTGTCGCCTATATGATCTGCTACTGTAAGGTGTATCAAGCCATGTTAGCAGAGCGTAATGAAGGGTTTATCCTTCTCATTTCTTCCCCCTTCGTTCCATTAGAAGCACAATTTTGTATCGCACCGTTAGGGCTGGGATGTATGTTTTTGATATCACGCTGTAGTGTTGACATCGTCTGCTCTTGAGTCTAGTATTATGCAGTTCAACGGAAAGAGGGAAAATGGAGTCGTCAAGAGTAGAGACCGTCATTGGGAAAGATATGCGAAGAAAAAGAGAAATGTTTATAACTATGTTTCTTTTTTATTATATAATAAAAATTTAAGGATAATTAAATATAATTGAGTTCACGTTTAATATACATGCATGAAAAAATAAAATATTCTATCGCGGCTTGTTTGTATTTAACATATCTTTCTCCGCGAAAATCTCTCATCGAGCGGTAACAAATGGGTTGACAGCGGGGTTGACAGTTTTCTAACTCAATGCCGTCCTCCAACGTACGTAATGTGTATTTATTCGAAGCCGCCGAGTTTCCCGTTTTGAATATTTTCCTATTGTAAAACCCTTAGGGAGGGAATATACATCCGAACAGCCAACCCGGAGAGTGGAAATTAAAAACAGCCATTATGTGATTACAGCTTCAAACTTTACGCCATGAGAGAGTGTTATGGCGCGTCCTATACCTAGACGACGATGCTGGAATAGCTACCAACGCTTTTTTCACGCTCACTGGATAATTCTGAATATGAAAAACTTGATTTGTGATGGCTTTTTCATTTTCCCTAAGAATATTGCAATAGATTTTCACAGCGTGACGTCGGCCACTTTTTATTTTGAAAATAATAAGTATAATGCACAGGCAGGCGGTTTCAGTTATATTCACGAGGGCTGCTCTCAGACAGAATCGGAAAATTTGAGTTTGCACGAGGCATTCTAATTGGATGCGACCTTTCAATGTAATGAAAACGATAGCTCTGGATTGCGGCATGCGCTAATGACGGAAAAAAAATTTACCTTCCATTCAGTGGATTGCTTAGGCTAATGAGACGACACTTGGTGGAAAGATTGTTGAGAATTTCCGTTTCAATTATCGCAAACAATGACGGGCTGCGCGTAGAGCAATTTTGACAACTGTTAATTGGTTCAGTTGAAATTTTATTTGATTACTGCAATGTATTTTCTGTAACGCTTGAAGTGCATCAATATGTGCTCATGGAAACATGTCAAAAGAATTTGCCTCATGTTAATGCCAGTATTTGAAATTACGCGGGTGAAAATACGAAATCTGAACCAAATAATTAAACAAAAATTCAATTTAATAATGAGACATATAAGACGTTGAAAATCGAATTTTTAGCAAAACAAAAACAACAACACAATTTTTGTATCGTTGTAACGATTAAGTTAAAAATTGACGTGGAAAAAAAATAAAACCGAAAATCGTAAAAATGTTAGAAGACAAACGAAACGATCGAGCATAAATTACTTATCAACTTACTTCTAATCTGAAATTCCATTTCAACATTTTATTGTTTTCAGGTAGAAACCGATTCTCGTGTTGCTTATATAATAGACACTCACTACTTTATTAATTTGGTGTTAATTTCATCGAACTAACTATTTGTACTCGATTTCTTCGAATTCTCTGGAGCTTTAGATGGACTTTCTTCAAAATATTAAATATTGACCAACTTTTCAAATGCCCTGAGTATTGTTTCAGTATTCTGTTGAACATGTGTGTATGACACAGTAGGATTGATAAGTGTTTTTTTCTCGATCTGGCTCCGCAAAACACTAAATTGTGTTATGTCTTGTCAAATAATTGTGTTAATAAAAAAAGAATTTATTTTTGTTTATTTTTCGATCATTTTTTGATAATCGTTCGTTCCGATTGTCTATTTTATAGTTTAGATAGAATAGTCATATAGAATGTTGCTTTTAATTCTTTAATTCTTAATTGACTGTTTCAAAATATCGTTAAATCATTGATTGTACACCGTATTTACCGGATGGACACTATTAACAAATAGTGGTTCCGTAGTCTCTCAACCGACCTCGAGGTATGAAACTGATGTAATATGCTCATGGGCGTAGCCAGAATTTCAAATAGGGGGGGGGGGGGGGCAAACTCTTCAAAATTTTAGAAGTAAAAAAGTGGTACACTAAGGTCGCTTTTCATGCGGTTGTTTTTACGCGGCTTTTTTGACGTGGATTTCGGAATTTACGCGGTTTTTTTACGCGGCACGTATCCCCCGCGTAAAAAGCGACTTTAGTGTGTTTTGAAAAATAGAAATAAATACTAGTCTTTAGTGAATGTTACATCAAGGCAACCAGTGAAAAGTTGTCCTTAACATCAGAGTGGAAAATTTGATTATTCTTTGTCCAAGCCACAACGGGGAATTCAAGATATGATTCACAAGATGGCCCAAATTTTACAGCGGATAGCGGTCCAGCAGCAGCAGCATCTGTATCAAACCCCGGAGCTGATTTTGGAGTCCCTCTCTTCGAACATCATCGAGTTTGTCTTCGACGAAGAAAACGGAGTTACGTTCGGAAGTTGTTGTTTAACCGCTACCAGGACCTTTTCGAGAGCGATGCACTGCCTATAATCGCATATCAGTCCCATCTGGAAAATTGACGAGTTGAGAAAATAGCGTTTAAAGATATTTTTCTTGTTTTGGGTAGTTCACCTGTTTGGGGTGGGTTATTCTTATTTTTTCGACATAATGTAATGAAATAGATCTTAATCATAACTTCCTCATTAAAAAATTTCTTTTTTCGTGAAAATTACAATGAAAAACAAGGAAGAGACTGATATGCGATTATTAAGGCCATCGAGTAGCAAAATAATTGCATACCAGTCTCACTTTCAACCGCTCGTTGTAGGGGTAATCATATTTTTCTCAAGTATTTTGAATATGGGCAAACGTTTATGGCCGCAGACAGCTTCTAAATATGCTGCTTGGAGAATGGCGGAGACGTCCACCCATTATTTACTCCGACTTTCAGGTCGTCGTTGTAAAAGTGAAATATAAGGTTGATGTCTTGGATATGCTTCTGAATAATTTCCTTTCGTACGCATTTAGTGTTTCGCAATACGTGCTGAATAAAATTATTCTGCATTAGCCCGTGCATTAAGCATATTGGAAAAGTGGTATTGAGAAAGGGAAGTTTCCAATTTCATTACAACAGTGACTTGACGGAAGACGACGGCGATAGAGGTACAAACTGTTTTAGCTAAGCAACTACAAACGATTTCTTTTGAGTTCTGACAATTTCAACTTAAATGATCATTTGAAGTGAGCAGATCATCCACAGGAAATTAACCCCTCACAGAAAGCAGCATTGCTCAAGGCTATTATCCCTCTGATTGACGAAACCAATAACCTTTCGGGAACAAACTTTCAGAAAAAGTGGCAGTTTCAGTGTCTTCTTAAAATTAATTTTTGTGTGGAATTTATTTGAAACAACCTAGCATTTATTGATAATTTGATGATTTTTTAACAGTAAAAAGCTTGAAAAACAGTACCAAGTACTTGTTATATGGATTGAAGAGAAAAATATGGCCATACTCAGGAAAAACATTTGGTGGGACTGATATGCGATTATTTTTAAAATGGGACAGTTCGACCTCACATTTTTTTCTGACTTTTTCGAATAAAACATACTTTTTTCTTTCCTTAATCGATAGTATAGCAAGACATAGATGGAATCTGATATTTAACTCAAAAACGATGAAAATCCATATAAATCGATGGGACTGGTATGCGATTATAGGCAGTGCAGGCCAGCTGAATGATGCGGCGAAGGTACGTTTACTTCTCCGGAAGCTGGACACCCATTCGCACAGCCGCTATCTCATTTACATCCTGCCAAAGCTTCCCAAGGACGTGAAGATTGAAGACACAGTCAATATTCTCAATAAAATCTTCGGGCATCAAACGTCAAACGTTCCGGAAGAGGGTTATTTGTCTTTTCACGATTGTTGTTGACCATCTGCTGATGAACACTCAGCAAGCAGAGAGCACTCAACCGCTGTTCAAATATTGTTGACCTCAGCCAGGTTTTCACCCGACGTAATGTGCTGAACGAGCGTTCAATCGTGCATGTTTCCATGGTAGAGCAAGTGCAATTTTAACTGCTTTCTCAGTCGCAGGGAAGAAAGAACGGGCTTTAGCTAGCAGGTCTATAAGATCCAACTCTTCCAAGTTCTTACGATCTGCTCTCATACTGCTGCAATGTTAATACAAAACTTCCACCTCTCCAACAAAATTGTCAACTTCATAAAAAATTACTCTTCTAACGACATGCGTATTACGTTAGCGGGATAGAGCAAGGATAACGCGTAGGCAGGTGCACTATATTCATCGAACCGTGTTTCCAGTGAGGTTACAAGAGAATCAAGGTAAGGAATTTTCACAGTTCGGTTCCAATACTCCAAGCTAGTTGATGCAGGCGGTTTTGCCCGGCACTTTTGCCGCTACAATATCCTTGGTGGATCAACTGAAAAACATGTGCAATTCCACGCAACATAGCGCAAGCATTTCAATCAATTATTTTTGATCTGGCTGTTACTTTACACAGATGTTTCTATGGGCTAAAGATGTCGTTTTGTGCTATTAGAGTTATTGAAAACAAAACTCTGCACCGGTGTCAACATTTAGGGGGGGGGGGCAACGGCCCCCTGCCCTCCTCTGGATACGCCTATGAATATGCTCGTTGTATGCTCGAATCCCGGATTAGCACATTCTGTTAAATAACCATCTTTCTGTGGAGAGAAATCATTTTTTTATCTCTGAATGAGCTAAAATATTTTACAGATCATTTATTTGGGCGTAAATAGTTATCCGTCATGCGTAAAATGCATGTGTTTTTCGGACATCAAACTGTCAACAAGAAGCAGAATCAAAAGCTCTTTTAATGTCCAAGAACACAGACGCCACTTATCTAGATTTACTCAATTTGCTAGCGAGTTTATTTTCTGAAGATTCGCATCGTGTAATAGCACAACAAATTTATTTGCTACAAAATTAGAAAAGAGGTTTGCTACTGTTTAAGCAAACAGAATAATGAACAAATATTCGCTATAGTGTAATAGCATAAAAAATATATTTGGCCGAGGAAAATATTGTGCAAATAAGTTCCGTGAGAAATATAGGGTAGATGATTCAATAGTTGTGGTAGCACCAATAGTTGCGGCATTGCTTTTAAATTCATCGTTTAAACTAATTAGAACCGAATTGCTTATGCTGCATGTTGAAGAAATAATAGATTAAACATAAGTTCTTATGTTACTACAACAATATATACTGAAAATATTTAAATTACTGAAGAATACTGTATTTTTCAGAAACTTACCCGGAAGGCACCACTCACTACTCATTTTCTTATTTTGTCCACGATTGTTTTAAGATGTGTGTGTGGTTTTAGTACGATTATTACTCATATAATTATTTTCCCAGATAACAGTTTATTATGGAAACTGTTGCACCGGTGAAGTTCTTTAATAGATGATCATATTATTTATAAATTACTTCCTCCACTATTGGATCACAGGATACACTATGCTCTTATAGTTGCGGTATGTTTCGCAATTCTGATTTACGTTTATCAGAACATATGTATGTGGGACTACTTTTGTATATTATAGACAAGCAGGTACTAGGGGACATACCTAAATGATGTTACTTATTACTATTCAATTTTTGAGCCCCACCTTCCCCTGCCACCGTGTATTTACCGATACTTCATACATGATCGGCCACAAAAGCTATCGCTCTCACCCCTAAAATGCTGTATAATGCATTTATGACCTCTTAATCGATGCGTACCCACTGCTTTTAGTCTTGTAATTCTTTAAAGCTTCAGTCGCTCTCTTAGTAAACACTAACGTCAAAAATATAAGCGCAAACATGGTACGAAGCAGAGGTAATAGACTCTAACTTCCAGTGTTGAGAAGTCACCATTTGTGAAAAAAAAATCTTCTGAATATTTCAAAATGAGCGCCATTGGTCTTTCTCTTCAGCCAATTTCAGCCCTTTTCAAATGTTAGTCTAAAGACATTTTATAAAAAGTATGCAAAATTTGTTTTATTTTAATAAAACTTACATACCCTCACTGAATTTTGCCAACATCTAACCAAATTGGCGCAAAATCCGTCTCTTAGTTAACTTCGTGCATTTTTGTATTTACTTGCAAACCGACTTGTCAACCTATTAAAAACAATATGATAAATAGTAAAACAATCAAAAACCACTTCAAGCGAGGCAAATACCTTCATTTAACCAAGCAAACACGAATGTTTTAAATACCGCAACTACAGGAACGCCCATTCACAACTATAGGAACTCTACCGCAACTATTGGAACAAAAGCGTGCAACTTATTTTAGTTAATTTAAACCCTCAAAGCAGATTCAAAGGTGCAAAATTATCAAATAAAACCCATTTCAACAGAAAATAGTGAAACGGACCAGCTAGATTCGTTTTTCTTAGCCAAAACATGGCTAAACATGCATAACTCTTGCTTAGCTCCTCCACTATTGGGTCATTTACCCTACCAAAAGCAAATGCTTCGTGTAATGTCCCCTTCAGTATAAAACTTCGATTACCTTTGTAAGTCGTCGGATATTCCGCCTTGCAACGTACACTGTGGTCCAGAAATGAAAAAAGCTGGTCAAAAGCCATTTTCACGTAAACGTTACATTTAAGAGCAATACTGTTTTCGGTAAAGTTTTAGAGTAAAAAAAGACCCTTCTTTAGACATTAACAGATCCATGACGAATCCCCCTTCAATGAGATGAAAAAATGTTTTCTCCAAAAATCAATATTTTTGATCGCCGTTTTTGGCGAAATTTACCAAATAACATAACGAAAAGCTTTGCAGAAGACACTAGGTACCTATTTCTCAATCTTACTAAGCTATCTGATTACGTTCAATTATGTTTAAAAAAAGATTTTTGCCGCTAAAAATCATATTTTATACCACTTTACCTTTGATATTATCACTGAAATTTTAGAACAATACCAGAACTTTATTTTGCATATGGGTCATTCCATGTCAAGTGATCAGGCAAATGCAACGACCCTCTCCGATTCGCTTCAAAATGAATAAAATGACTTGTTTTAGGTCGAAACAGAAAAATCCAGAGTTTTGGGACAATCGAACAACCCCCTCCAATTGCGTGGCCCTCCATTTTTGTATTTATTGACCAAAAATCATTTTCCATGTTTTGGAAAAAGATCATTGTAGTGTCCAGACGTACCAGCTCGACAAGAGCTCATTTTTCCGCGGCCTTTCACTGTGTAAATCTCTCAGTAAACAGACGACGAATCGCTGAGGAAATAATCTTCCAGCCGATCTCTAGGTATGAGAGTGTATGCGTGAATGTTAACCGAAGACTTGGTAGATACAGTCTACCCACAGTATTTTAAACATTGAGATAATGACAACAGAATAACCGCAGGATTCTGGATATAATATGCTTGTTATGTAGTATGAAATAACATAAATTTATTTTTTAATCTGAATATTTATTTTATGTAACCCGTATCCCCTACATCTTCTTTCTCTCCTACTCTTTATTGATAAACGCGATATAGGAACATATCTTTAAAACGATCTGGCTTTCGTGAAACTCTTTTTGACTTTCGTTTGAAATCTTCTTCCTTTACTTTGTCGCGAACTTCTTTCTGTACTTTAGAGTCATTAGGGAAATCAACAGAAATATCAGTGAGTTGTGGTCCTTGATCTTCAACTCCATCATGTTGCTCATCTGAATCCTGGTCATTTTCATTGTTACCAGAATCTGCTGCCAACTTTATGTCCCGGATATTGCGCGTGTATTGTACTCCTCTATCACTGATAATAAACACTTTTGCCCCTTCTCTCACGAGTACTGTGTATCTCTCCCTAGAGAATGTAGGATCCATCTTGTTCCGTTTCGCCACTGCAACCACAACTCTGTCTCCGACGATAATATCCGAAATCTTTGACCCACGATGCTGATCAGCGTACTTCTTGCTCACAAGCTTAGCTAGTGAATCTTTTTCACGCACTTCGTCTCTATCTACTTCCTGTGACCTGAGGTTTGCCTCCCAGAGGCACGGAAATGTGCCCCTATGTTTCCAACCCATCATCAACTCGAATGGAGTGATTCCCAGTCTTGAGTGAGGCTTTAGCGTATTATGAGAGTAAACGTAATCTTCAAGAGCCACTCTCCAATTTCTGTTATCCTGCTTCGCACCGGCGAGAGCTTTGATTATGCCTTGGTTTTGGCGCTCGATGGCACCGTTCGATTGGGGATGGAGTGGAATGGACTTCCTTACCTTGACCCCTTTATCCTGCCAATAGTTGATAAATTCCTGTCCTTGGAAAGGCGGACCGTTGTCACTCTGCAAAATCAGAGGCAGACCCCAAGTACAGAAAACTTTGCACAACGCCTCGTTGGTGCATCTCGCATCGATCGTTTTTATCTCGACTGCAAAAAGATATCTCGAATAGGTGTCCACTGCAACCGCAACCAGGAACAGATAAAAAGTCGACCTGTAAGATCTGCCAAGGACCATCTGGAAGTTCTCGGTTAGACAGTGGGATAGGCGGGTCCTTTCTCGAAATCACCAAACAAGTCTCACAATTCTTGACGAACTTCTCAACATCAGATGACATACCGTACCACCAAAAATGTTCACGCATAACCCTCTTCATTGCCCCGCACCCTATGTGACCTTGATGGGCAGCAACTAATGCTCGATGATGCAATTCTTTGGGAAGAAAGATCTTATCGTGCTTAAAATTAATTGGCCCTAGAGTACGAAGGAATTTCGCTTGGGCTTCATAACGCCGCAAGTTTTCTGGCCAGTACATAGAACTGATAGCACATCTAATCTCCTGTTGTTCCGTATCCGCTTCTGCCGCCAACTGAATGTCTTTCCATGAAATATCCATGAACCCGCCATCGATGGCGTACAAAATATGTTTATCAAATTCCTCATCGAAAGGATCGTCTTTTTGTGTTTCAGCTATCAAACGCGATAGAACGTCTGCAATGTTGAGATGTCCTGGTATACGCTTTGACGAAAAATCGTACGACTGCAGTCTTAGCGCCCAGGTATCAGCACGAGTTACGGCACGTTTTCCACACCTGTACCTACCGCCAAAGATGAACTCGTTCGCCTCAGAGTCCGTCCTTACAGTAAAAGATTTCCCAGTTAAATAAAGAGAAAATCTTTCGATACCCCAAACCATCGCTAAGGCCTCCTTTTGGGTCTGAGGATATTTCTTCTCGGTTTCGGAGAGCGCCTTTGATGCGCACGATATGATTCTTGGGACAGAACAGCTATCAAACTGAACTAGGACGGCTCCGAGGCCAACGGGGGATGCATCGACGTATAACTCCGTTTCGTCTTCATGACTGATGAAACCAAGCTTGCTGATTGTTTGAAGAGCGTCATTTTGTAGGAATTTAAACTCTTTTTCCTCCTCGTTTCGCCAATAAAAAACTTCAGATTTGGCCAGATTTCGTAGATTAACCGTTTTTTCAGCTCTATGAAGGATAAATCGTTCAGAAAAGGTCACCAAACCCAAAAAACTCTTAACCTCCAGTTATGACCGCGGACGTCGAAACTCTCGTACCGCTTTCATCTTATCTTCCTGCACCCGCAAACCATCGTGAGATATGGAGTATCCAAGGAACTTGACGGTCTGTTGGCCAAACACACATTTTTCTTTGTTGATCCTTACAATATGCTCCGCTAACCGATCCAATACGCATTTAAGATTTGCATCATGCTCCATTTTTGTTTAACCGTAGACCAAAAAATCGTCTAGGTAATTCCGAACTCCTTTACATCCGGACAAGATGGTGGTTTGAACAATCTCCTGGAAAATATCGGGAGCATTGCACAGCCCGAACGGTAAACGCTTGAACCGAAACATTGTATCCCCAGCGAAGAAATTTGTTAAATGTCGCGATTTTTCATGGATTTCAACGTGAAAAAAAGCACTAGACAGATCGATCGTTGAAAACCACTGCGCACATTTGAGATCTCCAAAAATCTCATCGATTGTCGGCATTCTAAACGGTGTTCTTACTAAACATTTGTTTGGCCCGCGGAGGTCGACTACCAGCCGAATATCCGCCTTGCCGTTAGGTACAACGAGTAACGACGAGCAGAATGACTTGTCCATCTCCTCGGAAACCTGTTCTATTATGCCAGATGTTATGAGGTCGTTCAATTTTCGCTCGGTCTCGAGTTTGAATGCTGGAGGAATGTGAGTGAAAATGATCCTTGAAGGAGGTTTGGACTGATCATAAGAAAGCATGACAGGCGGCACAGCAAACTTCGGGAACTCTGATGACGGCGTTAATACAAATATTTCACCGGGGATCAATTTTCCGATTTCAACAGAAAAATCCTTAACAACAGGAACTTTCAGACCAATTTGCAGAACGCTATACCTAAACGAGTGCATCACAGCCAAATTAGTATTATCATATCATAAAAGAGATTCACAAACAGCACCTGATAGCCGTGCCTCTACTTAGAAGTGCTCTAGCATTTGGCACCACGTAAAACTTCTCCATGAAGCACGGGCGATCTTCCGTTATGTGCAACTCGGCAACAAACGTAGCACACACCTCAATATTCTTTGAAGAAGCATACGCTCTAAGAGGTCTATCTGTACCATTCGAAATGTTAAAAATCGATTTTTTGAAATTCTCGGAACTCGTCAATTTGCCGAAAACTTCTTCGTTGACTGTGTTAATCTCGGATCCAGAATCGATGAGAAACACAACAGGAACCTTTGCAATATAGCCTACGATAATGCCGTTGGTATCATCAAAAACATCCAGTTTGTTAACGGACTCGATAGCCTAAAAGCAAATAGATGCTGCTACAATATACCTGAAGGTTGTAATTTTCTTTAAGCTTCACAAAGATTTCAGAGAAATATTTAACCGTTTTTTGTGGCAAAAAAAGAAGCAGATAAAGCTTTAGAACATTTAGTTAGAGTTCATTAGTTTATTTCAATTCAGATATTCATGTAACTAAAGCAGAAAACAGTTGATGAAATTAAGATAAATATGTGCTGGTGAGTATTGAAGATATAGTAAACCTGATCAAATTTATTCATGGTCACTTACTGCTTCCTTTACATCTTCCTCCTCCGTTGATACTACAGCAACCCGCTTCGGCTCGGGAGTAACGTTTTCATCAGCACGACGTTTGAATGGAAGTGAGCTCTGTCCTGGCATCTGGGTGCATGCCCTTTCGATATGACCCTGCACTTTACAGTTGCGACAAATCTTGAGCTTAGCATGGCAGTCGTCGTGTGTGTGATTGTAGCTGGTGCCCCGCTAACATCGGCTACCGCTGTTCCGTACATCATTCCCACGGCGTTTAGTAGTAACTCGACTTGGAGGTCCAATTAATCTAGGTCTCTGATCGTGTGAACTTCTACCTTGAAACGGATGAGCGCGACCTACAGCGGCGATGCTAGCTTGCTTATCCTGGCGATGGTTCTTGGCAAAAATCTCTTCGTTTAGTTGTTCGGCCTCACAAGCACGAATTTTGATCATCAAATCGGCGAGCGAACCGCCTTTACGGCTGATTTTTCGTCCTGCTTTGCGAACCTGAATGTTCAGAGCGTGATGTTGCAAAACATCCGCAACGTTTTCCAATAATTGTTCCTCACCGTATTCACACAGCTTGGCTACCGCAATTACATGTTTCACGTAGCACACATCACTTTCATTGGGTTTTTTAAAGATCGATCGAAGTTTTTGGCGTTATAGCAGTACGTAATCACGAGATCCGAAGTATCCATCCAGACGGCGAATAGCATTTGAGTATGGCGACTGAGCTTCACCTGGCATCGATGGCGAAGAGGAGTCTTTTCCACTGCTCATATGAATTCTTGTCGATATCCTGCTCCCCATCGTCGGGTTTGCATTCAGGAATATTCATAGATGCGAATGACATTGAGGTCAATAACATCGACTCATTTTGACTGGTGCTAAAATCCTCGCGAAGCGTGGAATGGCCACGGAAAAAAACACTGCCACCGTCTTACAAATTTGCTTCCAGCTGCTTCTTATCAGCCCGAGCTTGTCTTGGCTTCGTCGATAGAGCTGCACTCCGTTTTTTTTTTCAAGCTCCAAAGCTTCCAATAACTGCTTCTCTCTCTTCGCTGCTTGGCCTGTGGATTTCCTAGAAGGCGAATGCCTTTGAATTGCTGTTAATGAAATCCAATGGTAAGCACGAAAAACACAAGTCAGCTAGAGATGAGGACGCAAAACAAATTTACCCACACAAGGATAATGTATGCTACTACTCATATTGCTCTGCATCGCGCAGCTTAAACCTTATTTTTAATCAAGCAACTATTTCACCGACGTGAGAGTAGTTGTATGTGTGTGTCAAATTTTCTCTGGACTGCTCAAAGTTCATTTTTATTTGAACAAATGTTCCCCCTCAAAGGAAGCATTGAAATTTTTACCCACTCGAAGGTAAATCTACTACAGAACCGCTCAGAGCTCTTTTTTTTTTTTTATTTAACCCGTCATGGGTAAATCTGGAGTTGAACCGCCTAGAGTTCACCAATTATCCGCACGATGGAAACGGAATTTACCTATATAAAGGTAATTTGAACCGCTCAGAGTTCAAAAAATACATATACTTACTTTTTGGGAGCGTTTCTGGCTGCGCCATTGTAGTGTCCAGACGTACCAGCTCGACAAGAGCTCATTTTTCCGCGGTCCCTCACTGTGTAAATCACTCAGTAAACAGACGACGAATCGCTGAGGAAATAATCTTCCAGCCGATCTCTAGGTACGAGAGTGTATGCGTGAATGTTAACCGAAGACTTGGTAGATACAGTCTACCCACAGTATTCCAAACATTGAGATAATGATAACAGTATAACCGCAGGATTCTGGATATAATATGCTTGTTATGTAGTATGAAATAACATAAATTTATTTTTTAATCTGAATATTTATTTTATGTAACCCGTATCCCCTACAATCATATCTCAGAGACGGTAAGAGACAATATTAGACACTCTTTTTAAAGGTTAATAAATTTACAATCGAATGGTATCATCAGTTTTTGCAACCAGTGTTGCCAATATTGATATTTTTACGTTTAAAAACTAACACTTCGTTTATCTCAAAACACTCCCAATTTGTTTTTTTTTAAATCTGATGTCATCAATGTGTTCATCGGAAATTTTACATAAGAATCACCTATTCTCAAAATGCAATATGCGCCGTTGTAGAGATATTCAACTTTTAAGATAACGAGCTCGTTAAATTTACACAACAAATGTGACCAAATGTTGAAACTCACTCGAAACAAAAGCACTATTTCACATCTCAAGTGTGGGTTTCTCATGGCCGTTTTGATGGTTGATTCCTTTGTTTTTATAACGTGGTTTCTGTCAAAGCATACGCAGGTTGATTTGAGTTTTCACGAAAATAGGTTGGAGTTTAAAAAGTAAGTGTACAGCTGAAAATCACAATCGATCGCACTTAACATCGCGAGAATGGATTTTGTTCAAACTTCGGTCTGGTGTTCAACGTTTGCAAACTATATGCGGAAGCCATGGAAAACAGTTTGGCCAATATTTCGCAGCTAGACAAAAACAATGCTGCCATCCGCTGAATTGCCATGGCGGTGCTCGTAAGAAAAATTTAAAAATCATTTCGTCATGTTTTCAATCAGGAAATAGTAGAAGGTCGAAAGACATGCATCCAATGTGATGTAGCACTGAGAGCGGAGGTTTTAAGGATTAATTCGCGAGATAGAATGATGGATCAGGAAACAGGTGTAGCAATCGGTAAAAATAGTATACCTTAGCACAAGTAATGTTACAAGCATTATAATAGTTAACATTCATTATTTCCTTGTTATAGATACTGGTGAGTTCGATCATTTAGCTGAAGAATTGGAAACTCCGTACGAGCTGAGTAAAAGGATTTTTCACACTATATTCTTTACAACATGAAAATACTGGAAATGAAATGATTAGCTCACTTCTGCGAGGTCATTATCGTTTTGTTTTATTTGAAATTGTTTTGAACCTATTATAATTGTTTACTTGTATAGTAAAGCCACAACTGGTTTGCCGTAACACAGTTTTGCAATCTCTCATTGTCAAGCTCTGATCGGGTACCTATTTCAATTTAACTACAAAAGTTAAACAAAAATCGTCACGTACTTCAAAAATCAAACGTTAGTTTCTAACAAACTTGTTAAATAAATATAATTTATAAAACGCACGTTGTACTTTAATGGCTGTTAATTCAGGTACCATCAAGTAAAATGTAAGAAACCAGTTTTTGAGATTTGAAGCGGTGGTTTAGTTTGGGATGCGTTTTAATAAGGCTTATCGCATTTGTAGGCGTATTGTTGGAATTCAACGAACTAGTAATCTTAAAAGTTGAATATCTCCGCAACGGCGTATATTGCATTTTGTGGATAAATGATTCTTATGTAAATTTTTCCGCTGAACACATTGGTGACATCAGATTTAAAAAAAATTGGGGTTATTTTGAGATAAACGAAGTTTCAGTTTTTAAACGTAAAAATATCAATATTGACTGTTTGCAAAACCTGATGTTGCCATCCGATTGTAAATTTAATAACCTTTAAAAAGAATGTCCAATATGATGTGTTTCCCTCTGAGATATGATGTGTTTCCAAAACATGGAAAATGATTTTTTGTCAATAAATACAAAAATGGAGTGCCCCGCAATTGGAGGTGGTTTTCCGATTGACCAAAAACTCTGGATTTTTCAGTTTCGACCTAAAACAAGTCATGTTATTCATTCTGAAGTGAATCGGAGAGGGTCGTTGCATTTGCCTGATCCCTTGACATGGAATGACCCATATGTTACAGCCGACTTTATTTCATGATAATTGAGTTTCTATTCAATTTTTCTGGCGTAAGAAGTAACTTTTGACAAATAATTCTCGATTTTTTACCGTTCTTCATCACATCCCACGCACCAATTGAATTGTCCAAGTGGTCTGCACACATGGCAGTTAAAGTTTCTTGCAGAAACTTGCAAAAACTTATAAAATCAAGAAAAAAAAACAATTTTAATGTAAGTTCAATTATGTCATGTTGATCAATAGCGGATCTATGTTGGAAAAACATAGCAACCTCTGGATTTTTACGTTTTGATGCATCTTTTGAAGTGTTATCGATGCGTGTAAAGTCATGTTTACTTAGAGTTCCAAGCGAAGTGAAAATCTCATACAAAATATTATTTTTTTCACGAGCGTGAAAAATGCAACCTGCAAAGATATCACTTCGCTTGGAATTGTAAACAAATTTGATCCAGGGAAATCGAAGGTTGTGGATCGCATCTTTTTCACTTGGGCTTATTTTTTTCACGCATGTACTTTACACACTCGTGGAAAAAAGCCTCTAGCGAAAACTTGACGTTTCAGTACATTTATATTCTGTCAGTTCCTGCCAATTTCTACTTCGTTTGAAGTGTAAACTCGTGAATTTCGCTTCGCATGAACTGAAAAACTGCAGGTTTGTAAAATATCTGTGTGTTCCACAACGCCAGATTTCGCTTGGAACTGTAAACTATGCTTAAGCAAGTGTTTTTTTTTCGAAAATTCAATAAGGGACCATCCACATACCACGTGGACAGATTTTCAACGATTACTACCCCCCCCCCTCCCACCGTGGACAAATGCCCATATAAATTCTTATTTTTGTAAGAACTGTGGACATTCCACAACCCCCCCCCCCCAAAGGTGTCCACGTGGTATGTGGATGGCCCCTAAACATTTTTCATTTCTGGACCATAGTGCGTGGCGAGGGAAACTAAATCCACAAGAAGGTTTATAAACTTCATGTGGTGGAAGATTTTGAATCGATTCAACAGTCTCTGTGATTATCACTTTGTACAATTTCCAATCAATATTCCGCGTGGGATTATACCGCGTATCGATTAATCGCGTGCAAGTTGATCCATTCGCAACTGAAATTAGAATAGGCCATGAGGATCGCGGATTACCTTCCATGTCTAATCCAACCGTAACAAAGTGGAACATGAAGATAAATCCAAAGGGCTTGAATGAACTGGAGGTTTCGGAAGTGTGAAAGTCGAAGTCGTTACAAAAGTTGGAACATACCTCACATGGCTTCGAGGCACGTCTAACTCAATTTGGAAGAGACTATTGTCAGCGTGAGTGTGATTTTTACTAACCCAGCAACTATCAGTTGGCTGCGAATTTTTCTTAAGTCGGGAGCGAGCAACTACTTAGTTCAATCCATTGGCTTATCATGGAGTATGGACCAAAGAAAAGCCATCGACTTGATTGCAGTAACTATTGAGACATTATACTTCTCAATTTTGCATTATCTCTCACATCTTGTCTCATAGCCAGGCCTACTCTGTAGCGCAATATAATACAATATAATCTAAGAACGGGGACAAACCGTACCAACCGATATATATATATATATATATATATATATATATATATATATATATATATATATATATATATATATATATATATATATATATATATATATATATATATATATATATATATATATATATATATATATATATATATATATATATATATATATATATATATATATATATATATATATATATGTAAGAAGTAATAGAGTAGTAAGGGACAAAAATACGCACGGGGTAAAAGTACGCAGTGGCCTTTTCGAAACATATGAGCAATATAAACTGGCAACATTGTATGAATTTGCTGCATTACAACGTCAATTACAATTGTAAGGTTTGTAGGGTGAATTTGTTTTGTCGAAAATATTTTGGTGTTTGTCATAAAAATCAAACCAGTTGAAAAATTCATTGTGGGGCAAAAGTACGCATATCGCGGGGCGTGCAGTGCGCACTAAGCTTCTGTAACCGTAACGAAAAAATGTGTTCAAGGTCAAATTCAATCAAATACAGATATTTTTGCAACCGGGATGATACCCAGAGATAGTAAAATGGCTCAAACGCGATTTTGATGGTGACTTCCTGTTTCTAGAAAACACCTGGAAATGGGCGATACCCCCCCACAAATATGTGTTTTCCCGTAATCGAGATGGGGCCTGGAGACTGGAAAACAACACCCGAAAAAATCTTGGTTTCCAAAAGGCGACCTCCGGTTTCTGGGAAATAACAAAATATAGGCAAATAACAGGCAATATGGGTATATCCGGTTGGTTGGTAAACGGCTGGGCAGTGCGTACCAGCAGTACACCCGTACTAGTTGGCATAAAATAGACCCCAGTGTGGTCCAAAGCATAATGCCCAGCAACTCCTATCCCTACCTCCACGTGGTACCGACTGGGATACAAGCAACCAAGGGAAGATCGGTGAACCGGTGTGAACTTGGTCGTATGCTGACAGGGAAGGGGGAGCTGCTCTCCTAGGAGGGCAGCTTGTCCGAGCGTCTGTTCCCCATGTTAGGGGCGGCTCAAACAGCGTCTGATCCGGAGCGGATGGCTGAATTATGAAATGCGGCGTCTCGCCAGCTACACCCAAGACGGCAGCCCCGTCGCGAGACTAGGCATCCGCAGCCCTAGTAAGGCAGCATGCCGAAACATTAAAATACTACGAACAATCAAGAATTGATTACGGACCGGAACAATTGGCAACGACCTAGGCGACGAAATAAGGACGACGATTGGAAGCTCGGTACATGGAACTGTAGATCGCTGAACGCCCCGGGTGGCGACCGGATTCTGCTGGATCAGCTAGAACCCCGCCACTTCGACATCGTTGCGCTCCAGGAGCTTTGCCGGAAAGGAGAGAAGGTACGGAGGATTTGTGGCCGCAAGGCACAGTACTACCAGAGCGGCGGCACAACCAATGAGCTGGGTACCGGCTTTATAGTGCTGGGCAGGATGCAGAGTCGTGTGATCAAGTGGCAGGCGATCAGCGACAGG
Organism: Wyeomyia smithii; assembly: GCF_029784165.1. Classification (NCBI taxonomy): domain Eukaryota; kingdom Metazoa; phylum Arthropoda; class Insecta; order Diptera; family Culicidae; genus Wyeomyia; species Wyeomyia smithii. The sequence continues at coordinate 169,506,577 of NC_073695.1, read as the reverse complement.
TTGTGTTTGTTGAGAATAAAAGGCCGGTTCTACAACTACACTATCCTCAATGTGCACTGCCCTCACGAAGGAAGACCCGATGTAGAGAAAGAAGAGTTCTACGCACAGCTGGAGAAACTCTACGATAGCTGCTCGCGTAGAGACATCAAGATCGTCATCGGGGACATGAACGCGCAGATCGGTAGGGAAGAAATGTACAAGCCGGTGATCGGCCAACATAGCCTGCACACCGTGACGAACGACAACGGCCAGCGATGCGTCAACTTCGCAGCTTCCCGAGGACTGGCAGTCCGAAGTACCTTCTTTCCCCGTAAGGACATACAAAACCACCTGGAGATCACCTGACCAACGTATAGCAAATCAAATTGACCATGTTCTCATCGACGGCCGGTTTTTCTCTGACATTACAAACGTACGTACCTATCGCGGTGCGGATATTGGCTCGGACCACTACCTAGTTGCGGTATCATTGCGCTCAAAACTGTCGAACGTATATCACGCGCGACATCGCCGAACCCCGCGGCTCAACATTAAGCAGCTCCGGAACTCCCAGGCTGCGGAGGAATACGCGCAACAGCTTGAAGCGGTGCTACCCACAGCGGAGGGGCTGGGCACACTGCCTCTCGAAGATGGCTGGTGCAGCATTCGCACAGCTATCGTGGAGACCGCAACGGCGACACTAGGAGTGGAAGCACCGAGTGGCAGAAACGACTGGAATGACGGGGAGTGCGAGGCAGCGGTGAATGAGAAGAACCGGACCTGGGCGATATACCTGGGCAGGTCAACGAGAGAGAACAAGGCCAATTACAAACGGGCACGGAACGACATGACCACGGTTCTCAGACGAAAGAAGCGCCAGCAAGAGGATCGTGAGCATGAGGAGCTGGAGCAGCTATTCCGTGCCAGTGAACGCGGAAATTCTATGAGAAGGTAAACCAGTCCCGCAGAGGCCATGTGCCGCAAGCCGACATGTGCAACGACGCGGATGGGAACCTTCTCACGGATGCCAGCGAGGTGGTCGACAGGTAGAAGGAGTACTTCGATGGACACCTGAATGGCGAAACAGCAAACAGAAGCGGAGCAGGAACTGACCTAGGAGCACCAGCAGCGGATGACCGAGTACCAGCTCCCGATATTCACGAAGTCCTTTGTGAGATCGGGAAGCTGAAAAACAATGAAGCCGCAGGCAGAGACGGACTGCCGAGCGAGCTCTTGAAACATGGAAAAGAGGCGCTGGCTGGAGTGCTGCACTGGGTCATTTCCAGGATTTGGGAGGAGGAAAAACTGCCAGACGAGTGGATGGAGGGAGTTATCTGTCCCATCTACAAGAAGGGCGACCAGGAGGTTCGCTGACCAGTACCAAGCGAGTTTCATGGGAGCCCGTGCCACCACGGACCAGATCTTCTCAATCCGACAGATCTTACAGAAATGTCGCGAGTACAACGTGCCCACACATCACATCTTCATTGACTTCACGGCGGCCTATGATACAGTCGATCGAGAACAGCTATGGCAGATCATGCACGACAACGGATTTCCGGATAAACGGACTCGATTGATCAGAGCTACCATGGCGCAAGTGATGTGCTTCGTGCGTGTTTCGGAGATACTCTCGAGTCCCTTTGAATCGCGCAGAGGGTTGAGACAAGGTGATGGACTTTCCTGTTTGCTGTTTAACATCGCCCTTGAGGGTGTGATCCGGAGGGCGGGCATCGACACGAGGGGCACAATTTTCACAAGGTCTGTTCAGCTTCTGGGCTTCGCGGATGACTTCGATATCATATCACGTAACTTTGCGACGGCGGAGGAAACTTACGCCCGACTGAAAGCCGAAGCTGGACGAATCGGATTACGGATAAATGCGTCGAAAACAAAATACATGCGAGCGAGAGGCTCCAAGGAGAACAACATCAGCCTCCCAACTCAAGTCTCTGTGGACGGTGATGAGCTTGAGGTGGTCGATGAGTTCGTGTATTTGGGGTCACTGGTGACCGCCGAAAATAACACCAGCAAAGCGATCCAGACAGGCATCCAGGCAGGAAATCGTGCCTACTTTTCACTCCGGAAGACACTTCGATCGAATCGAGTGCGACGACGCACGAAGTTGACGCTGTACAAAACCCTGAAAAGACCGGTAGTCCTCTACGGAATCGAGACGACAACGCTTCTCGCGGAGGACCTTAACGCTCTTGGAGTTTTTGAACGGAAGGTGCTACGGACTATCTACGGTGGAGTACAGACGGACGACGGAGAATGGCGACGGCGCATGAACCACGAACTGCACGCGCTGCTTTGAGAGAATCCCATTGCACACCTGGCGAAAGTTAATAGGTTGCGGTGGGCCGGTCATGTCGCAAGGATGCCGGACGGCAACCCTGTGAAATCACTTCTCTTCAGCAATCCTGCCGGCACCAGAAATAGAGAGGCGCAGCGTGCACGATGGCTCGACCAGATCGAAGGAAACTTGCGGGTGATGAGACGCCTGGGGAACTGGCGAAACACAGCCCAAAACCGAGCAACATGGCGACAAATTCTTGATACAGCACGAGCCACCACGTCTCTCGTCTGATTGGTAAGTAAGTATGGGTATATCCGAAATCGGGATGTTGCCCAGAGACCATGAAATGACCTCAGATGTCATTTTGGATTCCAAAATGATAACTTCCGGTTTCTCGAAAACAATGGACGAGTAGCCCCCAATATGAGTTTTTCTGGAATTAAAATGATGCCCTGAGACCGAAAATCGACTTCAGGCGCCATTTTCAAACTCAAGATGATAACTTTCGGTTCGTCTGGAGTCGTTTTCAGGGCTCATGGAATCATTCTGATTCTAAAAGTACTCATATGAGGTGGTATTTGGTCAATTTAGGATGTTTTCCGGAAACCGGAAGTCACCACCTTGAATTTAAAAATCGCGTTTGGGGTTGATATCTGGTCTCTGCGGATCATCCCGAGCACTGAACTACTCATATTGGGTGGTATTCGGCCAGTTTAGGTTGTTTTCCGGAAACCGGGAGTCACCATCTTGCAATTCAACATGGAATCTGGGAACGTTTTCAGGTTTCTAAACATTATCCCGATTTGGAAAGTACTCATATGGGGTGGTATTTGGTCAATTAAGGATGTTTTCCGCAAATCGGAAATCACCATTTTGAATTTAGAAATAAAAACCAGCCTGCGAAAGTAATTTTATGAACTATGACCGAATAATTGTAGTTGTTGCGGAACATATCGTCGGAAAACCGGATTTCCAGGGATAAAAAAAAATGTTTCGGGGCACCGCTCTAACACAACTAAAATGAATCAGTGCAAAATTAACAAAATATGATAAACTTCATTGAGGGGTTATAGAGCAAGATCGCGCGAAATGACCTATGGTCGAATATTGACCATTTTTGATTTGAATGAAACTTTGCACACGTATTTGGCTTAGCAAACTGAGCATTTTTCAAAGGTGGAGAGATTTTTTACACCCATGAGTTACATTCTAAAAGGGCGTATGCCTTTTGGCATAGGTTTTATTCCAAACATTGTAGCCCAGAAACCGTTGGTTGTATAGAAAAACTGTCTGAGAGTGAGTTATAGGCAATTGAAAATGCACCATAAAAAAATATACACTATACAAAAAAAAATTTTTTTTGACCAAAAAAAAAAATAAAAATAACCATTAAATTTCAATTTAAAAAGAAAATTAAGTTGATTTTTTTTTAAAGAAACTTGACGTTAATACGCAACTTTAAAAAAAAGTCCAGGATAGAGAAATGAAAAATATTTTTTTTATGGTAGATTAATTTTTTTATGAAAATTCTTATTCAAACATTTTTCAAAATATTTGTATTCTGATGATTTTAAAAAATGCAGAGAGTCATTTTGAATCAAAAAGCTCTTGGTAGTAAACATTCTAAAGGCATTGGTTTTCGAGTTATTTCTAATTTAAGCTCGAAAAATTATAATTTTTCAGAAAAATACACGTGTTTTTTAATTTGTCCATGGTTCTCCAGCGAAAACTATACGTTCATTGGAATGCTTGATCAAAAATGTACAATTCGTTCTTTGACAACAAAACGATTGGGCGAACGGTTCTCAAGAAAAGAGTTAAATGTTCAGAGTGATATAATTATATAAGAATCAAATATTTATTTTCGAGTTTTATTATCTTAGGAACATATTTTTTTATGACATAGATTCTTTACAGAACTAGTTTCACCTTATATTTTATATACATCATAAGTAAATGATTCGTCATCTTTTGAAAACAGCTTCGTTTGTATCTTATTTTCTGAAATCGGAACAAAAGAGTAATACTTTTGTGTGGCAGCTATTATTACAGATGTTTTTAAAATATTGCTCCAATCTGTTACTCCTTGTTCATATTCTTCATATGATACCCAACTAAATGACATTTTTGATGAATTTTAATTATATTCATACAATTCTTCAAATATTATTATAATTAAAATATGGTGCATTTTCAATTCCCTACAACTTATTCTCAGACAGTTTTTCTATACAACCAACGGTTTCTGGGCTACAATTTTTGGAATAAAACCTATGCTAAAAGGCGTACGCCCTTTTAGAATGTAACTCATGGGTGTGAAATGTAACTCTCCACCTGTGAAAAATGCTCAGTTTGCTAAGCCAAATACGTGTGCAAAGTTTCATTCAAATCAAAAATGGTCCTATAAATTTTCGCGTATTTCCAGGCGATTTGAAATGATTTTGCTCTATATACCTTTTTGCTCGAGAAAAAAAGAGAAAAGTTTTTCTGAGAATTCAGTTATTCAACAACAACAAAACACGTTTGTTCATAAGAAATACAAATTATTTGGGGAGTAATGGCCGTTCCCCTGACCCGCTTTTTTGGCAGAGATTTGCGGTGTTTACGATAGCGACGCAGCAGATCAACTGAAATCAAAAAACTCATATATTTTTTTAGTTTAGAAGTGTGCCGGGTATCTAAACGATCGTTTTTATAAGTATTTTTTTTTTAGTACAAACTGAAACGTTTTTCCCGAGAAAAACATGAGTATCTTCTTCTACTATATAAAAATGGAATTCCGTAACGCTTGATCTTATTGATATTATTCCCTCAGTCTCTGAGGTGTGCAGAAATCATCATCATCTTGAATCGTTCTAAATCAAAAATAATAAGCGATGACATGTAGGTTTTTTAACATGAAAATGTTCGCTGATGTTCAGGAAAGATATTTGAGAAAAAATAATAGGTATGTAATTACTAAAACTTGAGATATTATTCACAAAACTACGTAAAACATGCAAAACTATGACTTTCTGTGCTAAATTTGCCTCTAAATCAAAATTCAAAGCGATGACATATGATTCTTTTTTCACTAAAATGTTTGTTAATGTTTAGGAAAGGCATTTAAGAAAAAATAATTAGTATATGATCACTAAAACTTGAGATATTATTTACAAAACTACGTAAAACATGCAAAATTATGACTTTTTATACTTAATTCGTCTCCAAATCAAAATTCAAAGCGATGACATGTGATTTTTTTTCATTAAAATGTTCGTTGATGTTTAAGAAAGACATTTGAGAAAAAATAATAGGTATCTAATTACTAAAACTTGAGAAATTATTCACGAAACTGCGTAAAACATGCAAAATTATGACTTACTGTGCTAAATTTGCCTCTAAATCAAAATTCAAAGCGATGACATATGATTCTTTTTTCACTAAAATGTTTGTTAATGTTTAGGAAAGGCATTTAACAAAAAATAATTAATATCTGATCACTAAAACTTGAGATATTATTCACAAAACTACGTAAAACATGCAAAATTATGACTTTTTATACAATTCATCTCCAAAGCAAAATTCAAAGCGATGACATGTGATTCTGTTTTTTATTAAAATGTTCGTTGATGTTTAAGAAAGACATTTGAAAAAAAATAACAGGTATCTGAGTACGAAAACTCGAGATATTATTCACAAAACTACGTGAAACATGCAAAATTATGGCTTTTATGTTGAATTTGCCTCTAAATCAAAACTCGAAGCAGTGATCTATGATGTTTACTATAATAAAATGTTCGTTGTGTTTAGGAACGATATTTGAGGGAAAAATAATAGGTATCTGATTATTTGAAATTTAAATATTTTCCACAAAACCACATGAAAAATGCAAAACCATAATTTTTTAGGCTCAATTTGTCTCTAAATCATAATTCAAAGCGATGACACGTGATTTTTTTCAATAAAATGTTCGTTGATATTGAATGACATTCGAGATAAAAAATAGTTATCTGGTAACTGAAAATAGAGATATTATTCATAAAACTAAGTAAAACATACAATATCATGAATATTTTGGCTCAATTTGTCTCAAAGCTACGATATATGATTTTTTAATATATGAGTATGAGTGATATATGAGTAAAAATAACAGATTTTTGGTTACTGAAAATTGAGATATTATTCACAACACTACGTTAAACAAGCAAAATCATGAATATTTGAACTCAATTCGCCTTTATATCTAAATTCAAAGCTATAATATGTAATTGTTCTTCATTGAAATGTTTGTTAATGTTCAGAAAAGACATTTGAGGAATAATAATAGGTATCTCATTGCTAAGAGTTGATATATTACTTTAAAAACTACGTATGTTCGAAGATGATTTTCTGCATACAGAAAAACACATTAAAATACTCTTTTTAAAATTAATATATATTATACATATAATGCATGCAAAATTTTGACTTTTTGATCATGAGCTCAATTCGCCTGTTAATTAATTTTTTTTTCAATAAAATGTTCGTTGTTCCTTCAACATCTGCAAATATTTTCTTGCAGAAGAATTTATGTTTTAATTTGGTGCGAGTCGAGCAGAAAAAAATACATTTCTGATGTTTTCGTAGTTTTACGAATAGTAACACATTGCGGAATTCGAAATATTTTTTTACTTTTACCAAAACTAGATCTTGGCACATTTGGCTGGAGTAAAGGCCGCATTTCATTGGTTTAATTTTTTTTTGTTTCTACGTAGTTATGTGGATTAAAACGTTAACTTCTTCTCAGACGTGTTCCTTGGACATCAACAAACATTTTCGTTATAAAAATTCACATGTTATCTCTTTATATATGATTATAGAGGAGAACTAAGCATGTCACGCTAAACTCTTCTTACTTTGATTTCTTTCTTCTAAAAATTACATAAACAGATGTTTTACTGTGAACGATTGACGAATATCCGGTTATCACCCGAGTGTGGTATATTCGGAACTCGGATGACCCCACATAACATTTTCCAAAATAACGACTTATGGTTTCAGGAAAATAATCTAAAGTGGTATTTGGCCAACCATTTCAATACGTCCGAAACTTCCGAACTCCATACGTCATTTTGAAATCAGAAATGGCGACTTACAGTTTCTGTAAAACATCCCCAAATCACAAAATTCCATCCAATATTGGTATTTCCGTTCTGTGCGTTCTCAAAATGTTTAAGTACTTAAAGTGATGTTGGACGTATAAGATGTGAAATATTTTTGAAGTGCTAATAATGCTATGAATTATAAAAAATGATTCCTAATTTTGAAACTTTTGATCCCGAGCATCGCCGGGAACGTTCAACTAGTTTTTTTCTAAAAGTGAAGTTCTCATGCTACAAACAACATTCGAAAAACTCTGGTAATACGTTTTGAAGACAAAAGGTTCTTGTACCGCTTAGAAACAAAACCTAATTTTATGATAGTTTTTTGCAATAGTTTTGTTTCAAGAACAATAAGGAGCGTACTTTTGCCCCTCACTTCTCTATAATTCGTTGGGAGTGACAAAGCTAAGAAAGTACACTCCTTTGTTGACCAATTTCCTGGGATGGAACCGATGGAACATAGTTATTCCCTCCTTATGTTCGGGCTTCGAAACCATGGATGTAGCGCCTTTACTCGCTACAACTGTTACAATTGAAACTTGAGTACACTGGATTCTCTTTTTACGCGATTGATGCGTGTGCGGAAAAAAAGAATCGCTTAAAAAAAATCGCGTAATTTTGAACAAATCGCGTAATTTGGAGCAAATCGCGTAAAAAAGATCGCGTCGTTACAAAATCTTTCGCTATGTGGTAAGTGTGTGTGTATGTGAGTATGTATGTGTATGTGTGTCTATGTTTGTGTGTGTTACATCTTTGCTCATAAACAATATTTCCCATGTCACATATCGCGTAATTTCGAGAAAATCGCGTAAAAAAATCGTGTAAAATAAAATCACGTAAAAAAAAGTCGCGTAAAAACAGAATTTAGTGTACTAACTCTAGTCCTAGCATTTTTAGCTTATGGTTATAGTGGCATTACTCGCTCTCTCAGAGGATATACCTATGAATTAGAAATAAATTTAAGTTCAATGTATACTTAGAGTTTGTCTATAGCCCTTGTTTCTAAAGCAAAATTCATGGCTCCCCTGTGACACTTCGCGTGCACTATCATAAGTCAACCCTCGCTTGTGAATGATCACATGGAACGAACTCACCATCCAGGATTCTGTTCTTGTCGATGTTCGCCCTCGACGCGCCCAAACTGCCACTGAAATTGAAACCAAAAATACGTTAACCTTGAACGCCCGCAGCGACAGCGACGAAATGATGGTGGCCATGCTTTATGATTTCCAATTTTACTGTTGTCACTGTCATTTTTTCCGATGCGGTTTTTATTCTAAAACAACTCGACTCAGATGTTTCTACTATTGGCATTTTTTTCTATTTCTAAACCACTTTAATGACAACACCTCAAGTACGTAACAATAAAACATCATTGCACTACTGGTTATTTAGAAAATATACCACAAAGTACAAAATTTGTGAATTTTTCTAGTGAAATTAAACTACGTCAAAAATTTACGTCTTCCGGAGCCAGGTGTGGATTGAATAATTTTAAACTCATTCGGGACATTGGTTCATTTAAAGCCCGGTAACGGGAGCTTGAGCCAGGTGTAGTACGGATAACAGTTGTGCAAAGAAGTGGTATCGTTGTAATGAGGTTTCAGCGTTTCAGAAGTTTCAGTTATACTCCTTGGATTGATTTAAGAGGGAAGCTGTGAAAATTAAACTCATCATCAACTGTATAAAACAATGTTTATGGTGGCTGATAAAACGCGTGGAAGAAGTACTGTTCCTAAGACTGTGATAAAAGAGGATATTGGCACTCTCGTAACATGCGACAACGAAGTAAAAAGCAGCCGCGAACAAAATCTTTTAGGGCTTAAGTAGTCAACTAGGATCCCGCAGCCTGCATGTATGCACGAAATTTGCGCTTTATACAATGCTGATTCTTTCGGTGGTACTTTACAGCTATAATCGATGAAGGAAAACGACTAGCGTGTACTTGAAGGTTTCGAGCTTGGGATCCTGTGTTCAATACTTAGCGAAAAATTTAGTGAAGCATTTAGATAAATCCGGTATTTTGCTTTTCAAACGAACAAAAAAGCGACTGTTTTTCCCGATGCCATCTTTTTAATTTATGGTTCACGCTGGTTGGTTTAATTTTCTTTTTGGTTTTTCTCCTAGAGAGGTATAGCAATTACTGCAAATACTAAAGGTATGAAATTTGACAATTTAAGGAAGGGTTAAGGTTTTTCAGAAACCGGAAACTGCTTGAGTTTCAATACGAAGTATAGAGTTCACCCCGGCTTCCAAGCATTGTTCCGGTTTTTGAAAACATTGGGTAATATTTGTCCTTTTTAGGTTGTTTTCCATAAATCAGTAGCTACTATCTAGTGACGTCTCAATTGATCTAAGTGACGTCTCAATTTGATTTCTGGCCTCTAGGTATAACGTTCCCGCAATACTCATAATAGATGATATTTGGTCACTTTAAGCTGTTTTCCAGAAACTAAAATCGCCATCTTCGCCATCGAAATACACAGATTAGGCAGAGTTTGGCCATTTTGGGATGTATCCCGATAACCAGGAGTAGTCATCTGGATTTTTCGCGTGATGTATTTAAAACATACTTATTTTATGGTATTTGCATGTGTATGTGTTAATTTATGCTCATATGTGTGTAAATGTTATGTTTCAAATACTCGGTATAGTTGTGCTGTTGGCTACCAGAAATTCTTTATTTAAAGTGAAAAATAAATCAAGCAGAAATTTTCAAGGTTTATTTTTATCCTAAAAATTGAAGTGTTCGTGTAAATCTACTTTAACAAATAATAAGTTCGAATGAGAAAGGCTGGGTCTCACCGCTAGATGGATAATTTTGGGTTTTTATTCTTGGCGTTGATACCTAAAGTTTTAAGAAGTTGGTTGCATCTCGACCCATCTGATTCACAGTTGACAATTTATGCTAGTTACAGTGATGTTTTGAGTGATTAGTTGCAAATTAAATGATAGTTTTCAGTTGAGCTGAAGAACGAAAAAAGGATTTTAAATTTTAAATCTGCAGAGTATTTCTTAACTAATGAACGTATTTCAAATATGTTTTGTGTTAGTAAATCATGAGTATTCTTAACTATTAAGTGAATAGAATGTAATATAACAATAAAAACAATATCGCACGCTCAGCCTTGGGGCTAATAGCGGTCTCGATCAACTAGGATTAGTTGAGAAAATTCGTTATCGATATTTTTTTTGGCACATTTTGCATGTGTAGTATAAGTACAACGATGCACCGTGCCCCAGTGCTGAGTCGAGCGAATTTCCAGCACGAAAAGATCCTCGACTCGATCGGGAATCGAACCCGATATCACAACCGTGTGGGAGAGCTAGCCGACCGACATCGCTAACCACAGAGCCACGGGGACCACGCATATAGTATGTAATATACTGAGTACAAGCTTTGTTTTCGAAATATCTGCAATTTTTTTTTTCCAATTTGGAGAGTTTAGGAAAATATTTTCAAGTCTCCTTTATCTACCCTACAAATATAGTGTTGCAAAACATAACGTGTATAAGTCATCGAAAAAAATCAACCAGCCTTACGAAATATGTTTCAGAATAGAATATTCTTTTATACAATTTTCAATAGATTTTAAATAATGGAAAAAAAACTAAAAAAAGTACTACCAACCATTTTATATTTCCAATAACTGTTCATATCACTTTTAGAAAAAAATAATTTGACCGGATAATAGGTAGGTATCAAATTTTAGGATTTCCATGCACATAAACTACGCTTATTTCAGTCCTAAGCGCGACGACGCCTAAATTACTCGTCTATGTGTCGGAAACACATGCAAAGGAAGTTGTGTGAAATTTATACACGTAACACGTTTTTCCCTCCATTGGTTTTCTTTTGACAGACAGAATATGTATCAAGGAAGGGCGCCGCTCCGTGATTGAAGGGTGCGGTCTAAATTCAGATGAAATACGCAAAACAACGGCAGATGTTGAAGGGATCTAACTACGTGATAATAAAGACAACAAGCGTGTATTTTCTACGGGTTCACCCGCAGCCTGCCCGCCAGCCAACATCAGTTGATTGAATCTGATATTTACCTCTCACTGGGTATTACGGATCCCGTAAGCCTTCGTTCGGTGTGTATCGCTATCAAGCAGCAACTGGGGACCGTTTTTGGTTTGTCGGTGTCAGATCATAGTCCACGGGAAGTTGAAGTGATTGTGAAACAAAAATGGGAGAAGCTATAGCTGCCTGTGCGTACTATTAATAATAATAATTGGTATCTCTTACAAATCCTTATTAATGCGGAATAAACTGTGCATATTGGCTACATCCTTTGGGATTTCATTGCAGTTTGACCGTACCGTGATAGAAAGGCAGTATACCTACTATGTTCTGCTGTGAAATATAATCATTATTCTTAAGATCCAGAAATCTTAATTACTCGACACACTAGTTAGCATTATGTGTGTAATATTTTCGTACTGGTGGTGTGCAAAACAGTGAACAAGTAACGGGCTTACATCATGAGCTAATTGTTAACGTCAGGAAGCTTGTGACCCTTTCTCTGCATTTGTTATACTTTGAATAAATCCCATGTTTACATGTGTAAAGGATAGATTCAAAAACCATCAACTGTGCCTACTGTCAAAGCTTTACTTTACTCACACTACTTCATCCCTGCGTTTTATTCGGTAGCTGCAACGCCGATTCAACACGGAACGTGCTATGTCATTTTGCACTGCTAAGCGTTTTAACATTCAGCTTCGGCTATTGCACACAAGAGGGCTTCTAGCTCTTCTCTTTTTGAATACAGCAAGAGCCACATGTAATTTGTTGGGAATTATTATCTTTCTTTAAGTAATTTTTCTAACATTTTTCTTCAATCAATGTTACGAAACATGTAATTTAACTAATATTGTTGCTACATTTGCGTAATTTTCTTTGATTATAATAAACTACCCTCTATTGACCAAAGTTTACCGATTTATGGGTGCGAAATACAAGTTTTGCGGATTATGAGTCGTTTATGAATATGAAGCTTGTTCTAACTTCTGTCTACTGCTGAATGGTATCACGACGAAATCAACTACAAAGATTGGAATTTCATTTCTGAAATCTACAGTTTATTTATTGTGCAAACATTCTAAATGAAATAAAGTTATTTTCAAATATTGAAATCAGAAAATGCTTCCATTGAATTCTACTACGACATAATTTTTGCATTCAACTTCAATGTTTACCTATTGTATACCTATTTCAATATTTAATTTAAATCTACTAACAAAGTACTACTACTACAAGTACTACTCAACGAAGTTATTTTCGAATTTATTTTTTTCTTCATTTCAACGCTTTATTACTTAGTATTTTGTATTCCCATGATTGCTTCAAGATACTGGAAATTCATTTTTTATAAGTGAGCACTTATCTACCGGTCGCTGTTCTAGAGCTTTTTTTTAAATTAGAGTAAATTTGAGTATGTTATGTCCAACTATTGTTATTTAGTCAACCAGACCGAAGCGAACCACAATATAAAGCAGTTTATGTGGCTATTTAAATAATAGGAATTGTTGAATAGCTATAATCTTTCATTTTTGAGCTTTTGAGCTTTTGGAACTTTTTTCATGTTGTCGACCATTGTTCTATAAAACTTTGATTGCCTTTGTAATTGTTTTGTGGTACTTTTTAATAATGTAGACTATATGTAGTCTATATGTGATTGAGGATATTAACGAATTTAAATTGAAGTTTAACGATTCTTCAAAATTTTGTCATACGTAGTATGATATCGTTTTTATGTTGGCATCTCAAGTGAAACATAATTGAATGTAGCTTGTGAGGGAGGAGCTTAAAAAAATATAAAAAAGTAAAATAACTAGGTAAGTAAAACCAAAAAAAAACATTCAAATATCAATTAGAAGTCATTAGAATATCAATTATTCGTCTCAAATCAAACCACGGTTGGCACGCTCTTGCTTTGAATATGGGACAGGCCACAACGCACAACATTTTTCATTAACATAATAAAATGCTTTAACATGCATTTCTCACATCTTACACTACCAACAATCTCCTGGCGCTCTTTATAACTTATTTTACGTATCGTGATTCTCAATGAATGTGAGCGAAAGCCTTACACATTGAACTAAAACAAGTAATAAATAATTTTCTTTTCTGAATGAACACAATATGCAGCATTTAAGAGTGTATGATAAAAAATCAGAGTTGTATTTCACACCTTTCATGCATACTAAATACTGACTAGATGGTGGTCGTTGCTCTCGGAACAAAAGAGCGGCATTAGCACGAAGAGAAAAAAATTTCAGTATAGATCGTAGTCATAATCTGCTCCAAACCTCCCGTATTTGCTGTTGGTGACTCATTGTTATATTAGGATTCAGGGACAAGTGCTTCATACGTGTCAAAAAGAGACGTCTCATGAATGACGGCTGCTGGTGTTTTCATCGATGCTTTCAGTGACTTTCATGTTTAACATAACTGTGAATTACTGCTATATGTTGCATGTCCAGGTCATAAAACATCTGGAACGTGCTTAACAAAGTGTAACTTTATAACCTTTTAAGCTTTTGGTCAGAAAAATGTGTTTGTCATACTAACTAGGTGTGTATAGCATGTATTCAGTAACTTCATTATGCTCTACTATTACCGTCAGACCAAATGTTCATTATAAAAATGCATAATACATAGACACTTTTCTAACACATGACACTGCCCTAAAATTTGATGGATTTCCACTCGACTGATTTCATCAAATCGTATAGTTGATAAAAAATCGTACAGTTGTCCTTTTTTTGGCAGAGAGGCCATTTTATGATATCAGTTGTTTATGTTGACTCACGACTGCTGGTTAAAATGACCTATCCGAAAATTTGACTGATGAATAAAATATTCTATATCCGAAAAACGGTTTGTTTGATTGAAATAGTGCTTTTTTTTCTCCAAAATGGTTTGTTTGTTTTATGTTATGTCTAGCAAAGTTGTGCATAGTATTTTTGTTGTTTTGGATAGGTCCTTCTGAAACAGCAGTCGTGAGTCAACACGAGCAACTGATGTTATAAAATGACCTCTTTATTAAAAAAGGAATAACTCAAAAAAGCAAAATGGGAAATGACATTTAAAAAAAATTTATTTTAATTAATTTTCTATGGAATGCCTCAGGTGTGCAACTAAGTTCTCGCCATTTGTCAATAATCATGCTAAATAATCAACATTTGCGGGAATAGTTACTTTCCTCATTTCATTCAAAAAAATTTGCAGCTGCTGAAGCGTGCAAAGACTTAGCTTTGCCAGGGATCGAGAGTTAAAAAAAGTTATGAAAATGCTGCTCTGATTGAAACAGGACCTTATTGTTTAAACAGCAATATCGTGAAATGGCCCTTTAGGTAACAAATCTGTTAATTAAAAAGCAATAAAGTTCGTCTCCAGTCAAGTAACAACACGTACTGTCATATATTTTGCACGTGTTACGGGAGTCTAATAATGGACATTTTAACCACATGCAAAATTTTCTTTGTCGGAGAATGCTCCATCTCCAGTCAAGAAACAACACATACCGTCGCATATGTTGCACATACTGTCGCGGCCTGCGCTGCGGAAGGCGACTCACCCTGCTGCAGGTTAATGTACAGCTCTACTTAGGGCTGAACATTAACCCATGGCAAGGCGGACCATCATCGCAACGCATCCCGCGCCAGTAGATCCTCGGTCTTACTAGTTTCTTCTATCTCCAATTCATCCGGTGTGCGTATATTAGTTTGTTGTACGCATACGGAGTAGAGAAATAATATGACAAGAGCTGCCAAGCAAAGACAAAGACTTCAAATGCGTCTTGAAATCACATCACGATTTGTAAACTGCGTTGGAAAAAAACACAAACATTTGTTTTCTTGCCAGCTATCTAAAACACACACTCATCCCGTCATGGAAATTCATTTGGACCTGTTTGAAGATACAGAACTCGTGCTCATCTAGAACAACATTCATAACTCCTGAAACTCTGGTCACATGGTATTACATATTTCCATTTCAAGTAAATACTGGGGAACGAAACAGTGGTTTTTAATTAGACATTTGAGGTTGACGGGTGAGATTCTGATTATGTGTGAATAAAGGGGACAGAAATGAACCTGATCGTTGAATCAGTACGAATGCAGAGAGTGAAGTCTTGCTAACAAATGCATTGCGGCTCTTGATTGTATGTTCTCCTGCAGAACACATACAAGCGTGTGGTCGTCATATATTTTGTTACTTTTGCGTCACAATAAGACACAATAAGTAATAAAATATTGTTCAGAAGTAGCAAAATTTTCCCCGTTTTTTTTTTACTATTCTGTATGCCTGAAGGGCACTGGGTACTGAAATGCCACTGCGACATTCTTGCTGATTGTCTTATGTGGCGGGCCTCGATTGCTGTGCACAGGTTACGGATTGCTCGTACTCATTGATGGAGTAGAACTGTTTTGTTGTAAACCTGTACCCCAATTAGGTACAACATAGTTGATGAAACTAATTACCTGTTTGGGATTAGAGCTCCACACTTGGTATGGAGTTCAAAGGTAGCTCCCAAAGAAGTCGTACCTAGAGGAAGCAAGAGCTTCGCAAGAGCAAAGCAAATGCTCTGAACTCTCTGGTTCAGATTTGCAGAATCGGCAGGTGTCGTTCAACACTACGCCCATTTTCTTTAAATGATAAAAAGCGGGACAGTGTCCGGTGAGGAGTCCCGTGATTATCCGTAGGTCACTACGATTTAGACTAAGTAGCTTTCTGGCGGTTCCAGTGTTCGGATAGATAAACTGTTTAGCTTGTCCTCAACCCTGTGCCTGTTGCCATTGGGATACTATTTCTAGCCCTTCCCAAGTTAGTAGTTCGCTTTTGATAGCGGAAATGGACGTACCCAGAAACGGCTCGGGGCCAATAAACCGCTGAGCTGATCCCTGTCTTGCTAGGCAGTCAGCGTGTTCATTACCCTCGACTCCGCAGTGTCCGGGCACCCAAAACAGAAAAACTGAATTCTGTCGGGAAAGTTTCCGTAGAGTTTCAATGCATTCCCAAACAAGTTTGGAAGCGCATTTGACGGACTTAAGTGCTAGTAATGCTGCTTGACTGTCCGAGAATATACCGATTTTCGCATGTCTGTAGTTGCGTTGCAGACATATTTTCGCGCAGATATATATGGCATATACCTCTGCTTGAAAAACGGTGGGCCATTTTCCCAGGGAAAACGTTTCCCTGATACCGGGTCCGTATATACCAGATCCCGTTAGGGATCCCATTTTCGAGCCGTCCGTATAAAAACTGACGATGCCAGGTGGAAGATTAGGCCCTCCATTGTTCCACATAGAGCGGTTTGTTTCAATCACTCTATATGGAATATCCATGTTGGTCCTAACGTCCATCAAGTCGGAGACTAGCGGAGTTAGTTTGAACTCCCTAAGTATGCGAAGGTGGCCGATTTGGTCCTCTTCAAGTATAGTTTTCCTCCTTTGCAACCTTAAAGCGCCAAGCTCTGCTTCCTTTTTCACATGAAGATGTAGAGGTAGTAGGCAAAGCATAGCTTCCATGGCTGCAGCTGGAGTTGTTCGCATAGCGCTGGTAACCGAAAGACATGCAAGTCTTTGAACTTTTTTGAGTTTGGCTTGCGCAGTCACTTCGTTCACCTTAGGCCACCACACTAGGGCAGCATAGGTGATTCTTGGTCGGGCAATGGTCTTGTAAGACCAGAGTGCCAAGTCTGGTTTCAGTCCCCAGGTCTTACCGAACAGAGTTCTGCAGGCCCAGATCGCTGAGATCACTTTCTTAGCGGCATGATCCAGTTGTGCAGACCAGTTCAGTTTCTTGTCCAGAATAATTCCGAGATATTTGACTTCATTGCTGAAACCCAGTCTAACTCCATTCAGTATTGGAGGAGTGATGGAGATATTCCTTCGTCTGCCGAATGGAATTAGGACTGTTTTTAAGGGGTTTATGTTTAGACCCTCCTGTAAACACCATGACATGGTGGTATTCAGAGCCGTTTGCATTCGGCTCGACAGAGTTGCGTCATCTTTACATCTGACGATGAGGACGATGTCATCGGCGTATCCAATGACCTCGTAACCAAGCTGTGAAAGCTTGTTGAGAAGTGCGTCGACAACTAGTGACCATAACAAGGGCGAGAGAACTCCTCCTTGCGGGCATCCCTTGATCACTGGCATTGTTACAGACGAATCTCCCAAGGTTGCTGTGATCACTCTGCTAGAGAGCATTGTGTGTATCCAGCTCCTTGAAGTGTGGTCGATTCCCTTATGCGAAAGAGCCGTATCAATTGATGCAAAGGACGTGTTATCGAAGGCCCCTTCAATATCAAGAAAGGCACATAGCGCCGTCTCCTGATAACTCAAGGACTTTTCAATCAACGTCACTAAGCTGTGAAGAGCAGTTTCTGTTGACTTGCCGCTTTGATAGGCATGTTGGTTCCTATTTAGCGGGGAGTCTTTAAGAAACTCATCACTCATCATATTTATCCATTATTTTCTCCATCAACTTGAGAAGTGATGAAGTCAGACTTGTGGGTCTGAAAGTTTTAGGTAGGGTTTTGTCCTTTCTTCCAACTTTGGGGATAAACACTACCTTCACCTTCAGCCAGTTATCCGGAATATGGCCCAGGATAAAGCTGGCTCTGAAGAGGTTGATGAGTTCGGACATGATAACTGCGGCCATCTGGACCTGGAGACTTCATAGGGTCGAATGAGCTTAGAGCCCAGCCTATTGAAGCTTCTGTGAACAGTCAACGGGCCAGCAGGATGGACTCCCGAGACGCCATATGTCTCGAATTGTCCTGCTGCGACCCATCACTATTCTGTTCTTCGGTCTCTGTCGATCCAGGAAAGTGGGTGTTCATAAGAACCTCCAGCGTTTCCTTGGTAAAGACAGAGAGGCATCCATCCTCTTTCCTCACTTGTCCTAAACCGTTAGTATGTTCTTTGGACATCGCTTTTTGGAGCCGCGTAGCTTCCGGCAGAGTTTGGATTCTTTCACAGAAACTAACTCTGGATTTCCGTTTAGCCTTGCATAGCTCGGCGTTGTACTTAGTGAGGGACGCCCTGTAGTCGGCCCAGTTAGACGTGACTTTTGCCCTGTTGAACACCGCCTAGTTTTCCGACGAAGGTCACTAAGTTGATCATTCCACCAGGGTACGTCACGGCATACTGACCGCTGTGTTAGTGGACAGTAGGCGTCGAAAGCATCCATGATTCTGTTTTGTAGATCATTTGCTGCCGAATTCAGGTCAACTGAATTTCGAATGTTGCTGTAACTGAAAGTTCGTGAATCGATCAGGTGTTCCTTGAAGGATTCCCAATCTGTATTCTTAGGATTTCTGAACAGCTCTCTTTTCAGAGGGTTAGCCTCTATATTAAAAACGATGTGTCTGTGGTCCGACAAACTAGGTTCATCGGAGACATGCCAGTTTTTAATCCTTTCAGAAATAGAGGCGCTACACAGAGTGAGATCAAGGACCTCCTGTCTGATAGCGTTGATAAACGTGGGGTTATTCCCTACATTACATACATTGACATCGTTAGAAGTAAAGTATTCAAGTAGGTACTCACCCCTGGTGTTAGTGTCCGAGCTGCCCCAGATCGTGTGGTGAGCGTTGGCATCGCAGCCGATCAGAAACGGCTTGTTGATGGCCTTGCAGTACCGCACAAGCGCTGCAACTCCGGGTGGCGGTATATCACCTTGGTCGCCCGGGAAGTAGGCCGACGCGACAACTATTTCCTGCTTTTCTCTGGTTGTCGGTACTTCAACCGTGACGGCAACGACGTCGCGTTGGATAAATTCTGTAATAGGTAAAAAATTTAATTCTCTATTTAGCAGAATTGCAGTCCTTGGTTTGGACTGCGTGTCACAGTAGATTAACCTACCGTTAGGAGCGTTAAGTCCGAGAACTTTGGATTCGTTGATCCACGGCTCCTGGATGAATGCAGCCGCTAGCCGCTCTTTGGCGAATCTCCTGCAAAGAACACCCGAGGCGCCTTTTGCGTGATGGAGACTCGCTTGCACGCAGCGAAGGCTGCTCACTTTGCAGTGAAGTTGCCGTCTTTGTCAGGATCGGAAGATGATCCTGGTATTGGCTGACGGCAGCCAACAGCGGTTTGGCTGGTTGATGGAAGTTGCTCTTCCTCACTGTTCGGCTTCGGTTGCAGCAGTCGATTGGCAACAGAAGGTCGTCGCGCACACTGTGGCGGTTTTTGGCTCCGGGGGTGCGACTGTTCGGTGGTTGATGCTTCACACTCTTGCGAGTCTTCGGCGGAACCGTCCGAGCAGCCGCGGGGTTGCGTTGTTTGGGTGGTGACAGGGCACTCACGGGGGAGCATCCTGCGCGTACCTTCCCAACCGCAGGGTTGCGTTTGGGTGGTTGTGGGGCACTCCCGGAGGAGTTTTCCACGCGAACCTTTAGCCCATTCGCAGGATCGCTTTGCCTGGGTGGTGGCAGAGTACTCCCGGAGGAGTTACCCGCACGTACCTTCCCTAACATTGCGACGGAGTCTTTCCTGCCTGTGACGTTCGGCCTCCCGCTTACCTTTCGGATGCGTGCTTTGCCGAAACCGTAGTGCAGTTCATTGTTTCTACTCTCAACGAGTTTGGCCGATTCTACGTCAATATCCAGAACTAGTTCGACCAAGGTCTTTACCAATTTGCGGTTACAGACTCGCCACATTTTGGTAGAGAGATGGTCGTTCTGATTCTGGAGTGAACGAAGAATCTTCTCGTCCGGAGAGTTCGCACTGTCCGCGAAGTAACCGACATACCGTCTGGCCTTCGGCAGATCCTTCATGTGGTATACACGAAGTTGTGCTCCCTCCCATGGTACGAGAGAAGGTACCTCCCTTTCCAACCACTGCACTGTGTCGTTGTCGGCCCAGACAAGTTGCAGGAAGCCATTTTTTAAATGGCAACCGTTAAACTTGGGCTTGGTGGTTGGATTTTCCTGGTCCGAAATGTGATCGAGGATGGAGGTCCGGACAGCCTGAAGCTGGTCCGTTGTGAGTAGGGAGCTGGGGTGGGTAGCAGAAGTAACCGCAAGGCTTATAGCTCCCACCATGTCCCTATATGTAGCCGTCGGGAGCGGCTTCGAACCCGATTCCGAACTCCGCTTTGGACCCTCTGCTACAGTTCTCAACAATTCAAGTCTATTCGTAAAGGCTAAACTGAACCAAAAGAACCGTAACAGGCGGAGTAACCCGTTTGTGTTGGGTGCAAAAACAGTGAATGATATCCTGTGTATTTGGTGGGATCAGGTCAGTGTTGTTTATTATGAGCTGTTGCAACCGAACGAAGCCATCCCTGGAGAACGGTATCGACTTTAATACGCAAAAAACGGCCACGATACGAGCAGAGGTACGAAAAAACGCTTTTCCTGCTTGACAAAGCCCAGCCTCATACTGCCAAAGTTGTTATAACTTACATAGAAACGGCCAAATGACAAGTTATATCTCACCCGCCATATTTCCATGATATTGCATCGTCCAATTATTACTTGTTCGACCACTTGGTCCTCATTTGGAGCTACGGGTTTGATAATGATTGAATCTTTCATGGAGGGAGGCAAAACCTTTTGTGTGAAAAATAAAACTTCGGTGCCATACATTTCGATCTGTAATGTTACCTTCTGTTTATTCGACACAGACTTCGTAATCAATTGTAAGGGTAAGGGCCTTTATATTCTAAGGGTCCCCACAAATAAAGAAATAATAAACTTTTTTAGTAAGATTTGGATCACTGCGTGGTAAAAAAAATTCTCTAATTTCGAAAGGCTTTAATCCCTAGAACCTAATAAAATCCGCTTTCTAAGCAGTTTCACAGTCTAGAGAATATTTCCTTTGAATTGCATTTGTACAATTTGATTTTAAACAACAAACTTGCAATGTATGTATGCTAAATTGAAATTGCACTGTGTATTAATTTAAGTCCAATCTAATTGGGGGAACCGTCTTTTCTAAGAAGAAATTTATTAAAAAAGGGTGTGTACGATCCTAAGAATACAAGAATGATACAAGACAAGAATGATACAAGAATACAAGAATGTCAAATTTGGCATTGTGAAGGTGCGAATACGATATACCAAAGAAATTGTGTGTTGATTAGAGTGAGGGCAAAAGTACGCAGTTAATTGTTTTGACATGGGACTACGTCTTTGTTTTCTATACAGGTATGCATTCTGTGAAATTGGAAATAAAACTGGCAAATGTTGCGTCAGATTTCAAACGATAATAACAGCAACAATGAACCAATCACATGCGAGCATTCCTAGTACAAACGACATGTATACAGTGAGGAATAATTATCCGTGTGTTTTGTTTCAGTGTATAACTAAGATTTGACGGATTTTGTAATAAGCTTACCTAACATTCTGAAAAAATGCACGTAGAATTTACCGGGAAAAGTGGCTGATTCTCATCCACCTTCTTTTCACGTAACTTTTGCCGATTTCTCGAAAGCCGTTCATGTGTTAGTGTGTTAGTGTCAACTTCAGTGTCAATCGTCTGCGTGTTGGTCAGGTAATTATAACCTGATTTTCATGTACCTTTTTACGTGATATTCAGGTGAAACCAGAAACAGAACGCATAAACCCCACATGATTTTCACGCACTTTTTACGTGTTATTCAGATGGACTCTACGTGAATTTTAAGTAAATAGAATACACAGCGCATATAAAATATATAATTTATTTTCAACTTCTAAAGAATAATTACTTGTTTAAAATCGAGATTTCCGACAGGAGCAAAACAAGAATGGCCGGAACGATGTCAACCGTTCAACGGCAGGAGGTGTTCCGCTCGAAAATGACCGTTGACGATTCCAATCGTCCGGAAAGAATTCACCAACTGAAAATTTGAAAAAATTATATGTTTCTTTCGTTAATTTAAATAAGATTCTGGCTACTTACATTGCGTGTTTTTCAATATAGAATTAGCTGGAGCAGCTCATGAGTTCATTGTACGCCATATTGACTTATTTTGCATACTAAAAATTCACGTAAATTCCGTTGTCGGAATCGTCACACCCCAGTTACTTTAACACTAACAAAGTCAAAACACACAAATACCAACGCGCTTAAACTATTCACATTATAATTTGACCGATTTACGTGAATTGACAGTGAATCGTACGTGAAATTTAGGTGAAAGTTACTAATGTCACGAAAAATGGCAGATTTTCTGAAGGTCAGTCACTTACGTGATTTTTCAGATGGATTTTACGTGCCTATTTTTTAAAATGTAATTTTTAACATTGGCTGTGTGTAAACAAGTACCACGAAATCTCCTTTGAAACAGTGTGCATTAAGTGTTATAATGAAGTCAAGTCCATTACGCAGATTCTGTTGAAAGAATTCATCGATGGACGCCATCGCACAATTTTATTTACAGATGAGAAAATTTTCACTGTGGAGCAATTTCATAACCAACAAAATGACCGACAGCTTTTGCCTCAAGGCTCCCCGCATAATCAATAAACATAAAACGTGCCTAACAACTAGTTCGGGATATAGTCCGGACTGTATGGGGTATCGTTAAACCATATGGATTACCATCCGTTTATGGTTATTGATTATGCGGGTCTTCTAAGCGTATGAACGTAGCTCGATCACATCATCCAGTTTCGGTGATGGTTTGAGCGGGAAATATGGCTACCGGTAAAACCCCCTTAACCCTCTCGTTCCCAAATTAGTTTTTAGACGAACTTCGATAAAATCACTAAACATTTTTCAAGTTCTTATTGAAGCTTTTTAGAGGTACAATTGAAGACCGTCTAAATGCGGCACTGGGCACTAGAGGGTTAATATTCATTGAAAAGGGTGTAAAAATCAATCAATTTGTTTACCAAAAGCTTTTAACCGACACAGTGGCACCTTGGGCACGTGTACAATTCGGTAAAACTAAATGGACATTACAACAAGATTGGGATCCATCGCATGGAGCGAAAAAAACACTGCAACTCTGTAGCAGACTTTCCGAGATGTTTAACTAAAGGTGAATGACCTTCAAACTCTCCTGATTTAAATTCAATGTACTGTTCCGTTTGGTCTATTCTTGAATCCAGAGCCTGTACTAAATCACACAAATCATTGGATCATTTGAAAGCTAGTCTAACCAAAGCCTGGGATGCCATTTCTGTGGAAGAACTATCGTCCATCGTCGATAATTTACCTAAACGATTGAAGGCGTGCGTTGAAGCCAAGGGAGGACATTTCGAGTCTGTGATGTAAATATTACGAACCATGCTAGACACATTCTCTGCGAAGCTACACCAACAAACCAATTTTTGAAATGCATATTTCAGCAATGCGAATAATTTTCCTAAATTCTATAGTGTTTGAACCTTCCAAAAATGTAAATGTCAAATTTATAGTGTTTATGAAACTGTAGAAAACTAATTGCAAAGTTCAAGTAAAATAAACAAAAAACAAGCGTTTTTGGTTACATATTTTTGAAATGGTTACAAATGATCAGGAGTATGTATTTATAATACATTTTTTATGTTATATGACTGTGAAATAAGTGCTTCATTCGATGCCTAAAGGGTTTTGAAGTGAAATTTCAAATATGTTGATCTTAGGCCAATATGACAACAGGGGTAATTTAGCGTTGTAACGTCACGAAAAAAGTACAGTTTTTTACTTCATGGGAACTCCTTATATTCAATCAAAGTAATATTTTGTTTTTCTTTATACTCAAAAA
Source organism: Wyeomyia smithii (assembly GCF_029784165.1). NCBI lineage: Eukaryota > Metazoa > Arthropoda > Insecta > Diptera > Culicidae > Wyeomyia > Wyeomyia smithii. The sequence continues at coordinate 169,482,468 of NC_073695.1, read as the reverse complement.
TACCTTTAATTTGATACTAAAAGATCGCATCTAGATTGAATACAACTTGAGTTACAACCGGGTTTAGTTTGCGTTGTAACGTCACGAAATTTTTTTTCTCCCATTATATAATATTCGTCTATGTTCAAAAACATACTTGACGCGTCTAAACTAGTTCACGTTACATCTGTCATATAACAGAGAATAAATTTTGTAAAATGGATTAATGTTTTTTATTATTAAACTGTGGGTCATCCATGAGTAACGTGACATTCTGAAAAATTATAATATTATTCTATTATATTATATTACAATGCATTGCGTGAGGGGGAATTGAAAATTGTCAACTTCCGCGTTACGTAACATGCGAATGTTCCATAAGAGAAAAACTATTGACGCAAGGTAACCGTATTAATGAAATGAATAGGTACTTCGTCCGCATCGCTCAAGCCAATCTTCCGAATGTGATGGTTATCGCAATTACGGGACGTGACAGCACCACATTTAACGATGAGAAGAACATTTTTGAACGACCAACACTATATCGTGGAATAAGCCAGCTATTTATTTTTGGGGGTCTAGATGAAAAAATCTTCAGCGGCAAAAATGCACTCGAATTTTCTTGAATAAGTAGTGTGAGTTTTAAAAAATCAAAGAAATATTACGGGAGCGAAAAAAGCTAACAAGCGGCATTTTGTGTTATTATTATTATTTTTGAAAGGTTTCTTGTATTTATTGGAATTAAGGACACATTTGTAAACTTAAGGACACAGAACTCACATTCCTTCACTGAAAATCTCCAAGTTTAAGTTTGGTTCTTCATTACCAAACATTAAACGACAAAGTAAATTTGTTACGTAATTTATGATTAACCCCACAAACCAAGTGCATAAAGTAGAAATAGAAATATATAAAATCAGATATTGAACTATTTCATATGAAAATGTCTAAGAAATATGTGTAAAATAATGGATATCGACTGATTCATATTTTCGTGACGTTACAACGGAGTGAGAATACCCCTTGCTGAAAAATGAGCGTTGTAACGTCACGAAATATAAAAGCTTCTCAAATATAGATGTTACCAGTTATAGGCACTCTAAACATGGCAAAATGTTCGATTATTATTTGTTATCAAATCGTGAAAGAAGAAATTGTTATAAAATTCCAAACAGAGCAGAGTTTTTGACTTTTGTAAGAAAAGTCCCGACACCTCAATTTCTCGCGCGTTGTAACGTCACGCTACATTTTTACTCCCCAAGGTAATATAAACAAAGTAAACAAATATCTTATGCATCATTCTTATAGGAAAATTTGTCTTCTTTCCGAATCTGTAATAATATCAAAGGGTTTCATGAAAAAAATACAAGTTAGAATTAGAATGATGCCAACATAATAGTCAAAACGTTGTAACGTCACGGTAGAATGTGTCTAATGTATCTACATTTTGTATAAATATGTTGTTGTTCAATATTGAAAGAATACAGTTATGACTAAAACATTGAAAACGGATAATTTTTCCTCACCCTGTAGACACCAACCATTCTCTGTATCAATATCAAAAAAAAAAAAAAAATAATTGTTAGACTCTCCCCGTCCCAATAGGTCAATTTATGTTCGCTTCCATGAACCTGGAGTAGTTTGATGTCTCGAAGGTATAGGTTTTTCGAAAAGTTTGAAACAACTCCTTATCTTTTAAGTAAAATTTACTGTTGAAAAACAGTTTTTTAAGATGAGTGCTCGAAAAATTGTGCTGCGTGGAATTACCCGTAGACGGGTGAGTTATTTTTATTTATTTTTTATCTTCGATGTTCACTTAATAATCGTGACCGACATAATAGCAAACGAGTAAGTTTATAGAATTTATAGATTTATTGAAGAGTAAGAGCCGGCGAGTGCTTGTGAATTTTTTGTCCATTTACTAAAATCTATTCAGAATATTTTATGTATACTTCAACATTGTAAGATATTTTTTTAATTTTTAACTTTACAAATAAAATAATATACTTATATTAGCTGTCTACAGTGAATGTAATTGTTGGCAAATGAAACAAACTTGTGAAGCAAAAAACAAAAATGAATCTTTTTGAGCTTTAACTTCGTTGTATAATTGGTAAATGTTGTTTGCTCAAAAAAAAAAAACACTACAGGCATAACATCATCAAGTGTAAATGAAGTTCTTTCGAGTGTGATAAAATATATTTTTGGAAAAATGAAGGGGAGGCTGAGAAATAAAACACGTAAATCACTGAACAAACGAATTTATTTTGTCTGTAAATACAGTAATTACAGTGTTTAGTCTCACGTCACCATTTCATTTTCATACAACTCTAGGGCTGTATACCTTGTAGTATTTGCAACAGAACTATTGCAAACAATTTTCATAAAATTCGGTTTTGTTTTTAAGCGGTACACGATCCTTTTGTCTTCAAAATGTATTACCAGAGTTTTTCGAATTTTGTTTGTAGCATGAGAATTTCACTTTTTAGAAAGAATACTCAAAGGCGAACGTTTACCTAGCATGCGGGGCAATAGTACGCAGTTTACGAGGCAAAAGATCGCACTGTATGAACAGTGTATTTTTTACACTATTCCTAATAGAGTTAATTGTTTTTTGCTAGTTTTGCACTGATTCTTTTAGCTGCGTAAGAGCCCGAGCAGGAGATAATATCATCAAAATATTACAACCAGATATTGGAAATACACCTCATTTTGATCTAAATATGGTTTACATAGTTGGTAAAATAACAAAAAATAATATTAAAATATTGTTCCTCCAAGATCATGTAAATAACAAAGCTTGATATTTCAATAAAAAAGTAGGAAGTTGTATCCAAGACACGACCACATAAATGACGTAGAACTACGTACACTATTAACAAATGCATTGAGTGTTTCATTACCCTAGTAACACAACTGGTTTTATCAAAGTTTTATAGCGCTTTTTGGCTGTATTGAGCGCTATAAAACTTTGATAAAACCAATATTTTTACTTGGGTAATGAGTCATAATGTCTACTAATGAAGGGTTGTGACCGTGCCGAGTTAAAAACCATACACAGCACACACACAAACAAATCATACCATATCATAGACACACGCACATCATACCATATCATACAGACACATACACTGCCGTTTCAATCATATTAGTCCCATGTTCTACACAAACCTTATGCACGCTGGGACAACTATGCTTGGAAAAGCAGTACACATCATACCATATCATACAGACACCCCCCCCCCCACACACACACACACTCACCATATCATATACACACACACACATCATACCATATCATACACACATACACACATCATACCATATCATACACACATCATACCATATCATACACTCACAGCAAGCAAGCGGCCAATCAGAGGACGTTATTTTTATTTCAACAAGGCTTGACAATTTTCAATAGTACAATAGTTCGTAGATTCAAACAACATTTTTCTGCATCTGGGCAGATGTGTGTATAATTTTCCAATCGATTGCTGCAAGAATGAAGAAATCGGTTGAAAACCAACTGACCTATAAGCATTTAAAAAGGGACAAATTCCGTCCCAGTTTTTCAGTTTGCATCCCTGTGTGGTATGCTAAAGTAAAACGTAGTTCTACGTCATCAAACCAATAATTTGCATTTAAAATCACGAAAATGACCGATTTAGATATTTTCAACTTGTTGAACACCTAATGCATAACTGAATATATTATGAATAATCAATAACGAACCATTTTCACTTAAAAACTTACCTTCAATCTGATATTTTCAAATCAACTAAAATATCTTATTGAAGGCATAGCGAGATATGATATCAAAATTTCATGATTTTTTCATATGCATGTTTAAAAAGTGAATATTTTTCGAAAAACACGATAAGTTCTCATAGCTAAATATGTTATTGATGAGTTGACCCGTAGTGGCTAGCCACTTTTAAAATGCATGTTGGACTATTACTTCGACTCACTACAAATACTGGTATTTATTCTAAATTGATGAAGCTTCTTCAAAAAATCTAGTTTAGAATCAAGATTCAACTATGACAATTCGACAATTCGATGCAGATGATCAACACTAATTTTGAACTCAAATGTTAACCTTGACTGTGAGAAACATCCTTCTTCCAGTGTATCATGAAAATGCTTGGATTGATCGGTTATTTGAAGACGAATGAATATCTTGCCTCCCATACGAAACCACTGCACAAAACAATTTTTAACATTATCTAACCATTTTCGAAAAAAATTTCCAATGATTTATTAATTTCGTTTAAGCTGTATAATTTAAAAGAGTTCAATTTTTCAATTGTATGATGTTACATTTCAAGTAAAACTTACAAAACAAACAAAAACAAATGTGATCGAGAAAAACATAACAATTTGCATAATAGTTGCCTACGATAAAATACTGAACTACTCCAGAAATCATTCATTCGTGCAAAAGTTTGCCTCCGTACTTTATAATAGTCATGGCAAAGCCTAGAATAACTGGGTACTGACGTCTCCTAATCATTATTGAGTAGTTCAAATCACTCTGTGATACTCCGGTATAACCTCACACATTATCAATTTCGCGCATGAAAAGCCTGTCCCCGCGTTCCCTTGTTCCTGGTTTTAAACTTGAAATGTGTGGTGTAAGCCTTGAATGTGTATAAGGGTTACAACAGGAAATACACTAAGGTCTTTTTACGCAGATTTCGAAATTAACGCGTTTTTTTATGCGGCTTTCGGATTCTACGCAGATTTTTCAGAAAAGTCGTTTTTGACGCGGCATTTTTTAATGGTAATTTATTTTAAAATCGCTTATTTAGAATGTCTGAGAATCGTTCGTTTTATATTTTTCCTTGATGTTTAGCTGTTCGTATATGGAAATAACACTGCTGTTAACCTTTTTTCGAAAGTATTTGGCAGAAATGGTTAAGAACCTTTAGCAAATGAAGTTTTCTACTCGAATTTCAGAATTCGTGTGGTTTTTCACGTCGACTTCGGAATTTGTCTTATTCTTTTATTTTAACAAATCAAATGCTTGGTTTTTGTAGGACAGTACCTATGTTGGATTTTTAAAAAATCGAAAACTACATGGCGATATTTCAAACATTTAAGGGGCCATCCACATACCACGTGGACAGCTTTGGGGGGGGGGGGGGGGGGTGGGTAATGTCCACGGTCCATACAATTTTTTTAAAATTTATATGGGCAGTTGTCCACGGAGGGGGAGGGGGGGGGGGTCAAAATCGCTAAAAATCTGTCCACATGGTATGTGGATGGCCCCTAAAATAAAAACCGGTAATCAAATTTGACATCATTTTTCAAAGTAATGACAAATAGTGTAAGCTTACTGTATCTGTATTTATAAAGCAATGACATAATATCTTATTATTTGATAACGTATTGGCTGTTGATATTTTTACATATCGGCAAATAAATTATCGCTTTAACCGTACAGTTTGAACGTCAGAGTGTAGTTAAAAGATTACGTTGGAACTCTTGTTTTAAATAACCCATGATGTACTTGACTTTTTCATAGTCGGGTACTGTCTTATGCCATCACTTAACAACCTAATTTTGATGAAGCCGTATGAGGTTACAGGACTAATTCAATATGTTACTATAGATTGACGTTCATAATCAACTGATAGTGGTTTTGTTAATTTCAAATCTCTGGGACATGCTGAATATTTATGACACTACGTTTCTTTTACATCCCGAAATCATCTTCGTCTGTCATCAGCGAAACATTATATTTTTGGCGGTTTTTGTCGATGCAACTGGATCAGAACATTTAGCCATGTGCGAATAATAACACGTGTGTCTAAGAAAGTTAAAACTCAGTTAACTCTGATTCCCTTACGCTTCAATGGGTCTGTGTCAGGCGAGAGGAGGTGTGTAGAGGACTAAACGCAATCAATGGTAACTTGTAGTTGCTACATATAAAAAATAACAAACGTTGGTGTACCTCAGGTTCATAGTTTGCTAGGAAAGAAGACAGTTTTAGTAACTTGCGTTTGGCGTGTGCGTGACCACTGACAGCTTACGAAATAATATATATATTCCGATGAGTTATGATTTTGTTATGCTCTCTTGCCCGGGAGCGGTGCCCCGAAAAAAATCCCTTATTCCCGAAAGCCGGTTTTCTGGAAATATGCTCCGAATCTCAGAAAGTTTATGAATATTTTGCAGAATCTTACAATTATTGGTTCAAAGGTCATAAAATTAGTTCCACAGGCCGGGTTTTGGGTGTTTTGGTGATATGTCCCGAAAATGGACCTTAGAAACAAATTAATAAAGTTTATTTTCGGAACCGGGATGATGTACAGAGATTCGAAAACACCACACCTGATACCATATTAGATTCCAAAATAGCGACTTCTGGTTTCAGAAAAGCAACGAATCGAAATAATGCTCTGAGAAATTCCAAGATGATGACCATCTTAGGTTGTTTTCTAGAAACCCATCTTGAAATTCAAAATGGTTTCTGGACCATTTTCCGATCTGTGGACATCATCCCGGTTACGAAAATAAATGTTGGATGGTATTTGACCTTGTTTTTTTCATTGTTCCTATGGCTTCTAGAAGCCCCAATCTATCCCGGAAGAACCATTTTGAAAGCATACAAACAAAACCATTAGAATGAATGTAAGGTTGTATTAAAAAATCATAAAACCATAATATTCCTCAGTTTCGGAGCATATCCGCATATCACTAGTTATTCTTAAATAATTTCTGTACAGAAACATCGTTATTAAACACATTTTTTCATGACGGTAAATAGCACTCAGTGCGTTCTTTTGCCACGCGGTTTATGCGTACTTTTGCCCCACAATGAGTTTTCCAATTAGTTTGAGTTTTATGACAAACACCAACATATTTTCAGCAAAACAATTCCACCCTACAAACTACAATTATACGAGAAATTTTTGGGTTCTGTTGTTTTCGAGGTTCTGTAGTTTTCGAATAGGTCACTCATAGTTACCAAAACTAAGAAATTAGATCAAAACAGCCAAAAACACCATTTAACCATTAAACGGAATCTTATGTGTTTACATGTGTGATTAACTGACGTTATAACACTGCAAATTCATACAATGTTGCCGGTGTACTTTGCTTGTATGTTTTGAAAAGGCCACTGTGTACTTTTACCCCGTGCGTACTTTTGTCCCATCAATAAGATGCCAATGGAGATACCTCTTAAAAACATGTTCTAGAAATTTCTGGCAAATTTTGGTGAGTTTTCCAAGATAAATTAGTGCTTTAAATATATACTTTATTCCGGGGCCCCCACACTAGACTGGGCTACGGGCCCGACAGTCGTGTATCCGGCTCTGAGCATAGGTCTCTATGACATCTATGACACAAAAGTATAACGTAATAGTATAGGAGCGAGATTATGCTGTCAATATTTATAATCTCGTTTTCGTTTTTGCGGTGTAGCTACCCCGCGGACTACACTTTGTCCTATAGCTGTTTTTTTTTTCATTTTCCGGACTATCCCGGACTACCCTTTTTCTGTCCCGGACAGTCCACGAAAGAAACAGAGTGCAGTTTAGAAGACACCAACACATTCACACGTATGTGTCAAAATCAAAAAAAAATGTGTCAAAATCGGTTTGCTTTGATTACCGTTCTTCGCGTGTCAAACATCAGGTTGGATATTATTTTGTCAAAACATTCGCGAAATGGAGGAAATTTTTAAGCTTTTGAAATCATCATCGTCCGAATCCGTACAGTAGCACAAACGTGACAAAAAGACAATGGCGATAATGATCAAAACAAAACAAAGTGACAGCTTCCTCTGGTATTACGCACACCATTGCAATTGCTCGGAAAATGTTTTTTTCTCAGCTGCAAAGTGTATTCAGGGGCGGTATAGTCCTGCCGTAAAAACGAATTCGACATGACATAGAGACTATGAACTATGACGAAATCAGTGCGTCTTGAACTGTCCTACAGATCAGACGTTTTTTCGGTTGCTTGTGGACTGGTCTTTGACTGCCTATAACTTCAAAGTTTGTGTTTTGTCAGTGTGTCTTTTAAAGACTACCTGAAAGTTATTTCCCATCAGTCTTTCTCAAGACTACCTACTTTTGAATTTAACATTTGTTTTAACTTTTTTCGTATCACCTGAAATGGCTGGACGGAAAAAGAAACCTCGCATCGCTGCAGGGAGGAAAAGAGAGGCATCTCTTTCTGACACTTCGAGTGTCTGTAGTGACAATCCATTTGATATTTTGCCTGAGCAAGAAGCTGGTGAAATGGAAGTTACCAATAATGAAACTATACAAAATATAAAATCTTTAAAAAAGGAGAAAGTTCCACCTATTGTGGTAACTATTTCTTCTGAATTTAATATATTCAAAAAGGAACTTTCAACGTTTGTTTCTGACGTTAAAGTTACCTATCAAATTGGCCGTAGAGGTGAATGCCGCTTATTAGCCGACTCAGTAAAGGGTCGTGATCGTCTTGTTCAATATTTAACTGACAAGATGTACAAATTTTTTACATATGACACCAAGAACGCCAAGCCGTTCAAGGTTGTCTTGAAAGGTCTCACCAACGATCAAACCGTTGATGAGATCAAACTTACTTTAACAGAATTACTTGGCATAGCCCCTACCCAAGTAATTCTAATGAAACAAAAATCACGAGGCGAAAACAGTCAGAGAACTGGAATTTCCCTTGTTGATTATTTAATTCATTTTAACCGCAATGAGGTTAACAACTTAATTTTTTTTGAAAAAACACATGCTTTGTATAATGTGCGTGTAAAGTGGGAAATTTATAGGAAGTATGGCGGAGGTGAAAAGCATATCACCCAATGCCGTACTTGCCAACGTTATGGCCATGGTTCCAAATTCTGTAACATGGACCAAAAATGTCTTAATTGTGGAGACTCTTCTCACAAAAAGGACACATGTCCTGTGAAAGAGAGTAAAAATTTTCGCTGTGCGAATTGTAACGGCAACCATATGTCAAATTTTTATCAATGCCCAGTCCGTTTAGCAATTGTTAAGGCAAGGCAAGGTAAACAAAATTCAATTTCTCAATTAAAACCAACTTCAAAACAAAATTCTCCAAGCGTACCAGTGACGCATAGTTTACCTACTCCTTTGCATACCCGTTTAACATATGCACAGGTTACAGGTAGTTCGGACATTATACCGCCTAGTGTTGGTAGTTCGAAAATGACCGTTAATATGTATAATTGTAATAATTGTACACCTATTACTCCAGCTAATATTGCTGCCGAAAATATTTTTTCTAATGTCAACTGCCTGGGGCCTATTACGGCAGGTAAACTTTCTTTTTTGCAACAGGCAATGTTCGATCTTATGAACGCCATGTTGCAGGCAAAATCAATGTTTGAAGTCATTCAAATAGGCACAAATTTTACTATTAAAATTGTTTCTAATTTAAAATTTAGCAATGATTTTAAATAAAACAATTAAAATATTAAATTGGAATGCTCGCTCATTGAAGGCTAATGAGAATGAGCTTTTCAATTTTTTAACAGTAAATAATGTGCATATTGCAATTATTACTGAAACATTTTTGAAACCTAACATGAAATTAAAATATGATCCCTAATACGTGGTTCATAGATATGATAGGATTCAGGGTTCCGGCGGTGGAGTTGCAATTGTTATTCATCGCCGAATCAAACATCGACTCTTACCCATCTTGAGACGAAAGTTATTGAAACTTTGGGAACTGAAGTTCAAACTGAACTTGGGATTTTATTTATTGCCGCAGCATATTTACCATTTCAATGCACACGCGAGTACAAAAATTATTTTAAAGGTGATTTACAAAAACTCACCAGAAATCGTTCGAAATTTTTTAAAATCGGCGATTTTAACGCTAAACATCGTTCATGGAGTAATTCTCAAAGTAATTCCAATGGCAAAATTTTATTCAATGATTGTTCTTCAGGATACTATTCTATTTTGTCTCCGAATAGTCCTACATGCTTTTCTTCTGTAAGAAACCCTTCAACAATTGATTTGGTGCTAACAGATCAAAGTAATGTGAGTAGTGATTTGATCACACATGCTGACTTTGATTCTGACCATCTTCCAATAACTTTTTCTTTATCACATGAATCAGTTTTAAACCCTATGAGCTCTGTTTTTATTATAACAAGGCTAATTGGGAAAGATACAAAACTCATATTGAGAGAAATTTCAATAATGAGCTTGATTTGCAAAACGAAGTGAATATTGATTCCGCTTTGGAAGCATTAAAATGTGCAATTGTTGATGCCAGGAATTATTCTGTTCCAAAGGCTCAAATGAAATTTGATTCACCAATAATTGACGAAAATCTTCAACTTCTAATTCGTTTGAAAAATGTCCGCAGACGTCAATATCAACGTTCTTGTGACCCTGTTTTTAAAACTATTTATAAAGATTTACAGAAAGAGATTAAACATAGATTTACTCTTCTGAGAAATCAAAATTTTGAGACTAAAGTTGAAAAATTGAAACCATATTCAAAACCATTTTGGAAGCTGTCGAAGATTCTTAAGAAACCTTCAAAGCCTATTCCAGTTTTAAAAGATGGTGAACGTTTTCTTGTATCCAATGAACAAAAGGCTCAAAGACACGCTCAGCAGTTTGAGAGTGTTCATAACTCAAATTTGAATTTTGTGAGTCCAATTGAAAATGAAGTCACACGTCAATTTGATTTAATTTCTTCCCAGAATTTTTTACCTGCAGAAATAATTGAAACTAACTTGAATAAGATTAAATCAATTATTAAAAATTTCAAAAATATGAAAGCACCTGGTGACGATGGAATCTTTAATATACTAATCAAACATCTCCCTGAGAGCACAATGGAATTTTTAGTGAAAATTTTCAATTGCTGCTTCAAAATTGCATATTTTCGCAAATTATGGAAAAATGCAAAAATTACTCCAATTTTAAAACCGGATAAGAACCCAGCTGAAGTTTCAAGTTATCGACCAATCAGTTTGCTTTCTTCAATAAGTAAACTGTTTGAGAGAATTATTCTTAACAAAATGATGTCACACATCAACGAAAATTCAATTTTTGCAAATGAACAGTTTGGATTTCGCCATGGGCATTCCACAACTCATCAGTTGCTCAGAGTTACTAATATGATACGAGCTAACAAATCTGAAGGTTATTCCACTGGAGCTGCTCTTTTAGACATAGAAAAAGCATTCGACAGTGTTTGGCATAAAGGTTTGATTGCGAACTTGTAAACTTTTAATTTTCCAATTTTCATAATCAAAATTTTAAAAAATTATCTTACTGATCGAACTCTGCAGGTTGTCTATCAGAATTCAAAATCTGATAGATTTCCTGTCAGAGCAGGTGTACCTCAAGGTTCAGTCTTGGGTCCAGTCCTGTACAACATATTCACTTCAGATCTTCCTGATTTGCCTCCAGGATGCACAAAGTCATTGTTCTGCGATGACACAAGCATTTCCGTAAAAGGAAAAAGTCTTCGTGTCATATGCAGGCGATTGCAGAAAAGTTTAGATATTTTTTCTTCCTACTTGCAAAAGTGGAAAATCTCTCCCAATGCTTCTAAAACTCAAATGATAATTTTTCCGCATAAGCCTAGGGCTTCTTTCCTCAAGCCAAACAATAATCACGTTGTCAAGATGAATGGGGTTATTTTAAGTTGGTCCGACAAGGTTAAGTACTTGGGACTAATTTATGATAAAAAACTTATTTTCAAAGAGCACATTGAGAGTATACAAGCCAAGTGCATCAAATATACGAGATGTTTATATCCTCTCATTAACAGGAATTCTAAACTTTGTTTAAAGAACAAACTTTTGATTTACAAACAAATTTTTAGACCAGCAATGCTTTATGCTGTACCGATCTGGTCAAGTTGCTGTTCAACAAGGAAGAAAACGCTCCAAAGGATTCAGAATAAAATTCTGAAAATGATTTTGAAGCGTCCTCCTTGGTTTGGTACACTCGAATTACATAGACTTACTGGTGTTGAACCATTAGAAGCTATGTCAAATAAAATTATTAACAATTTTCGACAAAAATCGTTGCAATCCTCAATTGCTACGATAAGCTCTCTTTATAGCCAATAAGTTAGCAATTAAGTTAGTTGTAAGTTTACTTCCCCTTTTCTGACAAGTAGGTTTGAATCCCTACGAATGATAAGTCCTAATTGCGAAAGCAAACAAATCCTAACAATTAAAATTACAAATTTCTAACAGTGCTGAGAAGTCACCATTTGTGATTGGACACACATACTCATTATTTACTAATATTTATCATAAATACTTAAGCTACTAACAAATCCCCCCTTAAAAAAAAAAAAAAAAAAAAAAAAAAAAACTATGACGAAATAGCTCATAGCCTACTATTCCGTCATGACGAAATACTTCATACGATCAACTGTGACATAGAAACTATTGCTAGAGTGTATACTAGCGTTCGTGTGGCGTCACTTCAAGAGTCTCTTTTAAGTCAGCCCTTGAACATACGACAACGGCTTGTTACATCTTTTCATGCCTGTATCAGAGAATGAAATGAAAGCAGTAGTGTACTGCCAAAAAAGAGCTCAAATATTCGATATTAAAAAAAAAACCGCGCTGCTCCTGAGACGTGGTGACCAACCACAGAGCTAGTGCTGCTGCTAAGGAAGGACGACTGCTGTTGTCGCTGTCTAGAACTATTATGAGCGTCTCCGGCTGGCACAGACTCTTATATAGGCCAAATAGCATGTTTTCGATTGCAAGGTATATGATTCTGTCGACCGTGCTTGGGAAGCAAGCATATAACGACCAATCAGCGGTTGAATTTTTCGTTTTGATAAGGCTTGACTATTTTCAATTGTACAATAGTGTGAATAATAAAATTACAATTATCTTATTTTGGGAAGAATCTTAGAAGATTTTCCAATCTATTGCTGCAAGAACGAAGGAAATCCATCGAATACTAACCGATTCATTAGCATTTGAAATTGGACATATTTTTCACTTTTTTCGGTTTTAGATTTTCATTTCACATCCCTATGTAGCCGAACTTCCTGAGAGAAGTATTCTACTTCAAAACAAACTGGACGGTGTTTTTTTTCACTTGACGATTTTGAGCGTAAAAATCTCATCTTTCACCTAATAATTAGTGCTCGATACTATTAATATGCATTAGAGTGGGGAGTCGTTATATGAAAAAAAAAAATGCAACTTGATAGCAGAAAGTCAGAACCAAGTATTTTTTGTTTTATTTGTGGCCCCAAACAATTCTTAATTTATCGGAAGTCGATCGACGTTTCTCCGCTTGGCGCATTGGTTTTTAAATTCGTATGAAAAATTGTATGGGGAACAAACTTTTTCGCATTTTCCATTTCAAAGAGTTCAAAATGGCCTAAACCATACGTTTCATGTCTTCAAAAGGTAGGAATTTTATGCCTAATAACTAGGGACAGTGGTGAATCGCGATTTCGCGGAAGCCGCGAATTACGCGAAATCCTGCGTCGGCAGCGAAATTTACAAAAACCCGCGAAATGCCGCGAAAATAATGAAAAATAGCAGCATTCTATGTCAATCTTGAAACATTTTTCGAAACCTGCGAATTTTCTGAATAGCAGCGACACGGACAAAGCTGAAGAATAATGGGCACCTCGAGGGCAACTTTTCCTACGCAACCAATAAAATGAAACAGTAGGGGAAGGGGTGATAAAAAGGACACCCTAAGCCATTTCCCGATTTCCTACACAGTTTAACACTACAACTACGGGTCGATAGCGTACATTAACTGAGCCACTAATGGTTAATACAAAAAAATAAGAAGAAGTACTCAAATATAGTATTTTTCGTAGTTTTCATGAGCATTTTCGAAAGCAGTTTTTTGGGGGTAAAATGAACATATGGCGGTGGTAATATGGAAACCTTGGGCGTGAACATTAATTATCCTTTCACAGATAGTAAAATGTTGTTCCATAGCACGTAATACATTTATGCATTCATCAACAGTTCAATTTTCACCGTTTGTCGTAGAATTAATAACAATATATGACCTTATCCACAAGAAACTTAGAAATGGTGAAAGGTTTTTTACGGACATTCCGTATTCAACGGTACGTTTGGCCGCGGCCATCTGTTCATCGGTCCGAGTTTACCTTTGCGTTTTTCTTATATAAACACGAAGCATCTAGATTTTTCAATGGAAATTAACACAGTTTTTCCCCCATCACCATGGGCTGTCCATTTTACCCGCACATACATATTATTGAAAATACCTCAATGTATTGAGAAAATCATTTGAACAATTACTAACCTTTGATGATTTCTGCTGGTTAGTTGTCTGAGTACAGATATTTGCAGAAAAACCGTTATAAAATATTGTTTTACACTAGAAAAAAACCTTGTTTTTTGTAGGCCAAAAATAACATCACCACCACGAATGTACACGTGTTTTTGTTTTTGTTTATTATTTTGACTGTTTGACTGTATCATGTCGCATACTTTGTCTCAAATAGCTTCTAGTGCCTCTAAGATAAGGTGCCAAAGAAGTTTGTACTAGTTTTCAACGTAATAGTCGAGATTTGAACGGGTGTCCATTTTACCACCCCTGTTCATTTTACCCACAATTCCCCTACTTCTGCTCTCTTACAACGCGATTTTGTCAACCTGGAACTGTCTTCGGTTGCTAGATCCTCTTCGAGCAAATATTTTGGCGATTGATAGAATTCCAAAGTGTGCAGCCAAAATCGAAGTTGCTAAATGACCTGAGTACCTACTAGTAAGCAATTTTAAAATACTTGACAGTGAGGTCGGTACGGTATTATTATTTTTGTAGGTATTCGGATCGCGGAAGTTTTCCTGAGCTTTTTCCGGTTGGCAAATAATATTTATCAATTCCTGGAAACTCGGAAAATACGAAACGCAGCGTGAGCCAAAACTACGTGCCTATCGACACCAAAATATAACTGAACACAATTTGACACAGTATGTACTTATAATCAGTGATGCAAAGAAATTATGAATCGTACGGTTAAATTACCGAATGTGAAATTAAATAAAACAGTTGTTTCTTATTGTTACGAAAAATTTTACTTTATTTAGTATTTTGTGTAAAAATAGTTGCAACGAAATGACCGCGAATTTTGAATATTTTTTATTTTGCCACCCGCAAAACTTCAACTTATTTGCCGCGTCCTCCTTGGTTTGGTACACTCGAATTACATAGACTTACTGGTGTTAAATTATTAGAAGCTATGTCAAATAAAATTATTAACAATTTTCGACAAAAAATCGTTGCAATCCTCAATTGCTACGATAAGCTCTCTTTATGGCCAATAAGTTAGCAAATAAGTTAGTTATAAGTTTACTTCCCCTTTTCTGACAAGTAGGTTTAAATCCCTACGAACGATAGGTCCTAATTGCGAAAGCAAAAAAACCTAACAATTAAAATTACAAATTTTCAACAGTGTTGAGAAGTCACCATTTGTGATTGGACACACATACTCATTACTTACTAATATTTATCATAAATACTTAAGTTACTAACAAATCCCCCCCTTAAAAAAAATCACTGTACATTATTCAGAACTGAATAAAAAAGTTGCCATATTGAAAACAAAATTCAGTTGTCAATAAATGGCATTGACTAACACAATTACCCTTTTTTGGCTTCAGCTAAGCCCTAAAGTTTATCTGAAGAATTTATGAGCTAGTGAGCCTGAAACAAATAATTTTTCGCTCAAGTCCTACTATTTATAGCAATCAGTTGTAAAAGTATCTATGCTATCGTAAAATGCAGAAAATTGTTGTTTGAACTGTTATACTATAGATGGGGAATGCACTATTTGCCCTCGTCTATAGCCTCTTCGTAGACACTGCCTGAATTAGGATATCTTAGTGCATCTTGATACAAAAGACAGCCTCAAAACAATTCAATTTCATTCTTGTTTTGGATACGGCGGCAAGTGAAACTGCATAGCTGCACATAGCCTCTGCTGTTGTTCATTGTCGTTATCGGTGCCTATAGAGGTAAACGTCATCTGGAGCAGAGAGACCATTAAATTAATTAACCCCAATTGAGTGTACTCCCAAACCTGTTCCACAAAATACATTGACATAAGACAGGCTGTCGTATTCTACGTTTAACTGTGCGGTCGTGACTTATAAACAACCTCTTCGACTTTTTGTATGTGGTTTCCGGCCTTGCTGAGATCCTCAGGCACTAAAAATCTTCTCCACGTCTACCACGTTCCGCTCGTTAGACTGGTATTGTGGCTAATTTGGAGGTTAAAAGGTTTAAAATATAAATAAATATTAGGATCGTTCTCGCGTAGCTATTTTAAAAAATAGTAACTATTAGTGGATTTATGTCCATTCCATTGTCCATTTTCCAAAAACTCTTTTTTAAGAGGCTTGTATACAAAAAGGGCATGGGCGCAACTGAGGGGCCGTTGCGCTCCAGGAGCTTTAACGCAAAGGAGAGAGAGTATGGCGAACTTGTGGCCGCAGGACACAATTTTACCAGAGCAGTGGCACAAACAATGAGCTTGGTACCGGCTGTATAGTGCTGGGCAGGATGCAAAGTCGTGCAATCAAGTGGCAGGCGTTCAGCGACACGTTGTGTTTGTTGAGAATAAAAGGCCGGTTCTACAACTACACCATCCGCAATGCTTCCTGCCCTCACGAAGGACGTCCCGATACAGAGAAAGAAACGTTCTACGCACAGCTGGGGAAACTCTACGGTAGCTGCTCGCGTAGAGACATAAAGATCGTCATTGGAGACATGAACACTCAGGTCGGTAAGGAAAATATATATACGCCGGTGATTAGCCCGCACAGCTTGCACACCGTGACGAACGACAACGGCCAGGGATGCGTCAACTTCGCAACCTCCCGCAGACTGGCAGTCCGAAGAACCTGCTTTCCTCAAAGAGACATCCACGAAACCACCTGGAGATCACTTGACCAACGTACAACAAACTAAATTGACCATGTTCTCATCGACGGCTCTTTTTTCTCAGACATACAAACGTACGCACCAATCGTGGTGGGGTTATTGGCATGACCACTCCGATCGAGTCTAGTGCGACGAAGTAAAAAGTTGACGATGTACCTGATACGACCGGTATTTCTCTACGGAATCAATACATCAACGCTTCTGGCCTCAACGCTCTTGGAGTTTTCGAACAGAAGGTGCTGCGGACGGACGACGGATAATGGCGACAGTGCATGAACCATGAACTTCACGCGCTACTTGGAGAGAACCCCGTTGCACACCTGGCGAAAGTCAATAGGTTGCGGTGGGTCGGTCGCGTCGTAAGGATGCCGGACGATGATCCTGTGAAATCACTCCTCTTCAGCAATCCTGTTCAGGACTAGGGGGCGCAGCGTGCACGATGGCTCGACCAGATCGAAAGAGACTTGCGGGTGATGAGACGTCTGGGGAACTGGCGAAACACAGACCAAAACCGAGCAGCATGGCAACAACTCCTTGATAGAGCACGAGCCAACACGGTTCTCGTCTTGTTGGTAAGGTAAGTAAGAGAGCTAGGTTTGAGAATCGATCCTGGGCACAGTACTAGTTCTCAGCCTCAATTTGTGTTGATTTTTATAAGAAGTATGAAATGTATTTATTTTGACTACAATTATTCTCTGGGAAATTCTAGGGGGGCTTAAAACTTGCTAGGGGGGGCTGTAGCCCCCCCTAGCCCCCCCGTAGTTGCGCCCATGAATAAGGGCAACATTTGGACATTGAAGTTTCCTGCTTCATCAGAATTACCTACGCGAAAGCGATCCAAATATTTTTTATATTTAATATATTGTTTTTGTTACAAATATTAATACGTTTCAAACGTGCATCAAAATACGAAAATGACACATGTGATATTGTGATGGTCCGGCGGTAGAATATTCAACGTTCTTTATCACAGTTCTGTATAGATGACACAATTTAATAATTTAATTTCGCTTCCTTCAAAGACATTGAAAGATATACAAGGACATGGAAACGTTCTCTTCTCTAGGGTGGGCAAGTCTAAATAGCTTTTATGGCAGTCTCCTATGCCAGAAAACCCGCATGGTGTGTCGTTCGGTTTGATCGCACGAAAGCACGAAATCAAAAATCAGTACACAGTTTTACACACGCAGCTCAATTTATTACCTGCTGTTTTCTGAAACTGACTTGCTCCTCAAATAAAGTTTAGTTCACAGTTGCTTGACAAACTGTTCATTTACAGTCATTAAACAACAATTCCAGTTGATAAAGATGAGTATATATTTTTATTCGCTTCTTTAACTACCAACAGCTATATCTGCTGAGGAACATAAAAAGGGGGACTATTTTACAATGTATAGAAGGCTTTAGCGTTTGTCATTTTCCAACTAAGGATGTTGCATGCGGAAAAGTTTGTCTTCTTATAGAACTTTTCCTAGTGGAAAATGCTATTCGTTTTCGACACGATGCCGGTTCGCCAATAATCATTATGGTTTACGATAGAAATCTACAATTTAAAAATAATTTTTTTAAATGTGAACAAATACTAACAAATTTGATAGGCAATAAAATGATTGCTCGATGTAGATAACCAATAAACATTCCAGAATAGACGCTACTTTCCGGCGGGATGGGCATTTGTGTTGGCTACAACTTTTGAATTATTTAGTGTTTTGTGAGAAAGCGGATTTAATTCACACAGTTGAAAAAATTTAGCAAGTGAGAGTTGTGTTCCGCCAATTACCATAACGGAATAATAATTGATCCTTTTCGAAATGTCATAGGTACGAAATGATCACAATTTTAAAACAGCACCAAAGTAAAAGCTTATGTTGGTGCACATGTTTATACATTCCTGTTACAAATACACTACATGTTAAAAATCAAGAAGAATAATTTTATTGTTAGCGTTATACATAAATGGTTACAACTCGTCACCATCAACCTTTATGGTTAAAAGAAATGTGGTGGTAGATGTGAAATTCTTTAGAGTGCAGGAAAACTACGATTAATGTAAAACTTCGTCAAAACACAGCTGCTCTCAGACAAAAATGCCTTTTTTTCCCTTGTAGAATACTGAAACGCTGCGGCCATTTTTTGATCTATTGTGGTATAAAAAATGAACTTGTATGGAGGAGCAAGGATTCAGCGTAAGAAATCAAAACAATTTGCTCCATTTTTAAGATATACCAGACCATGATTGTAGATAATAGAAATTTTGTACACTCTAAGTAAAACAACTGCGTAAAAATAAGTGCGTTCCGAAATCTTAAGTAAAAAAAATCAGCCTTCAGTTTTTCAAATAATTCTGGAAAAGTCTAAGGTGCATAGTTAATTCTCTTAGCGAATATTAAATGAGGGACGATTAGTGAAATATGGAATTTCTGAAATTTAATCCAAAATCAATGTAAAAAAACACTTAAAAATGCATTGATATATAACAATTTTTTCAACTTTCCAAAACCGAGTCTTTTATTGTTCGCTTTAGTGGGCTCAAGGGTGGAAAATATATGCTTATAGATCAATGATGAATTGTACAAAAATTAGTAACTAACAACTAGAAAACATTATTTTCAATAGTTTCTTTTATTTCTTTAAAATTTAAAAAATATTGAAATTTTTTTTTCAAGAAAGTAAGTAAAAGTTTTCGAATGCTTTTGCGCGAAACACTCCCCCCGCTACTGGATGGAAGGTGGTTCTAGAGCCCAAACTGGTAGAAATTTGAAAACTGTGAATTGTGGTGCCCTTAGCAAGCTCGGAAGTGCATAAAGTCTTCAGAGACATATGTTAAGTTTTCCTGTTAGCAACCGTAGAAGCGAACCCGACGAGCAATTACTCTGCGGCTTTTTGATACACTTCTTTCTATGAAAGGGCACCAAAATTCATTTTGTTCCAGTTTGAGCTTTGAGGCAAATATTTTGTTTTCGTTTTTATCGACCACTGTAATCATTTAAATCGATATCCCAATGGTCGGTCTTAACTGGTTCTCCCGGAGCGATAACACTGCGTTCTACAAACGTTTAGATAATTGTTAACAGACGTATTTTTATTTTGGCTGAAATTTAGCACAGATGTTCTCTTGGGTTGGAGGGGTCATTTTGTGCTATTAGTATTTGTTTTACTTTAATTGTTTTTTATTTTAAAATATAACTAGTACCACAGTCATAACAAACTTATTTTCAGATTCCATCGCGTAATTGGATTGGGTATCACAGAACGGTCACACAGTTTGAGTCATCTTCCGCCAGTCTGGTGGTATTCGGCTTTGTTTGAAAGGCTTCAGACCGTGTGATGACCGCATAGCTTATTGAATTCATTTATTGTTTCGATATTACGAACGTTTAAATTGTACATCGAACTCCGGTAGCTGAGCTTCGGTGTTTGCGATCCATGCAAGAATTCCTGATCAGCACCTCAAGGCGGCGGCGGTATGGCGGAGGCATTCTGACTGGTGGCTACTGTGGCGGCATCGACGGCCGCATTAGAAAGTCCAGAGATGCTTGAATTATTTTAACACGTTCGAAAATTCCATCCGTAACAAAGGCGAAATCTTTATTTCCTACTGCACACTGTATCAGTTTCGTTGCATCCCATTATATGGATCACAGTGTTAGGGTGGAGGACAGACGTCATTGAGTGTTCGCAATAAGCGTTTGGGTGGCTTTGATGGCAATATTTATACAATTGAGTGGACCACTCTACGAAACGCATGAGAATTGATTGGATTCCCAGTTGAGATCGGGTCGGGCGCTTCTCGCGAGAGGTGGAAAGTGTGAAATTGATTCCCCCGCCAAGGTTGGCTGGCGACTATCGGTTAGAGCCATTCAGTCCCGTATAACTTCTGTTTCGAAACACGAAGAAGACCTGAAATTCGCTCAATCTTGATCGTGTTGCATTTCGCGCTTCCATCAGAACAGATTAACTTTGGAATCCTTACATCCCAATTTCATTGAATTCACGTATATTCAATGGGACACCGCCTGACAGGACAAGTGATATAAATTTTTCTTATTTATCTGGGAAAATTCCTGACGAGATGGATGAATGGGCAAAACAGTTCAATCGAAGCGATGCCGGGGTTCGATACTGGCTAGAAGCACATCAGGACACACGGCATTCAATCGCAATCGATTTAAAGTGGCCGGCTGAATACTTCAGGAAAAGTGTGTTGTTTCGTTTTCTGCTCCTCTCAATTATGCAGCTTTGTCACCTCCGGTAAATTATTGCTCCGAGTCGGTGAGTCAATCTGTGGATTTTTTTTTCGTATGCAGCACAAGTGAATGGAGATTTTTTATGGAATCAGAATTCCCCATAGTAATTTGAAAATTTGATTGAGATAGAGTTGGGTGAAAAAATGATACGGTTATTGGCAAAAATAGGAAAACAATTGTAAAAAATATATATCTATATAAAAAGAGATTGGAATTTTCAACGTAGAAAAAAAACTTCCGATGGAAAATATATCTTTTAGTATATACAAGAATTTTACTTAATTCTATTCAAATGAAATTTTCTTATAATAAGCACATTCTTTATTCAATTATACAAGTAAATTAGGGGACATCCACATACCACGTGGACAGCTTTGGGGAGGGGGGGGGGGGGTTGGCTCATGTCCACGGTCCATACAATTTTTGCCTTTCTCCTAGAAAGGTATAGCAATCACTGGAAAAACCGAAGGTATAAAGGTGGTCCCAATGGTCGAATGTCATATACCACTCGACTTCTTTCGACGAACTGAGCATTTTCTGTGTGTATGTATGTATGTGTGTTTTGTGTATGTGTGTATATGTGTATGTGTGTGTGTATGTGCAACTTTTTTTTTCTCACTCACTTTTCGCAGAGATGGCTGGACCGATTTTCATAAAATTAATTGCAAATGAAAGGTCTAGTGGCGCCATAGGTTGCTATTGAATTTCATTGTAATCGGATTTTTAGTTTAGAGGTTATGTATCAAAATGTCAAAATCACGAAACATCAATATCTCAGAAACCAAACAACTGATTTCAATAAAACTGGTTTCAAATGGTTGGGCTGTCCCCAGAAGCCTTAACTTTTGAATATCGTTATGATTGAACATATGGTTTAAAAGTTATGTAAAGAAAAGTTATCCTGAGGTTGTTTAAACTCACTCACTTTGCTCAGAGATGGCTGAGCCGATTTTCACAAAATTAGTGTCAAATGAAAGGTCTAGTTGCCCCATAGGTTGCTATTGAATTTCATTGCAATCGGATTGTAACTGTGTCCGTTGTTCATAAAAATGTGAAATCACATAATGAAAGTAAACATATTGACTTTCTCCTAACGATCACTGGCTAATTAAAAGGTAGAAAAATGATTGAAATGGCCGAATGTCATATACTACTCAACTCAGTTCGACGAATCGAGCATTTTCTGCATATATGCATGTATAGGTGTATATGCTTGTGTGTGGGTGTGTACGTGTGTATGTGCACCTTTCTTTCGTACTCACTTTACTCAGAGATGGTCTGACCGATTTTTTCTATCTTGGTGTCAAACGAAGGGTCTATTTGCCGCTTAGGTTGCTATTGAATTTAATTGTAATCAAACTTTTAGTTTTGGCGCTGCGTCAGAATGTGAAAAACGCCCTTATATCTCAGAAGCTATGAACATAGTTGAATTCAAATAAATGGGCTTTCAAACCCTTAAACAATGAATTTCATATTGTTTAAACATGTGGTTTGAAAGTTATAGAAAGAAATGAAACCCGCAGACTGTTTAAAACTATAGCTACGATCAAAATATGTGGCCTCAACATCATTTAAATTTAATATTGTACTATTTCAATGTTTGCGGCCTTGCTCGGGATTGAAGTTGAAATTAAAAGTCATTTCTATCATTTCACTTTTTGTCTTTCTCCTAGAAAGGTATAGCAATCACTGCAAAAACTAAAGGTATAAAAGTGCTCAAAAGGGCCGAATGTCGTATACCACTCGACTCAGTTCGACGAGCTGAGCATTTTCTGCATGTGTGTGTATGTGTGTGTGTAACGCTCTCCCAATCTCACTCGATTTTCTCAGAGATGGCTGAACCGATTTCAATGAAATTAATTGCAAATGAAAGGTCTAGTTGCCTATTGAATTTTATTGTAATCTGATTTCTAGTTATGTATCAAAATGTGAAAATCACGAAACATCAATATCTTAGAAACTACACAATCGATTTGAACAAAATTGGTTTCAAATGAACGGGCTACCTAAAAAACCCTTAACTTTTGAATTTTATGAAGGTTGAACATGTGGTTCAGAAGTTATGGAAAGAAACGTGTCTGGAGACCATTTAATCTCACTCATGTTTCTCAGAGATGGCTGGACCGATTTTCATAAAATAAATGGTAAAATGGAAGGTCTTGTTGCCTCATAAGACCCTAATGATTTTTTCTGCAAACGGATTATTACTTTGCCTGTTATGTTTAAAAGTGTAAAATCCAGCTATGAAAAGAAACATATTCCGAAGACTACTTGGACTCACTCACTTTTCTCAGAGATGGTTGACCCGATTTCCACAGAATTAGTATCAAATGAAAGTTCTAGCTGCCTCATAACACTCTATTAAATTTTGCTGTAATCGGACTGTAACTTCGTCTGTAAAGTACCAAAATGTGAAAATTACGAAACTTCATTATCCCAGAAACTACACAACCGATTTGATCAATAATATTATCAAATGAGCGGGCTAGTTAAGGGTTAACTGATGAATCATGAGATTCACGACGACCATAAACTGGACGTAGCGCTCTTAGGACGATGACGTAGTAACCGCGAATAGCATCGTGAAGCGATTCTCGTTGCCGCAAACAGAGCTGTACAATTAGCCACGGCAACGAGAATCGCTTCGCACTTCTTAATGCATATTGAATTTAAATATTAATTATTTTGTACCACGTACATATTGTTGATATAATCGAAATATGGTCACCACTTTATTTCGTGTTCGTAAGGGGCCATCCACATACCACGTGGACCAAGTTTTAACGATTTTGAGACTAGTTATGATCAATTAGGTCGTGTAATACTTGAGATAATAGACTTTCGTTGTTTTAACAATTTAATACATAACGGTTGCTTAAGTTTGATTACAATCAAATGAAAAGGGAACGTATAGGGCAGCCAAACTTTGAAACCACGTATTCAATCATGATTCATCAGTTAACCCTTAACTAGCCCGCTCATTTGATAATATTATTGATCAAATCGGTTGTGTAGTTTCTGAGATAATGAAGTTTCGTAATTTTCAAATTTTGGTACTTTACAGACGAAGTTACAGTCCGATTACAGCAAAATTTAATAGAGTGTTATGAGGCAGCTAGAACTTTCATTTGATACTAATTCTGTGGAAATTGGGTCAACCGACTCTGAGAAAAGTGAGTGAGTCCAAGTAGTCTTCGGAATATGTTTCTTTTCATAGCTGGATTTCACATTTTTAAACATAACAGGCATAATAATAGTCCAATTGCAAAACAAATCATTAGGGTCTTATGAGGCAACAAGACCTTCCATTTTACCATTTATTTTATGGAAATCGGTCCAGCCATCTCTGAGAAACATGAGTGAGATTAAATGGTCTCCAGAAAACAGTTCTTTCCATAACTTCTGTACCACATGTTCAATCTTCATAAAATTCAAACGTTAAGGGTTTTTCTAGGTAGCCCGTTCATTTGAAACCAATTTTGTTCAAATCGATTGTGTAGTTTCTGAGATATTGATGTTTCGTGATTTTCACATTTTGATACATAACTTCTAGAAATCAGATTACAATAAAATTCAATAGGCAACTAGACCTTTCATTTGCAATTAATTTCATTGAAATCGGTTCAGCCATCTCTGAGAAAATCGAGTGAGATTGGGAGAGCGTTACACTCACACACACATACACACACATGCAGAAAATGCTCAGCTCGTCGAACTGAGTCGAGCGGCATACGACATTCGGCCCTTTTGAGCACTTTTATACCTTTAGTTTTCGCAGTGATTGCTATACCTTTCTAGGAGAAAGGCAAAAAGTGGAATGATAGAAATGACTTTTAATTTCAAGTTCAATCCCGAGCAAGGCCGCAAACATTGAAATAGTACAATATTAAATTTAAATGATGTTGAGGCCACATATTTTGATCGTAGCTATAGTTTTAAACAGTCTGCGGGTTTCGTTTCTTTCTATAACTTTCAAACCACATGTTTAAACATTATGAAATTCATTGTTTAAGGGTTTGAAAGCCCATTTATTTAAATTCAACTATGTTCATAGCTTCTGAGATATAAGAGCGTTTTTCACATTCTGACGCAGCGCCAAAACTAAAAGTTTGATTACAATGAAATTCAATAGCAACCTAAGCGGCAAATAGACCCTCCATTTGACACCAAGATAGAAAGAATCAGTCAGACCATCTCTGAGAAAAGTGAGTACGAAAGAAAGGTGCACATACACACGTACACACCCACACACAAGCATATACACCTATACATGCATATATGCAGAAAATGCTCGATTCGTCGAACTGAGTTGAGTAGTATATGACATTCGGCCATTTCAATCATTTTTCTACCTTTTAATTAGCCAGTGATCGTTAGGAGAAAGTCAATATGTTTACTTTCATTATGTGATTTCACATTTTTATGAACAACGGACACAGTTACAATCCGATTGCAATGAAATTCAATAGCAACCTATGGGGCAACTAGACCTTTCATTTGACACTAATTTTGTGAAAATCGGCTCAGCCATCTCTGAGCAAAGTGAGTGAGTTTAAACAACCTCAGGATAACTTTTCTTTACATAACTTTTAAACCATATGTTCAATCATAACGATATTCAAAAGTTAAGGCTTCTGGGGACAGCCCAACCATTTGAAACCAGTTTTATTGAAATCAGTTGTTTGGTTTCTGAGATATTGATGTTTCGTGATTTTGACATTTTGATACATAACCTCTAAACTGAAAATCCGATTACAATGAAATTCAATAGCAACCTATGGCGCAACTAGACCTTTCATTTGCAATTAATTATATGAAAATCGGTCCAGCCATCTCTGCGAAAAGTGAGTGAGAAAAAAAAGTTGCACATACACACACACACATACAAACATACACACATACATACATACATACAAAAAATGCTCAGTTCATCGAAAGAAGTCGGGTGGTATATGACATTCGGCCATTGGGACTACTTTTATACCTTCGGTTTTTCCAGTGATTGTTATACCTAGGAGAAAGGCAAAAATTAAAGCAAAAATAAGTACCTCGTTGAGAACTATTCTGCAATCTCACCTTCAACAATTAGAAATCGTCATTCCGCGTCGAACACCCGACAGAAACGGACGTGCAAAGTGATCGTTCTATTACAATCCGGTCCGTGTGTACGAATAGCCAAACAAAAGAGTGTATTATTCAAGGCCATCAGTTGACAGTCGAGTCCGTGTCGCTGTGCTGAGTGATCTCACACCCGGCTCACTGCTGGTGGCTGTATTGGTGCTGCTGTACTGGTGCTGCTGGCTGCTTTGGGTGCAGCTTCGAACGATCGGACAACCACTGCTGGAAGGAAGAAGTAAAGAGGTACGTGTTCTTGTCGGCGCAAGTGCGCTAGTGCGCTACATTTAGCGCGATGGATATAGATCCCTCGCCTCCCGTGCCACCATCCCCGAACCCCCCCTGACCCTGACCCTTCTGTTACCCCCTCCCCTGTTCATTCTCCAGTCCCCCCTCGCCCCAGGCTTTACCCGGACGGGTAAACAGCTCAACAGGGCAGGGCAGCTATACTGTTTATTTTCGTCCAAAGGCAGGAGTTAATTCAAAGCGATTAAACATACTGCAAATTTCTAAAGACCTGACGAAGGGGTACAAGGCCGTGACCGAAATTTCCAATGTCCGACCTAACAAGCTCCGTGTCGTGGTTAGTGATCTGGCACAGGCCAATGCTATCGCTTGCTCTGAGCTCTTCACACGCGAGTATCGCGTTTACATACCCGCACGAGACGTGGAGATCGACGGTGTCATAACCGATTCGAGTCTGTCTGTCGAGTGTATCCTAAAAAGCGCAACCGGTTGCTTCAAAAATACCGAAACACAGGCGAAGATTTTGGATTGTAAGCAATTGCGGTCCATGTCTCTCGTCGGCGGTAAAAAAGTTTACACTCCGTCAGACTCGTTTCGCGTTACGTTTGCCGGATCTGCACTCCCTAGCCACGTCTCGATCGACCGGGTTCGTCTGCCTGTGCGATTGTATGTACCCCGTGTTATGGATTGCACCAATTGCAAGCAGTTAGGCCACACAGCCGCCTACTGCTGCAATAAGGCACGATGTAGCAAGTGTGGGGAGACTCATGCGGAAGATTCTTGCAGTGTTAATGCTGAAAAATGTATTCACTGTGGGGAAAACCAGCATGAGCTCTCCACATGCCCGGTGTACATGCAGCGCAGAGATAAAATCAAGCGGTCACTTAAAGAGCGTTCAAAGCGTTCTTACGCTGAGATGCTGAAGAAGACCGTGACCACTTCTACCATAACATCGAACCCCATTGATCTGTTGCCCTCTGATGAAACCGATTCTGACGATTCATTAGCGGGAACATCTTATGCCAATCCTGGGGAGTCTAGGAAGAGGAAAAATGTTTCTTCTCCTAAACTTCCCCGTAAAGGTCCTAAGATTTCCCAAAGTGTAATGAAAAGTACGAACAAACCAAACAGTGCTGCGGAAAAACCGAAGCAAACTCCTCCTGGGCTTGCAAATTTAAAGTCACAGAAGGAGTTCCCAGCACTGCCAGGAACATCTAAAACCCCAGTTGTTCCTTTTGCACTCCCAGTTGATGAAACAACCTCTGGATTAGTGAAATTTTCTGACATTGTGGACTGGATTTTTGAAAATTTCAATGTACCCGATCCAATTAAAATTTTTCTTACAGCATTCCTCCCAACAGTTAGATCATTTTTGAAGCAGTTGACTGCCCAATGGCCCCTCCTTGCAGCGATTGTATCCTTCGATGCCTAATTCAACTGCGTATATGAAGGATTCTATCTCTGTCTTACAGTGGAATTGTAGAAGTATTTTACCAAAAATTGATTCGTTTAAAGTTTTGATAAATAAAAACAAATGCGATGCATTTTCCTTTTGTGAAACTTGGCTTACTTCAAATGTTGATCTCAACTTCCATGATTTTAATATTATTCGCCTTGATCGAGACACCCCATATGGAGGAGTACTTTTAGGGATTAAAAAGTGCTATTCTTTCTATCGTATTAACCTCCCCTCGATTCCAGGCATCGAAGTTGTCGCATGTCAAATGACAATACAAGGTAAAGAGCTTTGTATCGCCTCAATATATATTCCTCCCAGAGCACAGGTTGGGCAACGGTTGCTCTTTGATTTAATAGAACTTCTTCCCTCGCCACGTTTGATTTTGGGAGACTTCAACTCTCATGGCGTGGCTTGGGGTTCCCCATACAATGATAACCGCTCCTCTTTAATCTATAACCTTTGCGATGACTTCGACATAACTATTTTGAACAACGGTGAAATGACACGTATCCCGAAACCTCCAGCGCGCCCAAGCGCTTTGGATCTATCCTTATGTTCGACATCGCTACGGTTGGATTGCACATGGAAGGTAATCCTCGATCCTCACGGTAGCGACCATTTGCCTATTCTTATTTCAATTAATAACGGGTCAACTCGCATGCGACCAATTGACATTCCATATGACCTCACACGGAATGTCGATTGGAAGTTATACGAGGAAATGATTTCAAAAGCGGTCGAGTCGATTCAACATCATCCACCACTTGAAGAATACAACCTCCTCGCGGGTTTGATTCTCGACGCCGCGTTGCAAGCCCAAACGAAGAAATATTCCGGCGTAACGATCAAAGAACGACCTCCCACTCCGTGGTGGGACCAAGAGTGCTCCGATGTCTACACGCAAAGATCCGACGCGTTTAAGGCCTACCAGAAGGGAGGTATACCCGACGACTATATACGGTATTCGGAGCTTAACACCAAGCTTAAAAGCCTGGCTAAAGCAAAGAAACGCGGATATTGGCGTCGGTTCGTGAACGAGACGTCGAGGGAGACATCGATGAGCACTCTTTGGAACACAGCCCGAAAAATGCGGAATCGCGTAACGGTCAACGAAAGCGAGGAGTCTTCAAGTCGGTGGATATTTGACTTTGCCAGGAAAGTATGTCCGGACTCTGTTCCGGAGCAAAACATTGTTCGCGATGCGTCTCCGGGCCACGACGCGATAGAATCACCTTTTACGATGGCAGAATTTTCAGATGCCCTCCTGTCCTGTAACAATAACGCGCCTGGGTTAGATAGAATCAAATTCAACTTGTTGAAGAATCTACCCGGCAATGCCAAGAGGCGCTTGTTGAACTTGTTCAATAAGTTCCTGGAGCAAAACATTGTACCGCAGGATTGGAGGCAAGTGAAGGTGATCGCCATCCAAAAACCAGGGAAACCAGCTTCTGATCACAACTCTTATAGGCCGATTGCAATGCTATCCTGTATCCGGAAATTGATGGAAAAAATGATACTCCGTCGTTTAGACCATTGGGTCGAATCAAGTGGTCTACTATCAGATACTCAATTTGGCTTCCGCCGTGCCAAAGGGACGAATGATTGTCTTGCGTTGCTTTCAACAGATATTCAGCTGGCGTATGCTCGCAAAGAACAAATGGCGTCTGCGTTCTTGGACATTAAGGGGGCTTTTGATTCCGTTTCTATTGACATTCTTTCGGGTAAACTAACAAGGATTTTCTCCAATTTTGAACAATTTTTTGCACAATTTGTTGTCCGAAAAGCACATGCATTTTACGCACGGCGATTTGGCAACTTTTCGCATTAGCTACATGGGTCTTCCCCAGGGCTCATGTTTAAGCCCCCTTCTTCACAACTTTTATGTAAATGACATCGACGAATGTCTGGCAAATTCATGCACGATAAGACAACTTGCAGACGACAGTGTAATCTCTGTTACAGGAGCCAAAGCTGCCGATTTGCAAGAACCATTGCAAGATACCTTGGACAATTTGTCTGCTTGGGCTTTACAGCTAGGTATCGAATTCTCTCCGGAGAAGACTGAGATAGTAGTTTTTTCTAGGAAGCATGAACCTGCTCAGCTTCAAACACAATTAATGGGTAAAACGATTTCTCAGGTTTTGGTACACAAATATCTTGGTGTCTGGTTCGACTCTAAAAGCACCTGGGGTTGTCACGTGAGGTATTTGATGAAAAAATGTCAACAAGGAGTGAATTTTCTTCGTACAATAACCGGACAATGGTGGGGAGCCCACCCAGGAGACCTTATAAGGCTTTACCAAACAACGATACTGTCTGTTATTGAGTACGGGTGTTTCTGCTTCCGCTCCGCAGCAAACACACATTTGATCAAACTGGAGCGAATACAATATCGTTGTTTGCGTATCGCCTTGGGTTGCATGCAATCGACCCATACGATGAGTTTGGAGATCTTAGCTGGAGTACTACCATTGAAAAACCGCTTCTAGAGCCTGTCTTCTCGTATTCTAATCAAATGTGAGGTCTTGAACCGTCCCGTGATTGAAAATTTTGAAAGGTTAATCGAACTTAATTCTCAAACCCGTTTTATGACATTGTATTTCAATCACATGTCCCAAAATATTAACCCTTCTTCGAATATTCCAAATCGTGTCGACTTATCAAATACTTCTGATTCTACTGTGTTTTTCGATACATCCATGATAGAAGAAACTCGTGGAATCCCGGATCATTTACGCGTGCAGCAGATCCCTAAATTTTTTTCCAATAAATATCGAAACATCAACTGCAACAATATGTTCTACACTGACGGATCACTTCTTGATGGGTCCACTGGCTTCGGTATCTTCAATAACAATTTAACCGTCTCCCATAAGCTCGATAATCCTGCTTCTGTTTACGTCGCAGAATTAGCTGCAATTCAGTACACCCTAGGGATTATCGAAAAAATGCCCACGGACCATTATTTCATCTTTACGGACAGTCTCAGTTCCATTGAGGCTCTCCGCTCGATGAAAGATGTTAAGCACTCTCCGTATTTCCTGGGGAAAATACGGGAACATCTGAGTGCTTTATCCGAAAAATCTACTCAGATTACCTTAGCGTGGATCCCTTCTCACTGCTCGATACCGGGTAATGAGAAAGCGGACTCTTTGGCTAAGGTGGGCGCAACAAATGGTGATATTTATGAAAGACCAATTGCCTTTAATGAATTTTTCGCATTTGTACGTCAGAATACGATCATCAGTTGGCAAAATTTTTGGACCAAGGGGGAACTGGGAAGGTGGTTACATTCCATAATCCCCAAGGTATCGACGAACCCGTGGTTCAAGGGGTTGGATGTAGGTCGGGATTTCATTTGCGTGATGTCCCGGCTTATGTCCAATCACTATAGATTTGACGCGCATCTCCGTCGTGTTGGGCTCGGGGAGAGTGGTATCTGTGCCTGTGGTGAAGGTTATCACGACATAGAGCACGTTGTTTGGTCATGCCCTGTACACCGTGACGCCAGGTCTAGATTAATAGCTTCCCTGCAGGCCGAAGGTAGGCAGCCGGCTGTTCCTGTTCGTGATGTCTTGGCGGGCCGTGACCTATCCTACATGTCCCTTATATACGTTTTCCTGAAATCCATCCACGCCCCAGTTTAGTCCTATCCCCTTCCGCCTACATCCAACCAAACGACAAGAACACGTTAAGACCCCGGATCCGAAACAGCAATCAGACCCGCACGATACTCTCAAGGCCCGATGGAAACTACCCAATATGCCAGTCCGTAATATCTTGGCCCAGCAGCGGAGCAAATTTAATATGCTGCTTACCTATGGCAATGAAAACCATCAAATAGCAAACCTGTGCTTTTAATGCAAAATATTCTAGCTTTAAGTTAGATTTAGTTTCAGCTCGTAGTCGGCAGCGAGGATAAAAAATTTGCTTTTAGTTAATAAGATACTTTAGAAAGTAAGCTACCAGATATAATTGGCGCCGTTAAACATTGAATTGTATTTGTGCCGTGTCAAATAAACTATAGATGAAGAAAAAAAAAAATTAGAAATCGTGATTTGTCAAAGGTACTCGTGCTTTTATAACTCTCTCTCTGACACTGTAGTTTTTATTATTAAAAGTTAGATTTTGAACAAATCAGCTCTTTTTACCTAAATAATTTTTAATTTTTATTTTAACTTGTTTTCACCAGTTTCATTGTTCAGGTAATTTTTTGTAGTTTTTATAAAAAAAAACAATTTGTTTTCAAAAATGAGCTTTTTTAGATAATTAATTTTTAGATTATTACTAGCTGATTTCCGGCCCGCGTTTAAGTTTACGACGACAACGCATATCTCTCAAATATACATAACATCAAACTAATATTAATAGTACCATATATATAAAAGACTGTATGTATTTTGCCCAAAAATCAGTTTCCCTGAATTATGTTCTCAATGCCTGACAAAATTCTTACGAATATTTTCGAGAAAATAGCAATAGATAAAAATGTTAGAAACTTTAAGGAACGTTCTGATACTAATCTTTTGTAGTTTTAATTTAAAAAAAATAGATTTTTTCAAAAAGTTTTAGATTATTTTTTTAACTTCTTTTCAAAGATAGATTTATTTTAGAGTGTATATTTTTTCGGAAAGACAAAATTTTTATCTACAACTTTGCCAAAGACGTCATTCCGATCGAACAATCCGTTTCGGCCTCAAAAATATTTGTAATCATCAATATCTTTCTAAAATAGCATTTCAATTTCAATTTCAATAGCAATATTTATTTCAATTTTAATAGCAATATTTATACTTGCTAGTTTTAATATTTGGAACAACTTAAGAAAATGATTGTCCCTGATACCTGAAAATTCGTTGGATATATTGCGTTAAATCGACTTGATAATGTTTGATATTTAAAATTGAAAGTTTTTTCTTGAAATGAAATGAATTTAAGTAAATTTGTAACATTGAATTAAAAAAACAGATACGCAGTGCCACTCGTCAGAACGTGGTAGAAATATGGTAGACAGAAGAAGATGCGGCGAACCCAAATCTTTGCAAAGCTGGAACAGCTGCATCATTCTCAGGAAAGGCGAAAGTTTTGTCAGAAGCTCAACGCATACCGCAGAGGCTTTGTGCCGTGAGCCGAAACGTGCCGGGATAAAGATGGTAGTATTCTGACAGACGATCGTGAGGTGACCGAAAGGTGGAAGCAGCACTTCGACGAACACCTGAATGGCAGCTGGCAAGGATGGCCTCGGAGCGGAGCTTATGAATATGGGCCCGGAAAAGCTGGCCATTTGTTTGCACCGGCTGATTGCAAGAATTTGGGATACAGAACAGCTACCGGAGGAGTGGAAGGATGGGGTTATCTGTCCCATCTATAAGAAAGACGACAAATTGGTCTGTGGGAATTATCGTGCGATCACCGTCCTGAATGCCGCCTACAAATCATCATTTTCCGCCGACTCTCACCGCTAGCTAACAGATTTGTGCGAAGTTATCAGGCCGGCTTCGTGAAAGGACGGTCTACGACGGACCAAATCTTAATCATACGGCAAATCCTCCAGAAATGCCGTGAATACAGAACCCCACGCACCACCTATTTATCGTCTTCAAAGCCGTGTATGACACTATCGACCTAAAAGAGCTATGGAAGGTCATGGACGAAAACGGCTTTTCGGGGAAGCTGATTAGACTGATAGAGGCTACGGTGGATGGATCGCAGTGCTGTGTGCGGATTTCGGGTGGATTGTCGGGTCCATTTGAATCCCGCAGGGGGCTTCGATAGCGTGATGGTTTCTCCTGCCTGCTATTCAAAATTGCGCTAAAGGGTGTAATGAATCGAGCGGACATCAACACGCGAGATACGATTTCCAACGATCCATTCAATTCGTTGCTTTGCTGATGACATGGATATTGTCGGCAGAACAACTGCGGCGGTGGCAGAACAGTACAACAGATTTAAACGCGCAGCAGTGAGGATTGGGGTGTAGATAAATAAGTCTAAAACGAAGTATATGCTAACCGGTGGAACAGAAGACGAACGACATCGTTTAGGCAGTAGCATTACGATCGACGGCGATGAGTTCGAGGTAGTCGACGAGTTTGTCTATCTTGGCTCACTGGTAACCGAGCACAATGATAATAGCCGTGAGACCCAGAGGCGTATTATCAGCGGTGGTTGTGCCTACTATGGGGTCCACATGCAATTGCGGTCGAACAGACTGAGCCTCCGTACGAAGTGTAACCTGTACAAAACGCTCATTAGACCGGTTGTTCTCTACGGCCATGAAATGTGGACAATGCTCGAGGAGGACCTGCGAGTGCTCGGAGTTTTCGAACGACGGGTACTAAACAAATTTTTGGCGGCGTGCAGGAGAACGGAATATATTGGCGAAGGATGAACCATGAGCTCGCGCAACTCAACGGCGAACCCAGTATTCGAAAGGTTGCCAAAGCTGGACGGATACGCTGGACAAGGCACGTTGCGAGAATGCCGGACAACTACCTTGCGAAGATAGTGTTTGCCTCGAATCCGGCAGGATGAAAACAAGACCAGGTGGAGCGAGATCTGGCGGAGAGTACCCAATAACCGAGTGGAATGGAGAAACACTGTTTATCAGGCTATGTCATGACTGTATGCCAAATAAATGAATAAAAAAAAGGTATTTGTTGCTGGAGAATCACAAATAACTCACAAAAAAGCATATTTTAATAAAGTACCTCATACCTCGATATAAGGCAACCTCGATATAACGTAGCTCGATATAACGTAACTTTTACCTCGATGTAACGTAACTTTTACCTCGATGTAACGTAACTTTTTAAAATACCTTAAAATTTAAGTACAACAACTATTTTTGGGGTGTATAATGTTCCGAATGAATGTTTGTAGTAAGTTTTGAAACCAATATGTACCATAAACTGGGGTAAAATTGACTTTTTTGTAATGTTTTGTGACGTTTATTGTGCAGTCAGGAGTACCACAAGGCAGTCATCTAGGCCCATTGCTGTTTGTGCTTTCGATGAATAAACTGCCTGATGTGATCTGCCATGCAATCGTTTTGATTTACGCAGATGATGTGAAATTGTTTCTACCTATCAAACATAATGACGACTGCCAAAGATTGCAGAGTGAATTAAAAGGTATAGCTGAGACCAAGTGTCGTTTGGCGGCCTTACTACGTAACTCACATATAGCGAATTGAAGCAATACAGAAAAAATTCTTAAAGTGTGCTCTTAGGAATCTCGGGTGGAATGTAAAAGAACTACCTCCCTATCAAGATCTGTGCTCCCTGGCGATCCTTGACACGATTACTTCACGACACAAGATAAACGACATCGTCTTTTTCACGAACATTTTATCCGGACGTACTCACAGCCAATTTCTTGCTGAAAGATTGACCTTTAACAACAGCCAAGCCACGCTTCGACAACGTAGAACATTCGACCCCCCTTTTCGATCCGAATAAATGCATAGACTGGTTGTGTTTGTCTACGAAAATTGTCTTTTTCGTGCTTCCTTATATCGAGGTATGACTGTACCATTAAAATCATATTATTTCATTGGAATTTGTTAAAAATGTTGAAATCGAAAAAAATCGTTGAAACTTAATTTTTAAGTAAATAATAAAAAAAGTTTGCGTACAATGTCAAGTTTTAATGAAGAAATAATTTGAGGGGAAAATTTATTCTTTTTTTTTGATTTAATGTATAATTTAGTGTTTATTTTATAGTTTAAAAAAATTAAATCCAAAATTCTTGAAAACGTATGCATTCACGAAGGTAATTATTATCAGCTTTTCGATTTGAAATGACCATTTAAATTGTTGAAAATCATTGGATTACAAATACATAATGTGAAAAATGTCGAAATTATTTTTTTTAATTGACCCTCTGAAAACAATTTATATTTCGGTCCTGAACTTTCAATCAGAAGTTGCATTATAACTTCAAGTTTCTGGAAAAAAATTGAAAAAAAAATCTACACTGCTCTTTTGTGAACAAAATTTTGAGTTTAATAATATATTTTTCAGTCATAAGAAATTTTTTTCATTGTGTATATTTTTTTGTAAAGCATTATATGTTCCCTACAATTCATTTTTAGACAGTTTTAATGCACAACTAATGGTATCTGCGCTAAAATGCTTTGAACAAGAATTATGCCAAAAGATATATATTATTCAAATCAAAAATGGTCGATTGAATTTTTGAAAATTTTCAGATTATTTGACATGGAAACGCTCAGCTGTTTTTTTTTTCAATAAAATCCGCATAAATTTTCTACGATCAATACAAGCTGAGGTAATTCATGTTGCAACTGAGGCGTTGAAAAGGATACATCTTTCTCGTTGCGCTGACAAAATGAGATTTATTGCTTTATTTTTTAGTTTTAGTCACACGGTTGGCTAGTGCTGTGCCTACACGTTCCCAT
The DNA here is from genome assembly GCF_029784165.1 of Wyeomyia smithii. Classification (NCBI taxonomy): domain Eukaryota; kingdom Metazoa; phylum Arthropoda; class Insecta; order Diptera; family Culicidae; genus Wyeomyia; species Wyeomyia smithii. The sequence goes on along the minus strand of NC_073695.1, from coordinate 169,446,078 downwards.
CTGATAATGCGTTCGAAAAGGCGAAACTCTGGTATGAACTTTAAATGATGCAACACAATATAAAGTTATAAAAATAAGTATCCACGATGTCAGATCGTGTCAAGTGTGTGACAAGATTATCGCTTCACGCCATCGTGATCAGTCGATCGAAGATGGTCAACAAAAGATAAATGGATTGCATCGGAAAAGCCAAGTCAAGAGGCTATAATTGAATATATTTCCATTCAATCACAATTTCATTGTTTCGACAATTTTAGCTTGGAATGGAGCGCAAAGCGGAAGTTCTCACAATATATTTCATGACGCTTTTTATACTAATGATTCGTATTCTCCGAGCAAGCCTTTAGATTACGGTTGAAGTGCTTAAATTATTAGGTAGCAGTTATTAAATTTGTATGCAGAAAAAGTTTGATGCCACTTTCCCCGTGCGCCTTTTTATTAAGTAATCTAACTAACCAGCCAACAAAGTTATTCCTTCATTTGGGCAGTGATTAGAATCAACCTTTTACACCCGTTGCGGCATGCTTTGCTTTTCCGTCCCGTGACCGACGGTGTTGAAGAAGCGGCAGCACATATGCTCCAACCTGGGAAGCTCTAAAGGTATCACATCCATCAGTTCTGCTGTCAAGTCATATGGGAGACACTTATATAGCTATTCGCTATCGTGACTTTCAGCTATAAATTTAGTTATTACCGATAGACGGCCACATTGAAACAATTTCCAGCCAGGTGAGTTAGCTGACTTTTACAAGCACTTGTAACGTATGCGTTTTTGTCACGTACGCGTCGCATTGTGGCATCGGAGTCCAGGTTAAACATACCCTTGAGCGAACGCAGTTCGGGAAGCTAACGGAACTTGGCATCACCCACTGCAGAGCACTTATTGCTTGATATAAAGGTTTATTTGTGCAGGCATGCAATATGATCTGATGTTTATTTCAAAATATTTCACTGTAAAACTTATTAAGCGTTCAATCGGTGAAATCTGAAAAATAGGTTTTGTAATTACATATCGACAGTTAGACACTTGACGATTGAGTGTAACATTCATCGAATCTCACTAGGTTGTTGTTGCAAAGAGTTGTGCTCTAACAATTGAGTTAACCTCTAGATGTAGGCAGAAATTCAACCAGGCGTAAACGCTCATTTGGTGTGACTTGACTGAGCGGTCCGCACCCACAGTTGGATTCACAGTCGGGTGATCAAACCATAGAACAGACAGCGGCAACAGCGGGTGGCCTGACAATAAAGGAAGAAATAATGGTCTAACCGTACGACCCAAATGTGTACGCATGATATCGAACAGCCTAGCGGCGGACAATGCATAAAAAGTTTGCATGATGCAAAAACGCACAATTAAGTGTGCACGAAAAAATCACTCAACCGAGGAATATTCGTTATAAATTTTAATATCTACGGGGAGCACAATAATAATAAATATAATTATGTTGTCACCCTTTATGAGCTGTGAAAGCGTCTCGATTTGTTGTGTCCTGCCGCGCCTTTCGGTTGACTATACGTGATATCGTATTGCTGATGGTGGCGAGAAAAAAACACCAATTTCGTTTCCATCCAGTCGCAAGCGCGGGGACTTTGGCGAGGATGTTCATTTGGAAATAATTGTATTTGTCGATTGACGCCCCGCTTGGCATGGTATGTCGCGTGTGTTGCGAACGAGCCGCATCGAACCGCGGTGAAGAATTTGTCGAAAGGGTGTTGAATATCCGCGCGCGATATTTTAATGGGATTATCACTTAATCCTCTTGTTCAAAGGACGTTTCGACCAGTTATGTCATTCGTAGAGCAAATGCGCCTGTTATACATACCAAGAATTCTACCGATCTGATAAGAAAACGTCGCAAACAAAACTAAAACTGTAATTATGTCAAAAACTAAACGTATTAGACATATTAAACTTCACTTGTGGATTAGGATGTAAAATTAGAATTTCTTGTGCGAGAAAGCACAACCAATAATTACAAAAGTTTTGTTGTGGTTTACAAAACAAAATAAAAGGGCAAGTAAACTTTCTCATATCATACCAATCTTCTTACTATTCTTCTTCTTCTTATTCGTTGCAAAGAAATAACAATCCAGATTTAACAACAGTTTATATATTTATAGATTTGACTCAAATTCCCATTTTACGTTACCTACAAGTTCACTTGGTACAAATAGAATTTCAAACGAATGAACAATACATTTTTCAGTTGTTCATTTGGTAAAAGGCCGAATAATATCGATGCGTCGGGTCCTCAGTCAGAGGGGGTTACTAACTAACGTACGGGGTAGTTAAACGCAACAAGTTGTAGCAAATGATGCTAGAGCACAATTCTCTAGCATGACTGATAAATTCGATCAGTTGTCACTGTGTAGCTTCCTTTTCTATTTAAAATTTCCGTTTTTTTGTGTGAAAATTATTCGATTGTGTAGATTTTATGTCCATAGAAGGTTAAGGAGTTACAAATAATTGAAATGGGGAAAAATTTATGACCTTATATTAATTTTTGTTGCTATTTTTTGTTGTGTTTGTGAATACCTTTTCAAACACAAATTCAGTATTCAAAGCAAGGATTACTGTTTAGCAATCCACGGAATCTTTTCAGATAATCAGGCTGCAATATTGGCATTAAAGCCTGCCAAATGTGTTTCCAGACTAGTCGGGAAATGCAGTGCAACATTCAGGGAGCTTTCTCACTTCAACAAGATAATGCTAATTTAGGTATTTAGGTCATGGAACATAAATATGCTGACATCCTAACAAGACAAAGATTTGCTCAGCACCAGAACCTAACCTAACTTTGCGGTCACCCAAAGGCTACTCAATTCAACTCGTAGTGAACTATGTATCATTCATTGGACTCCTCACTGGATACTGTCATGCTGTTTATAATTTGTCGCTTTTGCTTCGCTGAACTTGAGAGATCAGAGCAATTGCTTTGGTTTGAGGAGCTCTTGATTTATTTCGGAAGCTACCTTTGAACTCCATACCAGGTATGAAGTACCAATCCCAAAATGGACGCTGGGTATGTCGTTCTGCGTGCCCTTAACAAGACGTGAAACAAATTAGACTTGCAGGACGATATGAGACCGAGAAACGTAACCTGGTATTGAATACCATGTTTTTGAAAATCCTCTCAACCGCGAAGCTCTCTGTGCTTTACAAATGGGGCCGCGGAGCACTTTGTGTTCAGCAGTAGGGGCCGTTAAACCAAAAATATTGGGAACCACTGTTTCAGACTCCTCAACAAACACGCTCTGAGAGATCTAAACTTCTCGGTTCTGCGGTCAACTAGAAGTAAGACGGTCTTTTACCGAAATATGGACTAAGGTGGCCACTAGGCAACCCTCCAGAAGATCAAAACCAGGCTTTTGAAAATGGCTGTCTTTCCGTGACAGCAAATTTTAAACTAATCCGGCTCTCATTGTATTGCCCAGCTCACCCTGCTCCCCATACGTTCGGTACACAGTTCGACAGCTACTGACGACAGCACACACATGCAATGCCTAATTGCCAATGCCAGGGTTGTTATTTCTCACCTTCTTATATCTGCTGGTTTTTCCACGCTGTTACAAATCGAGCGAGAAGCAAAACCTTTCTCCTCCTTCATGCTTGAGAACGAGACATATAGCTTTGAAGGAGAAAACTCCAATGTATGTATCGGCAGCTATGAGAACCTCGCTTGAGGTGCTTCATGCTGTTCATGAGTGAGACTAACAACACTGGTTGCTAATGGCAGCCTTTACAGCGCAAAATCCTTCGCCACAAATTCAAACGGGCTGTCAGGTGGTTATAATTCACGAGAGTAAGGCCGATGCTATGATGCAGGCGAGGCAATGCGAAACACGTTTGTTTCGTGTGAATAATATCAACAATGGGAAAATACAGAAACGGTTTGCTTCGTGTTAATCATGGCATCGGCCTAAGAGAAAGGAGAAATGAAGGAGTGTGAGTCTGATATCATCGATGATAGCCGTAGCCGATCAGTAGGCTGTCAACAGCGCAGGCCAAATCAACAGGACATCCTCAAAATGAACAAATTAGACTCTCATGTCTGAACAAAATGAGCAAATTGAGCTGTCGTGTGAACACAAGACGGCTTCTTTACCTTGTAAGCTTTTGTTCTACGTGAGCTCTCATGAATAGCTCCCCCGTGGTATGGTAGTCCGAAGTACCTTCTTCCTCCGCAAATATATCGACAAATCCACCTGGAGATCACCCAACCAACAGACAGAGAATCAAATTTACTACGCTCTAATCGACGGCAGGTTCTTCTCCGACATTATCAACGTTCGCACTTACCGCAGTGCGGCTATAGATTCGAACCATTAAGTAGTAGCTGTGTGCATGCGTTCAAAACTAACGAATGCTGTAACTATGTATTGAGCAACTGAAACTGCAACTGCGGAACGCCGGGGTTGCACAGGTTACCCACGGAAGAACAGCATGGCGCAGCTACTCTTGAAGATGGCTGGAGGAGCATCCAATCCGCCATAGGTAGCACTGCTGTAGCGCTACTAGGTACTAGGGCTCCGAATCATAGAAATGACTGATTTGATGGCGAAGTCAAACAGTTAGCCAATGAGAAGAACGCAGCACGTTCGAGAATGCTGCAACACCGTACGAAAGCGAACGTGGGACGATACCGTCAGGCATGGAACAGCCAAAACTCAGTCCATCGGAGGAAGAAGCGCCAGCAAGAGAACCGAGATCGCGTTCTACGAGAAGCTGAACAGCTCCTGAAAAAGCTTCGTGCCGCAATTCGATATGTGAACAACTTCCTTGTCGACGAGTGTGAGGTGATCGAAAGGTGGAAGCAGCGCTTCGATGAGCATCTGAACGGCGATGCAGTAGAGCGCGAGGACGGTATGGCAACTGATCTTGGAGCACGAACAGAAAAACAGAATACCAGCCCCCGATTTCCTGGAGGTGAAGGAGGAAATTGGCCGGCTGAAAAACAATAAAGCTGCTGGAGTTGACCAACCTCCCAGCGAGCTTTTGAAATACGATAGGGAAACACTGGTTAGAGCCGTGCACTGAGTCTTTGTCAAAATTTGGGAGGAAAAACGAGTACCGGAGGAGTGGATGGAAGGTATTGTGTGACCCATCTACAAAAAGGGAGACAAGCTGGAGTGCGGCAGCTACCGGGCAATCACTCTGCTGATCGCTGTCTACAAGGTACTTTCCCAAATACTATGCCGTCCGATCAAGTAGAATCTGGCAATATTCAATATTCAATACCCACCCACCTCCACGTAGCGCAATTTTACATGTTTGCCACATGCAGTGTAACGCTTCGCTGAATACCCCCCCCCACTCCTGAGCGTATTATGTACTATATGAATGATCCCCATGACCTATATGACATTATGATTGAAATATGGTTCAAGGTCGCCAATTTTCAAAACTATTCGTAGAGTTTATCGGTTTTTCTAAATCCACTCTTTGATGGTGCTATGTAACAGTGTTACATAATGTACGCTGTAAAAATAAAAAAAACACCGAGATGGAAAAAAAACATCTTTAATGAAAACTTATGTGCAAGTCACGATGTTGAAAATAAAACACTTCATCATTATTATTAATCTTTTGGCTTGCCTTTTGACGACACTCTCTCTATCACTGGACTTGTTTGTTGCTAAATTGAGTATATATGTTGTCGTAAAACCCATAATATGTATTAACAAAACGGCATGAACTTTTTCCCCCTTTTTTCCCCTTTTTTCTATAAAATTTGTATCGGCCTAAATAAAAAAACTGAAAAGCTGTAAATTGAACCAAATCACTTCTGATAAACAAGAATATTTTTGATTGAATGAAACTAAAAGAAAACAAAACAGACTTATTTTATGTTCAATCGAATGTCTCTGTTTAGCACACAAAAGGGTATACTTTATTTTTTCACATTAGATTCTTACTTACTTTCCCTTTCGCTTGCACTCCTTTGAATCAGATAACAACCCAAGTTAGGTGGATGTTGTGATGAATGACGGTGTGGCTAGTGTAATGACGTCAGCTAGGCGTTTTCAAAGGGTATTTTGTTTTATTGCATTTTTAGATAGGAAACTATAGTGAATCATGAGGAATTTTCTGAGGAACTTGCGATTACAGGGATCCTGGAATTCATGGAAAAGATGTTTTCCAAAAAATCCTGCCCTGTATTGCAAACCCAAAGATTGATTCATCTGCCCCTGAACATCTAGCTGCAATTAGATTACTGTATGAAATCTTCTAATTTCGAACTCTTAAGCTTCTTGTAATGAAATATACACCGAAAATGAATTTTCTCTTTTACTTTAAATGGCTTAGCATCTTGGTTATTTTATTGTTGCTGTTGAATGCATCAAGTGCTGTTTATATAGATTTAAACATTGTTTATTTATTTGATTATTTATTTAATTATAGTGACTTTAATTTTGAGTTATTCGTCACTCAATATAAACATGTTTTGTACCTCAAAAGATTCAGAATTCGGCTCAGATTCAAATTCCTACAACTTCGAACAATTCCGCTAAGAGATATGGTCAGAACCTTGTTTACTATAAGTCAAGCTTTTATATTTTTCATTTATTTCTGCACAGTAAAAATAACATACGCTAAATTACGCTTAGGGGTAATATAAAATAATGCCCTAACTTTTAGAAATTAACATGCGATCAAGAAATTGTTTGAACTAATTTGTTTTTTTTTTTCGCGAAAATAAGCCAGCCATGATTCATTGTTGGATTCGCAGACAAAGTGTATCCTTCTGTAATTTAGAGTAGAGACTATAACACAGTCGAGATATCGAGAGATACGCAAAGAGAAAAGCAGTAAATATGGCAACCCTATGCTAAAATTCTATTTTAAATAATTCTGGCAACCACATTTATTTTCGCATGACTTTTCATAAGCACTAGAAAGTGTAATGAAATTTCGAAACTTTGTAAGGATATATTACTGAGTTTCCATGCTTGTTCATACAGTTATTTAATTTTCAATGCATCACTCATAATATTAGCATGACGAACACATTTTTCGTTGAAACCATAATTGCACCTGATTCACAGAATTTATACCGATTACAACACACATTGTGTACGAAAAGTAACACGCATGAGTTTGTTTATTTTGCACACTTGGAGCCTCATTTGACGGTTCACTTGGAGTTTTCGACCTCACTCTTTGCGTATCTGTTTATAACACCGTCTGTAATTTAGAGTAGTCCCTTTGTGACTAGACAGTCGTTTTCGCCATATGAGGTGGAAGTTACATTCTATGTAAAACATCTTAATAATTGTGTTACGAGAAGGTTGATAGAGTATGTTCCTAGTTTCCGCTTTGCCCTACAGCAGGATCAAAAATCAGTCCATAAATTTCGCAGCACGAGTCCACATAGTTATACTACAGAGGATGAGAAATTTGCTGCGAATTGGCAAAAGATCTACTGAAGAATATATGTTCTATAACTGCTTCGATTACCGCGTTATTGCGTTTATTTCGTTGGAAGCATCTACCATTAACTGTACTCTAATCGTTTCGGTACGATACAAGTGTCGACGGAAACGGAAACTATAAAACAATTGTCGCATTGTCACGTAGCCACAGAATGTATATAGGAAGACAAATTATGAATTAAAGGGCATTCAAAAATTTGTCGCTTTCTGGAACCGGTTCGTTTTCTGCGCGGTGGAGGTAATCGTTGCCGCAATAGGAAACGAAAGAAACATTTCTGTATCTCTTTTGACGCCATATGACCTTCGATCGGAAGCGGTCCGAACATAATTTTTAGTTAGCGGGATATTGTGTATAACACAACCAACTGTGTGGCCAGTGGCGTGAATATGAGTGGTTGGGGAGAGTGAGCTCATCACTTTTCCGAGATATCTTTGTCTCTGAAGATTAAGCGCTGTATCACGCTTCATCGCGAAAGTTATCTACGCTATATCGATAACTTCGTGTTGATCGATTATTTATTTGGCATTGTTACTTCGTTATGAGTATATATTCGAAAAAATAAATAATATGATCTTTCTATACAACGCTACTGACTCTTCACTTGAAACTTTCTACGGACTAGTGTAGGTTTAGCATACCATTTTTCAGAATTGCCACCTGGAATTATTGAAAACTAATTTTTATTAATTTGAATTTATTACACACATAATTGGTAACTTTTTTTCTCCGGGGGCTTATTGTGTTCAAGGGCCTATAATAGTAGGTGTCTATAGATATTGTCAGTTGCACTTCATTCTATGAACTTCCATGGTGCTTTACAAAGTGCATTCATTCATGCATGAACAAGCCGTCGGTAGAACAAAATTGGGTATATTTCTTTCACTCCTCGAAACCATATGTTGACAACGATTGCTCTGTGATGGTGGTGAGTGCAGACCTTTGTCATGAGCAGAACGATTCCCTTCAAGAAGCAAAATCGATGAGAACTTGAACGAACGAAGAAGATATACCATCGTGCATGCTGACCTCCGAGTGTCGAATTTTCCGGTGGCAACGACTGGTGAATTGACTGGCTATTTGTTGAACCCAGTATGGTGGCAAAGAATGTGGCAGTCACGCGTCATAAAGTGTTAGATAAATTATATTTTCTGGTAGCTGCTTGCGTTTGATGCGTGATAGGTTTCTCCCTCACGTTGAAGCTAAATTTATTGCATTAGTTGTAGGAAAACTTTTAATGAAATTAGATGTGGGTATGTGTCAAGCGTCGAGTTACACTCATAAAATACACCCTGATTAGGTAGAAACATGGATTACAATTCAATATTTCGGTAAATATCTAGTCATTGTTATAATACTGTTTCAAATGGTGACAGTGATACGTTTTATGGTTGAAGTATCATGATTCGTTCACACGCAAAAGTTCGAGTCTCTACCAATTACTGCGTTCTTCCAATTTCAACAAGTTACAATTTGATATTGCATAAAAATGTGCAAAATGCCACGATTATACAATGAATCCAACGATAAAGTTCTGTTATGTACACGATTGCACGAGTAGGTAGTGAAAAGATTTTCTGAATTCACAAAACTTAAATCTCCAATGAATAACTTGCCGGTCGTATCAGGTAAACTGAACTTTGTAATTAGGTAAAAAACGTTTACAGCTGACTCTTCTCTTCTTAGCAAATAGCGAGATGAGCAAGTTATTATTAATATAGAATTATTAGGATTTCGAAGCATAGTATTGACAACAACTGTTTTATTTTGTATTGCGCTGAAAATTGTTATCAAAAACAGGGTGTCATCGGAGAGTTCTGCTTATCAATCAACTGACGCATATTAACTGAAAAGTCCACTGCACATCTAGAAGACAAACACGCCATCAGCGTGAAAAAAGTAAGTAGTATTTGTGTAGAGCGCACGGAGGCACCTTTCACTAGTGATGCTATTGTGTCAACCAACATAAAATAACGAATTGTAACAAAACGCTTTCCGGATCTGCAGTTGTTGGGCTAGAGTGATCGGGAGGGACGCACAGCAACAGCGAACATTGGTACCAATAATAAAAGTTTGAAAATAGAAATGGAAACGGGAAAAAGCAATCAGCCGAGCGTGCCACAGCCAGACGAAATACGAAGTTTATGTCAAAGTTTATGACAGAACCAATTAAAAATATCCTGAACAATATAATTTTTTGTCATGTAAATATGATATGGCTGTTTGTTTGGTGCTTTTTGTCAGCGCTGCTAGTTTTCACGCTGGCTGAGTTCGATTACGTCCGGATGTCATCGCCACAGGGCTCGATTTGCGATGTGCCTATGCGTGTGTGAATGATAATTGATTTTGTTGAACTCTTACAGGTGTGTTTCAGGTTGAATCGCGAATTGATAATTCGATTGATGCAGTTCACGGATAGATGACTATTCTTTTTCGACATCGGTTATAGCCACGAAACAGCGCAAATTACATCAAACTTTAAGGCTTAGAAGGGAGACAACATACTGGTTTATCTATTAGGACGATCGTAAGTTTTAAGCCCAGAGGAAGTAAAAGAGACTAAAAAACCGGTAATAAACCTAAAATTTACGACGAGTCAAAAATCGATTTCCGATTAGAGCGGGTTTATATTAGGTGACATTTAATACCATCGCAAGTCGCTACGCGAACGTAAACTAGAAATTTCCGTGCCGAACCTCTTATGTATGATAGTAAACGTGTACGTTCTGGAAGCCGAACAATTAAAATTCCTTTTTCTGAAATGCACAAGCCGCGCTAAAACGATAAACCTTTCTTTTACGAGGATTAGGCCGTAAATCGGACCGTCAAACGAAAGCGCAAGCTGCGTGGTTTGTGTCATGTTATTCCAAAGCGTATAAATCTATGCAATAAATCTTGAAATTCGTTCATCCAGCGTTAAAATCCACTTCTGGCGGGGAGCTTATCGGTGGGCATCAATCGGGCTTTCGGCTCAACCACATCCATGTGCGATGAGTTGTTTACATACACATAGCTGCTTCTTCTATTGTTATTGACCGTTTATTCGAGCGAATTAAATTTATTAACAGCCCATTTGAATATTTTATATCCACCGGTGCGGAGTTCTAAAGTGATGCTATTTGTAGTGGATCGCAAACATGAAACTAAAAGCGGGATGGTCGATATTTAATCTCTCCGTCGGAGGCGTTTTGTTTTATTTACTGCCAATTGATTGATTGATAATTGATTACGTATTGCATTTAAACTATATCGAATAAAAGTTGGTGAAATGTCAAGAATCGAACGGTTTGAAATCGAAGGAAAGCTTCTGAAGGGTTCAAAACTTCAAAAAAAAAAAAACCTTCTCATCAATGCATCAATTATGCAGTGCAACTTGCAAACCACCATGTAAACAATAATTTGATAATATATTGTGTGTTGTGTTGATGTAGTTTTTCGAAAAATATCAATTCGAACATCTTTAAAGTATCAAGTTTCACTTGATAAAAACAAGGTACGTTTGTCGCAAGGAAAACTAAGTTGAATTATGCCTATATCTCTAGAGCAAATTAACTTACTCATCTACTGCTCTTATTTCATTTAGAAACTCAATAAAATTTATCCCGCGAAAACATATCACTTTTTGAAATTTACTGGTCAATTTGCTCAATTCGTTCGCCCTTGAGCTGAACCGCTCGCCGAATACGTCTCAGAAACGCATGGCATGAGACCCGCAGGTGCTCTTATGGTATTTTATTTCAGGCTGCCGCCAGCTTCCACACCTTTTACAGACCGCGCCCTCTAACATACCCCAGCAAACTAGAAATTGTATAAGAATGTTAATGGTAAGTCGTTCAAATGCACATCTCATGTTGAAATTACCTGAGATGTAACATTTAATTTGTTTATATCGTTCAAGATTTGAATAAAACGCTGTCTAAAGTATATATGAAGCAATTTAACGTGTCATCTAAAATCGTGAAATGTGTCATTTCTCTAAGTCGTATAGAATGCAATTTAAAGTTACAAATGAGGCCATTCAAACTAACCTGTGAAGGTATACAAAATCGTAAGCAATTTTTTTTACATTGTACGTATATGCACTTCAGACTTGTACACATAGGCGCATTTCACGCATTTCAGATGGCCATTTTTGGTCGAATAAGGGTTCACTTAACAGAGTTGAGCGCGAGTAATACGAACCAATTTGTTTACTGGGACTCCACAGGACGAAGTCCATAAGACTTGGGTTTTCTTCGTTTTGTGAACTGGCGCAGAGTCTTGTTGAAAAACCCAATCCCTGATTCCAAAATGACGACGTGGCCACGGCTCGACGACGTTCTGTAGAACTAGTTCTCTATTTGCATTTTGGCTGATCTTCACTCAGGGACAACAACCAGCAGCGGTGCTGCTTCAAAATTGCATATTTTCCCAAATTATGGAAAAATGCAAAAAATACTCCAATTTTGAAGCCGGATAAGAATCCAGCTGAAGTTTCAAGTTACCGACCAATCAGTTTGTTTTCTTCAATAAGTAAACTGTTTGAGAGAATTATTCTTAACCGAATGATGTCACAAATCAACGGAAATTCAATTTTTGCAAATGAACAGTTTGGATTTCGCTATGGGCATTCCACAACTCATCCATTGCTCAGAGTTACTAATATGATACGAGCTAACAAATCTGAAGGTTATTCCACTGGAGCTGCTCTTTTAGCAATAGAAAAAGCATTCGACAGTGTTTGGCATAAAGGTTTGATTGCGAAATTGCAAACTTTTAATTTTCCAATTTTCCTGATCAAAATTTTGAAAAATTATCTTACTAATCGAACTCTGCAGGTTGTCTACAGAATTCAAAATCTGATAGATTTCCTGTCAGAGCAGGTGTGCCTCAAGGTTCTGTCTTGGGCCCAGTCCTGTATAACATATTCACTTCAAATCTTCCTGATTTGCCTCTAGGATGCACAAAGTCATTGTTCTGCGATGACACAAGCATTTCCGTAAAAGGGAAAAGCCTTCGTGTCATATGCAGTCGATTGCAGAAAAGTTTAGATATTTTTTCTTCCTACTTGCAAAAGTGGAAAATCTCTCCCAATGCTTCTAAAACTCAAATGATAATTTTTCCTCATAAGCCTAGGGCTTCTTTCCTCAAGCCAAACAATAATCACGTTGTCAAGATGAATGTGGTTATTTTAAGTTGGTCTGACAAGGTTAAGTACTTGGGACTTATTTACGATAAAAAACTTATTTTCAAAGAGCACATTGAGATTATTCAAGCCAAGTGTATCAAATATACGAGATGTTTATATCCTCTCATTAACAGGAATTCTAAACTTTGTTTAAAGAACAAACTTTTGATTTACAAACTAATTTATAGACCAGCAATGCATTATGCTGTACCGATCTGGTCAAGTTGCTGTTCAACAAGGAAGAAAACGCTCCAAAGGATTCAGAATAAAATTCTGAAAATGATTTTGAAGCGCCCTCCTTGGTTTGGTACACTCGAATTACATAGACTTACTGGTGTTGAACCATTAGAAGCTATGTCAAATAAAATTATTAACAATTTTCGACAAAAATCGTTGCAATCCTCAATTGCTACGATAAGCTCTCTTTATAGCCAATAAGTTAGCATTTAAGTTAGTTGTAAGTTTACTTTCCTTTCTTGACAAGAAGGTTTAAATCCCTACGAATGATAAGTCCCAATTGCGAAAGCAAACAAATCCTTACAATTAAAATTACAAATTACTAACAGTGTTGAGAAGTCACCATTTGTGATTGGACACATACTCATTATTTACTAATATTAAAAAAAACAAAAAAAAAACAGCAGCGGTGTCCGGCCATCACAGCCATCACTGATGCTGGTTTCAGTCGCCTGGTGGCTCTCAGAACGTCGGCATCTCTTTATTAGCGCCTTTGCTCTTTTGAAGTAGAACTACGTCTATCTGGAAGTTAGGTACCTGGATTTTGGAAAAACTCATTAAGTCTTTGAAAAAGTTATCTTTGCTAGGAGCACCAAAATTCACATGAATGATTATAAAGCTATAATCTTTCATTTTTTCAGTTTGAGTTCTAGAGCAAAACCTGTGTTTACCAGTGTTATCCTCAACAGACTGGTGAAGTACACAGAGAATGTAAACGATCTGGCAGGTAAGTAGTTTGGCTTCCAGAAAGGTAGGTCAACGCTATTCTCTTCATCACCAAGACGATGGAGGTGGCGTACAGCGTAAGAAAAGAAGCATTCACTATTCCGCAACCATCACGCTTGACGTGAAGAATGTGTTTAAAAGCGCCATCTGTGACTCCATGGCGCTCGCGCTTAGAAGCATCCATGGTCCAGTGTCGTTGTACAAGTTTTGGAAAATTATTTCCGGAATCCTAGTAGTAGTAGCACAGTACTAGTTTACAAAACGGAGGAGGTTCACAAGTGCGTCCTAATCACCGCAGGAGTACCGCAAGGTTCCATCCTAGGTCCGGTGATGTGGAATGTCATTCACGGCGGACTATTGAAGTTAACGTTTAATGCAGGTGTGCCCTGTGTCCCCCAGAGAGGTCGAATCGAAGACCGTACTCAGCATACGCAAGGTCGAGGACTGAATGCAGCAAATTGGAGTAAGCGCACCATAAGACGGAGGTTACGGTTGTGTATAACTGTAAATCAGAGCAACAGGCGATGGTCAAAGTCGAAGACTGCATCATTATCTGAAAGCGATCTTTGAAACTCTTGGAGGTTATGGTTGATGACAAGCTAATGTACAAGAGCCACATCAACTAAGTGTGTAAGAGCTCAACGGCTATTATAGCATCATCTCAATTGATGTCGAATAGCTCAGCGGTGTACGATAGCATGAGGAGACATCTTGCCAGAGTGGTTTCGTCCATACTTCGAAATGGTGGGTTAGGCATATGTGGTCCAAAGCGCTAGGTTTTATTAGTTACCGTGATAAACCTGAAGGTACTTTCCAGGCTCATGTGACTGAGGGTTGCGAGAGCGTTTCTTATTTCTTGCAATTTTTGCGTGTACTACACGTACAAACATACCATTGGCGCATTACGCAGTCGATCAACTAGGAATTAAAATCCACCGCCACCTCCCCAAGAATTGGTTGTTTGGGTTTTATCCTCGTTCCAATCATCGGTTTGGATCAGAGCAGCCATCGGTGCCGGAGCAATGGCTGGAACATATGCCACCAGTAGCACCATTATCTTGACCAGCTTGCGATTCATCCGGATCGTTAACGGTCAGTCCTACAGTTGTAATATGTTTATGTCAATTGATGCTACAAACAACTTTCCCGAAGAAACAAAATGACTAGCACCATTTATTCAGATGATAGATACCAGCGTCATCTGTAGAAAAAAATTGAAGCTGAAGATGTTTTTATGGTGAACAACATTGCCGAAGACATAAACATTGTGGAAACAATTGTTAAGGAGTTATGAGGTTTTGTCGCACTAACGGACCAATTTGCCCCACTGTGTGCCGCAGGTATCCGGATTGGTCCGGAGGCGCATGAAGAAGTGAACTTCCACCTGACACAGATCTGATTCTGTCAGGCTTCGGCTGCTTCAAGCATTATTTACACAGGTTCGGGCACGTGGGGTCCTTCATGTGTCCCGAATGCGTGGATGAGGAGGAGAACGCTTAGCATGTCTTCTTCGTATGTCCTTGTTTTGTGCGTGCGAGGAGTTACACGCTGGTAAAGAGCGGGCTAGGCGCTCACCCGGAGAACTTAGTTCGGAAGATTGTGAAGACATCTGAAGTCCGGCTTGTCTAGCAGCCTCTCAGATAGTCCTGGAGCACAACGTAACCGGATGGATCAACCAACAACACGCCAGTGGTGGCTAACTGTCAGTCCAGGTGGTTAGATATGAGGTATAGGAGTAAAAAGCGTGCATAAAGCAAAAAAGCCACATCCCTACGCAATACTTAACCGTCGTTCCGGGATGATAAGGGACTGGAGACTTGAGCGGTTTAGTGGGTTCGATTAAATTAAAAAAAAAAAAAAAAAGCAATAGCACAGGATCATATGAGCTTTCACTGCAAAGTGTCCGTTAATAACTTAAACAGACTGCCGCGATATGCCTTGGTGGAATGAAATACTTAGCACCATGCGTCGGGTAGCTGGGTAACAGAGCTAAAATCAACTGGGATGCCTACAAAACTCCCGTTACTGAACAGAGTATAATTTTGCGAAGTTCACGGAGATTTCAAGCAACTGAGACCCTAAGAAATCCTTTGGAGCAGATACCATTTTATCAATCTACTTACGAAAATTGATCGTGGTAAACATGTCCGAACTCATTGTTCTTTACAGAGCTGGCTTGGTGGTATAAGCGACAGTCACACTTATTCAACTCTTCTCAAGTTGATTGGGAAAAAAAAACCGATAACTAAATCCGCAGTGAGTTTCTGAAAGACTCTCCCTTTCATAACCACTAAACTGCATATCAACAGAGTAAATCCATTGAAACCATTCTACACTGCTTAGTTGCGTTGATCTAGAAGTCTCTTAAATATAAGTAAACAGCGGTTTGTGCTTTTCTTGACATTAAGAAAGTGTCGAAAATTCTGTTCGAAAACTTTGTTTCTTGATATTGAGAAAGTGTCGAAAACATGTTGTTCGTATCCCTAAAGCAGTCGGCCCTTGTCGTCTAGCCAGGATATCCAGACCACGACCAGACCTAAGATGACAACTGGAACTCGTTAATTTCACCAAGTGACTTAAGCATTAAGAAGTGCAAAATTATTAGTTCTTAGTGTCACACTGTAACCCACGGACTCCACCCAAACCCCTAGCTTGATCAACGGATCGGCACCCACGGCTTTACTTCCTCATGCGATGGAAGGCGTGATCCCAGAGATTTTTCGCTTAAGAATATCTGCCGGTGTCGCCTAGAACTAGACCAGTTGGGTTGGTTGTGAGTGGATCACACCACCCCACAACCATCGACACCTATGTCGGCGGTGGGATACAAACCTAGGCCACCAGCGTGGTTTGCGGGGACGTTACCCACTACGCTAGGCCCCCCGCCATACGCAGGGTTGTTAGCAACCTAAACATTTTATCTACCACAACGGTTTCCTTAAGGCTACTTAGTTCAACTTGAATTAACTACGCGTCGCTGCGGAGCATTTGACTAAAAATATGATAGTCTTGCATGTTGATTTTTGTTTATGTATTTAATATTGTTATGTGTATACATTTAGGGTGCCAGCCAAAATGGTCATCTCGAATTTCAAAAAAAAAAAAACCCTAAACAAAATGTTCACCTGCTCGAAAAAACACCCTGTGCATAATTTCAGCTCAATCGGACTTAAAATGGGGTGTCGCAAAGCGATTGAAGTTAGGCTTTTTTGAAAACCGAAAAATCACCCAAAAAATCACCGGGGGTACGTGAAATTTCGGTTTTCGAAATTTTTTTTTGATGCCAAATGACCTAAAAACGCATGAAACGTCGAGAATTGGTGTCATCTGAAAAAATATTTTTTTGCAAAAATTTACTCTCTGGGACATAGTCGTTTTTTCAATTGTGGAAAGCGGAGTTCAAAATGTTTAGAATTTATCTTTTGAAATTGATCACTAGTCTCTCGAAACAGCTTGTATAGTGACATACACTATAACTAGCATCGAATACATTAGGTTTCATTAGGGTGGTTCATTTATTCGGCATAGGGTGGTTCATAATATTGTGAAAAATGAGTATAAAATAGAAAAAGCACTTCGGTTCGTTTGATTGGTGTGACGTCTTCGACAAAGTTGTAGATAATAATTCGGCCTTCCCAAAAATATTACACTCAAAAAATTATTCGTTCAAAAGTTAGAAGAAAGATTAAAAATTAATTATTCAAAAGGGCTCATTTTTTAAAAACTTGATTTTTTAAAAAAAACCTACGAAAGATTACCAAAACAATGAAACCAGTCCGATCATATAGAAATCAAGAAAAATAAGTTATCATTTAAAAAAAAAAAAATTTTCAATAATTTTTTTTAAGAGGCATATATTTTTGAAAGGACAAAATATCATCTACAACTTTGCCGACGTTTTATTTGATTGGCATAGTGTATCTGGCAAAGTTGTAAATAATAACTTCGTTCCTCCAAAAGAATGTACCCTGTGAAAAAAAAAATAAATTCAGAAAATATAACTTGTTTTTCTGATTTCTCCATGGCCGGTTTCGTTGTTCAGAAAAACTTTTGTAGTTATTATAACAAAAAATGGGTTTTATAAATGGGACGAACTAATTTCTAACTAATAACTAATTTATAACTTTCTTTTTTTTTAAAAACAAAACTATTATCTACAACTTTGCCGAAGATGTCACACCGCTCAAATGAACCGTGTTGGCTCTAAAAAATTTTGTAATCATCAATACCTATCCGAAATAGCATATTTCAATGACTTTTCAAATATGAGTTGTGTTTCAATAAATTAAACCAATAGCACAAAATGGTATCTTTTGCCTATAAAAACATCTATGCAAAGTTTCAGCCAAAGGGCACGTTAACGTTCTGATGATGTAAACATGACAGAAAATGTATGGTCGAACTGTTAAAACGACACAAACCCAGAAACAACGAGTCAATTGTGTTGCGTATCTGATTGAGATCCCTATACTCTCATTATCACTGAATAACATCGATACAGTCTTTTGTCCGATTATATAAGCCAGAGCACTGTGTGTTCAATCAAGTGTTGGCAAAGGACATTATTGTGGTAAATAAAACGAATAAATTGTCTGGTATAACATTCGAAAGACGAGTGCAAGTGTCTTAGAGAGTAGATTTTTCAAACAAAGTAATATAACATATTCCATCAGTTTCCACCGTTTCATTTAAAAGTTTAAGACACTTGGAATCGAAAACATTTTTCAAATATTAAAATTCCATGTACCTCCCGTGTGTGATTTTGCAAATGACATGAAAGCATTTAACATTTTCCACGAGACACAATCTTAATTTTGGTTGAGATAATTTTTTTTTTGTACAGAGTAGTTTGATACATTTTGTAAATATGTTTTGTAATAATTTGCCATTTTACTTATAATTTTTCCAATTCAACATTGCCACCCTAACGACAATGATATAACAAATATTATATTTTCAGGAATTTTTCTATTGGTATTCAGTGAACAGTGATTTTTTTTCATTTTATACTCATTTTTACACAATATTATGAACCACCCTATGTCGAATAAATGAACCACCCTAATGAAACATAATGTATTCGATGCTAGTTACAGTGTATATCATTATACAAGCTATTTCGAGAGACTAGTGATCAATTTCAAAAGTAAATTCTGAACATTTTGAACTCCGCCTTCCACATTAAGTCCCAGAGAGTAAATTTTTACAAAAAAAAAATTTCAGATGTCACCAATTCTTGACGTTTCATGCGTTTTTAGGTCATTTGGCATCAAGCAAAAATTTTCGAAAACCGAAATTTCACGTAACCCCCCCCCCCCTTTGCGTGATTTTCCAGTTTTCAAAAAAGCCAAACTTCAATCGCTTTGCGCCACCCCATTTTAAGTCCGATTGAGCTGAAATTATGCACAGGGTGTTTTTTCGAGCAGGTGAACATTTTGTATAGGTTTTTTTTTTGAAATTTTCTGGTCACTTTTTTTCCATACGATGATTGGCGCCCTAGTATACATATTATAGCACGTAGTATTGTTAGGTATATATTATAGGATACATAATGTAAGTTTAAGTTTAGACCTAGGTATAAACTCAGAGAATCAGACTATGAAGCATTTTGGATGTAACTAAAATTGGGCTGAAATTCGGCCTGATAATAAACTGTCCTGTTGTATGTTAAGGGTGGGCGAGATTATTTCCATCTGCGTTCGATCTTACGCTTGAAAATGTACGCATTTTTATTAGCATATCAATTAGCGAAGCGATGTTCGCTGAGTGTGCGGGAGTCAACAACTGAAAATGTAACACCATTTAGGTGTGCCCCGTTTGTGGTAGTAAAAACTCGAAGAGGAGAGATGAATGCAAACAATGCCAGTGACTGCCATCCTCCAACGCTAGTTGTTACCGACTAGAGCGGTGGTTCGATTGGAGTCTACTTCCTTCTATTGTTTGTAATAATCTTTGCCTCAATAAATTACGTCGATTTAAATTCCTGCTTCTGGTTGATTTGCTGTTCTTTTCCAGCTGAAAAGTTTGTGTCGGCACTCTATTAGGGTAAAGTAGAGAGGGGTTAGCACAGCGCGGGCCACCTCCGAATTCACGGGGGCAGGCGAACTAGTTAATTTGTTCCTAAACTGTGCGCTTCCTGCCTAATAGAATGCACATTTATGTAGATTGGCTTGATTCGATTCTTGACTCTCGGTGCATTGTCCCTTTATGCTGCCTTTCGCGTATGTGGGTATAACATTTATGCTACACTTTCCGTGGCTGAGGCGTTGGCATTCGACCGTATAGATTCAGCCGTCTCGATCGGGCTCGATCGAAACAAGGAAAGGAAAGAAACGATGCGTAATATAAAATTTTATTGCATGTTTACGCGCTTCAGTAAAGACGCACTCAATTTATTAAGTGGAAAGCGGTATAACTGCGATGACATCTCTTCTGGTTGGGATTGATTTATGTCGTGTTTGGGCCCCGTTCCCGACAATACGGATCAGCAAGGTATTATCTACGAGGCTTGACTTGTTGTTTATAGGAGTGCAACATGCGTGCTGCGTGCATTAGAGTGCGACTATTAGAAAGCATTGCAAGCCTCATTAGTAATTCGATGTTCAATAAACCTTTTGTAACATGGTTGGTATGCATTGTAAATTATAATTTTCAGGATTTTGTTTATCGCTGAATTTTTAGTGTACTGAAACATGTGCTAAAATATCAAACTGCTTGAACATTAGCTTTCTGCTGTCTCCGATTGAAGTCACTTCCGGTTGTCACACAGCTGCTGACAATTGGTCGATGGGAAGACCATAAATTGTCATGAGTTATAAAAAAGCAGCAATTAATAATCGATTTCCAATAACTTTTAATTTCCATTACTACATTAAGTCAACTTTATATGGTAATGATTATGCGTTTGAGTATGGTTGTTATTTAAATATTTTACTAACTGCAGCTGAAAGTGAACATTGTGTGCCAGACTATGGAAGTTGGTATGGCGTGCACCCTTTCGATGTCATGTTTGATATTATGTGGGTAGCTGTAAAGAAGTGATGAAAGAGCACATTCAAACCCTTTTCCCCAAGAGTTCCAATATGTGTGTGTTTTTTTGTGTCAATTTTGTACCATTGTATGTTGTTAATAAATCATGCAGTTGAAAAATATAAATTGTTTAAGCATTTTAGTGGTGGTTGAAAACAATAAAATCATTTTTCCTCGCAAGTAATTTCAATACCTGTCGGCTGACTCCTGTTTTTTACACCGAAGCTTGTTTAAAAAACCGAACCCGTTCACGATGTAAAAAAGCAACACTCTTGTTAATTTCATATACAGGCCTACTACCTACAAAACAGTTGTTATTATTGGTTTATTGAGGGATTGTCAATGTAATGGATGTTTGTCATTTTGTTTTAAAAACACTGGTCGACAAAGATTACCCTAAAGCTCAAATTAGTTGGGCTAAAAATATTAAAGCTTTTTGATCATTCCTGTCAATTTTGATACGTTTAGTGTGTGCAGAAGTGCGTCAACGTGCGGCAGAGTAATTGCTCACCGTGTTCGTCGCTTCTACGTTGGATTATGGGAAAACTCATTTAAGTCTCTGAAAAAATACCATCACTAGGGGCAGCAAAACTCACAGAAAAGGTTAAAAAGCTATAATATTTGTGTTTTTGTTGTTGTTCGAGCTCTAGGGCGAACATACCAGTGTAATTACCGAATTATCTGTCGCGTCCTGCGTCTCATTATTTTATACATTCTGTCATAAAGTTGCAGATCGTAATGTTAACGTGGGCATTGGAACAGTGATAAGTGACTTTTGCCATTTTTCGTTGATTACGTGCAGCAGCTTCACTTGATTTTTGGTCACGGACAGTAAATATATTTAAAACCAAGATTAAAATATCCAATAAGTGGTTAACTGAATATTTGTCCTGCTGCTCAAAACGTAGCGTTGCAAACGAAACAGCGATTTTTTTCTCATCGCGTCGCACTTACACTTTCGTACATTAATCCAAAGATAACTAGAACAAGATTCTTAACTTCCATATATTTCATACATTTTGAACACGACCGATTTCCGACGGTTAGTGCTGCCATCTGATAACTTAAATTCCCATTTAATTGTCACTATGAGCAAAACCGATTTATCGTGCATAGTCTGTCATCGATCGTTGAGCTGATCAAGAGGTGTAGCGGTTTGGTCAGCCCGACGATTAAGATAACTTGTAGATTAATGATTTATCATTTTTGCAATTAATGCTATTGCCAATTGCCTGTCAAAGTGGGGGTTTATATTGAGGGGTTATATTTATTTTCAGGGCTCATTCTACCCAAAACTTATAGTTTGATATGTCGCAAGCCAGGTTTCAGAACCTTTGTGCATATGGTCAGGTTGACTGGGGCACCCGATTTTTGCTTTATTAACCTCGGCAAGAGTGGTAAACTTGGCTGTAGAGCGTGCTCATAGCGGTTATCAGGAAGTTCTTTATTTTAAATTTTAAATAATGCGCCGATAATTCCTGATTCTTCCGGAAAGTTTCATGTTTCATGAACTAAACATTCTTACACATTATTATCATTTTTCGGATGGCAGCACCGTACAGTGGTCTACATATGGATACTGAAAAAATTGTTTCACCTTTCAGTAGTCATGTCTTGGCGCTGTCGTCAGTTGATTTTGACGTTAAGTATACATCATATCAACAGTGTATAAATTAGTTCGACTTTTGCTCACGCGCAGCGACAATCATGTCCGATGAATTCTGCAAGAGTCAGGTATCTTGTTCTAGTCATCTTTAGTGAATCCGTCTTTTCGTCTATTGATACTTTTTGCTATCTGAAAACATTAATATTGATGATACTGCCGTGCGACTCGTTAACAATTACAAATTGACTTAACCAGTACAATTTCTTTTTAACTGAATCAATAATATTTCTAAACATTGCATTGTAGTCAGTTTGTTTTAAGAATACAAAATAAACTTTGCGATTAGCCACAGGAATGAGTGTACGACTACCAGAAAAAATGAATATAAAAAATGAATTGTCTAATTGATGAAAAACTTTTGGCAATTTGTCAATACAAGTTTAATTTTATCTTTCGAGGACAAACAAATTAATTAGAAAGGGTTTATTTTAGAGTTCATTTCCATCATCCATAGTTCTAATAGTAGAATTTATCTAACGTAATCCTACATCAAGTATGCGATCTTGTCTCGAACATAACTAGTGTACTTAAGAAAAATCTGATATTTTTCATGCGTCAGTGTCTTCGAAATTTGAAACTAAGCCCGTTCACGTTGTAAATAGCAACACTTTGGTCAATTTTACACGTACTTATACAAAACAGTTATCATTATTGAACATGATAAGTTTGGATATTTGCGTGTTGAACGCAGGCTTTAACTGCGTGGCTCTATTGACCTTATTCTATATCAGGTTAAAATTTTCATTGCAAACTAATAAAATACGTAACTATCAGTTCACTTTATTTGCCATACTTCATCAGGGTACTACACGAATATAACCAATCCTAAATATCGGGTAGACATTCGCATGTACCGTGAAAATCGTGTTTCTTTGCAAAAAAGCAAAAATGATCGCATTCAAAAAACCTCATTTGATTTAGCAGAGCGTAAAGCCAACCAACATTTGAGAAAAGCGTCTAGAAGCAGTTTAATGACCACGCATTTTGTTAGTTAGTTCGTGGTTATGCGTGAGTCTAGAACTGAAATAATTCTTGGGTGATTTTATCTTTGGTTATTATACATATATAGGTATATATCCCAAGAAATTTTCTTTTACGGCCATGTATTGCGGCACACTACGAGTAGAATGATGTTTGATTACGAACTTTCTACACAGTTTGATTTTTACTATCTTTGACCGTTAGTACAGACGACAAACCAAAACGACATGAGGGGTGCAAGATGCTTCGAAGTTGTCAGTTTTATAGCTCATTCTAATATTTGCGACCGTTTAGGCGTAGCGCTTGCCAGCCTTTATGCTGAGATAGAGCGATAAAGTTGTAACGTTGTGTGCAAAAATAAGTTGTGTGTGTGTGTGTGTGTGTGTGTTTTATGGATAGAACCATAGCCAGTGACTAGCGAACTGACAGAGGCAATTTCGAGGAAGATTGCACGAGACGATAGTGACTATAATTAATTCGCCAAATTACGACATTTCTCCGCTGATAAATGGCGGTAATTGTTGCTTGCTCATTATTTACAGTCTAGTTAAGTATTTGAAAGGAGACGACTGTTGCAGTAAGGATTGTTGCGCAGAACGATTTCTTCTTTGACATTTCCATAATGTTCATAGAGTGTTCGTATTAGATTTTTTTTCTGATTTCTACAATCAACAAAAGTAATGAGAATACACAGAAAACATATAACTCTACCTTTTACTCCTGTACTGGTTTGCGGTGTTTCTAAAATTCATGAGCATAGGCGTATAAAACGCACCAGAAAAAGATTTGTTTAGCTAAGAAATATCAATATCAAATAGACCGCGTCGGGTGCTAAACGATTAACGTATATCGCACACCTCGACTGTTTACATGATGAGGTCTCGCTGTTGGTTCATTTATGTAAATTTTCGCCAAATGTAGAAATTCCGTGTTTCCTGACCAGTCGGTTTGGTTGATTTGTCAATTTACACCGGGGACAATTCGAAGCCGCAATTAGGTCTACGGGATATCCACAATGCGAAAGTTTGCCTTAGTTTAACTAAAGTGTAGGCAGTTACAAAAATAGGTCAAATTTAGATTCCGCTCGCGTTTTGCCACTTGATGCGAACATCAGCGCTTACGAGGTGCAAAGGCACCGCCTTATTTGGTATTTCGAAGCTACACTTTTACCCTTTATCGGAGCGCACGTATTCTCTTTGATGGTGTAGGAGTGAACACAAAAACGCTCCGCAAGATGTGAATGTTGTTGGCCAAGATACTTTGTGAAAGCAGAATTAAAAGATGGCGATGTGAAATTAGATTAGACATTAGAGAACGATTTTTTTCTGCTTCCCACAGTAAATTAGCAAATAAAATGTAGAAAACAGTCCATCAATTGACCTATACTGGAGTGCTCAACAAAAAGTTGTTTCAATTGCTATAACAAAGTTGGTGTCGATAGTCTTTGATGGATTTTGTAGTGCTTTACGTTTGAGACCTGATCGAAAAGAGAATTTGATCTCGATTATACTTATACTGACTGTGTCGTGAGATAAATTGATTGAGGATAAGGACTATGGTCTAGCCGTAGTAAAATGGTTCGTAACCATGCGTTGATTGAGAAAGTTTAACTTTTTTTTATTTCTCAATGATATGAAATATCATTGAAATAGTTGCGAATAATAGCGTGTTTTCATCAAATGGTAGAAAATACGTCTTTGAATACAAATAGTAGAATTATAATAGCTTAAACTCAATAGAAAAGCTCATGTTCTTTTGCACAGTACACTTGAGAACAGCAGTTGATTGAAATGCTTTCCTCACAATACGCAACATTTAAATCTGATCGATTTTTCAACAACTAGGGGGATTAGGGGCATAATGAGCACACGGGGCGAAATGGGTACCCCTCTTTTATGCGAAACTACGCATTTTTTAATACAATGTGGTATGTGGAACTCTTCCGTAGTTACTACAGTATCTCTTTATTTAAAACAAAAGTGATTTGTCTGTTTAAAATATGGAAATAATTTGAAAAAATCAACTTGGTTCCCGGTTGTTGGAAAAATTATTATTATTGTGCACTACAAAATTAGCTTCTACGGTCGTTCAAATGGCTCAATCAAGTATGTAGACAAATCAATATGACGTATGGGTCGTACCCCAAATTTCACCATCATTGAAGTTTCGATTTTAAGCTATAATTAGTGTTTAAATCTCATGTTAACTTTAACTAATTCGATAGGGGCGAAATGGTCACCTTTATGTGGGGTGAAATGAGCATACCTTGTTACATACACTTACGTGAAATTCATCTCAGTAGACTTGTGAGTTTGTCTGTTTCCATAGTCAGTGTTTGTTTACAGTGATGGTGCGAACATATTTCAGAAAATCTTTGAGACCGAATCGGTCAGAAAAAGGGACTGCAGGCAGAATTGGCCACCATAAGGCGCAACGGGACATTCACGAAACAAGCCGCCAAGTATCACGGCATCTCGCGACAAACGTTGGCCCATTAGTTGTACTTCTACACAGTTTCAAGATATGTTCTATAAGAGTGTTCATTATACCCCGTGGGTGCCCATTATGCCCCAGTGGGGTGCTCATTGTGCCCATCGGCTGATTGCTAGTTTTTGATGCATGAATCTAATTTGTGTTTTTCACCATTATACGATTAACTTTTCAATTTGTGAATAGTGTACCTTTAATTATAGATAGGTAATTCAAGTTTTGCACTGAAGACAGCTTAAAATTTTTGTCGTTTTCCATGCTTCAGCAACCAAGTTAGGGGGCTCATTATGCCCCTATTTCCCCTCCATAGGTTCATGCAAATGTGGATGCAAATTATGATCATTTTGTTGAAAATAGACATCTCTTTGAAACTACAGTAATCACCCGATTATATCACGCCCCAATTTTGTCTGCCCCCGTTTTGTCACCCTTTCTATCGGATTATGTCAACATAAAGCATATCATTTAAAAAGTCAGGGTGAATTAATTCTCTATTTCGATTCAAAATTTTAGTACATTTGTACAACTCCTTATAGAATATTATCATTCCGGATAGAGTTTACATAAAAACTCAATCATTGCAAAATACTATATGACTATAATAAACATTTAAATCATTATTTTATTATACGCACGAAAACGACAAAATAAAACACTGTGCATCGGGAGGGAAGCGGATTGGTGAGGACGCAGGTGGTTTTTGAATAAATGATCGTAATGTCATGGCATGCAAGGATTTCAATCTCTATTAGGATGTAAACGGAATTCTATAACAATTTTCTCTGTACTCTATTTCTACGGATAATGGTTACATTAAAATAGCATTTGAGTTTCTGGTAAAAAAAGCAAGCAATCCACAAGAACAATGAAAACAAACACCAATGTATGATTAACAAACTGACTAGCAATTAGCCTAAGTATCAACATAAACATCCAGAGCGTCATGAAAATTGTTCACTTCCAAATGTTCAACATTCAGTCATTCAGGACTCAATCGCTTTTCTTAATTCTAATAGCAATCGTTTGGAAAATTATCTATACACTCCATAGCACTTGTAAGCTATGGAGCCACCAATACAGAATGAGGTTTAAAAGGCCGTTAGTTAGCTGAAAAACGGCAAGGCCGCTAGGAAGGATAGTATCCCGGCCGATCTTTAAAAGCGGGAAGTGAGCTGCTGTACTATACTATTCACCAGATCGTGCTGAGGATCTGGGTGGACGAACAAATCCCGAACGACTGGTTGGAAGACGCTGGAGGGATCGGAATCATGCGTGCGGATAGCTGGTGAGACATCAGTCACGTTTGTAACGTTAGATGGCTTTGAAGCAGGGTGTTGCGCTTTCCGACTTACTGTTTAACATCGCCCTTGAATGTGCAGAACAAAGAGCAAACGTGCAAAGAAACGGTACGAAAACCACGTAATCTCACATTCTCCTTGGTTTTGCGGACGACATTCATCGGTATCGACCGTAGGGCTGTAGAGGAGGCCTTCGGGCCTTTTAAAATGGAGGCGGCGAGGTTGGAGCTCAACATAATTCTGCCAAAACAAAGTACATGGCTGGCAGGGAGCGTGGGAGTTCCGGTGGTGTTGATGCTGAAGTGGAGATCAATGGGGAACGATTTGAAGCTGTTGATGAATTCGTTTATCTTGGTACGCTTGTGACATGAGACAACGATATGAGCCGCGAAGTGTAACGACGAGTTGTAGCTGCTAACAAAGCCAAACTAGAGACTGTATGCGTATAATGGACCTTGTGCGTTTAGTGGACCTCTCTGGCACATTTTTGCAATTGTTTCTTGTTATTCTCATATTTATGCTGTTATTAATATTTATCACGAACAACTACAGCATGCTATAGATAAGATGATATGAATTTTGCTAATTTCTGCAAGAAAATGTGAATTATAATCAATTTTTGTTCAGCACAGCAGAACACAGCGGTTTGTTAGCCATTTTGTAAGCGGAGACGAAATATATTCTATTGTTTTCCAATCTAATTGTATGTTACAAATATAATTATAAACATGTTAATACCAAGCACTAATGCTAAATTTCACTATAAAAACCTTGAAAACGAAGAAAACGTTTAAAAAACACCTATTCTCTGAGGGTCCATTAAAGGCATAATCCAGGTTACTATGTTGCGTATTTGACAACCCTTCATCTCTGTTCATTTATAAACAAAAACTGTCGTTGGCGGGTGCGTTATGGTGAATATTTGTGAGCAAAATGGGGAAAACCAATCAGTGTGAGCGTAATTACACGGAATTAGATGTGCAAAAGTGTATGCTAGCGATCCAGAATCATGTTCGGATAAAGGAGGCATGTAGGCTGCATAAGGTGCCACGTTCAAC
Source organism: Wyeomyia smithii (assembly GCF_029784165.1). NCBI lineage: Eukaryota > Metazoa > Arthropoda > Insecta > Diptera > Culicidae > Wyeomyia > Wyeomyia smithii. The sequence continues at coordinate 169,417,991 of NC_073695.1, read as the reverse complement.
TGTAAAGTATCGCCTTGGGAAAAATTGGACTGGAAAAGTAAGGAAAGGCCCTTCAACTGCGCTCTCCGATGCAGAGGAGGACGAGATAGTGGCATGGCTTAAACGAATGGCAACATTTAATCCTGGCCGTTAAAAAACATCTTACCAAGTTTCCTAGACCGAAGGGTTGCAACATGAATGCAGGTGATTTACCTACTATAGTTTTGTTTTCTCTACAAGTTGCTTAAGTGCTTATCTAAGGTCAAAGATGGTATCAAGCTTTCATGAAGCGTCACCCGGATTTGACCATGAGGAAACCTGAAGCAGTTTCGGCAGCATCTGCAACCGTCACAGAGGAAAATATTCGCCACTGGCTCCGATCTGTTTATAAGATTCTACAAGAGGAAGAACAAAACGATATTTTGAATGATCCACGCAGCATTTTCAACGGAGACGAGATTGGTTTTAGTTTGGACCCTGAAACTAAAGCAGTCATCTGTCTAAAGGCAACGAAAAACGTCTACGTAATTGACACGGGATCTAAAAAAAACATCACTGTTTTGAACACATACGGAGCCTCCGGAATAGCAGTTCCACCATGCGTGGTATTCCCATATCAAAGAATTCCTCTCAACGTAGCTAGCAGTTTTCCTTCGGACTGGGGTGTTGGTAAATCTGAAACTGGATGGATGACCAAAGAAGCTTTTATGGGTTACATCACCAACGTGTTTCATCCATATTTAATCTGTGAGAATTTTCCGCTACCGGTGATCTATTTCGTGGACGGTCATCGAAGCCATACTCCTTTCGAAACAGCGGAAGAATGTGTCAAACTGGGCATAGTTCTTATTTCGCTCTATGCCAATTCTACACACATCTTACAGCCGGCTGATGTGGCCATATTTAGGTCTCTCAAAGCCAGCTGGACCAAACAGGTGTCTTATTTTCCCTTTTTTCTGTTTGTTTCACTTAATTGAAATATATTTCATCCCTATGTAGGTGCGGATTTGGCAAGCTGAGCATCCCGGAAAAGTCATCAGGTTGGATGAATTTGGTGGTATTCTGGAGTTAGCAATTAAGACCTCGTTCAAACCGCAAACTGTAATAAATGGTTTTAGAGTTTGTGGCCTTTATCCTTTCAACGCTAACGCAGTTGACTACACCAAATCACGAAAGTTTGGCAACCATGCTTGAGAAAAGACGTAGCGAATAGTTGTCCTCGAATATAACAAATATAGTGTATTGAAACTATCACGACGGATACCGTGTAATACTTACTAGCAAGATTCAACAGTCGATTTGCCCGGGACGCGTTTTCAAAAGTGCTTGTTAAAAATTTTGCGCATATTTCGCAGTTATTCCGTTGGCCATAGCTGGTTTATTATTGTGCTATCGCTGAATCATCGCCTATTGTGCGGCCGTGCGTCAAGTCAGCTCTCTATCTCTACCCACAATAATGTCTGTTGATGAGCGCAATGCAAAACGTCTTAGGAGCAATACTGTGTCGGCCAATAGTACGAACAATCCGACTGGAGTAACATTGGACGATGTAATTAATTTGCTGGCCCGACGGTTCGATGAAACCAACGACAAAATTTATGTGATGAAGACGGAACTAAATGACAAACTCGATAAGATGAAAGAAGACCTTCAAATGCAGATCGACTCCGTTAAACAAGATGAGCATGAGCATGAGCATGATTGACCGCCCGCGGTTGCTACTCCGTTATTGCCAGATCAGCTGTAATTACAAAGAGAACCAATGGGTGATGTTTGGGACTAACATTCATCCTCAATGTGTAAAAACTGGTGATCTTATCTTTATGTTAGGCAATACCAGCGCCGGCCGCATCCGAATGCAGGTCAAAGAAGGAGTGTGTATGGGAATATGTTGACGTGATACTCGCTTTATTGGAAGCCGAGAACACCTCTGCACTTCCACGAGAAATCACTGGGATGTTGGAGAAAAGGATAGGGTTTGCAGCAGATTTCGTTTTGGTAAACGATGCGCTGAATTCGGGTACCGGGTTCATAGCAAATATCGCGCCTACAAGTTCATATTAACCTCCGCGAAAATTATTACGCGATTCGAACTCGTTCTGTTTGATATACCACCGAAAAAAGGGCACGCGAGAATACCGGAACTGCGATTAAATTAATACAGACTAAAATATTCGAACATTCCCTCAACAAATCATCATGCAACTACCGAAGAGAGTCTCCCATTGGTGTATCTCAGCCGACTACACAATGTTACGAGAGCTACGAAAGCTCTATCCACGTTAACGTCTCGACACTTCTATTGTTTCCTCCAAGAGGTTATACCGAAAACTACATCGCGTTGATAATCTATCTGTAGAAAACACGAACTCATGGAAGGTATCGACGTGACATTCGGACATCTGTTTATGAAGTCCTTATACAACTACCGAAACGTATCTCCCATTGATTTATCTCAGCTGACTACACGATTTTACGAAAACTACTGGAGTTGAGTCCACGTTAACGTCTCGCCACTTCTATCGTATCTTCGTGAAGGACCCTCTTTATACCGAAAATTATAACGGTAGATATTCGGTCACCCGGAGATATGGCTTTCTGCTTAACAGGTCGACTGACGACATTCGTCTGTTCTTAAAAAGCGATTTCCTGACATTAAGGCAGAACCGAAGCATCATGCACGACCGCTCTATTCCTTTCTACCGATGTGGACGCGTATGGACGCGGCGTTTCACGTCGATTTTCTTTTGTTTGTCTACGCAAGAGTCGCCTTTCAAATACAAAAATTGGCGAAATTCCATGCATCCATCCCTAATAATTTGAAAAATGCAGGTACACATATTTGCCAAAACGTAGTCTCAAATTTGCGAACAAAACGCCAAACTAGCCATAATTATAAAATAATATTCAAAACGACTATTCAAAAGCTAGAAAAATCGAAAAATAGTTAGCATCGATTCTGGTTAGTAGCAAAACTTACATTTCAAACTCTCATAATCCATGTGCATGTTTACCAAAACAACTTTAGCTATTTTGTTTAGTCACTGTTAACAAATTATGATCCATTGGGGGTCTCTATCACTAACGCTATTTTGTGTAGAACCATACGCGTGAAGCCGGGTATTCAAACTCTACTTCTAACCGTGGTTTAGTTTCGACTCCATGAATTTTATCCCAAAATGGCTACTTCTAAATATTAAATGCACGCGAACACGAATAGACTGCTTGTTCACTATCCCATTGATCTAATCCTCCAGCATTTAAAGAAAAATATAATAAAATATAAAAGAAACGCTCTCACCTATGTCATCCGGATCAGATTGGGAATAAGTTTAGGCTGTTGCCTGTCCTTACTTTTTCTCACACAATATTTAACCGACACTGTGGTTGATTAGGCGGAAGTTTCACAACCGATCTCAACTTCTAACAAACACTTGAATTGAGCTGGCTCCTGGCTGCAGCTGAAATTGAGGCCGCACCAAAAAGCACCCTTGTCCAGCGCACTAAACTCGACTCCATTACATAACATACACAATTTTCTTCCGCTTTCCTGGTGCTGATAGACCAGAATTGTCACAGTTAGTTGCTTATTAGTCACTTGAAGTCTGAATTCACAATTTCCGGGCTGATTTTTGCTCGACTAGCAACTTAACCTTTGATTTGATTCAGTTTACGATTACATTTATGAAACACTATCCGAGAACAATAAATTTAAGTATATTCAACGAGCAAATTGTGACACAGCGAAAAATTGCCTCCGTTCGCGTTCGTGGTTTACTTCGATCCAGATCGACTCCGTTAAACAAGATGTGCAAGAATTTAAAGCTGCTTGTACTGCTGAACTGGACACCTTTAGTGATAAAATTGAAAATATTGACGCTCGTGTTGCGTTGGCTGCCGAAAGTGTCTGTCGCCTTGAAAACCAATCGGAGCTTATCGCAATTGGCATACCCTTTCTAGCCAGTGAGGATCTACAAGCACAACTTAAGTCTATGGCCAAAGCGATCGGGTTCGATGAAAATAAATTGTCTCATGTGAACTGCAAGCAGCTTCGTTCTAAGCCTCTGTCGGATGGTGATGCTTGCTTCATAGTTATGCAATTTTCGATGCCTAGTTTACGGGACGAGTTCTACGCCGTGTAATACTTACTTGCACTACCACTTGAAACGAGATTTGTGCTTAAGACATATTGGAATAAACTCCGATAGACGAATTTACATAAACGAGAACCTCACAAGCCATGCAAGAATAATCAAACGGACTGCCCTGAGGATGCGTAAGGAGAAGAAGTTGGCGATGGTGTCTACAAAGCTGGGTGTTGTTTACATGAAGAAATCTGTGAATGGACCATCGCTTGCAGTAACATCCGTCGAACAGTTAGCTCAGATTTGACTATACACTTTTTTGTTATGTGAAATTAATGATTAATAAACAAGAAGCATTTTGTACGAAGATTATATAGTGTCAAAAGATAATTATAATGTGTGATATATTGATAACTAGAATAAAGCTGCCTTTTAAACTACGTTGCCTTCGCACAAAATGCAATGACTGTGTTCCATCCACACTTCCACGCTGCTTAATACCGAAGATTGTTATACAAACTGTTTTAACTATCGACAAATTCAACGTGTGCCATGCGAATGTACAAAGCTTGTGTGCACGCAACTGTAGTAAATTAGAAGAAATAAGGTGTATGCTGAATGACTCAAAAGTGACTGTGGCTTGTTTTACTGAGTCCTGGTTAAGTGATTCAGTTACGGATAAAACAATAGCGATACCAGGCTAGCGTGTAGTGAGAAACGATCGACTTTATAAGAGAGGAGGCGGCATTGTTATGTACGTGAAAGATAGTGTACGTTGTAGGGTTTTGTATTCATCCCGCGTAACAGAAAACTCAAGTTTAATAACGGAGTGCTTAGCTCTTGAAATTAGCGTTGGAAGCGATTCGATTCTTCTAATTGCTGTGTACAATCCACCGAACACTGATTTATCTGAGTTTGTGCAGATTGAGCTTTCGGACTTGTTGCTAGCGCTAGTTGCTAGAAAACATTATACTAGTGGGAGACGTCAACACCGACATGCTACGAAAAAGTGATAAACGAGATACCTTAGAACACATTTTTGAAACTGCATCTCTGAGTATTGTTGGAACCGAGCCGACGCATTTTCATAACGATGGCAGTTCGTTGCTTGACATAATAGCAACAAACAGACTGGACAAAATGATTCGTTTCAATCAAATTTCTGTACCTGGTCTCTCCAAACACGACATGATCTTTTGCTCTTTCGATATTAATGTTGACACCCAACTGCGAGAAAACACATACCGCGATTGCATTAATTTCGATGGAATGGCGTTACAATCTGCGATGGCAAATATACCGTGGGAGCAATACTATCAAATGGACGACGTCAACCAGATAACGGAGTTCTTTAGTACACATGTGGTTTCAGTTCACGATGCCTGTATACCTCTACGTACCGCTAAAAACCGGAAAATGAACAATCCATGGTTTAATGATAGTATTCGCAAAGCTATTCTCGAAAGAGACTTGGCATATAGTGACTGGAAACGAGCTTCACCGGAGCGCGAAGCTTTGTCATCACAAGTCTACAAGGTGTTACGGAGCCGCGTTAGCAAACTCATACGAAATGCTAAACTAGCTTATCATGAAAATTATTTTTGTTCCACTGACACAACTAAATCGCTATGGAGAAAATTGAAATTCATTGGGGGTGGGACACAATAAGCAAAACGACGAATGTTCTTTCGACCCTGACACGGTGAATATGAAATTTGCTTCACATTTCACATCAAGTAACGCATCAGAACACCAACACCTTGAAAGTTTTCCTGATCATGCAGACAATTTCGAATTCAAGCCAGTTCAAATGTATGATGTCGTGAATGCAATTTTTAATATTAAATCCAATGCAACCGGGACGGATAAGCTTTCTGTCAAATATCTAAAAGTTATTTTGCCACTAGTTATCGACCAGCTTGTGTTTTTGTTCAATAAAACGATTGCTCACTCGGAATTCCCTTCTACATGGAAAGAGAACAAAATTATCCCCTTGCGAAAAAAACGGCATGTCAATTCATTAGAGAACCTTCGACCAATAAGTCTTTTGTGTTCCATTTCGCAAGCGTTAGAAAAAATATTGAAAAGACAGATAGTATCCCACCTAACTCGGTACAGTCTACTGTCAGATCACCAAGCCGGTTTCCGGGAACGTCAAGGTGTAAAAACAGCACTACTTAGAGTTCATGATGATATTGCAGTGGCGGTAGATAATAAAAACAAAGCCGTTTTAGCCCTACTAGACTTTTCGAAAGCTTTCGATACGATCTCCCGCGATCGGCTATGCAATAAGCTCAGTGCTCGGTTTCACTTTAATCGCTCTGCTGTTGCTTTCACCCGTTCATATTTAACTGGCAGATCACAAACCGTGTACTGCGGGGCAACAAGGTCGCTAAGTTTACCAGTAACTTCCGGTGTGCCCCAGGGCTCTGTCCTTGGACCTGTCCTGTTCTCACTTTATATAGACGACCTGCCAAATGTGTTGCAGTATTGCAGGGTGCAAATGTTTGCTGATGATGTGCAACTTATTTGTATATATCCAGAAATGACGACTTCGGATCTAATAGCTCGTCTAAACGAGGATATGATTGCTGTTTCACGTTGGGCGACGGAAAACTGCCTACACATTAACCACTCCAAAACGAAAGCCATCTTATTTGGAAAGAATCGCACCGATAATTCGTCAACACCGGAACTGTTACTCGAAGGAAACCGCATTGAGATTACAAGTGTTGCGAACAACCTTGGCATACCTTTTCAAGCACATTTAGGCTAGGATAAGGCAGTTGCCGCTCAGTCTGGTAAAATATATTCGTGTCTCAGGACGCTTAGAACTACTGCATCAGAACTACCAATCCATACCAAATTGCAACTTTTTAAGTCACTCGTCTATCCTCACTTTTTGTTCGGTGATGTGATATATATGGGAATGAGCAGAGCACTACTGATGAAACTTGAAGTGGCCCTAAATAGCTGTATACGTTATGTCTATAATATAAATCGTTTTACGTCAGTGCGGCATTTACAGAAAAATTTGATTGGTTGCCCTTTGTTTCTGCACAAAATTGTAACGAAGCGTTCCCCGAACTACCTATTTGAAAAGCTTGTTCCATCTTGTAGCAGCAGAACCAATAATTTCGTAGTTCCTTCGCACAGAACAACATACTACGGAAACTCTTTTTATGTGAGGAGTGTGGTTCTCTGGACTAATTTACCTACGCAATTAAAACGAACAACTTCGGAGGCAATGTTTAAAAAAGGTTGCTTATTATATTTTAAGAACTAATGTTTATATTATGAAAATAATTTTAAGGAAAAAACTGTACTGTAGCGTAATGACAGAATAATACTATTGTACAACTTTGTGCCACCGTAATTTGACAAGCAAAAAGACGTATGTCTTGCGTCAATTAGTGAATTTTAATAAATAAATAAATAAATAAATAAATGTATCGCGGGAAAGCATGACGATCAGCTTCGCCAGAAAAAACCTGATGGGGTCGACGATAGGGTACTAATTCCCAGTCAAGATATTCAAAATGCAGTCAACATGATATCCACCAAAAAAGCTGCATTGTATCGATCAGTTGAACCGGATGATTTTATAAGTAGAACCGAAAAAACTCTGCGCTATATTTATAAAACGCTATTGGCGCCGCTCGATAAGCGCGACATGTCTAAAGAGGAATTGACCTGCGAAAGCCTAGCCGTTGGTAGTGTTACAGAGAGTCGTCGAGATGGAACGACCCAAACCGACCCAGTGATTGAACCATTACAAACGACGCTTGATCAAGAGTAATTGAACAATACAGATTTTTGTCGGTAAGTTCTAAAATGTTCAGCAATTTCGCAACACAATTGACTCCTCCATTTTTTTAATCAGGATGATTCAGCAATCGGAAATAATATTTTCAAATAATTTGGAAAACTTCTGCCTGCCGCAATGCGAGGTATCGTATGCAGTTTCTCTTGATGAAGTTCCAAGCAAGGAAATTGAAGACCGAGAGGTAAATGATTCTGGATACAAAACCTATGAAACGACACTGGTTTCCATCGAGGCGACTGAGGATAGATGCGACGTAGGTCGGAAACCAGAACAAAAAAACGAAACGGAAATTATCCTGAAACGTAATACTACTGAAGCATTCTTCGATGAACCACGAACACCGGCAAAAAAGCGAAAGATCTTTAAACAATGTAAAAGCCCGCCAGTACTAACGTCCAAAAAGCGGCTTGAGCTTCACCAGGCCAAACAGACAGAAAAAGAGAACATTCGCAAGGAAAAGCAAAATAAATCTGACGAAAAACGAGTCGAACGCATGAAGAATGCAAAATTAAAGAGGTTGTCGTCTATCAAAAAATTAGAGGAGAAATTGAAACATTTAAAGGAAGAAAATTAAATCGATCGTTTGTTTTGAAGAACTGTTGGATTTTGTATGATCATAAATATTTCTGTTCAATACATGACAATTTACAGTACGTATTGCATTGTTTTTCATAACCTAAAGCCTTGGGTGCAACATTCCGCTATCGGAGCTCTCTCTCTCTCTCTCTCTCTCTCTATATATATATATATATATATATATATATATATATATATATATATATATTTATTATATATTTGTTTAAATTTCCTTGGACGCACCCCAAAACTGAATAAAATTCAAACAAACAAAACCTTTATCAGCTTTAGCACTTATGACTAAATTTTCAAAATTGAAGACAGATAAACCTTGGTACTAATGAGAGAAAACAACATTGCATGACCAAATGTTGTAATTTGCGAATTTGCGTATTATGGACCCGGGTCCATTATACGCATAGTGATCCCGGGTCCATAATAGAAAAAAGGGTCCATTATGCGAACATTAAGACTAGTAATAGTTATTGATATTCGGCATTAAAAATTAAACTTAACCAGCGATTTTTTCATTGAATTAGGTAAAAGACTTCTATTTGAACCAAATATGAGAATGCTGCTTCAAAGATGTTCAGAATTCGAGCCGGTTACATCTAAATTATGCAATACACCTACTAAGGGGTCCATTACTAGCATATGAACCCTACGTGACCAGCTAAGATCCCGTAGTTAGCAAACTCGCAATAAACTAGCGTTGTATAGGACGCTGATCCTCCCGGTTGCTCTTTACGGACATGAGACATGGGCGCTGAAGGAAGCTAATCAACGAGTGCTCGGAGTATTTGAATGAGGAACGAGGGCGCATATATATGAATCACCAGGTATACAAACATGCTGATATAGTGAAGGTATTACAGCAGGGCAGGCTTCTGTGGACTAGACATGTAGCCAGAGTGCCTGACGAGAGAGCCGCCAAAACTATATTCAGCAGAGGACCAGGAAGAGGCTGTCGACTCGGTGGTAGTCCTCGCACTCGGTGGATGTGCGCGGGCCGCGGTGGAAGAAATACACGATCTGTTGGTGTACGAGGTGGCAGTTTGCTAGACGTGGCCACATCGACCATAACAAACGTTTTAAAAATGTTTGGGAAGCGTCTGTAGACCACCAGGAAGCCACCAAGAAGCAGCGGCAAGCGTAATCCGGACGTGGCAGCGACGACGAAGAAAGGTGGCGGCGAAATAAAAGCGGAATCGAAACCTCAATGTTTTCCATAATACTGTACAGCGGGCCAAGAAATAAGCCGTTGTCGTTGTCGATGTTTAAGAAGGTAAAGGCAAACCGAGATTACAATCAAAAGTCATCGGCGAAGCAGCGGTCCCGAAAGCTGTATACAAGTCTGTTCACAAAGTTTGACTGTGTCGCCATGGACGACGAAGCTTTTGTGAGGGAGGATTTCAAGCAGCTTCTGAGACAGGAGATTTATATCGCGTCATGGGAAGGAAAGTTGGCCGAATTTTTCGAAACAACAAAATATCGAAATTTCCAAAAAAATACCTCGTCTGGCAGGCCATATGCACAAAGGGTCAAAAAAGCGGCCTTTGCGTCACTACGGGAACCATCAATCAAGAGATCTACGTCCAGGAGCGCCTAGAAAAGCGGCTACTACCATTTCAAAACCAATATAATAAACCCGTGCTGTTCTGGCTGGACTTGGTGAGCTGCCACTATGGGAAAAAGGTAACCGAGTGGTACGATGTAAAAAACGTGGTTGTGGTTTTCAAACAGCTTCTGTTAAACGGAATTTCAAAAAATCCACAAAGAACGAGCAGCAGTTTGAATCTAGTTGGCGTTGGGCGGCGAATAAGGTTGATGAGACTACTGTGCAAAATTTAATGGAAGATGTTAAGCGGAGGCCACGTTAGTTCGGATTTGGAAAACCAAAATAATAAATTACCTTTTTTTTCAAATATATGAATTGAACTACCAAGAAAACATAGATTTTTGTAAACTGAGCAAAACTTCAAATGATACTAACTGCTAACTGAAATGTAATTTTTATTAAATGTGTTATTTAAAGTTTTTTTTCTTTAAATCTAACATTTATTCATTGATTTCGTTTGGCATAACGTCATGCCGAAGTGTCTCAGTATAACGAGAATAAATTAGTGGAATACGGAATCCTCCACTCGTATGTGATTAAATTACTCCTCAAATATGATTTATCACCATTCCTTTATCGGATTACAGCAGCTCCCCGAGGCTGTCATTGGATTGTGACCGTCAGTAGCCCCGAGTCCAGTGATGCGTATTTTACCTGTACCTACCGACTGGGCTCGGCAACGCATATAGTGGAGAACGTTGGATTTTCAAATATTTAATAATTCATGTTTATTGGGAGAGTTACGATACGATTCCCGGCAATATCAATCGTATTCGGAATCATAAATCTATCAACAGTTTTGTAATTGAATTTATGGCATGCCGGTTGCGTTTGTGATGCTGATGGAGGAAAACTGGGTTCTGCTGCACCGGTTGGCTCAATTAATTTACATATGCGATTAGCGCGAGAGCAGTTCACCGAATGTCCACCGCTGCTGGTACTGGACATGATCAACGTTACTCACGTTGCCTACCGGTTGCCGTAGCTGGCTAATGATTCCTAGCTGCCGATCCGGTTGAGATATTTACTGCATCGACAAGCATACCACAAATCAGTGTAACCATCGCGCACAATTGATCGAGCAGTGGAAGAGAACCCATGATTTATTGTCGTCAAAGAAAATGATGTTTGTGGTGATACTTGGCATTGCGCGATATATTTGTTCTAGGCAATCAGTGAAGGTTGAATAACAATTTTGCTTTCCTTGATATGGGCCAGAATATATAACATTTAAAGATTTTTTTACTTTTTAAAGTTTTACTACCTATTTAACTAACAATGAAAAGTGATTTGATTCCATAAAATGAAAAATGATAAAATCTCTTTTAGTTAGTCTTATTCATCGGTACTCTTACTACCATAATCGATTAAACAATCTCATAACCCACTCGAAAAGGGGTTACCTCTAGTTACAAAATGCCATACCCACGAAGCGCAATAGCATTGGCTGAATATTTGTGATTTATGGGTCCTTCATGCAATTCACACATAAAGATATTTTCTGTGCTTTATGAACTTTGACTTCCCGTTTGTTACTAAAGCATCATAACGTTTGTGATATTTTGAAGAGTAACTATTTTGTTTTTCATTAAGAGGGTATACCTAAAAATAAAAGCAAACTATGGGATATTTCGACGCTGATGGCACTTTCTGATAGGAAAAATTATTTTACACTGAATGATACTGGTGAAAACACTCAATTCGCTATTAGTTTATGTACCTGTTTAAATTATTAATGCACAGTTGAGATTTGTAGTTGAACATCTTTCTAAACTTCACGTAAAAATATTATTCATTCTTGTCAATGTTACACTATTAGGGCAGAAGTCGGTTTTAATTTAGTTGTTTTTGCAAATAACTAGTTGAAGATATGGGCGATATTTGTGCTATTGAAAATAGCAACGCCAATAAGATATTGCCAATAAGGATTGGAGTGTTGATTTTATGACCGAAACATCAGTAGTATCGTTGCCTGATCTAGTCGTCTATTTATGTGAAAACCAAAGAAAAAAAAAATACTACCAGCCTTCTTTTGAGGCAATAAAAATTTGATGTTAGTAGTTTTATGTAGGTATTACAGATCTAACCCCTAAAGATTTGTATCTCTTGAGTACACTATCAATGTGACCTGTGGCAATCGTAGTTATTGCCTTCCTCTCATATCGTTAAACTGTATTTTAGTGACCACTTTTCCATACTTACTAAGTTAGCACTGTATTTTGCAGCGAGTCCTTGCGTGGCTCGAAGCACCAAAACATTTCGGTTCGCCTTAACTTAGAGGAGATAGGCGCAAACCCTTTTGCTTTTAATAGCAATGACAATAATCGTAATTTTACGGTTGCTTTCTGACACGCAAGTCTCCACTCCCTTCTGTTTGCCTTTTTTTCCTGGATGAGCCGTTTTTCTAAATTGCATTAAGTGCCTCCTGTTGCCACAGTTATAATGAATAAACAATCATAAATCTAGAGCAGAAAATCAAAATTCCCGCTTACTGAGTTTGGAATTGCCGAGTACGGTAGAGGGTGAGAGACGAAACGAATTAGACATTCAGTAGCAGAGACTAGTTAAATGACAACAATATCAAAACTGGATGCTTGCGTTCTCACGCGAAATTGAAGTTTCCTTCGGTGCGCGTTTCGACAACCATGGCGAAGCCGTTAGTTTTTTTCATGTGACAGTACCAAAAGAACATCAGGCTTCGCCCAGGAAACGACTTTGCAGCGAAGCGTTAGTACACAACCTGGCTGTTTCCGAATGAATTTATGGCGCTTGTTTTGATATAGTTTTTAATTTGTCAACAATAATTACTAGAATTTAGTGATTCCGATAAAATTAAATTATGTTGTTGACAATGGTTCAAAAGTTGACAGGCAAAGAGTGCTTACGGATAGGGTGGTATTTCCAACAGAAAAATAGAAGCATGAAATTTTTAATTGATAACCCTTTGTGTTCTGTGAACATGTGTCTTATTAAATACCACATCGATTATTATTTTACCATTTATTGCGCGTTAAATTAAAAAGGGATCACAGCTGTTTTTTCAATAAATGTGACGGTTTAGCTTCAAAAAAGGGTGCCAGTAGGAACAAATATCATATACCTAGTAAAGCACATTCGAATAATTGCTGTAACAGTAGCGTTATATTACACTTGCTGCGAAATCCAATACGTGATCAAACTTTTTTATGCCTATTAAAATAGTCGAGATGTCGACAGCTGAGAAATGCAGTTACAAACAATTTCACCGAGTTCAATCAGGCCTTGGTAATGTTATCAAGATGAAACAAGTGCATCAAATTTGACGGTGCTTTGCTCTAGTCATCTTCATGTTCTATGACTAGCAAATCAGATTCCCCGCAGCATTTTGTCACAAAATCTCAACCAGCCCCAAAAAAACCAAATTAATCCACCTAGCAATGCGACCTGGCATTTCTCATTCAAACTTATTTTTTGTTTAAATAGATTTACATGAAAACTTCAATTTTCAGAAAAAAATACACCTTGATAATATTTACTGGATTTATATATCACCCTTAATAACAATTTTTTTGTAGACAACACCTAAACTATACCGAACATTTGAAACATAACATTCAAACACATATGAATATAAATTAACACACGCAAATAACATGAAATAATTATGTTTCAAATAAATGACGTGATTTTTTTTATCGTGGTATAGTTGAAACGTAACTGTACTCATATTGAGGTTGGACTTGATTTTAAATAGACTCAATAAAATTTTATATAAACTTAATTATAATCGATAAAATATCATTTTAGATTCGATTATTTTTAGTAGGATTTTTTTCTATTTCAAATATGACTTTCTTTTCACAACTTTTAAACCACATGTTCAATCATAATAATTCATCAGTCAAGCCTAGCCCGTTCATCTGATATCAGTATTGTTCAAATCGGTTGTGTAGTTTCTGAGATAATGAAGTTTTGTGATTTTCACATTTTGATACAATACTGACGAAGTGACAGTCCGATTACAGTAAAATTCCATTTGACACTAATTTTGTGGAAATCGGCTCAACCATCTCTGAGAGAAGAGCGGGGGCCTAGTGTGGTTGGTAACGTCTCCGCCAACCACGCTCGATGCCTGGGTTCGAATCCCACCGCCGACATAGGTGTCGATGGTTGTGAGGTGGCGTGATCCACTCACAACCAACCCAAGTGGTCTAGATTCAATCCTAGCCGACACCGGGAGATTTTCTGAGGCGAAAAATCTCTGAGATCACGCCTTCCATCGCATGAGGAAGTAAAGCCGTTGGCGCCGGTCCGTTAATAAACGGGTCGTGAGTTAGGGTCCTGGGTGTGGAGTCGCCTCCCTGGGCGTCGGTGATTGGCCACAACAGTGGCGGAACTAGACCGACGGAAAATAAGTGAGAATAAAAAAAAATCTCTGAGAGAAGTGAGTGAGTTTAAGTAGTCTTCGGAATATGTTTCTTTTCAAAGCTGGATTTCACATTTTTTTTAACATAACAGGTAAAGTAATAATCCGTTTGCAAAACAAATCAATAGGGTCTCATGGGGCAGCTAGACCTTCCTTTGACTCAGCTTGTCAAAAATCGATCATACCCCCCTTTCCCCATGAATGCTACGTCATTTAAGTATGATCCCCAACAGTTTTATTTTAAGTTGATATTTGAACACACGAGGACTGGCCTAAGCCAATATCGTACCTCGAGAAAAATTCGGTTTTCTTTAGTATATGTTTCTCAGAGTTTTTCTCAGCTTTCTAATTAAAATTTGTGAAAAAAGCATTTATTTCAAGATCAAAATCTAGCAAAAAATTCCATTATAATTGCATTATAACAAATTGCTTAAAATTGCAGTAAATATTTTCAATCAATTAGGCGCCCCATTATTATCAAATTTGAATGACTAGTGGCCTGTTGTTTGTTGTAGAGTTACGTTGTGTTTTTTATACTGGGGTACTCATTATGTAAACTCTCGAGTCCCTTCGAGTCTTTAAGAGGTTTACGGCAAGGTGAAGGATTATCGTGCTTGCTATTCTACATCGCTTTGGAAGGTGTGATACGTAGGGCTGGTATCGACGGATGACGGAGACATACATCAGACTGAAGGCTGAAGCCGGACGAATCGAACTGGCCATAAATGTATCGAAGACTAAGTACATGAGAGGAAGAGCATCCATAGAAGACAGTATCAACCCCCCACCACGAATTCATATTGGATGACGGAGATGAAATCGAGGTAGTAGACGTGTTCGTGAACTTAGACCGATGACTACTGACAACGATACCAGCAGAGAAATTCGTTGACGCCTTATGACAGGAAATCGTGCCTACTTTGGATTCTGCTCGAATAGAATCCGACACCACACGAAGTTAACTACAAAACACTGATCAGACCGGTAGTCCTCAACGGCCACGAAAATTGGACCATGCCCGTGAAGGAACAACGTGCCCTTAAGGTTCGAACGCAAGGTGCTGTGTGGTGGATCATGACGGAAGCGGATGAACCACGAGTTCCATCAGCTGCTGGGAGAACCACTAATCATTTCAAACGGCGAAAATCAGGAGACTACGGTGGGCTAGACATGTCGTAAGGATGTCGGACGTCAACCCGGAGAAAATGGTTCTTGATAACGACCCGCCTGGAACGAGGCAACGAGGCGCGCAGCGAGCAAGATGGCTCGATCAAGTGGAAGACGATTTGCGGGGCCTCCGCAGACGACATGGAGACATTTCGGCCTGAAGCTGGCTGGTAAGGTAAGTATTTATTTTGTAGAAGTGAAGTTGAAATTGGCCAAATGTGGGGTCAGATTTCAAATGGCAATAACTGTATAACCTAATGATGGATTACAATAAACACAAATCATGTGAAACAGAGCGCTGACTCTCGTTGTCTATCAGTGCAGCTGAACACATGCTTACTGTTCGCGCTCAACCAAGACGAAACTACAGTGATGCTTTCGACGGGGATAAACAGTTCATCTCAATTGTTGCAATTGCTGTTGTTGAGGATTGTAACAATTGTTGTCGGAAATCGCTGTTAATGACGACTGTACCAATTTTTGTCGGAAATTGATTTTGTTTGATATCTTCTAATGTTGCTTCAGTGAACCTATAAGGAGGCCTCAAAATCGTTTTTAGGAGTTTCTGTATACTTTTAATCATATTAATAAATTGCAGCTTTTTTTATATAAAATCCTGTTGAGAAGATGGTATAGAGTTCTTTTTGATAAGGAGATATAAAAATTTATTGATTTATTTTGTCATCACAAATAGGCAAATACAATATAATACAATAGTTCAATACTATGTTTACTTGCAAACTATTTTTCATTCAATATGCGTTGCGACTGCGTATTGAGCTCAAAAAGTGTTTAAGTTCATGCTGAAACATTGTAGAGTCAATGGTTTTGCCGTATTATAAGTGACCATCTCGCAATGGTCTTAATCGATTTAGAATTTGCCATATAGGAATTTATAGAAAAATTACTTATAGAATTTATACAATGCGCTGCGAAATGAAATCGTTTGCAAGTAAAACTTTTGCAAAACTTCTGTAAATTTAATTTTTAAGCATGCTTCATACGATGGAAGAGGAAATGATGTCCAGCTTAATTTTCGAAGGACATAAAATCAGTGCCGCATTTTCACTGATTCAAGTTGAAACTACCCCCAGCGTTAGCGGTATCAATTTCCAATGAAAGTCCGGTCATTGAAAGAAATGAAATGTCTGATTTAATATCGAAATTATTTTATTTGAGTCAACTCATTGCATGAAGTCGATGAACTAACCTATGAGGAAAAAAATCCGAACAAACTTTCAATTTCAAATTAAAATCTTGCGCAACTTATTTTTCTATATTTGTTTGTTTATTCAAGTAATGTAACTCATTAACAAACCTCATAGGAAAAACTCAGCTTCACATCGCGCTGATTTTCTGACCCTCTGGAGTACTTGCTTCATAGCTTCCTGAATTTCAGATGTTTTAATTGTTTTGAGCTCCTTCTTGATTTTTCTATCGAAGAATCGACGTTTTTTGCTTTGTAACCTTTATGGTAGACCATTCGCTTCAAATTTGCTCAAAAAGCTTCAATAGACTGCAGCTATGGCACATTTTGAGGATTCTATCCTTTCGGAATAAACCCGATATTGCCTTGCCGCATATCCGCTAAAGTTGCATTACCATAGAGTGACAATGCAAGGTTTGGCCAAAACACTACTTTGTCATTTTTATGGTACTTATATTTTAAGTTTTAAACCCATTTCATGCAGGTACTTATTCACCGTTTTTGGATCAATCTGATATTTATTGCCCAGCTCACGATATGATTTTTCCGACCCACCAGGCGTTTCCGCCCTCAGTTTCGCTCGAACTTTGCTCTCTTGTAAAGTGTGTTTTCGTCCGGAACCAGATTTTTCTTGAAGGTATTTCCATTCTTGAAGAGTTTGAAAATAATGTATATAAATGTTTTTTTTTTTAATATCCAAGATTTTAAAAATAGTGGAACACTTCACTTTTATATTTTTCTCGATTTCGCTCACAAAAATTGAAAATCAATTTACGACGGTCTTCTTCCGACAATGCCTTTTTCTCAACAAAGCGTCACTTGACAGAATCGACTGGTCGTGTTATCAGTTATATAAAAGTGAATCTCCATTTTGTGGAAAAGAATTTTTCGATTTGTGCAGCACTTCGATTCGTAGGCCAATTTAAAAGTTGTTCGGATTTTTTTCCTCCCACGTTATATAAGCATCTACATTCTCAACCGCACAAACATCGCTGAAGCAAACACAGCGTGTGCGAAATCACAGAAATGCAGCTGTCACTGTCAACTGATTGGAGCTGAAAGTCTCTTTAATTCTCAGCTCGTTTGTTAAAAATTGAAATTTAAAGATTTCAATCCCAACTAAAAATCCTTTCATGAAAGTGAAGGTTTGCAGCGCTGCATATGATAAAAACTGCTTTGTTATTGATTCTTTTCTTTCTTCGTGTGTGGTCGTAAAGGGGACTTGTAGGTTATAGCCAACATCCTGTGTATTGAGACGAAATACTCGAAATGTAGAAAGTGAAATAAAAACATAAATAATTCAATTTGTTCGCTATCTTTTGCTCTATCAGCACTTGTTTCTAGATTATTAAACTGGATTGGCAAACTTTAATAATAATTAATTAAAAATCTAAACTAAGGGACACTATATCAATTACCCCGAACCTATTTTAAGCAGTGTCAGTTTTGCAGGGAATTTTCTTTAGCACCCAAATGGCGCCTGAATGGCTACAATTTTGATTGATTTTTTTTCGATTGATGTTTATCGAAAGATTTTTCTGTGTTGAACGTCATTTTATACATTCGTAATATATGTCTTCTTCATTTTTTGTTTCCAAAAAGAGTTTTTTCAAGTATAGAGGTCTAAGTGAGAGCCTTGGAGGACACCAGAAGTGACTAGAATTGGATTTCAGTTTGTTCGTTGAATTTATCTTTTTTTGGTGGTTAGTAAAACATGAACCCTCCCAGCCGGTCTCGAGGTACGATGCTGGCCTAACAAGCCAGTAGTCGTAGGTTCGAGTGTCGGCTCGGGGGAGACTGTTAGTGTCAGTGGGATCGTAGCGTTAGCTCCGCAATTGTCCTGTACTGTGCACCAAGGCTTTGCTTTACTTTAAAACATGATTCAAGGCATTTCAGGAGCCGTTGCTCAAACCAAGTTTTTTGCAATCTGAATATGAATAAAGAAATTTAAAAAAATGTATAAAGAGCATAAAGAGCTTCTACGTGGTTTTTATACCGTGGCATTCAATGAATAAATTGTAAATTCAAGGAAATTGGTCGTTGTTGGGCCTAGAAACGGGCCTAGAAAAAACCATATTGCTACTCAACATTCGATTTTTAATTTGGAGGAATAGTTTTTAGTTAACAATTGCTTCGAATAGTTTAAAAATGTATGGCTATTCCACGATATTTACGTATTTCAGATTTCCTGCTAGATTTCAATATACCTAGGCACTATAGAAAAGCTTCTCCATTTTTTTTGGGAGGCTAAACAATGAAGCAGTAAGTTTCCTTGCAAGATTTCTTAGAGGGTCGTCAGGTCCAGGACTTGTTGAACCTAATAAATTATTTAACGCCTGCGAGCCTTCCAGTTGGTCTTGAGGTACGATGCTGATCTAACAAGCTAGTCGTCGCATGTTCGAATCTCGACTGGGAAAGATCATTAAAGTCAATAAGATCCTGGCACTAGCTCCACGAATAGTCAAACTTAAGTTTAGTTTTTTTTTTCAATGAGCATTATACAAGCAAAATGCATCAAATATACGAGATGTTTGTATCTTCTCGTAACCAGGAATTCTAGAATTTGTTTTAAGAATAAACTTTTGATTTACAAACAAATTTTTAGACCAGCAATGCTTAATGCTGTACTGATCTGGACAAGTTATTGTTTAACAAGGAAGAAAACGCATCAAAGGATATCGAATAAAACTCTGAAAATGATTTTGAAGCGTCCTCTTTAGTTTGATACACTCGAAGCTATGGCCGATGAAATTATTACCAATTTTCGCCAAAAATCGTTGCAATCCTCAATTGCCACGATAAACTCCTTTTATAGCCAATTAGTTAGCAATTAAATCAGTTGTAAGTATATTTCTTTTTTTTTTGACAAACAGGTTGAAATTCCTACGAATGTCCTAATTGCAAAAGCAGACGAATCCTAACAATTAAAATTACAAATTTCTAACAGTGTTGAGAAGTCACCATTTGTGATTGGCCGCTCAAACTTATTATTTACTAATATCTATCATAAATACCTAAACTAATAACAAACCTCCCTTTTTTAAAAAAAGAAAAAGTTTAATTTTTTGTGATTATAGAAGTTCTTTGGACAGGACTTTGTTTCAAGTTTAGTTTTGCTTTATATTCATCAAATGCATTACTGACAGTTTATAACATTGAAAGGCTTTATTATTTTAAGATTCGAATACTAGTCCTGCAATTATTCTGCACACGAAGTGTATAATAAACAAAAAGTCAAGTTCCGATAGCGAAATGTAGCACCAAGGTTTTTTAGCTTTCAACGTTGTTAATGGCGGGCTCCAATGAAAATTTCGTAAGAAAACCTCTCTGCAACACTCTTTGAGCAATACGACAACCGAATTAATATGTAGAAACTGTTATACGAATATACTAATACGCGTGAGAAAATTAATGAAATTGAGAGAATATTTCAGAACAAGAACAACGAATCATTGCTCAGCAACCTTCGCTTGGGAAGTGTCGCATTTATTTACAGCTGCTACCGTCATTAATTTTCTTTATAATTGCAGATCTGAAATATTGATTCAATATTGGAAATACCAGGATTTGCAACTCTACAGGATACCGCCATCAGTATTCAAGAGATTTGAAGATTCCAAGAGATCCAGAGCTATTCAAGATTTGCTGCTCTACAGGATACAGGAATCAGAGTTTTCAAGGGGTTCGAAGATTTCGAAAGATCAACAACAATTCAAGTACACCAAGAAATTTAAAGATCAAGATTTCTTTTATTATAACAGCTAAGTATAGAACTTAATTTATTATATTTGTATCCATTTGCATTTTTTGTTGCCCTACCATAGTGTGCTCTTTTACACACAATGGAAGTGGGTGAAAAAAATTTGACCGATCCTGTTTCTATTACACCTAAACCTCCTGACCCTTTTTCCACTGTCTCCTCAATTCCCTCACGCGTTAAACTGTATCCAGACGGATCGACTGGTTCATTCGTTGTTTATTTCCGACCAAAAATAGGGCCCAAATCAAAGCCCTTAAACATCATTCAGATATCTAAAGATTTAGAGTCTCATTTCAAGTCTATCATTGAAATTTCTAAGGTCAGACCTAACAAATTGAGAGTTGTGGTTAAAGACCTTACTCAAGCTAATAAAATTGCTACTTCGGAGTTTTTCACCCGGGAATATCATGTTTATGTTCCCGCTCGAGATGTAGAAATTGACGGTGTTGTTACCGATTCCAGCTTATCCAGTGAATTTCTTTTAAAAGACGGTGTTGGATATTTCAAGAACACTTCCATTCCAACGGTTAAAATTCTCGATTGTCAACAATTGAGATCCGTGTCCTTTGTAGAAGGGAAGAAAATATATTCCCCCTCAGATTCATTTCGTGTCACATTCGCTGGATCTGCTTTACCATCTCACATCTCGATTCACAATGTCCTTGTACCCGTTCGCCTATATATTCCACGAGTCATGAACTGCACCAATTGCAAACAGTTAGGTCATACTTCTGCCTACTGTTGCAATAAAAGTAGATGCGGTAAATGTGGGGGTAACCATCTTGATGACTCTTGCAATCAAGAAAATAATAATTGTTATTACTGTGGTGAAACTAAACATGAACTCTCGAATTGTTCCTTATTCATTCAACATAAAATTAAAATGAAACGATCTCTTAAAGACCGCGCTAAACGCAGTTATTCTGATCTCCTTAAGCAATCGGAAACAAATTCTCTTATTTCTTCTAATATTTATGATTTATTGTCCTCTGATGAGACGGACTGCGATGTTCCTCTTGCTGGTCCTTCTTTTTCAAACCCTGGTTGGTCTAGCAAAAGGAAAAATCTTTCTTCCCCAAAACTTCCCAACAAGGGCCCTAAAATATCACTTAATAGAAATGGTAATGTTCCCAAATCTAATCACGATACTGAAAAATCAAATCAAACTTCCTCTAGAATTTTAAATTTAAAGTCAACACAAGAGTTTCCACCACTATCACCCAAAAACTGTGATAGCTTATTCACACCTTCAAATAAACAAACAAAATAAGGAATTCTGAAATTTTCTCATGTAATAAACTGGATTCTTGAAGCATTAAACATACCGCACCCTTTCAGCAAATTTATTCATTCATTACTCCCTGTTTTCAAAACATTTTTAAAGCAGCTTACCTCTCAATGGCCCCTCATTTCTACTTTAATATCCTTCGATGACTAACTTATCGTCTGAGACTAATGATTTTATACATATTTTACAATGGAATTGCAGAAGTATCATACCAAAACTTGATTCATTCAAAGCTATGATTAATAATTTGAAATGTGATGTGTTTTCTATTTGTGAAACATGGCTCACTTCAGATATCAATCTCAATTTCAATAATTACAATATCGTACGATTAGATCGAGATATTCCCTATGGAGGTGTACTTTTAGGGATTAAAAAGTGTTATTCTTTTTATAAAATTAATTTACCTTCAATTCAAGGCATCGAATGTGTAGCTTGTCAAATTAACATACAAGACAAAGATCTCTGCATTGCTTCTGTATATATCCCTCCTAAAGCACTAATTAGACAACAAATGCTTTCTGATATTGTCGAACTTCTACCCTCACCCCGTTTAATATTGGGAGATTTTAACTCTCATGGTGTAGCTTGGGGTTCATCTTACAACGATAACCGCTCCACTTTGATTTATAATCTTTGTGACAATTTTAATATGACTGTTTTGAACAATGGAGATATGACACGTGTTCCGAAACCACCGGCTCGTCCAAGCGCATTGGATTTATCATTATGTTCAATGTCATTACGGTTAGATTGTAGCTGGAAGGTTGTCTATGATCCCCATGGTAGTGATCATTTACCAATTTTAATTTCAATTAATAATGGGTCAAATAGTACTCGACCAATTGACATTCCGTATGACCTTACATTAAATATTGATTGGGAAATTTATAAATTAAAAATTACAGAAGCTTTAGAGGCATTGCATCACCTTCCACTTCTTGAAAAATATGATTCATTTGCGGGTTTAATTTTAAATTCTGCAATACTAGCCCAAAAGAAAAAATATCTTGGCGTTTCAACTAAAAGACGACCTCCTACTCCTTGGTGGGACAAAGAGTGCTCAAAAATTTATGTTAAAAAATCAAACGCGTATAAGATTTTCCGGAAAAAAGGAAAAATCGAAGACTTTGTACGATACATGAAGTTAGAATCCATGTTTAAAAACTTGATCAAAGCTAAAAAACGTGGTTATTGGCGACGATTCGTTAATGAGCTTTCCAGAGAAACATCTATGAATACTCTTTGGAACACTGCTAGAAGAATGAGAAATCGAGTAGTGGCTAATGAAAATGAAGAATATTCAAATCAATGGATATTAAATTTTGCAAAAAAAGTATGCCCAGACACTGTTCCTGCTCAAAAATTATTCGTGACAATTTTTCTGAACAATCGGTGATGGAACTACCATTTTCTATTACTGAACTGTCTATCGCTCTTCTCTCTTCCAATAATAATGCCCCTGGTCTGGATAAAATAAAATTTTATTTACTGAAAAATTTACCTGACATTGCTAAAAAAATGTTGTTAGATTTATACAATAATTTTTTTGAACTAAACATCATTCCACATGATTGGAGACAAGTAAAGGTGATTGCTATCCAAAAACCTGAAAAACCTGCTTCTTATCATAACTCATATCGTCCAATTGCGATGCTTTCTTGTATTCGTAAATTGTTTACACATACCCAGTTTGGCTTCCGTAGAACTAAAGGAACAAATGATTGTCTCGCATTACTTTCAACAGAAATCCAGATTGCATTTGCTCAAAAAGAACAAATGGCTTCTGTATTCTTAGACATTAAGGGAGCCTTTGATTCTGTTTCTATAGATGTTCTTTCTGATAAACTTCATCAAAAAGGACTTCCTCCTAAATTTAATAATTTTTTATACAATCTACTATCAGAAAAACATATGCATTTCTCTCATGGTAGTTTGTCAGCGCTTAGACTTAGCTACATGGGTCTTCCACAAGGCTCATGTTTAAGTCCACTGCTCTACAATTTTTATGTGAGTGATATTGATGACTGTTTGGTAAATTGCACTATCAGACAATTTGCAGATGATAGTGTGATTTCTGCCACAGGTCCCAGGGCATCCGATTTACAAAGATCTTTACAAGATACCTTGAACAACTTATCCAATTGGGCAATACAACTAGGTATAGACTTTTCAGTTGAAAAAACTTAAGTTCATAAATATCTTGGCGTATGGTTCGACTCAAAATGCACTTGGAAAAGTTATATTCGATATTTAATACAGAAATGTCAACAAAGAGTTAATTTTTTGCGCACAGTAACTGGATCATGGTGGGGAGCACATCCTTGGGACCTTATTAAACTTTATCAAACTACAATTCTATCAGTGCTCGAATACGGATGTTTTTGTTTCCGTTCTGCCGCAAAAACTCATATCATAAAACTTGAACGAATACAGTATCGCTGTTTACGCATTGCTTTAGGTTGTATGCATTCAACTCATACGATGAGTTTAGAAGTGTTAGCGGGCGTTCTCCCCTTAAAAGATCGTTTTTGGATTATCACTTCTCGCATTCTTGTGAAAAGTGAAATTTTGAATCCTATGATAATAAATAACTTTGAAAGACTTGTTGAACTTCAATCTCAAACTCGTTTTATGACTGTTTATTTCAATTACATGTCTCAAAATATCAACCCTTCTTCATTTCCTTCAAATAATATTTACTTATTAGATACCTTTGATTCTACCCTATTTTTTGATACATCAATGTTAAATGAAATTCGTAGTATGCCTGATCAACTACGTATACAACAGATTCCAAATCTATTTCGTGAAAAATATCAAAATATAAACTGTAATAATTCATTTTATACCGATGGTTCTTTTCTCAACGGATCTACTGGTTTCGGTGTTTATAACAATAATTTATCCGTCGCTTACAAACTCGAAAGCCCTGCTTCTGTTTATGTCGCAGAGCTGGCTGCTATTCAGTACACATTAAGTTTTGTTGAAAATTTGCCTAAAGACAATTACTTCATCTTTACGGACAGCCTCAGTGCTATTGAAGCTCTCCGATCGATAAAAAGTATAAAGAGTTCTTCGTATTTTTTGAATAAAATACGCGACCATTTGAGTACTTTATCCGAAATCGCATCACAGGTTACATTAGTATGGATCCCTTCTCATTGTTTAATTGAGGGCAATGAGACGGCAGATTCATTAGCTAAGATCGGTACGGTACATGGTGACATTTATGAAAGACCTATTGAATTCAATGAATTTTTTAGTTCTATACGTCGAGAGTCGCTCATGAACTGGCAAAACTCTTGGAACAATGGAGATCTAGGAAGATGGTGTCATTCAATTATTCCTAAAGTTTCTTTAAAACCTTGGTTCCACAAATTGGACGTAAGTCGTGATTTCATTTGTATGATGTCTCAGCTTATGTCCAATCATTACTGGTTTAATGCTCACCTTCGTCGTATAGGACTCACAGAGGATCACCTTTGCACCTGTGGCGAGGGTTACCACGATATTGAACATGTTGTTTGGTCATGTCCGTTATATCGTGAAGCTAGATCCAATTTAGAAAATTCTCTTAAAGCTCGGAATAAACAACCAAATGTCCCTGTTCGTGATGTCTCAGCAATTTTAGATTTCCCATATATGCGTCTTCTATATTCCTTCCTTAAATCAATTGATGTTCCTATTTAGTACACTTTTGTTTTCATTTCAGATTCTATTTACGCGCTTAACCAGGAATAAGACGTTCCCGAAAATATATTTGGCCCTTGAAGCTGCAGGAACCATACTTATCAAGATTGTGTTTTATGATTTGTAACTTATTTATAATTGTATTATTGTATATGAAAAGATGAGAGGGTTTTTATGCCTGTTTGAGGAGAAATATTTAATAATTTTACTCAAGCAGGCTTTTCCCTACTCCAATAGTTATTTCGGCCCCGTTATGCTCTCTGCGATTGGGCCTTTATCTTATTACATTTAATTAGAATAAAAAAAAAAAAAAAGAAAAAACCAAGTATGATTCGTTGGTCAAAATTCACTGTCATCGCATGCGTTTTTAGATAAAACCAAATCCCAGATAATCCCGAGATTTTATTGATTTTCCATCGTGCCGCGGTAGAAATTTCATGGCAAGCGCAAAAAAAAAAACCGTTTTCCTTACCATTCGACCTCGAAGCAAAAGCATTAAATATTTTCGTCCACTGGCAAGCGCCAAAGAGCTGTTAAATTTTTATGAGTTTATCCTTCAGTTACAGCGTTGCACTACATCACCGAAGAAACTTTAGAGTATAGCCTGAAAAACGGAAACCGGGATGTGGAAAATTTCTATGGCTTTCTATGATAAACAAACTCAAAAAGCCATTTGATGAGCATTTTGTTAGTTATAAAGGAAATTAGTTCGATCGATCGTAGAGATAAGTTCAAAATATCGTGCCATTTGTTGATTGTTGCTTTTCTACGAAATGGAGGCAAGGGTAACAGCACTGGTTTTGCCCACAGCATGTTGTGTATAAAAAATATCAATTCCTTTACCCTTAGAAAACATATAATATATAAAAAAATAAATCTATTTTTGGCAGCAGCAAAGCCAGATAGGTGTTCTTTTTGCATTTGCAAAATCAGTTTACATTTCCTGGCAAATGAGTACCTATACTTTGATTCCAAATGTGATAATTTAATCGTGTTTCTCTGTTTCATTTTTAAAAAATGAAGTCAAATTTACTTTGATTCACTTACAATTTTAATTCCCGTCTTGCTAATATCTCTGGAACTCTTTGATTATGGACATTTCGGGTGATACAATTTGTAGAAAATTGACCATGGTATTCAGAGAATATTTGCATTTTGGTCAGAAATGTTGCCAGGTGCTGGGATATTCATTAAAAAACATTTGTTTCATTCATTTAAAATTTCTTAGTTTTAACTTGTATTTCGCGTTTTTTTATGTAATTTTCTATGTATTATTAAATGAAATAAGGTAAAACAGGCTGAATTAGATGTTTCTACCCTATAGAGATACACGAAAAGCACACGGATCATTTGTCGTGCCTGCGCTGCGGCTAGATTTCTGAATGCCACACGCAGTGCAGGACTCATGACACGTAATAACCAACCATTTATCATGTCGCTTGTTCTTTTCTTGTTCGCAAAAAAAAATTCGAAACATAAATTTTAATTATAATATTTTTAATTTATTTCTTAAAATAGTTTTGTCATATATTTACTTTTCAATTATTGCTCTTTACGACTTACAAAAATAGTCTAGTTTTGTTTTTGTTTTCTTGTGTCTCTTGTGGTGCTGATGTTACGAGACAAAACTCTCTCTGGGCATTGTTCTCGGTTGGTTGATTTCAGTTTCATTTCTGGTCAGCGCTTGCTGCATTTGTCTCAAATTGAACTGTTTGGGTTGCCTAGAAACGGTCGCTAATAGTAATATTGCTTTGTAACAAAACATAACAGGATCACTCTCCTGGGGAACTTAGTCTCTGCTTGGATGACAGATGTTAATAATAAAATTAAGGAAAAAAAAACTATTACTCAATAAATTATCACACTTTTTTGTTCAGTTAATTCGTAATTAAAATTATATTCTGTTTCGTCGGGTTTACCTAATAGTTACTATTTCTGCCATAACTAATGATACCTGCAATTAGTTGCTTGTTTTACTTCTTTTAACAACTTTGTTTCGTATTCATTTTATACTGCTGTGGTGACTACATGCTAATATTGAGGACACTGATATTGAATGCGAATCGCGAAACTAGTGAAGTGAATTAAGGAGGATTTTGTTTTGAGTGTGACCTGTTGACGCATGCGAGAAAGCGAAGGTTTAACAAAATTAGGCAGGCTAGAGGCAGCGAAGGCAAAACTTTTTTCCATATTCGCTCCTTTAAACTTAGTTCATTTTTGCCGTACACAGTCGCTTTTAGCGAGATTCTGATTTTTTTACGTTTAGCGGGCCTTTCGAGTCTAGTTTGATTTGAGTTTACACTTGTTTTGTTCACTATTTTATCTCGTTTGCGTTAAAAAGATTCAATTCTGCTATAGTACTTGCATTTTGTGTTTTAAATGTTGTAATTAATGAATTGCATGATGGTTTGTTTTTGTTTTTTTTCTTGTCAAGTATAACTATATATGTTAGTTTGTTTTGTTTCTTAGAAAAAAGGTCAATCGTCACTTGGTTTTTCAAATGCTGTTAGTATTTTGTTTTGTATTTCTTTAAAATATGCTATAATAACTGTACAAAATGTACAATGAGATGCATTTTGCTTAATGTGGCTGGTCGGTTGATGCAATGATACGTTTGTTAGCTCTAGTGTAGTAAGGAACGACAGCTCGTTTTATTTAGAAGAACTAAATATAAATAATCACTGGTTTCTAGTTTGTGACATGTTGATAATGCTCATGATTTATAAAATTTAGCATGCTTGAATTGATAGCATTTCGAGGAAGCAGTAAAACTATGTTTGAATTACCGAATTACCGCCCATTTCCTAAAAATTTTGTATAATTCGTAGACATGTCGCATCCTCCTTTCCCCAAAAAAGCTGTTCACGGCGAATGTGAATGACCCCTTTAAATTATAAACAAATAAGGTATAGTGTCCAAATTATACCATACAATATAATATTTGTAGAATTTTTACTTCAAGTAAAGCTTGAATTATTCCACATCTATTTAACTGGTTTTCTTGCCATCCAATGTTTCGAAACTTTTCGTAACTATAACAATGGTCAGAATCAAAGACATCTGGGCGAACAACAAGCCGCAAGTTAAGAACCTTAGCATTTTTCCCGATCATTATTTTTTGCAAAGTAAGGACTGATTTTGTCTAAATTTTAACTTTGCTTGGAAGTTTTAATTTTTTTTTTTGCGCGAATAGTGAAAAACTATTTATTTAAAAAAAATTGAAAGACATTCAAGCAATCAAAATATTATTATAAATAGGCAGACTTAGAAAGATGCGAAACCATACCGCATAACAAACCATTTGTAGCAGAAAAGTCTTAATGATACAGATAAAATCAATAAGAAAGACATATTAGGAAATTTCTCTAAAAAGTACGATTCTCTTAAAGTAATAAATACTGCACAATTCATCAAAATTGGATAGTTTTCAATGATCTAATGGTAATTTATTAATTTGCAATCATGTTTCATTTAATACTGACGCTATTATTTAGTTCTGTCATGTACATGTTTTTTGCACAGCATCATTATTTTATCGAAATCAAAACTTTGTGGGTTCATAACTTTTTGACCTCGTTCACACGTTTTGAAAAATAATAAATTGAACATGTGGGAAGATGTTGAAACTTTTTCGCATGAATATATCTTTTGCCCATGACGGTAAATATGTTCTTATGATTTGTTTTGACCTGTCAAATTATTGGCGTAGATTTTTGTAGTTTGATAGTTTTCACGTCGGTTGAGGGACGTGAACTTTTGTATAAAATTTTCACATCCCCTGAAATTATGTGGTATAATTGTATCGAAATCGGCGGTAAGCTTTCTCACACGAGAGGACAATACGCACAATAACAACCCAACAGATCTCACTGCAGTGGTTTTAATGTAAGTCTCTTAAGCTTATATCGAATGAGGGGAGCATGTAGGTGGGAAAGTAGATTGCGTTTGTTTGTTTTTTATCTCGAAACTGAAAAAAAATAAATCCAGCCGTACGTTACGCATATGCGCGCATGTTTGCTCTTGAGCAATTCCACAAAAAAAGGCAATTAATTTAATCGACCATTTTTTATTAAGCTGAAACTTTGCATAGACGTTTTTATAAGCAAAAGATGCCATTTTGTGCTATTGGTTTGATTTTTCGGAACACGACTCATTTTTTGAGTAGCTATTGAAAAATAATATTTCAGGAAGGTATTGATGATTACAAATATTTTTAGAGCAAGTACGGTTTGTTTGATCGGTGTGACGTTCGCGGCAACGTTGTAGATAATAATTTTGTTTTTCGAAAAGAAATATACACTCTAAAGAAATTATTATTTTTTGAAAAAGAGTTAAATGAAAATTGATTTCTGCATTGTTTAGGTAATCTTTTGTAGTTTTTATAAAAAACTAGTTTTTTTTCAAAAATGAGCTTTTTGATTGATTTTTTATTTTTCTATTAACTTCAAAAAAAAAATTTTTTTTAGAGTGTATATTTTTTTTCGGAGAGACAAAATTATCATCTAAATCTTTGTCTAAAACGTCAGACCGATGAAACAATCCGTTCTGGCCCTAAAAATATTTGTTATTCCAAAATAGCATTTTTCAATAGCTTCTCAAAAAGAGGTCGTGTTTCAAAAAATTAAACCAATAGCACGAAATGGCATCTTTTGCCTATAGCAAACGTCTATGAAAAGTTTCAGCCAAATCAAAAATGAAAATTTAAAGAAATGTTAAACTGGGCTCTGCTCGAATGCTACCAAATTTATCTTAGCAGTGCGTACCGAGGTGTACTTCTGTGTTTTCTCACTAGCGTGATTCACCACTCTCGTTTTGCTCAGCTGTGGTGTAAGCAGGAAGTGTATTAATTTTTCTGCGAGTGGCAGAAATACAGCACAGAGCAGAATAAAGAAGTTTTATGCAAAAAATTGCTACACGCAACGTTCATGCAGGGCACGAAGTGAGCGGTGAATATTCATTCTGCACTTTCTACATATTGAGAAGAATAACAAGTAGGTTATTGTAGCGCCTAGTCTTCGTTGTAAAGAAAGAGAGACTTTAATCTAAGAATGTGATTGCATTCAGAAATGTGAATGTCCACAGTAGTTAAATTCCAATGATGTATTATTTCCAATTTTTCCCATTGTTCTTAGTGAGTTTTTTACGGCATTTTTTGTTCAGGCCAGAAAAGATGAATGTTTTTTTACTGCGGAATAGCCTCAAAATACAGGAAAAGCATCATCATAATGATACAATGTTTTGAGAAATGGTTCGCCTATCCATAACTTTGCGATGATGATTATAATTTAAAATTCACGGATTTGAATAATTTTCAAGTAACATTGTTAACGAACATGAAATGTAACTTCTTTTTACCTTTTCCCAGAATTGTCGGTTCTAGGAAACGTCAACTTAATTTCCAGCATACTTAAAAAGCATGCTAATCTCATCATGCCCACGTTGTATATAAATAACAATGTTCCCATCTGAACTTGACATTGATATGCAAGCAGATATATGACTGATTTTGTGGATTTGAACATATCTTAGAAATATGATTGACGCAAAACGAGGTACGTGAGGTACTTGACTAATTCGTATTCTTCATGTTGTTAATTAACAACAATTTAAAAAAAAAAGGTTAAAGGTCATTGCTTTACTAAACTTTTTTTATTGCTTTGAACAAATAGACTAGATTGTCCAATGGAAAAAATACAGTTTTTGTGAAAAAATTCTGAGCATCGAAGGTTTATAATAAAGCAAGCTGCACAAAGCGTATAGGCTGACTGGAAATTATTTGAAATATCAGGGCAAATGACATGGTTTTGAACATTTTCATTAGGCTCATCATGGTACCTTTGCGTCATTTGTAAAATTTTCGGGTTTAGAAAATAGTTATGTTATTGATTTCTGATGAAAAAAATATGTTCTAAACTCAACAGAAAACAATCACGCAATATAATTCTAAAAACACATGTTTCAAAAGTCACACTCCAGCGCGTTTACGTAATCTCTGTTTATACCAGTTGATTCCCCATGACAGTAATGCTTTCTTTTTCTGGCAGAATATTGTACCGCTGCTTCGAATATTTGTAGAAATTACAGAACTGGAAATATACATCAGTTCGAAAATAAACGATTGATCACCAGCTGCATATGGTTTATGTGTTTCTTACCATTTAGAGCATCGCTTTATTTTATTTCCTCATAAAGATTTCGATCGAAAGTAATTTTATTCGCGTTTAATAATGCCAAGATAGTGATGCAGGTGAATAGATTTCATAAAAAAAAGTTATGCGGTAAATGAAATGATAAAAAAGAGCTGAATAAATGAACCATGAAACTGCAGACCCACAATTAGTTGTTTTGACTTGGGCAGTTTATAGCTTAATACTTTCTGTATCAATTCCGCATGTTAGGATTATTGCGCTCAGTAGAAACTAACCTTTGACGATTTCACTATACTCCGACCAGCCATTTGTTTGAAGATCAGTCTCTCAGAGAGCCAAAT
This sequence comes from Wyeomyia smithii, assembly GCF_029784165.1. NCBI lineage: Eukaryota > Metazoa > Arthropoda > Insecta > Diptera > Culicidae > Wyeomyia > Wyeomyia smithii. The sequence continues at coordinate 169,385,897 of NC_073695.1, read as the reverse complement.
CTTACTTCGTTCCTGTACAACAATATAATTTACAATAGTTTATCGACTCTTTGGTAAAGGTTTTTCATCCATTTTTTTTCAATAAGTTGTAAGATGAAATTATTCGCGATGAGATTTTCTTTAATGATACTGGTTCGTATTTCTCCATTAGCGCACCCGGAGTACGGCCTTTCTGTCCATCTCTCTGCCTCCATTGCTAATATACACCTGTTCGGTCCAGAGTACGATCAATACTAAGCGATTGAAATTGAACATGTTGGTAGTTTTTAAAATAATGCAAATTTTTATATGACCCTTTAAGGATTCATTTAGCTAACTTTACACAAAACTCCTAGACGCTTCATTATTCGTGACTGATCGCGTTCCCAGCCTTCCGCTGCGGTCTAAGCTTTAATCATAAATATTTGCACAGTAATTCATCTAAATAACAGGTTCATCTAACATGCTTCTCATACGAAACCCTTGCCCCGTGGGTATGAAGACCGATGACAGACACCGTGCAAGAAATTCATAGTGCACTGAATAGCTTGCTGGAACTTATTGCCAACTGTCACATGTCCTGGTCGAGCTTCAGATTGCTGTCACTCGTTGGACAGTCCAGGAGTCGTCACTGATCGTGTCCGGCGAGTTGCTGAAGCTTGCTATTCTCCATATTACCATTGATGTTGTGCTGCACTTCTAGTCCATTGACCATTTTCTCTATGCTTTTCAACTCGGATGGTGAGTTCGAAGGCATAGCCGTAACCGTAGGTGCCGTAGAAGCTGCCTGTGGTGGAGGAATTGCAGCGGACGTTGCTTCTGCCGAAACCGGAGACGTAGGGTTTTGCGTTGGTGTTGGCGAAACCGAGATTGGCCTGGTGGGCGGCGAATTTGAGGCAGCTCGTGGATGGGGACTACTGCTAAGACTACGTGGACCCCCGGAATTAGATCCGGGTGTAACGGCATCAAATGCCGATCCAATACCTGATCCGGGCAAACTATACGGCGAAAACCGATGGCCTTTGAGGCTGTGCAGTGGCGAGGATGGTGAGTGACCAGAGTAGTGACCAAAAAAGGCCGGATGTTGTGCCGCCAGGGCAAGTTGGGCATTGAATAGTAAGCTTGGGTTCATCGCTGCCGCCGCCGCGTGGTTATGCAGCAGAGACAGATGATGTGGGGGGTACAGACCCGGTGGATAGAGATACGGTAACAAGTGTGGCGGCGGGTGGATTGGTGGCCCCACGGAGATATTCGGCGAAGGATATGATGTACCGGCGCTACTTGATGACTCCTTAGGACTGCCCGAAGTCGGACGAAAGGCACCTGTGCTTCCTGAAACACTGTCCGAGCAATTGGAATCACTTCCGTCGCGCTCGTTCTCATCGGATTGAAGCCGCCTTCGCATAGCTTCTTCTGCTCGCTGTACGTCTTCAAAGTTGAACCAACCTAATTGGATTGGTAGAAGGAAACAATGATACAAATATTTCATTAGAACCTTGCAGCAAACTACTGTTTCCTTTGTTTACTAATGATCTTACCTGCATGATGCTGCATTTGCTGGCTAAGGGAGAGAAGCGGACTTTGCGGTGGCCCGACGACATCCAGTAGCTTGTCGTCGTCGTCTAGGTTTGATATGCTATTCGTTCGGTGGTCCAATCCAGCTGGACCTCGGGAGGAGCTGACGGAACTCGGGCTTAGCTTGTCACCGTCTCCACTCCGTTGACCTATCAGCGATTGTCGGAAAGCAGAGCAGCTGGAAAGAGGGAAAGAGCCACTTGAGAGAAATTTTTTAGGAACTCTAACACCATTGATATGGGATTGTGCATATTCTGATGGGGGACTAATTTAACCGAGAAAACCAAAATACCCGACAATGTGTCAACAAGCTAAAAATCACCAAAAATTAGCACCCTTCGCTTCTAAGCATGGGTAATTTGAATGTATCGTACGTCGGTTCCGTTCTCGGCAGCCGGTTGCTGGGAAGTTCACCCTTTGCCGAAGGGTGCTAATGATCGATTTCCCATGCAGATTGCCTGGGGTGAAGCAAAACAGAAATGAACCAACACCGCTACCCCTCTGCCCCTGGCGTTCACGTCGCACACAAAAATTTTGTCAAGATATAAAAAGGGTGGTGATTCATTCCAAACAAAAAGTAATAGTTGCCTTCGCTGACTATCGTGTCTATGATTTCGAGATCCTTAGATGCAATAGTTAATTTATGTTGAATCTCATCATGACTCAGAGCAATTTGGCGATGGAGAGGATTTTTCTTTAAAGTTTGTAAACAATCGTGAATAAGCTATTTTACTGCACATAATAGACTGAAAAATCTTGTTTCGAATCTGTCCCTAGCTGGTTGAAGCAAACGACGAAATGCTTGCAAATTGGTCGCCAGTGATAAATTGTGCGGCCACGTGGACGGAAGTGGAATCACATCCCACTCGCCAATGGCAACCTTTAAGTGTTTTTTTTTTTGATCCTAACATTTCGTCGCTTGTGAATGGGAAAACTCGGTTATCTCAGGGAGAGTACCACGTAAAAATAAAAGTCATTTGTGCTCGTTTTGATGTCTTTTTGCATGTGTATCAAAAGAAAAGCACGAAAATTGTTTGCTGTCGTTATACTTATTCATGATAATATATAACAACGTGCGTGCAACTTAACCCGCTACCATATTGTTTATGTTACCAAAGTTGTTGATTGCACAACTGAGTAACTGACTTTTTTGCGCGGATTGACACACATAACAAGTAAGTTTCTCTTTTTTTGTTGCAATTTTGCATGTCTTTTTGACGAAGATGAACGGTGTTTTAGTGAATGGATAGAGCAAAAATATCATTCATCTATTTAAAAATTTTCAATGTTTTCGAATTATAAACTTGAGCGTTCAAACTCTGACAGCTGTATAAAAATTATTGTTCATTTTTAAAAGACAAATAATATAAAATATTTTTTTTTTCTCTGGCAAAAATACAATAGAAAAGAAGGTCTTTATAGCGATTGTCGTGACACTAATACACTGCTGAGTGATTTGTTTTGCGATAAGCAATAAACGGGAAACATATTGAAAGCTCGAATAACAAAACAACAATCGAAAGGGTTGAGCCGTCTAGAGCAGCTGACATAAATTTCGATTTTATAGTTCTATCACCGTGGAGCAGAAACACCGGTATAATTTATAGCAACAGTAGCACCATAAAATTTATGAAAATGTAACCGTGCTTGCAATAATGTTTTGTGTTAGAATTCGCGCGAACCGTGAACTCGGCATAAATATGTATGACAAATCCATGCATACAAGATGAGCCGAACCACCATAAGAACAAAACATTGATCGGTTTCGATCAAACAAGTGAAGTTCGAAAGTTACTCAGTAAGGATTGTATCATGTGCGAAACTCATTCAGGCCCAAGTAAATATTCAACCGAAAACGGCTGAATATTCACTCGAGACTCAACAGTTAATTTACTCATCTCTCTCCAAAATTAGAGGCATGATAAAATTAAATTAAATGAACAATGGTCATAAATAAGCTGACCAACTCCTGAATGAAAAAAATCCGGACCATTTCGTTAATACTCAACCTTATTGGATAGTCAGTCAATAAAACCCAAACTTTTGTCAAACGTTATATCTTTTATTTAAAGTTTGATGAAAACAAAATAAAAATTAGAGATTAAAACCTGTTTCTAAAATGTAATCGGTTTTTCATCTTGCCGGAATGTATACTTTTCTTGAGATGGAATTTTATTCAATATATTCGGTTGGGTCTTTGATGCTTGCTGGTAAGAATGTGTTTTTTGATAGCTGACTTTCCAACCGAGGCTATATCAAAATCTGTGTTTCTTTTTTTCTGGAATGTTAAATGAACATTTTCTTTGGGCTTTGCCCATTTTAAATAAACATTGCAATTGTTCAAACGCCTCGGGAACAAAAACGTTTTTTTATTCTTCTGAAAACGCTAGTGGTGACTCAGAACTAAACCTGCTGACTCTTGCTTTTCGGACGCGAAAAAACAGGTAAATATTTTTGATAATTTTTGAATCTCATTTTTGGTGTTCGTGAACTAACGAATGTCAACATTTAAACTTAAAAGAAACCCATGGGAACTGCAACATTTTAACGAAAGATCGAATCTCTGCTGTCAAATCCCCATGAAAAACTGAAGTGCATTTAAACTTGATCAAAGAGCGTTGATAGTTAATTTTAGTATGTTTAATGTTAAAAATCTGGAAAAAATTCGAACAGTTCAAAAATCCGGACAAAATCTGGACAGAAATTTAATCCGGACACCACCTCTGAAAATCCGGACCGTCCGGAAAAAATCCGTACGGTTAGTCAGCTTAGTCATAAAGTATAATTTGTAGCATATTGAATGGTTTTTTAATTCCATCATGTCCTATATCATGGTTTGAAATATGAACAAATATCGACTATTCTAGTTGGCTACTCACACGAAACGACCATGATCACATAAAAAAACGTTTCGCTGGTTTTGTGCAGTTAGAGTAGTAATATTGTTTAACCGACAATAATATTGTATCTCTTTGTGTTGTTGCATTTGCACAACATAACACTAAACCACCTAAACAGGTTCTTCCATTAAGGAACAATCAAGTGAATGTCCGCTGTCGCTCTCATTCACTGGGCAGTAAAATGCTCAACAATATTAGCTCTTTCACCTTTACGCGGTTGCCACCGTTGTGGTTATCAAATTGCTTAATTAGGGTTCATACAAGCAAACCGCCGGCGGTCCTCATAAACCATCCGATCGTTAATACAAAATTAACCTGCTCTTAAAACTGTCATCAACGGCTGGCTGGTTGGTATCAGACTGAATAGAGAAACTCGAGGACAGGTGCTGACGAAAGACAATTACAAATTAATTATTTATGAAAATGTTCTACGCGGAGGCTTTTTAGTTTGGCCGGTTAGCGATTAACACAAAAAAAACGGATGACAATGTATCCTTCATCACAATACCCGTCATAAAACATATTGATGAACATAGGTATGTTTGTGCTAAGTAATTTGTTAAGTTTTTTCCGCAAATGGTTCCCCTTTTTTGACTTGAAGTGAGCTCATGTGCAATTTAATGACATACAAATTGAGTGGAAAAAACATGAAGGCCATTTCAACTGCGCGTGTGTCATAATATTCGAGATAGAAAATGTATGTGACTTTACACAAGAATTACTATACGATTACTATATACAGAACAAAATAGCTATGAAAGGTAATGCTTAGGTACTACGTTAACTTTCAGAGTTGGGATCTTTGTTCAAACAGAAGTGTGTTCCATACGAATGATTCAACTTTTGCTTAGAAATGGTAATTTAAAAAAAAGGAGCCATCAGTGGAAAAATTAAGGAAAGGATTATGCATTCCATCTAGTGGTGTGATCTAGCCATTCTCATGCGAACTTTAATGTTCGGTTAAATACAAACTCATTATTATGGAAATATTTTTTCGAATGCAGATAATCTCTGCGACACTTATTATTGGTTCAAAACTGTGCAAGTGCAATTCCACAAAAAAACGAGCAACCATTTTGATCGATATTTTTCATCTGGTTGAAACATTGTACAGATGTTTATTGACTAAAGTTGTCATTGTGTGCCACTGTTATTTTTTTTTGAATCACGACTGGTTTGTGAAGAAAGTTTAAAAGAGTTTTACAAGGGATTACAAATATTTTTTAGAGCCAGAACCATTGTTTGATCAGTCTTTTGTCTTTCCAAAAAGAAACTTACACCGTGGAAAAACTTGTTTTTTCAGCAAAAAAGGCAAATAACCATATATAAATTATTTATATCGAAAAGCTCATATTTAAAAAAAAAGTTTTGATAAAAACTACAAAAGATTAGCTGAACATTGATGGTTATCTGATCATGAAGAAATGAAAAACAAAACAATTGAAATTTTTCAAAAATAATGAAAAAATGGTCAGCACGGTTTGTTTGATAAAATGTCTTTGGCGAAGTTGTAAACAGTAATACGGTCCTTTAAAGCAAGATACACAGTGGTAAAAAAAAATTCAAGAAAACCACGTAAAAATTTAATTACATATCAAATATCTCAAAAAACTTTTTAGAAATCTGTTTTTATTACGAAAATTACACATTGTTGGCTAAACAGTGATAGTCGTTTGAGCTAGGAGGAATAAAAAATTTCAAAAAAAAAAAATTGTTAAAACAAGTATTATTTTAGAATGTTTTTTACGGTTCGGAGGGACAAAATTACTATTTTCAACTTGACCGGAGACACTATACCGATCAAACGAACCGTTTTGGCTTTAAAAATATTTTACACTCGGGTCAGTCAATTGGATTTATATGTTCTTCATGCCAACGGGGAATCAAACTTGAGGGGTTTTCCCTAAGCCGACTGCCTAATAATGCTGACAATATTTTTATAGCCATAACGATTTGTTGGAAAGGATTTTTGACATTTTTTGACATGGGACTACGTCTTCGTTTTCTATATTTGGAAGCATTTTGTAAAATTGGAAATGAAACTGGCAAATATTCCGTCAGATTTAAAACGATAGTAACAGCATAACCACATGATGGACAACAATAATCAATATGTTGTTGAATACATAAAGTGTTAGAAAATTTTGAACTACGCTTGTTATTAATTATGATTATTTCATTGCTAAGCAGTGAAAATTGATAAATTTACGCGAACAATGAACCAATCAGCGAGCATTTCTAACACAGACGAGATGAATAAACACCGACCATTCCCTGTGATATTCTCTGTAATAATATCAAATAAAAAAAGACGGAATCTACCCGTTCCTACAGGTCAATTTATGGTTACTTCCATGAATTTAGACCAATTTTCGAAAGTGAAGGTTTTTCGAAAAGTTTGAAACAACCTTTTTCCTCGAAAAATTTCTAAACCTATGCTATTACAACGTATTGAGAACTGATGTCTTGAAAAAAAAAACATGCTGGTAGATGCAACAGTACCATACAGTATATGTGGAGCAGAGCGCCGCTGGTCTCTCGTCGTCGGACGTGCAACCAAGGAAAACTGCAATGCTGCTGCTCTGATGGTAATTGAAAGATAATCTCATAAGTATGGTTACCAAAAAAAAAAAAAAACTCACAAATCTATATCCGAATATCCGACTATTCGATTATCCGTATGATCCGAGCTTCGGATAACCGGATCACGAATATCACGAATATATCCGGTTAAAAGTCCCAGCACTAATATGAACGCACAAGTCAGACGAGAGGAGTTCTTTCGTCCCGTTATTGGTAGGGAAAGCCTTCACCCTGCTGATCGACGGCCGGCACTTTTCAGACTTCATAGATGTGCAGTCCTTTCGAGGGCCAAACATCTGCTCGGAACACTATCTCGTGGTAGGTAAAATTCGCACTCGGCTGTCCATCGTTATTCAATTGAGATCGGTGAGGAAGATACGTCTGGACATCCAGAGGTTATCAGCGGAAGAAATTGCTGCAGAGTATACGAGGAAAGTTGATAGACGGATCAGTGAATCAGCTGTAGTGGACCTGTGGAGGCAGATCCATGATGCAGTCAGCGAAACAGCGCGAGAAGTGATAGGCATGACAACAGAAACCACGCGTAGTGGGTGGCATGCTTGTCATTCTCCTCAGTATGTGAAAGGAGAGGAGATAAAATTCACCGCGCACTTCCCTTCCAGTATGTGCCTGCGTGTATCAAATGCTTTCACCACACTGCTTCTTTCTCCGCTCCAAAGTGTTTCAACCAGCTCACAGAGAGACAAACACACTTCCAGCTCATCCCACATCTGATATAAACAAGAGGGGTGAATCACTCTACAGAGAAAACGCAGAAGCACACAACAGTGTGCACTGGCGAATAGTCCGGAAGGTGAAAAAAACCTACCGGGCAAAAATGTAGTCCTCGTGTAGCTACACTGCGAAAACGAATTTCACCAAAGTAAATGTGACCGGCACGAGCAACGCAGTCTGTTTTTTTTCTCCCAATCTCTTTTCCTCTTCTGCCATGCTCAAGAAACCAATTGTGAAACGCACTGCAGATAGCTCTGCAGTGTAAATATTGTGCGTGATGTCCACACGTGTGAGAAAGTACACCATAGTTCATTGTCTCGCAAGAGAGAGATTTCAGATTTCACCGCAGTTCGTTCAGGTAGCTCAACAGATAAAAATCGTTTGTCGCTCTCTTCTAGCATGAGCGTTGCTTTGCTCTTTGGTATGGCGGCAGTTGTTTCCGCAGTGTTCTTCTGCACTCTAGAGGGTTTCTGAGGAGAAAAGACAAGCATGGTGGGTGGTTCGATGCTGAGTGTTAGGAGGTGACGGAAGGTGAATTGTGTGGCGCTTCAGATGCGGGAGAAATACCGAGGGGCAAGAGCTGCCGAAAAAAGGTTTCACCGCCGTAAGAAACGTGAGCACTACGATCGCGTCATCGCGGAGGCGGAGAATTGTTTCACCAGGCACGACACGAGGAGCTTCTATAGAATGATTAACGGAATCAGGAACCGGACCGTGCCAGTATCTGCCATGTGTAATGACAGGGAGGGGAACCTGATTACCGATAAATCGCAGGTGACCAGGGGTTGAAAGTTGCTTTCAACCCCTGGTCACCTGCGATTTATCGGTAACCAGGTTGCCCTCCCTGTCATTACACATGGAAGATACTGGCACGGTCCGGTTCCTGATTCCGTTAATCGTTCAAGAGAAGCTCCTCGTGTCGTGCCTGGTGAAACAATTCTCCGCCTCCACGATTTCGAAGTGCTGTTGAACGGTGATTGAGGTAGGATAGTCAAGGGGAACAGGATAGAAATTGGGGAGGACCCATCAACATTGGACGAGGTGAAGAATGCTTGCACAGAGCTGAAGCCGCTGGGAAGAATGGTTTGCCGGTCGAATTTTTCAAAGTCGGGAGCGAGCGGCTGTGTAATGCAATTCACCAGATTAACCTAAGTGTATGGTCTGAGGAACAACTACCTGCGGACTGACTGAAAGGACTCATATGTCCTATCTACAAGAAGGGGCATAGGCTCGACTGTAGCAATTATCGAGACATAACCTTCCTCAAATCCGCTGATAAACATCTCACCCGTATCCGTGACGGTTTCACATCAAGCGTTAGGATAGCGGGCGAATTTTCGGACGCGAAGCGAGGTGACGGGCTCTCGAACTTGCTGTTCAACATAGCTTTAGAATGTGCAATGCGAAGGGCAGATTTGCAGAGAAACGGTACTATCTTCACGAAGTCTCACACGCTTCTGGGCTTCGAGGACGACTGTTGAGGAGACCTGTACGTCTCTCAGAAGGGAAGCTGCGAGAATTGGACTCACCATAACTGCAAACGGCTAAAACGAAGTACATGATGGCTGGCGTGGTAGTCCTGCGGGTGTTGCTGCTGCGGTAAAGATGGATCGGAGTACTTTCAAAGTGGTCGACGAATTTGTTTATCTTGGTATCCTCGTAGAGACGGATCACGGCAACGAATAGGGCTAATTACAGACATACATAAATCATGGAAGCGAAAGGAGGCGATCAACAAGCGCTTGGGGTCTTCGAGCGTAGAATCCTGCGATCAATACTCGGAGGTAAACTAGAAAATGGGGTGTGGCGCAGGCGGAAGAATCACGAGCTGTACGATGTAAACAAACACGCTGATATTGTGACGCTGATGAAACACGGCAGGTTACAGAGGGCTGGCCACGTAGCACGGATGGCGGATGAGTGACCAGCAGAGATAATATTTAGCAGGGAATCGGATACTTCAAGGCAGACCTCGATCTCAACGTTCTGTCGTAAGTAAGTAAGCGTGAAACTCTTGGTGCTTCTTCAACAACAACGATACTCTTGTGCTCTGTCGAATCAATGTTGTTTGCACACAAAAAAACACTACAGGCACAATTTCGCCAAGCGTAAACAATATTCTTTCAAGTGTTGTTAAAAATATTTCTGAAAACAAAGTTTAAGGGAAGGCTGAGAATAAAAATATCTAAGTCATTGAACAAACAAATTGATCTGTCTGAGGACTCTGTAACCTTTATAACCTAAAATCCCTCTAACAACAGTATTTAGCCCCACGTCACTATTTCATACAACCCCCAGGGCTGTATACCTTGTAGTATTGTTTTTTCATTCTCCTAGTTCATTCAACTATAATATTTTATTGTTCGTTTAGAGGTCGACTGCAGAGAGCTTTAATAGGTAGTAATTACGGCTAAGCAGTTTCATGACTGCTAAGCCGTAATTACTACAAATAATATTTTAGCTAACATTGTTTGGTAGAAAGTCAGATTCTTACAAAGTGGGGTTTTTAGATATTTAATTTATAATTACATTTAAATCTGTTTTTTCCTAATTTTTTTGTCTTACGGTGTATATTTTTCTGGCAGGACAAACCTAACAACAATGCTAAAGACATTATACCAATCAAACAAACCATTCTGGCTTCAACTTTTTTCTTGATTTTGAAAATTTCAACTTATTTTTCATTTCTTCTTTCTGAATCAGTTGCAAATTTTATTATTAAATGGCGCTACGTTTTCCATTGTCATAGTTTGTTTTTTATTAATACTTAGAATGTTCAATGTCGGTTTTGTAAACAAGTCGAAATCCAGCTAAATTTCGAGAACAGGAAACGTACTGAAATAACTTTTTGATTTCAATCACAACAACAAAGTGGGTTGTGGTTCTTGGGGTTTTGATTTTGGGGATTTGCAAAGTCCATATTCGGTAAATCGTGCCCACGCTCTTTAGTCTTTTACATGTAATGAAAACCATTATTTCGAACAAGCCTAAAATCGCGCTTCTCTCCATAACTTTGAAACCACATGCCCAATTATTAGGAAATCAATTACTTAAAGGTCTGAGATACTAACTAATTGTTCAAATCGCCATGTAATCTCTAACATAGGAAATTTTTACGTTTTATACATATTGCAACCTTCTATTTGGCACTGAGATTGTGAAAACCAGTTCTGCTATCTTTGGAAATTGAGTGAGATTGGAGAGTCCGAGTCAAGTGGTATATCACATTCGACTTAGATCAAATCAAAGCTTTGTAATAATGATTTGGTCAAATCCAGTAAGAGCAACTTTCGTTAAGTATATCATATAAACATGATTTTTTTATTCAATTATTGTTGTATTTATCAAAGGTAACAGAATCTCCAAACAATTGGTGTTACATTAAATTTTCGACTATTCCGCGCGTGCTTCTATTTGAGCTCAATGGTTAGCATAAATAACACAGTTTGTTAACCACAGCAATCAAATATTTATCTTTGTTGGTAGATCTACCGAAAAGAAGGATACCACCAGGGGACCAATTCCATTCCAATTTGTCACGTGATTGTCCTCGGACTGGCAACTGGACTTGTGCCGGTGGTTGCATTGTGTAACTAATAATCATAACAAAAGATTACCATAACAAATCGAAGCCGTATGTGCGTGCGCTTTTATTTCTTCCAGATACCAAACGACAATTGAGTCGTTCGCTCGACGTCAATCGAGAATTCATTCGAGCTATGATCTGTACAGATGCACGTGGGATAAAATTGCGGCACGTGGCCGAAATGACTTGGGATGACACACACATGTACTTGAAAGTGAGTAGCACTGTACCGGACGGAGAAGGGCAAGCATAGAACACTTTACGACAGTCCCAAGTTATTGGCACATGCCGAGGGTGACAATTCTGTGTCCCAGTGAAAACTATCTATCAGTTGGGAGTATACATCTAATGGATATTGGTGTCAATTGGACTATTTATTTTATTTGTGCTAGAAGTGATTTATGCTGCCGATACTTGGCTATCGACAGGACAATCAATGATCGCGGTGAAAACTGTTTAAGTTATCAATAAATTACATTAATGTAATTTAATGTTGAAATGGACAGGCCCACTGTTAAAGTCACCCTTGTTTAATGTTTGTGTTATCGTTTGATTTCTTTGTATGAATAAACTCTGTGGAAAATTCTATTATTTTCTCATAATTTTCCTGCTCTCTTCGCTTTGAAAAACTTCGATGCTAATAAAATGTCACCACTCTACTACATTACAACAATAAATTTCAGAACATTAGTAATAAAAAATAATAAATTGAATTTTTCAATATTAAACTTTTTAACCAAAACGACCGTGGGTGGTGTGCCAAATTATAAAAAATATGCCAATTACAATGAATTGAAACACTCTGCGAGTTTTTATAGGTTCTTCGAATTTGGGATAGATAGTTTGCCTACAGTGAAGACCTGCACAATGCACACATTTTCCGTTTTTCCATAGCTCTACATCCACGTTCGGGTTGTCCGGAGAAAATGGAAAGATAATTCACTCAGCTCTCCGCTACTTTTGAGCTGATTAGTATTGATACATACGCGAAACAGGACATGCAAGTGCAGAATAAGCAAAAGATAATCTTCTATCGTACATACAGAACGTATCATTCAATATTGAGAGATTGTGTAGGTAGAAGTTAAAAATAAACAGTAATACGGTAAATCGTAAAAATATTCTATATGCTTCGGCCCTCAATAAAATGATTCACACTACACAGACTATCAGCAGTAGTGGACTGTAAGACTTTGGATCCACTTACTTCACATAGATCGACGCTGATAGGAGTCCGCTGTTACAAGAACCACAACTAGACCATTGCACTGTAGCAGTCATCATCAACGAAACGTTCTAGTTTTTCGCTCTAAGATCTTTTATGCTAGTTTGAATGATGGTGCGAGTGTAACGAAAGTATTTACTGGTGTAGCAAATTCAAACAAGTACCGCACACAAAAGTCCTAGTCATAGCTACCGCTCAGCCCACTCTGTTGTCTCTGCTACAACTACTGTACGAACGCCATGTTTGATGATAGTGGTTTCCAATTTTGGAGGTGCTACAACCGTTTTTATGCTGTGGTTCCACCGCTTTCCAGTTCCTGTTAGATGTACACGTCGGATGGTCTCTAAATTACCACCTCACACCCGGGTAAATTCGTTGTCCTGTGGAACAGGTCTGAAGTGGTGCGCGCACACACAAACGCACGTTTCTCGTGCGCTCATATCGCTGCGGTACATAACACTGGGTTATGATCCGTAGAGTGTATACATTAGACTGGCCAACGATTAATGGAAAAAACTCCAAATAACTTTATAAAATTGTATTACAATTGACTGAGTTATTTAAACACATTTTTAATTTGTATTTGATAAAATTTCCGTTGGTGTATATTTCTCTAAATTTAAATTTGAAAACTTTGTAAAAATTCATCACCATCGTTGAAAATGATTTCTAATCCAATTTTTATGGTCGGTCTAATAAAAGCATGTGTGACTACCGCGTACCTTGGACGGTGGGTTCATCTATCTTGTTTCAACTGAAACGTGAAAAGCGTCCGTGTGTGAGCTCTACACGGTGGAAAAGTGCCCTGAAGCTACCACGCGGTCGGTACTGTGTAGGACGCTAGAGCATTGGTGCCGGCAGCAGTGGCGGCTGTAGCTGACACACAACGGACGGCAATGATGGGGTGTCAAGAGTCACATCTCCCGATCCGGATCCGGATGGCTGTGTTTTCGGGAACCACCCGCAACCAGCCACTTCTTGGCGAGGGTATAAAATAACCCGTAACCGTGTAGTATGCAAATTGGTGGCAAATTAAACCACACCCAATATATAAGCTTTTTACACATCATCATGATGATATCAGTTTCGAGTTTTCAACAGCAGCGGCAGTCTCGTGTGGGTGTTAGCTTCACGTCGCATGATCTAGGCATGCTAGCGTGTTCTGGAGTACTCCTGGTTGAAAGTGGGTGTTTTCACGATTTTCTATGCTGATTTATGTTTTCAGTACTCTGCATCGGGAGAATTTGTTTCCTTTTTTCACCACTTCTGTTTTGCATAATGCCACGGAAAGAATTACCATCACGATAGCTGTGAACCGTTTGATGACGCCAATAGCAGGATTTTACAGAAACGACTAGTCGGGAAAATATTCTTCGCACAGGCAAAAGCTTCATGTGATCTGTTATACTACTTCGAAAATGCTCTTTCCTATGAATATGCATACTTTACAATGTTCTATTCTGGTTATAATCGATTGTGAAGTTTGCACCGCTTGTCTAATAATAGTGAAAAGCATCGTGAAAGTACTTTTCCGTACTACGTGCTTGCAGTAAAGAATGTGCAAAAATAGGCTGTGAATGTTCAAGAGTTACAAAGTTTTTTCTTTTAGTTTACAGTCGGCATCTGCGAATAGTCATCGTGAAGTGACTGCATTAGCCTGATGACGTATCTCACGCATTCTTGCACCCTGTTAGTAAAGTTCTACGTATTAGAACAGTTCTCTGTACTGCAGTGTTGGAATCACCACTAACCAAGTACAACATAAGCGATTGTTCCTTCGAAATTGAATTAAACTAAATTTCGCACCCACGCCGCATGTGGATATATTCCTAACTTAAGTTGTAAATTGCACACTGCTGGCATTACAGCCAACCGCCCTAACAAACCGAACACTGAAAACATTAAAATAAAAAAAGCAAGTGAAGATATGTTGTGATAAATTACCACAGACAGGCGGAGCAGGAAACGCCCTCGCGTATTACCAGACAGGCAACCCGCAAAGGGGCGAAGGAAAATAGTATTACACTTGCTGCCTTGTAATTTTCACATTACTCCCGGTGTTTGAATGTCTATTTTCTCGTTTTCATCACCCACCGTTGGTGATAAGGTTGCTGTGTGTGCTTCTATAAATATTTATTTATTTATAGATTCCTTTATTCTGGAAAGTTGGCTTTCGTTTTTCATGTTCAATTTTCGCATTTCGTACGGGTGCATCCAGGAGGCAAATTGGCGTTCTACCACCCGGCAAATGGTATTGCAAAAAAAAATGGGATAACTGGAAGTAAATTGTTTTCGATGATGATTATGATGGTTGGGTAGAAAATCCTTTGCAAGGAAAAAATAACAGACTTAGCTACTGAACATTAGTACACAGAAAAATTCCTGGAGGAGCGTAGTCTATAATTTTCAGCGTCGTAGCTGGTAGGAATTTAGGTCAAAGTAACATATGATTTCAGACAATACGCGTGCGGTAGGGGAACTTAAGCCCGCCAGAAAAAGAATTGGTTGAAAGTAAGTCAAGGTGGACGACGCGTAGGAACTCGACATATACAAGAATTTAGCAAGAATAAAATTACAGTTTAAATGAGTGTAACGATTTGGCAGGTGGATTTTAAAATCGGTTTCTCAGGTGGTCCCTGTGGTTCTGTGGTTAGCGATGTCGGTCGGTTAGCTCTTCCACGCGGTTGTGATGTCGGGTTCGAGGATCTTTTCGAGCTGAAAATTTTCTCGACTCAGCACTGGGGTATGGTGTATCGTTGTACTTATCCTACAACATGCAAAAAGTGCCAAAACAATATTAATAACGAAATCTCTCGACTGATATAGTTGATTGAGACTGCTATTAGACCTCCAGGCTAGCGTGCGATATTATTGTTTCATATTCTTGGCTCTAGTTTATACTCTTGTGGTAAGATTTTTACTAACTAATAAGAAATCTCTGTAAGCGTACTATCCGGCCAAAAACTGAATACGTAGGAAAAGAAAGTGAGAGAGAGAAACAAAGTCAAAGCTACAAAGTCCGGATACAGAGCGGATGGTCTGAGTTTGAATCTTAGTGGAATCAGACCGTTCGATGTCAGAAGGACTTTTAAGTATAGGTTATATCTTAGATATCCCCCTTACTTACTTTACTTATACTTTTACTTTTGCGGCGATAAACCGATTATCGATTCATCGCCGAATCCAGAATACGTATCCCCCTTATCTCTTCCCTTTTCATATCCCCTTCCCATCACCCGAATTCTCAGATTCCCCCTTTCATCTATCCAGTTCCCTCCCCCTATTTTTTCGCTTTGACTTCACGGGTCTGAGACCGACAAAACCCGTTGCTTACCACGATGACAAATATGTATCATCCTTTCCGTCAAAGTCGTTGGAGATGCAGAGGTAAACTCGGTCTCCAACAACAACAATTGTTACACTTTCTTCGTTCCTTCCTTCCCCAAGCCAAGATGGCTTGCAGTGATGTTGTTGCCGGTACCAGTATATTTTCCTTCAAGACATCAGTTTTAATAACATGCCGAAAGCAGGACCAAGCTTAGGAGAATGACTGGAGAGCGACATTATACTGACGACTTGTCTCTCTTTTCACTCTAACAGCCCAATGCATGAGCTGTTCATGAGAGCTCACATACAGCTACAGCTTAAACAAGGCAAAGAAACTGTCTTGTGCTGCGTACGACAGTTCATTCTTGCGCATGTATTTTGTTCTTTCGGACATGACAGCCCAGTTTGCTCAGTGTGACAGTCTGCTGATCGGCTGCGGCTGTCATCGACTCGCATTTTTTCGTTTCTCCTTTTTCACAGGCCGGTGGCATATTGAATACAAAGCAAACCGTTTCCATTGTTGATATTATTCCCCACGTAAGAAAAAACGTGCTTCGCACCATCTCTCTTTCATTCTTTCATCGGCCTTACTGTCGTGTATAGGATTTGTGCTGAAGGATGTCGGAAGATTATAGGCTGTCATTTACGACAGCTTGGAATAACCAACAGACATAAGGAGATGAAAACTAACATCCCGTATGGAGTTACATGTGTGCTGTCGTCAGTTGCTGTCGGACTGTGTAGCCGGATCAGTTAAAAATTTGCTGTCATTGTATTGCAGTCATTTTCATAACACTAAGCAGGACGACCAATTTATTGAGAAAGGAGATTGTCATGAGTTTTTCTAAACAGCTTTACCTTCAAGACATCAAATCAGTCTGAGCTCATGGAAGCAAACATTGGTTGGCATATTGAGACAGGGTGGTAAGTACTGTAAAACTTTTTTCTTATACTTATATAGAGAATACCACAATAGACGGTTGGTGTCTAATGGGTTGACATGAGGGTGGGGAATCGTTATATGGAAAAAACACAGGAGGGTTGTGTGCAAAGCCACGACCGCAAGGTTGAAGTAGAATACTTTTACAAGAGAGTTAACCCGGCTGCTTGCGTGTCAGTCATTTTTTCTAGTAAATAAATGTTGACCGCTCATTGGCAGTATTGAAAATTCTGTGCAAATGAAGTTGAAGTACTACTCAATTTCAGTTTGCACATATAAATACGACCTCACTGAACAGGAAAAGTACAAACCCTTTGCGGCGCAAACAAGATTCAACAGTCAGAGTATATGTACATGTGAATTCAAATTAAGATAATTAACTTTTGATTAAAGCTCAGAACGAGGAAAATTTTAAATCTTCAATTCATTTGTTTGGTTGTCCTAAAAAGGACAGTTTGTTGTTGAAAAAAAAATCGGATATGACGCTGATTGCATCTTTGTGTTACGCCGATAGCGGGAGTGGTGAACTTGCGTATGACGAAGGCATCGTATTACGTGTTTTATTGAATGGGAGAAAGAGAAATATTGTAAAATTTTGTAAACATTTAACTCAAACAATATTACCAAATCGTAATCAGGCACTCTGATAACAAAGTTGAAGGCTGTTTTCACACTGAAAAACAGACAGCCAGCAGAAGTTTTGATTGCCAAAATCCAGAATGCTTGTGTAGTTGCCGTAATCAGGCAGAGCTTCACCGGAGGAAGGCCGAAACCCTCAACCGGCAAGGATGCTCCGATAGCAGGAAAATAGTGGTTTCGCATTCAGGAACGGCATCGTAGTTAGGAATTCTATTCTGATCACCCGGCCGTAGGTTAATGTACAGCTCTACTTACGGCTGTACATTAACCTACGGCCGGGCGAATCGGTTCGCGCCACTTTTCGCGTTAAGCCTGGCAGAGGCCTAATGCGCACGGCCAACACAATAAAAAGGTGTTTTCACATTGAAAATTAGACATGTCTTTACTGGAGTAAGTGTTGGCAAATGCATCCACCGCTAATACCGCCGCTATCGTACGAAAGCGCGTCGTTTCATGTGGGGAATAATATCAACAATGAAAAATGACGCGCGTCTAAGCACACCCGAACTGTTTCGCCGTGCCGCTTCCATTTACTTTCTTATAACGTCGGCCTAATGGAAGTACCGGCTGCACCTAGCGCTGAGGCTGTTAACATACTGCTACTGGTACCCAAAGTTATTAACTCTTCAAATTAAGTGTTTTATTTGTCCTTAAAAGAACAATTGTTCAATTCCATATCGGACATAATGCAATCGCATCTCTGTAATATTACCGACAGTAAAATTCTTCTGAACAAAATGATCCAACTTTTCCATTAGGCGACATCCATAAATTACGTAACGCAAAAAACCCAATTTTTGGACCCCCACCACCCCATGTGTAACGAAACGTAACGCCAACACCTTCCCCCCATAAAAATTACGCAACGCTGCAGAAGGATTTCCTTGATAAAAATGCTCGTTTTTGAGAGTCTCTCCAGAGATTTTTCGTTACGTAACGCTGAACTCACCTCCCCCCCTCCCCTGTGTAACAAATCGTAACGCCCGAGTATACTCCCCCTCCCCCCTACGAGCGTTACGTAATTTATAGATGCCGCTTTAGAGGAAGTGCCGGCTGATGTACGGCAAAAATTTCGCCCGATCGCTCGCGTTGGTGTTTAGCCTGGCAGAGGCCTGAGACGTGGTGACAAACCACAGGGCAAGTGATTTGTTTGATTTGAAGGCAGCCACAGGCGCAACCCACTGCTGATCGCAACCTTTGAGCTGCTCTAACAGTGGGGGAATTGAGATACACGGACAACATGCACTGTGGAAGCTATTTCACATTCAGCAAATTAGACGGGCTAGTGCTGCTGCTAAGGAAGGACGACTGCTGTTGTCGCTGTCTAGAACTATTATAAGCGGCTTAGGCTGAAACAGGCTCTTATATAAGCCAAATAGCATGTTTTCAATTGCAAGGTATATGATTCTGTCGACCGTGCTTGGGAAGCAATTATATAACGACCAATCAGAGGTCGATTTTTTTGTTTTGACAAGGCTTGACTATTTTCAATAGTACAACAGTGTGAATTATAAAATTAGAATTATCTTCTTTTGGGAAGAATCTTAGAAGATTTTCCAATCTATTGCTGCAAGAACAAAGGAAATCCATCAAATACTAACCGATTTATTAGCATTTGAAATTGGACATATTTTTCACTTTTTTCGGTTTTAGATTTTCATTTCACATCCCTATGTAGTCGAACTTCCTGAGAGAAGTATTCTACTTCAAAACGAAACTTGATAGCAGAAAGCCAGAACCAAGTTTTATTTGTTCTATTTGGAGCCCCAAACATCTTAAATTTGTCGGAAGTCGATTGGTTTAGTTTCCGCTTGGCGTATTTCATTTCAAATTTATATGGAGATTTGTATGGAAAAACCAACATTTTTGCATTTTCCATTCCAAAGAGGTCAAAGTGGCTCAAACCATAGGTTTCATGACTTCAAATGGTAGGTTTTTTGATGCCTAACAACTTGGCCGAAAATATCAAGGAGCTAGGGTGTCCCAAAAAAAATACTGGAGCTGTTCAAAGTTGAGTATATCGAAATTTATGTTGCAAATCATTTTTTCTGCCAACACTGCCAGTGTACCGGCGTTAGTCAGATTTCCATCAGAAGTAACCTTTGAAACACGTTGTAGATTTTACCTACGACTAGAATATTGACCTGACTTTGTTTGTTCGATCCAGCTGAGTGTATAAACTCGTTACGACAGGTTATTCTGATGAAGGGCGAGAAATAATTTTGTACACTCACATGGCAAATCTCGAGCTTTCCTATCGTGCGTTGGGATGAATGCTTCACATGTGTAATTCGACTGTTTCAAGAGCTCTAGAAAGGTTCAAGGACAAGTTGACGATGGATCACAAGATTGGAGCAGGATGAAAACCGGGACCAACAAGCAGGAAAATGGAAGGAAAAGCCAATGAAAAAACCTGCCAACCCAACACTTCAATACGTGATGCAGCTAAAAAGCTTGAAGTTGGAGTCATTCGTCCAGAAGTTCAAGGTAAGAAATGGATTATATACGTACAAGGTTCAATAGTAGTGATCAACGCCAGCAAACAACTGCCAAAACGCGTGTCAGACAGCTCTACACAAACCAAAGGAAAAGCAGTTCGTCCGGAAGTGTGTTTCTCTGAATCGCTCAGTTTGAAAACGCATGACAAATTTCTAATGGTTGAATGCATAATTGTGGTGAAGTAAACATTATTGAAATAAACAATTTATTGAAATAAACAAACAGCAGTACGTTTACCGGGCTAACTTATACATAAATACATTAGAATATTCAGAACTGTCGCTCTCTACCTGACGCAATATAGATATGAACACACAGCTTCTGAACTTGATGGACTGAGTTGATAATTTCGATTCTAAAGAATTATTCGGCGAAGTCCTATGCATAATGGAACCTTATTGATCCTACCACAAATATGTAAACACTTCTTAGAGCATTCAATTCAACTACGAAACGCAATAACTAGGAGTAAGGCAATAACGTTTTCGGCGTTTCAAATTGATGCCGCTTTCGAAGGCGCAGCATGTGGTTGTTGCTCTATGGGATTTTTTCTGATTAATTTCTCGGCACAAATTGTCACTTGGGTTCCGAAGGGTTGGCAATGTAACCTATTATTATCGTTATAAAATGAAGGGTGAAGTGGTGAGTATCAAAATATTTATTGCCGAATGAGTTATGGATTTTGGAAGTGCGGATCAATTAGAATGTCGACAGTGAGTTAAGTGAGTTGGAATTTGATACATTTTCATTCGATAGAATTATCGATGTGAGAAACAGCCCGAGGGCAAATAGAGTCGGGGCCGTATTTACTTCTATTCGGCACTGATTTCCCGTTGCTGGGATGGGATCTACATAAATAACTACTGTTGATAATTGAAATCCTGTTAAGTGCAGTTATACATCAGGATCAAATTTCTCTACAGTGTATGCACTTGGGCTTTAATTGATTTGACCTTCCGTTCGATGGTGAGCGGGGGAAAATGATGCTCTAGGCGTAATTCTTTGTGCAAATAGAATGCACCCACCCTTGCTATTCGTTACGTATGTCTTGTATTTTGCCTCGCAGTTTTCGACCTTCAGTTATAGGCTATGAACCACACATACACACATCAGTCAGTCTCGGCAATCAACGCCGGTAGCACGATGGATACGACGACGACAGGCTGAACAAATAAATCCTCGCGCATAAACAACCTCCCCTTCGGCGACAAGATCTGCCTGTGGACAATGTGTTGGATGAATTTGCTAAATGGGGTGTTTTCCGATTTCTTAATGTCATTCACATTGACTTGTACAGTCTGTATATCTCCATTGTAATCGTGATCCTATTTTCGATGTTTATTTGGTATCACTTTAACCAAGATTACAACCTTTAAGACCGAGATTATGTCTGCTTTAAACAGACAACAGTTTGGTAAGAAACGGGGGTGCACAGAAATAACATTTGCTTAATCGAAGATTAAATAGATATTTGATCGGTCGGTCGGGGCTAAACATTTCAGGGCCGAGATTCAATTTCAATCAGAAGTCAGGTCAGTGTAAAGTCGCTGTCAGTCACGCGTTGTTTAGAAAATTTAAATTATAGGTCGATGTTGATCAATCAAATTGTCAACCTTTTGGCTATATCAAACTGTGACAGCGGTTAGGTACAGTTCTTTTCACGGGACTAAGCCATCAGACTTCAGAACATAATCGTGCTACCCTAATATAGGTGTAATGCTCTATCCACTTGAAACATTGTTTCGTTCCGGTGACTTCTAGCAATGTTCTTCTCCTGTAAATTTAGCCCCTGACCGGTGCTGGCTAAATGGGGGTGAATATAAATACTTCGATATCAATTATCAGAACCTTCCTAATCCTATTTACCATCATGATACTGATGCTGATGGAAACCCATATCGCCTTAAAGGAACATACCTGCTCATTCCGCTTTCGTCTCCCAGCCGAATCGAAAGGAACTCAGTGGCCAACGGAGTAGAAGAAAAGCAATCAATTCCAGCATCATTGATCGCCTTTTCTTAATCTGCTCCGTCGCCGTTGTCCGTCTTGGTCGATATCAGACTTAGGGAAAACTGCCTTTGTGGAGTGGGTAAAAAATTTCTCTTCGACTGTGAAAAATTGAACCGAATTACGCAAAATTTCATCCAGCGTTATGTAAAATTAAACTTGTGTACATTTGCAACGCAACAATGATTATGCGGGAGACCTTTTGCAAGTTGGAAACCCTTGCTACGATTCGGACTTTCCCTACTGGACTGGATTGGGCGATGTGAAGCGATTGTATTGTATTTTCGTTTTCTTGCCCTCGTGCGGTGCTATAAGGATATTACCAATCTGATTACTAGTGTTCGATTTGCGACGGTAAGGCTGGGGTTGCCATGTTTGATTTTCCAAATTGGTCACATGTGGGCAGCGAATGTGTCCTATTTCAATGCGAGAGTAGACTTATGCAGTAATAGGCACAACATACAATAATCGTTTCAGGTGAAAGGCACACTTATAATTTTTGGGAAGAATGTTATTTATTTTTCGTCGAACAAGATTTACGACTAGGTATATAAGCTTAAATTTCAAACGACAAATAACAACGAGATATTGAGGCAAAGCTTACTGAGGCATTCCTTCATTGGCCAGGGCCACCACAGTAACGTTCTGGAAGAAAGTAGGTAAACGGATGCAGGTGCACAAGAACGCATACAATCACTCACTTCTTCTTCGATATGCATTATTAACCGTTCTCAGTGTAGGGTTTCCGTTCCATATATTCTGCGACCGTTCAGTTCACAAGTCAAACCGCAACCGGCACGCCAGTCTGGCAAAGACCCTTTTCCACATACCATCAAAGTAGGCGCACAGCGGTTGTCGTAACCCGTCGATAGGAACCAAATTGCTGGCTTCCTGCGACAATTTTAATTGAATTATACAAAACATCAATTGAATTAATTCCCTCATCAGTGTGCACTTCTTTGCATACCGTATCACCCACAGCCGCCACCGCTGTATTGCGAAGATTCATCCGTAGCTCTAATGCTGTAGGGCTGATGGGCGAGTTCGGAATCACGCGTTCGCGTTGACGTCTGGGGTGACAAATAGAATAGACAGCACTGACTGACTGTCTCCGTACCGGCTCAAATGGAAGACCCCAGGGCGAATCTGACGCCCAGGCAGACTCGACCGCTTATAAATAGACAATAGAGCGATAAATTATGCAACGCCTGAGTTGCAATGGAAATTTCGCCCGGTTGACGTTTTTTTTCTGTTCATTCCGCTGTCCAGCCGCTCCCCTATGATGACAGGGAATTGGCGAGTTGGCTCGAGTTCCGGACAGAAGGGAACGACCAGATGCCAACTGTCGTCCGGAATCAGAGCTATCACAATCATGAACGCCTCGGGACTTTGGAGATAGCACCAGTTTCACTTTTTTGTGCTTTTCCTGTCTCCGGAACAATTTCTTTGACTTCCGCACGGAATGTGAGCGAGCGTAACAGGGGTTCTTCCCAACCGAATTCGAAAAGGGTATGCAGCGGTCACCAGCACAAATTCTTGACTTGCTGCGTATTGGCATAGAGGATGGCCCACGGGGCCAGAAATGGTTGACCACAGATGCGGATTGGTTCTGTTTTCAGTGCATCGTTGCACCATTCGTATAAAAAAATAAATTTTCAAGCTACATATGCTTATTAAATTATCTTTACGAAGTTTCTCGGTTTGTAATCGAAAGTGTGTAAAACGTGTTATAAAATTTAATATTTAAAAGACATACCTAACAAAGCCTTTGCCTAATCTTCGTAACCAATTCTAGTTTCAGAGCTCTAAGAAACTTTGTATTTTATTGGTATAGACTCTTACTTTACAGTAAGAGGCGATTTTACTTTTCACATTTTGCATACAAAAATTCACTTTGTTCGACAAAGTTGCAGCACCATTCTTCTATATGCCTTTTCGAAAGGCCTTTTGTGGAGTTTTTTACAGACTGCCACTAAAAATCTATTTTTTCAATATGTATAACATTAGTAGTGATTTTCTACATTTTTGCAATGTCCTACAACGTTGTTTGCTATAACGAAACAAACAATTTCATCAAAGAAAGTTTATTTTTATCTCTTATTTTCCTCTGGCTATTGACGATTTTTATTGAAACAATAAATAAATTAAAAACAGATATCTTCAAAATCTGCAAAAATCTACAGACAAAACATCATTCAACCCAGATAAAGACATTGGTCTGTAAGCAAATTAGTGCATTATTTTAAGTAAAATTTTCAAATACTAAATAAACATAAGAGATAGAAATAAACCTTCTTCGGTGAATCACAGTCAAAAGTTATATTAAAAAAATATTTCAAGGAGCATTCACAATAGTTCATTTCAATTGGCAGATAGAAGTATAGTGTCTTCGGCAAAGTTGTTTCTTATAAAATGTGCAACAACTTTACTCAGAAAAGCGGATTTGTATATGCTAAAATGAGAAAAATAAAATTCGTCTCTCAGTTTTAGGTAGATTAATCGCACAATTCTAACTTTCATTAAATAAAGAATAATTAACAAAACAAATTTGCTGAAGACACTACGGCTCCATAATATTTTTTTTCTGAGTGAAAAGTAATTTTTCGAAGAATTTGTTAGTTTTGTTATAGCAAACAGTATTGTAGAACATTAAAAAATTGTAGAAAATTACTATAAAAAGTTAAATTGCAAACAATTGACCTTTATGAATGTTTTATGGAAAACTCTAAAAAAGTCCATTCAAATAAGTAGATAGAAGTATGATGTCTTTTACAAAGTTGTTTCTTTTTAGATGTGCTATAACTTTGCCGAGCAAAGCGGATTTTTATATTCATTGCTAGGTAGATTAATCACAAAATTGTTAATTCCATAACAAGAAGAATAATCAATGAAACAACTTTACTGAAGACACTGTGGCTCTACAATCAATTTTTCTGGGTCAAAACAATTCCGATCACGTTTTTGCTGCTTTGAAAACAGTGTGCATGGATACGTATTCTGCAGAACGTTCAATTTTGTACCGTTTCTGCCGCACCCCAGAAGGATGACAACAGTAACGCAATTTTCAGATGCTCGCTGAGCAATACATTTCATTTACCTTGCGCGTGCCGATGAGCTATTTACAATATTTTCACTGGGCTTCTGCTCATGCGTTCATTCGACAAAGAAACTCTGCACTCTCTACAGCAGATGATGTGATGCACTCTGACTGTAAGCTCACAGTTGTTAGGAGGGGAGAAAATCTCTATCCCTATAAGATCAAGATGAACAAGTCAAAGCCTGTCCCAAAGTATGATTTATTTCAGCACAAAATCCGGGACATTAGGTTTTCAATGATTGATAAACAATGTTTTAAACGTCTAAACGGTTTGTTTGATTAGTGTAGTGTGTTCGGCAAAGTTGTACATAAAAATTTGTCCACCCAAAAAAAAAGTTTACACTTTAAATTGAAAGAAATGGCGTGTTTTTCAAAATATCAAAAATAATTGAGGTTTTAATCTACTATGTTCAAATAAACATAAATATTCAGCTAACAATGTGTAGTTTTCGTTAGAAAAAAAAAAAAAACAGAACTTTTGAAGTGAACTTTTGGAGAAATTTTTTTTTGTATGGACCCCATTGCGACCAGTATTTTGTTTTTATTTTTTCCTTTTGCAGTGCTTCTTATTGAGAAGAAACCTGCTCCGTGTTATAGTGCTTCTTGTCATCTCCTTCAGACTTAGTAACCTACTGCCTTCCTTATCGACCCTATCATATCCTCCTGCAAGCTATCACTCTAACAGTGTATAAAGTGCTATAAACTATGATATTAACGAAGCTTTAGACCACTGGTTATTACGTCTGGAGGGAAGTTTTGTGTAGAAGAGCCTATAAACAAACTCATACTTAAAGTCCCTTCTACTAAGATTCGAAGCTATCACCACTTCCTTGTCAAAGCGGACTCTGTAATCTCGCGGCTACGAAGCTCTTCAAAGATATTCAATTTATAATTATTCTTTAAATTTTTTCTCATGAACAATTTTTTTTCTTACGGCGTATATTTTTTTGGAACTACAAAAAATACTAGTATCTGAAATTTTGCGGAAAAAGTAAGATAATCAAAAAACCATTTTGGATCGAATAAAAAAGAAGATTTTGTGAAAATTTTAACTTTTTTTTTTAACTTTGACAGATATCAGTTTGATTGATTGTAGTTTATTACCTGATTGAACCGTTTTCCTGATATAGTTAGAATATTTTATTCATTAGAAACATTTTTGGATAGATCTTTTTGAAACAGCAGTCGTGAGTCTACATGAAGAACTGATATCATAAAATAACCTCTTTATCAAAAAGGAACAACTGTACAAAGTTTCAGCGTAATCGGAAATGACAGGCTGAAAAAATATTTGTTTTAACAGAAAAATATTTGTGTTAACAGATATTGAGTGCATCGTAAAAATCCGATAAACAATCTAACAATCACAGAATATCGAGCCTGTAGAATGCACTGCGCAACAATTACACAAAAAAAGGCTATTGTTACAATTCCAGTGCCGCATTAGAGTGTAGCCTGCGGTTGACAGCGTGGTACGTGCCCGGGTATATTGTAAATGATCCGCCAGTAATTCGAACAAATTAGTCCCCCAGAGCAGAATAGCTAGTGCAGGCAGGGTAAGCCTATCGGTTATCACAGCAAGGAAACTTACTTTTTCTCCCGCTTTCCAGCGCCGGTATCACGAAATCCTTTCGCAAAAGGGTTATTATCTATTTTCAATTGCGTTATCTGGAAATAGAACAAGTGGATAGGATTACAGTGGGGAGGAACATTCTCTATTTGCTGGTTCGATATCCGATCACGAGGAATGAGAACGATTGTTTTGATTCTTTGGGGTTGGCATAGAATCCACTGAAACTGTGTACTTGTTAAGACTATGTCTAATTAAATAACTTTGCACTTGTTCTTGTAAAATCATTCTAGACTTGAAATCCTTGACTTGAAAATCCGATCGTTTGTATAATTTCAATAACAAGTACAAGTAAGAAGACTATCAATTATATTAACCAAGGGGAATTTGTAACAAATTGACCCTACTCAATGTAGCAACTTGAGGTAATTAAAAACCAAAAAGTATTTTCTCTTCCTTAGAGTCTGGCACTCGATTAACTTTTTCAAGAAAGATATCTAAGTGTCTGTATACAATACAGTAATGCATAATGAGCATAACGAAAACAATTGGCATAAGGCAAAATCTACTCAACAAATTGGTTCAAATGCAACAAAGAACGCTAATTCTTTAAATCAGTTCATTTTCTCTAGATTACATTTTTGTAAGTCTTGTCGTGTCAAATACTTTTTCAATAAAAATAAAGTAAAAAATCTTTCGCGCTCTTCAAAAGTTTAAATCATCTAGTTTTGCATCAAAACTAATTTGTTAAAAAAAGCCTAATTAGGCTTCACATCTATAATACTTAATTGGACTGTCAAAGGGTGCTTTTAAACATTTGCCAGTGATCGGAAATCGAACAGTTCTATTCGCTATGTTGCATATGAATACATACTTTTTCATTTTGATATGCAGTAACGGCTATGAACTCGGTCTCCTTAAACACGTACGTCCGAAACGTAGAATACGGTAGCTTCAGGATATCGTTTGCTCGGACTAAGTGAAATCGGGGCTGGTATTTGTGCATTGAATTAAGTATCGTCTGAAAATAAAAAGAGAAAAGAGATAAAATCAGAGTTCGTTAGAGATTGGTAATCCTGCTGATAATGTTGTAATTAAAGGCTTTTAAAACTTTTGATAACGAACTTTCAAGAATCAATTTGGATAACCGAACAGAAGTCGTTTGTTCTTTCTTCCGATGCCCTCCCAGGCCGTAGATCAACCACGCAAAGTGGGAGGCCCATGGCGTCATCTTTCCAGGAAACTTTCCTCTTCCCCTTCGCGCGACAGATGACACCGTAAAATGGAATATTTATAACCATGTCAGACTTCGAGCGCAGTCGGCCCGTCCAGCTTCACGAATTTCCTGAGATATAAAAACCCAGGAAAAGAGCAATTATAAACGATCGATCGTAAAACCTCAAACGCGCAGGACCATTTAAGCAAAATAACCAAATTTTCCCAAGCAAACACCGGCCAGATCGACCTCACACGATCGTAGATTCAGCTCTCCTCCCATTTTACATCGCACTACTTAGCTCCCACACACTCGAAGTTGCCCCAATCCGATCCGGTTCAATCCTACCCACAGCGAGCATGAATGATGAAAGGAGGCGGAGGATGTCAGGTTTTACGTGATCTCAAAGCTGGCGGGCGGCGCAAAGCGTTGTTTCTGGGGACTTGACTCCAGCGGCGTACTTAGGGGTAGATCGAAACCGACACCAAAATGGAGGCCACCCGAGCAGACGGCTGATGCAGGCGCTACGCAAACCCAGGCTCTTCCTTTCAGTCTCCCGAGGCAGTAATCTAGACGTACCTCACGACGAACATCATAATCATCGATAGTTTATGAGCGTGCCATGAATTTTTCTCGATCTTATATTTCCCGAAGCTACTGAGCAAAGCCCAGACCAGGTTGCCTTATGGTCGCCAATTTGACGTAGTAACTGAATAATACACATAACAAGTGCAGTATCGGAAACGGTATTGATTTATCGCGACTTTTTTCAAGTGGAATGTTCTCAGCTGTGCCATACATAGCAAAATGGCAGCTGGTGGTTTAACAATTGACAGGTTTGCTCAGAAAATGTTCTATTGCTGTGTATTTTCGAGGCGGGTCACAGTACTGATTAGGTTGTCTTAGCAATATGATATTATTTTGAAACAGATGGTTGTTTCTAAACTAACTGATTTAATGTCAAGCCATATTTTGGTAGGTATTACTATTCCTGTGCGTCTGTTGTTTGGTTTAGATAAAGTCTACACTAACTAACTAATTAAGCCATATCCTGCGGAAATAGAAGGCACCCGCCAACATTCCTCGTTCGCTTCGGCTGCAGGGTCACAAACGACGAGACATGCATGCACGGTCGGCTGCCATCGTCTACCAAATGCCACACTGTCTTATCTGCTTTCGGATCAGCAACTTAATCGATTGCCAATAAACGAGGAATCCGAATGCTCGCATCTGCATCATTTGATCGAGTGCAAATTTGGACACCAAGCAACTTAACGCCCCTGCTAGCAGCAGCTTTTCAAGGATAACAAAGTGGAATGCGAACATTTTAGAAGGTACATTTTTTGTCGCCCTGCTCTCTCGAATGTATAATGAAGCTACATCGTCGGGTGCGGGCCATCCATTTTAGGCAAGTTAATTTTTCAATCTCAATTTGAGTTTGGTCTGGGTAGCCAGCAGCATCCACATACGGTTTCGATTGCCAAGGTCCCAAAAAACAACGGTCGTTTGTTTCAGTTTAACATTCCGACCCCCTTGCGCGTCGATGTCGACTCGGTGGAATCGGGTCCTAATTAATTGCTTAGAGAAAACACCAAACGAACCTCGCGATGATGGCTTGGGGTGATAAGACGTGGGTAATAAAATTGTACGTTTTGTGTTTGAACTGTATGATAATTTCGAGGTCTTGCTTGCTGTAAACGAACTATCAATCGCCCTTTAGAAAATTGAGAATGCATTGAATCGGCTTTCAGATAACGTAGACTCGTTACGACAGGAAGGTCAGGGACAAATGGTGCGTGTCGCGTTCCAAATGCTCGTTTCGTCCAGTTTTATAGCCAACGAAAGTGTCTTTTACGATCGGCCGATCACCGCATGTAAGAAAGTTACGCACATTAAAGATTTCCTGGAAGTGCGTATTCTGTACGCTTCGTTATGTATAAAATACATTTCAGTAGTTTTGGTGGTCTTCGACGGCAAATCGATTTTTCGAGATTACGAAGCGAATGGATTGCATGGTTTACGAAATAAACTCATCATCCCATTTGACGACATCAGCTGCAACTCAATCATTCCATCAGCTAGCGACTTAATCCGCAGTCCTCATGTGTAAGGGGCAACGATTATATAATCATCCTCCGCTTCTCTAACGAAGCAAAATTCCCATCTTCCTCCAATTTTTTTTGTCCGGGCTGCATCAGTAGGTTGATAGGAAGACTCAAACATTATCTTGTTAATTTCTTTCGTTTTCAGCTCATTCGAAACTTCCTTTTCTCGTTAAGCAGTGCCGAACTCGTTGGGTGGGACCAACCCGATTCGAGGATGCAGGGTCTTCGCGCGCGTCGAAATTAAATTTCTTCTGGAAGGTCGACTCGAGATGGTAGTTAATAATTTAGTCGTTTTAACATTATCCGTCTCTTCTCGACCTCCACAGGCGCGGGCCACATTCGCCGCGTTAGCGGCTCTTTAATCACCCAAGAATCAACTTTTTCTTTCATTAATTGGTCAGTATCACTGAAAGGAGGATTTTCCTCGGTGACTGACTCAAAGACCCGATGAATAGAGTGCAGAATTACGGATAATCTGAAAATCACTTGTCGTATTGTACAACGATTTAAGTGATCTCGAGAAAAAAAAGGCGATAGCCGTTGGGTTTGCAATCATAACTTGGCCAATCAGAGTCCATCAGGCGAGGCGCACGTCTGAATTGAAGGAATAAACGAATAAAGTGTAGCAGTTTCCTTGCACTAATAATAACGGTACATCTTTGAAACAGATGATGCTGAGAACCAGCTACCGTTTGCAGTATTTACCAATTGAATTTGATTCAACGTGTTACTAGCACGATTTTTTTTACCAACGATGTTTGAACAGAAAATTAACTCAGGCAGAGAATAAGAAATAAATAGAAGCAGTGAATGAGTGATCGTGATCATGATCAAATAAAACGATCCGATCACGATTTTGTGGTAGACCACCATAGTTGAACTTTTTGTTTGATTTACAGTGAATTCTATGCAAATTATTTACCAGTATGGTAACTTTTTATTAATAGTTATTAGTTGCTTCATTTTGTTCGTTTCCAATCAGGTACATGCGAGGTCACTTGAATCTTCACTATTGGCACGCAGAATATGCAAAATGGTGTAATTCTTTTTTCTTTATTTGGCATCTTAAGCAAAGAGCAAATTGTTGGTTAGGAAATTTTCGTTCTACTCCTCTTTTGTTTTTTCTTCTCTCCACAGTGACCCAAAGTTGCCGCTTTTATGTTCGAAATTAATATACGATCGATTAATGAATTCGGCACAGTTAGCCGCGGGTTAAGGTCTCCGACAATGATGGGCCATCGTCACCAGCAAACGAAGGGGAGAAATCAATCGACTGTATCGTGCTCTGCTCTATCGCTTTGGGATCCAAAATATTGTAGAAGTGTATTTTTTTATTGCAGTTTAGTGGACACTCATCAATTTCAAGGGTTTATTCCTACTAGCAGATAATATTCCGTGAAAAAGTTGCGGCTATCGATCGGGATCGTAAAAAATCAATAATGACTCAACGAAAAACGGAAAACAATAATTTTATGAAATTAATATCACCCTGTATTATGTATACCTGCCAGACGTCTAGGCAAAAAGGCGACATCAATGGTCGCGGCAGAAAAGCTCCAAACCCCGATTTTTATAGGTTTATTAAATTTTTGGCTCCACGCATGGCAGGTTTTGCACTGCAATGCAAAGGGCACGGGATGGAAGTTCGAGCGGCTTTCGAACGTTTTGTTCGGATAATGGCGTCAATAAGTTAAATTTATGTGACTTTTGTTGCGATCTTCGATCTTAGGCACCTTTTTTGTTGCAGTGACAGAAAATCTTCTGAATGTGGTTAACCGTGAGAAAACAGGCTCAGACTGTTAGGTTTGACTCGGATTCGCGCTCAGTAATTTAATGTGCAGCTTTTGCTAGAATTGTTGAAGTAGCCTGAACAGTTTTGCCGTACAAATTGACAATTTATAGCAGAATATCCAAAGCTTTTGGTTCCTTTTCGGTGAAATCAAGTGTGGTTGGTGTTTTATTAGGTAATCTTAACCGGCAATAAATTTTCACCACTGATCAGCAGCCACACCAACCGCGTGTAATAGCCTCCGAAATAGTGTCGATCGGTAACTAGAGATTCTCCGTTTTTCCCGAGCCCATAGCGGCACCCAAAAACAAAAGCCGAGAAGTCCCTCGGCAGCTGATTCACAATCCAAACAGGTAAATTAAAAGGATAAAAACACAGATATCAATTTAGATAAGAAAAAGATTTTTGAAATTTATTCGAATTCATTATGCCACTCGGCTCAAACCGCCTCGTAAGTGATATCCTCCGCAAGGCATTTCTGGATTAAATAATAATGTGACACTGGTCTTCGTTCGGACCGGATGGGTCAAATTTCATTCGTTTTGGAAATCGTCGCTTACTGAGCTGACCACCGGAGAATTTAATGACCGGCAACCGGTATTGGACTGGGCCCAAACAGCGCCGAGACCCTCATCGTACAACTCAAAATTGCTATATCGAGATTAATTTATTCTCGGTGAGCAAGGTGTGGGACATAATACTATTGGGTTGTTATAAATTGCCGAACGAGTTTCAGTCAGTTTTTTATATTTAGGTTTTTGTTTCCGAGCAATGATTGATAACGAGAGAATACCTTAAGAAAATGTTGTTTGCCAATTATTTTGAGGGTTTATTATTGATTGAAACAAAACAGACCCTGAGGAGTACTAAGCGCTTGAAAAATTACCATTTGACTGAATCGTTATCATCATGAGTCTCTATTGTTCACAAATTTACCGAAAAACAAGTTAAGTTTTGGAAGGAGGGCTGTAATTATTTAGCTTATTTAGACTTATAAGAAATTTTCCTTATCAAAGCGAGACAAGTTGTTGGAAACGAAGAGCGAAAAGGTATTTTCAGTCGGGAAAAGAAAGGGTTACTTTAATATAAAGAAGTCAAATTTCAAATAATTTGAAAAACTTCTTTTTATTGTAACGTTACTGTTTCTTTGGTTATTACGTTGCTAATATGGGTGATATTTTAATAAAATTGAAATTACAGAGCAGCATTCTATTCAACAATATGAGTTGGAGTTTTAAAGTTAGTTTCAAGTGTTTGATGCGACTCGCTTCTCCTGGTCATCATGCGACTATACGCTATAATGGAATTTCAACCTCCGAACCTTTAAACGAGCTGCCACACTCCGATGAGGTAATTCACGCGCATCGTTCACGGTCGCGCAATAAAATCTTCTGCAAATCCAAACAAAAGATATTTATTGTTTCTTTGGTAAAACGGAAGTGACGTTACCAACATGCTGCTCGCCGCCGTTATCATAATGAAACGCTAAAATTTCTGTCGTGGTGGCATTTTTCTTATCCATCACTGGTCGCAAAATGCTACTGTACAGTACACAAATCGAGTTAAAAACATAACTAACTACTTACTAATAATAAATTTTCAGAAGATTTGAAACAGTGAATATCAAACGAACACGTTTTCATTGCGCCTGACGGATGACTTGGCTTTCATTTTTTTACGAGTACTGAAAAAAAACGGAGGGAGAGAGAATCAACATTGCATGAAAGTGAAATGTTTCCTTGTGATGGTAGAAAAAACACTGACGTTTATGGTGGCTAATATTCACTTTCATGCAAAAGCACTGAAATTTTTCAGCCCTCACAATAGACTGCCAGCTTAAACATGGACATAACTGGTTAACGTTGCCTTGGCAATGTTTTCATTCGACAAAAGCTAAGTGAGGAGGTGTGACGCGACCATTGCGTTAGTACGTAAACCATCCTTCGGCGGTAGAGGAACTGCGTCGCCAACCCGAGTGACCAAGACGGTGCGGTTCGAAACTGCGTCTTTTCTCTAAGTTAAGAGCGGCTGATCAACGTCCTACAGTCAGCATGGGATTCTAAACAGCCCCGTCGAGACAAGGAGTGAGGAACGCCCAACAAGCCGCTTCGCAAAAACACCAAACGTTGCAAATATTAAAGAAGTAAATACGGATCGGAACAATCGCCATAGACTTAAATGACGAAATAAGGTCTACGATTGGAAACTCGTTAAATGGAGCTGCATGTGGTTATGTTTTCACGGTTGCGATAGCATCATATATGATGCATTGAATTCACGCAACTTCAAAACCTTAGCACTGCAGGAACTTTGCTGGTTGGGACAGAAGGTATGGAAAAGCGAATATAGAGAGGCAACCTTTTACCAGAGCGGTGGCACCACCCACGAGCTGGGGAATGGCTTCAAAATGCTGGATAGGATGCGCCAACGCGTGATCGGGAGCAACCGAATAGCCTGCACGCCGCGGCCAACGGTGTGTAAACTTCACAGCCTCCCGCGGTATGGTATTCAGAAGTACCTGTTTCCCCGCAAAAAAATTCATAAAATTACCTGAAAATTGCCTGATTTGCAAGTGGAGAACCAAATCGACCACGTTTTTAATCAATGGTAAATTCTTCTTCGACGTCATCAACTCGCACCTTCGTTGCAGCATGCATGCGCTCAAAACTCTCGACGGTGCAAAACACGCGACATTGAGCAACTTCGGGTAATACTGTTGTGCCAGCACTTGGTACAATGACTCCCAAAAGGAGAAACGACTGGTTTGACGTCGAGTGTGAACAGTTAGTGGAACGAGGGCGAACGTGGAGCGCTGCGCATCGAAACAGGCAAAACTCGGTCTTTCTGGAAGAAGAAGCGCATGCAGGAAGATCGAGATCACAAGGCGAAGGCGTAGCTGTTCCGTGCAAATAGCAACTGACTAGTTGCCGCAAAGGCTCGTGCCACAAGCTGACATATACAAGGACCAGGACGGCAACCTTCTCACGAAAAAGTGTGAGGTGATTGAGAGATGGAAGCAGTACTACGACGAACACTTTAACGGCGAGGTGGCAGAGGGCGACGAAAAGGGTACGATCAAATAAGGAGATTAGCTGGCTGAAAAACAACGGAGCAGCTGGAGTTGACCATCTTCTTAGCGAGCTGTTGAAACACGGTGACGAAGCACTGGGTAATGCGCTGCACTGGGTTCTTGCCAAGATTTAGGAGAAAGAGGTAGTACCGGAGGAGTGATCGATGGTACAATGTGCACCATCTACATAAACGGTGACAAGCAGGTTTGATGCAATAACCGTGCAATCACGCTTCTGCATGCCACCAACAAGGTGCTTTCTCAATTTTTTTTGTCGTCGAAAATCACCGTTTGCGAGGAAGTTCGTGGTGCAATACCAGGCGGCATTCATGAGTGCCCGCACCAGCATGGACTAAATATACCTGGTACGGTAGGCCCTGCAGAAATGCCGTGAAGGGCGAGTATCGATATGATTGGCACGATATTTGGGAGGCCTTTTCAGCTCTTTGGCTTCTCGGATGCCATCGTAGTACGAAACTTTGAAAACCTCTCACCACGGTTTTTTCTCTGTGTGAATTCATCACTGCAAGCAGAGACTTTTGATCTATTGTGATATTGCCCAAATGTTTTCTGTACTCCACCTCACCTAATGTTCCTCTCTGGCCAGGTTCATTCTTAGAGGGACTGATTATGTCAAGAGGAAGGAGTTTTATCGAAAACTCGTTCCTCCTGCCAACACCGCGTCACAATCACAATTTTCTGAAGAGGCTCTGCTGCCAAACCTCTAATCAGTTTTATCATAAGAAGGACTTATATTTTGTCAAGAGGAAAGAGTCTTATCGAAACCTCGTTCATTCAGCCAATATCACGCCACAATTACAATTTCCTGTAGAGAGCTCTTATACGTTACTCATACCAGTTTTATTATAAGAGAGACTTATTTTTTTTAGGAGGAAAGTCCACAGGTGTACTGTAGTCTTCAGCTTGAAAAGCCTGAGAATAAACCCATGATAAAGTGTTTTGACAACCAAATGGCTTGATTCCACTAAGATTCGAACGCACGACCACCCGCTCGTCATAACCTTGGGGTTACGAACTCCACCACGAGTTTAGATTAGCAGTGATGAAGTCGAGGTGGTAGACGTTTCCATGTACCTGGGCTGAACTCGTTGACGCCTTATGGCAGGAAATCGTACAAAACACGGATAGGCCCGGTAGTTTTCTACGGCCACGAAACATGAACCATGCTCGTGGAAAACCAATGCGCCCTTGGAGTTTTCGAACGGGAGGTGCGGTGGAGTACAGATGGAAGATGGATCATGACGGAAGCGGATGACCAACGAGTTGCGTCAGCTGCTAGAAGATCCACTCATTGTCCAAACGGCGGAAATCGGGAGACTTCGGTGAGCTGGGCATGCCACAACGATGTTGGACGACGAAAATGGTTCTCGATAACGATCCGACTGGAACGAGGTAACAAGGCGCGCAGTGACTGCTGGTAAGGTAAGTGTAGTAAAAAAATCAAAATCAATAAAATTAAACAAACCAAAAGTTTTATAAAAACCACATGAAGTTCTTCACAAAAATAAACGTTTTGTCTTGTTTTCAATATTTAGTAAAAACTAATACAGATTTGTAATATATATATTACTTTTCTCTCCTGCATCGGTGGAAGACGTTATTCGACATATTCGACAGTTTAATTCTTGAAAGTAGATTCTTCAAGGTTCATAGCAAGATTAGATTTTGATTTTTATAAAGTGCTCACGTATTACCGACATAAGTTTAGGTATCACGAAAGCCGATTCTTTTCAGTAGCATCTGCAATGCCTCGTTAAACAATTTTGCGCAATCAAGCATGTGTAAGCAATGACTATCAAAACGTTAGATTTCCTTCAAGCGCGGGGATGAAATTTGTGAAGAAATGCTATATGGATTTACTATCCATTTGTATTCGGGTCTGATAGATGTATAACTGGTTTCGGTGCCATCGTCCATGTCAACACAACAAACTGTAGCCACCGTCAAGCGATACATCACCCAAGGTACAAGCTAATTAGCGTGATTGAAAATCTATAGTCTCGCTAATGATAAAGCACTGATAGTCTCAAACGGTAGCTTTGAAGGCCGATAATGTAAATTAAGCGGAAAAAATAGTAGCCGGTGGAGAGGTATAATACTAACGATGCACGCAACTTTTTGATAAACTATTCATGTGGATATTCAATAATTCACACACATTCACTCTTGGCATAAGCAGCTACAGCCACTACAAAGCAATGCAATTTTAACGATGTTCGTATCACATTTTATAAAAAATAAAATAAAGCATGTGCGGCGGAACATGGGAGAAAGAGATCAATTCGTGAATATTTTATAAGCAATTTCATTGAAAAATCGTTGAAAACGCTTCAATCTGAACTCCCTTTTTTGTAACTACTGCAAGCCCAGGAAGTGCATTCGGTCAGTTCTATTTTGCGCTATATTGACCCGCAGCACCAACGCAACGGTTAGGGATTGGGCGCGAACGAGTGAAATAAAAACTATCGGATCTATCATGACCATCATCATCATCGCCATCCTCAACCTCACCATCAACACCATCCGCACTATAGTACCAATGAAAGCCAAAAAATACATGTTTTTTTCTTCTCGACCGGAGCCAATTTCATACACTTTCCGCGTGAATAAACCGATGCGTTATAAAATTTAATATTTTATTTCTCCCATTTCAATCGTTTTTTTAAGCGAGTGTGCGTGAGAGTGTTTCACCCGGCCGGTGTAATCGGTTCACGTTTTATGATGTTATGAACGCTCTAGTCTTTGCTTTTTTGTTTACTTTTTTACAACTTTTCAATTCCAATGCGGAAGGCAATTTAATTTACCAGTTCATTTGAATTGGAAGCTTGACAGTTCAATGAGTTTTTTTTTTCTACTAACCTTCAAACGAGTAAAACGAGGCTTTACTAAACAAACAATTATTTATTGTGCACTTATACATAACTCAGTTAATATGTGCATACTCGTGAATTTGCCAAAAAAAAATTCATTGTCCGGTAGCAGAATGTGTGTTTAATCTCAGCGATTTGTTTTCCTCCTCGACATTTTTTTCATTTGATATCGGTTTGGAGACCTCAATGTGAGAACCTAAAATCAAAAGCGACGAACCCGACAAGCACACGAAACATCGAAAATGTTTTGGAAACAAACATCCAGCAGAATAGAGCAGTGTTTCGTTGGTGGCAGACATTATCTTTTCTATAATAGAGCTATCGTTTTATCATCATCGACTTTTTTTTTTCTATTAATTAATTCACTCCCCATTAGTTCAGACTAAAGTTTGTTCTACCGAGGAGTGTCGCTTACCAGTTTTCTTTTATCGAGCAACGAAGTCTCCTCATTAACGGTTGTTCAAGCCCATAAGTTGTGCAGCGGAGCAATAAAAGTTAAAAATCAAGAATTCCTAACATTTCTCATATCTCCGGTGGCTAAGATTCGGGGACCACCAAGCGACTTGGCGAAGCGCAGAGATAATAAATAAATTGTCCAATCAACACCAGCTTCGTGCGAGTCTCCAAAGTTGGCCCCCCCGGCACACCATTGCTCATCTTGTCGCGATCCGGTCGGCCGGGGAAAGGAAATGGGATGTTCACCAGACACCATTCGATGGATCGATCGAAGCCATCCATGAGTGAGCGTAGATTATTCTCACTGTTCCGATCTGGCCTAACAACCTGTTTTTACCGTAGCCCCTTGTGCCTCCGTGATACGTCCAGCTTTGTTTAAATATTGAGTTTATTTATATTTTTATCCGTTCGCTTTTATAGCAATAAAAGCCATAGATTAACCCACCGGCTACCTAATATAAAAATGTTATGATCGTGGATGCAAATGAGCATGGCTGCATCTCATTCCGTTTACGCAGTTCCACAGTTCTACCGGATCACACTGTCAAGATTTACTTAATATCAATGAATTGTACCGAAATGAATCTCATAATTATTTTTCTCCACACAAGGATAATTTTACTTATCAACGGTGTGCTGAAAGTATCCGCGTTATTAATTGTGGTCTTTTAATTTTTTAAACCGATTTGTAATGCAGTGTTTAAAATGAAGCGAGAGAAGCAAATTCAGCTCGTATTTAAAGAGAAATTAGTTTAATTGCCTTCAATTATAATAAAACCAATATTAACTTTACTAATGAAATATTTTAGTAGCCAAACTGCCAAGAATTGAGCAAGGATTTATACTTCATCAGTGGCTAGAAAAAGTTGCATGTTAAATTACAGTTATAAGTGCAAAAGTAAACCTTTCGAGCGAATTTATGGACTCCATACTGCTGGAAAACACATAGGTACTTTATTTTTCATATTTCTCAAACTATCTCTCCACCACCCACGCTGTAACAAAAACTCCACCTTCGTTTTCAGGAATCGAACCTTGCGAAGAATGCAAAAGCATCAGAAGACTTCATTAGCTTCTCAAGTGTTGCTATGAATGAATCTAACCACGCCGCTAAAGAATAGAGTGCATGAGAGGGATAGAGTAAACACGACGAAAAAACTACTACCTTAGGGTAAACAAATGAAATCTCCTTGCCAAAGAAACTATTGAATGAAAATACACTGAATGAAACGAAACAGTCGCGGGCGGCCTGCGCCGGTGTTAGTGGCTTTCGGTAAGCCATCATCCCATCAGGCTTAAGAAAAAACAGTAAATGATGGCGGAAAACGGCGGAGCGCTGTTAGAGCTCATTAATTCAATTATTTGATTAATTAGATTCATTCGTTTTTATTGCCCTTTGTCTAGTTTACGTTAAGTTGCCTGGTCGAAGTTCGGTTATTTTTTTTTCTTCTTCTCTCTAACTATTTAACTGTTTCGCATCGGTCGGATTTAGAGTGAGTAAACCAGTCCAGTAATGAATGGTTTGCTTTATATAATAATATTTGCTGCAGCGCCGTTCGATCGGAATGATTGTGACATTTAAATGTGATTCAAGTCAGCTCTTAGGAGCACGACTGCATTTTAAGTCATATTTAAAATATAACGATTTGTTATTCTGTAGCGATTACAGGTCGTGTTAAGTATTGAATTTGGAAGAATAAGAATCTGCTTTTGTATTCCTGCTTTAGTTTACAAATACTCAGATTTGGATTGTGATTAATTATAAGTTGTGGAAAATACGAATGGTTGATAACATCTTACATTTCGTGATGGATTAATTATGAATGATTTTCAGTGTAAAATGTTTTGCTACAACCCCATGTTTTTGGGCGTTTAACTCACATGGAGCAATATTAATTATTTGATCATCAGATCGATAGTGAAAAGCGGGAAGGTTGTAAGGAATAAATATTTGAATTTTTCGAAGTTACTGCATCATTAGCACTAAACCCAAAAAGTCAAATTTTTTAATTTTTTTTCTCAGGTTAACACTAGATATCGACGTTTCTCGCATTTCTAAAACATTTGGCATAAAACAAAATTTTCGATAACGACAATTTCTTGATCTAATATTCCCAGGAAACTGGACAATTCAGACGGTCATATTAATTATGATTGAGAGATGAAAATACATATGATAAAACATTTTGCGGCACTATAATCACTTTTCTCCTGTTTCAGTTGGCTACCATCTATGATTTTATTTCGAGTCAGCTCTGAGGGACAGAAAGTGCTAACGAGTTTCTAATCAAGAGCCATAATTTTCACAGCGGGATAATATCAATCGAGAGGGCCGATCAGAGCATTCCCAGAAGAGAGAATTTGCCTGTTTATGGAAAATCACTCTTGGGGCTGCTGGCGGTGAGTAAAGATGTTTAATTAGAAATATGTACCCATGTTTTTTCTTCTTCTTTTTTCGCAAATGGTCAACATGTTTCAGCCTACTTAGGAGTTAAAACTTTAATGACTTGTGACGTGTGATTAATTTTTCTAATGTCTGCCATAGAATTCCGTGTACAATTGAACCATGTTTTTCATATAGGGGAACCGCTTCCATGTTCATCTCAACACCTATATTCAACTCAGGGCTTTTATTTGCCAAATTTACTGTCAAATTTTCTATTTTTTTTGAAGTAAAAGTAATTTTAATTTTACCCTTCGGTTTGGTTGAGTGGTTGGAAGCTTTAATTTGAATGAAAATAGTAAAATTTGACGGTAAATTCGACAAATAAGAGCGATGAGATGAATGTAGGTGTTGAGATGAATATAGGAGTGGTTTCGCGAAAAATAAGTGACCCTTGAGCTCAAACCTGTGTTTACCAGTGTTATCAGTATGAATTTTCGGTTTAACAGGCTATCAAACATTTGCACCGATTCAGGTATAAACACGCAAAACAGTACTATTATGGGTAAAAAAAATTGTTATTATAAAAATAATAGAATTTTCTGAAGGAGGACGTTGACTGAAAAGTTTTTGACCTGACAAAAAATGGATTGTACCAACCACGACTAGAATGTTGTCAAAATTTCATAATTTGTAACTAACTCGTTCTCTAGCTATTGCTCTAGAAGTGACACTATGTATCATGATTGGAACAATTTAGAATATTTTCATGAAATCATAGAATAATTACATTTATCGAAGCAATCTATTTGTCTAATTCACAGAAACAACAATTTATAAAAAACTCACGAATATATCGTTTTATCTGATCATAGAATTGGTATCTTGATCAGAACAGAATAGTCATGATCACAATAGAGTTATCGGTACAAAAAATACCATTTTTTCAGATCCATTTGAATTCAAGAATTTTTCTTGGGAAGACGATTTAATTCTTTGAAACTCATCTCAGGATTTCAAAATTGGCACTCTCAAGGAAAGAAGTAAGTTCTGCTAATGAAAACCTTTTCATGAATTGCACCTAAGTGAAATACAAAGTGTAGTGAAGCGGTGAAGTCCCAGAAGTATACTGGTCCAATCATGATTCAATACTGTTTCGATCATAATACAAAACAATATTTCGCACAAGAAGTGTTCCTACATAATATTTAGATATGATTTTACTACTATAAAATATACTGTGTTTTTCAAGAATTCCATTGGCGATGGCGTGATCCACTCACAACCAACCCAACTGGTCTAGATTCAATCCTAGCCGACACCGGGAGATTTTCTGAGGCGAAAAATCTCTGGGATCACGCCTTCCATCGCATTAGGAAGTAAAGCCGTTGGCGCCGGTCCGTTAATAAACGGGTCGTGAGTTAGGGTCCTGGGTGTGGAGTCGCCTCCCTGGGCGTCGGTGATTGGCCACAACAGTGGCGGAAATAGACCGACGGAAAATAAGCGAGAATAAAAAAAAAAAAAAGAATTCCATTATCACCGTTTGAAAAGGCATGATAGCAATCATAAGGGCGAAGCGTGCTCAAAAATGCATCATTTTTTTTCAAACTTTCTTACTAATAGTATTTCTTGACATATGTCAATGAAACTTTCTGCACCTCACCAGGAGAATAACTTGAATAACTTGAGTTTGAAATAACTTTTCGTTACGCATTAGTCATTCATAAACGAAGGCGAAGCAGTGCGCACGATGCGTGCCGCGTTTCTTAACAAATAATCTGAAAGACCAACGTGTCATTAGGAAGAAAATGTGCTGTGAATCTATCACTACACTTCCGAGTTCAATCAGGGATTGACTTTCGCTTGATCGGAGTCATCCGAATCGCTCAAAAATAAAACAGCCAGTTAAGTGATGATCAAATTTTTTTGGGATTCGCAAGGCATAACGTTCATCGACTACCATGAACATGCTAAAACAGTCAATTA
Source organism: Wyeomyia smithii (assembly GCF_029784165.1). Classification (NCBI taxonomy): domain Eukaryota; kingdom Metazoa; phylum Arthropoda; class Insecta; order Diptera; family Culicidae; genus Wyeomyia; species Wyeomyia smithii. The sequence goes on along the minus strand of NC_073695.1, from coordinate 169,343,339 downwards.
ACAATATTATTGTACATTATTGGATCGGTTGAACTTTAAAATCAAGGCAAAACGGCCGCATATGGCGAAGAAAAAAATCCTTTAACCAAGACAACGCTCCCGCCTATTCTGCTCGAGTTATGAACGGTAAATTGAACGAAATGCGCTACGAAGTGGTTCGTCATCCTCCGTACACGCCAAATTTTAGTGTAGAAGAACTAACATTCCTGGCCTTTGTGTGTGGAACGAGGATGAAGGGTGAAATTGGACACAGCCTAACATCTATATATCTCTCCTTCATATAGCGCCACTTGTTAAAATTATCCTTCAATATCATTTTTAAAAAAACGCATTAAAAACTTTAAAAGCATTGAAAACAGTTTGAATAAAAGCAACAATAATAGAGTTATCTCTTTTAAATAATACCTGTACTGCTGTTCTACGCATATTTGTCCCATGTTCCAAATCATGCAAACGAGAAAAACGATGTTAAAGTTTTACAATGCTTTTACGCATTGCGCCTATGTGACAAACGCAGTCATGGGTTTTTAAGCAGTTTTACCTTGCAATAGACTGTTTTCAATAAATTTAGTTGAATGTTTTGCGGTTTAACACTCTTTTCCATAGAAATACCCACTGGGACAATCATGTCGAGAAATTTGCCTTCCAATAGGTAATTTCTACGCATATCAGTCCCACTACGTGCATTCGATGTTTCCCAATACAAAGTTCGTTTTGGGAATACAAAGCTTTTTAATTTTTCACGAAAATGATGACGCTAATCGTGTTGTCTTTATAAGCAGGTGATGACAGTCGAGATGAAAGTTTAGTTAATTGAATAAGTATCAGATGACTTGCAATTACAAAGGGGAATTGTTTTTCCAGATTGCCCATATTTGAACGTTGTTAGGCTTCACATTTTGGCTACACACAAAAGACAGTTCTTATAACTTTCAATTAGTATGAATCTCAAGCGTTTATCTTTTTATGCTCGAAAAGAAAATGCATTCAGATTACAAACCAGCACACAAGGTTTCGGTATTCCGAACAAAGATATGAACGTACCGCATTTAAATAATCAAGCAAAGTGATTTTCGGTACCGAGTTTCTGACTCCCGTAATGTAGCCAAACGTTGTAAGGAGAAGTTTTTATTGCTCTGTAGCACTTCCCAAGTTGTAAATATGTGAATTAGTGATTAGTGGGATCGATTAGAATAAAAAAATGTAGTGGGACAATTATGTGTAGAAAATCATCGATGGGACAAACAGACTTGGTATGGTTTTCCAAGACTTTCGGAACAAACAATGTTATTTTTGAAAGTTTTTCAAAAATATACATAAAAATAGACTAATTGGTGATAAAAAACGAAAATCGACCAAAAGTAACATGGGACAACTATGCGTAGAACGGCAGTGTATTGACTATTTATTTAAAAGAACCGTTTAAATGCTCTTAAAGGTTGTTACGGTCAAAAATAGGTTAAACAAACAACTGTTTTTCGTGTCTGCTTGAGGTGGTCACCTGCCACCCGAGATATTTTTTTGTAAACTTCGACAGCTTAATGTGTTTGGGGATCTCTGCCACCTCTCCTTTTTCAGTTGCCGTATAATATTCCTGTTCAGGAAGCTGTTTGAAGTCTCCCTTGTCGTAAGTTTTATCATCCTGTACCACGCTATCTTCACGTAAAGTTTTCGCGATCGTTGTCTGGCCAATTTGTTTTGTTTATTGACATGATTTGGAGTCGCCACCTCTTTGTAAGTCGTAAGTCCGGCTCGTTTTTTGGCTCGATTCACAGTTGTGACGACACCCCCAATTTGCATGTGACATTTTGGACGGAAAGGTTGGGATTCCAAAGCTCTTATGTCACAGAATATCAAAAAATTGGTCGCAGGGACGAAAATACAGGATTTTTTGATACACGATAAAAATAATGCGGCAAATTTAGGTCGACCATTCTTTGGCCGTAATACCCTTCATGTGCGTAAAACGAACCACAACAAAGAGTTGATATCAGGGGATTGGTATGGCTGTCAAACTACTTACATTTTCCATGTAACACTCATTGATTCTGGTACCTGTGATTCTGGTACCCACTTTTTGGTTGGTTTGCCCTAAAACAACTGGAATGGAGTGAACGTCCCATAATTGCCATTGACTTATTTTCGAATGTATGTGTTCATGAATGGGAAAAACCAAGACTAAACTTTTGTTTTCACTACAATATGCACTTTTATTGAAAATCTTATATCGTGTGCAAGTATTTTCAATGAAATTTTGATTCCATGATGAATTCATGATTGGTAGGCAAAATTTTGACGGTAGAACTCCTCTGGTTGAAATGCACCGCAACAGAGAAGTGCATAACCCGGAATGGCATGGACGGCCTTTAAAAAGATTATTCTTAAACTTAGCAAGTACGGAGCGAAGCAGCATTAAAATACCATTGCTTTTTAATACCTTATAACAATTGACAACAGGATCATGAACCATACGGAGCAAATGTTAGCTAGTGCAACTTTATCGGCTTTCTCACGGTTCACAAAGAAATGGTGGTACTTTTTGCAGCGTGGTTTTTCTTGACCGGTTTTGCTTTATACTGCGGAAAACAACTCGAAATCGCGCAGTCGAAGGTGTGTGATTAAACGTTACTACGAAACTCTGAGCATCGCACGGAAGGAGAAATGCTGTCAGAATTGATGTTCTATCAGTCTATCAGTAACACAAGCGTGTTGTGGAAGCGTTTACGTGGAATGCCAATGCTTTGGCCTTTCGTTCAGAGAGCCAAGAACCGGGAGGGACTGTATACGTATAAAGTGTAGGAGGCTCTAAATTGTGACGAACGACAAAATACGGTGGAAAAGTCATGAATGAATAATGAGACTTACACCAAGGCAGCTTACGGGGCTATTGTCATTCACTGCCCTGCACAAGTTTGAAACTTTTAAAGTTTGCCAGAAAATACCTGATTTGGAAAGCGGTCTGTTCATGTGGCAAAAGGAGTGCGCCGTTTATGATTAACAGGACTGTATACGGAGAGATCTACCTCAAGGAGTGTCAACAGAAACGTCTGCTTTCTCTGTTAAAGCAGCACGAGGGAACTAGGATCTTCTGGTTGGATCTATCTTCCTGCCACTATTTAAATTATGCCTTGGAGTGGTACGAAGCAAACGAGGTCACTTTCATACCCAAGGACATGAACCCCCCAACGAATGAAGCAGGTACTACGAAAACACTCCGAAGAGATCAAATCTAAGGAGGAGATGAAGAAATAGTGGGTTGTTGTACAAAACCTAATGAGTGGAGTGAAGCGTAAGGTGCGAGCGTACGGATATGGCATTGAAATTGAATGAAATAAATATGCCAAACAGGCCCGGATTTGAAGGGGGGGGGGGCAAAGGGGGCAAATGCCCCGGGCCTCCCGATTCAAGGGGCCCCCTAGTCCTGGGGCGACCTTTTTTTTGCTCGTCACCTTCCAGAACGTTACTTTTAAATGTTTTAAGAAAAGAGGGCCTCATAAACAAATTTGCCCCCAACCGTCTAAATCCGGCCCTGATGCCAAAAGCTTACTTATGGGTTATATTTTATTGTCTTAAAGTTTGAAAAAGATCGCTCAACTAGAAAACTTTCTATAGCGTTTTTTTTCCTTGAAACAATTTGATGTGGGACACTCTTTATGCATGCTATTACGTTGGTAAGAACGTAGTTTTTCTGAGTTCAGATACACAATTTAATTATTGCATCTTACTTGATAATTGATCATTGTACTTTCTCTGACTTCACAATTCAGAAACCCAGAAATTTTATATATCTTATATTAACTAGTCTCGAAGAAAATAGTTCATATTGCGCTATAAAAACTATAAAATAATCTTGAAGGACGTGCGACATGCTTCACAGTACTATTTCTTAGACACAACCGCGGTATTCCCCATGAACATGGGATTAGCAGCGGAGAAACCAAAATCAAGCAGAATCTTATGATATGTACATTGGCTCTTTCGGCACACAGAATCAGTCAGGGTGGTTGATATGCATACATACGTGTGTGTGATATCTACATGCGAAATACGAAACTGTGTGTGTGTGGGAGGAATTCAGGATGCCGATCGTTGACTTCGCTGTTTCGGCAACGTAAAGAAACTTCAACCGGTAGCCGGTTAACAACGTTTTGCCTCTCTGGTGGCATCGCGATTGTCCGGCTCGACTCAATCTGAATAAATTGAAATAAACAGTAGCTGTCCGAGAGGTGATAAAAGCACTAATGAAACGGCTTTTTTATTTCGGGTTCTTTTCGTTAAATGACCTGTTTCCCGGGCTGGTGTTTGACGATGTTTACTGGCGACTTTCGCTTCGTATTTTTAAGAGGCTAAGTTTTGCATTATTCTAGAGTATGAACATGTTTGTATAAAATAAAAATGGAATGACCAAGCAATGATATTTTGCAGGTAGGCAAATTGTGGCGCATTGTGTTGTGCTGGAAATTAAAAAATGTGCTCATCAATGCACAAATAAATTGCTGCTACTTCTACTGTATGTGAAAGTCACTGGTAAACATTATCATCAATTCGTTATCAGTTAGTGCGAATCTAGATTGTCAACCGGAAACGATGCAACGACAGGTGTGTTCATGGTGCAGAAGCGCATTACACATCGCCACTGCATGATAATTTTCGAGCTGGAAACAATGCATAACGACAAGATCATTAGCTTTTCCTTACCCCATGGCCAGATGAGCATACAATCAAAGTGGGCGGCAACCGGGTAAACCGTTCTGTTGTGAGGCGGTTAATGATTGTGAAATCGTTTGCGAGAAATGAATCCTCCAGCACCGCTCCTATGGGCACGATTAAATAATAATAATAATTGTTAACAATGTTAATCTAGATCGTCATCGCGTTGTTGAACATGATCACGATCACCCTGGAACAAACCACAGTTAACCAACCAGCATAGAGGACAAGTTGATTTTCGCTACGATTGGACGCTTTCCCCCTCGCGGATGGCACAAGCAGCAAGTCGTGATGTGCGTCGTTGTTGTTGCTGACTAAAAACTGGGAAATAACAATCCTACATCATTTAGTAGGTCATAGTTTTCCTGGGAGATGCTCCCTCGCAAAAAAACGACCCCGGTGACGATAGGCACTCAACGTAATGATTAATAACATTAAATTACTATCATTAATAAAAATTGAACACAGTAGGAGGGAACCACGCGATAATCGTGTTTTGGAGCGTTTATTTTGCTAGCTGTTGTTTGCCTTTTTCATGCGATATACAAATAATGGGATGGTGAACAGACAGCGTAGAGGCTAGCTTGCAGAGGTGCGTATGTATCAACATCTGGTAGACACTAGGTAATAAACGCACGCACTCACGCATGTATTCAAGTAAGCGATAATGGAATTTTCATTATACGCTTTTCTAGTACAGGTATACCTCGATTTCACGCACATTCTCGTTTTTGAAATGTGCGTAAAATCGAATTGTGCATAAAATCGAATCAAAATTTTTTATTTTTTCATAACCCAAAATTAACTTCCGTGATCGGAAATGTGCAAGAAAACATGTAGGGGTCATTCAATTAGTATGTAACGTTCGAAAGGAGGGTTGGAAAGCTTGACAACCCATAGAAACAATATTAAGGGTCCAAAAAAGAGAGTGACATAGGAGCGTGGTCGAAGAAGGTAATTATTTGCGTTACGTAAATAATAGACGTTCTCTAATGTGCCGTGGGATACTCACCCAGAACATATGCAAAATGCTTGAAAGGAATTACTTAAAACAATGAAATGGGCGTGTGTGCATGTGAATATATATGTGTATGTGTGTTTGCGTGTGTACGTGTGTATGTGCGTATATATATATATATATATATATATATATATATATATATATATATATATATATATATATATATATATATATATATATATATATATATATATATATATATATATATATATATATATATATATATATATATATATATATATATATATATATATATATATATATATATATATATATGTGTGAATGTGTGTGTGTATGTGCGCTTATGTGTGCGTGAATATTTGTGCGTATACGTGTACGTGTGTGTGTGTGAGAGAGAGAGAGTATATGTGTGACTCACACATTTATTTTTACCCACATACTAATGCTAAGGAGGCATTGAAAACAGCTCTTCTATCTTCAAAGATGACTAGAACAAGATACCTGACTCTTGCAAAATTCATCGTACATGATTGTCGCTGCGCGTGAGCAAAAGTCGAACTAATTTATACACTGTTAATATGATGTGTACTTAACGTCAAAATCGACTGACGACAAGGCCAAGACATGACTGCTGAAAGGTGAAACAATTTTTTCAGTATCCATGTGGACGATTGTACGGTGCTGCCATCCGAAAATGATAACGTGTACGATTGTTTAATTCTCAAACATGAAACATTCCGGAAGAATGAAGAACTATCGGCACATCATTCAAGATTAAGCGTACCAACTGAACTTTCTGATAACCGCTATGAGCACGCTCTACAGACAAGTTTTCCACTCTTGCCGAGATTAATAAAGCAAAAATCGGGTAGCCCGGTGAACCTGATCATATGCACAATGGTTCTGAAACCTAGTTTGCAACATATCAAACTTTATGTTTTGGTAGAATGAGACCTGAAAATAAATATAACTCCTCGATATAAACCCCCACTCTGACAAACGCCATGTTATCTTGAGCGTCGAGCTGACCAAACTGCTACACCTTTTTCATATTGAACAGCTTAACGATCGGTGACGGACTATGCACGATAAATCGGTTTTGCTCATAGTGACAATTTTATGAGATTTTAAGTCATCAGATGGCAGCACTAACCGTCGAAAATCGGTCGTGTTCAAAATGTATGAAAAATATGGAAGCTAGGTGTTGTTCTAGTTATCTATGCTATCTTGTAACAGTACACGTTTTATATAAAAGTTTTAGTAAATTACTACAAAAGAGATTGTGTGCGTACGACGTCAAATATTTTACGTGTTAGACACGTATACAACCTTGAAAAAGTTCGCTGTTTCGCAAAAAAGGTCTTGTTGTTACTGTCTCCCGGTTTTCGGCAGACTTCCCAATCTATACCCAAGTAACAAAACTGGTTTTATCGAAGTTTTATAGCGCTGTTTTGGATGTTTTGAGCACTATAAAACTAAAATTGTTACTAGGGTATGGACCTTTATTAGTGAACCATGTCTAATATATATAACCCTTCTTACGCACAGTTTAATGAAGAAAACATACGAATTTAAAATGTGTTTGAAAAAAGTGTGCGAAAATCGAGGTAAAATGTGCGTAAAATCGAAGTACGTAAAATCGAGGGTGCGTATAATCGAGGTATAACTGTATTAGGGCTTCATTTGTATGTGCACCTATATTCATCTTATCACGCCTTTTGGATCAATTTATCATCAAATTTTACCATATTTTCACGTACAACTTTCAACCATCTGACAAAATCGAGAAGCAAATAGATTTACTTTCAAACATTTGTAGAAATTTGACGATAAATTGGATAAATGAGAGAAATAAGATGATTATAGGTGCAGCTGGCTGTTGAGATGAATAATGGAGCAGATGAATAATGGAGCAGTACTTGAAGTTAGTGCAATACTGTAACAATGTGATATGTTTGGTGACTACTTTAATATTCGGGCATTGATCATTGCTTAAGACACCTATTAAGGGCGAAGCCTCCACAATCATAACTAATATTATACACTGATTTTGTGGCAATTGCGGGACTAGCGCTACGATTCTATCGACACTAACAGTCCTTTACTAATAGGGATTCGAACGAACGATGACTGGCTTTGTTAGACTAGCGTAGTAACTAGAGAGCAGCTTGAACATCTCTTGTATCCATATTTCATTTGTTATTACGAGGGCTTTCAAAATTCAAGTCATTTTGCCAGATGTGTGAAGTGTTCATCCTTCCTTGTATTCTTGCATGTAAAATTAGTTTTTTGTGTTGTTAATGTTTTTTGCAAAGAATTTTACGTAGATTCTATATTTTTTGATCAAGCTGAGATTCCTCGTAATATCAAATGAAATATAAATACTTTTGATTTGGATTGGAGAATGTAGAATTAATGATGTTATGATTTCACACATACTTTTAAGAACTGCGTAATAAGGTGATGAATTTATTCAAATGAAATAGTGTAGTTTCTTCCAATTAACAAATTATTTCCAATTGATGAAAAATATGACATTTCTCTAATGTTGTGCGTTATCATACATGTCGACATTCTTACCTGAAAAATTGTTTTAGTGGGAAATGTTTCTTCACTATCTTCAAATGAAGAAAAGTACCATGGAAAGTCACCGCATTTTGTTGTATATTTATGGAGAACTTGCTTCAACTAAGTAAACGTGCAGTTAATGTTTGCGCGGTCAAAGCGTGAAAATTTTGGCTTGGAAGATAAAAAACGCCTCAGACAGCCCAAAAAGTCTGAAGTTGGGGAATTAGTACCATCGCCCGATTGGGATCCGCTATTCGAATCATCCAGAGTGACTTATCAACGGTTGAGATACGCCTCAAATTCATCGGAAAGCGTTTGCAATATTTCCGGGAATAGATTTCCCGGTAAATGGGAATAAAGAATTTTATTTCGCGGGAATTCTCGGGAGCCGGGAATGAAAAAAAAACTCGTTTGCGAATATGGAATTTGAATTAAAAAAGGGTAACCAAAAATCATTTTTAATTTCTTATCAATTCGCTTGAATAACGATTTTAAAACACTTAGAATATTCAAGTTTTTTTTTGTTGCAGATACTTGCAAAAAGGAGAACACGCGTTTATTGTCCGTCGAAGTAAGTTTTAAGGTTTTCAAGTCGTCAAAAAATCGTTTGAGATGCGCAAATTGCACTTACTTTGAGCTATTCGAATATTTAATTCAAGTCGAATTTATCCTCGGGTTTAAACAAACTATTGATTATAAATAAAGTTCATTGCTAACTTGGCAATTCTATCATTAGGTTCAACCATAGGGAAAAAACAAATGACAAAAGTGACAGGAAAAAATTGCCTTGCAAGTTGGGTTTAAAAGTTTTTAACTATTCAAGAAATCTTTACTAAATCGAAAACATATCAGTTTGACTTTTCCTGGAAACTCGAATGACTAATCCGCGTTGAGAAGAATTGCTTTTGATGTAGTTTGCTTATACCAAATTTCGGTATGAAAAAAGAGAAAATTCAAATTTTGATGCGTTCAGTAGAAAAAAAACACTAGCAAAGAAAGACACTAATGAAGCAAATATTTGCCAATTTTTTTTGTTAGGTAAATAAGAGAGCAAATATTTCTATCAAATAATAGAAGCAAACAGTTTGATCTTACACGAGCTAAAAAAAATTGACCGTCATTTCAACCAAAATTTGCTTCGTAACATACCCGCTTTAGTGCTACTATACGGTTCAATGACGTCAGCTTTGCGTTTTAATCGAATATTTAGTTTGATTGCACTTTTGAATAGTAAACTATAGTGAATCATGAGAAATTTTCTGAGGGATTCGGGAAACCCGGGAATTATTATTTCTAATTCCGTGATTCGGGAATCCCGGGAAAAGGTATTTCCCGGGTAATCGTTTCCCGGAATGCAAACCCGCATAATCAATAACCATAAAACGTTGCTAACAACTAGTTCGGGATATAGTCCCAACTGTATGGGGTATCGTTAAACCATATGGATTATCATCCGTTTATGGTTATTGATTATGCGGAAATCCTAATCGGAATGCTACTTGTTATAGTGCTTGTATTACCCCAAACATATATAGAATCTCATATTAGCCTCAAGCGAGTTATTAGAATGTGTAACGTGCTATGGCTTGATAATTTTTGGCAAATTTAGAACCGTAATTTTTCAGTCTAAAGAGAAGTTTTCATTTGGAGGAGCCTGAAAACACTGAGCTAATTCTACTAAAATTCGAACCCATTACTATTAGAACCGACAATAACACCCAAGCAGAATATTCACGAGAAATATATAATGCTGTGCAAATGGTGGGATAAGCTTTACGTAATCTATTATGAAGTGCTCTAAGCAGACGAAACCATCACAGACGGATAATTCAAGGATCAACCAGGCCTCATGTGACAACAGTTGTGAAAACTTATTAAGAAACGTCCGGGGAAAATTTTTCTTTTGCTTCAATTTCTACAAGCAATTTGTTGATTTACAGTTTGTTAAACTAGTATAAGGCGAATTTCACCTGAGCTGATGCTTAATAAGCTGTTACACAACAAAACTGTTCATTGGGTAGTTTCGATTGAAATTTTATGGGATCTGGGCAATTTTTTGGCGCTAAAGGGAGTGCGAGTGATAGAGGATTAAAGTATATGTGGAATTGTAAATAAATGTGTTCTCGAAAGACAGAAAATTGATTTTGATGAGCGAATAAGGTGAATGATATGGTACAATTTTCGCGGGTAGGAACAGTGAATATTTTATTGAATGCATTGACATTCGAAATTTAAAATACAGATAAAATATAATATGCAGCAAACTCGGCAGCAAAAAACATATGCATGAGAGTACAGCATCTTGAAGTTTGGCAGTGGACTAAAGTGCAATTAAAGAAATGGTCTATTAGTGTACACATTCTAGAAAAATAATTTGAAGCAAAATCACAAAGCAATTACTAGCTTACAGCACGCCAATACGCATATAACGCGAGCTGAAGTAAACAAACGCGGAAACGATCCCCTTCACGTATGTATCCTTATGTAGGGGAGAACCGTACAAGACGCACCAATTGGGTAAGATGGCCCATGCTATTAATTCCCCAAAATACTAACACATGTGGCTTTTTATGATGAAATTCTTCGCTTTTCTCATAAAAACCCAGCTTATCTACAGTTCTCATATGAAAAAGGGTGCCATGATGACTAAAATACTCAAAACACTGTGCAATTGGCTGTGGCTCTGTCCAACATGTAATTATTCATGAATTTTATTTAAGCTTTTATGATTAACTGACTTGTGAAAAACACAAAAAACTATGGTTCCCCTAACCTTTACACGTTTGGAGTTTATAATACTATGAGTATTTCAAATTATTTCACTAACTTTCGTCAACTTTTACCTAAAAACAATCAAAATTAAAATTGGGGCAGAATGCACTATGAAGAGCTTGCAAGAGATTGCTTGACAACTTAGATCGTGTTCCATTAGGGGAGAACCGTACAAGACGCACCAGTTGGGTAAGATGGCCCATGCTATTAATTCCCCGAAATACTTACACATGTGGCTTTTTATGACGAAATTTTTCGCTTTTCTCATAAAAACCCAGGTTCTCTACAGTTTTCAAATAAAAAAGTGTGCCATAATGACTAAAATACTCAGGAAACTGTGCAATTGGCTGTGGCTCTGTCCAACATGTAATAATTCATGAATTTTATTCAAGCTTTTATGATTAACTAACTAGTGAATAATACAAAAAACTATGGTTCCCCTAACCTTTACACTTTTGGAGTTTATAATACTATGAGTATTTCAAATCATTTCACTAACTTTCGTCAACTTTTACATAAAAACAATCAAAATTAAAATTGGGGCAGAATGCACTATGAAGAGCTTGCAGGAGATTGCTTGACAATTTAGAGCATGTTCCATTATTTTTGATTTTACTTTCGAGACTTCAAGCGCTTCTCACTTCACGTGCTGATTACTGCTAGTGGCATATTAGCCTGTAGCTTTGGAGCATACTGACCTTTGCTGTGGTGCGTTTTGGTCACGGACTTGTTTTGCGGCAATGGTAATTTTTACCAAAAAAGACATTGAATTCGAGTATTTTATAATAAACTTCGTCATAAACATAAAATAAATAGATCCTACAATCATCCTTCACGTTCAATGTCGCTTTGAAATGATTTGAAGCGCTGTAAATCGCGAAAATGCTTAACTGGTGCGTTTTGTACAATCCTCCCCTATTTTTGATTTTACTTTCGAGACTTCAAGCGCTTCTCACTTCGCGTGCTGATTTCTGCTAGTGGCATATTAGCCTACTGCTTTGGAGCATACTGACCTTTGTTGTGGTGCGTTTTGGTCACGGGCTTGTTTGGCGGCAATGGTAATTTTCACCAAAAAAGACATTGAAATCGAGTATTTTATAATAAACTTCGTCATAAACATATAATAAATAGATCCTACAATCATCCTACACGTTCAATGTCGCTTTGAAATGATTTGAAGCGCTATAAATCGCGCAAATGCTTAACTGGTGCGTTTTGTACAATCCTCCCCTAGAAGTTATCACACACAAATCACCCTGGGACAATCATGATGTTGAAGTTCGAAAGGAAGCGGAAAACTAGTCACAGGTACAAATCGTGCATAGGTTGATTGATGGCACGCGAGGACAATATTTTTCCGAGAAACCGTACGAATCGATAGATGAGCTTAGAATAGGGCTGTTCTGTTGTTGTTTTTTATTCCAAGAATACGTTATCCAGCGACTATCAAACAGATGTGTTTGGTTGTCGAGCGGGTGTGTTAGGAAGCAGGAGTCATTGCGTAATCGGTCGTATATTTTACTATTGATTTATTGATGGGATGGTGGTTGTAGGGTGATTTCACGATGCCGAATTACTTCGAGATTTCAGACACAAAATAGCTTTCTAATTAAATTAATGGGTTTGCAGTAAAGTTTAGATATCTCCGTTATTACTCACAAAACCGCGGTCGTTGTTGATTGAATTTCAAACTAAGTGAACAATGTAGCATCTCCAATGTAAACTATGAAAAAATTCTTTCGTGACAGTCACTCATTCCGACACCATATTGGTACTTAATTACCACACCATGTTTTTTCTCCTTAAGTTTAGAGAACCCATACATGCGAAACGCCAATCTGAATAAATGCATTATTGGCGCTGTCATTTTGCATATTCAAGCGGTGTAACCTGATACTGGGCCAATGCCGCCGCCGCCGCTTCTGAGCCGCCGGTTCACTGGCCATTCGACGATCCATTTTGCGAACAAGAGGTGCAACGAATATTAATACATAAAGATTTCAGTGCCGCACGCTGGTCTACGGCTCTCATAAAAAAGTGCATTCAAATCGAACTAGTTGAAGACCCACACACTCTCTTACCCTCGTACAGTTGCAGGCGGCCATCATAATCGGTACAAAGGAACACTAGATTGCACGTGAAAAGACGGAACCATAATGTCTCCGTTTTGCGATGGAATCCATTTTTCACTCCCGGGCGGTGCCGACTCTGCCAGGTATCACGTTAAGGCTCACGAGAGAACTCACGGCTAAAAAGTGGATCGAAATGCATTTTATATGAGTGCATGCATAAATTTATGAGTTGGCTGGTACGAAAACGGAAGGTCGGAGGAACGTGAAAACAAAGAATACAAGCGTGACAAAAACATAACCCCTTCTCTCGGTGCAAGAGAAAGAGAAGCGGCAAGCTATTTGGCGCATACGATTGTGTACGTGTGGTCATGCTCATGGTAAACCACGCTGGGATTAATGGGAGAACAAACATGGAGGTCGCCGCAAAGGTTGACGTCAACGATAAAATATGGCAGAAATTTTGTGTTGATAGCACGCAGTCTCACGCACGATAGGTACTGCTTGCGTTGTTGCCAGTCAAAGATTAAGATGGGCGCGGAATCCATCATCGCCGCAAACAGAAGCCGATGTCTGACTAATGACCGCGGAATCTAAGCTATTAATCTATGTTATCTACGTGACTTTAGTCCGTGCGGTATCGGTCAATCTCTTTGATCTTTTTACCGCATGAACTCGGTTGCAAACACACAGTAGTAGATGAATAAACACAAAGTGATGAACTTTGGGCGGCTTTTCAAAATGAAAAATATTTACACGACCAAATGCGCGTTTGTTGTCTACCTACCAGTAATTGTTACGAAGTTGGATTGGGTGCAGTAGCTCGAAACCTGCTCTTTTATGAACAAACAAAACGATAATCAAATCTATCGATTAAGGTGCAATAGGTGCATTTTACAAACGGAATCAGAAAGTGAGGCAGTAAGATGAGTAAAATTAAATCAGCATAACAGAACTTGACTACTATTGGCTACAATTTGTCTATTAATTAAGAGTGACTAACCAAGTTTCGAGTCTCATGACATCGAGGATCACAATCAACAGGTTGTTATTTGGATTTGAACGTTTGATATTGCTCTGATATGTTGTACAGCCCAACCCAAGTGATGCTCTCGAGTCACAACTTGCCATTTCCGTTCTGCGATAATGCGCAAATCATAGCCCACCAAGCTCTACAGGTCCACCCGAACCGCCAAACTCCGCACACCTTTCAAGACAGGCAGGCGGGAACATTACACTGCACTTGTTTTGATCGCCCCTTCAACTCCCCAATCAGCCTCTTTTCTACGCAAACGAGTCGTCTGTCTGTAAGTGTCTCCGCCACTAGTTAGTGCAGTACGACGTACAGTCGTATTAAATCTTCTGCTGTTTGCTTTTGATCTTATTCAAATGAAGCAGCAAATAAAGCGAGCGTAATCAAAGGCAAGCGAGCACAAAACAACTCGGTAGACAAACCGCAACAGCAAAAAACGCCAAGCCTGAGAGACAAAAATTGAATGATTTAATTACGTCTATTTTATTTGCTAATACAAGATCAGCGAGGTCTTCTGCCTTGTCTTCTTGTTTGCATGTGCCGCCAGGTCCCATCAAGAGACAGATTTTGGCGTTTGCTGCCCACGGAGCCGACAGTCTGAAGGCAGGGGAGAAAAGGACAACACAAAGAACGCGGTCTCTCCTTTTGTGGTTTCTTCTTGGCGAACCTTCCGACGGGCCGGTGTTTTCTTGGTTCCAGGGATCAAAGCCGTATGGCGCTACCGTTAACAGATCGCGGTCCACACGGCGGACCCTGCGAATGAAACCGAGAAAAATAGTTCAATTGTTGTGCCCTTTAGCTGCACAAGGACGGGGGTGGAAACGAATGTCCTGAATGCTCTGATTCCGTCGTGCATGTCTCCTTCTTCGTTTTGTGGGTTCATTGCAATTCATTTACGTATTTCTTTTAATTAATCGGATAATACCACGAGTTACCGGCGTGGGGCTGGCGGTTGTCTTACTGTAGTCGGTACTGCGGCACCGATCACATAAATTTACATCCCAGCTCGGGCAGCAGGCAGGTATTAAAAATTTCAACGAAACAGGCGCGGATTTGCACCCCTGCCACCAATGGTTGGGGAAAGGCCGTAGTTGCTTCGAGACCTGGGAGCAATGAGCTTCGTGTATTAAAGGGAGAAAAAAAAGTTTATTAGGGTCTATGTGCGGTTTCCGCAGTAGTTGGAGGGAGCCGCTGTTCTGTAGTGCTATTGGTAGGATTAAAAAGATACTTTTAATTGGTGCTTTTTAACGATTGTCGGCGGTTTCTACCGTGATTTAAGGGTGAGTTGAGCACATCCAAAGTAATCTTCAAGGTGCATTAGCAAAGTTGTTGATTCCGAAGTATCAAGTGCGCAGCGGGCAAGTTTTGCGCAAAATTCATTTCTTGGAGATTTGTACTGGTTGTTCAAATTTATAGTAAGAATGCGGTTTGTTTATTTGTAACGGAACCTGCAGTCTCTGTCTAGACATTTTGATGCGATAAATCAGAAGTTGGCAGAAAACATTATCTTTATACTGCAGTGGAAGAATCTCTTTCTCTTTCTTCAAAGGTTGGGCAATCATCTCAAAAACATTAACGAAAAGGAGTAGATACTACTTTTGGGATAAGTGAAAAGAATTATAAAATGTTGGCTAAGAAAGGACGTCGAGAATAATACGTTGTGTAACACATGATGATTAACACTTTTTAGTACTGTTTAGAGATTATGTGTGTAATGAAAACATCTTGGTTTAACCTATAAACCACGCCTTTGCACGCGTACTGAAGAAAGACAATCCTCAGCAAATTATTTATCTGCTCAATATAATGTTGCCAAAAATTTTTTTTACGTAATAAAAGAGAACCTATTCCTTACTTTGTTACATAACTTTAGATAGCACCTGAGCTCATTTTTATGTATTAGCTGAGAGAGCGTAATTTTTTAAGGTAAACGTGTTTTTTAAAATGCTTATCGTTGTCCTTCGATCTTTTAAAAAAAGATTTTTTCCGTGTTTAGTAATGTCGTAATGGTAACGTATCACTATTGGTAGTGGTCGTTATATATGAATAATAAATTAATTAGTCTAGAAAACTTATTTGTCAAGCAACAGAAAGGAAAAATAAAACCTTAACTTTAAACTATCTTACTGACTATAAAAAGATTGAAGATTGTAACAATAATTTGGTTCCACATATTTTCTAATGTTTCCACATTAGTGAACCTATGTAGTTGATTCGTGCTAAACCGCTTCAAGATCGTTTTCAAAAGTTTATTCTGAATTCTTTGAAGGATCTTCATCCTGGTTGCACAACAAAGGGCTTGGGTGTTCAGAGGGGGGCTGCATCTAACATTGCTAGTCTTAATATTTGTTTGTAAAGTAACAGTTTATTCTTGAGTCGAAATCTAGAGTTCCCTTTGATAAGAGGATATAAACATTTCATATAGGGTAACGGGGTATATTGGCCCATCCGTTAACATTTTACGCATTTTATCTGATAAATTCTACATATGCCAAAATACCCCCGTTACCCTACTTATTGCTTTTTGATTAAATAGTCTCATTGTGCTCCTCGCCACACAATCTTTATCCACAGGTTTACAACATACCTAACTATTCCACTGTTAATGTCATAACCGTTTTTCGGGCATAGAAAATTGCTGTACTGGCGAACGTGAACTCATTTTGATATTTATAATAAGGCGTCGTACACAAATCGCGTAATGCATGAAGGGGGGGGGGGGGGTTTGGGGGAGGTGGGTTGAGTCTGCGTTACTAGAGATAGTTACGTAACTGCAAGTTTGTTCTAAATTGAAAATTTCGGAGGGGAGTTAGGCTGTTCAGCGTTACGTAATTTTCGGGGGGAGTCATATCAAACGTTACTTATTTCCAAAATCTTTAAGGTTCTAGTCCTAGCGTAGGGGACATTCCTCAAAATTAGCAAATCTGAAATTTAAGGAACCACCTTGACCTCCCAGTTGTCAATAATATGATATTATAATATTAATAACATAATATTATTTGATATGTAACCTAACACAATGTTGACATTATGTAACATAAATTAAGCAGTGAATTGGGTTGTCAAGCTGAACAGTTTTTATATCATCTGAAAAAAACGCTTTTCTTTAAGCAAAACGAGATTTATGAAAAAAGGTTATCGTTGTCGTTCGCGTTTCCAATGAAGAATAAATACTACAAGGTATACAGCCCTAGGGTTGTATGAAATGGTGACGTGGAACTAAACACTGTAATTAGGGGATTTTTTTGTTACAAAATATACAGAGTCTGCAGACAGAATCAATGTGTTTGCTCACTGTACAACTGTACGTATTTTTATTTTCAGCCTCCCCTGGAAATCAATTTTTGAAATAAATTCAACAACACTCGAAAGAATATCGTTTATATCTGATGATATTATGCCTGTAGTATTTTTTTGTGCAAACAACATGTATTTGACAAGGCACAAGCATATCGTGCTTGTTGAAGAAGCACCAAGAATTTCTCGTAATGCGTCCAAGTCAGAATTAACTCTATATCCTCCGAAACCAAATCCAATAATACTTACGTTATCATAATGAATGGTTTTGTCTTATTTAACTCTGATTAAATCAAATCTAAAATATGGATCTTACTTTCCAAATAATATGGAAGCCCTTACAAAGGTTCATTAATTGGCAAACATAAGAAGATATTTTAAACAATATTATTAACAAGTTCCAGCAAAAAATCGTAGCAATCAACAATTCCATTTTTGTTTTTTGCTTGACATTTTTTTTCATTTGCCTACAACTACATTCGCTGTATTACGAAGACAGCTAATATACGTTTATCATGGTAAAGCTTAGAATAATAATATATCATCTAACAGTTTTGAAACGTAAAAAGAGATTCTGAAGGAATCTTAGTAAATACCTAAACAAAAAATTCGCAAGCATTCGCAGGCTCTTACTCTTCTATATATGTATATATTCAGGAATTTACTCTTTCGATACTATCCGGTCACGATTATTTAGTGAATATCGAAGATAAAATTAAATAAATATCCGTTACAAAAATTTACAATTTTTGTTGAGTAATTTATGGTAATCATATTTATGACATAAACTTTCAATCACCATCAACAGCAGCATTGCAGTTTTTCCTCGATCGCACACGTATATAAATGTACGAACAAAAGTGTACCACTGCAATACGAATAGTACCGCTGCAGTACGAATAGAAGTGTACCGCTGAAATGTACGAATAGAAGAGTACCGTTGCAATCATAGACGATGAGAGACCTGCGGTTCTCTGCTCCACTGGTACTGTCGCTTTTGCCAGCATGTTTTCTTTCAAGAAATCAGTTTTCATTACGTTCTGAAAGCAGGTTAAAACATTGTTCAATGATGGGGATTGTTTCAAACTTTTCGGAAAACTTTCACCTTCGAGATATCATATTAGTCTAAGTTCATGGAAGCAAAAATAAATTGACCTGTTGGGACGGGGAGACTCTGTCAATTTTTTTTTTGATATTGATACAGAGAATATCACAGGGAACGGATGGTGTTCATTCACGTCGTCTGTGCTAGGAATGCTCGCATGTAATTGGTTCATTATTCGCGGAAATTTGTTATTGAAACTTCTTATCAATTTTACCGCTTAGCAATGAAATTAGAGTGATAACTAGCATATTACAAAATTGTTATACATTTTTGCCTTTCTCCTAGAGAGGTATAGCAATCACTGGAAAAACCAAAGGTATAAAAGTGGTCCCAATGGCCGAACGTCATATACCACTCGAACCCTTTCGACGAACTGAGCATTTTCTGTATGTATGTATGTATGTATGTATGTATGTATGTATGTATGTATGTATGTATGTATGTATGTATGTATGTATGTATGTATGTATGTATGTATGTATGTATGTATGTATGTGTGTGTGTGTGTGTGTGTGTATGTGCAACTTTTTTTTCTCACTCACTTTTCTCAGAGATGGCTGGACCGATTTTCATAAAATTAATTGCAAATGAAAGGGCTAGTTGCGCTATAGGTTGCTATTGAATTTCATTGTAATCGGATTTTTAGTTTAGAGGTTATGCATCAAAATGTAAAAATCTCGAAACATCAATATCTCAGAAACCACACAACTGATTTCAATAGAACTGGTTGCAAATGATCGGGCTGTCTCCAAAACCCTTAACTTTTCAATTTCGTTATGATTGAACCCATGGTTCAAAAGTTATGTAAAGAAAAGTTATCCTGAGGTTGTTTAAACTCACTCATTTTTCATAGAGATGGCTGTACCGATTTCCACAAAATTAGTGTCAAATGAAAGGTCTAGTTCCCCATAGGTTGTTATTGAATTTCATTGTAATCGGATTGTCACTTTGTCCGTTTTTAATGAAAATGTGAAATCACATAATGAAAGTAAACATATTGACTTTCTCCTAACGATGACTAGCTAATTGAAAGGTAGAAAAGTGATCCAAATGGCCGAATGTCATATACTACTCGACTCAGTTCGACGAATCGAGCATTTTCTGCATGTATGCATGTATGCTGTATATGTGTGTGTGAGTGTGGGTGTGTACGTGTGTATGTACACCTTTCTTTCGCTCTCACTTTTCTCAGAGATGGTCTGATCGATTCTTTCTATCTTGGTGTCAAATGAAGGGTCATTTTGCCGCTTAGGTTGCTATTGAATTTCATTGTAATCAAACTTTTAGTTTTTGCGCTGCGTCCAAATGTGAAAATCGCTTATATATCTCAGAAGCTATGAACATAGTTGAATTCAAATGAATGGGCTTTTAAACCTTCTTGAACTCACTCACTTTTCTTAGAGATGGTTGAACCGATTTCCACAAAACTAGTGTCAAATGAATGGTCTAGCTGCCTCATAACACCCTATTCAATTTTACTGTAATCGGACTGTAACTTCGTCTGTAATGTATCGAAATGTGATCATCACGAAACTTCATTATCTTAGAAACTACACAACCAATTTGAACAATATTGATATCAGATGAACGGGCTAGTTAAGGGTTAACTTATGAATTATGATTGAACACGTGGTTTCAAAGTTTGGCTGCCCTATACGTTCCCTTTTCATTTGATTGTTATCAAGCTTAAGCAACCGTTATGTATTCAATTGTTAAAATAACAAAAGTCTATTATCTCAAGTATTACACGACTTATTTGAACATAACTAGTGTCATACAACCGAGTCATCTCTCAAACTTACAAATAACAAACTTCATAACAATTTGATATGCTGTTCAAAAGTTTTGGAAAGAAAAGAAATTCAAAGACTATTCAACACTATAGCTGCTTTGATCAATATATATGGCCTCAACATGATTTAAATGTGATATCGTATGTATTTGAACGTTCCCGGTATCGCTCGTTATTAAATTGTTCGAAATTAAGAGTCATTTATTTTATTTCGCTATTTCTTAAGCACTAACATTACGTCAAATTTCATATTTTATACTTCAATTACAACATTATTATTTTAGAACCCAAAGAGTGAATATACCTTTATTGGATTCAAGCAATCATGTAAGTCTATTTTTACAAATAATAAGTTTGAATGAGAAAGGCTGAGTCTGACCGCTAGGTGGATTGATTTAGGTTTTCTATCTAACAACATACTGGTTATTGTTATCCATCATGTGGTTATGCTGTTATTAACGTTTGAAATCTGACGCAACATTTACCAGTTTCATTTCCAATTTTACAGAATGCATCCCAGTATAGTAAACAAAGACGTAGTCCCACGTCAAAAACTACTCGAAATTCATTGTATGACAGTTCGCCGATGTACCAACTGTCATCCAATAGATTTTGATTGGTTTTTTATTCTTCATATATAACGATCGGTTGGCGAATGGTTGGACACGTGTCACTTGAGATCCTATTGTGGTCATTCACCTCTGACCAGCAACTCCTATCCCAACCTCCACGTGGTGCCGACCGGGATACGAGTAACCTTAGCGGGCGGCTGAATCATGAAACGCGGTTTCTCGCCAGCTATATCAAAGACGGCAGCCCCGTCGCGAGACTAGGTATCGCAGCCCTAGTAAGGCAGCATACTGAATATTAAATACTACGAACAATCCAGATATAAATACGGAACGGAATAATCGGCATGGACCTAGGCGAACGAAAAAGGACAACGATTATTGGAAACTCGGTACTTGGAATGTAAGGACTCTACTCGAACCGGCACGCGCAAGTATCCTAGAGAGCTGCGGAAGGTGAATGTGGAGGTTGCAGCTATCCAAGAGGTGCGGTGGCCGAAATCGGGAGAACGCGAATTCCGAGCAGTAGATCCTATTGCGGACACTTCATTTAAGTACCACATCTACTATAGTGGTGGCGTAAAAGCAGAAAGAGGAGTCGGTTTCGTGCTAATTGGAAAACAGATGAAGCGTGTCATTAGATGGAGGCCGATCAGTGACCGTATATGCGTGTTGAGAATTAAGGGAAAGTTCTTCAATTACAGCCTAATAAATGTGTACGCACCGACCAACGAGAAACCCGATGACGAAAAGGAGGAGTTCTATGAGCTTTGGAAAAGACATACAATGACTGCCCAGGACACGATATAAAGATTGTCATCGGTGATGCAAATGCACAGGTCGGGCAGGAAGATTTCTTCCGCCCCGTAACTGGTAGGGAAAGCTTCCACTCTACGACGAACGACAATGGCCTGAGGCTTGTTAATTTCGCTGCAGCTAGGGGGATAGCTATCTGTAGCACTTATTTTGCACGCCGGAACATACATAAGCACACCTGGATGCACCCGAATTGGGAGCTTTGCTCTCAAATTGACCAAGTTCTGATTGATGGACGGCACTTTTCAGACGTTACAGACATGAGGTCGTTCAGAGGACCGAACGTTGACTCGGATCACTATCTCGTAGTAGCCAAAATCCCCGCCAGGCTGTCCAACGTGCTGAAATCCATGGCAACGAGGAGGATGCAGTTGAACATCCAGCGGCTATCAACTGAAGGAGTAGCTGCAGAGTACTCGCAGAAAGTTGATGAACGGATTAAGGAAAGAGTTGAAGGGAACCTGAATGAACAGTGGAGGCACATCCACAGCTCGATCAGAACTACAGCGCGAGAAGTGTTGGGTGCAACTGCGGCAGCTGCGCCCAATGAGTGGTTTGACGCTGAGTGCCAGCGAGTAACGGAGGAGAAGAACCACGCCAGGGGTCACATGTTGGCCATGGCTGTGACTCGTCAGAGCATGGGTAGATATCGAGAAGCAAGAGCTGCTGAAAAGAGACTCCACCGCCGGAAGAAACGACAGCATTGGGAGCGTATTCTTGCGGAGGCGGAAGGTTGCTTCTCCAGGCACGATGCGAGGAGCTTCTACAAGAAGGTCAACGGAATCAGAAATCGAAACGTGTCAGCCCCTGTCATGTGCAACGATAGGGAGGGGAACCTGATAACCGATAAAACGAGGTGGCCAGGCGTTGGAAGGAACACTTCAGTGTGCTGTTGAACGGTGAGGGAAACAGTGGAGTAGAAAGGAGCAGGATGACTATTGAGAATGATGGTCAAGCTGTGGATCCACCATCCATGGACGAGGTGAAGAAAGCAGTGAAAGAGCTGAGAAACTGCAAGGCAGCTGGGAAGGACGGCATTCCCGCCGAACTCTTCAAAGTCGGGAGCGAACAGCTGTATCGTGCCATCCATCGGATCATGCTGAGAGCGTGGTCTGATGAAGAATTGCCCTCGGACTGGTTAGAGGGTCTCATATGCCCGATCTACGAAAAAGGCTATCGCCTGGACTGTAGCAATTATCGGGGCATAACACTTCTCAATACCGTGTACAAAATTCTCTCCCGCATCCTGTTCCACAGACTGAGGCCGTTGCAGGAGACCTTTGTTGGCGAGTACCAATGCGGTTTTCGAGGGGGACGCTCCACGACGGACCAAATGTTTACCTTGCGATAAATCCTCGATAAATTTCGAGAATACAACTTGCAGACGCACCATCTGTTCATAGACTTCAGGGCAGCGTACGATTCAGTCAAGAGGAATGAGTTATGGCAGATTATGATGGAACATGGCTTCCCAACAAAGCTGATTAGGCTGATACGTACCACCCTTGAAGGTTCTACATCAAGCGTCAGGATAGCCGGTGAGATATCGGACTCGTTCGTGACGTTAGATGGTTTGAAGCAGGGTGACGGGCTGTCGAACTTATTGTTCAACATCGCATTGGAAGGTGCTATACGGAGGGCTGGTGTGCAGAGAAGCGGCACCATCATTACGAAGTCGGACAAGCTTCTCGGTTTTGCGGACGATATCGACATCATTGGTATCAACCGTAGAGCTGTGGAAGAGGCCTTCGGACCTCTCAGGAGAGAAGCTGCGAGATTAGGGCTTGTCATAAACTCTGCCAAAACGAAATACATGGTGGCTGGCAGAGTGCGTGGTAGTCCGTCGGAGGTCGGTGCTGCGGTGGTGCTAGATGGGGAAACATTTGAAGTAGTCGACGAATTTATTTACCTGAGAACATAAGTGACATGTGACAACGAGGTTAGCCGTGAGATAAAGAGGCGGATAGCAGCTGCAAACAAGGCCTTTTACGGATTACGTAACCAGCTAAGGTCCCGCAGTCTGCAAATCCGTACTAAACTTGCACTCTATAAAACACTGATTCTTCCGGTGGCTCTCTACGGCCATGAATCATGGACGCTGAAAGAGGCTGATCGGCGAGCTCTTGGTGTTTTTGAGCGTAGGATTTTGCGTTCAATCCTTGGCGGCAAACTAGAAAATGGTGTTTGGCGCAGACGCATGAACCATTAAGTGTACCAGGCATACAAATCGGCGGATATAGTCAAGCGGATAAAACACGGCAGGCTTCAGTGGGCTGGGCATGTAGCGAGAATGCCGGATGAGCGTCAAGCGCAGGCTATATTTAGCAGGAATCCCGATAGAGGTCGACGACTTTGAGGTAGACCCCGCACTCGTTGGATGTGTGCTGTCGACGAGGATGCACGCGAAATAGGTGTTAGGGGCTATTGGAGGATAGCAGCCCAAGACCGAGGGACATGGCGACGTATTCTGGATTCGGCATTGGATCGATAAGCGGTCTGTCGCCTTTAAAGTAAAGTAAAGTAAAGTAAAGTAAGTAAGTAATATAACGATCGCTTCCAATAATTGCACAGTGGCGTCACAAAAAGAGAAGAAGAAAGAGATTTGAAAGTTGTCGCGGGTTTGTTTACATGGACTTGTAAACTTTTCACTTGCTCGAGTGAAAATGCGGAAATGTATTGTTAAAAATTCCATTTCGAATAAACCAAATGATTACGGTTATTTTAACTATTCATCCATTGTTCACAACCGGTGTCTACACGGTAAGAGTCGAAAACGCATCAATGGATAATTTTGTGCCCATTTTTTTTTGTCATAAGCAGCTGTCAAAAAATGGGTAAATTTATAGTAAATGTGAAATGGTTATAATTGTACGCAATAGGAAGACATATTCTTAGAAAAAAAGGGTCATTTTTTACCCTTCAATGGTGGAAAAATATTTCAAGTGTCTTTTTAGTTTGCTCTGTCGATTTGTTCGCACGCCTCACTTCTACGATCTGTTTCGTTTATGATTTGTCAATATTCGCTACGTTTACGAGAAAGCTCGTTTCAATCTCTGAAAAAGTTATCTGTTCTAGAGGCACTAAAATCTATAGGAATAGTAAAAAAGCTATAATCTTTCATTTTTTCCAGTTTGAGCTCTAGGGCCAGTTAACCAGTAATGTTCACGTGCCGTCAAAGTTAACCCTGGAATGCTCGGGACATTTTTTTCTATATTCTAACAAAATTCCTCTAACTTCGACAAAAATCAATAAAATTTATGGAACAAATTCTCAAATGCCAAAAGTCTATTGAATTTATTCGAAGGAAATAGAATTTAAGGTAACATTTTTACTGCCCAAATAACTTGGTTACAGTAAACAAACGGTCACCCTGAATTAATTCATGACCGTAGACCGTAGAAAGCTCGTAGACAAACCCGATACACTTTCCAATCCTTGTAAACGGCTGCATTTAAATAGAAACATTGGAAATAGAAAATCAAGTCGAAAAAACTAATTTTGCTAATTTCAAAACTAATTATTGACCTTTTGCCACACATATAATTGAAGTCGGTCGGACGTTGACCGAATGGGAGCAAAATTAATGAATGTCGTCTCGTTAGCCGGAATTAATAAACTTTAATCTAAAATATTGTAATTTTCACTTTCAAAGAGGGTGAAGATCAATATTTCATACCAACAATCATCATTTGCCATGTTCATGACATGTAATAGCACGGTTCAAATGAAATGCATGAATTTTAAGGGTGATCAATGTCACCCTGATTTGTTTCATAGAACCTTAGAGAATTCTCGTATTTCTTTTTAATAGTGAAATTTCACTGGTGCAAACCAGCATCTAAATGCCACAAGTAACCATACAATTTTTCCTAGGCTACTGTAAAGAAAAGACCTTATGAGCTGAGTTTGTGTGATTCCGCTTGTTATTTCCTGCAGAGTGTTTCATCATATAACGAAAAAGCAGATTGCTAGAAAGATCACCTAAACTTTTAATGTGATGTTAGAACCATCAACCGGAAAAGAAAAAGAACATAAAATAGTAATTTAATTAGCAGAGACTGTGAACCCAAGAGAGGTGGCGTTAGCTGAAAGCGGAAATCGCACTCTTGGTTCAGTAGCACTGTAGGTACTGGCCTGTAGCTTGCTATCGAATATCTGACCGGACACAATCGTGGTGTTGGACCTTTGGGAGCAGTGGGTGTCATAATAATTGGCACCACCCCTGGCTGGCGTAGAATGTCGAATCTGTGAGGGCAACCAAGGCGAGAGTGCGAATTAAGGCACTCTGGAAAATTAATTGGCGCACAGATTGAAAAGGTCTGATAGGAATACAATCATTCGTCATCGGTGCAAAGAGATTTTATTTCATTTCACTTTTTCTACGGGTTAAGCAAAACGAACAGAAAGTTATGTTAACGATTAATACGTTCATATGTAATTAATTTTTATTTTTGTTTTAGACTACACTGTGTTTGCTTTGTTGTCACCATAAACACCATTATCGCCACTTGGCGAAGATAATCATGGAAATTGATATCACGCCGTGTTTTGCTGATCTTCAGTGAGTCAATCAGCGGTGGGTGCTCTCTTCGTTTGAACATGTCTGCAACGGAGGCTACTGGTTTTCAGCTGGTGATCATTGCCGCAATCAGTGTCAAAAAACACTACTTTTTAACGAAAGAAACAGAGTAAGAATGTTAAAAAAGCCGTTCACCGCCCAGGTGAAAATATTCACCTTCTTGGATTTAACTGTTCAACGTTTGAATCCCATCCGCAGTGTCAATCACGCACTCCTGCTGCTCCGCACTGCCCACAAAACAAAGCCTATTCCGTGTTTAATGATCACATCATGATTAATTTCCTTCCTCTGGTTTGGTTGGTTCTCATTCGGGATTAAGCAGCCTACAGCTGAAAAACTGGGGAGCTTCGCTGGCGTTGCAGAGCACGAGACCAACCCAGTAACATGCCGCGGAAAGTAGCAAAATCGTGCCTGCTAAAGTCTTGCTGCGGACGGACAACTAGAGTCGCGTTGAAGCAAGATTCGGATGGTCAAGACAGTCCGATGATGAATGGATTTACTTGTTCACACAGCAAGCCATTCTCCTCAGCCTACTTCAGTCGGATAGCCTGCTTGTTGGTGAGGTAGATGGCGCTTAGATCCCGTGCATTTGGTAGCTCAGACAGTCGGCGTCAGTGTGGTAATTTTTCTTCTTCCTTGTTCGCGGGTTGCTTTCCCGGCTTACTCTTTATTGTTGTTTTCGTTTTTTTTATGTTTCCTCGGAAGAACGATCCACATTTTTGCAACCACTCCGGCACAGAGTGTAGATTTTCACATGGCACTGCCACTGTCGATCGACCGGCGATTCACTTGGATTGGCTGCAGTTGTATGCCGAAATAAAATCCAAAATAATTGGTATCTAAACATATGTCAATACAAGTTTTTGCTTCCTTTGTTCTTGTTGTGTCGTTCAATGCCGCTGTACAAGCTTCATTATCTTTCTAGTACTCCAGTGTATTTCGTTTTAGAGATGGTTTGTCGAGAGGTCCCAAGGCACTTAATAAATCAATGAGAAAGTAAACTGATTGCGATTTGCATTTAAGTTCTCGATCTCAATTGTTTACGAATTCATCACTTAGTTACTCAAAAGTGAAAATAAATAATCTCTTATTTGATATAATTGTTTATGCAATTATTCATTAAGGTATTTTCCACTACATCTCGAGATTTCTTTGAAATGCTTAGGAAGTACTTATTGCTATATGTATACAAAAAATAAGTCGAATTTCATATCTTTTAAAATAATAACTAAACGAAGAAATTTGCGTTAAGACCAAACAAATTAGACCACACATTGAAGGGGAATGCTATTTTTCGCAGTTGAGTCTTAAATCCGAGTACATGTATGCATTTGTTTGGAAAGTATTTTTGTTTCACAGCATACATGAAGCGGAAAATTAGGTATTAAAAACTAAGTTCCGCTATCCAAATCGAAGGCCATATTATATTGACACCGCTGTATAACCAGAACAAACTGTACAACTTTATACAATTCTTGTCGGAAGTCATTGAACGAAAAGGGTGTTAAAAAAAGCCGCCTGGTGGCGAAAGACTCAGTTTTGCCATCCACCGTGTAAAATACAAGTCAGTGCGGTGCGCAGCACTTTGATCTCAGCAAGCGCCTCTTTAGTATAACTTCTTCCTGCTGTCATTGTGGGTATAGATTTAGCTCGCATGCTGTGGGTCTGCTTCTGCCAGGCACTGTACCAGACGTTACCAACCGGATGATCCGTCGAAAGTTCCCTGTTTCTCGTGGTGGAACGCGACGGTGGCTGCGGCTGCAGTGATTCAGCCACTGCACAGAGGGAGCCCTCATCAGACGGGCGCGGGCGATTCACGCAAATACATAATAAAATGTATAAGCGCAAAAGTGCACTACGTGTGTGTCCCCCTGTGAGCCCACCAGCCAGCCTACAGCAGTGTCATCAGCGTGGTCGACATAACTTTCGTTTATGTGAATTTACTCTTCGCATGCTCTTTTAATACATACCCCACCACCACCCACCCGATGGACGTTTTTTACCAGTTACTTTCGATGGAGGGAAAGGTAGAGCTTCAAAGGAAAGCCGAACATGCCTTACGATGTAACACATACCGGCAACGGCTGTGCAAAACAGTTTATCCGTGCTGCATCCGACGAACAGATTCTGGCGTGTCGGGATCGCCGGAAAACTGACCTTCACTCTGGTAGCCACCAGCAGGCGAAGATAAGTGGAGACAGGAGTAACAAATGATAAGATATTAAGTACAAAATCGGACCCTGCTACGCTAAATATTATTTCATTATTATGAATCCCATCGGGACTCGATGCTCGTAAAATGAGTTAATATCGGGACACTAATTTTTGCGATCTGGCGAAGCGTTTATTCGTCGTATAAGGTCTACCATATAAAAAGGCGGTCGCACAGAAATTATTGATCGGTGCGCTCGTGAGACACCGACCGAGACGCATCCATTATCACACGATTCGGCACAACCATCGAATTGGCGGCATCGGCAAAAGAAAGAACATTGAACGTCGAGCGGACAGTATGCGGTCGTATCAGCCGCCAAGCGTTCGTTTGGGTGGTCTCTTGACTCGACTCGAGTTGCGTGATCCGCCTGCGTAGCTAACTGTCTTATAAAGCAGGTTATGAAACGCAGATTTCCGGTTCGACTGATTAGTCGTGTTTCCGGCACTGTGACGTGGTATGGAGTTGCTGAGTTTAATCAATATAATTGTTTCTGGCATGCTTAGTTAGACTGTAAATGCATGCCTGAATATTACAATTAGAGACTTTACAGAAAATTTATGTTATTCATCTGTTTTAGCTAAGAAAGAAGACAAAACTTAATTTTGAATGCAGTCTAGTTTTGTATCAGAGCGACTTTTAACGGATGACAACTGAAAATCAGAAATTTTTTTGGGGATCTTTCATTCCACAACAAACATGCTAAGAAAGGAATGAGAGTATGTATATGAAAGCTCTATCTTTCCCCTTTATGCCAGTATTTTTTGTTTTGTTTATGAGTGCTCAGCTCGGTTCAAAATGGCATTCAAAGAACGAGCATTCCGCAAGTGCGTTGTACAGTTCGCTATAAACGGCACAAGAATTTTGGCAAAAAGTTCTTGGTTAACCATTTTGAAAGCGAAAATCTTCCGGGTTCTATTATGTAGGGCTTTCTGCGAACTTCTACTAAAATCCGCCAGAAAGGTAGCGGAAGATTGGTCAGAGTAGTGGAAAGAAAAGAACTTTTTCTTTTTTGTCAAATCATGGTACAAGCCTAGTGCTTGGGCTATCTATCAAAATATATACCAGAACGAATGTGTGAACAACATTATGATTCCATTTCTTCCAAAACATCATACAGATGAAAAGTATGTGTTTTAGCCAGAGAAAATACCATCACAGCACGTCAAAAAACGCAAACGTTTCTGAACAACCACTCGACTCCATTTTTACCCCAAATTCGCAACCCAACAAACCCACCTCAGTGGGATCTTGAGTTCCTTCGGTGCAAAAAAAAAAAAAAAAAAAACTGGAGATCAACGAATTGCGCACAGTTGATCGATAGAATCAAGAGATGCATTCGAAAAGCGGACCTGAAGGCCGTACAACGCTCTGTTTTGGTATTATAAGAAAACTTCGTTGGGAGGCCGGTAACGGACCTTTTTCAAATGTTCAATATTTTTTGCTAGTTCACAATGAATTTATCTTTATGAGAAATAACATAGTTTTACTTTAAGTTCTTCCATCTGTTCTAACAGCTGTAGAAAAAATTTGGATGCATAATAAAAAACACCAATAATGTGAGACAAATGGAAGAAACTTGAGTAGTTCCCTGCAATTTTTTAAATGTGAATTGTTTCGAAATAACGTCAATCTCATACTTGAAAATTTTAATGTATACGGCACATAAATTTTACCACAGATTTTTTTTAAACGCTGAAACGTAAAGGTTTCGAGTGGAATAAAATAGTTCTAGTGAAATTGTGTACTTTAAACATTTTCTATGAACATATGTAAGCTATTTTCGCAGCTACTAGATATTAGTTTATCTCGAAAACCGCATCTTGTCTCAAAGTCGTTCATATGTCTTAGTTTTAAAATTTGAAATAGCCGAAAACTGCTGCACGCAAAAAATGTTCTACGGGCTAAATTGTTGGAAACAATGCGTTAGTAACGTTGTATTGAAAATTTGGATATTTGATTGAATTAAATTTTTGCCTTTCTCCTAGAAAACTATAGCAATCACTTGCAAAACCGAAAATATAAAAGTGCTCCAAAGGGCCGAATGGCATATATCACTCGACTCAGCTCGGCGAGCTGAGCATTTTCTGTATGTGTGTGTGTGTGTGTGTGTGTGTGTGTGTGTGTGTGTGTGTGTGTGTGTGTATGTGCAGATTTTTATTTTCACTCACTTTTCTCAGACATGGCTGGACCACTTTTCATGAAATTTATTGCAAATGAAAGGTCTTGTTGTCCCATAAGACCCTATTCAATTTCATTGTAATCGGATGTTTAGTTTAGAGGTTATGTATCAAATAGTAAAAATCATAAAACATAATTATCTCAAAAACTACACGACCGATTTGAACAAAATTGGTCTATAAAGAACGGGCTACCCTTAACTTTTGAATTTTATAAAGATTGAACATGTTGTTCAAAAGTTATGAAAAGAAACGTGTTCTGAAGACTGTTTAATCTCACTCATGTTTCTCAGAGATGGCTGAGCCGATTTTCATAAAATCATTGTCAAATGGAAGGTCTAGTTGCCCCATAAGACCCTATTGAGTTGTTTTGTAATCGGACTATTAGTTTGCCTGTTATGTTTAAAAATGTGAAATCCAGGCATGCAAAGGAACATATTCCGTTGACTACTTGGACTCACTCACTTTTCTCAGAGATGGCTAACCCGATTTCCACAAAATTAGTGTCAAATGAATGGTCTAGCTGCCTCAGAGAACCCTATTGAATTTTACTGTAATCGAACTGTAACTTCATCTGTAATGTACCGACTTGTGAAAATCATGAAACTTCATTATCTCAGAAACTACACAACCGATTTGATCAATATTGATATCAGATGAGCGGGCTAGTTAAGGGTTAACTGATGAATTATGATTGAACACGTGGTTTCAAAGTTTGGCTGCCCTATACGTTCCCATTTCATTTAATTATAATCGAACTTAAGCAACTGTTATGTATTAATTTGTTAACAATACAACGAAAGTCTATTATCTCAAAGAGTACATGACTTATTACTAGTGTCATACGAACGAGTCATCTCTCAAACTCACAAATAACAAACTTCATAACAATTTGATATGTGGCTCAAAAGTTATGGAAAGAAAAGAAATTCAAAGACTATTTAAAACTATGCCTGCTCTGATCGATATATGTGGCCTTAACATAATTTAAGTGTGGTATCGTACTATTTGAACTTTTCAAATTCATTGATTCCTTGCGATGTGTTTAAAGTCTGCAAATGCTTAACCAATCGGCCATAGGATATGATCAAAGTCAAATAACAACTCGTTTGAAATGATTGGTTTTAATCGAAGTGACAACATCCTTGACTGTTGGCTTGTGTACATCGCTTTAACTCTAAATATATTTATATTGAGTGGTATTCGGTCATTTTCAGCAGATTTTCTGGCATCAATCTGACACCGGCAATACCCATATTGGGAGGTATTTAGTTATTTAGGTTGTTTTCCCAAAATTAAGTGGTCGTCTTTAAATTCAAAATGGTGTCCAGAGTCAATGTTTGGTTTCTATGCATCATAACGTTTACGGAAATATCCATAATGAGTAGTATTCGGTCATTTCCCACTGTTGCCTAGAAGTTGCCATTTAGCAATTCAAAATGGTGCCTGAGGACAATTGTTAGCTCCTTGCATCATTCTGGTTCCAGAGATACTCATATTGGATAGTATTTTAGGCTGTTTTTCACAAACCGGTAGTCACCATCTTGTATTTCAAAATGGTATTTAGGATGGTTAAAGAAAAACTCATATTGGGTGATATTTGGTCACTTTGGACTGTTTTTCAGAAGCCGAAAGTCGTCATTTTGGACTTTAGAATTGCCTGTGAAATCAATTTCTGTAATCTAGGCGTAATTCTGGTTCCGAAAACATTCATATTGAATGGTATTTGGTCATTTCCGGCTGTTTGCCAGACACCGGAAGTCACCAACTTGAAATTCAAGACTGTGTCTGTGATCAATTTTTAGCTTCTGTGCATCTTTCTGGTTCCAGAAATACTCATATTTAATGGGAATCGCCATCTTAGAATTTAAAATGCTATCTGTGGTCGATTTTAGCTCCTGTGTATTATTCTAGATCCTGATATTATTATATTGGGTGGAAATCGGCCATTTTTGGCTGTTTTACAGAAACCGGAAGTTGCCATCTTATAATCCAAAATGTTGTCTGAGGTCGATTATGGAACATATTTGTAACCACTAAAAACATTCACCTGCCAATATGGTTCCATTTAGTTGATTAGTTCGCGAGATGTGCAGAAATTTGTGAAGAAACATGTACTTCCAGAAGAGGGAGGGGCGTCGAACCATTATGGACAAATTTGTTACCTCTAAAAACATTTACATACCAAATTTGGTTGTATTTTCTTGATTGGTTCTTGAACTGTGCGAAATTTGTGTTTAATCTTTATGGGTCCTCTTCCTTATAGAAGACAGATTCGGGTGTCAACCCATTATGTACATATTTGTTACCACTAAAAACATTAACCTGCCAAATTTTGTTCCATTTGGTTGATTGGTTCTCGAGATGTGCACGAATTTGTGTTTCATCGAACTATTATGGACATATTAGTTACCCCTTAAAACATCCACATGCCAAATTCGGTTTCATATGCTTGGTTTGTTCTTGAGTTGTGCAGAAATTTATGTTTCATTTGTATGGGACCCCCCAGAAGAAGGAGGGGTCTCAAACTATCATATAAACCTTTATCGGCACCAAAAACCCCTACATACAAATTTTGACGTCGATCGGTTCGGTAGTTTTCGAGCCTATATGGATCAGACAGACAGACAGACCGAACTGCATTTTTATATGTATAGATTACAACATCAATATTTTAGAACCTAAATAGTGAATATACACTTATTGGATTGAAGCGTTCATGTAAATCTATTTTTACAAATAAAAAAATGAATGAGAAAGGCTGGGTCTGACCGCTAGGTGGATTAATTTAGGTTTTTTACATATACAAAAAAGAAATAAAATCTAATAAGTCAACTAATTACATTATTTGATGCGTTTGTTATACTGCATCTCTGGTCAATATTTCAAAATCGTTGTACGGTAAATTTAGTGAGGCCCTTTCGGTATGTTCGTGAGTACCATTTCCATTTCATGAGATAGCTTCCAAAATGTTTAATATACATCCCAAGTATTTTATTTCATGATATTCACAACTGGCAAGACTCATTTGAATCTCGAAGACGCATAGTGATCCAAGCTCGAAGAAAAAGGTAATCATATGAGATTTGACTGTAATCAAAAAGTTTGTTTCATAAAGAGCAATTCTCGCTTAAACCGTTCCACTAGTGACATGAGGTCTTTCAAAAAGGATATTTTCATGTCTAAATGATTAAAGGTAGCGAAAAAATGAGAAAACCACTTTGGTTAGTCCATATTGATGGACCCCTCGGGCACAAATCGGTTAAACGGTTTTAACAAAAATTGATTTTTGAGCAATTCTTGACCTTTTTATTGATTTATTTCTCTTGAATTTGTCATTGGACCCCCTGAAACCAACACATCGTTTTCAAGAGGAAAGATAGGACTTTCATTTGAAGTAGAAAAAAATTGACCGCCATCTTGAATCTCGCCGCCATCTTGGATTTCATCAGAAAAATAGGTTTTTGAGCAAGTTCGCAACCACCGATTTTGAATTTGAAATCACCATTGGAAAGCTGAGAAAAAATGCTTTAAGATACACTCAAAACATTAGATGAGCATTGAGGTTATCTTGTAATTCTGGTCACTTTTCAAAATCGAGCTTCAAACAGTTCAACGCATGACGCGCGTCCAATATCAAATCATGCTGAGCCTGTGGTGTGTGTCTGTGTGTAGAGTATATTAGGGGCCATCCATGTTCCACGTGGACAGATTTTTAAGGATTTTGTTACCACCCCCCCCCTTCCCCTCCCCCACAACTTCTCATATAAATTCTCAAAATTTTGTATAGACTGTGGAAATCACACAGACCCCCCTCCCCAAAGTTGTCCACGTGGAATGTGGATGGCCCAATGCCTGTGTGACTTTGGGTCTTTACACAAATTACGTAAAGCAAAAAATCGTATCTTTGATCCCTTTACACTGCATTCACATTGTTTATTTCTTCACTCCCTCGCTCCTCCTTGAGTGTAACGTAATTTGTGATCAAGCTTCTCTACGATTTTTTTGCTAGAACAAAGTTTGGCTCCTTGTACGGAGGACAGTTTTTGCGTGTATAGTAATTAAACAAATTAATGTTAGATGTTGTTTTTGCTACTGTTATATATTGTTGTTTTCATGCATTAAACTTCTATCAACAAACTTAGGTATGGTTTATCAAGGTATAGTATGAATCAAGTATATCCCGAGTAATCTGGTTTGTGTATGCCAGCGTAAATAAAGTAAGAGTAGAAACATCACTTTTTTATCCCTAGCAAATTCTTATCGACGATAAAGGTACGTTTGCTACCTAACGAAATTCAGCCATTTTTTTCTTTACTCTCGCTTGTTTTCCGTCGGTCTAGTTCCGCCACTGTTGTTGTGCCAATCACCGACGCCCAGGGAGGCGACTCGCCAACGGCTTTATTTCCTCATGCGATGGAAGGCGTGATCCCAGAGATTTTTCGCCTCAGAAAATCTCCCGGTGTCGGCTAGGATTGAATCTAGACCAGTTGGGTTGGTTGTGAGTAGATCACGCCACCCCACAACCATCGACACCTATGTCGGCGTTGGGATTCGAACCCAGGCGTCGAGCGTGGTTGGCGGAGACGTTACCAACCACGCTAGGCCCTCGCCTGAAATTTAGCCAATTGGTTAAAGGCTATTCTAAAACTACGGTGCGTGGGTGCACTTACTACCTGTGAACTAGGAATACTGACTGTCCACATCAAACGCACACCACAGGCTCAGTATATTGCGTTGATTTGATATTGGACGCGCCTCATGCGTAAAACTGTTTGAAGCTCGTTTTTGAAAAGTGACCAGAA
The DNA here is from genome assembly GCF_029784165.1 of Wyeomyia smithii. Lineage (NCBI taxonomy): Eukaryota > Metazoa > Arthropoda > Insecta > Diptera > Culicidae > Wyeomyia > Wyeomyia smithii. The sequence continues at coordinate 169,307,850 of NC_073695.1, read as the reverse complement.
TGACAAGATAACCTCAATGCTCACCTAAAATTTTGAATGTATCTTAAAGCATTTTTTCTCAGCTTTCCAATGGTGATTTCAAATTCGAAATCGGTGGTTGCGAACTTGCTCAAAAACACGTTTTTCTGATGAAATCTAAGATGGCGGCGAGATCCAAGATGGCGGCCAATTTTTTTTATACTTCAAATGAAAGCTCTATCTTTCCTCTTGAAAACGATGTGTTGGTTGCAGGGGATTCAATGACAAATTCAGGAGAAATAAATCAATAAAAAGGTCAAGAATTGCTCAAAAATCAATTTTTGTTAAAACCGTTTAACCGATTTGTGCCCGAGGGGTCCATCAATATGAACTAACCAAAGTGGTTTTCTCGTTTTTTCGCTACTTTCAATCATTTAGACATAAAAATATCCTTTTTGAAAGACCTCATGTCACTAGTGGGACGGTTTCAGCGAGAATTGCTCAAAACAGCTTTACTTTTGACGTTTCCGGTTTTTTTAATCAATCCTCTAAACAGTTTGATATTAAAAATATTTATGATTTTCAACATATATCTTTCCTTTGGCAAAGTTATAGATTAATTTAAGAAAAAAGGCTGAATACTGTAATCTATTTGTATATTGGACACGGCAAAACAAAACTTTTTTCGTACAATACCCCTCAAAAAAAATAGTTTTTATCTATAAGGGGCCATCAACATTCGACGTAGACAGAAAAATTGTCATTTCATACCTCCCGTACCCCCTCATGGACAACTGGACATTGATAAAACTCCCTTCACCCTATCCCCTCCTTCTTTATCCACGTGGACATTTTTTAATAATGAAGAATTGAAAAACGTTTCTTTCTGTGGCCCCTCATAACCTGGCCACGTGGAATGTAGATAGCCCCTAACTGCTTTTGTTATAGTCAAAACAGTATTGCGAGTAGGGGGATAATAGCATACTATGTCTCTCTATTTCAAAGGAATAAAGAGTCTTCCAAACTAAAGTGGTGGGTATATGGAATTTTTGCTGGGCATCTGCCTAGGGGTTTTATTTTAAATAAAGCCCCGGTATGTGGGCGACTGTCAAACGTGTTTAGTTTAGATAGAGCTGTCATTTCCTCCATTGCGAGGTAGAGAGAGGCTGGATAAGGGCTAAAAAATTTCAGCGCTTTTGCATGAAAGTGAAAAACAGCCACCATTAACGTCAGTGCTTTTTTCTATCATCACAATAAAATATTTCGCTTTCATGCAATGTTTATTCTCTCTTACCCGTTTTTTCAGTATTTGTGAAAAATGAAAACCAAGTCATCCGTCAGACGCAGCGAAAGCGTGTTATTTTGATATTAACTGTTTCATTTTCTCTGAAAATTTATTATTCTGAGTTTCATTATATGAACTGTAATGTTGTAAACTCGATTTGTGTACTGTATAGTAGTATTACGCGACTAGTGATGAATAAGGAAAAAGCTGCTACGAAAGAAATTTAAGCGTTTCATTATAGTAACGACAGCAAGCGTCACGTTGATACCGTTATTTTCGTTTTATTCAAGAAACAGTGAATATCATTTGTTTGAATTTTCAGAAGATTTTATTTCGTGACCATGAACGATGCGCGTGAACTATTTCATCGGAGCGTGGCAGCTCGTTTCAAGATTGAAGTTCTAGTGTGTTCATTGTAAGTGAAAATTGAAAAAGATTGGCTGTAATTTAAACAGAATTCCGGTAGGAGGTGAAAATGGTTTTTATCAGCCCTGGGTTGGATGAATAAAAACTCAAAACATTTTTAAAGTTGTAGTAGGATTATATGGTATAGACAATCCTCAATATCTAGTTCCATTTTCTAAAGAAAAATTTCTGTTTGCACAAACCCATCACCAACAAAAAACAGTGTTGGAACCTGTGCTTCAAGGAAGAAATGTCAAGGTCTTTGAACAGTGCTTTATTTTTTTGTATATTGATATTTTTACAAATTTCAGATCTAAAAATTCGGTATTTGACAAATAAAGAAATCTCGTAAGGTTTTTTTTCGAAATTTCCAATCCCCATTCCACCTCATAACGTGAGTTGTGGATGGCATTGTAAGATTTCTCATATCCCTCCTTGAATCGATGATTTAAAAAAATTTGCGATGAGATTGAAAAACCAATAAGCTATAACCAGTTCAGTTTATATTATATTAAAGTTAATATGTAAATGTGAGAATTAAGTACACGAAGTGAGGTATCTACAAAATTATTCAGCTGAATTCGATGCTTGCACAGGCTTCAATTGTTAGAATTTCAGCGTGGTATTTTTTTATGATTTTAGATATTTCAAAGTTGTGTAAGTGTTTGTTTTTATTTAAATTTCTAACTGTTAGGGAAAATTTTATCAAATATTTGCTACCCGTGCATAAGACATTCCTTTTTCATCCTGAAACATTATAAAATTTGAGGATGCTCCTGCAGCTCAAATGAAAAAATAAACCAAATAAACAATATATTAAATCAATACAGAGATAATAAATAGGCAGAATTTAAATCGATGGAAACTCCTTATTTCTTACATTCGCTCGTTGAACATGCGAAGACAGGGCTCTTTTTTTCGGTATCGCAACTTGAGATAATGAAAAGGTATGGAAGCATTAGTCGTTGTTTTAAAGATTTTTCATAAACAGGATTTTAGATATTAGAGAAACATTTACCATTAACAATGATTCACCGCATTCGTAGCAGAAATCACTGGTGAAGGTTGAGAGCTTTGATTTTTGTTTGAAATAGTTTTACTAAATTGTTTCATATTCATTTTTAAATTGAACGATTGTTATCTAGTAAACTATATATAACAAAATGGTTAATAATAGAAAATTAATAATCCATCGTAAATGTTTCTAGAACTGATGGTGTTCGATGAATAGCGTGATCATAGTACTGATACTGTGCTCAAACTTGCTTCTGAAAAGTAATACATTTTTTTTGCAAATTAAAATTAACAATGAAATACAGTCTTGAACTTAATGACTGCAGAAGGAGCGCAATATCATAAACGAATGTATCTCTATATCAACAGTAGATAATTTAATATTACAGTTAGTGCAACATAAACTTGAATCAGATTACCATCGAGTATGATTTTATGAGTACTGTTTTATTCCAGTTATTATTAACGTTGCAGACGTGGGATTTCAAATTTAAGTCTACAGAATATTATATTGAATTGATTTATGTTTGTAATATAATAACGAACACTTATTTTAATTTGTATAGAGGAATTAGTTATTCACTTAAAACATTTTCATGAAGCGAACATAACCAGACATGACACAGTATTTCGTAATTTCGCTTAATTTAAAAAACCAGCCGAGAAATGTGCCCTATTGTCAGAAAGGCCCCCATTAACTGGTATATGTCTGTTTTTTAAGATGGCTTCGAATCATACCTCAATCTGCAGGCGCATGTAAGCACGTGTATGTGTTTCATTTAGCGTATTGTTTTCATTATCGTACCGACGGTGGTGACCGGGAGAGTAGTATTGATTTTCCGCGAGATTTCGGTCGTCGAGTTGTTGATGTCGATGTTGTTGTGTGCAAAGCAGTTTGTTTACATTTTCATTCGAGGAAAAAATTTGAAAAAAAAATTACATACCCAGACGACGGAGGCATCGCCGACCTTGAAGATAAGAAAGTAAGAAGCATTAATAATCGAGCAAGTCGTTTTGTTTGATTTGATAAAGGATGTTTTTATATATTGTAATTCTGAATGACAACCGATAAAATTCTTTTCGGTTGTGTATGTTTCACTGATAACAGTGCGATTATGAACAAAGCTCCAAAATTCAGGCAATTTGAAGCTTTAATAATTGTAAGAAACGAATTCATTTTTGTGGTTCACGATGTGAACAGCTCCGCCGACTGGGTTTGCAACTGTGAGGGATATGTCAAGTGCGCCTGCTCTGCTCCACGCAGGAATGCCCACTTCAGCACTAGTCTCCCCTAAAGTCCCACCCACGGGAACGAAGCTGGTGGTTAATCGCCGACGGTAATAGGAATTACCAAACAAAACCATAAACAATCTCTCTGCAAAAGTATGTTAGTGTTCGTGTGGGCACCGAAAGCTTTCAGCATCACTCACGACCTGTGCTGCCGCCAACGAAGACCCGTGGTCGTGCTGAGAAGATGCCTTGGTATGATATCAAATATAAATCAATGAGTGGCGCCACCATGATTGATGGTTTTATTCCCGTGTCCTATAGTGAACGTAAAAGAAACGCGAAAGTACCCAATGTTGATGAGTGTTTGAACTAAATTAAAAATAAATGTATTTTCGCTGCTTCACAAAATATAATTTTGAAAATCAATTTCAAAATTCAATAAGATACGTTTGATTCATCCTTAACTCGTGCCGGTATATGCGATAGTTCCCCATACCTTCAACTAGATACTATGGGTAATAACATTCAGCACAATATTGCGTTACGATGCAGTGCCATACATGTCATGCCAGCCCACTCATTGGCCACTTTGCAAGATGCATGATGAGCCAATAACAGCACTCACTTAAAAACACCATGCTAGTCATCATAATCATCTACAATTTAAACTTTTCCTGTGCATACAGTCCAAACGATGTGGCATATCTGAATAGAAATTATAAACCGGTCGAGTTCGCCGACAGACAACAAGCTTCATACCTCAGATGTGGATTGACCAATCGAGTTGTCAAAGCCGAAGTCGCGCAAGTGAATCCATTCTCAGTGAAAAACACGAGCAGACAACGGGGTGAGCGTACGTTGCGGAAAAGACAATTTAAGGTCTTTAATTTTAATTACTCTTTAGCCCAAACGTACGAGGGAACTTTGGCTGTATGGAAATTGAAAAAGTCAATATTCTACAATACACACGTCGTCTCTCTGTTCATCGTTTTAGATTGCACATTTCCGCACCTTCTGCCTCCTACTCGGATCATCCATGGAGCAAACCGGACTTCTTGCATCCGACAGGGACTGAACAAAGTGGTTAAGCTTAAACAAATGAAGTGGTATTTTCTGACCGTTCGTTTAGCTCGAAGCCTCGCTCTTTATTAGTCTTTTTTTATTTCTGCATATTAATTGATAATAATGAGAAAAAGACCACCCTAAACTTTCAATAATTTTTCTTCATGGTGTCGTTGTTTCTGTTCAGTCCGACCGCGATGGTGTGGTGCTCAAAAATATTTCTTATTTTAATGACGACTAGTTTCCTGGTTTGCTGTTGGAATCGTGGTGTCCGCGAAAAGGAATGGTCTTCGAGAGCGTGATACGCGCTGAAAGATTGCCCAAGAGACCTCCACGATGACAGCTTTGTCATTTAATAAATTGCCGATTATCAACCATGGGGAACGAGAGACATTGACGTTAAGTGGAGTAGAGTAAAGATACGATTAAGAACAATCCACATGTAATAAAAAGTTTGTGCGCTATGCGTTTACATTTGAACTGCAGTATGATCTCCAGAATTTCTATGCAGAAATAAATTAGTTCAAACGTAAATATAAAGTCAACCGATCATGGGAAAATTGTACAACATACAGCACGGAAAAAACATACACTCCTTACCTATAAATACCCTTTACTTCAGAGCACCAGCAGAATGTAAATTTATTCACCAGACCTTCGAATAACCAGTACCAATTTGCATCAGATGCTGAGAAACAGAGATCGATCTGTCCATCGACAGCGCGACGACACCATGAAGGAAAAGGGTTAACATTTTGTCCATCAGACTTCAAACGTGTCCAGCGGCCTTTCGAACCAGCAGAGATATGGTAGCGCGGTGACAGGTCAACCGGTTCAGGATCTGACGAGCGCAATCCACGGTTCGAAGGATCAGCACAAAACAAAGGAGCGGAAAAATAATAATAAAACAAACCATTAACCACCGCACCAACCTGTGCATTTCTTCCCAGCTTTGGCCATCTTACGCCCGTAGAGGGCGGGTATGACCAGGGAAGAGGCTGGATAAGCAAATACGATGCAGATTTAATCAGCTCCGGTCGTCTGATGCCGTCCTTCGGTTTGATGTGTCGAATGTTTTAATACACCTTCTGTACTGTCGAACCCGTGCCGATAGGGGATTTCAACGTTGATCTTTGTCTTTTAATACGGCCAGGATCAAGCTGAGCAGTAGTAGCGCGAATGCACCCGAGTAAACAATTTTTATGACATTTCAAATCACCCGGTGTGATCTCGCGGAAAATTCAGTGATCTATCCTACAATAGACAGTTGTTTTTGTTTATTTGATTTGCTTTGAGAATCGCTTCCTGAAACATAAGTTAGATATATCCTAATAAAAGCTTGACTAATATTTTCAAAAATTTTTAACTGAGTTGAAAAACAAGCTTGAGTCGCGTTTTATTTTTCATTTTTTGATGGCAACTATTTAAACGAATTTTCAGCATAGCTACTTACATATCAATCATGTTGTAAGAACTAGCTAAATGGTTTGATTGGCAAACAAGCACGGGATGGTTGAAAAGAAAATATCTCACAGCGACAAACTTTTTCGTGTTTTGCTAGCTTAATTCTACCGCATTAGTAAAATGTAAGTTTTAATGTTGTGTATGATTAACGATATTAGTTATTAGGGCGGGGCAAAGTGATAGATTTTCCAAAACCAAGTCTTTTTGGTTCTTTTTGGGGCCTCAAAGAACCCCAAACTTACCGGAAGACGATTGGTTTTGTCTCCGCTTGGCGCATTGCAAAATTTGTATGAAAATTTATATGGAAAAACCTACTTTTTTGCATTTATCTTTCTAGAGAGCTTGATAATACTCTAACTACGTTATGTTAAAGTATGAGATTTAAGATGCCTAACAACTTTACATAAAACACTGAAGAGCTAGAATGTCCCTAAGAAGAGCTATAGCTGTTCAAAGTTGAGTATGTCGATTTAAATGCAGAAAATATTGTTTTCTGCCAACATTACCAATGTACCGACGTCAGTAGGATTCCCATCAGAAGTAACCTGTCGTAACGAGTTTATACACTCAGCTGGATCATGCAAACAAATTTAGGTCAATATTCTAGGCGTAGGTAGAATCTACAACGTGTTTCAGAGGTTACTTCTGATGAAAATCTGACTGACGCCGGTACACTGGCAGTGTTGGTAGAAAACAGTATTTGCAACATAAATTTCGATATAATCAATTTTGAACAGCTGTAGTATTTTTTGGAACACCCTAGATCTTTAGTGCCTTCGGGCAAGTTGTTAGGCATAAAAAACTACCATTAAAAGTCATGAAACCTGTGGTTTGAGCCATTTTAGGCTCTTTAGAATGGAAAATGCAAAAAAAGTTGGTTTTTCCATACAAATCTCCATATAAATTTGAAATGCAATGCCTCAAGCGGAGACAAAACCAATCGACTTTCGAAAAATTTGGGGTTATATGGAGCCTCAAATAGAACAAAAAAACTTGGTTCTGGCTTCTGTCATCAAGTTTCGTTTTTTTTCCATATAACGATTCCCCACCCTATTAGTTATATAGATGGGATTAAACTAGCTTTCTTAGCTTTTTATCAAATGTTATACGATAATCTGTGTAAATTGCTCAACGTTTCAGCCATTTTTAGACTTCCCTTAAAAAAGACGGCAAAAACGGCCGAAACGTTGAGCAGTCGACACAGATTGTCGTATATTATTAATAAAGGATGTAAGTTTCAATTATTAGTTTTTGAAGTTGGGAAGCACTTTTGAGATGCATGTGAGTCTTTGTCATTTTTTTTTCAACATGGCTGAATCTGATTTTTTTTAGAATACCGTTGAACAACAATTCCATATATCATGTTAGGCGACATTCATGTTTGAATGTTTATATGTAGCATCACTGCTAGCATCTCTGTCAACAAGAGTACTGTATACAAAATTGGAAGAAAAAGTATCTGTCAGTGTCATTTCAATCGAGCAAATAACTTATTAAACTCGTGAGGAGAAAAGAGAAAGGATGTCCAGTGTTACCAATGACATGGCGCCTCTCTTTATGCAGGCACTTTACAAGAAATATGTGAATTCGCAGCGAAGTTAGCCCATAATGGAGCAAAACAAACAAGATAGAGATGCCAGAGATACTGTTCATATTGATTCGTTTAAAAATAAATAGGGTAAGTGTACCAATCATGGCTGTATCGAATAATTTAAACTACAAAGTCCATAACTAATTAAAGCCATAGCTGGTATATTTTTAAGGTATTGTCATAACTGATATTCCTCCTCTGTTCTCCATTCGCCACGATTTTCTTAACTTCCTCTTCTTCCTATATGCGTGACGCACTACATGGTTGCCGCCTAATCAAGTGGTGATATTGCTTTTTAGTAGAGAGTTTTCATGCTTGTCTTAGTGCACGTTGTGAACCGGATTGAGGATAAAGTAGTTGATTTACTGTAGCTGAGAGACATCAAAAGCATTGTTTATCATGATTTATCAACCAACTCAATCAAATAAAGTACTATGTATGGTATTGGGGTATTTAACCTCAAAACTTCTCCTCAATTTTCACAAAAATGTAGTGATTATAATTACACTGGTAAAAACAGGTTTTGCCCTAGAGCTTAACCTGGAACAAAATTTGAGATTACAGCTTTTATACAATTCCTGTGAATTTTGGTTCCTCTAGTGGAGATATCTTTTCAGAAATTTAAATGCACTCAAAATATTTTCCACGTTATAGGGTAGTCGTTCCTATATTCATCTTAGTACCTATTTTCATCTCATCACGCCTTTTTGATAAATTTATCGTCACATGTTACCATATTTTCAACGTAAAACTTTCATCCACTTTACAAAATCGAGAAGCAAATAGATTTTCTTTCAAAATTTGTAGAAATTTGATGGTAAATTAAACAAATGACAGAAATAAGATGAATATAGGTGCACCTAGCTGTTGGGATGAACGATGGAGCGATTACCCTGGTTACCGCAAAAGGTATGTGAATATTTTCCACTATAGTTTTCAAGTAGATTCTACGTGGTAGTCATTTGAGTTCATTATGACCTGGTTCGATGAATTATCCATTGAATCTTATTCAGTAGAAATATGCATTTCATGTGAGTTTCACAAAAAATTTATCTACTGGTAAAATGAAAAGTATTTGAGTATTTGAAAGCTATCACATTTTATGCAACGCATAATTTTCAATTAGGTATTCCTCTAATTTTCAAGAGTTAAGAAATGATTTTCGAAAATATCGAAATATGTTGCATTATAAATCGCTCGGGTATGCAAATTTGTCAGTTCGCGAATGAATAAAACGACATAAAAGCTGGTAAATAGAGTAGAGGTCGATTGGAATGAAACTGATGATTTGTAATCAATACTGATGATCTTGGTACTGACTAGGTTAATGCGAAAAAGAACTGATCGATTCACTATCATGAATCCGGTCATTCAAATACATCGTCGAATCAATAGCAATTAAAAAGACATTGGAATTGTTTAAAACATTTTGCATTCAACGACGACTCTGGTTTTATTCATATGCATTCGGTCCCACGTTATTGGCACTAGCGTCAGTAAATTCTGTTGCAACAAGGCCCGCTATTGGCTGTTTCGGTTGCTGACGGTGATTAGGGATGCACGAGCATATGATACGCACCGACTCGCGAAAGTAACCAACGATTTTTTGAGTGCCCCAAAACTGATCGTTTGCCCAAAACCAAAGTCTACCGAAACACAATTTTGTGTGTATTGTACATATTCTGATGTCAATGTATTCATTGCGCAAATGTTGCGTTATCCTTTTGATACATTTGTTGTGCAAAGCCAGAGCATTCAATGTGCGTTTTGAGAGCACACCTCGGTTGATGTAAGCTTGAACTTTTGCGTGTACCTCTGCATCTCTAACGACGATAACGAAAACGGGGACTTCGTAGTCGCAAGGTTACTGAAAAGGTTTGACAAGCGGGTAACCTTGGGTTCGAATTTTAGTAGAATCAAGGCTATTCAGTCGGACTTAAGTATGAGTTTATTCTCGGGCACCCCACTAACCCTTCCTTTACACTTAATTCAGCAAAACCTCGCAACATATCTCTTGACAAAAATAAGTCCCTCTTACAACAAAATTGGCTAGAGGGACATTCAGTTGAAACCTCTCCAGGAAATTGTAATTTGCGATATTATTGGCTGGAGGCAGCGAAGCAAGGATTAACAAGCGTAAAAAGGAAGGATGAAAGAGCATACACACAAGCTCGAATCATAATAATCATGTCACGTACTCTCAACAGAGATGATGCTAATAATAGAAGTCAATACATACAGTCCAATATATAACGGAAAGGAAGCTTACTTTATCTCCGTTGTAAGTGACGAATGTTTTATACCCTTGCCACCCTTCCCTTTACACGCTTTTATATAGACTCTTATTTACCGAGCCTCATTAGTTATTAGGCCAAGTCACGGTAATTATAACTGCCTGGAGAGGTATTCGATCAACTGTGTGTGATTTTTTCCTAGAATCAAGCGTAAGGGAAAGGTTATGTAGGGGGATGAACGGAGGCCTAAACCCATGCGTAAAAGTCCCTCTGACACCGAACGGTCTGATTTTAGTAAGATTCGAACTCGTGACAAATCGCATTCCAAAGCGAACTCTGTAACCTTCGGGCCATGAGCTCCCCGTTACTGAAATCAATAAATTGGTTTTTGCCATTTACTTCTTAGAGGTTACTTCATGTAAACGTTGACCACATTAACAAAAAGTCCATTTTTTACTACCTAGGGTAATCGCTCCTATATTCATCTCAGTACCTATATTCATCTCATCACGCCTTTTTGATCGATTTATCATCAAATTTTACCATATTTTCAACGTAAAACTTTCAACCTTTTGACAAAATCGAGAAGCAAATAGATTTACTTTCCAAAATTTGTAGAAATTTGACGGTAAATTGGACAAATGAGAGAAATAAGATGAATATAGGAGCACCTAGCTGTTGAGATGAATAATGGAGCGATTACCCTACTTATAAATGTTTCGGCTGGAATCCCACCAATAGCACGTGTTATGTTGTCTTGTGAAGCATCAATAGTGTTGGGCTTGTCCACATACACCAACAATTTCATGTGGCCCCACAAAAAATTGTCCAGTGGCGTCGAATAGTATCTTGATTGCCAATTTACAGGACCAAAACGACAATCCATTGTTTCATGTACTATGTGGCATGTGGCACCGTTTTGTTGAAACCAAGTTCATATTTTTCAATTTAGATAATAAAAAGTCACGGATCATGGATAGATATCGTTCGCTGGCGTTTCGTCCAAGTTCTTCTTTGAAAGAAAACCGCCCAACGATTTCACCAGCCCATTAACCACAACAAGCAGTTGTTTTTTTGCCTTTCTCCTAGAAAGGTATAGCAATCACTTGCAAAACCGAAAGTATAAAAGTGCTCCAAAGGGCCGAATGGCATATATCACGCGACTCAGCTCGACGAGTTGAGCATTTTCTGTATGTGTGTGTATGTGTGTGTGTATGTGTGTGTGTGTGTATGTATGTGTGTGTGTGTGTGTGTGTGTGTGTGTGTGTGTGTATGTGTGTGTGTGTGTATGTGCAGATTTTTATTCTCACTCACTTTTCTCAGAGATGGCTGGACCGATTTCCATGAAATTTATTGCAAATGAAAGGTCTTGTTGCCCCATAAGACCCTATTGAATTTTATTGTAATCGGATTTTTAGTTTAGAGGTTATGTATCAAAATGTAAAAACCATGAAACATCATTATCTCGAAAACTACACAACAGATTTGAACAAAATTGATTTCAAATGAACGGGCTACCTTAAAAACCCTTAACTTTTGAATTTAATGAAGATTGAACATACGGTTCAAAAGTTATGAAAAGAAAAGTGTTCTGAAGACTACTTAATCTCACTCATGTTTCTCAGATATGGCTGAACCGATTTTCATAAAATCAGTGTCAAATGGAAGGTCTAGTTGCCTCATAAGACCCTATTGATTTGTTTTGCAATCGGACTATTACTTTGCTTGTTATGTTTAAAAATGTGAAATCTAGCTATGAAAAGGAACATGTGCCGAAGATTACTTGGACTCACTCACTTTTGTTGATGGCTGACTCGATTTCCACAAAATTAGTGCCAATTGATAAGTCTAGCTGCCTCATAACACCCTATTGAATTTTACTGTAATCGAACTGTAATTTCGTCTGAATGTACCGAAATGTGAAAATCACGAAACTTGATTATCTCAGAAACTACACAATCGATCTGATCAATATTATTATCAGATGAGTGGGCTAGTTAAGGGATAACTGATGAATTATGATTGAATACGTGGTTTCAAAGTTTGGCTGCCTCATACGTTCCAATTTCATTTGATTATAATAGAACTTATAAACTTATAAACTATTATAAAGCAACCGTTATGTATAAAATTGTTAATAAAACAAAGAAAGTCTATTATCTCCAAAATTACATGACTTATTTGAAAATAACTAGTGTCATACGAACGAGTCAACTCTCAAACTTACAAATAACAAACTTCATAACAATTTGATATGTGGCTCAAAAGTTATGGAAAGAAAAGAAATTCAAAAACTATTTAAAACTATACCTGCTCTGATCGATATATGTGGCCTCAACATAATTTAAATGTGGTATCGTACTATTTGAACGTTCCAAATTCATTGATTCCTTGCGATGTGTTTTAAGTCTGCAAATGTTCGACGAATCGGCCACAGCATATGATCAAAGTCAAATAACAAATCGTTTGAAATGATTGGTTTTATCGAAGTGACAGCATCCTCGACTTTTGGCTTCTGTACACCGCCTTAATTTTGAATACATTCATATTGGGTGGTATTCGGTCATTTTCAACAGATTTTCTGGCATCAATCTGACACCGGAAATACCCATATTGGGAGGTATTTAGTTATTTCGGTTACTTTCCAGAATTTAAAAGTGGTCGTGTTTGAATTCAAAATGGTGTCCAGGGTCAATGTTTGGTTTCTATGCATCATCTCGATTACGGAAATATCCATATTGAGTATTATTCGGTCATTTTCGATTGTTTCCTAGAAGTTGCCATTTAGCAATTCAAAATGATGCTTGAGGTCAATTGTTAGCTCATTGCATCATTCTGGTTCCAGAGATACTCATATTGAATGGTATTTGGTTATTTTAGACTGTTTTTCACAAACCGGTAGTCGCCATCTTGGATTTTAAAATGGTATTTAAGATAATTTCTTGCCTCCGAACGTCATTCTTGCTGAAGAAACGCCCATGTTGGGTGTTATTCGATCATTTTCGGCTGTTTCCCAGGACCCGGAAGTCGCCAACCTAGAATCCAAAATGGGGTCTTTGGTCGATTTCTCTAGATCCGGAGATACTCATGTTAGACGGAAATCGCCCATTTTTGGCTGTTTTCTAGAAACCAGAAGTTACCATCTTACAATTTTAAATAGTGTCTGAGGTCAATTTTTAGCTTCTTGCAACTTTCTGGCTGCGGAGATGCTCATATTGGGTGGTATTTGGTCACTTTGGGCTGTTTTTCAGAAACCGAAAGTCGTCATTTTGGACTTTAAAATTGCCTGTGGAATCAATTTCTGTCATCTGGGCGTAATTCTGGATCCGAAAACATTCATATTGAATGGTATTTGGTCATTTCCGGCTGTTCAATGAGAATCGTTCATTTCAGGCTGTTTTCCAGAAACCAGAAGTTGCCATCTTAAAATTCAAAATGTTGTCTGAAGTTGATTTATGGCTCCAGTGCATCATTACGATTCCAGAAATACCCATATTGGGTGGTATTTGGTCGTTTGCCGCTTTTTTTTTGGAACCGGAAGTCGCCATTTTGAATTTCATAAGGGCATTTGGAGACAATTTCGTGATTTCGAACGTCATACTGGTTGAAGAAACACTCATATTGGGTGACATTTGGTCATTTTCAGCTGTTTTTCAGAAACCGGAAGTCGCTATCTTACAATCCAAAATGTTGCCTGAGGTCGATTATGGAACATATTTGTTACCACTAAAAACATTCACCTGCCAAATTTGGTTCCATTTAGTGAATTAGTTCTCGAGATGTGCAGAAATTTGTGTTTCATTTGTATGGAACCCCTTTCTTCCAGAAAAGTGAGGGGTGTCGAACCATTATGGTCATATTTGTTACCCCTAAAACATCCACATGCCAAATTCGGTTTCATTTGCTTGGTTTGTTCTTGAGTTGTGCAGAAATTTATGTTTCATTTGTAAGGGACCCCTCCCTTTCAAAAGAGGGAGGGGTCTCAAACTGTCATAGGAACCTTTATCGGCACCAAAAAACCCCCTGCATATAAATTTTCACGTCGATCGGTTTGGTAGTTTTCGAGCCTATATGGATCAGACAGACAGACCGGATTGCATTTTTATATGTTTAGATTACAACATCAATATTTTAGTACCTAAAGAGTGAATATACATTTATTGGATTGAAGCGTTCATGTAAATCTATTTTTACAAATAAAAGTTTGAATGAGAAAGGCTGGGTCTGAACGCTAGGTGGATTAATTTAGGTTTTTTTTAAAATGCACAGCCATTTCTTGTATAGCATCTGGTTGCTCATTACAAGAAATTTGGTAATAACACTATAGTGGTTTCACTAGGTCGATTATGACGACTATAAAATGGCCGTAACAGGCAAAACATATTTTACAGAGCACGGATTTTGATAATATTGTGATTTGCAATCGTTATTCGTTTCGAAAGTTTTCTCACAATGGAATGGCATAGTATACTACAGTTTTGACTTTGACAGATGACGTTTAAACACTCTTACATGCCAGCGCTACCAACTTGAAAAAATCTCGTAAAAAATCACCCTTTATAAGATATGACTGTTCAGTTTCCCTTTTGGCAATAATGTTCTTTGGTAGAAAAATCACCCTTATCTCACATGAGAAAGGATAGTTTTTATGTTTTAGTTTATTCCAAATAAAATCTTTTAATTGCTGCATGAGGACTGATGAAATGTTGAAAAATCTTAAATGTTATAGTTTAGAATGTGCTGTTGATGAAGCAAACAAAAGTCTTTGTCGTTAAAAAAAATTAAAAAAGTCATTGGCTTGTTACGAAATTGTATTGCAGCACCTATACTTGGTAAAGTTTAAACTACAACTGGTAAAGTTTAAACTACAACTGGTAAAGTTTAAACTAAAATACAGGATGATTATAAATTAATGATATTGATTACCATTCTCTTTTCTCAGATATTTTTTATCGGAATTTTCTAATCTCAAATGTCAATTGGGTGTCACGAGACAATGAAACAATAATCTTCTTGATTCGACAAATGTTAATTTTATTTTTTGGCAATCGCAATCGCATTTAGTGCCGTGTTTCATAAACGAGATGATGGTAGCTCCCGTTTCTTCAATTTTTAACATAAGAGCTTTGAAGGTTTTGATTACGAATCGACTCTAATGCTTTTGAAAAGTATTTCAAATGCTGTTAAACAAGATTACTGAATTTAGAGTAGAAGACACTTGCATGTTTATATTCCGTTTTTAAAACTGCCTCATTCGAATTTTAAAGCATTGGTTATTTGTGGATTAGAGCATTGATCTTTTCTAGACGTGGAAAATAATTACGTATTTTTCTTTTTCAAAGCAGTCATTAATATTTTTAAATTATTACTTATTGAATTATTACTTATTAATTATTACTTAGAATAAACATCAAAGAACATATATTTTTAAGCATCAGTTTCATTCAAATAATAAATGGTGACCGAAAAATCATCATTTAATACTCAAGATAAAACTCTCACTTTTACACAATAAACACTGTTTACTCGGGGCGGCATAAAACTTTTTATTAGTCTTTTTTGTCTCCGATTCTTAACGACAGTTTTCAGCTTCTCCATCTCTTCCTGATAGCCCGAAATCAATCGACTTTGAATACTGTTGTGGGTCCGCTGCGAGGGGAAGGAATATTTATAATTTCCGAAATACGAATCAATGCGAAAGGCGAAAGAGGAACGGTCTATGGGTACGGGTAGCAAAACTGTCCTATATCGAAGAAATCAACATAAATAATGTGGCGCCCGTTGGACCCGAAAATGTTGCATCGTATCGGCTCGTTCTTTGCTCGTGGTTCTCCGCCACACTCACTGCGGCAATTCTCCGAGAATCCGAAGGGACCCCCGCCGATAACGATGGGTGAGGAAGACTGGAGCTTCGAGCGGAATGATGGGTCGGGGTGGATGTTCCACATACCCCAATGCCGACTGCATGTACCAAGGAATGTTCTGTATGTTGTTCGTTCCCGGTGGCGTTCTCGTCTCGGCGCGTTTGGAAACTAAGCGGGAGGATGCGTCTCAGTCGTTGGCCAAAAAAAGTAAAAGAGAAATAAAGTAATAAGCGGATACTTTCCGACGACACTCTTCTATTGTATGGTTATTTGGCCTCTGTATCACTTTCGTCGCTGGGAGAAGCATGCTTCTCTGATTTTTGATGGAGTGGAATCTAAATTTTGGCCAGACAGTTGTTGGCACGGGTCGGAATGCAACCTGGGACTCTAGGGAACGAAAAAAGATACCCGATTGCGGCTACGTTATGAGCAATAAATCACGAAGAAGATCCCAATTAAAAGATGCTTATCAGGTGAGTTTATTTTTTTTATGTTTGTAATGATATTATTCGACATTGCGCTTAGGTTGGAATTGTTGGTTTGACAAATTCATTGATGAAGTGGTTGATAGCAACTTTCCAGAATCCATAAATCACTAGAAGCATAAGAACTTTATCTAACATTGTCTAAATCCTCTCAGAAGCCAGGTTTAGTTATTACAAAACTAGTCTAAAGCAGGTTCGTTGTTTGGTGAGAAGCAGTCCTAGGGAAGACCAATTTCAAGAAAAGTAAAAATCATTTTGTGTAGCAAAGTGTTTTTTGGAGAAAAATCTTGGTAAACTTAATGCAAATGAGAATGAAAATCTTGCCAAAGTCAGGTTTATTGAAAATATTATGATTTTAACTTATTTCAATATCCCCGATTCTCCCTGCCATTCCCTGAAATGTGGAATTAATTTCCTTGATATTTTGAGCACTAGGTATGCAAAATACGCAAATGCGAATGAGCGTAACTTTGAAATCCCAGGGAAAAAAGCATAAACATAACAGCAACATTTCATGTTGAAATACAACAACATTTCATGTTGAAATAAATCCGTTTCAGCGCTCATAAGCCGTTTTGAAAAGAATCGCGGGTTAAATTTCCCCTTATTTCTTTCAATTTTTCCTGATTCTCCTAAACAAAAATCAATTTCTCGGTTTCCCCAATTTTCCAGGTTTTCGCCATCATGTTTTATTTTTTACTAGCGGATGAACACAGACCTACTAAAATTCAGCAGTGACTACCATAATGACAGTGTTGTTATCGAAAAATTTCGTTGCAGAAAAAAATATATGTATTTTTGCATCAATTTGTGGTTTGTTGAAGCTACAAAAAGAGAAAAGAGAAAACCCACTTAACTTCTTATCGATGTCATTTGAAATCCGAAAAATACCAAGGTTGCTATGAAACTATCTTTTATAATACTGTAACAATATTTAGAGAATCATCGTTCAGTTGCATTTTTCCACGAGCAGCACTAACATCATCTCGTGTTACCTCTCGACAGCAAAAAATCTTCACTTAAAACTGATAAAATTCAACTCCGTTATACGAAAAATGAGATGAAAATTATAACGAAAAAATGTGATTTTAACATGTTGCGTAAACCATTTACGATGGCATATGATTTTTTCGGTTCTTCTAAAAAGCATGCGAAAGATTTACTCATTCTTGAAAAAAAAAAAAAAAAATACGGAATAAATTTTTTCGTGCTGTACAACAAGTTTTATTATGTACACTAAAGTTCTTTTTACACGGGGGATACGTAGCGCATAAAAAAAGTTCGCGTGAATTCCAATACCCGCGTAGAAAAACTGCGAAAATTCCGAAATATGCGTGAAAAACTTCATTTCTTAAAGGTTTTTAATCATTTCTGATAAATATTTTCGAAAAAGAATCAATAGCAGTGTTATTTCCACCTGCAAATCGACCCGAATATCAAGAAAAAATATGTAAAGGTTAAGCCAAATCTGTGAATATTCAGTAGGTTGGATAAAGTAAACTTATCGGACGCTCTAAATGAGCGATTTGAAAACGAAATACCATTAAAAATTTGCTTTTGACTTTTCTACAAAATCCGCGTAAAAAAATGCGTAAATTCCGAAATCCGCAAAAAAACGCGTAAAAACTAGAGTACTAGTTTTTCTGTCACTACACAGTAAAAATGGTAATGTTTATTACAAGAGTTTATGCACTTGACTTAATTCGTAACGTGGCACTACAAGTTTCAGTAGCTGTGGATTGATTTTCAAGAGATTTACCATGGTGCAACTTTTTAATTGCAATGCACCACTGTTTTAATTCATTGGATTTGTATTGTGCAAGTGCAAGCTATCAATGTCAATACAAAATACAGATGGTGAGCCAAGAAAACACGCGACGAATGCAAGTGAGTTGGTTGTGTATGTTTCCAAACAGGGCTACATATTTTTGACCTGATCACAATACAACAACAACTACCGAATTCATGTTTATTTTGTTGATAAGACAACTGGTTACCAATTTCGCTCACTTCATGGACACCTTCAGTAAGCTTAACTTCCGACAGGCTTTCAATGACTTTTTAACCTGCTCGAAATCGTTTGATTCAGTCATTTCACCAGTCAAATAATTTCGCTTCATGGCGTGAAGCTACTGAAAACACTGTCATTGACATTATTCATTCTAGTGATTCGTGACGCTACGCAGCAGAAAGCGACGTGAAAGTAAGAAGAAAGATTTTTTGAATGGAAGCTTCCTACCACAAATAGACACACAATCGTTTACCGAGGAAAACCAAAAAGTTGTTTTAATATGTCAGATAGCTTTAGATAGATTATTTAGATAGATTTTAACATGTTTTTAAAAATTACATACCTAGACATAGCATATTGGCAAAAAGAAAATGTCTGGTAATCGAAAACATTAGAATTGAAAAAATTCACATAATGTTTCTTTCGTCTGTTGCTGCACGCCTCTGCTAGATTGCCTCAGTCAGTCACTGAGGCAATCAACTTTCATTGACATGATCTTGACTCTCTTAATGAGGCTTTTGATGGAAAACTGCTCGAAAGAGTATCTTTTCATTTTCACGTTTTAGAACCTCGCGTCAGTATAGACTAGCAATACTCAGAGAGAGAGAGAGAGATGCGAAGAGAGTGTTGTGAGCCAAACGAACATGTCAAAATCCGAGCCAAACGAACAAGAAAGATGACACATTGAGAGGTGCAATAAGCTTCAATAAAGAATATATTTATTTTTACACGTGATTTTAACTGGTGGTTTACAAACTCTTTGTATGATCTACAAAATAATGATGAAAGTATATAAAATTAAACATAAACATAAAACTTAACACCTTCACGGTTTTTGTGATGCACTTTATTATTCCCCAGGACTTCCACCGTCACCATCAGTTATACGAGTCGAATAAAAAAGTTAGTCAACATTGCGCTTTGAGAAGAGATCTGGCACCTCTGACAGGGCCGGCGTCACATTATTTTCCCGAGTGGGTAGTAAGCAATGGAGAGGGATTATTCCGTGTGGGTAAGTACCCACAGAGACATTTTCCGAAAGGGTTCTACTACCCACACTACCCACATGAACCGCCGGCCCTGACCTCTGATATGTGAAACCTAGTTGCCAAATCAGCGTTTTTTTCATCGCTTATCTCTCTCTCTCTCTCTCTCTCTCTCTCTCTCTCTGAGTATCTCTAGTATAGACCATCTCACCGAATCTCTGCAACCTCACTTTCTGACAGTAGGTGATAACTTTGTTTACGTTTTGGACTTTGTGCTTTTTTCTGGTGGAGCAGTCGTGTGCGTAGTTGGAAATGTTGCTCAATTTATAATTGCTCTTAGTATACTAGCGCCTCACGCACAACATTTGAAGGGCATTTTGGTCACATTCGAAATGATCTGCTATAGTTGAGAACAAAACTGCATCTCCCGAAGGTAAATAAACTTATTAGTAACTGAGCAAGGGAGGCGAAAATGAAACAGTAAATAAAGTATGGAGCTTGAAGGAATGTTCGTTCCAATCAGCCAAAGCAACAGGAGTGTGGTAATATGTAAAACTAGAGATACACTAAAGTCGCTTTTTACGCGGGGGATACGTGCCGCGTAAAAAAAACCGCGTAAAAAAACCGCGTAAATTCCGGAATCCGCGTAAAAAAAACGCGCAAATTCCGGAATCCGCGTAAATTCCGGAATCCGCGTAAATTCCGGAAACCGCGTAAAAAGCCGCGTAAAAAAAACGCGTAAAAAGCGACCTTAGTGTACTCAGAAAGAGAGAGAGAGAGATAAGCGATGAAAAAACCCGCCAATTTGGCAACTAGGTTTCATATGCCAAATCTCTTCTCAAAACGCAATGTTGACTAATTTTTTCATTCGACTCGTATAATCGGTGGTGACGATGGAAGTCTTGCTGAATAATAAAGTGCATCGCAGAAACCGTGGAGATGTTAAATTTTATGTTTATGTTTAATTTTACACACTTTCACCACAATTGATCATTATTTTGTTGACTTTGCAAAAGCTTTGTAAGACTCCGGTTAAAAACCTCTGTGATTACCCAATTTTGAAGCATTCTTAATTCATTGTTTAACAATAGAACAAGAAAAATGTATGAAAATAAACAAGTTTCATATTGTACCTAATTGCAATACCTTTCAATGTGTTGTTACTTTTCTTGTTCGTTTGGCTCAAATTTTGACAGTTCGTTTGGCTCACAACATTCTCTCCGCATATTTTTCCCTCTAAAGACCTAAACACAATGGATACGTTGCGGCTGCGTTTGCGGCAATGTGACAGTTAGCCCATGCATTTTCTGTCAAATTAGTGAAAATTTTAAACAATGTGAACAGAGCTTACTGTATCAGTATTAGTGTCAGTGATAATGCAACAAATTAGATCAGTCCAGCATTATTCGATTGAAGAGGAGTGCCAGATAGTTGTTCTAAACATACTAACTAAACATACTAAACATACATCTAAACATCTAAACATACAAGTATTATGTAGGTTGAAAGATAATTCAATTATATATAATAAAAATCAATCGAAATGAAAAATGATAAATAAACATGAAACCAGAATTACCAAAAATGAGTCTGACATCCTTCGAATGGTAGTAATGGTAAAAGCGAACTTACCTGGAAAAAGCAGAGAAAAATTGTTCATTATAATATTAGTTAAGAAATAGGTGATTTATTAAGGTTATTTACATTTACTATTACTACTTATATCATGATCAAAATTAATCGCTCTGTGCATAAAACTAAACTTTTTGATATTTATCTGTATCGTATAATAGAAATTACAACAAAACTTGTCAACAATCAACCATGTTAAAACGATTTTTATCTTATAAATAGATTGCATATCATCTTGTGATTTTTGTGTGTGTGTGATTGTGCAGCACACAATTTCCCATTAAAATCAGTAAAATTCGGAACCGCACAATCCAAATGTCCCGGTTAACAACCACTTCAAGGCGCCACCAACTGGTAGGAAGGCGGATTCATTTCACCTTGATAATCGCGAGACAATTAGCTACACATTCGCTTTCCTCCCTCATCATATTCTTCGAAGCACTGAATCTCACTCTTGGTCGTGTTTTCGCGAACGACTTTTGGTGGTGGTATAGTTTTCAGCAAAAGGAAAAAAATATACAGGATGAGAAGCTGTAGATTCGGCAGATCCGACAAAAAAAATATAAACATTCAAAGGAAAAACTTACCCGAGAAAGGCAAGCAAAAAAACTCTCGCCGAGAACTGAAGAACGAGATGAGATTTATGTTTTCTTGTTAAAATTTACGATCGCTTGTTTTGCGGCGCTTTCTGGCCATTTTTGGTCGATTTAATTTTGTCACGACGGCGCAACAGCAGCGCCAGGCTCAAACGATGGACCGAGGGAGTCTCGCGATGCCTATCGTACTTCGTCAGCTGCACTGTCGTCAGTCTATCAGACGTGGCATAGCATGCGGCCGCGGTTGCCAACGACTACGACATTGCAACGCGTCATTTTAGACATCATCGTCGTCGTCGTCGTCGTCGTCGGTCCTTTAGCTGATATAGTTTGCATTTTGCAACTTTTTTGTCAGTCACATTTTCGCGGAAATGAAAAGAGGGGGAAAGTGAGATGGGAAGCAGAAAACGATACTGGTGCAATAATCACACTTTTTCTGCGTGTTAAATTATATGCGTGAAACAAAAGCTGACGTACTCGCGGTAATAATAGTAAACACTAGATCATGAGCGTGGAATTATTTTATTTAAAATATCTAACACTGCTCAATGGCCGATAAATATAGAGGATAAAAATTACTCCATATCGCTATATCGTTTAATAAATACATAAAATGAATTATGATTTCAATACTGCTACATTGCACTTCGATAAAAGAAAAAAATAAACATGCACACTGCATAGATTGGCGGGACATCCATTTGACAGGCGCCAGACTGCCAGCTTCAAGGTGGCCATGGTAATTGTCACTGGGAAGCTTGCCTACTTCGGCTGCCAATTTCCTGAACCACTGCCCGGTTGGTGTCTCGGCTAAAGTATTCCCGTTAACGAGCCAACAATTATTTGGCAATCTTCCTGCTTCTCTCCCGATCATTCATCAACAGACATGTCATAAATATTTGATAATTATCATCATACTGATGAAGATTGGGACTTGTCTCCGCCACATGCGTAACGACACACCACAAGCTGGCCACAAGAGTCCAGCCAGAGCTATTATACCGTCCTCATTGTTTGTTTTCTCTGACCAATTTTCAAACCTTAAAAACGTATTTAACACGAACGCCAGAATGTGCTCCCCGTTAACAGTGGGGAGTGCTCCAACAGGTGCGTGTTACTGGGAGCTCCCCCCTCCACACCGGAGAGCGCGCGCACACACACGTAGGCACCAAGTGCTCGGCGTAAAGCATTCGCTTCGAACCTATAATCTTCGCTTCATTTTGGTGTAAAACAAACATAAGCAGAGTATATGATAATTATAGGTTTTCAATCTCGGCTGCACCTTCCCCGTTTTCATGATGATGCCTCGTCAATTCCAGCCATCGTTTCGAAGAAGAACCGACCATAAGACCTAAATTGGCTCGTTATAGATAGACGTTTTATTACTTTATACCAACCGAGGTTTCACGCGGTTTGTACGCGACTTCCGGCAACGAAGGGAATAGCAGAGCCATCGTGGCAAAGGAATGGTGTTGAAGTAAACGCACCACAGGTTGAAGTTAAAACTTTAATGAGTGCATTTTTGAGTACTGCTTCTGCTACTTTCGTCATTTTGACCCTTACAAAACTGCAAGTTTCTACGTCGTCTAGAGGACCTCACGTTCCAGATTGGTGCAATTAGATTAATCGTCCCGTGATTTGGTACGTGCGCAAAGGTCCTTATCAAATAATCACCGGCGCATTTTCATGGAAAACGGAAACAATTGCACGCTTTTCCATGCACCGTCGTAAGAGTGCATTTTTACTTCTCGCCCTAACACAGCGGGTGTTTGTGCTGCATTTTGCCAATGACGAGCGCAGACGGGAAATGCATTTCCGAGCGCTCGCTACGATAAGAGTGTTTTCCCTCCAAATTCGTCGTCGTCGGTCGGTTCGCCGCCGGTCACTGCGTCCCGCTTATAGCCTCGTGAGGCGACACCCGGGCCGTGGCGTCATCTTCTGCTGAGAATCGCGCAACCAGAGCAGCGCCAAGCCGGTCGCCAGAGACAAAAGCGTGACCAATTTATCCTCCTCGCCAATCTCAGCACGATTCATAATCATTTGAATAGGCTCCAGCCACGGTGCGGCCGACCGGATTCTCCCGAGAGGATCACCTGAGAGCCGAAACCAATGCGCACAGCGCCTGTGTGTTCCCCGCGTTTTTTGTTTCAGTTGGGTTTCCTCTTTGTGCTAGGCTTTCGCTACCAACCGGCGGTCGTTTTTCCTTGTTATCGATCGCTGTTGCTCTCTGGATGTAAGGCTGGTTCAGACTGCGGTTTGCCTTGTTTTGCCCAAGAAAAACAAATAATTCATAAATAATTGTTAACTACCTACTGGCGCCTGGTTCGATTTGATACTGAGCCGGCCGGCCCCAAAATCATAATTTTCATTGGAGGTCCGTCCGCGACAGGCCCCCATCGTGGTAGATCAGAGCAGGTCTGTTACTGGAAACGGCGAGTGCGCCTGGAAAGTTTTATACACCAATGGTAGGTATTACAGTAAAGGCAGTCAGCGAGCTTCGTTTGCAATTTGGTTCGCAGTGTATCAATTAGTTTTAGTTGTCTGGGGTCTACATATATCCCTTTCAAGGCTGGTTGCCGTTCGTAATCATTGGAAGGGGTGAGCACCGTATACATTTGACATACCTAGGGTTGGTGTGTTGAAGGAGGTAATTACGAGCGATTTTTGATATTTTAAATTTATCTTGATTTTCAATTTTGCCTACAATCGTTGGGATGCCAAAATCTATTTCAATGCAACAAATTTTCAAATAAGTTTTGAAAACAGTATTCTGGTATAAAACAAAGCCTGATAACATTTTTATTACATCAATGTAGAAAACTCAGCTTCGAGTATTTTACTCAGAGACACCAACTAATTTAGACACCTTGATGATAAATAAAGGTAAGTTGTTTGTCTTTGAGGATATTCATAAATTCTCACACTACTTTGTAATAGCGAATTAAAAACTTAATGAAATTTTACACAAGTAGCTATAATTTTGAGATATTTGAATACTTGTTAGTGAATGCAATATGCAGTGAAAATTAATTTGAATAAATCAATCAATTTTCTAAATTATTTTACTTGATCAGAATGTGTTTAGGTTATGAAAAACAATACCAAACCTTTTCTAAACTTATTTTTGTTTCAAGTGGTTTTATGATGGTTATTGAGTAGTTTTATGACCCAAATAAATTTAATAATAAACACTGCAAAATACACATAACAGCTACGTTAGTAAGATATCAAATTAATGAAATGTTGCACGAGTTATCGTGTATACTGCGTATTTTTAATAGGTGAAGGGTTTTCTTACACTCAAGAGTAGTTCTATAGGAGGTCGTCTGAAAATTTTTATATGCAATCGAAGGTTTCTAAGTTACAATGCTTTAAATGATGGGTATGTTAAAACACATACACCTTTAAAGAAAATTTCTCTTGAGTCTAAAAATGTTCCCCGGCGAAAAATACTTACTTTGCTAAATG
The DNA here is from genome assembly GCF_029784165.1 of Wyeomyia smithii. NCBI lineage: Eukaryota > Metazoa > Arthropoda > Insecta > Diptera > Culicidae > Wyeomyia > Wyeomyia smithii. The sequence continues at coordinate 169,282,565 of NC_073695.1, read as the reverse complement.
AAGTACGTGTGCAAAGTTTCATTCAAATCGAAGGTGGTAGATATTCAACGATAGGTCATTCGGGAACATATAACCATTTAACCAATAATAAATAATACTTCTTCGCTCGAAAAGTAAAAAAAAAAACTAAATAAAAGTTAAAAATAAAAAGAAATCACAAAAAAAATCTGTTTGTTTACCTAGCACATAAAACATATTCTTTTTAATATTTCAATGTAATGAACCATATTCGAGAACTTTCGTGTGTGTCTCTTTGACATTGCTGTAATTATGATGTTGACGACGGCGATGATGATACAGCCCTGTCAGTTTCCCCCTAGCAGGCTGCTGGTAGTTTGTTCTAAGCAATAATTGAAAGCGCCCTTCTCATATTCCTTACTGCCTACCGTTCTACTACACAAAGAAGAGCATAAAAAATAATAGATAAACATCCTTCAGGGGTCCGGCGCTTATTTTTTTTTCTAGCTCTTCTTCACCTAGTAAAGCATTCGACCGAGAAAGGCACAGCAACATAAAACATTTCAACATAGAAGAAAAATGGTGAAAATAGTTTGGCTGATGTGAATCAAAGGCGAACCTGGTCAAATCTCGTATTCCCTTTTCGGTAAAGGTGGTCTCACTTGTTGGCGGCTCAGATGAACTCAGAGCAGCAGATGTATTAATTATGATTGCGAGTCTATTCTTCTCATTTTACCACGGGAATTACACGCTTCTATGGGTGATCATTGGTGTAGGGAAGCTCGGAATACTGAGCTTAATTTAACCGTGAAATAGATGGAAACTATGAAATCAATAGACGAGCAACTGTAAGCGTGTCAGTCTGGAGATTGCCGGTCTGACTAGTGGCTTTTGAAAAATGATTTATTAGTTATTGATTGGATTCAATTTTATAGCTAATTATTGGAACTTTTATTCCTTTCCGAGGTCCACTGTTTTGCTTGTTGGTGATCTGGTTTTCTTTGTTGTCTCATCCAATAGTCTGTAGACAAGAAATATATGTTTATGAATAACATTCAAAGTTTGCTACTTAGACTGGTGTTTACCCAATTCACCACGGGAAGTCTTCATTCAAAGTGTATTGATAGATTTACCATTCATTTGTTTTACTCGCCAGAAAAAATCATTTTTACCTAAGTTTGACATTCACCGAAAATTATGTCAATAGCTTCGATAAAACAAGAGTCTCATTTTAAAAACATCCTCTCAAATGACAGTGTGTGGTTAATATGTGTTCTGGCACAAATTACTCCTCTGATTGTGGAGTGGGATAACAAAACTGAACGTCAACGGAACGAAAATCTAAGAAATTTTAAAGTGACAGTTGACAACCCGAATGTGAGTTCTGCAGCACAGACAATTTGGAATTGATTGATGATGATCGTCCCCCTTCGGCATCGACAGCACCTACTTCTGATGTTTGGCGATAGTTCAAGAAATGGTAGACGAATCGCGTCTGGAGCACGATGATGATGAATTATTCAGAGAGCATGTTCAGCGGCAGATTCTGAAACAGGGTTCTCCGGAGGTGGAAAAAATGCTGCTCGAAACATATCACATTATGTTTAGATATCTTTTGTTTTCTTGTTGTTATACATTGCTGCCGTCATGCCTGCATCAGCTTCTCTCTTGTGCAATGAACCAAATAGAAGAGGATCCAAACCAATGCTGGTATGTTTTTTCAAATGTCGAAAACAAGCATTTTATTATGTCGAACGTTTTTCTTCCAGCATTTTCGCTACGGAGTCTGGCTTTCGAAAAGCCAGCGAGGGATGATAGCAAGACCATGGAATGATGTCTATTTCTCATCGTTATTTGGCCCCCTTCTTGAGAGACCGTAAAATGAAAAGAAATAGAAGTTCTGTCACCACCGACTGTTAACCGGCAGAATCGTCTCCCACATCAAACTGTGCATTTGTTGTCAACCATGTCGATATCGATCTCTGCTCATCACTAGCATCGAATCATCTTATGGCGACGTCTTTGTCGAAAAACAACCGCAGGAATTCATCACTGGCGCCTTAGCCCGCACGTCCATCAGGACGTATAAGTTGGAGAAGACAAATCAGAATTGAAAATGGTTCATATTGATCATTCCCGCGAGAAACAGAGGAAGAGATAGGCAGTACGAATGTAATGATTGGGATGGACGACAGCATGCCAATGCTACCGTCGGATACAAGTGGACACACGAATTAACGAGGGAAGGCTCACAGGATTTGCTTTGGAGACGAACCCTGAGTGATCTCGTGCACATACAACATTCTGTTGCGTTTTGTTTGTTGAGGATGAGTTGATTATCGTTCCAAATTCTTATGGTTTCCGTGGGGAGTTAAAGTTTAAAAATGTCGTTTTTTGTAAGATTCCGTTTTTCTTCCCTATACTGGTGTACGTTCTGTAAAACCGAAATTAGTATGTAAAGCTAATGCTGTTATGAACAACTGCACGAAACGTAAATTTATTAATGTACCGTTGGGTTGCTAAAATGTACAAGATTTTTATGAAATCACCTTCATGGAATTGCTTAGTATTTTTAATGTATGAAAACCTACTGTAACATATGCTCACCGTACTCTAATATGGGTGGATTGGGACAAATGGAACCTACAAGAATGTATAGTACTTCAGCTTAACTTCAAGAAAAAGTATTGACATCGTGATTCCACTTGCCCCTTTTTATCCTATACGTTCTTGAGGTTATCGAGAAAATAAACTAAAATAAGATATAATTTTGTAAGAAAGAGTCCTGGAGATGTATAGTTTTTGGCAAAAATATTTGTTTTGAGTGTTCTAACAACTCCTCTGAATAACACTTTCGTGAAAAATGCAACTAACAAAAGTTAAATACAAAAGTCTAAATTTGAAGTAAGTTCTATATAATATACTTTGTACATTGTACCGAATGAAGATATAATTTTCATTTGTTCAACAAAGTTTCATATTTTTGAATCTTCTACAACTCTTCTAAATAAACCATTCCTCTATCTTCTGACGCAAAAGAGTTAGATTTCTTTTTTTTTCTTCACAAATAAGTTAGATTTCTAATTTTTAGTATAGTTAACTTTCATAATTTTTGAAAATTTGCGATTTTTTGCGGTCATTCACACAAACCATTGTTCCGAAGGTATAATTAAGCTAGGATGAAAGTAAAAGGCGCTGTCTGCCTGCTGTCTCGTGCAGTTTTGAGTAACTTTCGTGACATATTATGTCACTACACATATTATATTATCCTTTGTACTGAAGAATGAAGTTAAGATGCTCTCACGGCGAAAAAGTCTGTTTCACATCGGCAAATTTTGTCAGCGTACAGATGTATGTGTGGCCTCTATAGAAAACTGTGTTTGTTATTGTTTGTACTGATGAGTTAATTGGAGATGCCATCACAGCTCAAAATTGTGCAAATTTTGACAGACTCTAACCAAAAACGTTGACCTTTGTGGTAGCGAATGTCTGCTGTATTCCGAACTTCTATTATTAACATGATAATATTCGTATGCTTTTGCCTTCCTTTTGACGCTTACTAAGCTTGCGTTGTTCCCTCATACCAATTTTTCTCCAATTTTTATTTGATGGAGAGGTTTCAACTAGGGTAAAGTAGATCTCTTTTTTCAAATCATGATTTGTGCAACCAATCCTAGGGTAAATTAACTTTCAGCATTCAATTTGAGTTTAACAATTATACTTGGAAATTTGCGTGATGAAACTGTTCAATACGGTAAGAGAACTGATCGATTTTTGATGTGTCAATTGTGCATATAGTTGATGAATAAGAGGAGTTTGAAGGTCATTTTTGAGGTAAAAGCTGATTTCTCTGCGCCGGGATAAACTTGACACGAAACTCGAAAACTCGAGAGATTTTCAGAAAATTTCCATCGGAAATCATTTCACCCAGCCAACATTTGAAAACTCCGATTTATGTTAGGAGAAATTAAGTTAATCTAATGAATACTCCAGTATAGATAGAAACTATAGGTTAATTTATCCTGTATCAGTATTACATTACGTTCATAATTATGCTCAAAGCACAAAGTTTAAACCTACGAAATTCATAATATTCGACATTAGTAAATGCTTTTCATAAAATATAACCAACTTATTTATGATGATTCAATTTCGTTTTTCATTAAATTAAGAACGGTCTCGAAAACCGATAATTTCGATAATAATTCAATTTTTCCTAGCATAAATCGAAATAGGGTAAATTAATCTATAGTGGACCACTTGTCAGATTAACTCAATTGCTCTCAACATAAATTGGAATTATTAAATGTTACTCTTGATTCTGATGCAGATTGGCTGGATAAGATGTTTCCCTTAGGAAGTTATTTGGAAATCCCTCGATATTTCGCATAAGTTGAGTAAATTTGGCGAGTTTACCCTAAATTAACCTATTGATGAATTCGTTTATCTTGTTACGCTTGTGACATGTGACAACGATTTGAACCGTGAAGTGAAACGACGAGGTGCAGCTGCAAACAGGGTCTCTACGCAAAGATGGGAAAAATCGTTTAAGTGATAATTAATCAGTAGTCCAAACTGATTCTCTATCGCTTTCGATAATTTCAAAAGGATATATGGTGAATATTTTTCACCCGCGATTACTTTGATTTGTTTGTTTCGTTTCGCGCTTTCGATTTTTTTCACACGTGTGGATAGGTAGTACAACACGCCCAAACCGAGAAGCTATTTTTTTTCTTTTGAATGTAAACAAAAATGAAAGCTGGATGTTCTACGGGGTGTTGTCTTCTAGATATAGAAATTTAGATACTGGTATTGTGGCCGGGGCGCACCAAACAGATTTCCAGAAAGCATGTATTCACATACAAGCTTTCATGTTATATAGGGCTTCGGAAGTGGTTTTCTTCGGCATAAGATCGCTGTAGAAAACCTGCCGAAGAAAACCACTGACGAAGCCGTTCGCTACCCCACATGAAGTACATGCAAGATTGAGATTTTAATTGCCTTATAGTTGGAGGTTTCAACCAAGAAATACATTAGAGAATTATCGAGTGAATAGTTTGATACTTTCTATACTTTATACTTTATGAGTCCAATTTTACATCATTGTGAGACAAATCTTTAGAGTATGGCATCATTTTATGTCGTTGATTCAATGTTGAATGTATTGCAAAAATTGCAGCTTAAAACTTTTGAACTGTAAAAAATCGGTGAGAGAATTTTCGTCTTCAGGAAACGAAAATTTTCAGTATTGATTCTCCTGAAATTATCACTAACGATTCTTTTTCATTTCTGTAACTGAGCAGCCGTATCATTGTTGATAAATGAAAATCAACAAAACGATTCCATGCAATAAAAAATCGGATGTGATTCTTCGAGTTAGTGATTTTTTCCATCCTTGTCTCTACGAACTACGTAACCAGCTAAGGTCCCGTAGTTTCAAACTCGCCCAAAACTAGCGCTGTATAGGACACTGATACTTCCGGTGGCCCTTTACGGACGTGGAACATGGACGCTGAAGGCTCGCTGATCGCTGATCGACGAGTGCTCGGAGTTTTTGAGCATAAAGCTCTGCGATCGATATTTGGCGGTAAATTAAAAATGTAGTGTGGCGCAGGCGCATGAATCACGAGTTGTACCAGGTATACAAACATGCTGATATAGCGAAGGTAATACAGCGGAGCATGCTTCAGTGGGCTGGACATGTAGCCAGAATGCCTGACGAGAGAGCCGCCAAAACTATCTTCAGTAGAGTACCAGGAGGAAGCCGTCGATTCCGTGGTAGAAGATGTACGATCTGCTGGTGTACAAGGAGACTGGAGAACGGCTGCCAAAGACAGAAGAAGCTGGACATCTCTAATTCGTTCGGCCCTAGACCAGTGAACGGTCCGTTAGCCAACAAAGTAAGTAAAGTAAAATACCTTACCTATAGTACAACCACAGACAAGCAGACGTGCAGACTCGATGACGATTTCATCGACCAGAAAAATAACGATTATTTAGAAATTTTGCTTAGAGGGCAATAATGACGTTAGTGTCGCTATAAGCAAGCGGGCACATTCATTATCAAAACCAAAAACCGCCAGTAATGCCACTGGTATTGATTTAAGCAAGCGTGCACACCGATTAGCTAAGACAAAAACCGTTTTACGAAGATAATTTAGTAGGCAATAAGCTCACATGGCGGTGCATGAGTGTAACGTTTTGAATAAGGATTTGAGGATTTTTCTTCGAAGAGGCACGTCTGTTTGTCTGTGGTATAACTTTTATCATTTTCAGAAAACTTTCATCGGGAAACCACCTATTCAGCCAATCTGCATTGAAATCACGGGAAATCTTTATAATAGGGTAAATTAAGTATAGTGGACCCCTATAGTGGACCATCCGCAAGATTTTCTCAATTTATGCGAGAAACGTTTGTGTTAAAAGAAATTGAGTTGATCTGACGAGTGATCCAATATAGATTAATTTATCCAGATTTTGTTAAAATATAAATAGTTTCATATAAAAATAGGCAATAGTCCATCTTACTCGCCTTGTCCCGTGGTTTCCCTATAAGAAAGTTCATTAGCCTTTCGATCAACGTGAACTCAACTAGGATATATTTACCTATACTGGACCTCTCTCCTATAGTCGTCAGATTAACTCAATTTATTCTAACATAAATCGGAATTCATACATGTTTTTCGAGAACTGAATTTAGTATCACGAATGAAGCATTACTTTACACTACGTATACATTGAACATTACTTTTGAAGTCAAATTGGTTGAAATTTTCGCAACGATACTTTTATGCCGTCTTTTCAAGCTACTTTTGGAATATATCACAGTGGAAATGAAGTTTTTCTTGTATTCAACATAAGCATATTTTTTCAGATGTAAAAAGCACATACTATTTTAAGCATTTCCCAATAAAAAGCACCAAATCCATAAAATGTCGAATGTTGTAATAATCCGGTGTGCACTACCAACTCAAAAAATATAATTTTTACTTGCAACCAGCCTTAGAAAATGTACAGTACTACGACAGCCGTTGGACGACAGGAGGGCTTCTTGCTCAGCAACAGTAGTTACACCAGCAAAAACGTAACAGTCCATGGAAACAAAATTGTGCGACATGCAGCGTTGCCGTTGCATTCGCCATGGACTTCAGTGATTATACTACTGTCATGCTTCTTGCCTGTGCGCGATGCAAAGCATGCTGTATTGTAGTGTTTCATTTGAACTTAGCTACATGCATCGTAATACAGCGAATTTGTCAATGATTTTTCTTTTAATCATAGCATGCCTGCGATGTGAGCGATGGGTAAAATGAATCAATTGTAAGCGGCTGTGTATTTGTGCACAAGAGCATATAGAGAGATTTTAGGTTGGCCACTTCTCCGGGTTTTCCCTGAAGTTTCTGGGTCTGGGAGGTAGTCTCCAGGGTTTCGAAGGGAAGTGAATTTTCTCCACACCAGCGAAATTATTTTCAACCTGCTCTGGAAGCGGCATAAACCAAAACGTGAACCAAAAACAGCAACCTTTTTGGACGATTCGTTTCCAACGAACCTAATTTTCTAGACTCTCACAATTTAGAAATTTAGCGTAACAGCTTTGGAAAAGTTTTCGGCGGTTGAGGCTTTTGGGTTGACGGCAATTCGGTACAACTTATCAATTTTAAAAGCAATAATTTGCTGGTATTGCCACAAGAATCAGTGAACTCGATCGGATGCTTTGAATTGCACGCACAAAATAAATAAATTATTGAAATGTTGTGGAACAACTTGATGTTTTTTTTTTGCAATTACGGTGAAGAAATATACTAGCTTTTTTGGGTAATTTCTATATTATATTAGCTGAAGTGGTGTTTGATAAATATTTCAATTCATTAGTTTATTTTATATTTTGCAAGTCAATGCAAGCCTTCCCGCTGTCTACTTTTGACAATCTCTGGGCAAGATAAACTTGTGAATTGGTCACCGTAGCTCTCAATTACAATTTGCCACGACAAGAAAATAAAGATGAAACAACAACAATTACGGTAATTTCCTTATACCTTGGTTTAGAGGATGTGTCAGCTTGTTTTATGATCAAGAATTCACAATCTGCAACTATTCAATCGATATAAATTAAACACATGACAGTTCATAACAGCCGCTCATGACGGTCGTCTATCGACAAACCGAAGGATGTTATCATAGCAAAACGACTGTTACCGCTACATACTGATTATGGAAGAAGACATACAGAATTTAGAACGGAACAGTAGCAAAGGGTTTCCTACGATCGGTGTACGGAAACGCTTCTAATCAAATATCGAATAAGGAGGCGTTGAACAGTGTTAGCATATTTATCAATGTCTATAATGCCAATATGCTCTGCACAGTTTCGTAACAGCTAACTTTGATGGATGTAGAGTTTAGTCACCAGCAGTTAATACTCGTTTGGAACGACAGTAGGAAAAAAGCAGTACTTTTTCGCAGGCTGCTTGCAACTTATTTTCGAAGCAATAGCAGAAAAAAATGTTACCCTAAAGCTCAGAAAAGTTGCCCTAAAAGATTATAGCTTTTTAAACATTCCTTCGGATTTTGGTGCCCCTTGTGTATGCAGAAGTACGTCAAAAAGCGGCAGAGTAATTGCTCGCCGGGTTCGTCGCTTCTACGTTGGCTTATAGGAAAACTTATTCAAGTCTCTAAGAAGGTTACCTTCCTAGGGGCACCAAAATTTCCAGGAATGGTTAAAAGGCTATAATCTTTCATGTCGTTCCAGTTTAAGCTCTTGGACAAAACCTGTTTTTACCAGTGTTATCATTGTCGTCCTGAAAAGTTAGGACGAAAGTTGATTACTTAGCAACATCGGCATAGTAGATTATATGTTTTAGATTTTCAAATTTCTCATTACACCCAACATGAAAATCATTTCAAATTTAAATACGCTTGTAATCTGTTATTGTTCAATGTCATTACTGAAATACCACTTAGAGCGATTCAAGAGATGTAATCTAATGCTGATTTATAGCAATATTCTGGATCTTCTTTAAAACTTGTTTGGTTGTTTGGTTGTAAAAGCATATGAATGGAGAACCTCTTAAAAATAGCTGTTACGAACTATTTTAGGGATAATTGAGCTTCTACAATTTTTTTTGACAAAATTAAACAGTGCATTTCGTAATCTAGTAACATACCAAAGAAGGCTTATAGGTTTTAACCCTTAAATGCGCACGATGTTGAAAAATCATCTGAAAACATAAAATCTTTGTTCAACAGGTTTACTGCTAATCAATATGCATGAAAAAAATTGAAAAATTTACTTCGCAATGTGCGAATATTACAATGTTGTTTTGAAACAACACTGCGACTTCATCGCAGAATAAAGTCTTAACAATTGCTTTTGTTCACAGTAATTTTGAAATTGGCCTTTTGTTAGTATAATTTCTGATAATTCAGACATTTTCACTAACCACCAACTTATTTTAAAATTTATTTTCAAAGACATTCAGCACCAGTCGGAAATCACGCCATGTTTGTTTTCATTTCCGACATTTTGACAGCAAAAATAAAAACAAAACATTCAAATACGGTACTTCCAGCTGTTAAGTTGTCTTCGTTAGAGCCTAGAGAGCTGTTCTAATGAATTATATTGCTAAAAAAAATAAAATACATATATTCCAAAACATTATTATTAATGTTGTTTTAAAACAACATTGCGCATTTAAACATTAAGTTATCATAAATTTCACAAGTTGTTGCTTTAATTACATTGAATACTGAACCAATAGTTACCATTGTTTGCGTTTATATTGAAATAATTTGGGAGCTTTGCATTTAAAGAAACGTCTCGTAAGGGACTAATCCTTAACCACTTGGTCATTGACAGGGGCCGAGGGTTCGCCAAAAAATCAGTAAAGATCGCCAAGTCAAGAATATGAGTGTTGTTACAGAAAAAAAATGCATTTAAAAGGTATAATTTCAATTTGGCCTAATTTGGCATTCGCCTCTGAAGCATAATAATTGAATTTTGCAGTGCGTCGAAACTTGAGACTGGTTTGGTTATAGGGATGCCAAGATGTAAAAAACATTTGTTGGGGTCTGGAAGTTGAAAGTAGTTTTTTTGTAGTGGGACTATACTAATGCGTCCATTAATTAGAACTATTGTAGTAGTTTGGGGCGCTTGTTTTAGATTATGATTATGATATCAATAAACGAAATTTTATAAAATTCGTTTTTAGTTCAGAATTATAGGTCTGAGAAATTGATCGTATTTTTCGCCCTTCCCACATCATCAATCGTCTTTTTATCGCTAATTGAACCTGCTCTTTAATAACTAGAAACTTTTCAGTTCATAACGCAAAACAAACGTTAGTTTTTGATTACACTGGTCGACAAAAGCGAGAAAAGTGTTGCCCTAAAGCTTGAAATAGCGGCCCTAGAAAGATTATAGCTTTTTAACTATTCCTGTGAATTTTGGTGCTCCTAGTCATTATCAAAACGCGTCAACTTACGTGAGAATTCGCATAGTAATTGCTCGCCGGGTTCGTCGCTTCAACGTAATGTTTTCGAGAAAACTCTCTTAAGTCTCTAAAAATGTAACCTAAAACACAAAATTCACAGGAATGGCTTAAATCTTATAAACTTTTTCTTTTTTCTAGTTTGAGATTTAGGGCCTCACCAGTGTTTTTCTTTTTAATCAATTTTTCATTTGTTTATACAGGTCGGACTCGATTATCCGGAGTTTTAAAAAACATTCCACTCCGGATAATCGAACTTTCCGGATAATCGAGCCATTTTTTTTTTATTTAAATTTTTAATATCTTTTATCTAGAACTGTGAGATTTTTATTATAATAAATTGTACACAATGCATGTGCCGACAAAAAAAATTAAAAATTGTCTTTAAACTGATTGTCGGCGTTTGTTATACATATATACGTAATTATAAATTATGTTATATTGATTACCTCGGAGATGTAAAAACGACACACGGGACAGGCCTGCTTGTGGTCATTATATTACAGGAATATGTTCCTACCATAAATCCGAAACCGGTTTACCAATAGCGGTTGTTCTCATTGGCAACAAAAAACCATAATTCGTAGCTTTTGGAGGTAATTAAGTAAAAATTGGTTGAAGAAACGACGAGAAAGCCGCCAAAAACGAACTGTCTAAGCGGAACGGGGCTTGTACCGCTACGATTATGAACGACCCTGAACCTCCCAATGACCCGGAAAACCAAAATACGTTATAGAAATATAGGAAAAAAATACTCCGGATAATCGAACCATTTTCACCGGATAATCGAGCCCCGGTTAATCGAGCCCCCGGATAATCGAGTCTCCGGATAATCGAGTCCGACCTGTACCTAATAAATAAATTGTATTTAAAAAAATATATCAAAAAATATATCTTATATATATTTATATATATTATATAATATTTATTATATATTATATATTATATATTATATATTATATATTATATATTATATATTATATATTATATATTATATATTATATATTATATATTATATATTATATATTATATATTATATATTATATATTATATATTATATATTATATATTATATATTATATATTATATATTATATATTATATATTATATATTATATATTATATATTATATATTATTTATTATATATTATATATTATATATTATATATTTTATATTATAGATTATATATTATATATTATATATTATATATTCTATATTATATATTATATATTATATATTATATATTATATATTATATATTATATATTATATATTATATATTATATATTATATATTATATATTATATATTATATATTATATATTATATATTATATATTATATATTATATATTATATATTATATATTATATATTATATATTATATATTATATATTATATATATTATATATATATATATATATATATATATATATATATATATATATATATATATAAGTACCTACAGGCTCATGTGCCTGAGGGTTGTGAGCGCGTACCGTACAGTGTCATACGACGCAATCTGCGTCCTGTCCGGCATGATGCCTATCAGCATAGCCATTAAGGAGGACGTAGAATGCTTCGATCAACGTGACACAAGGGGTATACGAGGCACCAGAAGGTCATTCTCGATGATCAGATGGCAGCAGGAATGGTCCAATTCCGCAAAGGGTAGATGGACGCATCGACTTATTCCGGACGTATCTGGATGGGTCGGGAGGCGCCATGGAGAAGTTAACTTCCACTTGACACAGATTCTGTCAGGTCATGGTTGCTTCAGGCAGTATCTACACAGATTCGGGCATGCGGGGTCCCCCATGTGTCCCGAGTGCGCGGATGCGGAAGAAACTGCTGAGCATGTCTTCTTCGTGTGCCCTCGTTTTGTGCATGCGCGAAGCGACATGATGGTAGTGAGCGGGCCAGACACCAGACACCACTCCGGACAACCTAGTTCGGAGGATGTGTAAAGACCCAAACATTTGGAGGGCGGTTTGTACAGCCGCCTCTCAAATAGTTTCAGAATTGCAAAACAGGCGACAGGTTGACCACCGACACGCCAGTGTTAGCTAACGGCCAGTCTCCAGGTTAGTTAGCTAAGTTAGCAAAGAGATCTATAGAACCAAGAGGGTGCACAGAGCACAAAAGCCGCTCCCCGAAGCAATACCTAGCGGTGGTCCCGGGGAGTATTATGGGCTGGAGACTGGAGGGGTTTTAGTGGGTCCGGTCACTGATTCAAACCAACCCCACACTCCCTGAGGTTGGTCACCTCAGGGGTTTGGATGCAAATTTCCCCTCCACCTGAAACAAAAACAAAAAAAAATATATATATATATATATATATATATATATATATATATATATATATATATATATATATATATATATATATATATATATATATATATATATATATATATATATATATATATATATATATATATATATATATATATATATATATATATATATATATATATATATATATATCTCAGAGCATGAATGAAAATTTGTTATAATAAGTGTAGACCTGAAAGTTGAAATATAATGAATTGATCTAACCGAAATGTAGAACATACCGAATGTTTAATAGCAAAAATGCTTCCTGTACCTACTATGGAAAACAAAAGCAGTTCTGGCGAAATGAAAAAAAAAAACAAAAAAAAAACACGTGGCTATAAGCAGTGGATCAATTGACTAAAGACGTCGAAAGACCTATGGTATGGTATGAGAGTATAAAAATTGATTAAAATATAACCACGTGATTTGGGAGGGCTCCTTAATGTTCATCAGCGATGAAAAAATACAGGCACAATGATACCACACAATGATACCACCAGAATATTTTCTTGCATAAATAAGATAGAGGAAAATTGTAAAATTTGATGTTTTGTAATTTTCAAATAATTAATAAACTTCACTTTAGTATTTGCACTTGCAGCAATATTAGAAAAGTTACACTTGGAATGTAAGTTTTTATCCTAATATTGTGGGAGAGAATTCGTAGTCTATTATTGCTGTCACTTGACAGCAAAACAATTTGTTTGATTTTTTTTCCAATCAAATCAAAATGTGTTGAAAGACAAAGTTGAAATCGAATCAAATCGAAAAATATTTTTTATTTTATTTAGTTTCGGTAGACGCATCACTGTTCTTTGTACTATTGTAAGATTCATGAGGATTTTATATTTAACAACCCGTATAAATATTTTTGAGTTAACATATAATGTTTATTTAAAAAAAAATCACGAGAAAAAATCATTTTGTTTTACTGGAATACAAGGACATATTTATATATTGTTAAAAACTATAAACAAAATTGAACTGTAATTGTTCAATTGACAATTGAATAAATCGCTTTCGCTTAGTATCTTGTAAGATGTCTTGAGATCTATAGAAGAAATCAATTAGAAATTCAGCTACAATAATAAACATGATGTACCTATCTTAATACACACTTCCCAAGTAACAAAACAGGTTTTATCAAAGTTTTATAGTGCTGTTTTGGCTGTATTAAGTGCTATAAAACTCTGATAAAACCGAAATTGTTACTAGGGTTGCCACTCTGCCACTTTTTTAAAAAGCGTTATGTCAAATAAGCACCAACGGAAGCGAACGAGCGATCAACTGTCTCGGGTCCAATTTGATTGGAAACCTGATTCGATATTTCCAATAATAAAGGTGATCGTAACTTAGCCTCGTTTATATCCTAATAAGTATATTAATTTCATAATTAATAAGGGTATTCATGTAGAGCTTGTATACAAATGAAACATAAAAATCTTCAACTCTTTTGACGACTAATGGAAGTTATACAGTTTACGGCTGGGTGTTTGTATACAAGCTCCACATAAAAACCTCTGATGTGAATTCAAGTTCACATTTTTCTGGTATAATGCCATTACATCAATTGTTTGTGTGTTGTAATGTTCGGCAGTAAAAAACTGTTTGTTAAATTTTATTTTACATTTCGGTTATTTGAGGTTACTCTTCGCTTTAATTTAAGGATAATGTTCCCTGCGAGTACTAAGCAGCTGTGATGATAGCAATGGTCACTAACTGCATCATAAGATGCATCCAAAAAGTACATGTTCATATGTAATTTGATAGGAGATTTACTATTCCTTCATCTTGTGTTACCTAGACAGCCGCAAAGCTGCCGTTTCCATGATTTCGTTGTTCTTGGTTCAGATCATTCAGCAGAACATAATTCCGATTGTTCGGCTCTAAACCGATCGAATAAAAATGATTAAACATTTCCGCATCCCTCTCTCGTACTTATTTCCTGTCTTCCTCCTAAGGGAGCAATCTTGCTGTTGCAGTTGAATGGTTTTGCGGAACCGCCACACAATGGATTTGTTTCGCCATTTCATTCCCCGCGTTTGGATGCCGTCGTATCTCTGTGGTCGTGCATGGTCAGCGAAAATATCATAATAAAAATATTCTAGTGGATACAGGCGAAAAGAAGATTGCGAAAAATGTAAAATCAGCTAATGGTCAGGCATGAAGGCTGGTACCGTGGCGAGTGAGAACAAGCGCGCGCGACTGCGAGAACGAACAAGCGGATAAAAAGGAGAAGCCGCACAATATGTCGTCGTGGTCGCCACCACCGTAGCCGCCGTCAACGCTGGCCGCCGCGTCGTAATCAAAGTTTGTTCGTGTGGATGTGTGTGGGGTGCGGCTTGGCTCTGTCCATTTCAATGCCCGCACTGGTCGGGCCCCCAGCATGCTCGTGGTGTGATCCGACAACATCATGTGCACCGGCGAACGCGACAAGGTCGGACTCCCGACATGCATGGTGAGGACATGAGTGAGTTTGCGGCGGTGGCGGTCATTCGGCAAGCAGAATACCGACGCCACTCCAGACTGTCCAATGCCTGGGCTAGTGTTTGTGCTGTACGTGGCCGATTATGATTTCACCGTGATGATCACTGCAGGAGGGGATTGGCAAAGTGCATACTGATGGCGAGATAAGCTCGAATAGCCATTCTTGGCGGCACATCATTATGACTCTTCGTGACATTGTGGCGAAAATGCGAGACCACAGTGTTCAATCTATGGGCTTTTCATCAACGCTTGGTAACCGGTGACTATTTTGTCTACACAGATCCGATGTACGGGGTTTGTTATTTTTTAAATTAAATAGATTCTCGAGTCACGGTGAACACCACTACATTTAATCTCCATCATGTGCCCTCCACTCTTTCTGCATTTGCACTTTTCGCGATGGTGTTATTCAATATCTTATCAAAAGTGGAGCTGCGAAGAGAGGCAAACATTGCCAGCAATGCAAAAGCTTGGAAAATCCAATACCTTCTTACTGGACCGTCGGATATTTGCGACTGGACCGGACCAGTCCGTATGAAGAATAAAATATTGGACTCGGCTCCGCCTTATAAGGTGTGGCAGACGCGCAAAGCAGGAACCGGATTCCCACTTTCTAGCCCAGCTTGAACTAGAGTTTAACCACCAGAGACGAAGACGGGGATTGAAAAGTGCAACCATCAATATACGTACACGGTGTGTACCTTTTCGAACACACTAGTCCGGTTTTGTACGCAAACCAATAATAAAAAGTGCCTGTAAAGGTGAGCAAGTGTAAATTAATTCAACAGCAATCGTCGCCTGGAGTCCCAGGAGCAAAACCCTCAAGTCACCAACGCGGACGCGTTAAGGGCTATTCCCACTGCTTCCGTTCAGGGACCGGGCCGGGACCGGGCTCGTCCGGGACTTTTCATGCATTCACACTGCGCCGTGCTTGAACCGTGCCCGCGCTGCGCTCTGGCTGAGAAATGTTGATGTGTGTATGTGAAAGAACGTCTTCCTCATTTTTTCATACCGCAGTTCACTCCGCGCGAAATATGTCACTACAACATACACCCATCCACCCGAGTGCCTTCCGTGCACTCTTCGGCCAACACAAAGTATCGTCGGCAACGATAGTTTTTCTCTCGCACTGCGGCAGCACGACGGCAACTCAACGCTGCCCCGGTCTGGGCACGGCGCGTCGGTGTGAATGCGTTCATAAGAACGCATGCAATCAATCTCAAACGAGCCCGGACGACACACGGATCAGCCACGGCCCGGTCCCGGCCCGGTCCCGGAACGGAAGCAGTGGGAATAGCCCTTTAATGTGAGTAATGAAATTTAGATAATGCAGCTTTGACGTGATGTACTTTTTCGGCAGGTACACGTGTATAAGTTTTTTTTGCTTTTTTCATCTAGTGCATGTGTGGCGTCGTGTACGGCCGGCATGACACGTCAACATGGACGACAAACAGGGCGATTTCAGAAGGACAATTGGAAAACTCTCACACTTACTTGTACCCAGCGCTCTCGCGCTCGCGACCGACTCAAACGTGTGAAGCGCGTCGACATTTTTAATTATACGTGCGCAACACTTCTTCACCCCTACCGCGTCGGTTGCTTCCAGAGAGTGCTTTCTGGGATGCGATTCTCATACCGTAGAGTGTTGTGCTGTAATTGTTTGCAGTACACCACATGTGTGAGCAGAGTAGCGTGTATGGCTGTGTGTGTGCGTGTGATCTTTTTCACACGGGAGGACACGAGAAGGAAATGGTACACAATGGGGTTGCTTGGTGCAGCGGTCCTGTCTCTATCCGGTTAGCTATGCTTTATCAACTCCGGAAAGTGCAGTGGTTGCATGCATTATGGCGCTGGTTAGTAACGTTAATTAGAGAAGGTTTGCTGCAGTGGTATGTGTATGAATGTTTTATATCTTGGGAACGTGACCCGATTTAAAGGACATACTACATACAGCTCGAAAGTTGTTGGTAAATATTTTTCTAATGCTACTTTAATAATAGTGATTTGTGCAATGTTGTATTCTTGCTTTGTCTTCAGTGTTACAACGTTTTATTTCAAATCGTTTGTGTTTCGGTATAGGAAATTATGAATTGTTCAACCGTCTGTAACAAAAAACATAAGGAAAGGTCTGTAACAAAAAACATAAGGAAAGGAAAGGATAGATCGTAGTATATAAAATTAGAGACCTCTATCTGATCTTTTAAAGTAAATTAAGAACCAAAAATCTCTCACTTTTTAAAAAGAAATAAATCAAAATTTTATCTTGAAACATGTCGCTATGTTGAAAGTTTCGTTTTCAAAAATCAGTACACTGGGGTCTTTTTTTACGCGGGTTATTTTTATGCGGTTTTTTTATACGCGACTTTTTTTACGCGATTTTTTACAATAACGCGGATTATTTTTACGCGGTTTTTTTAAATAACGCGGATTATTTTTACGCGATTTGGAAGATTATTTCTACGCGGTATTAAATATGTTTAGTATAAGTGAATCCAATAAAGTAAAAATCAATCGTATGGTTCATGACAATAAGATATTTTGTTTTATTAATCTAAATAATGCATATTTTCAATATATATATATATCAAAAAATAGGCAATTTCCGTTGATTCGGGAAGAAGGAACAAAACTACATTAATAATTGTATATCGATACGAGTCAGGGTTGTTGCGATTAGCTTCCGATAAAGGAACGAAAGCCCTAAGCATGTGGCAAAATTAATATAAAAAAGTTGTTGTCACGTTCTTCAATGAATTTTCATTTTAGAAGCACTAACTCAGTTTGTGTGTTTGGTTACCATTTTTATGTTATTTTTCAAGTTTATATTTGCTTACGTGCCATTATTTTTAATCGGATCTGTTTATTAAATGGAGTTTTTTTTTACGCGATTTTCTAAAATAACGCGGTTTTTTTATACGCGGATTTTTTCAACGCGGTACAACCAACCGCGTAAAAAAAAGACCCCAGTGTACACTAGTTTTGAGGACTATCAATCCTCAACAAATCAGTGTTTGCACAGCGATGGAAATATCTTGTTTGATTTAGATTTTGGTAGGAAATTCACTGAATAACTTGGTTCTTGTTAGTGCTCAAAACAAAGAGATTTTCAGTAATGTACAAAAAAATGTTTGATATTCCTGTATCGTTGAGAGTTTTGTGATTGATATTCTGAAAACTCCCAAACATGATGCCCTTGAAATATGAAACTAACCTGATTGTATAATACAATACAACAACATCGCACGCTAGCCTGGCGGGCTAATGAGGTCTCGATCAACTAGATTAGTTGAGAGAATTCGTTATCGATATTGTTTTCGGCACATTTTGCATGTTGTAAGATAAGTACAACGATACACCATGCCCCAGTGCTGAGTCGAGAAAATTTCCAGCTCGAAAAGATCTTCGACCTGATCGGGAATCGAACCCGGAATCACAACCGTGTGTGAGACCTAGCCGACCGACATCGCTAACCACCGAACCACGGGGACTGTATAATACTGTTCGGAATAATATCTAGCCTTTGAAGATCCCCAACATATTCGGCAATTTATTTGTTCTATTCAGCGGCTGACATTGCTTGCACCATCGCTATTAAGTAGGTAACAAACATCTCATTTTTATCCGTACTTCTAGTTTGAAGCTTCCTTCAGGCTACTATACAGATTTTATTTCAGACTGTTTCAGAGAAAAAAACATATACCATATAAAATTAAATTAATTAACACTCAATTTTTGAGATTTTGCAGGTGAATTTGGCGAACATAGAATACCTGGTGATGTGATTATTACAGCTATATCTAACTTTTATCAAACGCTGGCTTCAATTCAATACAATCTTAAGTTTGGAAATATCTTGAGCAATATAAATTGTTATTTAACTCGTACCTACATTAACAGCTAATTTAGAAAGAACCATTCTTGATTTTTTGCTTTTGATAACTACATAAATAGAAATAATTTTTATGTACAAATATATTCATTCCGTATGTACAACTTAAAACAGTGTCTAGTGGCAGTATAAAAGTATAAAGTACCATTTTCGAAATGTACCAAATTCAACTTTCACAGACATTTCAACAATGCCGAAATGGTCCAACAAATTGTCTCTACAATACTTTGTTGCCAATTAAAGCATTAAGAAGGATCAGAAAAAAATGCAACCCTTGGAGTGATTGTTTTCCACTAACAAGCTTTCATTTGGACTAAACAAACAAAATCACTTATTCCAATACTTATCCAGAAGAGCGGTCAAAGTGGATTAGGCTACAGAACACGTCCGAATGTATACTTTTCTAGCACCGGTAAAAGGTAATCCTAGGTAATTATTTCAGCAAATAATCTTCTTTCGTGTCTTCGTCGTGTAGCAAATCCGTTTGAGGATTTGCATTCCTGTTTCCTTCAGTATCTTGCTTCGCTCCCTGTTAAGGATTGGTGGACATTTCAGCTGAACGGCCAAGATCCATCTTCGAAAAAATATTTTTTTCCGTAACATGATTGCATATGAAAAAAGTATCAGTTACAAACGCGTTTTCCTTTACACACGCTGTGCCGATTTTGCGAAGGTGGAACTATGCTACACTTAATAAATCATAACCGTCATGGCTTAGGAGCGCTGACGTAAAGGTATCATAGCATATTGTGACCTGACATAAGATACTATAATAGTATTATAAACATAACCATTTACCCTAGATCCTAATTCGTAACGTAGCAGAGAGAACATAATACAGTTTCACGTCGGTGGTGCCGTCATACCGTATGGATTCCGGATTTTATCTGATGCCTATGGGCTTTGAAAAGTTCTTCGCTTCACTGGCTGTCACTGGTTCCGACCATGCATCTCACCTCTTGTACGTTGTACCGATGTATCATCGTGATGTCTGCGGTGTTGTGCTGTAGGGAGAATTTCGGATTCCAGCTGTTTTAAAACCTCGTTTTTATCTTTGCCGGGATATTGTTTCATCGCACGTCGGTCGTCGGCTGCCTGCAAGATAGATATCTGCTGCAGTGCCGAAAACGTAAACCAAATAGCAGAGCTAGTTTCAATTGCTGCTAATCCACTCAAATTAGGAAAAGTGTTTGTGAAACCGCTTGATCGAGGCGGGGCGATAACATGCCAATGATATTCTCCTGGTGGTGGCTTCAGGTTACTCGGCGAAGGGGTTCCTGGTGGTTTTTCATAATGGTTGAAGCGGATTTTTGGAAAATTAATTGGCCTTGTGGCGCGATGTGCCGATTGCTTAGGTATCACAGAATTTTAATCACTTTCTGGCTCATCACCATGACCTCGGCCAGGGTGTGACGAAATCCTTCGATGGATGACGGATAGAGTGTGTGTGTTTACAGCTAGCGGGGTGTCTAGAATCAGCCCGTGCAAATAACACAGGTTTTAAGGTTTTCAGCTCCATTTAATTATGATTGCTGGCAGCAGTGCCCGAATGAATCACCCTCAATCTACCTTTTGTCAAGTTTACCGAATAAAAATGCGATTTTATGTTGTCATGGTTGCCCTGGTTTTACCTGTGTTTTGATTTTCTACAAACAATTTTGAAACTAAAATAACCTCCAGTTATTTTCATTACAATTTAATAGATGACTGCTTTGAAGTATAGATTCGCCGGAATATTTATCATATCCTTGTCGGAAATGATAAATATAAACTGAATTCAAATAATAAAGTTCTTCTAATTTACCCAACATTCAACTTTTAACATGCACAAAAGGCACCTCGTAAAGTTATTAAGCATATTCATAGGAAATGTGAAGTTAGTTTTACATTTAGTTTGAACAGCTGTACACAAGTTTCTGATTTTTTTCTACATCAGCTAAGAGTAGTAAATTACTGAGTACAACGTGATTTTAACTTTTTTATCATTTTTCATCGATTTTTGAAAGAAGAATGAAAATTGCCCGAAATCTGTTGAACTACAGTTGGTGCATGGGCGAACTGACATTCAATGGATTTCGAGCAGTTTAATTTCCTGATTTAAACACCGAGGGAGAACGATCTTGAATTTAACACAATCATGCTGTGGTCAGGAAACGCTGCTATTTTTTTGTCTGTATTTTTGAGGTTTTCAGCCTGCGGCTGGTTCGCC
Organism: Wyeomyia smithii; assembly: GCF_029784165.1. NCBI lineage: Eukaryota > Metazoa > Arthropoda > Insecta > Diptera > Culicidae > Wyeomyia > Wyeomyia smithii. The sequence continues at coordinate 169,261,203 of NC_073695.1, read as the reverse complement.
TCACACAGCTTTTTATGATGGTAGTTAAAAACTAGTACAGCTAAACAACCCAATTGACTTTAAACTAGCTCTTCCTTTATATAATAATCGACAGTAAAGCCCTTTCAATTACAGTTCGAAGATAACGTTTTCTCCTTCCAGAATAAAGATACACAAATTTTCATCACGGATTAGCAAAATGGACTACATTATTAATTATGAGTGTAAACATCGAACAATAATTTATCCCATAACTTGTTCTTTTTTAAGGTACGTTTTCTTTCCGTACGCATCATTATCAATTTAACATCCTACCGGAAGGCACATTAGCACACAAACCTCCGAAATTTCAACTCATAATTATACACCTGCTCGCAGGAGGCCTTCTCTAGCTGGCGATAAGCCAAAACAAACAAGTTCAGATGATTTTTCAAATTCTTATAATTAGCAACTTTATTTATGATCGTCGTCGTGTCATTCAGCTGGCGGCCAGAGCAAAATCGTGGTCCATAGCGCGATAATTAATAGCAAGTGCCCACCTCATAAATAATTTAGAAATAGTTCAACCATTTTCCTGTCGCTCTCCCCCTTTTTCCTCGCATTATAGACACACACACGCACACTCGAAAGTTCCGAGCGTCATGACGGAAGCGGAGTTATCCAGGCGATCGCTGCAATCGACCGTTTTGTGCCATCAACGCCGCCGCCACCGGCACCGGGCGCAATCTCGATTTTCATACATTTTTACAACGCCTCGCACACCGACATTTGTGGAGTTCGCAACGGACATGAGCCGTGAATTTTTGAACCATTGTTTTATTATTTTCACAGCTGCGGTTATTCATCAACATTTTGACACCCAGCGTAGGCCTCTGGTGAGTACGCAGCAAACTAGCGATAGCTCTGGACCGATGGAAAGCTCCAGCGGGATTCGCTAGGGAAGGGAAGTTTTTCCCCGCGCGGGAATGTTACAGTTGTTTGTAAGACATTTATTATTCTTAATTATATTGTTTCGATTATTTTGTTTGCTCTGTTTGACTGTAGTCGCCCAAGTGCACGTTTTGATTTTCGGTCGCTAATACGAAAAGAACGTCACGCTACATTATCCGTGATGGGAGCGATTGGTAAGTCTCGTGGTACAGTGAGGTTGTGATGTTTTAATTGTCAAAGAAAAAGGTAGAAGAAATTGTAATGGAATGAACGGTAAATGGTTTTGTTCGGCGGTGCCGTTGGTAATGCTTCAATTTGGGGGTAATTTTTCCACGGTGTACACTTTCAGTAATATAAACGATCATTTCAGTCGAGCCTTGTGTTAAATAATGTGGTAATTGCAGTTAAAGTTTTTGGCACTTGTTTTGTTGCGCTTCGAATCGTTAGGTGGTGCCCATTCGTCAGGAGGTAGTGTTATAAATCACATTTATGTCTATCAGATGAAAAAGAGATTTCGTTTTTCTTTGTGTTGACAATACTGTACTGTACTGTAATTACTTTTGAACAAGGTATCATACATAAGTTTTGGTAGTTATCTAAAGAAACGAAAGTTTGGCCTTATCAACATTCTGTATAGGAAATTACCTAAAAAATGTATTAATCGCAATAGGTACGATTCTGAAGAGATAGAAATAAAGGTGAGTGTCTCTGAGATAATCGACGCAGTTGGAAGTGGACAGAGAAAGCGAAGCTTCGAATAGCCTAACGCAAAACGGAAGTGCTTTTGGTTAGAAACTGTGAAGCGGCGTAGCGAAAAGAATTTATCGTTCAAAAGTTTACTTTGAGGCGCGAGTTGTAGTTAAAATAATTAGTAATGAAGTTGGACGATCGGCTAATTGACAATGAATATTCAATATGTATTGTGTTATCCTTTAAAATAATAGTAAATATGATGTCAGCTTATAGTAAATGTTGCTGTTTTCCCATACCCGACTGAAGTAAGATATCAACTTTCAGGGAATATGAGTAACGAATGATCGAAATTAGAGAATATTCATTGATGCCAAATGCCCCATACATTGAGATCTGGGATGGGGCAGCCTTAATTCTGCGATCCTTTTCATTTTTTTGGCCGCTTTGAGGCTCAGCTTTCCGAAGTACGAATGAGCCCAAATTTTGCATGTGAAAGAATTCGCGTCAACTCGCCCAGATGTTGGCAACAATCTCTCAGTTTTTTATAAAACTTCGTTGGTATCTAGGCCGCACTACCCTCACTACTAGCTTCGTTATTTTTTTTATTTTCCTGAACAACATTTGAAAAGGGCTGAAGTTTTTTTTTAATCGATATATCTAAATCATGACAAGAGATAGAGAGAGTTTTTAAGGGATGACTTACAGGAAATTGAATGAGCTTTTATAAAAAACATATTGAAAAAAATTGACTGAAATAAATTTTATTTTAAAAAGATAAAGTGATTCTCAAAAAATCAGTCATCTTTTATTTATTTCAGAATTAAATTTTTACATAAATAATTCAGTTACCTCTTAGAGAAAATTTTTTCTAACAAAAACCTTTTCATGTTTGTCGCGGTTTTACTTTTTTGCCTCTGAGACTTTGACCGCTCATTAATGCCAAGAGTTATAGAAAAATTGTTAAGGGGTCGTTTTGACGGAATCTTTTCAACTTTTATCTAAAAATATTAGAAAAAGATTTTGACATCCTACACTATTTTTTTTTTATCAAAAGCAAGAAGTGGTTTAAAGAAATAGTTAACTCAGATTACATAAGAAAGAAGCTTTTTAGATTACCATTTTTTTGCCTGGAACTCTTTTGAATATACAAAAGTGGGCACTCTTGAAGAAAGAAATATTTTTCTTACAAAAACATTTTCCAGCGGCTCCATACATGGTCGTTTAGGAGCCGTTTGAAAACTGATGAATACAGACGATAAGCTGTTGGAAATACTGCTGGAATCGTGGCCAGAACTAAGTGATGGGTGCAATATTTTGACAGCAGTCACTGCATTCTTCATCATCATGCAGTCACTTTGAAGAAACTGTCATTATCGTTGAAAGAAGTCTTGCAGGAAAGTGTTTAAATAATCAACTTTGCATCAAGGCTCTTCCGAACAAACCAAGGTTATGTAAAGTGTTGTGTGAAACGATAGGTAGTCAGCATTCTTCTTTATTGCTACATACCGGAGTACGCTGTTTGTCTCGTGGAAAGACGTTGTCCCACTTGTTTGAATTGAAATCTACAGTAAGAATGTTTCTGAGCGACAATTATTTTGCATTGGGGACCAAATTTAATGATGCTTTAATGATCAGTGGCTAATCAGGTTAGTTTATTTAAGCTGATATTTTTCATAAAACGAACAATGTGAGTCTTTCAATGCAAGGCAAGATAATAACAATCTTCGATACAAACAACAAAATTACGGCCCTTACGACCATTTTAAGTTTTGTGCAAATTTGAAAAACATCCATTCAGAAATTGCGTCGAAGATATCATCCTAGAATTTCGAGGAAAATGATGAGCATTTCGAGGAAGGTGTTATAACAAATAAAACTCTTCCCGTAGATTAGTTTCAAAATGCGCAGGATTGGTTGAACAGTTTTTAACAGAGATTTCCAAATGAGATTGTAGGAATGACATGGGAGGAGCAGCCTTTGTCGATATCAGTGAAAACAAAAACATTGACATCAGCTGAATTTGGATGCCTGATTGATTTGACATCAGATGCGAATATGAAAGACAGTCCAAGAAATCGCTGGAGGAATTTTGGAGCCAAATGAAAAATGAATTCAAAATTTTGTCCGATGAAGCTGAGCTCATTCTCCTGTCAAGAATAAATACTTAATGCTGAACCAGCTACAATTGCCTCAAATAGTACCAAATATTGATAACACCGTGTAAGATGTGCTCAAACATTTCAGGGAGGGAAAGAGTGTGGATCAAGTGCCTCAAGGTAAGCGTCGTAGTAAAACATATGACCGCAAGCTCAAGGTATTGAGAACCGTCAGAGCAAACCCTGAACAATCAGATAGTGAAATCGAACAAAAATATGCTGCTGCTCGCAGTACCGTTCGAAGAATTCGTTTGCGAGCAGGATATTGTTCTTATCGATCCAACAAGCAACCAAACAAAACGTTGAAACGAAGTTTCGTCACCAAAACTCGAGCTCGGAAATCGCACCAGCAGGTTTTGACGAAAGACCAAGGATGCCTGTTCATTGATGTCAAAATGGATTTCAGACAGCTTCCGGGCCAAATATTTTACATGGCGACGGCATGAGGAGATGTTCCTGCGATGTTCAATTTAGCTTTTATCGACAAACTAGCTGACCCGGCAAACTTCGTTCAGCCCATTTTTTTCTTTATTAGAATAGATTTAAACATTCCAAATTTATTGATTCCTTGCTAATTGTTTATAGTCTGCAAATGCATGTCGAATCGAATGTTGGATACGATCAAAGTCAACAAATCGTTTGAAATGATTTATTTTATCGGATTCTGTAAATCACCTCTATTCTGGAAATGTTCATATTGAGTAGTATTCGTCCATTTTCGGCTGTTTTTCAAAAACCAGACGTCGCCATCTTAGCATTCAAAATGATATCTGGGGTCGATTTTAGGTTTCTGTGCATCATCAATCACGACTACGGAAATATTCATATTGGGTGGTATTTGGTCACTTTAGACTGTTTGCCAGAAACCGGGAGACGTCATCTTGGACTTCAAAATGGCATGTGAAGTTAATCTCTGGCCTCTGGGTGTCATTGTGGTTCCGGAAATATTTATATTGGGTGGTATTTGGTCATTTTCGGCTGCTTTCCAGACACCGAAGGTCGCCATCTTAGAATTCAAAATGGTTTCTAAGGTCGATTTGTGGCTTCAGTGCATCATTACGATTCCGAAAATTCCCATGTTGGGCTATTTTCCAGAAACTGGAAGTCGCCATCTTGGATTGCAGAATGGTATTTGGAGAATATTTACTTGACTAGTTCTCGAGTCGTGAAGACATTTGTGTTATATTCGCATAGGACCCCTTGCTTACGGAAGAGAGAGGGGTGTCGAACAACTATCGACATATTTGTCACCCCTAAAAACATTTACATACCTAATTTGATTGTATTTGCTCGATTGGTTCTCGAGTTATGCTAAATTTGTGACATCTTGAACATTCACCGGGCTCGTTTGCGCACTAGAAAGTTAAAACTTTCTTTCGTTTTGAAACCATTCCTAAAACCACGTATTTCTCTGGCTATTTTCTATAGCTGTAGCAAGTTCGCTCAAGCATTATCCTTACAAGTCGACTCGATCAGGAGTTAAATCGGAAATCACACTTCTCTAATAAAAATGCTCTGTAGCCATTCTGAATCTCGTACCGCGTTGAAGGGTATTTCGCTTCGCAAGCAAACGCATTCCAGTACACCACCCCAAGAAGTACAATCTGAGTACTAGGTGAAAGAATTTAAGCAATTGAAATGCTAGGCACACGAATGAAAAATTCCATGGGCATCAACCGAAGAATTTAATATCGCCGTTTTGGGTATATTTTTAGGTGGCACGGAGAAACAAATTTGTTCCTTCCAAGGTTGCCTAACCTAGTTGATTAAACAGGTATCACGTGCTCTGAACCGAAGACTTCCTTGTTTTTATTATCCTGTTTGCTTGGAGCTACACAATTAAGACGCTTTTATCAACAAATCCGGTACGAGAGGCGGCATTTCATGTCCAGCTCAAAGCTTCTATTCAGTTCGGTCCAGATTAATGCAACTGCATCTCCGTTCGTCTGTTGACGCTGACGGTAATTTGAAAGGTCTTGAGTTACGCCAACAGCGTTCGCAGCAAGCAGTGTCCATTCATCCGGCAAATGAATAGGTTTACCGAATGGGGAAAAACCTTTCTTTCGTTCGTTCGGTGGTGTCATAATCGTCATCATCATCGTCATTATCGTCATCTTCATCGCCATCCATAAATAATTCACACATTCGCATCTAATTGCATCTCGGTGCATTTCGTTCACAAATTTCATACACATTCCTGCTGAAGCACAATAAATATGTCTAGGCTCCATATGGTAGTGTACGTACATGCATCGCTCAACGAGGGCTTGATTTACACACCCTTATGAATATTGTGTGGAAAAGGAAGAATAACATAGCATAGCAAGCTTAAAGCATGTATATGGCAGTGCTCGAAAGATGTTCCCTTCCCTGTTACAGCATAGTCCTGCAGATTTTTCAGTTCCTGCTTGACAGTTGCGCCATATTTGAGCCATCATTAATAATGCATTAAAGTGCGTGTGTTTGCCCTAATCCCCCTGTCCATGTTTTGATGTGTGCGTGCGAATAATTAAGCGATGCCGGTTTATTTTAAGGTTCAGCACGCGAAACTTGTGTGCAAGTTCGAAATTTGCTGTGAGCCCGCGAGGAAGATTTTCAAATGTTCGAGACCAGAAGAATTTAGCACCAGATAAGAAAATAAAAATTAATTGAAAATTTGGTCCTAGGCTCCCATGGTAGGGCCAAATTCCAAAAGCGAACGATTTGCTTTTTCATATATATATATATATATATATATATATATATATATATATATATATATATATATATATATATATATATATATATATATATATATATATATATATATATATATATATATATATATATATATATATATATATATATATATATATATATATATATATATATATATATATATATATAAATATATATATATATATATATCTCCTCACCTTTGCTAAGTAGAATACACACACCGCTAAAGTGTACACGATGCACTCGAAAGCGTTTACTTCATTCAAACTCAATGATGAATGAGCCGCAAGTGCGATAAGAGAAATTGGAAGGTAAATTAATTATCGCTACACCCACTCACCAGCTTGTCATGCCCGCTCAACCAGCCTTCTGCTCCCTCTTACGGTACACGGTGTACTAGATAAAGGTTGCTAAATGGGTGGAGGAACGGGATGGGGTAGATTTTGTTGGTGCAAAGCTGCACTTCAACGGAAATACTTTTTCCGACTTTTTGCACAAAGGGATGCTCAAATTTACGGCCCTCAGACAGGTTTGTTGCATCTGGTCATCGATGCGTATTTGTTGAACATCTCTAGCATACAGGGAGGGAGCTCAATGGTGAATTACCCCTCGTCGGTAAAGCTGACAGAGGCGTTGAATCAAACACGGTTAACACTGCAAAAAAAGTGTAATGATGATAGCGTGGTTGAATACGATAAGTGCCACGAAACGAAAGAAAAAGAAGAAAAATTGCACATAGAAGTAGAGGGTGCAATATAGTTACAGTCCGGTTGAAATACGGTTGCAATTTCTGCTCTCGCTTGAGTTCTTGTAGGTGCCAAAAGGCGTGCCAGCCATTGCTGCTACCGCACAGTCTACTTGGCCGTATCTCCCGGCAGAAACGAAACTACATGGTAGGATTAGGTTGAAGGTACTTGGTTCATACACTTCCAGATTGGTGTTTGAGTATATGGCAGGGCACAAAACTTATGCACGTTTCTATCCGTCGAACCCATCTTGCTGGTTCATTTTGGAGTAGCTTCAAGAGAGAATCAATCGTAATGCTAATGTAGAAGGATTTATGTTCTACGCGTATAGTATGCAACGAGGTGCTTTCAGGAGCCTAACGGAAAATAACTCTGGCTTTCCAATTGGTGGTGAAAGTTTGAGAAAAAAAAACCTAATGCCATCCTCTGTGAAGCATTTTAATAGTATATGATGAGAACGCCTGGCAGCTGACGCTTTTTTTCGGATTCACGATATTAATTTAATTATTGCTTTCTGTGTGTGATACAGGGTCGAAAACAAAACAAAATTACAGTTAACAATTGGTTGATTGGGGGCTTGATAATGATACAGCTCGAGCCGTTGAAAAGATGTTGTTTTAGCTGGCTAAGGTGTTGATAAACTGGCAACGAGAATTCGAGGTGGCTCGACACTGCACTGTGGTCCAGAAATGAAAAAAGGTGGTCAAAAGTCATTTTCTCATAAACGTTACATTTTAGAGCAATACTGTCTTCGGGAAAGTTTTAGAGTAAAAAAAGATCCTTCTTTTGACATTAACAGATCCGTGATTAATCCCCCTACAAGTGAGATAAAAAAAATATTTTCTCTAAAAATCAATATTTTTTATCACCGTCTTTGGCAAAGTTTTTCGAAATAACATAACAAAAAACTTTGCTGAAGACACTAGGTAGCTATTTCTCAATCTTACTGAGCTATCTGATTATGTTCAATGATGTTTTAAAAAAAAGGTTTTTGCCGTTAAAATTCATATTTTATACCACCACACCTCTGATATTCTTACTGAACTTTTAAAGCAACATTAGGCCTTTATTTTTTCATATGTTATAGCAGACTTTATTTGATGATAATTAGGTTTCTTTCAATTTTTCCTGCCAAAAAATTTACTTTTGAAAAGTAATTTTCGATTTTCTGCCGTTTCCCAACACATCCCACGGCAAGATTACCACCAATTGAAGTGTCCATGTGCTCTGCACATACGGCAGTTAAAATTTGTTGCAGAAATTTGCAGAAACTTATAAAATCATGGAACAAAACAGCTTTCACGTAAGTTCATTTAAGTCATGTTGATCAATAGCGGATCTTTGTTGCAAAAAAACAAAGCAAGCTTTGCATTTTTACCTTTGATGCATCTTTTGAAGTATACTCGATGTATGTAAACACGTGGTTTTTGAAAATTCAAATTTCAGCTCAAATATTGCAAATATTGCTTATATAATTCATCTTTAGTAGGCAACAATAATAATTGGTTATTGTTTACATGCATTGATAATACTTCAAAAGATGCATCAAAAGGTAAAAATGCAATGCTTGCTATGTTTTTCGCAACAAAGATCCGCTATTGATCAACATGACTTAAATGAACTTACGTGAAAGTTGTTTTGTTCCATGATTTTATAAGTTTCTGCAAATTTCTGCAACCAATTTTAACTGCCGTATGTGCAGCGCACATGGACAATTCAATTGGTGGTAATCTTGCCGTGGGATGTGTTGGGAAACGGCAGAAAATCGAAAATAACTTGTCAAAAGTAAATTTTTTGGCAGTAAAAATTGAAAGAAACCTAATTATCATCAAATAAAGTCTGCTGTAACATATAAAAAATAAAGGTCTGATGTTGTTTTAAAAGTTCAGTAAGAATATCAGAGGTATAGTGGTATAAAATATGAATTTTAACGGCAAAACCTTTTTTTTTTTAAACATCATTGAACATAATCAGTTAGCTCAGTAAGATTGAGAAATAGCTACCTAGTGTCTTCAGCAAAGTTTTTTGTTATGTTATTTTGGAAAACTTTGCCAAAGACGGCGATAAAAAATATTGATTTTTAGAGAAAATATTTTTTTTATCTCACTTGTAGGTGGATTAATCACGGATCTGTTGATGTCCAAAGAAGGATCTTTTTTTACTCTAAAACTTTCACGAAGACAGTATTGCTCTAAAATGTAACGTTTATGAGAAAATGACTTTTGACCACCTTTTTTCATTTCTGGACCACAGTGCACTGGGAGCACGAGGCTTGCGTTATAGTAGCTTAAGTTGAAGTCTCAGAAGACCAATGCGAAACTTTTGTTGTATATGAAAAACCTTCAATGAAATCGTGCAATGTTATGACCAAAAGGTAAATTTTTAATCTAAATGTTGCAGGTTTACCAATTAAATAAGCTGGGCTAAACTTTGAACAACGAATACTATTTGAGTGTTATGCGTGAAATTAGTAAATAAATTCAATTTTTTACTGTTTACTTTTATAGCACAGATCCATTCTTATCATTAGCGGCAAAAGTTAAAAAAGTTTATTAAGATAATTTAAAAAAAAAAATAGATTAAAAATTATGTTAAAAATCAGTCTCCACAACATTTGAGATGCGTTTTCGGAGAAAAACGAAATTTTTAGAAAATGTTTATCATTGTCCTGCTATTTTTAAATGAAAAATAAAAAACTGCTCGAAATGTCTTAAATGACAGTTCGCCCATGTACGGTATATTGGGGTGGGCAAAAGAGTTTCGAAAAAATACGATTGATCTGATTCTAGAAATATATTCCGTAAAATTTTTGCGTGCAATGCGTCTTAACGGTCTTAACATTGTAACGCCGGTGAAATCCTGGAGATGTTTCACCAGAAAAGTAAGTAAGCGTCTTAACGGTAACTGATTGGAATGGTGGTTTTGATAGTAACTGTCTAGACCACAATTTTGCAAAATGGCGTGAGGGTTGTGAAGTATAAAAATAACAAATATAACTATCAGGAAAACAAAAAAGGAACGCCAATTTTCTAGAATTATTGAGGGAGCAAAATGATACGTTGCCCCTCGGAAACAAAAAATATTGGGGGGACAAAAAGTGCCTTGCCCCCCCAAAATTGGCGCCTATGGGTCTTGAATTTATAACCGAAATGCCAAAACTGAATAACATGTATGCAGTTTCTTTTGCTGTCTATCTTTATTTGCATCGTTATAAAGAAACCAATTTTTGGATGGACAAAGCTCTAAAAAAAGTTTTGTTGTAGGCCATATTAACATTGAAAATGTTTTGTTTGTTACTGTAACACACAATAAAAATATTTTGCAACTTGAAGAATACATCTTGAGAATACCAGATAAGATGGTATTTTCGACAAGTTTCTGTACGGAATAAATAAATTCACTAATCTTTTTGAAAATTATCATAAGTTCACCTTAAAATAGAATTGTTTTTTACGATACACGCCACACAAATTACTTAACATTGTTATAAATTTATTTATTTTATATTATGAACAAAAAACCAAAAGTTTGAAAGCAAATCGTTATAAAAAGTTGCCACACTATTAAACACCAAAACAAGATTTACGGAGAGTCATAAAAGTATTGCACTTATTGTTTATGATAATAACAATAATAATGCACAATGAAAAAATAATTTTGGCCACTTATAAACAACAAAATTAATATACTAATATTGTTATATGTTATGACTATTTGCTTGTTTTTTTTTTTTTTTTTTTTGCAGAGATATTCTAGACGAATTTGAAACTTTTATTTTATTGAAAAACAACACAGAGGCTATTGCGTGTAGAAATGTAGTAAGTATTTCCTGTTGACACCACACAAAATAATTTTTCCTACTAGAAATACGTATAAGTACGCTATCTCTATGGGCAAATCCTGGCGCAATAAATCATAATAATAATTACACTTGCGGGTTGAAAATCTATAAAACTGTCCCTTTTTTTTTACTTTGGTTTTAACATGAGCATAAGTCAAAGATCGCGTTAAAAGCTCAACGTGTAGCCGTCGTCGGGAGACGAATGCTTAGTTTGCGTGTCCTGTAACAACTCCAACGCGACGCGTTGAGGGTAAATGAGATCTGGCCAGAGGCGACCAAAGCTATGTGCCTCTGTGAAACTCTAAAACACTTTTTCGCTGATCGGGCTGTGATTATTGAGCCACGCCAACGTGTTGAGTTCTGAAGGTGCGAATGATTTCTTGTGCATGTGTCTACGCATAGCAATTCCAACCGTTTGCTAAGGCTAGTTGTTTTTATTATCGACAACATTTTTCACATACTTTTCTCTTTCTGTAATTAATAATTAAAGAAAGGTAAAACCATAAAACTACAATCTCATAAATATGAATTGTAGCATTCCTTGCTCCACTAATTTCCAAACCACTAGCCCTAGAACTAGCCGTCACTTGTTATGCGAGCACTCGAACACTGGCTAGGCACAGCGGTTGACTCTTGTTGTGGTTTGACCCCCTTGTTCTTGTCGCGCCCTGCGTTCGTTCGTGGTCACTTACGCTTCTGATCAATGTCCGCGTGGCACTCGTTTGCCTGTGTTTGCGTGATATGACTGTTTCGCTAGGTGTTTCCTGTCGCACCTCTGAACGGGTACATTGTACTAGAAAGAAGAAAACAAAACTATAAAAACTACAAGTGTCACTTCACCAAATGCCGAAAAGGCTAGCGAAAGGACGCCGGTGAGCGATGAAAGGCGCAAAATTTATCGCCGCTAATTATTACGACACTAGTGTCGTGGCCCAAACCTGGAGCTGATGACGTGCTCATAAAGTGGCGCGTAGATTCATGCCACAGCACAATTCGGTACTCCGAGGAACTACGGCGTAAGTGAAACAAAGTGTGGCTACTTTCACAGTCGAAGTACCTTTGATAGTTTGGTTGCTTGTTAGTAAAGCTTGTGCCGAAAAAATCGGGGCTTTGTTGTGACGAAAAAACCAGTCGTACCGACACCGTGCCAGTAGAACAGGAATTTGTTCGTGCCGCTATTCATTAGAACTTCAAGCTGGGCGTAAGTTTGATTACCAAAAAAGTTCAGGTTAATGTGAAAAAAACGGCAGATGGTAACCGGGAGGGGAATTGTTAATCGGCCAATCTGAGTGAACCACTGGGTGGGTGTGAGAAAAATATTTATTGCCGGTTTTTTGTTAGCTTTGACATATGGCCCAATGGAACGTTTGACAGTTGAACAATGAACTTGACAATTTGATTCATTCAACTATGATAGGAAAAATAGAATCAGCGAAAACCACCTTTCACCAAGCAATGATTTTACTATACTAATAGTGAAAAAAAAAAACGTTGTCTGTTTATTAGATTGACCACCGCTACACAAATGTAATCCCAGTGTCCATCGCGTGCTCAGCTGCTACCGAAAGCCGTGTTCGCGCCTCGGGCCGTCATTTATATATATTTGTTCACCAGGTCAACCAAGTGCGAGATCTGGCAAGTGTGACAACAATTTCACGCAAGTACAAAATGGCTACCGGTAGTGGTCTAAGCGGCAACAATTATTCACCCGCTGTAACAGTTGTGTATCGCTGTGCATCCGGTCAAAGTGGGCCATGGTTTTGGCGTATGCATACGGTTTTTGTTTGTAATGCATGATTTAACTGAATGAAACAATTTACTACGCAAAACAGATCGATCGAAATCAAAAACCGCGGAGCAATCCCTCGAAGTGCAAACGAAAACGAACCAACTCGAGCAAGCCACCAATACCACTTAACATTCATCGAGAGCACACCTAAATATGACCAATTGCGTGCAACGCGATCAGCTTAATCACGGTTAAATAATAACATCAGCAATATTGGAACACCGAAACTGGCGGCATCGGCGGCACTTTAATGTTGACTTCAGGCAACTTTGGCAAGTGTTCCGCTTCATGCACCAATCCTGATCGTTTGTGATGCGGATCCAAACCGACAAAAGCAAAAGAAGGTTAAACTAGTGCGATCTGCTCTGAATATTTATTTGTACACCGACTGCGCCGGGGTGTTCGTCAATCTAAGTAGGTATCAGCAAAGTTAGCTCATCTCCGTAACACAGCGAGGAAGAATATGAGCGGCAAGCTTGCCTCTGTTCTTCCAGCTCGTTGACATCCCTACACAAATTCGAATCAGTCCGGCTGTCACTCGCGGGCGCGATGAAGTGTTAACTCTCGAGAGGTGGCTGGTCAAAAAAAAAATCGGTTTTTAGCATGATAAGGCGAAATGCGAATTAGGACGTGCTGGGTGTTCAAAATCAGACGTGTGGCTGAACATCGAATTTGCTAAACTAAAGCGATCGGTTTGCAAATCAGAATTCTTAAATAAAATAATACAGAATCATTAAAGCATATGAATCGCTAAGTGCTATTGCTTGTTCATTCTAAAACCACTGAAAAATGTGAAACGTGCACTACATAAATCATATTTCCAAAATTAGGTTTATTATAGCTAGTAGAGGAGTCCCATCGAACGGAATGTCAAGTCTCCAGTGGTAGACCAACAAGCTGTCTACAGTCTGATAACATTCTTTATAGTGCAATCTTTGTCCCGTGATCGGCATATGTCTGCCCGATACGACACTGTCGAACGCACCGGCTCACGCTTGCTTTGATGTTTGCCAGTCAGTGGCCCATGGTACCGTTCGGTTAGATTGGCTTCCCACATCATATAAGTATTTTAGTTTCCGCTACCAAGGACGCCTTTCTGTTGGACCATCCTCAGAAAAGGGCAACCTATCCTCGAGTGTCCTCATTCCTGGAAGGTTAGGAGCCAATGTAGTCCGGGTCAACCTATTTCCGTATCGAATTAAAAAGCTACCACCATATAGTGCCACATCAGAGCAGCATACCAGACTAGGAAAAGGATCCGCATCGAGCAGTTTTCTCAAGGGTGCTAACTGCACGCTCCGATAAGTCCGTTCTAGATGGTGGCACCCTTAATTTGAACGCAATCTATCCAGCGAAAAGTGGTTCGATAAAAATATGTTTCGACACAAGGGGTATGTTCCATTCCGTTTTCCATTCTAGGATACCGCTTGGATTCGGGGATGTGTCACCACATGAAAGAAGACACGTGTTTACTCAGGTGGACTGAGCTGAGAAACTGGCCAAATTTGGGGGTAGGAAAAGGTGCAGAGATTCTGTCGCAGTTTCGGATGGATTGACTGCATCCAGAGATTCCGAAAATTTGAGAGTGGGTTTGAAGTTTTGTAGGAAGTCGATGAAAATAATAATATAAAAATAGCCCGCGGAAAATGTGTGTGTATCAGTTTTGTACATTTTTTGGTTAAACCTAGCAACCAGGTTTACTGTTTTTATTGATTCGCAGATAATTACAGTTTTTCTTTGTTTTTTTTTTAGATTTTTGTCGGACTTTCCTTGTATTTGCGCAGACGTTCTCAAAATGTGTGCAGATTTTGCATTTTTTTTAAGAGGGGGATTTGTTAGTAGCTTAAGTATTTATGATAAATATTAGTAAATAATGAGTATGTGTGTCCAATCACAAATGGTGACTTCTCAACACTGTTAGAAATTTGTAATTTTAATTGTTAGGATTTGTTTGCTTTCGCAATTAGGACTTATCATTCGTAGGGATTTAAACCTACTTGTCAGAAAAGGGGAAGTAAACTTACAACTAACTTAATTGCTAGCTTATTGGCTATAAAGAGAGCTTATCGTAGCAATTGAGGATTGCAACGATTTTTGTCGAAAATTGTTAATAGTTTAATTTGACATAGCTTCTAATGGTTTAACACTAGTAAGTCTATGTAATTCAAGTGAACCAAACAAAGGAGGACGCTTCAAAATCATTTTCAGAGTTTTATTCTGAATCCTTTGGAGCGTTTTATTCCTTGTTGAACAGCAACTTGACCAGATCGGTACAGCATAAAGCATTGCTGGTCTAAAAATTTGTTAGTAAATCAAAAGTTTGTTCTTTAAACAAAGTTTAGAATTCCTGTTAATGAGAGGATATAAACATCTCGTATATTTGATGCACTTGGCTTGTATACTCTCAATGTGCTCTTTGAAAATAAGTTTTTTATCATAAATTAGTCCCAAGTACTTAACCTTGTCGGACCAACTTAAAATAACCCCATTCATCTTGACAACGTGATTATTGTTTGGCTTGAGGAAAGAAGCCCTAGGCTTATGCGGAAAAATTATCATTTGAGTTTTAGAAGCATTGGGAGAGATTTTCCACTTTTGCAAGTAGGAAGAAAAAATATCTAAACTTTGCTGCAATCGACTGCATATGACACGAAGACTTTTTCCTTTTGCGGAAATGCTTGTGTCATCGCAGAAAAATGACTTTGTGCATCCTGGAGGCAAATCAGGAAGATCTGAAGTGAATATGTTGTACAGGACTGGACCCAAGACTGAACCTTGAGGTACACCTGCTCTGACAGGAAATCTATCAGATTTCGAATTCTGATAGACAACCTGCAGAGTTCGATCAGTAAGATAATTTTTCAAAATTTGGATAAGGAAAATTGGAAAATTAAAAGTTTGCAATTTCGCAATCAAACCTTTATGCCAAACACTGTCAAATGCTTTTTCTATGTCTTAAAGAGCAGCTCCAGTGGAATAACCTTCAGATTTGTTAGCTCGTATCATATTAGTAACTCTGAGCAATTGATGAGTTGTGGAATGCCCATGGCGAAAACCAAACTGTTCATTTGCAAAAATTGAATTTTCGTTGATGAGTGACATCATTCTGTTAAGAATAATTCTCTCAAACAGTTTACTTATTGAAGAAAGCAAACTGATTGGTCGATAACTTGAAACTTCAGCAGGGTTCTTATCCGGTTTTAAAATTGGAGTAATTTTTGCATTTTACATAATTTGGGAAAATATGCAATTTTGAAGCAGCAATTGAAAATTTTCACTAAAAATTCCATTGTGCTCTCAGGGAGATGTTTGATTAGTATATTAAAGATTCCATCGTCACCAGGTGCTTTCATATTTTTGAAATTTTTAATAATTGATTTAATCTCATTCAAGTTAGTTTCAATTATTTCTGTAGGTAAAAAATTCTGGGAAGAAATTAAATCAAATTGGCGTGTGACTTCATTTTCAATTGGACTCACAAAATTCAAATTTGAGTTATGAACACTCTCAAACTGCTGAGCAAGTCTTTGAGCCTTTTGTTCATTGGATACAAGAAAACGTTCACCATCTTTTAAAACTGGAATAGGCTTTGAAGGTTTCTTAAGAATCTTCGACAGCTTCCAAAACGGTTTTGAATATGGTTTCAATTTTTCAACTTTAGTCTCAAAATTTTGATTTTTCAGAAGAGTAAATCTATGTTTAATCTCTTTCTGTTACTCTTTACAAATAGTTTCTAAAACAGGGTCACGAGAACGTTGATATTGACGTCTGCGGACATTTTTCAAACAAATTAGAAGTTGAAGATTTTCGTCAATTATTGGTGAATCAAATTTCACTTGAGCCTTTGGTACAGAATAATTCCTGGCATCAACAATTGCACATTTTAATGCTTCCAAAGCGGAATCAATATTTACTTCGTTTTGCAAATCAAGCTCATTATTGAAATTTCTCTCAATATGAGTTTTGTATCTTTCCCAATTAGCCTTGTTATAATTAAAAACAGAGCTCATAGGGTTTAAAACTGATTCATGTGATAAAAAAAAAGTTATTGGAAGACGTTCAGAATCAAAGTCAGCATGTGTGATCAAATCACTACATACATTACTTTGATCTGTTAGCACCAAATCAATTGTTGAAGGGTTTCTTACAGAAGAAAAGCATGTAGGACTATTCGGAGACAAAATAGAATAGTATCCTGAAGAACAATCATTGAATAAAATTTTGCCATTGGAATTACTTTGAGAATTATTCCATGAACGATGTTTAGCGCTTAAATCGCCGATTATAAAAAATTTCGAGCGATTTCTGGTGAGTTTTTGTAAATCACCTTTAAAATAATTTTTGTGCTCGCGTGTGCATTGAAATGGTAAATATGCTGCGGCAATAAATAAAATCCCAAGTTCAGTTTGGACTTCAATTCCCAAAGTTTCAATAACTTTCGTCTCAAGATGGGTAAGAGTACGATGTTTGATTCGGCGATGAATAACAATTGCAACTCCACCGCCGAAACCCTGAATCCTATCATATCTATGAACCACGTATTAGGGATCATATTTTAATTTCATGTTAGGTTTCAAAAATGTTTCAGTAATAATTGCAATATGCACATTATTTACTGTTAAAAAATTAAAAAGCTCATTCTCATTGGCCTTCAATGAGCGAGCATTCCAATTTAATATTTTAATTGATTTATTTAAAATCATTGCTAAATTTTAAATTAGAAACAATTTTAATAGTAAAATTTGTGCCTATTTGAATGGCTTCAAACAATGATTTTGCCTGTAACATGGCGTTCATAAGATCGAACATTGCCTGTTGCAAAAAAGAAAGTTTACCTGCCGTAATAGGCCCCAGGCAGTTGACATTAGAAAAAATATTTTCGGCAGCAATATTAGCTGAAGTAATAGGTGTACAATTATTTTCTAGCGTGTTTTGCTTACCCATATTAACGGTCATTTTCGAACTACCAACACTAGGCGGTAGAATGTTCGAACTACCTGTAACCTGTGCATAAGTTAAACGGGTATGCAAAGGAGTAGGTAAATTATGCGTCACTGGTACGCTTGGAGAATTTTGTTTTGAAGTTGGTTTTAATTGAGAAATTGAATTTTGTTTACCCTGCCTTGCCTTAACAATTGCTAAACGGACTGGGCATTGATAAAAATTTGACATATGGTTGCCGTTACAATTCGCACAGCGAAAATTTTTACTCTCTTTCACAGGACATGTGTCCTTTTTGTGAGAAGAGTCTCCACAATTAAGACATTTTTGGTCCATGTTACAGAATTTGGAACCATGGCCATAACGTTGGCAAGTACTGCATTGGGTGATATGCTTTTCACCTCCGCCATACTTCCTATAAATTTCCCACTTTACACGCACATTATACAAAGCATGTGCTTTTTCAAAAAAATTTAAGTTGTTAACCTCATTGCGGTTAAAATGAATTAAATAATTAACAAGGGAAATTCCAGTTCTCTGACTGTTATCGCCTCGTGATTTTTGTTTCATTATAATTACTTGGGTAGGGGCTATGCCAAGTAATTCTGTTAAAGTAAGTTTGATCTCATCAACGGTTTGATCGTTGGTGAGACCTTTCAATACGACCTTGAACGGCTTGGCGCTCTTCGTGTCATATGTAAAAAAATTTTACATCTTTTCAGTTGAAAATTGAATAAGACGATTACGACCCTTTATAGAGTCGGCTAATAAGCGGCATTCGCCTCTACGACCAATTTGATAGGTAACTTTAACGTCAGAAACAAACGTTGAAAGTTCTTTTTTGAAAATATTGAATGCAGAAGAAATAGTTACCACAATAGGTGGAACTTTTTCCTTTTTTAAAGAATTGACATTTTGTATAGTTCCATTACTCATAACTTCCATTTCACCAGCTTCTTGCTCAGGCAAAATATCAAAAGGATTGTCACTACAGACACTCAAAGTGTCAGAAAGAGATGCCTCTCTTTTCCTCCCCGCAGCGATGCGAGGTTTCTTTTTCCGTCCAGCCATTTCAGGTGATACGAAAAAAGTTAAAACAAATGTTAAATTAAAAAATAGGTAGTCTTGAGAAAGACTGATGGGAAATAACTTTCAGGTAGTCTTTAAAAGACACACTGACAAAACACAAACTTTGAAGCTGTAGGCAGTCAAAGACCAGTCTACAAGCAACCGAAAAAACGTCTGGTCTGTAGGACAGTTCAAGACGCACTGAGCAGATTTTGTATACTTCCGCCTGCGCGAACGTATCTTTTTGAATCTCAGATCAAGATTTTTTCTTCAAGTTTGAAGCAGATTTTCCCAGTTTTTCAAGCAGTCGAGCAGCAGACGGTTTTTGAAAAAGTGGAAGAGGTTGTTTATAAGAAACGACCGCAAGTTTAACGTAGAATTACGACAGCCTGTCTTATGTCAATTTTTTTCCTCATCTTTAGTTTATTTGACACGGCACAAATACAATTCAATGTTTAACGGCGCCAATTATATCTGGTAGCTTACTCTCTAAAGTATCTTAATAACTAAAAGCAAATTTTTTATCCTCGCTGCCGACTACGAGCTGAAACCAAATCTAACTTAAGCTAGAATGTTTTGCATGAAAAGCACTGATTTGTTGTTTGATGGTTTTCCATCGCCATAGGTAAGCAGCATATTGAATATGTTCCGCTGCTGGGCCAAGATATTACGGACTGGCATATTGGGTTGTCTCCCTCGGGGCCTGAGAGTATCGTGCGGGTCTAGTTGCTGTTTCCGGATCCGGGGTCTTAACGTGTTCTTGTCGTTTGGTTGGATGTAGGCGGAAGGGGATAGGACTAAACTGGGGCGTGGATGGATTTCAGGAAAACGTATATAAGGGACATGTAGGATAGGTCACGGCTCGCCAAGACATCACGAACAGGAACAGCCGGCTGCCTACCTTCGGCCTGCAGGGAAGCTATTAATCTAGACCTGGCGTCACGGTGTACAGGGCATGACCAAACAACGTGCTCTATGTCGTGATAACCTTCACCACAGGCACAGATACCACCTTCCCCGAGCCCAACACGACGGAGATGCGCGTCAAATCTATAGTGATTGGACATAAGCCGGGACATCACGCAAATGAAATCCCGACCTACATCCAACCCCTTGAACCACGGGTTCGTCGATACCTTGGGGATTATGGAATGTAACCACCTTCCCAGTTCCCCCTATCTTATGTCAATAATTTTTTGCAATAGCTTTGGAAATACACTCGATTAGGGTTAATCATTTTGATGGTGTGAAGCGATATATTTTTCCATATATGTTTCGTATATTATTTTTGCTTTAATGGAATAACTGGAAAAAATAGGTGTGACTAAATTATTTCCAGTTATACCATTCTACAACGATCGAAAAAATACATCTCATTCATCCTGGCTCAGAGCGATCATTCGATAAGCTCCACCTTTATTTTTAGTTTTCAAGTTTTTCCTCAGTTTCGTAGCACGGATGTACTAAAATGATTTCTTGTGGACATTCTGTCGAGCCGGACCGATAGCACTCTCATGAAGGCAACAAAATAACATGTATTGTGTCGTGTTGCGCGGCTTGGAAGGAAAAAATGTTTCCTTCCCCGTGTCGCATGGAAGCAGATTATTGCGTGTTTGATACTGCCGACGGTAGACATTAGTATGAAGGTGGAAATTCTGCTGTGATGTCGAGCAATAACCGTCTTCTTCAAGACGTTACATCCATGTTAATTAATTGTTATGAATTTTCTAAAACGGACTCATCACCGTGAGCAGAACTTGCTGAACTTTTCTGTTTGTAATCGGATTTGTTTCGCATATACCGCTTGTGATGCACAGTATCAATGAATCGTAATATACATCACACTTCTGCGAAATTGCAGCAGCATCAAACTGCAATCAAAGTTGCAGTTTAGTAATAACCATTCATCATGCTCTTCCAAATACATTTAGTAGCCTTGAAAAAGGCTGGTTGCTGCAGTTGCAAATTTCATTCGATCAATGCTTCATGGTCCAGAAAGCGCGTGATATCGGCTCTGACATAGATTTTTCGCACGTTGTGGAAAGGGATAACTGGAAAAATTATTTTCAGTTATACCACACTCAGAAAAAATAACTGTTGAGTTCCATAAGAACCCCTTATGATTTTGCTCCACAAGGATCCCTTATAAAAGTCATAAGTTTGTCTTATGAATTGGAGAGGAAATTTTATTCTCGATCACTTACGATTTTTATAAGTCATACCTATAAAATTTATTGGTCGTATGTATGCATGTTATAAGAACAGACATATAAAAATCATAGCTTTTCAATGTGAATTTTATAATGTCTACCATGAAATTTATTATACTTTATGTAAACATGTTTTGTTAGAAAAAAAAACTTCTTCACTCTAGTTCTTTACTCGCAAATATATAATTAAGAGTGCAAATTTATGTAAGATTGTGTCAGGTGACACTTTGAGGTTTTACCATTCGGGAAACAAATTCGCCTTTGATTCTTCTTGTCAGTGTTATCCTCTTCAACTATCACAATAATTAATAGTGGCTAGAATAAACATAGATGACATGATGTAATAGTAGGATTTGTAGAGAGGTACTTACAGCTTTTTGCTCCAATTTTCAACCCAGTTTCTGCATAATTATTTATATCCACCGTAATGCTGGTCTGCCATTTTGCAGATTTTATAAGATATGCATATTTTTCATATCATTTTCATATCATTTTTTCTAGTAAATGAACGTTGACCGTTCATTGGCAGTATTGTAATTTCTTTTTGTTTGATATTTTGAATGAAGTTTATTGAATATTTTTAAATTTTGTGCAAATGAGAAGTTGAAGTGCTGCCGAATTATAATATGCACATTTAATACGACATAATTAAACGGGAACGGAACAAAGGCTACGGTTATGCAGAACGCGAATGCCGGCGCGATGCGATTCGCCTTACCGTGGTGAAATGTACAGCTCTTTTTAAGGCGAAGTAGAGCTATACATTTCAACAGATTTCGTTTTGCCGAATCGCATCACGCCGTTATTTGCGTTCTGTATGACCGTAGCCAAACACTAAGCGACGCAAACACGTAATAATAGTCAGAGTATGCATGTAGATGAAGATAATTAACTTTGGATTATAGCGCAAAACGAGAAAATATTAAATCTTCAAATATTCATTTGTGTTCTTCAAATTTCAGTTGTTCAATTTAATATCCGATGAAATGTCTGTTTATTATCTGATGAAGCTCTTATATAGGCCAAATGATGCATTCCCAATTTACTAGGTCCATAACGACCAATCAGAGGTCGAATTTTGTGTTTTGACAAGGCTTAAGAATTTTCAATAGTACAATAGTTCGAATGATAAAATTGCAATTTCATGCATTTGGTAGGAATCTTAGAAAATTTTCTAAACGATTGCTGCAAAAACGAAGGAAATCCATCGAAAACTAACCGATTTATTAGCATTTGAAATTTTTTTCACTTTTTCAGTTTTAGATTTTCATTTTACATCCCTATGTAGCCGAACTTCCTGAGAGAAGTATTCTACTTCAAAATTAAATCTTCATTAATTCATTTGTTGTCCTTATAAGGACAATTCGTCGGTTTCGTGCAACACTGGCACAACTCAAAAAACATAATTTCGAGAAAAACGCGTTTGAAAATATGCGTCGAAAATTTATTTTTCGATTTTCAAGAAAACTTTGTAGTTTAAGATTACCAATCCTTATTTAACACCTTTGGGTCTATTATGCACATATTACGTGCTCACGTTGTCCAAGTTACTCATAACTCTGGAATTTTTGTGATTTTCGAAATAGGATTTCGTGTGATGAAACTTAACAGTATTTGGCATCGTTTGCCATCAAAAACTCAAAAATGCAAAATTTTGAGTTGTGCCAGTGTTGCACGAAGCCGATGAATTGTTCAATTTATCATAGGATGTAGTGTTTATCTTACATCTCTGTGTTATCTTGATAGTGAGGACTAAGGCGCATGGTCATCACAATAAGAAAGGTGTTTTCACTAGACACGGCTTAACTGGAGGAAGTGTTGGCAAATGCATCTACCGCTAATACCACCGATATCATACGAAAGCGCGTCGTTTCATGTGGGGGATATCAACAACGAAAAATGACGCGCGTCTAAGCATAACGAGAGCTGTTTCGCCGTGCTGCTCCCATTTACTTCCACATCGGCCTCAGGGATGTACCGGCTGCATCTGCATCTACCGCTGAGGCTGTCACTATACTGCTATTGGTACCAAAAGCTATTAACTCTTCAAATAAGTGTTTTATTTGTTCTCAAAAGAACAATTCTTCAATTCAAAATCGAATTTACGCAATCGCATCTTTGTAATATTACCGACAATAATATTCTTCTGAACAAAATGATGCAACTTTCCCATTAGGCCTCTGCCATAATAGACGCGAAAAGCGACGCGAACCGATTCGCTCGGCTGTAGCTTAATGTACAGCCATCAGTAGAGCTGTACATTAACCTACGGCCGAGCGAATCGTTTCGCGCCGCTTTTCGCGTCTACTATGGCAGGGGCCTTAGAGAAAGTTGCTGGCTGATGTATTCACTTCATGCAAGCCTGCTGCTGATGCTTCCCGCTACCACACTGAAACAGCATTTTAGTGAAGGGAGTGTCGTTGCATCAGCTGACCCTGCTACTATCGATGCTGATATACCCGCTGCAACAGCTACGCTATCCATAGCCATACCACAGTTGTGGCCGCTATCCGCTATCGATGGCATCCACTGCACTGCTGCTAAGGGAGGACTGCTGTTGTCGCTGTTCAGAACTATTATGAGCGGCTTCGACTAAAACAGGCTCTTATATAGGGATGAAAATAGGAATGAATTATTTTTCGTACGTGGTGGAATGATATAACTTGAAAAATATGTGTGACTTCATTCTGGCTCAGAGTGATTATTTGATAAGCTCCATCTCTTTTTTCAGTTTCTAAAGTTTTTCCTCAGTTTCGTAGCACGGATGTACAAAAATGATTTCTTGTGGACATTCTGTCGAGCCGGACCGATAGCACTCTCATTGAAGTAACAAAATAACATGTTTTGTGTCGTGTTGCGCAGCTTGGTTGAAGAAAATGTTCCCGTCCCCGTGTCGTATGAAAGCAGATTATTGCGTGTTTGACATTGCCGATGGTAGACATGAGTATGAAGGTCAAAATTCTGCGGAGGTATCAAAATATAACCGTTTCAATTTAAGACGCAAGAGCGTAAGTGCTGCATTTCTGTTATCTGCTGCCATCCAGCACGAGAACAAGTATAAATTATAACCGGTCCTTCTCAGGGCAACCAACACGTTCTTGAGGCAATGTTGAATTTTTCCTCGCTTGCAAATGCTGAAATTCGCGGTTTTCCGTCTGTTACACACGATGAAAAATTTTAACTACTTCAATCACATAGTTGAAGAGCACCAAAAGGTGCTATTATATTTCACAACAGTAACAACACTGGCAAGTTTGTTCAATTATCATCATTCCGGATAACCATTCGCCGATGATTCTAGATCTCTCGGTTTCTCTAGTAGAATTGCCTGCCATTTCCAATAATTCTGCAGCTACCGAAAACTCCATAACAGCCGCCAGATAGACAGGTGCTTAAGTATCAACGCGCCCAGAACGATCAGCCAGAAATTGAAACCCGGCTTTTCTTTCTTCTTCACGATCAGCAACCAACGTCCGTGTGGTATCTGCACAATCATGGAATGAATTATACATAAAACATAAAGCGCGCATTCTTAGTCAATTAGGTATATTCTGTCGATCTTGTTAGGGAAAGAAGCATTGTGCGACCAATCAGAGGTCGACATTTGCGTTTCGACAAGGCTTGACAATTTTCAATAGTACAATCGTTCGAACAATCAGATTACAACTTTCTGCATTTGGACGGGTGCTTGGTTGATTTTCCAATCGATAACTGCAAAAATAACGAAAATCGGTTGGAAACGGACTGAGCTTAAAACGGTTGAAAATGGACAATTTTATGTGACGCTCTCGATGTTTTTGGTTTTTGAAATTGGATCCCTGTAATGAAATTGGTCCCCTGTATATGTTGCCGTAAGACGTAATTCTACGTCAAAAAAATCTGACATCTCTGGTTTCAATTGAAAGAAAAGATTAACATCGGCACTATCACTTGACGAATGTGAATTGAAAATAACTTTGAAGGAGGTTGCAGTTAAGTTGCGTCATATGAAATATGTTTAGAAATGGAAAATACTAGTGACCAACAGGGAAATAATTGGGTTGTTTAGCTATATCAATTTTTTTTATATCATCTGAAAGATCTGCATTTTCTAAGTAAAACGTGATTTAAAAAAAAATTCTATCGTTGTCCTTCGCTTTTTAAACCACGATTCAAAACTGCTCGAAATAGCTACAATGACAGTTCGCCCATATACAAACTGTCATTGTAGCGATTTGAAGCGAATTTAAACTCTTCATTTAAAAATCGAAGGATAATGATATAAAGTTTTAAAAAATTACGTTTTGCTCAGAAAATTACACTCTTTCACACGATATATATATATATATATATATATATATATATATATATATATATATATATATATATATATATATATATATATATATATATATATATATATATATATATATATATATATATATATATATATATATATATATATATATATATATATATAAATCGGAAATCCGTGAATAGCTAAACAACCCAATTATCCCGAAATATTGAAAGAAACTTGCGTGACGCACTATTTTTTTAAATCATTTTTTTCTAAAAGGGAGGAGGGCGTAAAATAAAGTAATCCATCACGATTTAACACCGTAACACATAAGAAAACTATCGTCAAATAACGTGACAACGTGAAAATAGTCATACTTCGCGTCAGTATTTCCGTCAATCATCAGTTATTAGTTTCATTTGTAAGAAACCGATGAACACCAGATAGGAAAGAGACTCCCAACCGTATCCAGACTCGCTTGACGGCGACGTGAATCAATGACAGTAGTCGAAAGGAATGAAATAAAAAAAACTGAATGAATCAAAATGGCTGCACGAAATGTTCATTTTCATTTTTATGTTTCCAAATTGTAGGACCCTGATGGCTGATAAAAGCAAAGCCTTGGTGCTACATTCCGTATCGGAATTCGACCTTCTGTTTTACTATACACAGACTTCGCAGCCGACTGTTAAGTGTACAGGACAATTGCGGGGCAAGCGCTACGATCCTACTGACTCTAACAGTCTCTCCCGACCCGAGCTCGAACATAAGACGACTAGCTTGTTAGGCCAGTATCGTACCTCGAGACCAGCTGGGAGATCCCCTGATGGCTAGTAAATCTATACCAAATTCCAATAATCCAATATTATGTTTACTGTCGAATTTAGCTATTGTGCATCATTGCCTTTCTGTTTGGCCAACCGTCAAGAATGATAATCATCTTTACAGTAACCGTATGCATGGTAAGCATCCGTATATTTATTAATGAAACAGTGTAGGTACCTGTCATAGAAAAACTAAGTTAATTAGATACAAGATTTTTGAAGATGCTATTATAAGAAATAAAATTGAATAATTCTCTATAAGCCACTGACAAACCAATTAAAAAAACTAGGCCAGAGCTTAAAGCTAATCCTGTACATTGCCTCAAAATAACAATTGCAAAAGCACGTGAGACATAACCGAAATGAAGACTAGCAGAACTATTATACACCCGAACGATGTCCATCACTAATCTAACGAGAATCTTTTTGCCAATCTTTATCAATACTCTTTCAAACGCATTCTACCATTTACCGACAAGATATTTCGTGCATAAAACCGGTTTGAACCAATAGGAAAGCGAAAAAAACTACTTTCGCATCCAAAGGTATACAAATCTATGATCCCATATTTTGTCCTGTTCGATCGTCAGATCATCCTTTTAATATTACTGATGCAATTTCTATCTCATCTATACCTCTGCAGTTTCTAAAAGTTGCAGCATCAATTGAAACGACAGTTGCGGTTCAATAGTACACAGTCCTGTGCGCATAATGTCTCGTAACCACCGCCATCGGCACATAAAACGTTCCAGTTTGCAAAGTCGAGTGCTTTCCAACAATGGGATCAATGTCCAAATAACATTCCTAATTTTCTAAAATACCTCATTGTAACACACAGCTCCCGAAACCAGGCGGCCTCTATTATTGAACCTTTTTATTTCCTAAATCTCTCAATCCTCCCATTCTCCTGTCAGAGCTTTTCATGTCAAAAAAATGTGGTAGACGCAAACCGGCTTGTGTAGCGGGCTAGAAAAAAAGCAACCGCTGCTAGTTTAAAGGTCTTCTCCTTCAAAGGAGGGTGGAAAGCGACGAAATTAAACCTAGAAAGGTAACCAAAAAAGACGCTACTGCTGCTATCCTCAAGAACTGCTCAAGGTATGTAAGCTGGTAAGAGGCTATGAGATGTCCTTTTTGCTTCATTCATTCGTACCCAAGGAGATCATTATCCGACAAATTTTCGGGTTTGAGAAACGTTTAAGCAATACCCGCAAATGTCACTCGCGCCAGGTTTTTCTATGTTGCCTGCTGCTGCCGGTGACAGTCACCGGTGAAGCGTTACCAGTGCCTGGTTTACAAGCAACTAATGGGTTGTAGAAGCCGAAGTAATTTGGGAACAAGCGATTATCTCGATTTTGGTGGCAGTGGGGTGTCGCTTTTTGTCTGTGTCAGCTCGTTCTGCTTTATTGATAAATGAAATTATGTTATGCTTTCTTACAGGATGCACATTGCGCAACTGTTGTAGCTCACTGTTGGAGGGAAACGCAGAGCTGCTCAATAGAATATTAGGACTCGTATCATAGCGTGTCGTTTGTACAGCTGTATTCGCTGTGCAAGGTGCATTAATTCCGTGGTAACTGATAGTTTATCTGAGAAGTCTCATTTGTATCTTTTAATATAGGTTACAAAAGTGATTCAGAGCGATCGAGAAGAAAAAATCGAAACCGGATTTCGATCCGATGCCCGAAGACGTATACATATTGCTGCCTTGCTCAGCAAAGATAATCAATCATTATACAAAACAGACAGACCGGCTTTTCAATCGATTCTCAGCCGTCCAAACAATAGCTTCAAGCTAGCCAACATCGATTTGCCTTTGTTTGCGTACCAACAAATAAATCACGGCTAAGATGCCGACTGCCAAAAAATAGCTCCTATCATCGTCCATTATACTTAACGCTTGTTTTAATTACGGTGGCGGCAAATTTTTCTTTGGTGTATCATCCTCGCACTTGATCGCCATCGGCCGTAAACAATGGACCACCGAAGATTAGCTCATCCACGTCGGGTTTAGCTTCATCAGGCGATTGCTTTTTTTCTACCGGTCTTTTAAACCACGTTTAAATATATATATTTATATTTACTGTAAACACAATTAAGCTCAATTCAAGTGGGTCTGTCGGTAGCTTTTGTCATCACATTAAACCAAGTGTACTTGTTTGTACGCGCGGAAGTTTATCAGTCCTGTTAAATAATACTGCCATTGATTGTGTTTTAGTGAAATAATCAGCCGCTCAATACTGTTAATATTAAGCGTTTTAGCTTAAGTCAAGGTTGCGAATATAGTCTTAGATTAAAGTTGATATTTATTTTCTCTTTTGAACTCCCGAGGTTGAATAATCCATTTTTCGAACCATTCATGGGTGTTCGTATGAGAAACAACCTGTCGATCTTCGCACAGGCTGCCGCCAGTGGATGAACATCGTGTGAGCACTCAGCCGAGTGTCATCACTGTCAATATTCTTAGGCTGAAAAGACGCGGTCAACCTGAATACTGCGCGCATTACGCTAGGATCAAAGAAGCCGCTGCTGATGGTAGTTATGGAGACAACGCCGCCGTCGCCGTTGCGCCGTTTACTTGTTGATGTGCTCTCGCGGAAGCCCGATTGACCGAATGACAACTGTCGACTGACAACAGTGCGCCAGCCGCCGACTAGTCGAGTCGGTCGTTAATGTGTCGTCCCATCCCGGTGGTGATGCGAGCACTTTGCCTATTATTTAGTGATGACAAATATTGTTGTAGCCTATATTTAATCTGCTGCTTTTTCCTCTCTCGCCAACCGGTTAAGCCAATTGCTCACTTAATCGGTCGATAACGCTGAGTTTATGTCGCATGCGACTTCTAATCTGTATGCTGGGTGTGGAAAAATTATTATTGTTTGCATGGAACCATCCAGTGCTTAGTGAATCAATTTAGGTGATTTTCACAGAAGCTGGTTGACTGATGGCAAACAAAACTTAAATATTTGCGAGTCGTGTGATTCATGAGGCCTCCGAGAAACTATTTTACAATGTGGGAAAATAAATAATCGGTACTTACAAATCCATGCTTATCACTAATGTTGTTGGTCAGTTTCAGCTTGTGAAACGAGACAACCTTCTGCATCCACTGCTCGCCGGTTGATGGTGAGTCCGGATGGATGTACATTCGTTTCGGCATTTCCGGATCCGCCTTACCAGCCACCATCCATCGGCTGGAAAAAGAACAGAGATCGTAAATATTTATGATATGTACATGGAAGACTTAATAATGCAAATCAGTGTTATGCAGAAATCGGGTGATGTGTGTTATTGTAATTTGAAAATCATGAGCCAATTCATCCAGATTTAAACGGAATTGAATTGAAGAAAATTCAAAACGCAAAAGACTCTATTTAATTTCGACCTTCTCAAATTATAATCAAACATGAATGATATGTTGATTGCTACGCTACTACGGTAGCACGCAATACGCAAATTGCCACAATGATCGAGGTGACATAAACGTCAAGGTAGCATAGTAAATAAGAAATGAAGTTGTCACAGAAGGATAACAGGAAACAGAAAAAAGTGAAAGACAATTGGATGGAATTTGAAAAACTATGTGTTAGTTGGAAAGATGAATAAATTCTTAAAAGTGGAGTTAGTAAAGGTTATTTCTGTAAGGTCCCTATCAGAAGATAATTAAAAAATAATAAACATGTAAGAGAGAGTTTATGATCACGAGATACCACGAACAGCATGTTAAAGTTGTACAGCTTTAGCGTATGGTAGAATCGTTGGAAAAGATTTAGAGGATTGCTGTAACAAGACAGTAAGACAGGTAAATAATACTGGTCGACAAAAAACTGTCGCCCTTAAGCTCAAAATAGTTGTAATATTCTCAATTTCAGTTCAAAACAACTTGAAAACGGGTACATTTAAGAAGTTGATGATTGTAAGCGATTCGATTTGAAATGATCATTCAAATTGTTTAAAATCATTGAAATACAAATATTTTGAACAGAAAAATATAAAAGATTCCTGTGAGTTTTGGTGCCCCTAGTGTATGCAGGTGATCGTCAAAGTGTGGCAGAGTAATTGCTGACCAGGTTCGTCGCTTTTACGTTGGCTTATAGTAGAACTCATTCAAGACTTTGAAAATGTTATCTTCACTAGAGACACCAAATCTCACAGGAGTGGTTGAAAAGCTATAATCTTCTATAGTTTTCAGTTCAAAATATTTGTATTTCAATGATTTTAAACAATTTGAATGGTCATTTCAAATCGAATCGCTTACAATTATCAACTTCTTAAATGCACCCGTTTTCAAGTTGTTTTGAACTGAAATTAAGAAAATTTGAAAACAAAAACTCAATTACGCATTAAATCAGAAAGAAATATTTTTTTGTTGAAATTTGACATTACTTCAAAGCTTTGATAAAAAGTTTTCATGTCAAAAATGAATTGTGTATATTGCAATAAATCCATGTTTGTTGCTGGAGAATCACAAATAACTCACAAAGAAGCGTATTATCATGAGATTTTTTTGCTAGTATTTATGATAAATATTAGTAAATAATGAGTATGTGTGTCCAATCACAAATGGTGACTTCTCAACACTGTTAGTAATTTGTAATATAATTGTTAGGATTTGTTTACTTTTAGGACTTGCAATCAGGACTTATCATTCGTAGGGATTTAAACCTACCTGTCAAGAAAGGAAAGTAAACTTACAACTAACTTAAATGCTAACTTATTGGCTATAAAGAGAGCTTATCGTAGCAATTGAGGATTGCAACGATTTTTGTCGAAAATTGTTAACAATTTTATTTAAATAGCTTCTAATGGTTCAACACCAGTAAGTCTATGTAATTCGAGTGTACCAAACCAAGGAGGACGCTTCAAAATCATTTTCAGAATTTTATTCTGAATCGCGGAGCGTTTTCTTCTTTGTAGAGCAGCAACTTGACCCGATCGGTACAGCATAAAGCATTGCTGGTCTAAAAATTTGTTTGTAAATCGAAAGTTTGTTCTTTAAACAAAGTTTAGAATTCCTGTTAATGAGAGGATATAAACATCTCGTATATTTGATGCACTTGGCTTGTATACTCTCAATGTGCTCTTTGAAAATAAGTTTTTTATCTTAAATTAGTCCCAAGCACTAAACCTTGTCAGACCAACTTAAAATAACCCCATTCATCTTGACGACGTGATTATTGTTTGGCTTGAGGGATGAAGCCCTAGTCTTATGCGGAAAAATTATCATTTGAGTTTTAGGAGCATTGGGAGAGATTTTCCACTTTTGCAAGTAGGAAGAAAAAATATCTAAACTTTCTGCAATCGACTGCATATGACACGAAGACTTTTTCCTTTTGCGGAAATGCTTGTGTCATCGCAGAACAATGATTTAGTGCATCCTGGAGGCAAATCAGGAAGATCTGAAGTGAATATGTTGTACAGGACTGGGCCCAAGACAGAACCTTGAGGCACACCTGCTCTGACAGGAAATCTATAAGATTTTGAATTCTGATAGACAACCTGCAGAGTTCGATCAGTAAGATAATTTTTCAAAATTTTGGTTAGGAAAATTGGAAAATAAAATGTTTGCAATTTCGCAACCAAACCTTTATGCCAAACACTGTCGAATGCTTTTTCTATGTCTAAAAGAGCAGCTCCAGTAGAATTACCTTCAGATTTGTTAGCTCGTATCATATTAGTAACTCTGAGCAATTGATGAGTAGTGGAATGCCCATGGCGAAATCCAAACTGTTCAATTGCAAATATTGAATTTTCGTTGATATGTGACATCATTCTGTTAAGAATAATTCTCTCAAACAGTTTACTTATTGAAGAAAGCAAACTGATTGGTCGATAACTTGAAACTTCAGCTGGATTCTTATCCGGCTTTAAAATTGGAGTAATTTTTGCATTTTACATAATTTGGGAAAATATGCAATTTGGAAGCAGCAATTGAAAATTTTCACTAACAATGCCATTGTGCTCTCAGGGAGATGTTTGATTAATATATTAAAGATTCCATCGTCACCAGGTGCTCTCATATTTTTGAATTTTTTAATAATTGATTTAATCTCATTCAAGTTAGTTTCAATTATTTCTGTAGGTAAAAAATTCTGGGAAGAAATTAAATCAAATTGGCGTGTGACTTCATTTTCAATTGGACTCACAAAATTCAAATTTGAGTAATGAACAATCTCAAACTGCTGAGCAAGTCTTTGAGCCTTTTGTTCATTGGATACAAGAAAACGTTCACCATCTTTTAAAACTGGAAAAGGCTTTGAAGGTTTCTTAAGAATCTACGACAGCTTCCAAAAGGGTTTTGAATATGGTTTCAATTTTTCAACTTTAGTCTCAAAATTTTGATTTCTCAGAAGAGTAAATCTATGTTTAATCTCTTTCTGTTAATCTTTATAAAAAGTTTTAAAAACAGGGTCACGAGAACGTTGATATTGACGTCTGCGGACATTTTTCAAACGAATTAGAAGTTGAAGATTTTCGTCAATTATTGGTGAATCAAATTTCACTTGAGCCTTTGGTACAGAATAATTCCTGGCATCAACATTTAATGCTTTCAAAGCGGAATCAATATTCACTTCGTTTTGCAAATCAAGCTCATTATTGAAATTATTCTCAATATAAGTTTTGTATCCTTCCCAATTAGCCTTGTTATAATTAAAAACAGAGCTCATACGGTTAAAAACTGATTCATGTGATAAAGAAAAAGTTATTGGAAGATGGTCAGAATCAAAGTCAGCAAAGCAAAGTGATCAAATCACTACATACATGACTTTGATCTGTTAGCACCAAATCAATTGTTGATGGGTTTCTTACAGAAGAAAAGCATGTAGGACTATTCGGAGACAAAATAGAATAGTATCCTGAAGAACAATCATTGAATAATATTTTGCCATTGGAATTACTTTGAGAATTATTCCAAGACCGATGTTTAGCGTTTAAATCGCCGATTATAAAAAATTTCGAACGCTTTCTGGTGAGTTTTTGTAAATCACCTTTAAAATAATTTTTGTGCTCGCGTGTGCATTGGAATGGTAAATATGCTGCGGCAATAAATAAAATCCCAAGTTCAGTGTGGACTTCAATTCCCAAAGTTTCAATAACTTTCGTCTCAAGATGGGGAAGAGCACGATGTTTGATTCGGCGATGAATAACAATTGCAACTCCACCGCCGGAACCCTGAATCCTATCATATCTATGAACCACGTATTAGGGATCATATTTTAATTTCATGTTTGGTTTCAAAAATGTTTCAGTAATAATTGCAATATACACATTATTTACTGTTAAAAAATTAAAAAGCTCATTCTCATTGGCCTCCAATGAGCGAGCATTCCAATTTAAAATTTTCATTGGTTTATTTAAAATCATTGCTAAATTTTAAATTAGAAACAATTTTAATAGGTGTACAATTATTTTCTAGCGTGTTTTGCTTACCCATATTAGCAGTCATTTTCGAACTACCAACATTAGGCGGTAGAATGTTCGAACTACCTGTAACCTGTGCATATTTTAAACGAGTATGCAAAGGGGTAGAAGAAGTGGGCGTTATAGGTACGCTTGGAGAAATTTGTTTTGAAGTTTGTTTTGATTGGGTAATTGAATTTTGTTAACCTTGCCTTGACTTAACAATTGCTAAACTGACTGGGCATTGATAAAAATTTGACATATGGTTGCCGTTACAATTCGCACAGCGAAAATTTTTACTCTCTTTCACAGGACATGTGTCCTTTTTGTGAGAAGAGTCTCCACAAATAAGACATTTTTGGTCCATGTTACAGAATTTTGAACCATGGCCATAACGTTGGCAAGTACGGCATTGGGTGATATGCTTTTCACCTCCGCCAAACTTTCGATACAATTCCCATTTCACTCGCACATTATAAATAGCATGTGCTTTGTCAAAAAATTTCAAATTTGTAACCTCACTGCGGTTAAAATGAATTAAATAATTAACAAGGGAAATTCCAGTTCTCTGACTGTTTTCGCCTCGTAATTTTTGTTTCATTAGAATTAATTGGGCAGGGGCTATGCCAAGTAATTCTGTTAAAGTAAGTTTGATCTCATCAACGGTTTGATCGTTGGTGAGACCTTTCAATACGACCTTGAACGGCTTGGCGCTCTTAGTGTCATATGTAAAAAATTTACACATCTTTTCAGTTAAATACTGAATAAGACGATTACGACCCTTTATAGAGTCGGCTAATAAGCGGCATTCGCCTCTACGACCAATTTGATAGGTAACTTTAACGTCAGAAACGAACGTTGAAAGTTCCTTTTTGAATATATTGAATTCAGAAGCAATGGTTACCACAATAGGTGGAACTTTCTCCTTTTTAAAAGAATTTACATTTTGTATAGTTTTATTAGTAATAACATCCATTTCACCAGCTTCTTGCTCAGGCAAAATATCAAAAGGATTGTCGCTACAGACACTCGAAGTGTCGGAAAGAGATGCCTCTCTTTTCCTCCCCGCAGCGATGCGAGGCTTCTTTTTCCGTCCTGCTATTTCGGGTGATACGAAAAAAGTTAAATTCAAAAGCAGGTAGTCTTGAGAAAGACTGATGGGAAATAGCTTTCAGGTAATCTTCAAAAGACACACTGACAAAACACAAACTTTGAAGCTATAGGCAGTCAAAGTAACCGAAAACACGTCTGATCTGTAGGACAGTTCAAGACGCACCCAAAGCGTATTATCATAAAAACCTGACCTAAACTTGCAATTGAAATATCTAAAAAACGGGTGCATGCAGAATTTTAGACGCCAGGAACTCTATGATTAAAGTCGTATTACCTCAACTTTAAAGTTAAACTTTGTCTTAAATTTCTCCATCCACAACTTTGTATCCAAAGTATTGGATTTCACATGTCGTAGTGATTCTCACAGGGTTTAATGTGGGTGTCGTAGTGATCATCACGGTTCTCAATACACTTCTCACCTCTTCAATGTGAGTTCCAATACGCACAGCCTAGCTGCGGTTCACAGGTTGTGGATAGCGAGGTTAGGTGCGAATATGATAAATAAGTACCACCGAACAAGCAGGTGGAGTTAGTTAGGGCCGGGAGATGCGTAGTAGGCTCTACACAATGACTCCTAAAAGGAGAGTTGACGTCGCCGTAAGCGTCTTAGCCGGTGCGCCTATTCTCCGTGATGGGGCCGCTACACCCAAGACGGCGGCCCTGTCACGAGACTAGCCATCGCCAGCCCAGTAAGGGGCCATTCACGTGGTGGACAGCTTGGGGGGGAGGGGGTTGTGTAATGTCCACGGTCCTTACAAAAAAAGAGAATTTATATGGACATTTGTCCACGGGTGGGGAGGGGGGGGGGTTAATATCTTCAAAAATCTGTCCACGTGGCATATGGATGGCCCCTAAGGTGACTTGGCGAAAAACACTTTACTACGAATATTCAAGAAGAAGAAACGGATCGGATAAATCGGTAACGACCTAGGGGCCGAATATAGGACACCGAATGGAAGCTTGGAACATGGAATTGTAGATCGATAAATATCTCGGGTGGCAAAAGGATCCTGCAGGAACTCTGTCAAGAAGGAGAAAATGCACGGAGGATGTGTGGCCGCAGGGCCCAATACTACCAGAACGGTGGTACAACAAATGAGCGGACTTTATTGTGTTGGGAAAGGTACAAAGTCGTGTGATCAAGTAACAGGCGATTAGCGACAGGATGTGCGTATTGAGAATCCGGCCTTTAGGTTCTACGTTTACTGCATCATCAATGATCACTGCCCGCATGAAGGAAGACCCGATGTCGAAAAGAAAGCCTTCTACGCACAGCTGAAGAACGTCTACGACAGCTGCTCGCAGTGGGACATCAATATGAACGCTCAAATCGAACCTGTATAAACCGGTGGTCGGACACACAAAGTCTGCACACCGAGACGAACAACAACGGCCAAAGATGCGTAAACTTTGCAGCTTCCCGAGGGATGATAGTCCGAAGTACTTGCTTCCTCCGCAAAGATATCCACAAAGCCACTTGGAAACCACCTGACCAACGAACAACAAACCAAATTGACCATGGGCTCATCGCAGGACGGTTTTTCTCGGACATAACCAGCATACGCACCTACCGAGGTGCGGACATTGACTCGGACCACTACTTAGTCTGCCGTAATCTCGCAGACTGACGTAAGCGCCAAAGTGGCCGATTTGTGTTTTTCATGATTAAACGATAGAACGCACCAAATTGGACCTATAGGCGCCGAAATTTGATCAAAAGTGTAAAAAATAGCGTAATTAATTCATGGAAACGAAATGACGTAAACGTCATTTCTACTCAACGTGCGTAAATCCAACAAAACTTTGTTTGCGATACGTTTATTACATTTAACGACTCATGAACTAATCAAGCGAATGGAACCAAAGTCGGCATGTTGAAGTTTTTCTATGGTGGTACGGCCCCTCTCCCTTCTCTGCACGAGAAGGGTTCCGTACAAATGAAACATATATTTGAATCAATTTTTCCGGAAAACAGCTTAAAATGAAATGATGCACAGGAGCCAAGAACCGACCCCAAAGACTATTTTGAATTCTAAGATGGCAACTTCTCCCAAAATTATCGAATACCTTTCAATACGGATATTCCCATAATCGGGATGATGCACAAAAGCCTCGACCCCAGAGAAGACCGTGTTAATCTCAGACCACGGATTCAGCTTAGCGGTGATGAAATCGAGGAAGTTGGCAAGTGCGTGCGCCTAGGCTAAATGGTGATTACCGAGAACGACATTAGCAGAGAAGTTAGTCGAGGTCCTATGGCGGGAAAGTCGCCGCAGCCAGAAGTTCACTACAAAACTTTGATCATACTGTAGCGCTCTAGGGTCACGAAGCTTGGTTCATGCTCGTGGACAATTATAGCAACAATTATATAAAAATCCTGTAATGGTTCATTTTCTGTCATTTTGCATGATTTATGTGACAAACATAACATCTACGTGAAAATCACATGCATAATATGTCTATCACATGCCATCTACGTGAAATTGACAACGTCAAACAAAATGTTCTAGAAGAAGTACCGCGTCAATTCTCTGTGCGAAAATATCCAGAAATCAAAATGGCGAAGTCTGATACAGTTTCAGAACATGAAACAGAAGTTCTCGTTGATATGTCAATAAGTGAGTTTCTGGAAAACCATATTAATTTGATATCGAGTTTCGAGCTTACAGATTCAACAGAGATTCAGTCCAGGAGACGAGAAATTACCTAAACATGCAGCTAACAATAATTATCGCCAGCGAATGCCATTCCATCTACCAGTTTTTAAATCGTTCAATTTATTTACGAATTGACGAATTTACATACCTGGTCGATTTATTATGCAAAATATTCGATAATTTCTGAAAACCATCTCCTGTATCTTAAAAATTAGAAAAATTATACGCTGTATAGAACTTTATAGATATAAGATACTAAAATGCTTTACACTTTATCGGTAGGTAAATTCTACGTGAAACTCACATGAAATGCATATGTCAATTGCATAAAATTCACAGGACAATTCATCTAACCAGGCCATGATGAACTCAAATGAAAATCACGTAGAGTTTACTTGAAAATGACAGTGGAAAATATTCACATAACTTTTCCGGTAACTATAACGTGAACATTATTTTGAGTGTATTATATTCCAAACTTTATTCATTTCCGAAAACGTATTCTTGGATCGCGACTATTTGACTGATTATGAACAAAAATTGTTGAGCGACTTGTCGCACACTACGATGGATGTGAAATAAAAATCGCTGTTTCTACAACAAAATGACGTTGGTAACATAACTTCAGTTAATGAACCATTTTCCACAAATCATACGTTCGGCAATGTTTTGTAATTGTATTAATGCATTATGTACAGATCATATTGTTGAAATTCGTCCTAATACTTATTATACAAACGATTTTGGAAACAGGTTCGTACTGAAAATTTTACTCACTGTCGCGTACGTCAGCCTGCGAGATTACGGCAGTAATGGCAGTTTGTATGCGCTTAAACCGATCCTCGCGGCTCAACACCAAGCAGCTACGGAACCCGTA
The DNA here is from genome assembly GCF_029784165.1 of Wyeomyia smithii. Lineage (NCBI taxonomy): Eukaryota > Metazoa > Arthropoda > Insecta > Diptera > Culicidae > Wyeomyia > Wyeomyia smithii. The sequence continues at coordinate 169,222,984 of NC_073695.1, read as the reverse complement.
AGCTGCCGGAGTCTGAGCTTGAAGCGGACTCTACCCATGGTAGAGGAGTTCGGTGCAGCTGCTCTCGAGGATGGCTGGATCATGATCCGCACGGCCATCAGGGAATCTGTGACGACGACACTAGGAACAGAGGCGCCTAGTGGCAGAAACAACTGGTATGATGGGGAATGCAAGGCAGCAGTAACAGAGAAAAGCCGGACCTGGCTAAATTACCTGAGAGTAATGACGAGCGAGAACCTGGTCAAGTACAGACGCGAAAGTTCTAGCGAGCCGACACAATGATGATGAAGGTAATCTCATCACGAACGATAGCGAGGTGGTCGAAAGGTGGACGCAGCACTCTGATGAACATCTGAATGGCGATACAACAAACAGAAACTGAACTAGAACGCACCTGGGAGTGCCAGTAGTAGATGGCCGGGTATCAGCCCCCGACCTCCACGAAATTCAGCGGGAAACTGGGAGGCTGAAGAACAACAAATCCACCGGCAAAGACGGTTTGCCATAAACATGGTGAAAAACACTTGCTAGAGCACTGCGCTGGATCAATTCAAAGATCTGAACGATTTTTTTCAGTAACCTCTCCGGCACCAGAAACAGAGGAGCATAGCGTGCACGATGGCTTGATCAGATTGAATGTGACCTACGAGTGATAAGACGCCTGGGAACATTGCGTCATATGGAACGAAACGACTTCTTGATACATCACGAGCCACCCCGGGAAGTATTGGAATAATGTCAAGTTTCAACCAAAAATTAATATAAGGGAAACATTTAATACTATTTTGATTTGATGTACATTCTAGTGTTTATTTCCCAATTGTCTCAACATAAAAAGTAACTTGAAAATGGATGCATTAAAGAAAATAATTATTATCAGCTTTTTCGACTTTAAATGATCATTTAAAAATATTTCGAAAAATGTCCATTATAATCTGTTTTTCATTTATGAAAGGTTGCGTTCTAACTTCAAGCTTAAAAAAAGTTGAATGGGTTCTTAGATTAGACACGATCGCAAGGTTAACGTAGAATTACGACAGCCTGTCTTATGATAATGTATTTCTTGCAATAGATTTGGGAATACGATTTTCTGCCACTTCCGCGTAGCCAATATTGTGAGGTGTTTATTTAACGAACAAATTAATCAATCGCTAAAAGTATGTAGATAGTCAGGAGTATTCCAGAAGCACTAATTGTAAGTAAAAGTTTCTAACAACTAAATAATCTAAAATCTAAATAGCTAAATATTAAACTATCGGAAAATTAAAACAAAAACTATCATTTTTAAAACCAATGATATAAATTAAAATATTAAAGTTTTTGCAACTATTTTTCAAAAAAAAACAAAAAAATAATCATAACCTATCAAAAAGCACATGGTACACATCGGTAACTTTCATACGGGTCAGAAATAATCGCGTCTATCTATTTGTCGTGGAAATTACAAACGTATAATGGGAACTAGAGGATTTCAGATATGTCTAATACTATCTATTTTGCCGGATGTAGGTTGATACACGCAACTATTGTGTAGCATGCAATAGTGTATTACAACTATTACAAGTTTACGGCTTCAATCGGTTTATTTTCGATCTAGCAACATTGTTTTGCCATATCTTATATATAAAATTAAGTTACATATATGTGCGACCGCCCATAACTTTACAACGGAGCGTCTGATTTGAGCTGGCTTAGTTTTGTTGTGTTCGTCTTCATCCAAGGCAAATTGTTACGGTGAGAAAACTAAGAAAATTTCAAGGAAAATGGTGGAATTCACGAAAATAGAATTTTCATACAACGAAGAAAAGAGATCGCAGAAGGCGCAATGAACAACAATAATACGACAGCAATTTAAAATTGGTGACTGTCGACAGTTTTTTTTTAAAATCATCCTTCAAAAGCTACCACCGAAAATTTAATACAAATAGAATCACGCTCGACTGGTGGCTACCGTCACAGTGATCTGATCCAACTACTGGAAACGACTAAACCGATCGGCGTGAAATTTTGTGTATAGGGGTGTCAGGGGCCGAGAAAGGTGACTAAGATAGTTCGGGATCCCTTCCTTTTCTGGAAGGGAGGGGTTCCATAGGAATGAAACACAATTTTCTGCACATCTCGAGAACTAACCAATAAAATGGAAGCAAATTCGACAGGTGAATATTTTTAGGGGTTACAAATATGTCGATAATAGTTTAACACACCTCCTTCTTCTGGAAGGGTGAAGTTTCCTACAAATGAAACTCAAATTTTTTCACATCTCCAGAACTAATCGAGTGAATGGAACCAAATTTAGCATGTGGAAGTTTTTGGGGGCTAAAAATATTTTAATGGTGTTTCAACACCCCTCCCTTTTCTCGATAGGAGGGCTCTTATACAAATCAAACGTTAACTTCTATGGTGGTTTGATACTCCTCCGTACTCTGGAAAGGGAGGCAGGTCTCCCATTCAAGCTAAACAGATATTTCAACCAGGTTTTCCTGAAAACAGCTTACAATGACCGGATCGATGCACAGGAGTCAAAACTCGACTCCATACGTCATTTATAAATTTAAGGTGGAAACTTCCGGTTTCTAATATGGGTATTTCCGGAATCGCAATGGTGCTCTGAAGCCACAAGTCGACCTCAGACAACATTTTGAATTGTAAGATGGCAACTTCCGGTTTTTGGAAAACAGCCGAAAATGGCCGATTTCTATCCAATATAAGTACCTCCGGAGTCCGGAACCAGAATGATGCACAGAAACTAGAAATCGATCACATACACCATTTTGAATTTTAAGATGGCGACTTCCGGTGTCTGAAAAACAGCCGAAAATGACCAAATACCACCCAATAAGAGTGTTTTTTTTAACCAGCATGACGTTCAGAGGCCAGAAATTTTCTTCAAATGCCATTTTGAAATCCAAGATGGCGACTTCCGGTTTCTGGAAAACAGCCGAAAATGACCAAATACCACCAAACCACCAAATGAGTATCTCCGGAATCAGAAGCTAAAAATTTACCACATACACCATTATGAATTGTAAGACTTTTGGTTTCTGTAAAACAGCCGAAAAAGACCAAATAACACTAAATATGGGTGTTTCTTAAACCAGAATGTCGCCCAGGGGCCAGAATTTGTCTGCAAATGCTCTTTTGATATTCAATATAGCGTTTTCCGGGTTCGGAAAAACTGCCGAAAAAGACCGAATATTGCCTAATATAAATATTTCCGTAATGGAGATGATGTATAGAAGCCAAGCATTGACCCTGGACACTATTTAAAATTTAAAGATGACCACTTTTAGTTTCTGGAAAACAACAAAATTACTGAACATCACTCAATATGGGTATTTCCGGAATCAGATTGATGTCAGAAAAACAGCTGAAAATGATCGAATACCACTCAATATGAATATTTTCAGAATAGAGGTGATGTACAGAAGCCATAAGTCGAAGATGTTGTCATTCCGATAAAACCGATAATTTCAAATGATTTGCCTTTTGACTTTGATCATATCCTATGGCCGATTCGTCGTGCATTTTTAGACTATGAACAAATCGCGAGGAATCAATGAATTTGGAATGTTTAAAATTATTAAATTAAACACAAAAATGGGCGAGAAGAAGTTTGTCGGGTCAGCTAGTTTGTTTATATTTGTATTCTGTAAACTCACCTGTTATGAAACTTGTACCGATAGTCATCCGCAGCCACGATATCTAGTAACAAAATGTACTTCGCTTTTGCATCTAGTCCCGACACTCGAAATTTCATCTGCGGGAACATTTGTCTGTGAGAAATAAAAAGGAAACAAAAAATTCATCAAGAATACAGTCAAAGCAAAGCCAATATTATCATATAATCGCTTATTACTTATTTAGTTAACGAGAAAACATATAACGACTATTTTTTTACACATCAAGTTAAGAGATCAAGTTGAAACTGTCGCAGAGGATTTATTATCGCGTGCTGATAATAATTATCGGCCTCAAAGTGATGAACGTTCCGGAGCGTAATCGAATCTGTCTAGTTTGGGTTGACCTTTCTAGTGGCGATGTTAATCACATCAAGAACACCATGGAACAGCTGGAGGGAATGAACGATGGTTGTGACTTTTTGGGGATAGAACTCTAAGCGAAGAGATTATAATTTAACACATCATTACTCTGATCATAAGCATTTTTTTCTTAGCTGATTAACGTTGTTACATTAAAAAGCAGTCGTCGATGAGTGCCTGTGATTGAATGCAACTTTGTGATTTTCAGTTATCAGCTTTATCGAAAAGTTGAAACAGATATAGTATTTTATAATATAGTATGTTTTTAAGTGTCCCACATATGCAAAGTGGAATATGGAACCTATTGTTTTTTTTTAACCTTCTTGGTAGTGAGCTACGAAATCTGTGATTAATTCTTCCTCACTATGGTAGCATGACAGGTATCATCAACACTTTGATGAATGGTAATAATAACGAATTAAAACGTCTCGTTGTAGCGAACGAATATCTTAATGAGCGGTCAGAAAACGTAAGTAAAGGAACGGTGGATGGATCACAGGAAAAGAACCGAACCAGACATAAGCGCTTAAATGTAGAATTAAAACAAAATCGAGCTAATTAATTAACAGGTGAAATGCGTTTTAAACGAGTAACAATGCGAATTGCACCTTTGGCGTCTTTTTGTGTTCATCGGTGTGGTTAGACAAGGGCCAAGGTATGGTTTTACACCACAACTTATTTTTCTTTTCATGGAAGGAATGACGGTGATGTTGGCTGGAAGTATTAGAACGACAGCAAAAGTATGCTGAAAAAAAAAAGTTTTAGATTCTTTGCCTATTTCCGCAAGCCGCACATAAATGTGCGAAATTACAACGCTAGAGAATTTGGTTCTGAATGGGATAAAAACATGAAAAAACTCAGATACCCCTGCTAGGTATACAAGTGTTGTTAATTTATTTTTTTGCAAACCTTTGTTAGTGTTCACCAGAAAACATGGTTTGCGCTTGCCTGACGCAGTCGGTGAAGAAGCGCTTGATTATATTTACCAACAGGCGCCTGTGCTAATGAGCACCAAAGTGCATGGGAATGTGTATACTAATGCACACGGATGATGCAGGCCGTCTCGCTCTTTTACACATCGGTCTCCGGTCGTGTTACCAGCCAATGTAAAAGGCGCATTTTTAATCAAATTTTACACTTCGCTGCCGGTCGAGACTTCGACAGAGGTTTTGCACCTTGAATTAGTGCGGTGGCGCTGCAGAGCAGTTCGGTAGAAATCCGCTCAGACCCCAGAACATCACACGTCACATCGTGTTTTGCTCGGATGAGTATCTGCGGCGATGATTTCGTCGTAGGTGAGTGTGATTAATTTGTTTTCACTAATTGATAATGATTTGTTAGGTGGCGTAGCGAAGAAGGCAAAAAATTGTATGAAGTCTATACAGTGGTGCAGAAGAAATGTGTGCCAGAAAAATTCGATACGAAATCCTTTAAAAAGTTGGTCGAGCTCATATAAGAAAGTTCCATTGGATTGATGCAGCAAATGAGAAATCTCATCATAGTATTCATAATGTTGTTTTAAATTAGAAAACATCAGTGCTTGAGACAGCATTTAATTTTTAAACTTTTATTCCAACGTTCTGAAGAATTAGAATCATATTAAACAATGTAAACTATCGCTGATTTAGGCAGCTACACATAAAACAAAACCACTGTGCCCTGCTGCACTGCACTTTTGCCTCATTATTTACCAAAAGCAAAGCGTGGCCTCCTGACTGGCGCCCTACTGATTCTTCACAACGAAACGTGATGGAGAAAGATTGAGTGATTTCTGCCCCTAAGGCGCCCAGACCAATGGGATGATTTAAATTGTTTTATTTAAACACATCATCATCGCCCATCATCGTCGACGTTATCATCGGTTCGCTGGTGCGGAGGCTCAGGGTGATATTCTACGGACTTACTCGACCCTCGACCACCCCGAAAGTGTAATGTAATACAGGGCTGCATCCGAAACGTGGACGATTTCATACTACACCTTACCAAAGTTTTCGCGGATTCAACCCTGACACTCGCGTACCATCAACAACGTGGCGCTAAGGCTGTCATCACCGGCAGACGCTTAACTGGCCAAGATCACGCTTCCTTTCGGTCAGCTTTTTTTCTGCCCCAGCATTATTCAACACTGCAACAGGCAACAAGGATTGAGGAGACGATTATTGTTCTGTCCGTCTGGTGAACAGGCAGGATCATTCTGCACGGTGGCCCAAACATCTTTTCTGCACGACCTGAATATGATTGGTTAGATGGGCTATACTTGACCAACACCACTCAGGAACGATGGAAAAGTAACTCAACAATGATGCAATTTCGAGAAGAGCTCACCAGGCAAAAAATGCGGTTAAACAAACATTTCAAATTATAAAACAAACATGATTTTACCTATGGGCGAACGTAAGATAATAATTTGGATTACTGCAAGAATAAGTAACGAATCATGGGGACAGCAGTTGAGATCACAAAAGGGAGCCACCTTAGCAGTTGGTTTTAATTATTGCCGCTGTTATGTTTTTCATATTGTAGAACATATTTGAAGCGCACAATTACCCATCGTAATCGAAAATTCATTAAATATGTCTGACGATGTAGTCCTTTTACGAGGCAACTTCGTATGGCCGCTGATTGAATATACACTAAAATCGTAAGCACAAAAGCAAACGTTGCGTTGATCATTTTTTTCTGCTAAGTTGTCCGAACAAAAAAGTGGCATAAAAATGATTCCCAAATTCATAAATGGGATGTCATAAAACAAATGAGGCTATCTTATGTGGTACTAATAAATATCAAATAAACTGAAAATTATATTAACTATGCTGAAATGTTTCGTATTCCGGTAAGTTTTATAGCAGTTTTTTCTTGAAGAACAAAAATATGTTACTCTGAGTTCGCACAGATATATCGCAAATATACCAACCATTCTTACTCGGGCAGTCTTTGTCAGTGCATAAAAGAAAAACAAACAAAATTTACAACCGCCCGAAACTGCAAGACGAGGAGCTGTTTGCCCGGACAATTTTCGTTCGAAACCGTTCGGACCGTTCAAATCGTGACGCTGCCGGAGGAGAAAGAAAAGGTGCAAGGTTCAAAAATGAAAAAAAAAAAAAAAAACGACTGCACCATCATCCGTCATCATTGACCATCATCATTGGCACCATCCTTGCGGGGTCGCGTTCGTCGTTGTCTTGTCTTCAGTATCATCTACGGAACGGTTTTATGTTCATGTGAGCAGACGCGTGAGGATCTCCTCAATGGGTACGCGAAAAATAAAACGGTTTATGCTACCAGACACTGCACCATGAATATTCATAACCTATAATAACTATATCAGCGTCACTGACAATAGCATTAATAATAATAATAGTAATAATAATGCAAAAAAAAAAACGGAACATGTAGACCTAATGTGATGATCAGCGTAAAGGGAAGATTGTCAAAAAAAATGGAAACGAAAGTCATTGACTACTTCGTCAGTTTGGATGTATAATATGATAGTTTTTAATTTGAACTAAAAAAAACTGCAACATTGTATGTTAGCCAGTGTTACTTTCAATTGGTATATGCAGCATTTTTATGAGTGGCATAAGCGCCCCTAATCGTAACAAATCTCAGTGAGTGTAATATGATATATTGATGATGCGCGGTTATGTTGTCAACTGCTTACAAGAGATGGTCGGGAACCCGAAACTTTTTTTTTTCGATCAAACCCGAGCTCGACCCGAACCCGAAAATTGTATTTCTATGAAACCCAGACCCGACCAAAACCCAAGATTTTATAGATTTCATAATCGGGTTTCGAGTTTTCAAACTGAATCCGACATTTTTAAACCCGCCCCCGACACTTTCAAAAATTTTCAAACCCGAACCAAACCAGACGGGTAGCAGTGCTCAGATTTAATGAGATTTGGAAAACATTACAGGATGCGGCAGGAAGAAATCTGCCAAATCTTCCAAATCTTGTTTTTAGCTACTTTAAGTAATAATATCAACGACGCCAAAAGCAAGAACATGTCTTTCGAACGTAATCCTCTGGCATCGACTGCCATATGCGCCTTATGGCAGATTTAACGTCTTCACATTAGGGTGATCTGTTTTGCTCGTCAATAAACATACATCCATGGTTTTCCAACAATACTAATTAAACTGTTTCACATTAAGCGTTAGGACAGCGGGTGAATTTTCGGACGCGTTTGTGACATTAGATTGTCTGAAGCAAGGCGACGGGCTCTCAAACATGCTGTTCAACATAGCTTTGAAAGGTGCAATATGAAGGGCAGGTTTGCAGAGGAGTGGCACCGTCATCACAAAGTCCTACATGCTTCTAGGCTTCGCGGCGACATTGATATAATTGGTCTTAACCGTAGAGCAGCTGAGGAGGCCTTTACGGCTCTCAAAAGGGAAGCTGTGAGAATTGGACTCACCATAAACACTGCCAAAACGAAGTACATGGTGGCTGGCAGAGAGCCTGGTAGTTCTGCGGTGGAGATGGACGAGGATACTTTTGAAGTGGTCGACAAATTTGTTTATTTTGGTACTCTCGTGACATGTGACAACGAGGTGTGCCGCGAGGTGAAGAGACGGATTGTGGCAATGAATAGGGCTTATTACGGATTGCGTAGCCAGCTTAGGTCTCGTAGCTCCGTACAAAATTTGGACGTGGAAGGAGGCCGATCGATGAGCGCTTGGGGTCTTCGAGCGTAAAATCCTGCGATCAATACTCGGAGGCAAACTAGAAAATGGGGTGTGGCGCTGACGCATGAATCACGACCTATACGAAGTATACAAACACGCTGATATTGTTAAGCTGATGTAACACGGCAAGTCACGTAGCATGGATGGCGTATGAGCGACCAGCGAAGATAATATTTAGCAGAGAACCGGATAGAGGCCGACGACTTCGAGGAAGACCTCGCAAGCGCTGCAATTGTGCTGTCGACGAGGATGCCAGAGCAGCGGGTGTACGAGGAGACTAGAGAGGACCAAGGTTTGTGGAGACGTATTCTGGATTCGGCATAGGATCTCAACGGTCTGTCGCCATAAAAACTGCTTCACAGCCTTCAAAATACCGATGTATCATACCGGTTTGCTAGCAATTTATGCACGGACTGACTAATTCTCGTTTGGCGTACGTGCATAACGTGGACCCCCACTTCCTGGTTTCCACTGATAAGAAACTTTTCCATGCAATATACTGTGGTCAAATGACCACTTTGGCAATCTCCTTCGGAGTCTTTTGGGCGAACAGTAAACTAGTAATAATTTCTATGACGTACATTTTCACAAATATTCAATAAAACAATTTCGATGCTTTGATGCAGCACTCGAAAGTAATCGTCAAAAGCAGAATCAAATGACTAATTGGACAAATTAATCCAATATCAAAATTGAAATAGTTTACCATTTTTTTCTGCCGCACCCTGTAAATCGCTATAATTACAATAAGACTATTGTGAATTTGCTCCCACACTCCGCACAGAATAGTAAAATGTGTGGTTTTGGCAACCAGTTTGCGTAGAAAAAAACTATACATCTTTTTAATTCAAATACGTCAGAAGGCAACCTCGTCTCAACTGGGATAGGATTTTACGACCGATTCACACCCACTCCCATGGACTATCGCACTTGAACTACGATTTTAAGTGTGCGCTCGGAGGGGCGTATGTTCCGAAGCTTTACTTCAGCTTTATATTTTGGACATTAAATCATAAATGTGGAACTGAGTTGCAGCCAACTAAAGTCGAAAAGTTTTGGTCATAAAACCACCTTCTCGGTGGTTCGCTCTGTAACTACGTGCTCAACCGCTAGAATATGGACAAACCCAAACTTACGGAACGTTCTTGGGGATTTTCATAAATATGCACACCACACCCAACAGCACCTATCGGCTCACGGCGCGGGCGTCTAAAGTCGTCACGGTCAGCGACTATCGTTCAACACCTTTTTATCTCTATCAATGAATTTACAGTCCCATTCGTGGCTCTCGCTTCGCTCAGAGTGGCTACTTTTCGGAGTGAATATTTTAATTAGCGACGATTATTATTCTTCTCTCGGCGGCGGTGGCTGCGCAAATCACTTTTCGGCATTGTAAGCTGCCAGTAGATATTTCCGCGCGTCGCCATTTCGGCCCACACGATTCGGTTGAGCTAACGTGCCGGTATCGTCTGCGTAGATCTCCTTTCCCTCTTACTTGTCTTAATTGCGACAGTGGCGAGGAAATAAAATGAAATGGTTTTCTTCCTGCCGAAACGTGGCTCGTAAATTATTTCACTTACAAGGCACACATTCGCGGTTCTTTGTCGAGCAAATATAACTTAGGCTGAACCTGCGCGGTTACTATGAACACCGAAGTCACTGACCAGGTCCCGGGGAGAGAGTTAAAACTTAATTAAATTTTTCATAATGACTCAGAATGGTAACGGGCGTTTGCGGTAGTGCGGTTGAGACGTCTTGAGTTAACTTTTCAATTTGAAACGGATCTTTTAATGGTCTACTTAATAAATATCTATAACTTATATCAATGTTAAGTTTTCGGTTGTATATAATATAGAGCATTCGTTAAGAAGGAATAAAAGAGTATGAAAAAGAATTGAATAAAACTGTTCTGAAACATTGGATTAGTAACATGGATTATGGATTTATAATATGAGCCGTTGGGGAACATTGTGGTCTAAAGACCATTTTTTCGAAAATGGGTTTTTTGCATGAACCGCATCTACTCAAGAAGCTGAAGTTGGGAGATTAAGAAAATTTCGAAAAATCGAACTTTGAAGCTGACTTATACCGTGTTAAAATTTCGTCTGAAACAGAATGGTCATTCTGTTTCGGATCAGAGTGGTCTATGTACATAAATCGGTGTAATACTATCATGTAACACGCAACATGTATCATATCACATGTGATAAGTAACATGTCACTTGTTCTGTACATGTCACACGTAATATGTAACATGTGACACGTAATGTAACATGTCGTGTTACATGTAATTTTACACATGACATCTTACATGTGACATGCTATATGTATCATATAACATGTGACACTAGCCATTTTATACGAGTTAGCGTCATTTTCTTTGTCATTTACCAGTTTTGTGGACATGAACAACTCTGTTACGAAACGATTCGAGGATTCCAGTGAATATATATATCAGAGTGGTCTATGTACATTGGTGAGATAAAATCAATTATTTCGCAAAGAAACTAATAATTTTATGTATTCCCATGTTAAACCACTTCATAACCTTTATATTAGAACATTTTGTTTGAAAGAATCTGTTGTACAGAATTTTATTAAAAGATTTTTAGAAAATTGCTTCTCCTGAAAAATTTGCTCGATGGCACTTCGACCACTCTGTTTCGTAACGGCTCATATGTGAAAAGTGAATTGCTTTGCGATGTTATCTATATTTTTCCGTTCATATCATAGATTTTCAAAACATGCAAATATGAACTGAAAAGTACTAGAAACAGGTTGCCAAAAAAGTGCGAACTTGAAATATAAATGAAAACAGGAATTTGAAATCTCATTCAATTTCAAAATTTATTGAGAAAGAATTTAAAACAGTTGATTGAGAAAATTGAAAATAGAGCAAGATGCTTTGTGTTTAATTGTATGTTTCGTTTCCTTTTTCATGCTTTGTGTTTATATTTTATGTTTCTTCGGGTGTTGGAAGAGTATCCTGATGAAGAAGAAAATAAAAATTAAAGTAAAATTATTGAATTAGTAGAGCTAGATCGCTTCATAGGTGCTTTCTGAGACCACACATCATACAAGTATCAGTACTTGATTGTGTCAATTATATACTACAATCCTCAAACCCCTCCAGAGAACTACGGGCAAACTTTGGAATGATAAATATGATAAATTATTTAATCAAACAAAAAAAGCATAAATAATAGTACATAAAAGCATTATCATGCACTCACTCTACAATAAATGATAGTACAAAATAAAAAGAAAGAACGGAGATCTTCTCTTGCCTAGCTATTAACCAATTGATAAGATAATCAAAATTTTGTGACAGATCGCATAACTACACTTGTCGGCAAGTGGACTCGTAACTCGCAATGCACATCCCATCCGTAACATACGAAGCTGTAGCCTTATCTTAATGACTACGGTTCTCCAGGGACCTCCAATGGTTATGTGGATCTTGTTTTTTTTCTTTCTTCTGCTATGGTTTCGAGGCCTTTCTTTAAGGCCGACGCGCCGGTTGGCCTTTGCTCACAGGAAAAATCAACTGTATAGTGTCATAAAATTATAACAAATTCATTTCACATTTCGCTTCGACTTGTCTCCGAAGCTATCTGCATATTATGATGGCTATGTGGTGGCAATAGAGACACTAATCAAAGCACAGGTTTTCTTGTTGAGAAAAAAAAGACTAAATGACCGGATCTAGTCGATGTCTTTATAAACACAAAACTAGACCAAGTCTCATACACTATATTTGTAGCAATTAGGTATGTCAATGCGGTTCAAGTGGGAAGCCAACGGTACGTATGCGATTATTATTGTGTTTACCAACAAGTGTGTGGCACGATGACCGATGGCTACGAGGCTAAGGCTACTTGCCAAAGCAGTTACCGATATTAGTCATGTGTGATGGGCGACTTCAGCATCAGTTACCAAGCGATGACGAGCCGTTTTTCCTCGATCTCCTATCCCGATGAATCGTCGGAGATAAAGACAGATTGCTCACCCGCCAGATATATAATTTTATAATTTATCAACACTTTATTCAATCCTATCTTCGCCGAACCAGTTTGCAGAGACGCTATTATCTTGCAAACGTTGCTCGCACATACATGACCCACCACCAGTTCATAAACGAATAATTAGCTATTCTGTTTGCAATTAAATAATATCATAAGTATTATACAAATAAATTAATACACACTTTCCTTAATGTTTGCGCCTTTATAACGCGCTTTTAAGTGACTCTTTATCACTCGGCCGTTTTCCAGCATCGCCGGCTTGGAAATGACATTAATAACAAGCAATCGAAGAGAAAATGGATGCTTAGGCATTTTCCCTGGGCCCACTGCTGTCGTGGACCTCACTCAATCCGAGGGCTGCCTGCTAGCGGTTTATGATCGCATGAAATCATTATATTCAGCGCAGTACGGGCGGCCGCCCTGCGATGGACTGAGACTGTATAGGTAGGCCTACGTGCGTAACCAGTTGGACCACTTTCTGGGAGGTGTTTGGTGAAAACGGAAATTGAACTGGTTTGCAACTTGCACGCCGGTGGTGGGTAAGTGAAATTTACTAATAACAGGCGGTGGAGATGATTGGACAACAAAGTAGATTACTTAGATTTTCAGCTCAGCTAGGATGTAGGCTATTTTACTTTGAAGCTTTCAAATGATACTGTATGGGTTATTGGATTGGCGTCACCTGTTAGTCAAATTCCAATCGGAATATATATAGTTTCGTAAGCTGTCAGTAGTCACGCACACGCCAAACGCAAGTTACTAAAACTGTCTTTTTTCCTAGCAAACTATGAACCTGAGGTACACCAAAATTGGTTATTTTTTTATGTGTAGCAACTACAAGTTACCATTGATTGCGTTTAGTCCTCTACACACCTCCTCTCGCCTGACCCATTGAAGCGTGAGGAAATCAGAGTGACTGAGTTTTAACTTTCTTAGGCACACGTGTTATTATTCGCACATGGCTAAATGTTCTGATCCAGTTGCATCGACAAAACCGCCAAAAATATAATGCTTCGCTGAAGATAGAGGAAGATGATTTCGGGATGTAAAAGGAACGTAATGTCATAAATATTCAGCATGTCCCAGAGATTTGAAATTAACCAAACCACTATCAGTTGATTATTCACCTCAATCACATATCATATAACATATCCAATTAGTCCTGTAACATCATACAGCTTCATCAAAATTAGGTTGTTAAGTGATGGCATAAGACAGTACCCGACTATGAAAAAGTCAAGTACATGATGGGTTATTTAAAACAAGAACTTCAACGTAATGCTTTAACTATACTCCGACGTTCAAACTGTATGGTTAAAGCGATAATTCATTCGCCGATCAGATATTATATCATTGCTTTATAAATACAAGTACGGTATAAACTTACACTGTTTGTCATTACTTTGAAACATGATGTCAAATTTGATTAATGGTTTTTATATTAGATGTTTGAAATATCGGCATGTAGTTTTCGATATTTCTAAAATCCAACAACGGTACTATGTTGCATTTCGTACAAAAACCAAGCATTTGATTTGTTGAAAAAAAAGGACAAGAAAAAATCCAAAATCAACGTGAAAAACGGCCTAAATTCCGAAATTTACGTAGAAAACTTAATTTGCTAAAGGTTTTTAACCATTTCTGCTAAATACTTTCCAACAAATATTAACAGCACTGTTATTTCCACCTACACAATGAGCTGAACATCAAGGAAAAATGTGAAACGAACGATCCTCAGACATTCTAAATAAGCGATTTTAAAATGCTATACCATTAAAAAAGCCGCGACAAAAACGACTATCCTAAAAAAATTTGCGTATAATCAGAAATGCGCATAAAAACGCGTTAATTTCGAAATCTGCGTAAAAAGACTTTAGTGTATTTCCCGTTGAAAACCTTATACACATTCAAGGCTTCACCACACATTTCAGGTATATAACCAGGAACAAGGGAACGCGGGGACAGGCTTTTCATGCGCGAAATTGATTATGTGTGAGGTTATACCGGAGTATCACAGAAAAAAATGTTCTGTGCAGTAGTTCCGTATGGGAGGCAAGATATTCATTCGTCTTCAAATAAACGATCAATCCAAGCATTTTCATGATACACTAAAAGAAGGAAGTTTCTCACAGTTAAGGTTAACATTTGAGTTTCAAATTAGCGTTGATCATCTGCATGGAATTGTCATAGTTGAATCTTGATTTCAAACTAGATTTGTTGAAGAAGCATCATCATTTTAGAATAAATAATAGTATTTGTAGTGAGTACAAGTAATAGTCCAACTTGCATTTTAAAAGCGGCTAGCCACTACGGGTCACCTAGTTCGAAAATAATATTATCCATTTTCAATTTCAAATAGTATGGTTTGAAATCATGTAGGGTTTGAAACTGGTCTTTAAAAAATGGTCCTAAAGTTTCACGACATTTTCTGATTACTATGTATCAGGTGAAAGAGTGTAACTTTCTAAGCAAAAGATGATTTAAAAAAATGTTTACCTTATCCTTCGATTTATAAATGAAGAATAAAAACTGCTCGAAATGCCTAAAATGACAATTCGCCCATATACCATACATGGGCGAACTGTCAGTTAAGACGTTTCGAGCAGTTTTCATTTTTCATTTGAAAATCGAAGGATAATGATGAACATTTTTCAAAAATCACGTTTGAAAATATCTGGTTCAGTTCGTGTTTGGGTTTGAAAACCCGAAACCCGACTATAAATCTATGAAATCTCGGATCCGGGTGTCAAATTCGGGTTCGAGTTTCATGAAAATAAAATTGTGAAAATAAAAATTAGTAATCATGACTACGCATTGTTGGTTTACTCTTAAATACGTTTCAAACAGTTTCTTTTATGATAGCTTTTTAGCTTAATAAACAATGTGGTCCAGATTTCTGGGCATAATCCTGGCTCTAGAAATATCAATAGTGCGAAGTATTCCAACATTCGTAGAACTGGAACTCACCAATTTGAATTTCAAGATGACGTGAGACATTACTTGATGTTCATAAGTGTCAAATCAGTCCTGGAAAGACTAATGTTGGGATGTTAAAAATCATCGTGCTAATTCAAAAAGTTTCCATAATGCACAAACACCCTGTTTTTCTTCTGGGGCTACCCTCCTCTTTTTTCAATATTTCTATGTCCACCTCCTTTGTATGAAGAACACGTACGACAAGTCTGGTGAATATCGGTTCAGGTATTCAAAAGTTACGTCGAAGAGGTCGAAACTCGAAGAGGTTTAAGGCAAGGTGATGGCCTCTAGTGCCTACTGTTTAACATTGCGCTGGAAGGTGTCATTAGAAGAGCGGGGATTAACACGAGTGGCACGATATTCCAAAAGTTGGTTCAGCTGACGATATCGATATTGTAGTTCGGACTTTTGTGAAGGTGCGGATGCGTACATCAGACTAAAGGACGAAGCCAAACGGATTGGAGTGGTCATCAATACATGAAAGGACGGGGCTCACGAGAAGACAGTTCTAACCTCCCACCTCGAGTTCAAGTTGGATTGATGAAATAGAGGTGGTCGACGAGCTCATGTACCTGGGCTCACTGGCCATCACATTCATCGGCGCATTATGGCAATCGTGCATACTTCGGTCTCCGGAAGACACTCCGATCGAGTAGAATTCATCGCCGCACTAAGTCAACCATCTACCAGACGCTGATCAGACCGGTAGTTGTCTACGGGCATGAGACATAGACTATGCTTATGGAGGACCAGCGCGACCTTGCGGTCTTCGAGCGGAAGGTGTTGCGTACCATCTTCGGTGGACTGCAGATAGACAACGGAACGTGGAGAAGGCAAGTGAACCACGAACTGCAGGAGCTTTTTGAAGAGCCATCCACCGTCCACACAGCTAAAATTGGCAGGTTGCGGTGGACTGAACATATCGTAAGGATGACGGACGACAGCCCGGTAAAGATGGTTCATGAAACTAATCCGCCAGGGACGAAACGGAGAGGTGCACAGCGGGTAAGGTGAATCGATCAGATGGAAGACAACCTGTGGACCCTACGCAGACTGCAGAGCTGGCGAAATGCAGCCATGGAGCGAGTGGAATGGAGACGACTTTTAGGTACAGCAAAGCCACACCACGGCTTATGACTGTTTGGCAAGGTGAGGTATGTCGGATACTGACTTGCAGTTTTAAGGTGTGGTCCCGGTTCCAAAAATACCAATGTTAGGGAGTAATTGAAGTTTTTCTTTAAGTTTTATGTATTTTCGAGAAACCAACAAAATCAACTTGAAAAAATGACATCGAATAGCAATATTTGGTCTTTGGGCGTCATCCTGAATCCGAAAACAGCCAACTCCTGAGTATATCCGGTTTTCGCAGAAATCCAGAAATCGGAACTCACCTACTTGAAGTTCAAAATGTCGTCAGATTCCGAATTCCGGTTTCTATGCGTCGGCATGTTTCCCAAAATACTAATATTGAGAGGTTTGTGAACGATTTTAACTGTTTTATACAGCCCCCAGAAACCAACAGTCACCATCATGGATTTGAATATGGTGCTCAATAGCATGATCCGATCTCTGGATATTAACTTAGAGCCACCAGACATGACGAAAAGCCTGAAAATCATCGATTTCAATCATTATAAGCATGGGCGCAACTAAGGAAAATTTCTAGGGGGGGGGCTAGTTTTCATGTATGCCATTTTAAAAAAGAGAAAAAAGAGTTTGCATATGCTTATTTAATAACGCTTAAAATAGTATCGTAGAAGCAGAAAAAATCACTTCGGGATAGAATCTCCGATGATGTACTGAATATCTTGAACAGATCGTCAACGCCAAGCTCTTTCAGCAACAATGATTCGATATTTAGGAGAGCTAGATTTGGTAAACGCTGGGCAGTGCTTTTTAACAGTTCACCCGTACTAGTTAGAATAAAATAGACCCCAGTGTGGTTCAAGGCTTAATGCCCTATTCCTACCTCCACGTGGTACCGACTGGGATACGAGCAACCAAGGAAAAACCGGTGAACCGGTGGAGTAGTTGTTCTCCTTAGAGAGCAGCTTGCCTGCGCGTCTACCCCACAGGCTAGGGGCGGCTCAAACAGCGACTGATCCGGACCGGACGGTTGAACTATTAAATGCGGTGTCTAGCCAGCTACATCCATGGCGGCAGCTCCGTCGCGAGACTAGGCATCGCAGCCCTAGTAAGGCAGCATACTAAAATAAACATACTACGGGGAAACAAGAATTCAAAACGAACCGGCACAATCGGCAATGACCCAGCCGACGAAATAGGGACGACGATTAGAAGCTCAATACATGTAACAGTAGATCGCTTAACGACCCGGTTGTCGACCGGATTCTGCTGGATCAGCTAGAACCCCGCCACTTCGACATCGTTGCGCTCCAGGAGCTTTGCCTGAAAGGAGAGAAGGTACGGTGGATTTGTGGCCGCAAGGCACTGTACCACCAAAGCGGCAGGCAATCAGCGACAGGTTGTGTTTGTTGAGAATTGAAGGCCGGTTCCACAACTACACTATTCCCAATGTGCACTGCCCTCACGAAGGAAGACCTGATGCAGGGAACAAGGCGTTCTACGCACAGCTGGAGAAACTGTACGATAGCTGCTCGCGTAGAGACAACCCTACCGGCACAAGAAATTAAGGGGCGCAGCGTGCATGATGGCTCGACCACATCGAAAGAGACTTGCGAGTGATGAGACGTCTGGGAAACTGGTGAAACACAGCCCAAAACCGAGTAAACTGGCGACTTCTTGATACAGCACGAGTTACTACAGCTCTCCTCTGACTGGTAAGGTGAGTAAGAGAGCAAGGGTTGAGAATCGATCCTGGGTGCAGAACTAGTTTTTACCCAATGAATGACGACATCTCAATTTGTGTTGATTTTGATGCTCTGATAAGTAGCATGGAATGTATATATATATATATATATATATATATATATATATATATATATATATATATATATATATATATATATATATATATATATATATATATATATATATATATATATATATATATATATATATATATATATATATATATATATATATATATATATATATATATATATATATATATATATATATATATATATATATATATATATATATATATATATATATATATATACAGTGGTGGGCACCGCTAACCGAAAGTTTAGCGACGCTAATCGCTAAGTCGCTAACCGGAAAATTTAGCTCGATAATCGCTAAACGCTAAACGCTAAACCCACATTAGCGGAACTTTCGCTAATCGCTAATCGCTAACTTTTTTATATGTAAATAGTTATATCGCTATATTTATTGCTCGTGTTTCGTAAGATTTGGACCACTTTGATCTGTTTTGGTTAAACAAACGAAAACAATTACTTTTTGAAGCTATTTACAGTATGAGGTTCACGAAACGGTATTCATATTTGATTTTGTAAAAACAAGAATAACAAAAGTTATTTAGCTTGCATTGAAAATAGATACTCTCAGGAATGTTTTCATAAAAATTCAATCATTATCTGAATCGAAACAGTAGAACCAAAGTTTTCATAATTTCAAGCGCATTGCAATTTACCAAAGTTCTTGGTGTGCCGAAAATTCAATTTAGACCTTGTGCTTGTTCTTCAAAATGCTACTGTGGCTTGTACGATAACTGGAACTCCATTCTAGGGTAAAAAAACTGACAAAAGTAACTTTCGCAGTAAAGTATGTTCATCTTTCGAAGCAATTTACGTACGCCATCAGCAATTCACCGTTTTTCTAAATATTTCTATTGTCGCTTCTCTACAAAATTTAGCGAATTAGCGATTAGCGTTTCGAAGGCCAAAATTTTAGCGGCGCTAACAGTTTCGCTAATCAGCTCAAAAATTAGCGAAATCGCTAACTGAATTTTAGCGTCGCTAATTAGCGAATTAGCGAATTAGCGGAGAGGTGCCCACCACTGTATATATATATATATATATATATATATATATATATATTGAATACAATCATTCTCTGGGAAATTCTAGGGGGGGCTTCAGCCCCCCCTAGCCCCCCCGTAGTTGCGCCCATGATTATAAGGTATTCCGGTAATTCACGAAAAATCTTGACTTCTCTATCAATTAAGATAAAAGGGTGTTCCTTCCCCTTTTTCATCGCCGTTAAAAAAGTACCTCGTAGATCAAGTTCGGGTATTCAAAAAACTGGGTATAGCAAATTTATAGTAGTTGGGGAAATTGCCATTTTCTAATAGCGGATAGTTAAAAATTGACGCATCTATTCGGAAACAAGTACATGCATACTATTTTTGATCAGCTTGATAGGAATACCATCCATTTCTACTGCATCCTGAAACCAAGATCATGATTATCTATTTCAGTTTCTGTAGCGGGTATTGCCAGTGTTGTTAGTCTCACTCATAAATAGCGTGCAACACCTAAAGTGAGGTTCTCGTAGTTGCCGATATCACACACTAGAGCATTCTCCATTCAAGCTATTTCTAGTTTTTTCGCGCTGTCTTCCTTGCTCGCATTCGTTCCCGAGATTATATGCACACACGCGCATTTTCAATTGAGAATCGTCATGTGAGAGTGATAGTGATAATCCCCGCTCTCAATTGAAAAGCATCATTTTGCATCAATTTGAAGCCCTTCAGTTGTCAAAATCAAAGCAAGAGCTTTTTACGGGGTTTTATGTGACTCACGGAGTGCTCGAAAAGGATACAAAAGTTTTTCAATTGAAAGTGACGAGTCAAAGCTTCACTATAACCTGATAATTGTCAATTGAAAATGACTTTATCAGGCTCTGATACTGATACTGATCTTTACAGTTGCACAAAGTCAATTGATGTACTCAAATGAGGCAACATCACTGAATGTAAATGAGAACCACCCCACACTTTCGCTGGAAAAATATGCCTCATTCCGATGAGTGTCTAAAGTGATCGAAGATACGTATGGATAATACTGACTAAAGCGCAATAACAAGTTCACTCATAAAATAATTTACGGTTATCGATCGACCCAATTAATGCTATGACTACATGCTACAATATTGCCCTGAACAGTAAACGCCGAAACAACAACTAACCAGTGCCACCCGAAGAGGAAACAATAAACTTGGCCGCAGTAACGCTCCAATCGGCCCCCGAGAGAAAACATGTCAAGTTCAAGCGGCAGGCGGCTGTTAAAAAAAAGCAACACGATTAACTTTCCAAGCAACGGAGCCAACCAGCTGACAGGTGCAAAAAGGCCAACAACAAATTTTTTTCCCTGTTTTGTTCGGCTGTCTTCATTTTTTCTCCACTAGGTATCCTAAGACGTTGATTCCCTCCACTGAAGAGCCATCCTGAAGACAGTTTGGCCTGAATAATTCCTTAAACAAATAACATAATTTGGGTATTATAAATTATCCATTTTTTACCCAAGAGATCGTTTTTGACTGTGCGTTCTTTTGCCTTTATAGTTTTCGTGGTTCTTTGCCTCTTTTGACGTCAAAACATAGGCCCGAAAAGAAGGGAGCAAGCGGTGCATCGCGATTTTGGACGCATATTACCAAACGATTTACTGTTAATATTAATATTTTATTTTGATATAATTTATCACAATTTGTTACAGTGGGGTAACGAGAGTTAATTTCTTTGTTTTATTTTTGATCATTGTCTTCGTCGGAGTGCAACGTACGAATAGTGCATGAGTCTGGATTTAGTTTTTGCGATTCAGAGGTAAGATTTCATTCTCTTCTAAATTCCTTTTCTAAATGCTACAATGGAATGGGGTGAAATTGATCACTTTACACTACTACAATTTACCAAGTTTTTACTAGTTTACTAAATCGTGGAGCTGATTCTATTTACCGTACTCAAGGGGATGGCAGCCCTATTCAAACTCTACACGTTTGACAGTAGGTAACATATCGGGGCTTTATATAAAAATAAAGCTTCGAGGGAGGCGCCCAGCAAAAGTTCCATATACTTTTCACTTTAGTCGGGAAGACTCTTTACTCATTCAAGATAGAAAGAGATAGCATGTTGCCATCCCCCTGACCGTACTGAGATAAGTTTACTGTACTCTCGCTTTTAACAGTCGCTGCGGTGAATCAATTTGTGTTTGTTTGATCTTATTTAGTGATGCGGTTTAAATTCCTGTCTGTATCGCATCGAAAAATGTACACCAAAGATAAATGGAGAAGCTTATGTTATTTTTGAGTAGCATTTTATTATTTTTTGTGCCTTAGGACCGCGCATTAGACAAAAAAGTAACAAACTTAATGTAATATAATGTAATGTGAACAAATTACATGATACACTTTAACAAAATTTCGTGATTGATTGAATGTTTCATTATTTATTACTCAAGCTATTACTTTCGAATCCCAGTCGAATGATAAATGTCACCCGAGTGTGTGAAAACACGAATAACATACCTAGTCTGGCGCACTCCGATTTTACCAAATTCTCACGCATCCCGTTCCCGACTCGTTGTTGGGTCATAAATTATCATAAGCTCATTCAGGTCGTTATTTTCATGAATGAACCAAACCTAATTTCTGCCTCTGCAGTCTCCCACAGATTGAAATCTTCAATGAGGAACTCTACATTTGAATATTAATTATTTGTTGAAACGCCAAACGTTACATCTCAAGGTCTCCGGGGAAGCGAAAAGTTATGACAAAACTTTAATGAATGAAACCTGACTTTCGTGAAATCCAATCGTGCTGTCCTTGTTTGTTCCGCTACCCGCGAAGTTTTATAAAAAAGCGCAGACACAAACGCCTGGAAGATCAACTTTCCGCTGTGTATATAGCATCTCTCATCATTTTCGGCCCCGATTGCCCCACCTGACTTTCCGACCGCAACCAGCTAAGAAAGGAAATAAATGAGAGATTTATGATCATTTTAAGGTAATTATTTGGCGTCACCGTGACCGAGACAGCGCGAGAATAAGCCTCGCATGGCCTCTGCTAGTCGATAGTCCCGTTCATTCGACAGCCAACGGGCAGCCGTCATTCCATGCCAGAGGTGAAATTTGATACTCCCAAAGCTGTTATTACGGCTGCTGTTGGCCGTCGTCGCCGCTTTTGTTTGGTGGAAAGACAGCGGAACAGGTAAACTGCGATGCGTTGCTTCCCACGCTTCCGATTCGCACTGAACTGTTTGGCGTTTGCGGTTAGTGTCGCTTGCTACGATTCCTAGCCAGTAGCAGGCAAATTAACCCTCTCCCGCTCACGAGGTTTTTCATGATTTAAAAATACTTTCCGGGTCAATTTAGGCAAAATACTTTGCAGGGTAGTTGAAATCACTGTAAAACATTGTATTTTGAAGAAAAAAGCGAATTTTGGAATGGTGCTCCAGAACACCTATGAGCACATCAGGGACATTTTAAAAAACACGAAAAAAAAATTCTGATACTTTTTGAACTATTTATTCAAATACTATAGAAAATAATGAAAACAACGTAGTTTTCGAAAAAAAAAACTTAGTTTATATCTATTTGATGATTTATTATTTATTGAGTAAGGAATTTTCTAGGCTACAAAATTGGCTCTCACTGCATCGATGAAAGGACGAATTTTGAAGAGCTTGTCATATCCGAGTTCTCCTCTTTTCTTCATCTCTGAGTTGTCATGTACCTAGATTTTGGCTTGCAGCTTTTCCCAGAAATTGTAAGTTTTCGTTTTTGGTCCGCTTTCAGTGCGTTTAGACCCACTTTCATTTCTTTATTGGCCCGTTTTTGTCTCGGAAAAAAACTCATGAACTTCATCTGGTAATGGATCTATCCCAAACATAGCGACTTCATCTTCGATGTCGCTTCTCATCTCATCAGCTTCTGATTCATCCCCTTATGGAATTCGTAGTGAGAAGAACGACCAGCAAAAAATGAAATCAGATATATAGTTTGGCCATCGGTTTTTTTTTTGTCTCCTGTATGCCCAAAGGTGCTCTGAGGCACCATTTAAAAACTTATGGAACAAGTGAACAAGAACAAAAATTGTTAATTTTATGGACCGTTACACTGAATGAACAATAGATCTACGTAAAAGTTATTTTTATTATAAAAACGAATAATGAATGTTTTAGAAAAACAGTTTCTAAAAACACACATTATTTTTTATCGTAAAATTCGGACTTTCTTCTGTAGTTTTCTTGATAACAGTTCAAACATTGAATCTGAAAGCTGACATTTGACATGCTAAGTTGAAAGTACATTAGAAATGCAAGATTTTGTAGAAAAAAGAATTCAAAATAATTTATTTTTTGTCGAGGTATAGTCATTACAATTCTTGGTGCTCTAGAGTCACCATGAGCGGGAAAGGGTTAAGTTAGACTTTTATCGCAGTGCCACTGGTTGTCATTTAGTCAAATGTAGGCACGGTTGAAAATTATAACGCATAACTTAAGTATTTTTTACTCGGCTCGAAACAATGTTCTTGAATGTTAAGAGTTGAGCTAATGATTCTAAATGCTTTTTAGGTCAAATGTTGCAGATCAGAAGCTGAATAATATGAATTCACAATGGAACCAGGTTGAACTCATTTCTAAGCTTCAGAGTTAATCCACATTTTTTCAGTTGAGTAAAATATTACTCGTTTTAGAATTCTTTTCACAAGCGTGTAGAGTCATTTCGCAATGACAGTTGACCGGTATTAGGTACCGTACGAAAAAGTGTCAGGTGTTTAATATCAAACATTCGATGATAGCGTGCGCTACTGTAATCTTCATCACCATCCACCAGCATCGGAATTAATAGTGCACATTTGCTCGGTGATGTGCTCATTTATTCATTAGATATTTCTCACTTCCATGGCAGCTTTCAACGCCCCATCCAGACACGTAATTATATCGCAATTTAAATGTAAATTAAAAACGACGTTAATGATTTATTGTTGTTGATACGTTTTTGCTGGTTTTGTTAAGTATTGTGTGCAACATGTACAGTTGTAGTTTAACCTGCCAGCTTACTTAGTTGCTGCTTGCTGGTTAATAAATGTTGCAGTACTGGTTTCAGTTCACGTTAGTGGTTCGCAGCTGATGTAAGGGTAAATCAATAATAATTTATGTAGGAGTCGTCGACTTTTGTTAATGATCTTATGACTCAATTGGTCCCTTCTAACCAGGCATCAAACTCTAGCCAAAAGGACGACCTCAATACTGACTTCAGGTAGTTTTTAGCTTGAACTTTTTTTTTTTGAACAATTAGATATTAATGAACAGAGTTTGTAACGTTTGCCTCCGGTGGGTAATAGGAAATACAATGTATTTTTTGGTATTAAGTTAAGGCTATTAACAGTATTATGTAAGGCACGCATTATATCGATGTTATAAAGCACATTAAAAATAGGCTCATTAACGTAATGTTATTCGAGTAATATTCATGATAATATTATAGCGTGATGACGATAACTGGACCAGCAGAAAAGAGGAGATGACAGGTTTCAGACGAGATTTATTTGTCGCGCATGGCTAATTATACACGCCAGCGCCTGCAGGTGAAACAGATCTGTAATTTTTCATTTGCAGCAGCCACCCGAAAGCACATAATTGTTATGTTATAGCTCTATTGGAGGTTCAGCGAGTTGACAGTATGGCCAAACCGTTTCGCTGACAGTAGGAAGCAGGTCGATTGCAATTTGAATAAAAAACTAATTTGTTGTACTAACTACCTTGGCGAACATTTGGTTCATATACCAAATTTACGGTAGGAATGTGTCAGGAGCGATGATACGCGAGGAAGTTACTTCGCTGGTGGTAACGATAATTTTTAATTGTTATTGATCACATTTCAATGGCCCGCAAATTCGTTAAAAGAAAGATCGTGTAGAACTTCTCGGAAAGGAAACCAAAAAATATACGTGGATGCAACAAAGTTAAAACACCTGCCAGTCGGCCCTGTGGTTAATCGCAATGTTTTCGTCCTTCATACCTCGTACAAACCGAAAGCGCATCGGTTTTCTCCTTTTTTGTCATCCTTACAGCCTAACCACTGCACAGGTCATATTTCTAAAAATTAGTTTAGCTTGTGATTTGAACGAGGTGCCAATCATACAATGTATGCGCCTGTTTTATATAAAAAAATGAAAACTAACCTATGTGGCGTTGTAAAAATCCAATAGATGGTAACTCTATCTACTAAACATATGATTCTGAAAGAGCACTTGCGTTGACTGCTTGCGAAGGAAAATAAAGTCAATAAGTGAAGGGTTTTAAACGAAGTGAAAAAAAGTATGAGGAAAAAAAGGTGAGGTTAGTACAAAAATAACATATGCTAGTGCGTACAACCGCATCTTTCAATGGAAGTTCCATGTACAGGACTTTAGTATAGGTCACAATCAACACCAACTGTGTTGAAGTTCTCAACCGTAACGTTATTATCAAACATGTTTTTTTTTCTTCTTCATGTTAATACCATTGCAAGGAACACAAAAGTTTGCACATCATCACACCGTTTACATATGTGGTCGGTTTGGTGGATATTGAAAACAAACTAACAAACAGAAAATTGAGTTTTGTTCAGGCGCTTTTTGAGTAAAGAGATGAGCTAATCCACCTAGCGGCGTGATTTGGTTGTTCTTATATGATCTCTTTTACGTTACGTGTACGTAACATGTACGCATAAAAAATATGTATAAAAAAATACCCTCACATGATACCCACATTTATAAATTCATACATATACATATGAACATAAATTACACTGAATATGTAAGGTATTTGATACTTTTTTTTAATTATAGTAATACTATTAATCCATTGCACAAAAAACGGGCAACCATTCCAATCGACCATTTTTGATTCAGTAGAAACTTTGCATAGATATTTCTATTGGCAAAAGATGTCATTTTGTGTTGTTGGTTCTTTTTTTCTAATTAAGACTCATTATATAGAAGCTATGCAAAAATGCTATGTTAAAAGGTATTGAAGAGCTCAAATATTCTTAGAACCAGAACGGTTTTTTTGATCGGTGGGATGTCTTCGGAAAAGTTATCTTCATCTTCTATTTCTATAAAAGACAAGTTTTGTGTGTATGTTTGTACGTATATTCCAGCATAACTATCGAATACCCGAACAGATTTCCATCAAACTTGGCATACGAGTTTATTTTACAAGAGAAGTGCCAATAGACTTATTTGATATTTTTCGTGCATTATGAAATCTTTTTGAATTAAAGAATTAAAGTGATTGAGACTGGTTATGTCTGGTAGCCAGAAATTGATTTCCGGACACCAAAACTCAGTGTCTGATGCCATTTTCAAATCTAAGATGGTGACTTCCGGTTCTGAGAAGTAGTATAAAACTGCGAAAAACATTCATAAATCCCCCAAAAAGTAACATTTCGGAACCAGGATGACGCTTAAGTATAGGAAATCGATGTGCGACTACATTTTGGAATTCAAAATGGCGATTTCCGGTTTCTGAAAATCTCCGAAAATGTATTATTTACTGCAATATACATATTTTTGGAATCAAGATGATGTTCGAATGATCAAATATCGATGTTCGACGCTATTTTTAACTCCAGTGATTTCCGGTTTCGTGAGAGCTGGGTGAATTTGAGGATTATGCTCAAATACTTCTCTATATTGATATTACCGGAGCTGACATGACACCGAGAAACAGATGATTGATGACTTACGCCATTTTAAAATTCCCGTCGGGATGCGGCATGTTTTTCCAAATCTGTATCATATTTCCAGTTCGCTTATTTTTCGCTTTCCCTACTTCACATGCTGTCTGCTTAATGAACTTCAAATCGTGACTTCCAGTTTTTGCAAAGGCTGTGTAAAGCTATCTATATGTATTTATCATGGGCGCAACTAAGGAAAATTTCTAGGGGGGGCTAGTTCTCGTACATTTCATTTAAAAAAAATAGGAAAAAGAGTTACAATGCGCCTATTTAAAAACGCATAAAATAGTGTCGTAACAAGAGACAAAATCACTTCAATCGGGAATAAATCTCCGAAGATGTATTGAATATCTTGACCACCTCTTTCAGCTGACACTGATTCGATATTGAGGAGAACTAGGTTTGGTAAACGACTGGGCAGTGCGTACCAACAGTGCACCTGTGCTAGTCGGCATAAAATAGATCCCAGTGTGGTTCAAGGCATAATGCCATATTCCTAACTCCACGTGAAACCGACTGGAATACGAGCAACCAAGAGAAGATTGGGGAACCGGTGGGAACTTGGCCGTATGCTGACAGGGAAGCGGTAGTTGTTTTCCTTGGAGAGCAGCTTGTCTGAGCGTCTGTTTTCCAGGATAGGGGCGGCTCGAACAGCAACTGATCCGAAGTGAACGGTGAACTATGAAATGCGGTGTCTCGCCTCTACACCCAAGACGGCGGCCTCGTCGCGAGACTAGGTATCGCAGCCCTAGTAAAGCAGCATGTTTAAATAAACATACTACGAACAATCAAGAATTGAAAACGAACCGCAATGATCTAGTGACGAAATGAGGACGACGATTAGAAGCTCGGTACATGTAACAGTAGATCGCTTAACGCCCCGGTACCAAAGGGGCAAAGTATTGGTGAGACCTACGTTTGAGAATCGATCCTGGGCACAGTACTAGTTCTCAGCCAATGAATGATGACATCTCAATTTGTGATGATTTTGATGCTCTACTAAGCAGTATGGAATGTATTTTTATTGACTACAATTATTCTCTGGGAAATTCTAGGGGGGGCTTAAAACTTTCTAGAGGGGGCTGTAGCCCCCCCTAGCCCCCCGTAGTTGCGCCCATGGTATTTATATTTTAGAACCGGGACTACACCCAGAAACTTCAAATAGATGTCTGATGCCATTTTGGAATCCAAGATGGCGTCTACCGTTATCTTAAAAGCTATTAAAAGCTGATGAAAATGTGAAATACCCTCCAATAAGTACATTTTCATAACCGATAAAATGCCTTGAAGCAAAAACTGGTGTCCGATGCAATTTTCCAGTCCGAAATGATGACTTCCAGAAAAACAATGTGATTGAAAGAGATGGTATTTCAAAACATCCAATCTGCTTTGATCGGTTTCAAAACAGATGTTTTTTTAGCTGCCACCACTTATGAACATGTTTCATGACATATTTATTGCATAATTTGATAACGGAGAGTCTAATCTAGCGTTTTGGATGAAAATACGCTGGAAAAAAAATTTTTGAAGTTGAACTGTTGCCGAATAAAAATTTGATCAAGAACATTGATCAAACAAGATAAGACGGCATTTATAAACGGGAGGAAAGGATTCACTATTACGGGAAGGAATCACGTTATGTAACAAAAAAAATCTGGAATGGCTATAATTTAAAAATACGAGTGAATTTATTAAGCTAATTTCTTTGCTGCGTGTTGTAATTTTTATAAGGGGGTAGGTGGCGTTACATTTTGTTCCGTATGGGAAAAATTCGGCATTTGCGTTATGTAATTTATGGATGTCGCCTAAGAGCTTCTGAAATGTAACTATAGATAAGGTGAGGTGAAAAGTGTTACGAAGAGTAAAAGATGGGGAATGAATGGAGGAGGAGGAAAGTTGAGTCGATAGCTGGGTTAGAATAGAAAGTGCTTTGAATAAATAGTTGGTGGAGGAGCGTGGGGTTGTGATAAAAAATGGTAAAAGAGGTGATGGAATAAATGATTTAAGGCTGAATGACCGAGTAGAAGCGCGAGAGAGAGAGAGAAAGATCCAGAGGGAGAGAGAGAGTTAGAGTTAGAGTATGGAAATGATTTAAACCTAATTTCAGCAACATAGAGAAACTATTTTTTGTATGCCTGAAAGGCATTTGCCACTGCGACAGGAATGTTTGTCTTTTGTGGCTGACCCCGATTGCTTTACACAGATTACAGGATGCTTGAACTCATTGATGGAGTTGAATTGGTTGGTTGTAAGCCTGTGGCCTAATTCGGAACTACATGGTTGATAAAACCAATAACCGTTTTGGGATTGGTTCTCTGTACCAGCTCAACTCCATAGTTGAGAGGTAACTTCCGAAGAAGTTGAACCTCGACAAAGCAAGAACCCCGCAAAAGCAAAGCAGATGCGCTGAGTTCTCAGGTTCAGCGTTTCAAAAACGGCAATTGTCGGTTGTGACTTAGTTGATTTGTTTATTGTCCGGTAAGGAGACCCGCGATGATACGTGGCTCACTACGAGTTAAAGTAAGTAGCTTTCTGATAACCGCAAGGTTAGGGTAGATAAACTGTTCAGCTTGTCTGCAATCCTGCGCATGTTGCCAATGAGATGCTATTTTTAGCTTTTCTATGTACTTAGCCTTCAATGGCGGATGTGGAGGTACCCAGAAACGTTTCAGGTCCGATGAATTGCTGAGCGATCTGCTGCTTGTCTTGCTAGGTTGTCGGCATGTTCATTTCCTACGATTCCGCAGTGACCGAGTACCCAAAGTAGCATGACTCTGTTGAGACGGGAAAGTTCCCTGAATGTTGCACTGGACTCCCGGAATAGTCTGGAAACACATGTGGCAGATTTCAATGTCAGTAGTGCTGCTTGACTATCTGAAAAGAGTTCGATTTTTGAATGTCTATAGGTGCGCTTTAGAAATACCGTAGCACAGACATAGATCCCTGATCCGGTTTGGGATCCAATTTTTGAGCTATCCGGATGGTGATGGAAGACTCGGCCCTCCATTGTTCCACATTGAGCGATCTGTCTCAATCACTCTATATGGAACGTCCACGTTTGGCTTCGCTTCCATCCAGTCCGGGACTGTTGTTACTAAAGGTGTCAGCTTGAACTCCTTCAGGATGCTTAGATGACCCGTTAGGTCACCTTCGAGCATCGCCGTATATCTTCACAGCCTTAGTGTGCCAAGATCTACCTTCTTCTTCACATGGAGATGAAGGGGCAGTAAGTTGAGCATGACTTTCATGGCTGCAGTCGGTGTTGTGCGCAGGGCACTGGTAATTGAAAGAAAGGCCAATCGATAAACTTTGGTCAGTTTTGCCTGGGCTATCGTTTCATTTACCTCGGGCCACCATACGAGGGCTGCGTAGGTTATACGTTGCCGAACAATGGTGATGTAAGACCAGAGCGCTAATTGTGCTTTTAACCCCCAGGTCTTGCCAAACAGTGTACTGCAAACCCTGATAGCTGAAATTGCCTTCTTGATAGCGTAGTCTAGTTGAGCAGCCCAGTTTAGATTCTTGTCCAGAATGATTCCAGCATGTTTGGTCTCGTTGCTGAAGCTCAGTCTTACCCCATTTGATAGCGGAAGAGTGATTAAATGCAACCTTCGCTTGGTCAATGATATAATGACTGTTTTGGCGGGGTTAATGTTCAGCTTTTCTTCTAAGCACCACTCAGAGGTGGTGTTAAGAGACGTTTGCATACGACTAGATAGAGCTGCGTCACATTTTCCCTCAACGATAAGGACTATGCCATCCGCATAACCATAACTTCGTAGCCTTGCTGCGATAGGAGAACGTCTGCCACCAAAGGCCATAGCAGTGGAGTGAGAACTCCTCACTGAGGACAACCTTTCACTGCCTCTACAGTGACAGACGTATTTCCCAATGCAGCTGTGGTCTTTCTGCTCTAAATCATTGCTTCGATCCAGTTCATTGTAGTATTGTCGACTTCTTTATTTTGCAGAGCCGTTTAAACTGACACAAAGGACGTGCTCCCTCAATATCAAGCAAAGCGCTGCGGATAGTTATAGAGAAAAACAAAAAAAGACTTTTTGTGTAATTATTATAATTTGGGAATCGACCGTAATATTGATATCGGGGGATTCCGGCTAAGCGGTCTTTTAATTCGGGAACACTTATTTAATTCTGTCCAACGTTTCAACACCTGTTGGTGTCTTCATCAGGGAAAAAATGCTAATTATTTGCTGATAAAAAAATTCGATAGAGACAAGGAATACAATTTTCAACCAGCTCTCAGTAACTTTTAAGCCCCAATAACAAAAATAACTTATATTGAATCCCGAGTAAGGTTGGGTACTCAGCTAGTAGATAATGATTGCTAGAAATGTGTAGATTTTAATATGAAACATTGAACCTTCTAGTTGATCTCGAGATTTGATGCTGATCTAATGAGTCGTCGCATGTTTAACATTCTCTTTTGGAGGAGAGCGTCTGTAGGGTCGTATCGATCGCTAGCCCCGCATATGATAATCTCATGTATACAGTAACGAAATCGTATATGTTAAACATGAGCTCAAATTTCGTTACAGGAATGTTTAAAATATTGCTTGCTATGTCATAACCTCAAATCCACACAAAAAAACTTGAAGAAAAATTTAACCAACTATCGATTTCTGATCTATGAATAATAATAATACCTATGAATACTTCAATTAAAGTGTATATTCAGAGCCGGCTCCCGCAAATAAAAGAAACCACTGCATTCATTATTTTGATCTTTTCAAAAGTCTTTGATCCCCAAAAACAATATTCGCTTTCTAAGCAGTTACAGAGTCCAAAGCATATTTCCTGAATTACATTTGTTCAA
Organism: Wyeomyia smithii; assembly: GCF_029784165.1. Taxonomy (NCBI): domain Eukaryota; kingdom Metazoa; phylum Arthropoda; class Insecta; order Diptera; family Culicidae; genus Wyeomyia; species Wyeomyia smithii. The sequence continues at coordinate 169,190,811 of NC_073695.1, read as the reverse complement.
TTTGATTTTGAACAACAAACTGCAAAATGTATGCTAAACTGAATTTGCGTTGCGTATTACTTTAAGTCTAATCTAACTGGGAGAACTGTTTATTTTTTCGAAACTGATTTACTGATAAATAGGTTGCGCACGACTCTAAAGAATGCAAAGCTGTCCAATTTGGTAATATACCTAATTGATAAATTTCCAGAGAAGATTACCTCATAAAAATAAACATGTACATGTTCTAAAAATTACTGACAATTTTTGGTATAGTTTTCAAAGATAAATTAAAGTTCTAAATATATATATTATTCTAGGGCCTCTACACAAGACAGGGCCCCGAGCCCCCTTAATCGTAGATCCGGCTCTGTGTATGCTAAATGCAATCTAAAACTCATGTTGAATCACCGAATAATTCCTGTATTGTCGTATGTTTAGAGTAATTATAATTATTTAAATCTCCACAATCTACCGCACCGCAATTTCAAACATTTTTTTCGAAAAACGGGTAGATTTAGTGCAATTGAAAACGAACGTGCTAATCCTTACAATTTTTGATAGCAAATAGATTTCACTGTAACCTGGTGGGTGTGACACCCAGGCGGAAAGGGGTGACACTCAAATTTTCCGCCCCGGGTGTCACTAGGTCACGTTACGCCACTGTGCACATGACAGATTAGTAACGAAAACAGTTGGTAAATTACTGATAGCAGAGATCAACAAGGAATTGCTTCAAGAATATGCGTACTGCAACATAATATATACCAAATGCTAGACGCAGAGCAATGTGATTAGTACCATTTTTGTTCTACATTTCAGCAAATAAATAAGAAAAAAGTAATTGACCTGTTCTATTTAGCCTAATCCGCTCTGGAAATAACCGGCCAAAGGGTAAACAATCTAATCCCTTGGAGCTGAGAGTTGTTTCAAAATCACTGGAACCACAACATTGAGTGTACTCATAATTACCGCGATGATAGTATTTCTGCTTCATTACGAACCAGACTGGGATTATACTTACTATGGGAGCAGAAAATGGACCGAAGGAAAATATACCCCCACACTGAAGTACAAACTAAGCTATAAGCACACGGAGAAGGTAGAAATATGATTTGTTACAATCTAAATTCTCGCCCATGGCCCACCGTGCTCTAGAAGGATTACCCATGGCGCGCAGGCCACCCTGTAGACGGTTCCGCTTGGGATCAGGGTGGCAAGTAGCGGGAGTAATTGAACGATTATTAATTCTCCCGCATGTTCACTCATCGCTTGAGCGGAAAAAACGACGTCGATTAGGTTTTTGTGTTGGTTTTTTTTTTCTACACACCCGCCACGAAGCTGAGAAAGGTAAAACCAGTTTTCGATTCAGTACCGTAAGAAAGAGGACTAGTAATGTGAGAAAGAGGACTACGTTTTCGCTGATTCGGCTGCAGAGAGAGGAGTAGCGTAATAATCAGCCACGGAGGGGAACTGTAGGCCCATCAGGCTCTTTCTTTCTCTCCCTAACAGGAATCGGAAAATCGAGAATATTGCTTTGGAGCACGATTTCGCAACAATTGCATGGCGTCTTCCGAGATGACGACGGTGATGATAATGATGATCATGAAAACTGGCGTCTGGGTCCTCGCTGGGTGGGAAAATTATATTGGCTGATGATTTCTTGTCATGATTGGTGATTTAGTTTATTCAGTGGCAGTAAAGCAAAAATGTAAATAAAATTTCACCATGGTTGTAGCTGGCATACGAATTAAAGAATGTTGGACGCGCAGTGCTACTTCTGCATTGCGCTCTGAAGTGTTTTTTTTTGTTAGGGAATTAGGATAACGTTGTCCATTGATGTGAACTTTTGTAATATAACTAGGTAGAAAGGTAGGTTCTTAGTTTAATATATCAAGACAAATGGGTTAAAAAAAAATATTCATGAATATTTTGAACCCATATTATACACTTAGACGATGTTATTTATTTAACAGCAAAACCTAAAATTATCATGTCAAACATAATGATTGCAAAGATTGTACCGTAACTCTAATAAAATTATATAAATCCAAAACACAAAATAAAACTATAAAAAAGCAGGTACGGAAATAAGGGAAACTCATAATATATGAAAAAAAAAGTTTATAATATCGATACATCCATAGAAACAAAACTTAAGTTCGAACACCACAACATGTACTGAAAACTAACTAAACTGAATTAAATGCGATAAAGGTAATCCTAGTTATAATGTAGATTTTACAACCCTGCATTTAGTGTTAAAAACGCAAATAATTTTGATCACGTTGTTCGAAGTTCGAAACGCACAGACATCATACGTGTATAATTTCTGCATTACCAAAGGATAAATTAACTGATACATTAAAAAGAGGGATTTCTGTTTTCTTCTCGTTCGCCACAATGCTGATCTCCACAATTTGTCGATTGTTTCATGTGTTTACTTGAGCCAGATGACCCTCGCACAGTGAGTGCGTGATCATATAAAGAAGGTTAAAAATCTAAGTCTAAACTCATATGGCACAAATGGAATAAAGGGCTAGGGCCCTGTTATGCTATTCCGCGACTTCTAGCAAAAGCTTCAATCATATGGTTTTTTTACCATCAAATCCTACTTTGTGTAAATAAATTACGGTCAAAAGTATACCTTCCCGATCGCATATAATCATCAGCACACGGACACGGACGCCACACTATACGTCTCCTTATGCTAACAAACGATTTTCGACCGCTGCTGACTGCCTACTTTGGTCAGACTGGCCTGCTGACTGCTGGCTGTGAAGACGAAACGAACCTTTCCCCGGTCCAAACGTAATAACCGATGGTCGCGGAAATGACCAGGGTGGCATCGTCGTTCTCTCGTCGAGCTCGCACTTGGACCTCGAGGGCTTGCGAAGCAGTAACAGCAGTGCCTCGGCGAGAAAGCGCAGCTTTTTTCCTGTCTGACTATGGAGTGGTTGCACCATGGAAAGGAAGATATATTTTTGAAATATAAACAAAACACCAAGAAACATGTAATTATGATCTCAACGGTCAGGCACCCAATATTAATAACGATAATATGAGGTTTTGTTTTTTCCCTGCTTGTGCTGAAGAAGAGAGGAAGCGATGTGATTCGGGCTGGCGACTTCGATTTTCTGGTGCGTTTCTCGCCCTCGTTCTCATAACGAGTCTGGCTCGAAACCAGTGCGAGGTGTACCGGAGTACCAATTTTGTGGTGTTAATAAGATAGAATGAGATCATTTCAATAAATTTCCCATCCTTGGAGAGAATGATGGGTTTGCTTCACGTAAGTAAGCAGGATGATATATTGACGTGCTGATTATGTCCGGGAAGTTAATGATTTTTGGCGTTTTCATTCCTGGAAAAATAATTTTAAATTGTATAGAATCTAAACTAGTGGATCAAACGGTTGCAGTTCGTCATTCAACGAATGGAGCATGTCTTGTTAACAAGGTGGCAACTCAACTTATGTTCCTATTAAAAAAGAAACATAGGTGGATATTAGTCAGTGCAACGACCTCAACCATGCCCTAGCCCTAGCAATAGATTAGCATCTACACGTGCAATATGCTACCTAGTCCAATCACAGAGGCAAAGCATACCGTGTTAAAATGTGCATATTTTTGGCATGCGGATAATTGTTGTCTGTCACCCCCTTTTAACCGCCTTGTTCCATGGTCACTGTAGCGTGTAGCAGCTAACATATATATCATACAGTGAACAGCCAAGCAGTCGTCGGGCTTACCAAGCTGTCATCGATTTATGATGTACCGAGCAGGAGTGAAGTAGAGGTAGGATGACCGAGTGACAAAATCTCACACGCAAGACGCTATTGCTACCGAATTCTAGCTAGCGTGTTGCCATCGAATACCGCTCTGTAAAAACAGGGCCGCCTGCTGACACTCTTTCAGCGACGAGGAGAGATAAGTCTACTTTTTGCCGACCCTGGTATCATGCTTCCGCTGGGGAACGATCTTAGCCCACCACCGCCTACTACTGATGAATATAGGCTACCCATACGTGAGTGAGTACGGTAGTAAAAATGCCACTCCAAGTGCGATTTACATCGCAAATCACACATGTGTAGTCTACTGACCGGCCAAACGATCATTCAGCACGGTTATGAATGTTGGGAGTCTCGAGAGTGACAGGCAACTCAAACATTGTTTGAACCATTATTCGGCGTTGTTTTAAATCTGCAAGACCGTTTCGTAGTTATCCGTTTTACCTCGTTTATCCCTCGCCATAAGTGCAGAACTTAGAGGCGGGAAGCATTTGTGCGGTTGTTGTCGCCACTTGAGCAGTACAGAATTTGACGTGACTTGTGGCATACATAGCCGGCAATATAGGAGAAGCAGACAACGAGAGAGGAAAGTGCATTGTAATGTACTTTGACGGTGTGCTGCTTCTTTTGTTACACACCTTTTTGCGAGCAGGACTTCACCAGAGTCGGCATGGTATGATTTGGATATATATATATATATGTATTCAAATAACCACAATTATAATAAAATAGCGAGCAACAGGATGAAGGTTTCAGTCAATTTCGAAAAGAGAAGGTGACGATTTTGATACGTTTCATAAGTTTTGGGACTTTGGATGATTATATTACAAAGTGGAACTTTTTGTTTTTTCAACTTCCCAAATAACATAACCTACATTTTTAATTAAAGACAAATCAATCACTTTTTAGCAGTGGGAATGTAATATCACTCGATTACATCAATCCAATCGATGCTGGTAATGTGGGAAAACCTCATTGAGACTGCTTAACAACGTAGTCTCAAGTGGGAGAACAACTTCATCGTCTTCTGTTCCAAATGGAATAAAAGATTGGAAGTGTACAGTATGACTTTCTTGGTTCTTGAGCCTAGTTACAAGCTTTTAATTTTTGAAGAAATAGAATTGATTGTGTTTTTGATGAATTTGGAAATTTTTTGATGCTCGTTTAACAAACACGGCAATTGACGCTATCTGTAGATACATTACGAAGAAAGGATTTTATGTGAAATCCGAGAATAAACATGCGTAAGTCAAATGGCCCGGTTCTGTCAAAATTCAAAATTGCAGGGCAAAAGGTAATGAAATCTTTAAGAAACCAATTACATGATTCAGTGCTACGTCACCATTCCATGCAAACTCCAGGGTTGTACACAGGGTACAGGGTAGATTATTTATTAATTCTTACCATGAGGTCATTGGTTTCCTCAACCATGTATTAAACCATAGGATCTAACTTAACTCCAACAGCATGTTTTTGTGATTTGATTTCTATGACTATGCAAAATTTAAATATAAACAAATACAAGCAACTGATGAACTACTTAACCTGGAAACAACATCTTTTTCTACCATGAGGCCATCGAGAGACGTATTCTTACCTGCAATGAAGAGAAAGAAATTTCGTTTTTAGGAACAAATTTTTGGTATAAGGCAAATGATTATTAGGCGGTGATTCGGCAACACTGTTTTTAAAAGTGTAGGGTCAAATCTGCATCGGCTCGTAAAAAACTAGTTTTAGTGGTGCAATTGGAACTACGGAATCATGTGTGATAGTGGAAGTGAACACTAAAACTTTGCTGCTGAAGATAAGTATAGTGCACATGCGGGAGGTACAGGCATACCTCGATTATACACACCCTCGATTTTACGTACTTCGATTTTACACACATTTTACCTCGATTTTACGCACACTTTTTTCAAAAATATTTTTAATTCAAATGCTTTTGGTCAAATTGTGCATAGTGCAAGATTATTCATATTAGAAATCGTTCACAAATAAGGGGCTGTCCATAAAGACTGGCGATACTGCCGAAAACCTCCTGGAGACAGTAATAACATCATCTCGAATAAAATTTTTAAAGGTTGTTATCTTATCTAACGTGTAAAATATTTGATGTCGTACGCACACAACCTTTTTTAGAGTTATTTACTAACTGTTTTATTTAAAACGTCTAATGTTGCAAGATAGAGGGGCTGTTTTCAATGCAGATCGGCGTTAGTATGTAGGCAAAAAGAATGTGTGGGTTACACACATACTTAAACACACACGTACATACACACGCACGTGCACATATACACACAAAAACACACACACGCGCATATACACACATACACACATACACAGACATACACAGACATACACACGCATACACATACATACACACAAACATACACAAGCATACACACACACATACACACACGTACATGTTCACATCCACACACATACACTTATACACAGATACACATACACAAGCATACACACACAACGCACATATATGCATATAAACACATATGCCTATAACATTGTTCTAAGCAGAGCCTGACAGTCATTTTCAATTGACAATTATCAGGTTATAGTGACGCTTTGATTCGTCGCTTTCAATTGAAAAGCCTTTGTATCATTTTCGAGCACTTCGTGAGTCACATGACACCTAGTCGAAAGCTCTTGCTGTGATTCTGACAACTGAAGGATTTGAAATTGATACAAATGCTTTTCAATTGAAAGCGGAGATTATCACCATCACTCTCACATGACGATTCTCAATTGCAAATGACAATGAGCGCTGATGGAGACTGAAGGCTTCTGACCTTGAAAATTTTTTGTATGTGCTGTCAAACTTTCCAACCAATCTTTCGAACCTTTCGTAATAAGTTAATGTTCCCTCAGATGTTTTTTGTAAATTTTCAATTACGGAAATTTATTTTGAGTTATAAAACATTATTAAAATTTTGCTTCGATTTTACGCACATTTCAAAAACGAGAATGTGCGTAAAATCGAGGTATACCTGAAGTTTAAAAGTGATCTTATTGTTGCTTCCAAAATTTTGCTTCATACATAGAGAGTGATAATCAAAAGGAGCGTCATTTACTTCCCACATGAAGGCTTGCATGGAAGCTTGTGTGCAGGTCCGAGTGGACAAACAGTACTATTGTTTCCACCATAGATGAAGCAAATGCATTGCAAATAAATGTCTTATTTTTCTTTTTTGATTATATTTTTTAATTTATCAATTATATTTTTGGTTTAATTTTCTTAGTGTTGCAATTGCGAAGGCGATCGATTGACACATTATTTATTACAAGTTTAGCAATTTGTCATCAAAATATAGGTAATATTTTGGTACATACATAGGTTATATTTTGGTACGTATATATGGAAAGATTTATCCATTTTACTATTTGGAACTCCTCTAGTGAATAAATATAACATGCTATCAAATACGGGTCAATTTTTTTATATAGATGTATCAAATGAATTGAAAGTCTAAAAATAATAATAAAATCTGTAAGGTTCTAATATTATTTTGAGGCGGGGCTCACCAAATGGAAAATTACTTCGGAGTGTACTGCAGGTACTCAGTCATTCTGTAAAGGGTCTTTGGAAGATCGGTAGAGCTAACACCTTCTAGATCCCAAAACTAAGATAGTTGCAGAAATGAAAGATAATTGCAACTTCCGTTTTCCATTAATCACTGCTAAACAGTGGGATCCAGGTTTCTACACACACAAATGTTTATTAGGCGGTTTTCCATTTTACGACCTTTTCTATGAAGGAGATGAAAACATTATGACACAACGACACATCATAACGTGCCTGGGCCTTAAAACAACATAAACAATGAACCTTTTATATTGATCATCAAAATTCTGCGAAAAAAAAATGAAAATATTAGATACTAAAAATGTTTGCTACTAGTTTGAAAATGTGATAGGTAATTATGACTAAAATAAATAATTATGGCCCGACTATTCAACTGGTAAACTGGTTCTGTATAACAAAAATTACACAAGTGTTGTATGTAAAGCCACAGCCGCAAAGTTGACGTTGAACTACGTAAGTTTGTTTGCTACATTACTTTCATTGTTGTATTCGAGAGTGATCAATCGCAATAACAATCATCTAACAAGGAAAATAGTCAAAGAAGGCCAAATAGCAGCTTATATGAGTATTGCCGAAATCGGGAAGATAATATTGGACCGTAAATCGCTTTTCAAATTTTTCCAGGGCCACCGCATTATTTTTAAAAATTAACACTAAAAAAGTAAAGCCTTGGTACCATATTCCGATTCGTTATTTGACCTTCTGTTTGTTATACACAGACTTCGCAGCCAACTGTTTAGTGTACAGGACAATTGCGGGGCTAGCGCTACGATCCTACTGACACTAACAGTCTCTCCCGAGCCGAGACTCGAACCTACGACGACTGGCTTGTTCGGCCAGCATCGTACCTCGAGATCATCTGGGTGACACTAATAAATAGTGTTAAACAAAAGTTATTAACAAAGTAAACTCAACGCATCTCATGCAAAGAATTCGCGATCACTCCAGAATGCAACAAGGCAAGTGTTACAACGAATCGCTACTGCTGCTACCCGCTGTTGCTTAGTTAGTACCGTCATAGTAGCCATCGACTAGTAAATTGATTGGTTTGAGCAGAAGCAGGCTCTTATATAGCACAAAGCGTGCATTCCCGATTTACTAGGTATATAATTTTGTCGACCATACTAGAAAAAGCAAGCAATAAGTGATCAATCAGTGGTCGTAACCTGCGTTTCAACAAGGCTTGACAGCACAAAAGTTCGTAGCACAATAGTTCGAATAATAAAATTACAATGAGCGGGGGCCTAGCGTGGTTGGTAACGTCTCTGCCAACCACGCTCGACGCTTGGGTTTGAATCCCACCGCCGACATAGGTGTCGATGGTTGTGAGGTGGCGTGATCCACTCACAACCAACCCAACTGGTCTAGATTCAATCCTAGCCGACACCGGGAGATTTTCTGAGGCGAAAAATCTCTGGGATCACGCCTTCCATCGCATGAGGAAGTAAAGCCGTTGGCGCCGGTTCGTTAATAAACGGGTCGTGAGTTAGGGTCCTGGGTGGAGTCGCCTCCCCGGGCGTCGGTGATTGGCTTAACAACAGTGGCGGAACTAGACCGACGAAAAATAAGCGAGAATAAAAAATAAATAAATAAAATTACAATTTTCTGCATTTGAGCAGATGCATAAATAATTTTCTATCAATTACTGCGAAAACGAAGAAAATCTATTGAAAACTAACCAGATTATTACCATTTGATATTGGACATATTTTTCCCTTTTTACGTTTTTAGAATTCGATTTTACACCCCTATGTAACCGAATTTCCTGAGAGACGTAGTTCTGCGTCAAAAATTCAGAAAAATCTATAATGTCATTAAAAGTTAAATGAGTATCTACCAAATTTATAATGTCAAAGCCAAGGATCGCACTGTATGACTGTTGAATATTTTAGAAGAATTAAGATTAGCACTTCATTCTTCTAATTTAAAGAAATGGAATTGTTAGTCCGACAATTAGAAAATTATATAACATGTGAATATACTATAATAAGTAATGACTTTATGTTTATATGCCGCTTCACATAGTTAGACGGTTGAAAACAGTTCATAAACAAAAGAAAATAGACCACTTGAATATTCAACCTGAGCCTGGAATTGTGCATATCAATATACCTTCGTGAGTCACTTTACGCAATCGCATTGGAAATCTAAAAAATCTTATGTCTGTTTGGCAAAAGGTACAGCAGGTCAAATTGGCATCCAAAAAAACCGCCAGACCGCAAACAATGTTAAACTGCTGCAGTAGCCGGGAATATAGAAGAGCCAGATGTTCATTTCTTGTCTGTCTGTCCACTTCAGGCTATATTCTTAGCGCAGCGGTTTGCTTGATAGTAAATTCTGCTGGTGGTAGAGTAATATACAATCAAGATGATGAAAACGTTGACAATTTGGTCAGCGCAAGTGCCCTCATCCAGATATCGAATATCGCTTTGAAGTTTGCGAGCCGACAGCAGCCCCATTGTTTATTTGGACAATTTAGCGTGCGATTGAATTCACACAATACACAACAAAGTTAAAGCATCTTATCACAGCTCTAAGCGAATTTCATCGACATACAAATTGCGTCAGGCGATCAAATTTATCAAAAATTTAATTTATTAAACCTGTGATTTTGGTTTAAAATATATTTCAACCTTCAACACTAATTTAATCATTACTGGGTTATATTCGATATGCAAAAAAAAAAAGAATTTGATTTTTATTCATTCAATAAGCATTCCTTTGTGCTCAGCCCAAATCTCACAGTTCGACTGTCGGCAAATTTCAGAGGCCATTATTCAAACAATTAAAAAACACAATAAATAATATTCCAGCACTAGCAAGCTAAGAAAACCGTCATGTGCGTAGAAAAGCATGGGTTGCGCTTGCTGCCGACGTGCTTGCATGTATGGCTGTGTGCATGTGTGTGAGCCTACCTCTTACAGACAGCGTAAACAACCCGGAGAACATCGCGTGGAAAGCGAACGCGCGTTACACGCAAGGAAGCGAAACAGCAGCAGGAAAGTACGCAGCCGATTTCGGTTCTTCCGTGTTGATATTGAATACAGACGCTATTCACAGTCTACCTACTTCGTGTGCAGTTTTGAGGATTACCATGTGGAAAGGCGATACACCTGAAACAGCTGTTGATAGTAGCTACTGTTTTGGGGTACCGTTTCTGCACATGCATTGCAGTATCATTCGCGAGGTATTTGGGTTTGGAAAGTTTTGGCACCGCATTAGTGACACTCGGCAGGTTAAGAACAACTTCAAAAGCGTAAGTATTCGGAACGTACGTACTACGGTAGTCAGTACAGATCACATTGCAGCGAGTATTGCGATCAAGGTATTGCGTTGCATTGAGTTAAATGATTTACAACTCAATACGACTGCCGCAACGAAAAAGAAGCTGACAGAAAGTTAGGGTGAATCGATATTTTATTTTTTGAAGAACAAAAGACAATACAGGGTTTTGAGGATACAGTAAAGTTGTCAATAGCTTTATTTAAAAATTATAGTTAAGAATTGAAATTTATTAACTAAATTAACCGAACGCCCAAATCGCCAGAATCGAATCTAAATTCCAACGAAGTCTTGGCAACACTGCCACACTGCCTCTGCATGGAGCCGTCTTCAAGAGCACACAGTGAACAAAGACACCCGACAGAGCCACAGGCTTCTCCTGTTTGGTGACGATGAACCGTCTTAAAGAGAGGAAGCGGTTAATTTCGGCAAACCGCAAATCACAAGCATATCATCTTTCTATCGAGCTTATTATTTCAACTTGAAAGGAAGAGGAAAATTTAAAACAAGAAAGGGTAGCACAACAACGTGGCAATCGAAGAAGTTTTCTTTCAATGAATGCCGTCGCACAGGGAACTAGTTTGCACACGAAGGGACGGCACAGGCTGGGCTCTCGATGTAATATAATGGTGCACTGCTTAAGTATCCGCTGGTTAGCTCCCTAGTCATTATGGTTGTATTCGAGGAAAGTTCAACACAAACTCAGCGTATTCTAAAGTTCATAAAGTTGTTTGGCAGATTCACCCTGGGTAAAAAATACTACGCACTAGACAAACCTTTCATTATCGGATTATCAGTTGTGGTGATGATCAACATGGAAAATGTGTGCGGAACAACCAAACAGCAGTTGTAGGGTAATTGTAGCACGGAAGCAAGAGCTGGTTATCAGCTGGTCTCGAGTCACGGCATTTGTCGTTTGAATTCATGCAACAATGTACGGAGAATGATTATTTCCTCTATAACCGATCGCAAGCGAATGATACACATTATTAGTTATGCGTTTGTATTCCACCTCAGTACCTGCCGTAGGATTAAACGCTCCGTAAGCCGTTGTCACAGATTTTATTTGAATTTATTAGTGCTCGCTCCACCATCGACTACACCGTTGTTTTTATCCGCTCATTCATCTTGGCTCGCTCGCCGCCTGCTGGTGTGTGCATGTAAGTGGTGGCTTTCCTCAATAAATTATTTTCAACGAGCACTACTGCCGTCACTTGGTGCCGCCGTTGTTGCTGCAAGGTATGCACCACTCAGTGACGTATGTCTGGCTGCAGGCTGCAGGTCATAGTAAGCTTCGACGAGGCGGAGAGTGCGACAGAACAGATGATTGGGGTTAGGTTATAAATCAGCTGATGAAAATGCTCGTGTTAACTTTTATTAACACTGTGAAATCAGTTTTATCCTATTTGATACTGTGCGTAGTCGTTCCGCACCGAAAATGCATTGCTACATATTTGTCGATTTGTTACCCTATAATATAAACATGCAGAATGAACCAAGTCCGGTCTGATCCGTAAGGCTGGAATAAGAAGCTACATACACAAAGGAGGCAGAACAGGTAAAGAACTTAATTATTATGCAACGGCGTCAAAAATGTTTAATAGGAAAGAAATATCCACTCGTAGCGCCCACACCCTTGGGCTTGCTTTAAAAAGGGGATGGCAATTATGACTCTTCCAACGCGGAATTTCTACCAGGGACGTATCATGCTGATGCCGGGGAAAATAGATTTCAATATTTTTGCTAAAGAATCCTCTTTGCTATCAGCCGGGATCATACTGCAGCGTGTCAGGAATTGATGACGACATCCAGGGAGGTATTTGTGTGCTCGACTCGCCGGAACGAGCGTGCAGGGCAGTTTGTTTTCAAATGGAAAATTTTCACAGCAGTTATCCGGCGTTCTTCCTCATTTCTGTGCGGTATCCACAAGCTTTTCAAACATAAAAGCATTTTTTTGTCTTTCCAGCTTCTATACACTACAACCTTTCGTCCTTTAAACCCTTCAGTCTGCACACAGGGAAAGTGGTTTTCCGCGGTAAACCTATCCATAGAAAAAAAACAGGCACGGGAAGAATGATAACGGTGAATGTCGCTGAGAGTGTTGTGGACTTACTGACAGGCTGATTGTTAGCAACGTCGTTGAAGCATGTGTGAAAATATGACTATTAAATCTGTCTGTTCCTGCTTGCTCACAGGGAACCTAGCAACATAAATTTTGCGGTCAGTTACGATATATGCAAAAATTAAGTTTCACAGCAAATCATCCACTAAATTTATGGAACCTAGTCGAAACAAAAGTTCTTGCGACCCGAGTAATTGTAGTTGAAGTTGTATTAAATATAGCTGGATTCAGTTGATTTGGTGTTCAGAAAAAAAATTGATCTTGTGGCTTAGAATATCACAGCATTGTAAAGAATGTTAAATTTCACAACTCACTAGCATGATTAGATTGTTCTTCCATCAAAAATTTCCTAGCCCATCAGAACCAGAATTACCCGCGGCTTTACTAAAGTGGCTTTCATCCGAGCGGGAAAAATGCCAACAGCCTCACCGCTACTCTACTTACCAATACCAAGCGAATCGAGACAGCAACTGCCAGGATTGCCAGATTGACGGCAGTCTGCAACGGAATGCATCGTAGCAATTCTCGTCAAGACTCTAGCGTGTTTGTGTGGGTGCAACCATTGGAAACGTGAAAGTGCTTACGAAACCAGGACATTCATGTGCTGTACAAAGCTTAATCAATAATACTTTCGTTGGTTTCGATCCCAGGATGTAATGCAATGCGCCAATATCAAGCGCGGTGGTTTGAAACATGTGTCACCAGGGGAACATCACAACGGAAGCTGTGTTTACTAAATACCATACGCCCCTTGTAACCAGGGTGGTTATATAATGTTATTATACGTTTATTTTTTCATTTTGCGAATTATTCACCCCAACTCAGCATAGATTCGCGTAGCTTTTGAAGCATTGAACGATTAGTATGCATACCAATCAGATGTTAAACGAAAGCCTATTGGAGGGATTTGAGCGGCACTTCAAAAATTTTGCCTTTGCGTACATCATAATTATGAAAAACTGGTTTTTGCAGCGATGGAGGATAATAAAGTGGTTTGCAATTTCCATTTCACACGGAAGCATATTGGAGCTTTCTTTGATCCCGATCCTGAGACGAACGTAAAACTGCCAAGCTAAATGGATTTGCACCATTCTTTGAAATTTATTCGGATTATGACGGCCTTATGAAGCAATCCTCTTTCATATCGTCGTGTAAATTTGATTACTGTTTGTGTTTCCAACGTTGCCCATCTTGGATCAGGAAATTTCTAATTAGGATTCTTTGAAATTCGAGTGCATCACTCAGCAAATGCTTCATCCGTCCCCTTCAAAAGTTAAAGATGTCTCGGCCAAATCTGCCAACTATGACAACTAAGTGTGTGATGTTCCCATATTATTACCCTTGTAAAGCTGCAACAATGTATTCAAACAATTTTGTCTTCTACCGCTTGCATGCTTTGCGAATCCCTTACTCACGTGGAGCCCTTCCACCCGGGGCAGGCCACAAATTCCCATGAACAAGTGCATATGTATCGTATGTAAAGCGACATAGATGCACAACGTGAAAAATCTATACCAGAAACTCAGTTCCTATCCGTCCGGCATTTCGTTCCTGCCTGTCTATGCCAACCGTGCTACCTATTCGCACACTCGCGCACGGACTTAGAGAGAAGAAAGGACCGTGGTGTTATCGTAAAAGCGGAGCATTATTCTATGCATAGTAGAGCAGCAGCAGCTCTCAGTGAGCTTTCGACAAATGAACCATGGGGAGCTTAGCATGGCGTTTTCTTTACCAACCGGATCAATATTCCAGCAGGATATACCAAAACGGTAAGAACAGTGGAGCTACACGGGGCATGCTTTTCGCATCAATCTCTTTCGCTGAGTAAGCACCAAATGAGTTACAGTATAGTGGAGGTAAATGTTGGTTAAGAGTGCACCCTCAACAGGATGTGCTGTTATTATGACATCGAAAAAATGAGCTTAACAACAAACATGTAGCTTTCCAAAATATGCTTGATCACAATACACACTGAAGTAGAATTTATCAATATCTTCTAGAATATTAAAACTAAATAGAAGATGATACTTCTGCAACAGTATAATCCACAGCCGAAATCAGTAGTGAAGGTACAATCAACAACACCTCTCACGTTGCATCCACTGCACTTCAAGTGGTTCATGAATGCAAAAGCCCAAAGTCCGCCTTCGCGTCCGTTCTCACAACGATTAGCGATTGCCCCAGTGCAGTAGCGCTCACATCCTGGCATTTTGTTAGGCCCTGACAAGACGTAACTGCGACCGCATGCCGTAAAGATTGCGTCCAAGTGCCCAAGTCACATCAAATCGTACTCGCTCGCAACGCTTGTGTGGAATATTGAAATTCATAATCAGCATCGTTTAGCTCGCTGTATGTGATATTATATTTATGATGCTTCTTCAGTGCGTTTTCAGTGTCGGTTCGGTGTTTCCCTCTCACTTCGTCGGTGTGTTTGGGGGCAGAAGACGACGGTGCATGTTGTATTGTTCTACTAAATTTATTAGCCATACGCCTGGCCCGTTGGGGTCTCTCTACTCGAATGACGTGACACTTGTCTCCGAACCAACCGTCGAAGGGTCCCACGATGTTGAGGAACGCGCAAAAATGTACTTTTGATTACTGCTTCGATCGTGTCCGGGGCACATTTGGGCTGCCTACCTTTTTAAGCGAGAGTAGCATCCCAGGCGCACAACAATCACTCGTTAATAACGTTATTAGAAATATATTAAAATTTAATATTAATAATAAATATGAATACATTAGACGGTTATCTGGAAGCGGGCGAGGAATCGTACATCACGATTACAGCACACAACAGACCCGTTCGATTCTGAGCATGTCGCCGCAAAGTGAGCCATTAGTGGGAGCATGTAGAAATATACATAGCCGACTGTGGCGTGTATAACCACATCTATGCACTCTTCAGGGTTGGAGCCAAATAATCAGCCTACCTTACTTATTGAAATTCATCGCGAAAAGTAAGGTGTGTGGGTGATGCGAAGAAATCGTGCTCGGGTTTCCTCTAGAGAAGCGTGAATAATGTCATAAAGTGCTCGCCTGTGACAAGCATGGTTCACAATACAACAGTCTATTTCTAAAACTGATGTTTAGAATGTGTGCGGCTTTACTATTCACTAGTTTTTTCAATAAATTTATTGCGAAATCGATCTTTTTTGCAATTTACAACACACTGATAAACACAAGTTTTGCCCTAGAGCTCAAGCTACAAAAATGACAATTTATAGCTTTTTAACCATTTCGGTGAATTTTTGCGCCCATAGATAAAATAACTTTTTCAGAGACCTAAATGAGTTTTTCCATGATGCAACGTAGAAGCTCTGCAGGCACTCTGCCGCACTTTGACGCACCAAAATTTACAGGAATGGTAAAAAAGCTCTTGTTTTCTTAGGGCAACTATTTTGAGCTTCGAGGCAGCACTTTTTTCACTTTTGTCAACCAGTGTAATCGTTGTGTTTTAATTTTTCGAAATCTTTTTTGTGATATCGACAAGATTGCTTATTCAATTCTGGGGTGTCAATTCCATTCCATCGGTCGCGTGCCGATAATTCGCTTCACAAGTACAATTTTGAAACATGATGTGCGACAAACTTGCAGTTCTCAAGTAATGCTACAAGTTTGTCAAAGAAAGCAGGCACGCCGCGAAAGAGTACCCTAAAATTGAATATGCAACCTTGGATGTCGATATTCAGGAAGGCTGCGATAAGTTGCGGATCATGAAATGAAGAGTTTGATAAGTTGTTGTATGTTTAGAGTAAATTCAATTTGTTTATTATAATTTAGTGACCCTCATTTTGATAGTGAAAACACTTGGCATCTCAATCTTTTTGACAGCAAATTGTTTGGAAAATCTGTATCTTTTGACATAAATAATTAAATTTTAAACGGATCAATGTAATTTTTTAATTTTTTATTTATGTTTTATGTGTATCTTTCATACAGATGAAAGCGTTTTGAAAATTTGAGTTTGAACACTCGGCATTGTCAGATACTGAAGTCGCCAAAAGACTGAAAAAGGCTTAATCGACCCGTCATGATGTACTGAAACGTTTTCATGAACGAACAACTCCTGATCAGATGGATCAGAGGACGCATCGTTGTGGAACTCACTGTCGGAAGCTGAGGTAATACTTTATACAATTATGGTAAATGCATATCTCTCGAACCACGACATCGCAAAAAAAAAACACAATGGTCATCGTTACTTCCGTGCCTGCAAGTAATCAAATAGGACGCCAGAGCAGCCTGGTAGCCAAAAGAAACGCTCGAAAAAATTTGGAATTTTTAGAGGCTCTCATATCCCGCACAACAAACACGCTCAAAGAAGAATGAGAGTATGTAGGTCCCTCTCCTCTTTATGGCAGTATATTTTGTTTTATTTATGTATGCCCAGTTCTTCTCAAAATGACGTCAAAACAAGGAGCATGCCGCAAGCGCATTGTACAGTTCACTATGAACTTTCGGTTTCTATTGTGTATGATTTCCTGTAAACCTCAACTATAATCCACAAGGAAGATAGTAGAAGACCGGCCAGCGTATTGGACAAAAAGGTATTTTGTTCTTTTTGTCTAAATCATGGTTAAAGCCTGATCGCTTGGTTATCAATCAAAATATATACCAGAACGAATGTTTGAATCGAATTCTGATTCGGGAACATCCATAAATGACGTAGCTTTTTTTGGCTTTTTTTTGACACCCCCCTCCCCAATCGTAGCATTTCGTCACAAAATCAGGACTCCCTCTAGATAATTACGTAGCTTTATAACCACTCCCCCCCCTCCCCATGATAATTTTTTTGCAAATTTTATTATCAAAAACATACCTTGTGTCATAAATGAACAACAAAAGACAAGGAAGTAATAAAAAAATAACCCTAAACATACAAAACAGTGATGAAAAAGAACAATCAGAAAAAATCCAAATTTTTTTTCTTAGTTTAATATTGGCTACGTAGCTTGGCTTGACCTCCCACCCTCCCCCTCGTCACTTTTCGTCACAAAACTGCAAACCCCCTCCTCCCCCCTCGAATGCTACGTCATTTATGAATGTTCCTTTCCATTTATCACAAATTATTACAAAACACCATACCGATGAAAAGTATGCCAGGTAAAATATCATCACCTTACGCAGAAAAAAACACAAACGTTTCTGAACAACCATTCGACTCCATTTGTAACCCCAAATACGCAAGCTCACGAATCTATCTCAAGGGTTGATATTTGTTGACTCTTGAGTGAAAGTGAAAAAAAGCATCCATAAATCTAGATAAACATTTCAAAAGGTCCTATCTGCTTCCATCGTTTTTCTGGAGCGTCCTTTTATTTTGGTAATGGTTCAAATTTAGTAACTCTCTGAAGCGAGGTTTTCGTTCAGAAAAATAGAGGGATCCCTCCGCTATCAACTGGTGCAAATAACGTGTCATAAAAGGTGTTCAATAAGTTGTGGTGATTGAATGAAAGTGATCGATCAAAAAATCGATCAAAGCAGATAGGACCTTTTGAAATGTTTCTCTAGAAATGTTATTTTTTTGCAATCCTTTCAGAGTTCTCCCTTCCCGCTTTTGCATGGAAGTGAACTGTCAAAACACCTCATTATTTTCCATGCGATGGAACCAAGACAGCAAAATCTGTTTATTTCTTTTTACTATGCCTATGAAATATTTCACTTTCATGCAATGTTCATATACTCTTTCTTCGTTCTTTCGTTATTCGTTAATAAAGATTGTCAAGTCATCGGTCAGTGTCGGTGAAAAAGTGTTTCGGTGAGGTTCGTTTTGGCTGATTGGAACGAAATAGTGATCGACGACAACGATTTTATTACGCCAAAAGAAACTGTCCGGAGCACTCTTTCAGATCCACATTGATGTTTCTATGGGCAAAAGATGCCATTTTGTGCTACTGGTTGAATTTTTTGGAACGCGACTCATTTTTGAGAAGCTATTGAATAATGCTATTTTGGGAAGGTATTGATGATTACAAATATTTGTAGGGCCAAAACGGTTTCTTGATCGGTGTGATGTTTCGGCAAAGTTGTAAATAATAATTTTATTTTCTTGAAAAAAAAAAAATGTACACTTTGAAAAAACTTTGAAAAAATTTTTGAAAAAAAGGTAAAAGAAATATTGAAATAAATTATCTGAAAAAGCTCATTTTTTTAAAATCTAATTTCTTTTTATAAAAAATGCAAAAAAATACTCAAACAATGCAACCGATCCGATCATGTAGAAATTAGGGAAAAAAAAATTATGATTTTTTGAAAAAAAAAATTTAAAGGGTAATTTTTTCTATGGAAGGACAAAATTATTATCTACAACTTTGCTAAACACACTATGCCAATCAAACAAACATCAAACAAACAGACTGTAATTTTTTTTAATTCCCCATAGAGGGCTCTATTGGAAATTGAAAATATTTCTACACGGGTTGAATGATTGGTATATTGTCAACAAAGTTGTAGATATCAATTTTTCCCTTCAAAAAAATTTGTTTTTCAAAAACTAACTTTTTTTCCCGAATTTTTCCATGATCGAACCGATTACATTGTTTGGGTAATCTTTTGTAGTTTTTATAAAGATAAATAAGATTAAAAAAAAATGAACTTTTTTAGATAGGGTATCGAACGTCTAGTGGTTTTCTCCGGCCCCCTTTTGCATAAGATTGCTGCAGAAAAACTGCCGAAGAAAACCACTGACGAAGACGTTCGATACCCTAATTGATTTTTAATTTTTCTTTTAACTTTTTTTGCAGAAATTAAATATTTTTTCAGAGTGTACATTTTTTTCGGAAAAATAAAATTATTGTCTACAACTTTTCCGGATACGTCACACTGATCAAACAAACCGTTTTGGCCCTTAAATATTTTTATTCATCAGTACCTTCCTAAAATAGTATTTTCCAATAGCTTCTCAAAAATGAGTCGTGTTCCAAAAAATCAACCAATAGCACAAAATGGCATCTTTTACCTATAGAAACGTGTATGCAAAGTTTCATACAAATCAAAAATGGTTGAATTAATTGGTTGCCCGTTTTTTCGTGAAATTGCTCTGCAGATATTCTGCGTCACAGCAATTGCATCATCCTTATTAAAAACAACGTGCCACCAGCTACCAGAAACAACCACCGCTTTTCCTGGTTTTAGCGAAATTTCAATCTGCAGTTTTCGAAAATGATGGAATAAAATGACACAGCCGAAACCAGAACCCTTACCGGCTTGCAATCACACAGTTTTCCTTCATGCTACGCAAAATGGGGATACATTTTAACCACTATTCTCTTGGACTCACTCTTACTTCGATTAGTTTTGACGTTTCGTCTTGATAACGCTTGCTGTTTGTTTTTCGTTTTCGCTTTGACGAAGGAACAGTGAAGATCAATTGTTTGGATTCGTCGTTGAAGATCATTTGGTTGGATTCGAACGATGCGCGCGAAAAATTCCAACTGAGTGTAACAGCACGTTACTAGGACGAAAATGTGTGTATCTGAAAGAGTGCTGCGATAGTTGGAAGTGAAAATTAAAAATGATTGGTTGTAATTTTCGAAGAATTTTGCTGGGGAAAATGACTTTTATCAGCACTGAGTACAACAAGCTGAAGATGAAACGTACGTGAAGATGGATTCCTCGTCACAAAGTAGACAATGTACTCGAAAATATATATGAAACCTGCAGAAACATCTTAACCCTCTAGTGTTCAAACCCACCATTAGGCGAGTTTTTTTTTTTTTTTATTCTCGCTTATTTTCCGTCGGTCTAGTTCCGCCACTGTTGTGGCCAATCACCGACGCCCAGGGAGGCGACTCCACACCCAGGACCCTAACTCACGACCCGTTTATTAACGGACCGGCGCCAACGGCTTTACTTCCTCATGCGATGGAAGGCGTGATCCCAGAGATTTTTCGCCTCAGAAAATCTCCCGGTGTCGGCTAGGATTGAATCTAGACCAGTAGGGTTGGTTGTGAGTGGATCACGCCACCTCACAACCATCGACACCTATGTCGGCGGTGGGATTCGAACCCAGGCGTCGAGCGTGGTTGGCGGAGACGTTACCAACCACACTAGGCCCCCGCTATTAGGCGAGTTTCGATAAAATCACTATAAATCCTTATAAACAATTTTTAAGTATTTTTTAAAGATTTATACTGATTTATATGGTGATTTTACTGAAACCCATCCAAAAGCGGGTTAGGGTACTAGAGGGTTAAAGGTTCAGGAACGATTTGGCAAGCTGCCATTTCAACAGTCGATGGAGTCGATTACATAGGAAAAGACCTGAACCCTCCCCATTAGTCCCAGTTTTGCCCAATTCAAAAATATTCGGCAATTAGGGTTGATAATATATTTTGGACATATGTATATTTTGGAAAGGCTCCGTTTTTTGAACGAATAGCAGTAAGGAAATCTGGAAAAACGTTTCATAACTAAGGAAAAATATGGATGTATACTAAAATTGTTGCCTATTGCCGTTTTCCAGCCGCAATCAAGAGGAACAAAGAAAAACTAACCTTACCTCAAGAAGCTAAAGTTCTTAATAACAATGAAACACCATCAAACTAGTTATTTTTGTATTTATTTGATAGAATTTACAATTGCATCTAGACTACTGCCTAGGCTGTCCAAAATACCGGAATCACCCAATCAAGCGGAAATTTAAGAAGAGTTGCAAAGTGACTCGGGATGCTGCAGACATGAAGAGATCATGAAATAAAATGGTCGCTTACAAAGATATCAAGAGACTGGAAATCGCTCTGCTTTCCAGGATGCGACAAAATAATCCACGATGAGCCACGCAACTTCGAAGTTGTGGCACTTCAGAAACTTTGTTGGACAGGACAGAAGATATGGACAAGCGGGTGCCGGCGGCTTCTCCCTCTACCAGAGTTGTGCCGCCACCAGCGAGCTTGGAACCGACTTCATAGCAAGATGCGCCTACGTGTGATAAGGATGTGCAAGTTGAGGATAAACAGCCGGTTCTTTAACTAAAGCATCATCAATGTGCACTGCCCACATAAAGGGAGACATGGAGGCAAAGAAGCGTTCTACTTCAAGTTGTAACTGGTCTACGATAGTTGCCATTGACGGGACGTGAAAACCGTCATTAAGAATAGAAATTCTCAGGTAGGACGGGAGGTAATGTACAGACCGATAATCGGGCCAGAGAGCCTGCACGCCGTGTCTAATAATAGCGCGTGAATTTATCAGCCTTCCGTGGTATGGTAGTCCAAGGTACGTTCTTTGCCGCAAAGATATCCACAAAACCTTCTGAAGATCACCAACAGACAGAGAATCAAATCGACCTTGACGGCAGGTTCGATGTCAACACCAGTCGCACCTACCGCAATGCGAATATGGATTCCGACTACAATCTAGTAGCTGTATGCATGCGTTCAAAACTCTCGACGGTATATAATACTCGCCGTAGACGAACGCCGATAACGAATATTGAGCAACTACGAAACGCTGGGGTTGCACAGGAATATGCGCAGCAGCCGGAGGGTGCGCTAACCACGGAAGAGCAGCTTCGCGCAACCACTCTTAAAAACGGCTGGAGGAACATCCGATCCGCCATAGGTAGCACTGCTGTAGCGTTATTAGGTACAAGAACACCGGATCATAGAAACGACTGGTTTGATAGCAAATTCAAAAAGTTAGTCGACAACGTAGAGATGGTAACGATGCAGCAACATCATACAAGAGCGAACGTTAAACTAACGACACTCGGAAGTTCTACGAGAAACTGAACAGCTCCCAGCCTGGAAAAGAGCAAAAACAGTTCCAATCAAAAAGAAGGAAAACAGTACTTCCATCACTAATCTGCGCCCGATAAGTTTCTTGTGTGCTAATTCAAAAGCGTTTGAAAAACTAGCTCAACATCAAATATCCAAATTTATTAACGAAAACAACTTGCTACATCCACTAAAGTCTGGTTTTCGCAGTGAGCATAGTACGAATACTGCTTTGACCAAGCTAGCGTTATCGACAAAAGAGGAGTAGCTGTCTTATTGCTGATCTCCTAATGCTAAGGCATTTGAGCGTGTATCTCATTGTAAACTGGTCAACAAGTTAATATCACAATTCAATTTTAGTCAGAGCGCTGCAAACCTAATTAGATCATACTTAAATGGACGATTTCAGACTGTTGTTCACAATAATATTATGTCTTCATTCAGTGCAATTAAATCAGTAGTTCCACAAGGTTCAGTGTTGGGCCCATTACCCTTTTCTCTATTTATAAATGATTTTCCATCATATCTGGAGTTTTGTGCCATTCACATGTTTACCGAAGATGTCTAAATTTATTTAGGTGTCGCTGGTAATATCAGTATAGAGGATATGGCCGGAAAAATCAATCATGATCTAGAAAAGGTTCTTCGATGGTCTAAAAGCAATCTACTTTTAGTTAACCCTTCTAAAACCAAAGCGATGTTTATTATTAAACATTAAAATCCACCTACTCCACCTTTCAATAAATTAGAAAATCTCGGTGCAATATTCATCTCAAATTTGACATGGGATTCGTATATGAATTCTCAATGAGGCAGAATTTACGGCACTTTGAAGCGTCTTAATGTGGTAGCAAGGCAACTGGACACAACTACGAAAATAAAAATGTTCAAGTCGCTGATTTTTCCATATCCGCTTTCACTTAATCCGCTTCACTTAACAGGTTAAGGGTTGCATTAAACTCATGTTTCAGATATGTGTACAATATGAATAGGTATAACGTGCATCTTCATTCACAAAATTATTAAATCTAGGCAACCACATTACTTATTTACCAAACTCTAGTTTACGAGTAATACTAGAACAATGAGTTTGGTGGAGCCGATACATTCATCCGCCTACTATGGACAATCAATGTTTGTGAGGGGCATTGTTTACTGGAATAGTTTGTCTACCTACACCTTTAAAATCAACTGAAAATGCCGTTAGCTTCAGAAAGGGTTTACTTGGGAAGCTTGCATGCAATGAAATAGTGAAACAAATTGTAAAATGTAATGTAATCTCGATATAGAAACTTGTAGTTATATATAGATATAAAATTAAACTTCCTCCATTATGTAACAATTAAAAAAGGAAGATTCATCAAGTCACATATATTATAAATAAATAAATAAATAAATAAAGAAATAAATAAATAAATAAATAAATAAATAAATAAATAAATAAATAAATAAATAAATGAATAAATAAATAAATAAATAAATAAATAAATAAATAATAAATAAATAAATAAATAAATAAATAAATAAATAAATAAATAAATAAATAAATAAATAAATAAATAAATAAATAAATAAATAAATAAATAAATAAATAAATAAATAAATAAATAAATAAATAAATAAATAAATAAATAAATAAATAAATAAATAAATAAATATGGAAAGGTTCACGGAATACCGCGATACTTCCAATTGGAATAGTGGTTTTACTCAGCTGAATATATTTCCTGTCGTGTTATTTTTTTTTTTTTGTTTCTTTACTTAAAACAAAATTCTTACATGCAAGAAGCAATGCAAAGAGCACTTTAGTAACTATAAGAATATTGTTTTAATTCAACATACTTCAAGTTATGTCTTAGTATGAAAACTTTGTACGTGAAGTTTAAAAAAAAAGGGTCAACCGTTGAAAAAACTGATTGAGGAAGAATATAGAACCGAAGCGATAAAAGTTAATAACGAATAATCATCATTTTCATGTTTCATTGGTGTGATTCACCGTCGACAGTCACAGTTTTTTAAAGGAGGTTTTGTTAATAGCATTAATATTTATACTGATTATTAGTAAAAAATATGTTTGTGTGGCCAATCACAAAGGGGAATTCTCAACATTGTTAGAAAATGTAAATTAAAATTGTTGAGATTTGTTCGATTTCGCAATTACTTATCATTCGTGAAACCTACTTGTCAAAAATGGAAAGTAATCTTACAGTTAACTTAATTGCTAACTTATTGGCTATAGCGAGAGATCATCGTAGCAATTGAGAACTGCAACGATTTTTGCCGGGAATTGGTAATGTTTTTTTAGACATAACTTGTAATGTTTCAACACCAGAGTCTATGAAATTCGACCAATCCAAGGATGACGCTTTAAAATCATTCTCAGAATTTTATTCTGGATTCTTTGAAGCGTTTTATTCCTTGTTAGACAACAACTTGACCAGACCAGTGCAGCAGAAAGCCTTGTTGGTCTAAAAAATTGTTTGTAAATCAAAAGTTCATTCTTCAAACAAAGCATAGAATTCCTGTTAATGCGAGGATATAAACATCTCGTATATTTGATGCACTTTTCACAATGTGCTCTTTGAAAATAAGTTTATTTTTGTTAATTTAGTCCTAAGTACTTAACCTTGTCCGACCAATTTAAAATAACCCCATTCATCTTGATAACGTGATTATGTATGGCTTTAGAGAAGGAGTCAATTGCGGTTTAGAAGCATTCAGGGAAAATTTTCATTTTTTCGAATAGGAAGAGAAAATATCTAAACATTTCTGCAATCGCCTGCGAATGACATGCAGACTTTTTCCTCTTACGGAAATGCTAGTGTCATCGCAGAACGATGACATGATGCATCCTGGAAGTAAATCAGGAAGATCTGAAGTTAGCATGTTGTACAGGACTGAACCTTGAGGCACACTTGCTTTGACAGGAAATCTATCAGATTTTGAGTTCTGATTGACAACCTGCAAAGTTCGATCAGCTAGATAACTTTTTGAAATCTTCATCATAAAAACTGGAAAGTGTAAAGTTAACAATTTCACAATTAAACCTCCGTAATAAACACTATCGAATGCTTTCTCTATGTGTAGTAGAGCAGCTCAACTAACCTTCAGATTTGTTAGCTAGTATCAAATTAGTAATCCTGATCAATTGATCAAAAGTGTAATGCCCATGGCGAAATTCAAACTGTCCATCTACCAAAATTGGATTTTCATTTATGTCTGACATCATCCTATTAAAAATTTTCTCAAACAGTTCACTTATCCAAGAAAGTCGATAACTGTAAACTTCAGCTGGGGCTTTTATCATTACCAGGAGCTTTCATATTTTATGAAATTTTTAATAATTGATTTAAACTCGTTAAAATTAATTCCAATTTCTTCTGCAGCCAAAAAATGAAATTAAATTATATTGACGCTTGACTTCATCTACAGACAGTCATAGTTTTGGATAATTCATTTCAATTATGCTACAAATTTTTTCAATATTTGAGTTACTCGGTGATAAGAATCAACTTATATTTATAATGCCTTAAAAATTTTATCTTGCATTAGGCGAAGTATATGACTTACTTTCTCCCTTTCCTACATTTCTTCTAATATATCAATAACGAAAATCATGCTCAAGCGAACGCAAGTATAGATTTTATTTTAGTTTCCCACTTGTTACCAGAGTTTTAGCCATTCAAATAAATCTAAACCAGCTTAAACGGAGAAATGGTCAATAACAGACGCAAAAACAATAGTGATGGTAAAAAAAAAACCAACCATCATAAACGGTCATGTGCTTGTGATGGTAATTGGACAATTTTTTGCACGATAAAATGAAAAACACGGCAGCAGTAATGTCTGCCCGTGCTTAGCTTTGTGTGCACAAATGCATATGAAAAGCGTATAACTAGATGTATAATGTGCATACATCATAACAACGGTTGGTGGTTACCTAGTACCTAAATATATTCACCTTGCCTAAAAACCAGAACTTCTTTCATGAGCTATGATAGAGTAATTAAATGCAAAAAACAAAAACAAAAAACGTTGTAATGTTTCAATTGAGTAAGTCGAAAAAGTGAGGCTTATTTGGAAAATAAGAGATCATTAGTGTTTTTTTTTTTTTTTTTTTGTTTATAATTATATCTCCAGATCAAAATACTTCCATTCCGATATATCTTTATTGGATTCTTCCCGGTCAAAACCTGACAATGTCACTTGATGTTCAATCACTTAACCCGAGCTTAAGCTTTCCCGAAACACCATCACAACCAGATAATGACTTTATGAACAAATTTTCACGAGAACCACTCTCCGGTGAAAGATAATCCAAAATGCCATCAACACTCCCCGAAAGCTGCACCAAAGCGTTGCGAATCACCCGTCCGCCGTCGAACCCGCTTGTAGTGTAGTTAAAAGAGCCATAAATGAAATTAAATAAATGCATTTGCTGGTAGGTTTGTACGTGTGAGCGACCACTTTCTGGCAGTCACAGCGCTTCCGACAGGGTGCCACTCAGACGGGGAACAAAGATGGCGCTACTCGAACTGAAAATTTCCATATTTTTTCAATCATCAACTGGCACTGCCGTCAGCCGGCGTAACCGCACCTACCAGCACCAGCACCGCTACTGACAGCCACCAACAAGGCAGTCATAAACGTGTAGACGGGTGTACGCGCCCCAAAACCAATCGGTAAACCACTTGTCAGTTTTAATTTTCAACGGCTGATTGTTGGCTAGCGTATGGTAGCATAAAATCGGGAAAAGTATTATACTATCGAGTAACATGAAGGATGAACGTATTAATAAAACGGTTGGCTGGGATTGAATTAATGCTGCGGTAGTGTCAAAATTCTTCGTATTTAGAATGCGTTGTATTTTGTTTATTTTTGTGTCGAAAAAAAATCTCATGGACAAAACCTGTGGTAGCAGCCATTTTTTCAATGCCTCAATCATCATCATCAAAACCTTTTTTAATCTGATGTTTCTAACGTATTTTTCCGTAATTATTAAATCTAGTCGCGTTAGGTTCGAATCGGAGGCTGGAAAAATACTGTAAAAAAGACTTTCCATGGACTATTTCATTTAAATTTTATAGATATCATAACTAAAGCTCAATTTAATTTTTTTAGTGATCCCATAATATAACCATCAATTGGTCTAAATGTAAGATTTTTGCCTGGCAAACCATCGACTGTTCGAATCTTGGTTGAGGTGAAATGGGACGGAGTCCATATTACATATATCCATATTTTATCATTGTTAACAGTACATGATTACCAAATTTTTATAATTTTTAATGCCATAAAATTCAACAAAATCATAAAAAATTGAACATTTCTAACTGCTAGCGCAGCATGCTGCTGACAGTGCTGGCAACACGGGCACAAGATTTGACACACGAAATTGACTTAAAACAAGAAAAAAGCAAAAACCGGAATTTTGAGAGGCGCTACACTTTAGGGGCAAGTTTTAGCCCATTTCGGCCGATTTTTCGCGGAAATTAATTATGATCGCGCTGTTTATGAGTGTAAAGAGAAAAGTATACTTAGGGTAGGAAACGGCTTAAGCAGTAGCGCCTATTTTAATCAGTCGAAGAAAACAGGCCTCAAACTCCTGCATTTTGATCAATATCGACAATTTCAATGAGGGAACGAAAATTTTGATTGTCTGGCTGTCTTACGAATATAAGAAATACCGTTAATCACAAAGAAATCTGTGAACAATTGCAATTGAAACAAATCGACCTATATTGCAGCCATTCAGGAGCCACATCGGGTGCTGAAAAAAAAAACGCCTGCAAAACAGATGGAAACTGCTTAAAATAGGTTCGGGGTGATTGGAATAGTGTCCCTCGATTGGTAACTTTGATTGATGATTGTTAAAGTTTGCTAACTTAGTTTTACAATCTGAAAACAAGTTCTGACAGAGAAAACGATAGCGAACAGATTGATATACTACTGTTTGAGTTTCACTCAACACATTTCGAGTATTTCGTCTGAATACACAAGCGGTTCCTAAAGCTGCTTAGAATATGTTCCCTACCCTACTTTGTGTGGTTACGCGACTCTTACGTGCCGATATTTTTGGAAAATGTTCTAGTCACTATTGGCACGAGAATATAAACAACACGAGAGAGAATAAATAGTGATGTGTAAAATAGCAAGATTGAAGCGTCACGGCGAAACTAATGTCGTTTTCGTTTTCGCGGTGTAGTTACCCTTTTTCCGTGCTATACTTTGCAGCTTCAAATAGAACATTTTCAGTGTCATTGCATTGGTATGCGTAATAATGATAGCTGTAAATTCGTTTTGTTGTGGTCATTATCGCATTCGTCATTTTGTCTTGTTTCCATTTCATATGTTCATCTCGCAAATTTTACCACGTGGAACGAAAACCAAAACAAACCAGTTTTGACACATACGTTTGAATGTGTTGGTAACTTCCTACATTACACTCTGCTTTTTTCGGGTGTCGTCAGGGACAGGAAAAGTGTAGGGAGAGACAGAAAAAGGGTAGTCCGAAAAGTCGAATAAAACATTTTGGGTGTCAAAAGTGTCGTTTGAGTGTAGCTACACCGCGAAAACGAAAACGACATAAATGTGCAAACTGATTAAATTAGGTGCTCTGATGCTGGTCTAGCAGTTTCACCAGAAATAATTACAGGTTAGTTGAAAAATTGTATTGTTTAGTTGGAAAATCAATGATATTCTATAAGGCATTCCCGAAATGCGGTAGTATGCAGGAGGAAGCCATCGGTCGTCCCATGCTTGGATTTCGTCCCGTTTCACGTTAAGGCTAAAAGTGTCACTAGAGTTATAATGCTAGCCTTGCAATCAGTGTTGTCACATTTTCATCTTTACTTACTATTTTTGTACCAAAATCTGTACCATTGGACCACAGTTTTTTTATTTGGTAAACTTAAAAAACAAACAACTTCGACGTTATATGATCATTGTTTTAGGAAATTTGTGACTGTATTAACTTTGTTGATATCAATCCTGAAAACTAGCTCGATTGTCAATAAAAATTTTGCGCATTTATCAGTGTGCGTAATGCATGTTATCGAGCCTGAATGGTTGGATCTTATTATACGGAGTTATTCAGTAAAAAAAACAATGAAAACCATGATTCAGTAACACTACCGAGTTTTAGATGTTGTGTGTCAAAATTTCAGTTGGGTTGAACCGAGATTTACGAAAAAATGTGACAGCTGCCATGTTTTTTCGCCAATAAACTACCATGGAACGGAGTGAAATTGATCAACTTTTATAGTATTTTCCAATTAACTAGTTTCATGTACATTTTTCCGGAAATAGTATATTTTTAAAACAAGTACTGGTATGTGCTTAGAAAACCTCTATGGCTACCGGTGAAATTTTCATTGTCAACTTCATGAAATAAATTCGAGATTTCTATAAGGTACTATGAGATAAATCGGGGTGAAATTGATCACCCTTGAAATCTTTGTTTTTTTTTTCGATAAGTTCATGATAAATAATGATTTCTGAACTGGAAAAATATCAATCACAGTTAGTTTGGAAACGAAATTCATTAATTTTGGTTCACGAGCTGCAGTTTGCTAGATTTACTATCATTTGATCATCGTTAGAACGATTGCAATTCGGTTTGTTGCAGAAACTCAACAAGTAGCTCTAACATGAAAATCTTTGTGGTTTCCTGTGAATTCATCAGTATTTCTTTTATGATATGGAATAACCATAGTTGAAAATTATATTTTTTAAGGGTTTATCAAACTTTACTCACTTCTCCAAATTTAACGTAATTACCCTTCAAATAAGATTATTTTAAGTATATTTAATACTTTTTTTGTTATTTGAAAACTTGTTTGACCAAATTCAATTGAGTTTTGACTACGTTGGAAGAATTTTTCGATAATATATAAAACTGCACCAGACATACAAGGGTTAACTTTGACAAGTATGTGAATCATGCAAAAGTTGCATTTTGGGACGTAAACATTGCCTAGTGTTGTATGTTCAGTATCTTTTGATTAGTATTTTTATCACGAATTTCCAGGTGATCAATTTCACCCCATTCCACGGTACTGAGAGTCTGTCACAAAGTTTTGTCTAATCTTTTCTAACAATTAAAAATAAGCTGTGTTTGTCTGTACTTTTTGAAAAAAACACTTTAATCTGTACCGACAAAAAAAAACGAGAAAATCTATACGTTTCCAGATAAATCTGTACAGTTGGCAACAGTGCTTGCATTTGTGCTGTTCACACTTACGATTGACAAGTTGTAAAACGTCAAATTCCGAACAATAATGTTCAATGCTTTATTTGTTTATTTCAACGAATCATAAATCATGTAACATAGCTTAAAAAAGTCGAAATTACATACAATGTTTGTAATTTGTAATTTGTAATATGTAATTTGCAATTTGCAATTTGCAATTAGTAATTGATAATTTGTAATTTGTAATTCGTAATTTGTAATTTGTAATTTGTAATTTGTAATTTGTATTTTGTAATTTGTAATTTGTAATTTGTAATTTGTAATTTGTAATTTGTTATTTGTAATTTGTAATTTGTAATTTGTAATTTGTAATTTGTAATTCGTAATTTGTAATTTGTAATTTGTAATTTGTAATTTGTAATTTGTAATTTGTAATTTGTAATTTGTAATTTGTAATTTGTAATTTGTAATTTGTAATTTGTAATTTGTAATTTGTAATTTGTAATTTGTAATTTGTAATTTGTAATTTGTAATTTGTAATTTGTAATTTGTAATTTGTAATTTGTAATTTGTAATTTGTAATTTGTAATTTGTAATTTGTAATTTGTAATTTGTAATTTGTAATTTGTAATTTGTAATTTGTAATTTGTAATTTGTAATTTGTAATTTGTAATTTGTAATTTGTAATTTGTAATTTGTAATTTGTAATTTGTAATTTGTAATTTGTAATTTGTAATTTGTAATTTGTAATTTGTAATTTGTAATTTGTAATTTGTAATTTTTAATTTGTAATTTGTAATTTGTAATTTGTAATTTGTAATTTGTAATTTGTAATTTGTAATTTGTAATTTGTAATTTGTAATTTGTAATTTGTAATTTGTAATTTGTAATTTGTAATTTGTAATTTGTAATTTGTAATTTGTAACTTGTAATTTGTAATTTGAAATTTGTAATTTGTAATTTGTAATTTGTAATTTGTAATTTGTAATTTGTAATTTGTAATTTGTAATTTGTAATTTGTAATTTGTAATTTGTAATTTATAATTTGTAATTTGTAATTTGTAATTTGTAATTTGTAATTTGTAATTTGTAATTTGTAATTTGTAATTTGTAATTTGTAATTTGTAATTTGTAATTTGTAATTTGTAATTTGTAATTTGTAATTTGTAATTTGTAATTTGTAATTTGTAATTTGTAATTTGTAATTTGTAATTTGTTATTTGTTATTTGTAATTTGTAATTTGTAATTTGTAATTTGTAATTTGTAATTTGTAATTTGTAATTTGTAATTTGTAATTTGTAATTTGTAATTTGTAATTTGTAATTTGTAATTTGTAATTTGTAATTTGTAATTTGTAATTTGTAATTTGTAATTTGTAATTTGTAATTTGTAATTTGTTATTTGAAATATGTAATATGTGATTTGTAATTTATACCTGTATTCATTATATTGAATTAAATATAATTATATACCCATCGTATACCACAATTTTTGTATTGCAACCCCCAACGTTAATACAACCTATCCTTCTCCAGATTGTTTACTCTTTTTTCAAGAGTTTTGTATCGCGGTGCAGCGACCGCTTGGTTTCCAAACAACAAGAAAAGAGCCGAACTGAGGCACTTGAGTTTCCCCTGTACTGCGAAAAATTTAGCGCGATCTTTCCCGAAAAAAAAATCCGCCATTTTCCCTTCTCAGCTGAACAGGGTAATGATTCAACACGTTCGTGCCGTTACTCTTCCCCCTTTCCTTCTTACAGTCCACTGAAACGCGCCGTTTGGCACAAAAGGCACACAAATTTTCTATTTTCTCAGGAGGTGTTTGCTAATTTCGACACCTCCAAATTTCACAGCAAAGTGCTCAGTGTTTCCTTCCCCAATAGGGTACTTTACAGCTAGAAGGGGAGACAAGTATTTGCCACTGAATAGGCTTTTCTCGTCTGTCGTATTTTTCGGCTTATGCGGTGCTGCTATACTGGAAACAAAGACTATAAAGGATGCATCCATTTTTTTTTCGCCAGGAACCAAAAAAGGTTTCAGTATTAGCTTCTTCAGTTTCTATTCAGGGTACTGTAGAAAGAGAGATGTGCTATAGTGGGCGATTCTACGAGGGCAGTATCGTTATTGTCATTGTGATACTTGTTCCACCTTTGAAGTATGTTTTCTGTTATGAAGTGATTTTTTACAATATTTCTGGATGTTATGGTGCAAAAGAATAGTTTTTCCAGAATAGCAGTAAAATGAAATGGACAATCATTGCCTAACAACTGTCAGTTCCATTCTATTTTGTATATTGCGAATCTGAAAAGTTCTGTTCAAAAGGAATTGATTTGTTTTATGGCTACAGTAGGAAGTGTTAAAGATGCTCAAAAAATGGGAAAGCGAAAATATGTTTATATTGTCTTCATTAGAATCCAAACTGTTCACCAAAAATTGCTTCAGTTTTTCAGCACATGCGAAAATCGAAAAGAAGTTTGTATCAACGCAAAAGGGATGTTTTATTTTTATCCATATCATTAAGTATTAACTTAAATCTTCAAGAGTAGTTTATGATAATAGGTATAGCTACAAATATCAGCAAATTTAGATGTAATAAACAGTTTCTTGGTTGATCGAATGCGCTAATGCACTATTTTCATAACTATTTTTAGATGCAATAACGAAAAAATATCTTGAAACTTCTACGATGTTTACACGAAACTAAAGTCAATTCAAACTTTCTTAATATTTCGAACCGCAGTTTAGAAAAAACTGGATAAAAGTTCTTAGAATTGTAGCACATAGTTGAGTAAACCCAGGCAAAATCTCAAACATGGAAAAATAAATATTTCAGAGAACAAATTACTCTGGAAATACCTTTTCTGAGAAGAACAAGTCTACTGAAATAAGTCGTGAAGGTCGGAATAATGCGATACTATTAAAAGCGCTATTTTTGGATGAAATTTCAACTGCTATACTGTAGGATGTTTTAAATCAATAGTCGATTTTAGTATAGCAACATGCCAACTAATACCGAATATTTCTACACCAACGTATGTTATTTGAGATACAAGCGATGGTACTTGTCATATTTTTGGCATGTTAATAATCAGGGCATATACAATGCAAACCCCTAGATACAAGTTAAGGGGCTGTTTAATAATTACGTAAGCATATTTTTCCATTTTTTCAATCCCCCTCCCCCTCTTGTAAGACATCGTAAAATTTTTTGATACCCTCCTCCCCCTAGTAAGATCTTACTACACATACTATATATAGATTTTTAATATAGTTTTATCATCTTGAAGCAAGCATAATACTTAGTTTCCTCTTCTGTCCTTAATTCGAGTTAATCGTCCTTCCGTAATTTTCTTTGTATGAATTTTACCGTCCACACTTTCATGAACATGATTTTTTAAAGAGCTCCATTAACAATGTTTTTCTTACGTAAGATAATCAATTCAGCCCCCTCCCTCCCCTGTAAGGTAGCGTAAGAAAATTGCACACCCTCTATTTGCTAACGTAATTATTGAACGGCCTCTAACTCCAGATATTTTTTTTTAAGTAAAGTTCCAAACGGTTGTTTTATTATGTTAGCTAGTGGACTTCGAGAAACTGTTATTTTCTGTAAGCTAAATATGAGGAAGTTTTAGTCTGGAAGAGTTCCTAAATATTTAATTTTCCAGCAATTATTCCCGTTTTCATCTAAAAAATATGTAAAAAATATATATTTGATGGATAACAGAATACATTTCTATCGTCAAGTTAATTAATAATCATATACTAAAGTTAATAAAATTAATCATATACTTAAGCAAATGAAGTAAAGATTATCTACAGGGTGGTGAAAAAGTTTTCAAAATCAAATGTCTCAATTTTCCCTAATATTCCCTGAAATATAACATTAAATTCCCTGATATTTTTCAGTATTCGGCACAAAACAGGGTAACGTAGATTAACGCAACTCTGAAGTCCCAATGAAAAAAGTATTCGATTGGATATGAAACCGAGCCGTAGAGGTCCCGAATTAGCGTTTTGTGCCAAAAATAATCGGGTTTTTCGCTAGAATCGTTTAGAAAAGAATCACATTTCGGTTAAAAAATTTTCCCTGAATATTTTTCAGTTTTCCCTGATTTCCCTGATCGAAAAATGAATTCTCTGACATTCAGAAATTTGAAAAAAAGATTGTTGAAATGGTTGTCGCAATACAGTGCAGTGTAATGCAGTTTTTTTTTTTCAACTAGAATAAGTGAATATTCGTGAATTTAAAATATACTGCAAAGAGCAAATTTATCTGGAAAATTCAAAATTGCCCTATAAGCAAACTTCTTAAACAACGAAATTCGTGTAGAATTGCCGTAAATCCATTCGCGTTAAAAGAATCCGAAATGTATAAGCTGCGCAGAAAGTAAATTTAGTGTACTTCTTAATTCTCCAAACTACGGCGTAAAAATTTTCCAAGAGATAACAACGTAAACCACAGTAAAAAAACGAATAATATGTTCATTAACAGCGTCTTGTGCTAATTTAGTTTTTTGTTATCCTACTAAAGCTGATATGGTATGTTTGCAAATATTTGAGAGCACAAAACTGGAAGAATAATGGATTTTAACTAACAGAGTCTACCGAAGATCACGTATAAAATGGAGTATGGAATTATCCTTATTTTGACTATTAAAATCATCAAATGTCAGCACGTTTAAACGCAGTTCCTGATCGTGTACCGGAGACTGTTTCTTGTGCTCTTCGAGAATTATTATTAAAAGTTTGCGGAAAATTCGAATTTTTGTAGGAAAAGATGATTGAAAATTTTGATTTTTTCTGCTAACTTAAATTTTTTGAGTGATCAACAAAATTCTTTGTCTATCATAATAATTTGGAGAATGAGTTATTATTGTTCTGCGATAATAAATGAGATTTGTTTTTAAACAGCACTATGTCACTCCAACACTTTTTTCATATGACAAAATCATCTACAGTAAAAGGCCAACAGTTTGACACCAAATTTTTTTTGCCCGAGTATCTTGAGTTTCCGACCATTGTGCATTATAGCGAAGCACATCGTTAAATATTTCCTGTTGTCTCACTCGTATCGAAATAAATTGTTGGTCGCAGTGCTACAGTGTTCGTTATTAAAAGGCACCCACAATATTGCAAACAATATTGCATACAAATAAGTGAGTTTAATTAGGCAATTATCTTCAGTTATATGTTTCATATTTTCAAAGTCTGCATTTTGTGCAAATGAAATTTTGTGAAATTATTTTTGGTGAATTCTGATTTCTGATGTCTGGTACCATTATACGTTCCACTTGCATTTCATCTCCAATAAACACGAAAAAAATTAAAATCTATCGAGTCTTAGTTTTATTCTAGAGCAAACATGCAGATTAAAACTAAGTATCTACATTTTTATTTCTTGGTAAGATATTGAACTTTGTGCATTCAACCATTCTTCTGTCCAGATTAACTTGTAGGTTGATAACCTATATTGAAACAAATACAAAGTTTCATACTAAGCACATATTATGTGATTATTCTACTCAATTTACACATGATAACATCATTTGATCGTAGGCAAGAGTACGGAAATTTAAATTTTTTAATAAATAACTAAACAAGGATAGAACATGTGGTTGAACAACTTGGGCAACTTCTAAAAACAAGGATATAAACATGTAATTGAACTACATGAAGACATATTTCTTATATAATAACATCTCTTCAATAACTAATCTACACGATTTACTGGAAACAAGTTTTCCATTGCAAACACGTTCATAAATCCGGCAAATGACGTTGCCTCATGTTTCGTTAATCACTCCTATTAGCAGTTATTAATGTAAACTTAACAATTTTTTTCAAACATAACAGATTTCTCTTAAAAAAAATAATTTGCGTTTTTGAACACTCATAGAATTCTTAATAATCGTTCACATTTTAGGATTTTTTTCAGATTCAATTTTGAAAATTGAAATTTTTGCAGCAGTTGTTCTGAATTCTGATACATGTCGCGTTTTAAGTGGAACGTTACTAGTATTTCGATCGATTGTGACCTGAGAATTGTGACTACCGCAATACTGACACTGAATTTTTGAAGTATAGCTTACTTGTGTGAGGCTTTATGGACTATTTTCATAAGCAAATTTTGTTTATTTCACTACCAAATATCCAAAAGAATTGAAGAATAAATTTTGGAGGAAACTATTTTCAAGCGAGAATAATAAATTTGGTCTGAAACCCGTAAAATATTATCACTTCACCCATTATTTTCTTCCGATATTGAAAGTTTTCGGGTTCTTATATACAAAAAACAAATGTATCTTCGCTTTGGAAATTAAGATTGAATATTTTTCCACATTCTTCAGCAATGTGAAACACTTTGTTTATAGTGGAACCACTATTTTACATAATATCAAAACTGAGCAACATACTACGCGTCTTTTTTTTAAGCCGACGGCTTTTCAGTTTTCCCCTTTTTACCCGGACATTGATGAACTTTCAAGTCCTTACCTGCCACTTTTCGTGATGACCATCTCCGTTCCGAGCTTGTGGAACTTCTCCCACAGCTCTTTGCCCTCGAGTGTCACCTTGGGGTCATCGACAACTCCGTCATCTTCTGGTTGTAGCGCCCGCAGTGGTCTCATCGCCGAATGGTGCTGATGGGCAGCGACGGCAGCCATTACAACGTCCTCTGCGGTTGTGTACGCCGTTCCGAGTGGGTGGTGCGGATGCGGATGGTGTGGAGGTAACTTGGGCAACAGTGCCCCCGGGTACAAATGTGGCGGGGGCCCACCGGGGGCACCAGAAAGGGCCGCTAGGGCGGCGGCCGGAAAGTACGGAACGTTAGCGGCGGTGGCAGCGGCAGCACTCGCGGCAGCAGCTGCTGCCACTCCGGCACCTCCGGCGCTTGGCGAGTTCTGTCCTTGCGGCGGAGAGCCCGCAGTCAACAGCGACGACACGCTGAAGTCAGTGGGTCTCGGTAGCTGCAGGAATGGATGGTAGGCCATTCCCTTCGCCGGCCTACTGAATTCGTCAGATTGAAGTAATTCTTGACCGTCGTATCTCATCACAACATCACCGAGAGTTCGCACCACACGTGTGTCTCGTCGTTGTTTTCCTTACTACTTTACTACGGCCACGGCGACGGATAAAATAATCTGAAAAATTACTCCTGATTTCTTTCCTCCCAATATTACTGAATCGCTTTATATTTATCCATGTAACACGGCACTTTGTTAGGATTTTCTTAACTTTCAGTGTAAATTCACAGTACATTCACAGTAATTAATTTTCTTGCATAATATATTCATGATAATTCATACCCTTCTGTCACTCACATCACTGATTGTTTTCCAAGTCGAGCTAACTAGAGCATTTGGTACTGTAACAGGTTGGGCAATATTTTAATTTGGAGCTTTCAATAATTAATTACTAGGTCGCTAAGCGGGCGCAGTGCAGAAGGCTCCTGTGGTAAATATTCGACACGGTTCGGTATAACACGTAACACTCACACTTCCGGCCGTACCCAAAAACTGCGATGTTAGCTTTTCTGCAGCTTTGTTGGTTTATCCTAATTTCGACGAAATTTCTCGGCGCCGCTCTCGAATCTGTAGATCGCGAAAGAAAAAGTCGGGTTTACACACGCTTCGTTTACGACAACACCGCAGGGCTTATTAGCCTGTGCCACCAGATTCGGACCGCTACGGACGGAGCCACTACTAATACGCATCGAAAAAGTCGTGAAAAGTGCGTGTTGTATCGTGAAATGGCGTGAAACACTCACATCCATACCGGATCCACTGGACTCATTGTGTTAATGGTTGGGGAGGGTGCTGCGTTGGGCTCCACAATTGCGAGGGGGAGGCTGCGAGAGCCGCACGAGAGCGAGAGAAAAAAGTGAAACAAAAACTACAACAACAACAACGATGCTAACTTCACGCCGGCCGTGTATGAACTGGTTACCGCTGCAGCGACAAACTAAGCGCTTGGTGTCTGGTTTTTGGTGTCTGTAATCACACCTTTCGTGTCGAACTGGTGTCGGCCGCACCCCTCTGTTCCTCTCGCTCGCACCAGTGTGCACACACACTCCGTCGAATGCGGTGCTGCTTGTAGTCAGGCCACTCCCTCTATTTTGTGTGATAATCGTCGCGGATTGGTGTGTCGCGTCCAATCGGCACACTAACATCGGATTAGAGAGCGAAAAGTCTTGTGTGAAGTCGTCGTCACCAAGAAGAGGACAAAAACCGGTTCTCGGAAGGAGACTTTCCGTTGACGCTGGTAGTGTGAACGTTGGTGGACTCCGTCGGCGGGGGTGCGATTGCGATTATTAAAGAGGGCTTTGACTCTTTTTTTTTTCTTGCTGCTCAGTCTTGTGGCATTCCTTTCATCTCTCTTCGCGGCTTCTCATACATTTGCTGGCCACACTCCTTCTCTCCCACGACAAGACTCGACACTATCTTCTAGGTGCATGTGTATATTGGAGCTGTTATTTATTTTCTTTTGATGCCGTTGTTTATTATTTTTACAAACTCTCCCTCTTTTGGGTTGTTTGCGGGTTTACTTCGGCAGCAGTGTATGCGTGCGTGGACATATTCATTTTCGTGCATACTCTTTATTTATTCTCTTGTGTCGTGTTGCGGCTCACGGGTTGACACACCAACACACCAAACTGGGGTGTAATATAATTTGATATTATTTCACACCAACACACTGGTAAAGTTTTTCATGTCAGCGAAAAAATAGCGACAACATCCAATATGCTTTCAATTTATGCGCAATAGAGACTCTTCTGTCTAGCGTTTTGCCTTTGTCAGTCAGTCCGAGAGATGTTCCCTTGGCTGAGTGTGTAGTTGTAACGATACGGTCGTGTGACACTTCCTAACGCCTCACCAACCGTTCTATAAAGTCATTAGTGGGGTTTATGCACTCTCACACAGCGATGAGCACCGCGAGCACTAACACTCGTGGCTGTTTGGGGGGAGAGAGTTCGAATAGTGGGCGCTGGTTGCGGTGCCGTACAGTGGTGGAATCGACACTTACATTTCACCACCTCCACCAGGTTAATATTCTACCACCCACCACCGTCTCGACTGCAGGTTCAACAAAACGACAGCAGAGGGAGTACTATCGACAGCAGCACTAGTAGCGTAACCAACACCCACAGATTGGCGTAAAATTTACCAAATTCATTATTACACTCGTAGCTGTGATTTTTCTCTCCGTGCGTGCGTAAGGATATTGGTTCGATGCTTCTTCCTTTGCTTTGCTCTTCTCTTTTTGCTCTTCTTCAAACTGTTTTCCTGTCCGTTTCCTAGGGGCCGTATCTGCTGGGCTCCCTTATTGCAGCCTACTCGGATGAAGGCAACAAAAAGTTGAATGTGAGTTTTTCGCTTCAGTTGAGCTGAATCTGTCCGAAAACAATTTTGGTCTTTATTGATTTTTTGTCTATACCTATATCGCACTTACTGGCTGTTACAACAACGGGATACTGGAATTCCGCCTTGCATGTTTTTTTACTTCTTCTAAGAAAATTTATTGTGCGATATCTTCTTACAGTACATATCCTCTTTCTGCTAGATCGATGATGGCAGGCTGCTCCATTGTCCCTATCAGGCAAGAAAAATTCTCTCCTTTTTGCTATTGATTGGATTGTTTGAACAGCAGCAGCAGCAGCA
Source organism: Wyeomyia smithii (assembly GCF_029784165.1). Classification (NCBI taxonomy): domain Eukaryota; kingdom Metazoa; phylum Arthropoda; class Insecta; order Diptera; family Culicidae; genus Wyeomyia; species Wyeomyia smithii. Next base: position 169,150,477 of record NC_073695.1, on the reverse strand, counting down.
GGAGCAGCAGTCCTGTAGAGAAAGAAAAAGAAGTTGTTTGGAATGGAAGCAGAATTTCTTTATCACAATGCTTGAGACTTGTGGGATTGTTTTTTAGGTGTTTTAATTCAATGTATTTTGTCAATTCAAGGGATAACAGATGGAATCGATTTGCCTTTAAGAGCGGGATTTGATCACATGTTTTCTGAGTGAGACTCTACACGAAATCTACGCATTTGATTTCAAATGTGATAGAAAGCATCAAAAAAATTTAAAAAAAAACAAAGCCTTTAAGCTTTGTGTGCTTTTAAATAAATATTTAATAAACTCATGAAAAGGTATACAATATTCCTGAGCAAACTGTCAATTTGAGTTGAAAAAATCAAAATGTAGTAAAAGTTAAGGGATTTGAAATTGCATTCGAATTAAAATAAGCTAACTCTAAAAACCAAAAACGTTGACGTTCTATGAAAAAAATCCACTTTAAAAGATTCATCTGATGTTGGTACCGTAAACTGGGGTGACTTTGATCACCGGGGTGACTTTGATCACCACACCTCTTTTTTGAAAATGTGGTAAAAAAGCGCTCGTAGTGCTTGGGATTTGTCGTAATCTTCACTGATTGTCTGGATATATGTCTGCATTGCTACTACTCATGCATTTCCTGCTATTTAAAGAGTGTTTTTTTTTTTGCTAAAATATTAATTGAAAATAAAGTGTATTTTTGGCGATTTTTGTTGCATACAAAATTTGGGCAATTGCATAAGTCATATTCCACGTGGACTAGTTTTTGATGATTTTAGACCACCTTCCCTCTCAGTGGTTAATCATTCATATATATTCTAAAAAATTTGTATGAATCTTGGATATTCGCCAACATAAACTGTTCACATAGAATGTGAATGGCCCCCAAATTGCTTTCCTTATTTATAAACTCGTTTAAATAGTTTCAGGCTGTTTCATTTAGTGAAAGTAGCAAACTGTTACTCCGAATTCATCAGCAACAGCAAGATTGTTGCTTAAGTTTTGAAGTAGTGACTGAATCTTTCTCAATGCATGCCAGTACTTATTTTAAAAATTTCAAACAATATTGTTTCCAGTATACAGGCATACCTTGATTTTACGCACATGCTCGTTTTTGAAATGTGCGTAAAATCGAATTGTGCGTAAAATCGAAGCAAGATTTGCAATATTTTTCATAACTCAAAATTGATTTCCGTAACTTGAAATTTGCAAACAAACATATAAGGGTACATCTAATTATTACGTAACGCACGAACGAAGGGGTGAACGGTTTGGAAAGTTTTACCGCCCATACAAAAAAAAATTCAAAGTTCTAAAAAGAATTGCATTATTTGTGTTACCTAATTATTAGACGTTCTCTAATGCATCGTGCATGGTAGGAAAATCACCTCGATTATTTAAAAAATACTCCTTCAGGTGCACAAAGTAGTTCCACAAAAAATTTTCCAATTTCAATATTTTTATTGTAATTTTTTATTTGGCTGAAACTTTGCATAGACGTTTTTATGGGCCAAAGATGCCGTTTTGTACTATTGGTAATTTTTTTATGAACACGACTTATTATTGAGAAGCTATTAAAAATTGCTGTTATGGGAAGGTATTGATTACACTAAGGTCGCTTTTTACGCGGTTTTTTTACGCGGGTTTTTTTACGCGGTTTTTTTTTACGCGAATTCCGGAATTTACGCGGTTTTTTACGCTTTTTTTTACTCGGCACGTATCCCCCGCGTAAAAAGCGGCTTTAGTGTATTACTAATATTTCGAGAGCCAAAACAGTTTGTTTGATCGGTGTGACGTCTTCGACAACGTTGTAGATAAAAATTTTGTCTTACGAAAAAACACTCTGAAAAGTAATATTTTTTAAAAAATAAGGCTGATACAAATTTCGAATTCTTTTTATGTCCAAGGTTATCAAAGTTAGCAAAGGGGGTGGTAAAAAATAAATAACACCGAGACGAAAAAAAAGAAATATCTTTGATCAAAGTTTGTGTGCAAGTTATGACGTTTGTAACTAGCACTCAAATAAATGTTGAAAAATAACATTTTATTATTATTATTATTTATTTCGCTTGCCTTTTGACGACACTCTCGCTGTCACTGGACTTGTTTGTTGCTGAATAAAGCATTTATGCTGTCGGAAAACCAATAAAATGAGCAAAACGGTTTGAGCTTTTTTACTTCCCCTTCCAATATTCAAGATTATTGAAGGGGGGGGTGACATAAAATGAAAATAAAATTTGTAACGGCCTAAGTTGAAAAAAATTAAAAATTATCATCTAAAAAAGCTCATATTTTAGATATTTAATTTTTCGTCAAAATTAAAGAAGATTACCGTAAATTTTTTCTCCTAATTTCTCTATGATTGGACCGTTTCAATTTTCAAGTAATTTTTTGCAGTTTTTAGGGAAAAAAAATTTTTTTAAGCTAGAGCTAGAACAAGCTAGATTAGATTAATAATATCCTAATTTTCTTATGACTTTTTTTTCCAAAAAAAAGTTATTTTAGACTGTATATTTTTATTTCGGAATTATTAATTACATCTTTGTTGAAAACGTCACACCGATAAAAGACATCGTTTGGGGATTGAAAATATTTGTGATCATCAATACTTTCCCAAAATAGCATTTTGAATAGCACCTCAAAAATGAATCATGTTTTCCAAATTTTTCTCAATCATTTATTAATGTATTTTATTCGAACTTATCTAACTCATCGTATTCATTATGCACTTCTATAAAGTGCCTTCCCTGTTTTGGTGTTACACAGTTCATCAATGGCCCTCAGTTTTTGAACGACATGAAATAAAACAATTTCTAGTTTCCATTAGGTGCTATCCATATCCTACGTGGACATATTTTGGCTAAATTCAGACAACCCTCTCTCTCTCTCCGTGGTCAAACGATATAAAAAATTCTCGGAAATTTTAGCGGACCGTGATCACTTTCCTACCTTCCGACTCCAATTTAAGCTAAAACGTGATATATGGATAACCTCTTATTCTGGAACGATGTCTAATGTAATGTACCTGCAATGTGTACAATTAAAATAAAAAACATTTGACTTAAAAATGTGTTTGAAAAAAGTGTGCATAAAATCGAGGTAAAATGTGCGTAAAATCGAAGTACGTAAAATCGAGGGTGCGTATAATCGAGGGTGCATATAATCGAGGTATAGCTGTATTCTGAAAACATTTAAGATACAATCAAAAAAGCGATCAAAGTCACCCCAGTTTACGGTATTTAGAATCAAAACAAGATAAAAATTATTCAATGACCTCTAATAGTCCAGCTTACAAAACTGAAACCTAAAACGGACTAGTACCTATTTTTAGGAGGGAAACGCATTTTAAAAATACTACGGTACTACGGTATTGTCGGGAAAGTTGTATTTAATGTTATCGCTGCATGTTACTTTTTATTCGAAAAAGAAAATATTTGAAAATTTATCATTAATCAGCTAAAAAGTAAACACTAGTGGAAATAGTAAGTCGATTTGATTTATTCTACTATTATTGAGATATGCACTCCTGATTAAATCTTTAATAATTAAGAATTCTGGACAATCAAAATTTTATCTAACGGTAACCCTATTTCGTAAATTTTGCTATGAATAAAAATCCGCACACTTAAGAATGATATAACTTCTCAATTCTCATCGCTCTTAAATCGGTTTAGCAAATTGGTTGTTTCATTTTTGTTGCAATTAAAGGCTATTAATATAGATTCAAACATGTTTTGTATATGGAAAAACAAGAATTTAGAATTCGGCTTTGATTCGAATTCCGCACACTTTAACGTTATCGCTAAGATTGGTAAAGGTAGATAGGCAAACCGTCTAAATACTGACTGTCACTTTTTTCAACACCTACTGATTCCTTGAAAGTGGCCCTGCAGTAAAGAGCTATACTTCACTGGATTAAGAACATTCCAATGAACGAAATGGTATATAATAATCATACTTTTTAGTGCACTAGCTATAACAATTCGTTTTTAATTCTGCAGTGTTCGATGTTTGAGACTGTTCGAAGTTTGAATCAAAACGGCATATTCAGCTATGAATAAAAATCCACAGGTTGCACTGAACAAATTTATGATTTTAATGGAAGCGCATTATACTTGAATGAAGCTCAATAGCACAAAGTGTCCTCACCATATTTTAATAAATGGAATGGCACGGCAGAAGTGATCATAGTAAAGCTTAGTATCGCATACATAGTTTCTTAGTTGGCATCAATGCTTTGATTTCGAAAGCAAATTACCCTGATTCAAGAGCAGCGACATGAAACTGGAGATCTAATTATATATTGCCAAACAAAGGTCAACTATCTCCAGAGAAAATTTACCATCCTTGCCCCGTCCTCGCAACTGTTGGGGTTGAAAAAACTAATGTTGGCCCAACATTTACTAACGAGAAACGCAGAGAGCTCTACGTGCCCTCACGAATGCCATGCGAGATGGGAAATGTTAGTAAGAAAGCAAGACCTTGGGATACATGGGGTGGGATACAAGCGGTTAAACGGTTTTTAGAACAGTTGTATTTTGAGCAATTCTCGATCTTTTTATTTAATTATTTCTCTTGAATTTGTCATTAAACTCTCCACAATCGGCAAGTCGTTTCAAATAGGAATGACAGAGCTTTCATTCAAAGTAGGAAAAAATGGCCGCCATCTTGGATCTCGCCGCCATGTTGGATTTTATCAGGAAAACGTGTTTTTGAGCAAGTTCGCAACCACCGATTTTGAATTTGACACCACCATTGGAAAGCTGAGAAGAAATGCTTCAAGATATATTCAAAAAATTAGATGAGCATTGACCTTATCTTGTCATTCCGTACGTTTACGTATTAAGATATTCTATCACTGGGCATTGCAGTTTTAAAAAATCGATTGTTTATTTTATATGACACTTTTTTTCCTGTATGGGCTTCCTCGCTGCGACCAGAATGCCCGGGTGTCTGCTGTATCCCGCACTTCTGTTAATAGCAATACCTAATGTGCTGTGCTACTCTTCCTTACACGCTTACTGTTCTACTATACCGATACTCGTTCCTCTTGCCAAATATCACCTATTATAATTCCCTGGAGAAGTTTCGTCGTGCGTCCTTCTGGCCAGTTTTATTGATAAGAGGAACTTATTTTTTGTTAAGAAGAAGTCACGCAAAGGTATTTGCAGATTTCAGCGTAGAGGAAGGGTAACTGGTGGGGATCCTGAGAGTAAACCCCCTTAAGTCCTTTTTTGACATCGGATGGCCTGGTTCTACTAAGATTCGAACCCACGACCATCCACTTTACAAAGCGGACTCTGTAACCTTGCGGGTACGCAGCTCCCCAAGTTATATGACAAGTTGTATGACACTTTTTTTTTCTTCATCTATAATTTATTTGACACGGCATGTATGACACTTTGAAAGCTCTAAAAAATTTAACATTAATACAATTCATATACCATACAGAATGCTAAAAGAAAATTTTCGTTGTAGAACATCGGAAATCCAAATTGTACTGCACGCAATTTATGTTATTTTAAAAACTATTATACAAATGATTGCACAAGTAAACGGCTTTCATAGCTAAGCTTTAGAGCACCTTCGCTCAGTAATGACAGACTAGCTGTAACTACCCTGATAATTTGCCGCCATACGAAAATCTTTGCCTGCTGGAGGGGATGAAACCCCTTGAAGAGCGTCGTAAGGACATACTGGCCAGAACAGTGCACAAAATCCTCACTGGTTGCTATGACTGCCCCGCTATCTTGACAATGCTTCAGCTGCAATGCCATCTTCGTCCACAACGTCATCAGCGATTACTGCAGACCAACGCACACCGCACGAATTATGGCCAGCATGAACCTGTTCGTCGGATGGCCCTGGTTTGTAATCGTCAGAATGTTAATTTTAATTTCTAGTATAGTTAATAAATGTGCATTGTTTGTTTTGACTTTATCTATGTTATCTGTATCGGATTTTTGTAATATCTCTGTATATGTTTTTGTTTTTTGAAAAGATGCTGGGTTTTTATGCCGCCTTGATAGTCGCCTACCAGAGACTTTCATGGTGGCTTTTCCCAGCCATACACTCACTTATTCATTAAGACTGCTAGTCGGATGGATTTATTTCAATAAATAATAATGATAATAATAATAATAACTATCGTGGCCGTGAATAAAAGATACAGTCACGCCAGTTGTTCATAACTGACTGTTGCAATATTTGTTCTCAGAAAGTGAATAACACGACTGGCACTAAGGTATACCAAAAGAAATTGACTGATTAGTTGGCTACCACACAAGAATGAATTTATCAACGTTCGTGTTATTGTCTTTCTCCAGATCAACTTAACGAAAGTGCTCTTTCAAATCTGATAATAACAGCGTAAAAACAATTAATAACATAACTGTTTATAATTAATTGTTCCCAAATACATAAAAAAATTGATTTTTTTTTCAAACATTACTATTTATAATTTTAATAACGTAGAAAGTATAACTTTTCTTTTAGTGAAGGGTGTTTTATTTTCATGGACCACTGAAATTGAGTCATAAAAAAGATTACAAGTGTAATACATTTCAAAAATAGAAAAATCAAAACTAAAAACTAAAACTAAAACTGACTAAAACTTTATGTTGAATATATAAATTTTAGACAACTTTTATCTTTCAAACATGTGAATGATGGAGCTTGGCAAATGTTAGTTCCCACTCTCTGCCTACTTAAACACGTTATAATACAAAAGACCTCTCCACGCTTTTACTGCCACAACGCAATAAGCTGGAAATTCTAGTACTTAAGATTTTCAAAGTCCATCGTCGATCGATTAGACTAATTCATTTTCAATTCGAGTGAAACTTTGCACCCGCTTTTGATATGAAGGAGTTAATGTTTTCAGAAATTGAAAAGTTCTTTTCAACTAATAATGTTATTTAAAAAAAAAGGTCGCATGGATTTCATCCCACACACTTTAAAGTGGCTGTAGCGGGAAAACTTTCGGTTTAAGGTACAAACACAGATTAAGTAATTAAGGGATTGATAAGAGTTTGTGCCATATTACGCAAATAGCCAGTTAACTTATATTTTTACGAATTTATCAAATGAGTCTAAATAGAATAACTGGGAACGCTTTCTATGAAGGATATAACTTCTTCTTTGCATGTAGCTTGTTCTTGCATGCATCTAGGATCCCCATCGGGACAGTAAACGTACTAATAAATTCACTTCACTTTGGTGTAATTGAGCATGTTTATTTTAGTGATGAAAAAAGGTAAAGATCTGAATAACAGTAAAGTAAAGACCAAAATCATGAAACTTGCATAAAATGAAACACAAAATGCCCAAAATATAAAAAATTGTGAGAAAACAATTGCAAATTAAACTTCAAATACCGGGAAGCAACAAAAAATACGAATTAGGCTTCAGGATTAACTCAAATTGTCTTAAAGTTACTTATAAAACCCAGAACAAACAAACGAAAAGTTAGTTCCGAGTTAAACTGAAAACAGTAACGCTTCTAGACAAAACAATCAAAATTAAGCCTAACATACCTGAAAAATATTGCTGAAGGAAAAAAATAAACCATAGCCTACTTCTAACTGAAAGTAGTTTCAAGACCAGAAGTTGCCAAAAAGTAAAAAGTTTAAAAAAGTCAAACTAACATTGATTTTCAATAAACTTAAAAATACTTCATAGCAGCAGAAAAGCAGAAAATACATGAAAATTAACAAAATAAACTTAAGCGCTCCTAAAAGCTAGAGTAACCAAATACAAAATAATCAAAAATACACTCTTGAATAACTGAAGGCACTTTAACCCTAGAAAGATAGTCTGCGGCAATTTGACTCCTTGTTCTTAGTGACATTGCCCTCTTGTTTTTCGAATAGTGCGAAAACGTTTTAGTTTTTCAAAAAACTGGATTCTGGTATTTGTTATGTATCTATGTCTTGACACCATGAAGCTCACTCATTATTAAATTTTAAACAAAAACTTGCATTTTGTATGATTCAAAATTTACGAATCAATTTAACGTCAAAATAAGATTATCTTTCCAGGGTTGAAAGGTTAAGAAAACGAACCATGAATAAAATCTCATACATATCTCTAACTTCTAGAAGACAGAATGACCAGAAAATTACATGATCAAAGTTCAGTCAAAATGCTGAAAAACGTAAAACAGCCACAACACAATTTAATTCCAAATTGAAACGAAACCCGTTCAAAAAAGCAAAGAAGCGTTTCTAAAACAAAACCAATAAACAGCTAAAAATTCATCTCGAGTTAGTATCTAATAACTTAATACTATAAACTAGAACAAATATCAAATTTAAGAAAAATAAAATAGATAAAAAATAAATGTATGATATATGTATCACATCTGTTAACACTTCGAAAGGCTTGGAAGAATAAAAAATCCTTCCGAATTGTGCTTAATATGATTGCAAAACGTTTCTAAAGACTACAGGGTGTTCAACAAGTTCGAATACAATTTTCCATCGTTGTGTAGGAGCACATCATGTGCATACTGTGTATTGGTATAGGTGACAGCTTTAGCCTCATATAGGTTACCGATGGTTAACCGATGCGCATGGTGTTGTCTCGCTGTCATTTGCTGTTTGTTTACCGCGCACGATTAACGAGTACCACGATGTAGTAGTAGAGTATATTCGCGAAAAGGGGTGGGCAAACGGCTCTTATCCAAGAGCGGCTCTAAGCCGCTCACACACTGTTGCGAACTGAATCATATGAGCGGCTCATGGTTCACAATAAATTACGTGCGTATTTTGGTTTCGGGCGAACTATCAGTTTCGATGCGCTCAAATAACCGTGGTATGTTTTCGTGAACCGTTCGTTCGTTCGTTGGTTTTTATGAACCGATGTATACGAACGGCTCGTGAGCCGTTTGCCCATTCCTATTCGCGGATATACAACTGCCGCACAGTGTCCAAAATGATCGGCTGCAGGCGCTAGCGTTGGCCAACAGCCCTCGTCTCACATAAAAATCTCGCGATTTCAGAGTGCCGCGTCGGTGATGGTTTAGGAGCCGTATCCACGCGTGAGAAGCTCCCACTGGTGTTTGTCGAGAAAAACTTTAAAATTAACGCCGCCTACCATAAGGCAGAGGTTCTAGAGCAGATTTGTGCCCCTGCACTTCGGGACCACTACGGGAAGGATGACCTTCACTTATGCCGAGAAATCATATTACTTTTGACTCAACTGGTTGAATATCTGGTCATGACCAGGAATCACCTCCCCCTAAAATCCGGGCCAAACTTTACAGTTTAGGACAATGGTGTCTTCGGGAAAGTTCATCATTCAAGTTGTTTTGTTTCATGTTTTTACAAGTTTCTGCAAAATTTTGCCATCAATTTTATCTGCCGTGTGTGTAAAGCACTCAGACAATTCGATAATTGGTAATATTGCGATGAGATGTGATGGGAAGCGATAAAAACCGAGAATCACTTGTCGAAAGTGATTTTCTTCGCAAGAAAAATCAATAGAAACTTAATTAGTATAATATAAAGTCTGCTGTAACAAATAAAAACATAATGGTCTGATGTTGTTTTAAAAGTTTAGTGAGAATATCAGAGGTATAGTAGTATAAAGTAAGAAGTTTAACGGCAAAAACCTTTTTTTAGCTAATTGGACATCATCAGATAGCTCAGTAACATTGAGGTGTAGGTACCTACCCGATCAAAAAGAGAAAAACAAAAATGTAACAGAAGCTGTTAGTTTGTTTTGGAAAAAAACCTTACAGACTGTGTTTTCAATTTGATCCCGTTAGGTGTTAAAATAACAGAAATTATAACAGAAATAATTCTACTAGTATCGAAAACATATCAAACTTTGTCACTAACGTATCAGCTTTCTAACAAAATAAGATAATATATATAACAGTATAATAACAACCATTATAAAAAACAACAGGTTTTGATAAAGACGAAAAATTTGTTAGACTTGTTTCAGAACAACTTCATTCCAGGTTTTGCTATTATAACTCATTCAGATTCAATTTTGTTATCAAAATCATATGGGAAAATACAAAATTGTTTCAAAACATGTTATTTGTATCTCGCGTTGATAGAATTTTGTAATTATTTAGTTATGCTCTTCTGATAGGGTAGTGTCTTAGCAATTTTTTTTCGTTATGCTATTTTGGAAAACTTTGCTAATTGTTTTTTTTTTCTCAAGAAAATAATGTTTTATCTCACTTGTAGAAGGATTCATCACGGATTTGTCGATGTCAAAAGAAAGTCTTTTTTACTCTAAAACTTAGTCGAATACAGCATTACTCTAAAATGTAACGTTCCCGAGAAAATTACCTTTGACCAGCTTTTTTCATTTTTGGACTACAGTGCGATACTTTGCTAATGATTTATAATTCGAAGATTTTTTGCATGATCTTAATAGTTGTCTTCAATAATACAGAAGCTCGCGATGATTAACTTTTTAAATGCATTCGTTTTTGAGTTATTTCGAATCTGGTTCAAAAAAATTTGAATTATTTGTTAAAATAGGGTATCGAACGTCTTCGTCAGTGGTTTTCTTCGGCAGTTTTTCCGCAGCAATCTTATGTTTGCATAAGAAGGGCCGAAGAAAACCACTGCCGAAGAAAACCACTGCCGAAGACGTTCGATACCCTGTATCTTTTGTTGAATGATTTGGGATTTCTCAGCAACAACAGTAACACTATAGAATTGTGATCACTAGAAATATTCAGTTGTATAAAAAAGGCAGAGCTTCGGTGCTTTATATGCACAGACCTCGCAGCCCACTGTTTAATGTATAGGACAATTGCGGGGTTACCGGTACGACCCCATAAACACCAAGAGTCTCTCTTGAGCCGAGACTCTAACCTTCGACGATTGACTTGATAGACAAACATCGTTGCTCGAGACCAAATATAAGGTGTATAAAGTTGTAATGAGTTGTAATGCTTTGCAAAAAAAAGTAGGACGAAAAAATGTATTTTTACAAAAAAAAACCTAAATTAATCCACCTAGTGGTCAGACGCAGCCTTTCTCATTCAAACTTTTATTTTTTAAAAATAGATTTACATGAACGCTTCAATCCAATAAATGTATATTTACTCTTTAGGTTCTAAAATATTGATGTTGTAATCTATACATATAAAAATGTAGTCCGGTCTGTCAGTCTGTTTGATCCATATAGGCTCGAAAACTACCGAACCGATCGACGTGAAAATTTGTATGTAGGGGTTTTTGGTCCCGATAAAGGTTCCTATGATAGGTTGAGACCCCTCCCTCTTCTGGAAAGGAGGGTTCCAATACAAATGAAACATACATTTCTGCACAACTCAAGAACAAACCAAGCAAATGAAACCGAATTTGTCATGTGGATGTTTTAAAGGGTAATAAATATGTCCATAATGGTTCGACGCCCCTCCCTCTTATGGAAGCACATGTGTCTGCACAAATTTCTGCACATCTCGCGAACCAATCAACTAAATGGAACCATATTTGGCAGGTGAATGTTTTTAGTGGTAACAAATGATACACAGCTGCTGAAATCGACCACAGACCCCATTTTGGATTCTAGGTTGGCGACTTCCGGTTCCTGGGAAACAGCGGAAAATGATCGAATTACACCCAATATGGGTGTTTCTTCAACCAGGATGACGCTCAGAGGTCAGAAATTATTTTAAATACCATTTTGAAATCCATGATGGCGACTTCCGGTTTGTGAAAAACAGCCTGAAATAACCAAATACCATCCAATATGAGTATCTCTGGAACCAGAATGATGCAATGAGCTAACAATTGACCTCAGGCACCATTTTGAATCGCTAAATGGCAACTTATAAGAAACAGTCGAAAATGACCAGATAATACTCAACATGGATATTTCCGTAATCGAGATGATGCATAGAAACCAAACATTGACCCTTGACACCATTTTAAATTTAAAGACGACTACTGTTAGTTTCTGGAAAACAACCAAAATAACTAAATACCTCCCAATATGGGTATTTCCGGTGTCAGATTGATGCCAGAAAATCTGCTGAAAATGACCGAATACCACCCAATATGAATATATTCAGAATTAGGGCGCCAAAAGCCAACAGTCGAGAATTTTGTCATTTCGATAAAACCAATCATTTCAAACGATTTGTCTTTTGACTTTGATCATATCCTATGGCCGATTCGTCGTACATTTGCAGACTTTAAACACATCGCAGGAATCAATCAATTTGGAACGTTCAAATAGTATAAACCACATTTAAATTATGTTGAGACCACATATATCAATCAAAGCAGGTATAGTTTTAAATAGCCACATATCAAATTGTTATGAAGTTTGTTATTTGTAAGTTTGAGAGATGACTTGTTCGTATGACACTAGTTATGTTCAAATTAGTCATGTAATCTTTGAAATAATAGACTTTCGTTGTTTTATAAACAATTTAATACATAACGATGGCTTAAATTCAATTATAATCAAATGAAATGGGAACGTATAGGGCAGCCAAACTTTGAAACCACGTGTTCAATCATAATTCATCAGTTAACCCTTAACTAGCCCGCTCATCTGATATTAATATTGATCAAATCGGTTGTGTAGTTTCTGAGATAATGAAGTTTCGTGATTTTCACATTTCGGTACTTTACAGGCGAAGTTACAGTCCGATTACAGTAAAATTCAATAGGGTGCTACCAGGCAGCTGGACTTATTAGTTGACACTAATTTTGTAGAAATTGGGTCAGCCATCACTGAGAAAAGTGAGTGAGTTCAAGTAGTCTTCGGAATATGTTCCTTTTCATAGCTGGATTTCACATTTTTAAACATAACAGAAAAAGTAATAGTCTGATTGCAAAACAAATCAATAGGGTCTTATGGGGCAACTAGACCTTCCATTTGACACTGATTTTATGAAAATCGGTTCAGGCATCTCTGAGAAACATGAGTGAGATTAAGTAGTCTTCAAAACACGTTTCTTGTTATAACTTTTGAACCACAAGTTCAATTATTATGAAATTCAAAAGTTAAGGGGTTTTCAAGCAACCGTTCATTTGAAATCAATTTGGTTCAAATCGGTTGGGTAGTTTTCGAGATAATGATGTTTCATGATTTTTACTTTTTGAACCATAACCTCTAAACTAAAAATCCGATTACAATGAAATTTAATAGGGTCTTATGGGACAACGAGACCTTTCATTTGCAATCAATTTCATGAAAATCGGTCCAGCCATCTCTGAGAAAAGTGAGTGAGAATAAAAATCTGCACATACACACACATACACACACACATACATACAGAAAATGCTCAGCTCGTCGAGATGAGTCAAGTGATATATGCCATTCGGCCCTTTGGAGCACTTTTATACTTTCGGTTTTGCAAGTGATTGCTATACCTTTCTAGGAGAAAGGCAAAAACTAAAAAACAAAATGCTCAGTGATATTTTTTCTGTTGAAACTTCAAGTTATTACAAAACTTTCGGTGAAAACTTTAGAATGAAGAGGTAAAAAATATCTTTTTTAATGTTGAGTTTTAGAACATTTGTGTGATTCATACTATATTAAGAATAACCATGTTCCAATCGTGATAATTTTCAAATTTATGTTTAAATAAATTAAATCATGAATAAAAATACACCTTTTTCAAAAGTTATTCAACAAATTTAGATTTGAAGGAAATGTGTTGATAGCAAAAAATTGGTTGAATAATTTAGAAGTTATCGAATGTTAACATTTCTATTATTATTTTTTTCAATGATTAATTTTTTCATACTCAAGCCTGAGAGCGTTGAACTTTATTAATATTGGTTGCATTAAGAAGGTACTCTTTTTTGAAGTTGTTTGGTTTTATCTCCGCTTGGAGCATTGCATTTCAAATCTGTATAAAGGTTTGTATGGGAAAACCTGCTTTCTTGCATTTTTCATTCTGGAGAGATCAAAATGGCCTAAATCATACGTTTAATAACTTCAAATGGTAGGTTTTTTGATGTTCAACAACTTTTCAGAAAACATCTGAGAGCTAGGATGTTCCTAAAAAATGCTAGAGCTGGTCATAGTTGAGTATGTCGAATTCAATGGTGAAAATCATTATATCTGCCAACAGATATAGTTGGATTCAGCCTAAACCATCTGTCTCAAATAAATTACGTGACTAATAGTAATAACCGTCTCCTTGATTTGGCTCTGACTAATAATGAACCCTTGTGTGCACCTTCTGAGGCCGAGCCGTTAGTACCTCTAGACTTCAACCACCCCGCACTGGTAATTACGGTCCACCAAATAGTGCCCGTTGAATTTGAAAATTTTCCAACCGAACAAAATTTAGATTTTTGCAGAACTGACTTCAACTATTTGAGCTATTCAAATTCACAAATCGACTGGCAATTTTTGGAAAGTGGGCCTTCCCTCGATGATGCAATTAGTTATTTCAATAACATCATCAGTACTACCCTTGTTTAGTGTGTTCCTGTTCGCCGGCCAGTACCTAAGCCCCCATGGTCTAACATTTGCTTGCGCCAACTGAAACGATTGCGGTCTTTGGCGCTACGTAAATATTGCAGAACACGGAACCCGTTCACGAAATAAACATTCAATCATGCTAGTAACTCCTATCGGATTTAGAATTGCTACCTGTACAAACTGTATACTGTTCGGATGCAGAGTTGTAGACGAAACCCCCGACGTTTTTGGTTGTTTGTTAACAGCAAAAGGAAAGAAGAAGGTCTACCTAAATACATGTTTCTGGACAATCGTCAGGGTAACACGACACTCGCGAAGTGCACTTTATTTGCTCAACACTTTTAGCAGATCTTCCGCAGCTCTACTGCTACAACTAGAGAAATAGGTTCAGCTCTAGATGTTATCCCCAAATACGTCATTGACTTCATGGTAACCAATGGATCGCAAATTGGAAGCTGCAATCGACAAAACAAGTTCATATTTTGCTCCTGGGCCTGATGGCTTCCCTTCTTGCGTCCAAGAAAAATGTAAAGCTGTATTCATAAGCCCACTGTGTTTGCTACTTAACTTGTCGCTTCGACGATGTGTTTTCCCTACCAGTTGGAAAATATCGACCATGTTTCCGGTGCACAAAAAAGGCGACAAACGCAACGTGCAGAATTACAGAGGTATAACTTCTTTTTACTCTTGTTCAAAAGTATTTGAAATCGTTTTCCATGATGCACTTTTCGCTAGCTGTAAACACTATATCTCGATCGATCAGCATGGTTTTTATCCAAAACGTTCTACCGCTACTAACCTCGTTCAATTCACTGCAACGTACCTACAGAATATGACCGAAGGAGCCCAAATCGATGCAGTTTATACTGGTTTAAGAGCTGCATTTGACTGCGTTGACCATGGTATCCTGTTCGTTAAGATTAGTTAAGATTTTTCGAATTTATCAGGCGTTCCGCAAGGCAGTAATTTAGGACCACTGCTCTTTGCGTTGTACATTAATGACGCATCTCTAAAGATGCCAGAAAATTGCCGAATGTTTTTTGCAGACGATGTCAAGTTATTCAAGACAATAAGGAATACTGCAGACTGTCTCGAACTCCAGCGACTAGTCGACGTTTTTCTCAAGTGGGGCTCCATTAACCTGTTGACAGTTAGTATCCAGAAATGCTGCGTGATTTTGTTCCATATGAAAAATGCTCCGGAAATGTTCAGTTATACTAACCAGGTCCGAGATTTGAGAGTTACGTTAGATTCTACCCTGTCCTACTGTTATACTACTCTCTGGTGCGATCTGTTCTTGAAACAAACTCCGTAGTGTGGTGTCCATTCAACGCAAATTGGATTGCAAGAATTGAATCCGTGCAAAGGAAATTTGTACGGTACGCTTTACGTTTTCTTCCGTGGCGAGACCCGCAGCAGCTACCGACGCACTCGGACAGCTGCCAGCTTTTAGGCATGGAAACACTACAGCAAAGACGTTTTTATACACAGGCTGTGTTTGTCTTCAAAATTTTAACCGTTGAAACCGATGCCCCGAAAATTTTGCAGCAGTTAAATCTTTATGCTCCGGAAAGGTCTTTAAGGTGAAGAAACTTTCTTTTGCTACCGCATCGCACTGCGTCATATGAGCAAATCGACCCCATTCGATTCATGTCAGCTAGCTTCAACGTCGTAGCAGATTCATTCGATTAAAACATCTCTGTAACAACATTCAAACAAATTCTTCGTAGACGACAGGTTTAATTGTTTTTAAAGTGTGTTTTAATTGTTTTTATAGTGTGTCTTATCGTTTGTAAATATTAATTAGAATTTAGTTAGTAATCTATATTATCATTAAGACCACCAACGTGTCAGATGATTCAACAACAATAAACAATAAACGCTACCAGTGTACCACCGTCAGCCGGATTTATATCATAATTAACCTCTTCAACTCGTTATAGATCCTACCTGCGTCTAGAATATTTACCTAAATTTACTTGCTTTGTCCACCCAAGTGTATAAACTCGAAACAACAGCCTACTTCTGATAGAAATCCTACTGACGCTGGTACACTGGTAGTGTTTTGGCAAAATTAATTATTTTCATCTCTCAATCCGATATATTCAAATTTAAGCAGCTATAACATTTTTTAAGGACTTCCTAGGTTCTCAGTGTCTTTAGCAAAGTTGTTGAGCATCTAAAAGAATAAAGTTTAACGTAATTTAGTGCACACATGAAGCATCTCTAGAAAGGGAAATGCAACAAAGTAGGTTTTCCCATACAAATTTTCATACAAATCGCGCCAAGCGGAGATAAAACCAATCGACTTCTGATACGTTGAGGATTGTTTAAAGCCCCAAAAAGAATCAAAAAAACTTGGTTCTGGAAAATCGATCTCTCTGCCCCAGCCTACTATATAAACTAGAACGTACAAGGTGTCACCGTGGGAGTGATGCACACATTCAAGTGCCTCCCGATCAAGGTTGTTAATCGATAATCTATCGCAAACGCCGATAACGATACCGTCTGTTATCGTTATCGACGATGACGCTTACGTCTTCAGACATTATCGTCATTGTCAATGACGATAGCTACTGGACGGTATCGAAACAATAACGTTTGTTTATTACCATCCACTGCAATACCATCTTTTGCTTTATTAGTTATATCATTTAGATACATTTCAAATGCAAATATGACAATGCTACATACCTTACTATTCGAATTTGTGCTTTAAAAAGCGCCTCATAAGCTAGAACAATCGAAACTGAGAAATTTATTTTCCTGATGAGAAGCGAAACATAAATAAATAAGGAAAAGTTTCTTCCTGTTGCCTAGTGATGTTTCGTCACCAATCCTTCGAAGTGAAAAAACGTTTCCACACCCCGTGCCTGCTTTGATCAAGTCGTACACCATTCGCTATCACAGCAGACAAAACTGGCATAAGGCGGTAGTTAGCTGATAACGTCTGGTAACTATCGTTATCGCCGATATCGTTAATGTTTGAAGACGGTATCGTCATCGTCAATAACGATACCATACGTTATCGGTAACGGCGATGACGATTATCGACGATAATCTATCGTATTAACAACCTTGCTCCCGATGCTAACTCTGCCCTACCTAATCGGCTGTTTTTGTTTTGATTGTGACACATGTTGGTAGTTCACTTGTAAGAGATAAAACCAATGTTTCACTTTTTCCATTAAAAAAATTGCAATGATTTCAAGTAAAAAACCAAATGAAGATTTTGTATCTTGCTGGAATGAGCAACATACAGATCAGAAAAAAACTGTCATATCTAAATTTGAGCAGATTATTTGTATACAGGACCATCAAACTATTCAAGAAAACTGACACAGTAGTTCCCAGATGGAAACTGGGTAAAAAAGGGAGTGTGCGGACTGCAGCGATGAGCGGAGTTTCTGGTAAAATGGCTCGTGAAATGATCGATACGGAGCTTTCTAGACACGGAAGATCCACGGATTATCCCGCAGAGATATTGCCACAAGGTTGCAATATCTCGATTGCTACTGAAGACGCACGCTGCTCACAAAGTTGTTTTTTCAGATGAAGAATTTATTCACTTTGGGGGTTGTTTAGAACAAACAGAAGATAAGAGAGGAGTGGGACGATTCCAGAATACTTCAGCTGTGATGGTTTGGGAAACAATGTCCAACAGAGAAAAGTTGCCTCTGCTATTTATCGACATATTTAGGCGTGAAAATCAACAAAGATCTACAACACATTATCAAAGACCATTTGCTGCCTTGTACCAATGAATAATTTAGAAAAGAAAATTTATGCTTTCAACAGGAGTCAGCGCCAGTGCATAAAGCATTGGTTTTTCAGAAGAAGTGCAAGGAACATCTACCGTGCTTCAAAAAAATCCGCGGATTTAAAACCGCGTGAAAAAACCTAATGTATGAACAAACCTAAAGTAACAAGAAATGAAATTGTACCAATAAATTAAACCAAGAAAATAATTTTTTTTTATAAGAAATCCGTTGGCAACGCTTTCCTGTATTGACGTATAGAAAAATTGTTTCTCACATCATCTTCGTTGTATGTGTGGTGTGAATGAGGCGCGTGTTAGAGGCGATTGAAAAAGACTAACCCATCATCGAGTGATATGGAGACGTATGCGGGAATCAGCAGTGGCTGCGCGAAAAATTCAGATACTTAATGAAATTATTCAACTGCCTAATTTGCTGCAAAGATTCTTGCCATGCAATTTAATCTTTAGAACATGATGCAGGAATTTACATTTTTAGCGTGAGTTGCGTATAAACAGTTTCTACAGCCAACAGATACTATTCCTGTGTTGATTTGAGTGATAAATTCTCAATTGATAAATTCTCAATTTTTTTCGTAATAATTAGTGAAAGCAAATTCAACAAAACACGCATGAGAGATTTTTTTCGCGTATATGGTTGTCTGCATAGATAACATGAATTTTTCAATGTGGCCACCGGTTAACATCGCTGGGTTGTTATCTACCCGGTTGCTAGGCAACAAAGCCACTGGCTAGCTCCGGAAAGAACCTGCCCCACTTATGAGCAGTTTGTATAGAAGCTGAAGTAGCAAGCCGAATTGCAGCAGATGTTTTTATTATTCTCGCCTTTGTTACATTCGCTGTATACGACTTCGCTAGGAAATGGCATTGAGTGCGTAAAAGCGAAAAAAAAACATTTCCTAGCGATCTTTTACGTTTCAGTTTTATTTATGAGCTTTGCACATGAGCTGTCAGGTGAGTGTGTTGCGAAATCTGAAATGTTTTGTTGAATTTACTCAAGATATGACATGTTTCAAAAAGTTTGCAATGTTCGTCAGAAATGATTCAATATAATTATTTTGTCAACGTATGAGAGCGTGTTTATTGAATTGAAAGTAGACATCTACATGTTATTCATAGCTAAAAAACTTCTACTATTTTTCTGCTTCTCATATCAACCTTGGTAATTTGAATTCAATACTTCTGATGTATTATTGATGCTCATGAACTCATAAGTTGCAAAAACATATCAAATAGAAAAAAAATGTTATGCATTCTTTATGTTTCCCGTCAAAATCTCAAGAATGTAGCAGTTATGGCCTAAGAAGTTTGGATAGAGTAGTGCCATAAATGCTATTATTGGACTTATACTATTTGGCCATAACTGCTTCGTCATCGTTTTCATACGATTAACAAAAATAAAAAATGGTTTTAAAAAAAGCGGTCACCTCATTTATGCAAATTTAGCTTAAAATGGAGCAGCAAAAACTTTTCCATTTCCAACGCGATTTCGCGTTAAAATGTTTCATATACATGACCCCTTGACAATTTTTCTCTTTCTCTTTCTCACTTACTCTTGAAAAAAAAAAGTTCACGGTGAAAATATTTCATAAGATGACCCCTCGGCAATTTTTTTCACATCTCATGTCATAGAAACTTTAGCCCTTTTCAAACTTTACTCTAGTTTTTTTTTTGTAATTGAAGTAGGTATGCGAGTTACTTAATTGTGTAAGGCCTTTAACTCTCAAAAAATTGAGAGACTACTGCCAACAACCGGTCAATTATTTAAGTAAAAAAACATACGGTCGAGTTGGTACGAAATTCGTCAATCCATCTCTCACGAAATGTGACCAAATTTTATTGTTATATCTTCACTACAGAATTCTACATATCTAAAGTACTTCAAAAGAAAAATGTTCGTGCAATTTCCGAAATAAAAATAGTACAAAAAAACGGAAAAATTGAAAAAGATAGTCTCAAGGATGCTGAATCCTAGAACAGTCGGCCCACAACACAAGTTAAGTGTAAAATTGTCCCAAATACCACAACGAAAAGTAATCTGTTTTTGATACGTTTGTTGAGTATGGTATTGAGTATATTTATTATAAGCTACTTTAAATCCAGAAATCCAAATGACGTCCAAAAATTGATTTTTCATCCCGGAGCTTCGAAAAATATTTGCACATTGAAGATAAAACTCAACTGGACATTTTGAATTCATCAAAAAAAAAAAGTTAAAACTACAACAATTTTTATATTAACACCTTATTCCAACATTGTTCATACGTTGGAGTTGCTAACTTTTGAAACTGATGAAATACAATACTGTACTGAATCTCTCATCATCTTCCATATATCACAAATAAATGCATAATTGGTTGAAGTTTATTTTTCAAATTTGGGTCAATTTTTTGTTTTCAAAAATTTTGTCAACTCGTGTCAAAATCTTAACATAATCGTAAATTATTTTTTATTAATTCACTAGTACGAACCGCTAACAAAACATCCTATTGTTTGCTGGCATTTTTTTACAGAATTAACAGATGAGTACTACTTATATTACATGAGCCGTTGAGAGCAGAAGTGGTACAGGTGCCATTGAGTAAATTTTTCAGGAGACGTGATAAACGAAAATATTCGAATAGTAAACTAGTTTCAACAATTTTTTCCAACATAAATGCACTAAATCATTACTAAAAAGGGTTCCAAAAGACGGTACTTTAAAGCATAACGATTTCTGGTTGAGAAACTTACACAAACTTCAACTGAAAAACATGTACCACTTTTGTTCTATGGGGAAAATAATGACAACCAGAAAACGTTGAGAGCAAAATTAATACATGCCCAGTCTGTTTTAGCTCGCTTATCTTAGGACATAGAACATTCATGTCTTCAGCGGAGTTGTCCAAGTGATTGAGTACTATAGGATGATGATCTGTTTGTTAAGGAATTCTGTCACTTCGTGGCACTAGTGTATATGTATTTAGTAACAGAAGAAAAATTTTACTTAATCAAGATCGAATGGGGCAAATTCAAAGGAAAACACCCTGGTATCTTTAGGGATTGTTATTTGGTCGATAATAACTACACGATGGACCCAGGTTCAACTTTTGGTAGACTACCCGGATCCAGGAACACAGTAGAAGCGAAAAACTAAAAATTATTTTGGCTATAACTCTGGTATAAGTTACCAGATCTCGGCTTTTTTTTTTTGATATTATGGTATATAATTGCGTTCTGCCTCAATTTATACAAAAAAAACAAAAAGTGAAAAAATGGCACATGTACCACTTTTGCTCTCAACGGCTCACATGATTACCATAACTGTGCCATCGGCCTAAAAAATCCAATATATTTGTGTTTTCATAAACAGTTCCTAAAACTTAGACTCAATGGATTTATAATATTGAATTTAAGTATTTTAAAACAGCCCGTAATCTCTCTACGTAAATGTCTGTCTTTTTCACGTAAGCTATATTATGATCAATTATATTGACTCTTAAGAGTTCCCAACTGGGTTGGAGTATGGGGTTTTGTTTAACATAATTATCATGCAAATTTTTGTGTCCATCTACTAAACTTTTCCCATGCAGAATTGTTTGACACAAGTAAGCCTTTCAGTTGCAACTGAATATGGGGCCATCCACTAATTACTTGAACATTTTTTGGAATGAGCGAGTTAGTTAAAATCTGAGAGTTCAGGTTCTCAGGATTGCAAAAGTATGCAGCACAACAGTTTGGTTACGACTTCCTGCTGGTAAGCCAAAGACTTCACCTGCATGTATTTTTCATTGTGGGAATCTAGCGGATTATTTGTTTTTATTAAACCAAGTGACACAAATCAATATTTGTGTGTAAAAACATAATGGGGTAAAAATAAAAAAAAAAATCATAAATGATAGAATTACTAGAAACCGTAAACCTTACGAAACAGAACTATCATACGATTATAAATTGTGATGATGATGAAATATAATTATTTTGTAATCAAAATATCATATTCAATCAGCTTACTCAAGCGATGAAAATTTATACATTTTATTTATAAGGTCAAAAGTAAAGACTACTGCACAAACTTAGTAAAGACTTCTGCACTAACTTTCTGAAACGAGGGATATAAAACTAATTTAAATTTTCGCTGGTAATTCGTTGAAATTTTACTAGTAAATTAACTTAGAAGCCATCAATCCATCTGTCAATGTTATTATGATCGAGTTATTTTGGTGCAATACAATGCCGTGTTAAAACGTTTCCGTTTACATACTCTGCGCCAATAATGATTTTACCAAGACGAAAAGTTGTTTACCGAGAGCTTTCGCTTCACCAACACGGCGCCAAAGTGATCAAATCTTCTCCTCAATTACTTTTCACTGTTTTGTTTGCTTGCTAACCCCACAACATTCCAGTTTCATGTTCTAGCTACACTCGTAAGCACAACGTGGATGGGTCCACCAGGATCCATGGCAAGCAAATCCACATAAGGGTTAATTAAAATAGGTCCTCGGTCAACTGCAATCGTGACCAATCCCCGGCCAGCCGTTTCGCTGGTGCACAACGATTACTATCTAAGAACCTCGCGGTAGTAAGCTTCCTGAAAAACACAAACACAAACTTTTCTTCTGCTTCCGGAGGTGCAATTTCACACTCGCACTTTAGAGAACGCTGCACGATAATAATCGTTTGTAGCGAGACTGGTGAGTTTCAAATTTATTCCTATTTTTTAGTGGCACAGTCCGTGTCCTTAACAAATTGAGAAAAAACAACACACGCTCGAACCGAGATGACGGTACCGGCAAATAAGCGGACAGCATTCGCTGGCCAACGAGCAAACCAAAAAGTCCCACTGCCGAGGCGACGAACGACGCGAGATTGACGACGCGCCGCACAAATTTCACACACAAACTGCGATCTGGTCAACGTGCCGCCGTTGGTGTAAGGTTGAAGTGAAAAAGATTTTCATACATTTCATGCGAGCCGAGCAGCAGCAGGCTGTGTGTTAAAATGTGTTGCTTATGCTGTTGATTTTTTTTTCGATGCCGTTCGTGTGTTATTGCTTGGTTTGGCTGGTATTATTGCTATTATTTACTATGCTTTTGCCACGAGAGAAAGACTGAGGCGCGCGCGAATCCACACCACACAGTCAACGACGGAGGAGCTATCTGCCTGCCGTCGGTTGGTTTGGTGGAAAAACGAACAGCAAAAAGTTTCTAGCGATAACGGAGGTGGCCAACGATGGAACGACAACGAAAAAAAAAACGGAATCTCCCGCACTCACGGCCGTACCGAAGAAGACACTCCACGTCGAAAACAACGATGACGAAAACGACTCTACACGATGGCCACGAATAGCATGCGGGGGATTTGCTGGCAATGTGGCGAGATGACAACGGAACGATAAGTAGGCGCGAAGAGAGCGCGCATAGAAAAACTACTCTCCTATACTGACTGGTACGACACGGCCGGTGTTGATGATCCGACACGGTACGAGCAGTGCGGATCGAGCAAGCGGTGCTCCAGTGAGTATGCTCAATTATAGCACTCCCACAGCATCCATCCAAGGGCACCTACGGTCGGGCAACATTCACCCCGCCCGAACCTCATCTCGCCCAGACGAAAAACCGACGGCCGCAACGGAACGTTTCAAAGTCAGGCAAACATTGAGATGACAGTGGTGCGATTACAGCGCTTTACCGCTGCTTTCAGCTGCCAAGCCAGGGGGCCCCGGCTGTGACTGTCCGTTGGTAATCGCCAAATAGTAAAACCTAGAGGCAACCCCGCGCACTGCACAACCCTTGCGGCTATCCAACCAAAATATCCACCCACCGTGCCCACCCAACCAACGGCAGTATCACACAAATTTATTATCTAGAAGTTTATGCCTGACAAACACACAAAAAGACTGCTCGCTTACCACTCCGCACCACTTTGAACCAACAGATCTGCTTAGCAGTCTGAAATGGGGAAAATTATATGTGACAGCAATCTCCGTGTCGATCGAGGCGCCTTTGGCAGCCGCCGAAATCTGTATGTATTTTCTTGTGAGGGCTTCCATATACGTGTATACGAAGAATGGTCTCTGGGGTTTCCACCGCTGCACGACACCTCATCACACCACAGTGGCAATGGAGGGGAAAGAGAGCGAGATTTTTTTTCCACCGTATCCGCTCTTCTCTAAATTTGGTTTTATTTTTAAACACGCCTCTACCACTAAACACCATGATTCGACATTGGGTATGTGTACGTGAACTCCACACACCAACACTAACTACATACACATAGCGGATGAGAAAAAAGGATGCCAACAGAATGTCAAGCGAAACAGCAGATAGTTATAACAGCAGCAGCAGTAGCAGCAAAATGGAAAATGCAACTTGTAGTGAAGGAACAATTGGATGCTGATATACTTCTGCTAAGACCGGCTGATTGCTTGCTGCTGTCAAGGAAAAGTTCTACGCATCGTATCATAACGCAGGAACCCACGCTCGCTTTTCAGGACCGCATCTTGTAGACGTGCGCTAGGCCGACTGGCTGCTGGTTACCCTGGGTGCACTGTGTTGGATTCTTATGTGCCATGCAGAGTGTCAATTGTCTACCAATTTTGTTTTTTTTTTTTGTAGCTGCATTTTTGTTTAACTCTTTCAGTGTCTGAAAGAAGTAGCTGATCCGAATGCGTATGTGAGGGGTTTTTCGCCAAGTGGAGCACTCATTTTTTGCCAGTGGGTGGCAAGTGTGGATGTGGATACGAATGAGTTTATGTGTGTGTAAAATCGACATTCGAGGACTTGATAGGAGTGGAGTACATCGTATACACCTAAGCATAAGCGGTTATAACCTGTGCAGCATACAGAGCGCATATGTTTTGCCTATTTCTAGCGTGCAGAGGCTAATTATGGAATAGTGCAACGATCGAGACAGGGAGCTCATTAGTCTGACGCTTGAACTATATGTTTTCCTGAATAAATGTTTCGACCCGAGAAAAGAATATTTAAGAAGTAGATGTTCACAAAAACTATTCTATATAACTATTATTATTGTCAAACCACACTCTATTCTGTAATTGTTTTGATTTCTTGAACGTTAGCGCTTTGAATTTGAATAATTTACCAATTTGAGTTTTTCCAAGATGAAATGATCACTTTTTACAATATTTTGCAAATAACTCGGTTCATGTTGATTTTTTCGAAACAATTTATACCAAAGAGAGTTTATTAGAAATTCTATAAATTTTTGACATTTTGTTCAGTGGTGTCAAAGGAATTTTACGGAAATATATGAAGTTTCCCGGGTACTCAAGCGTTAACTTGTAAAGGAACGTGAATCTCTTTAAAGTTATATTTGAGGACACATAAAGATTGTGTAGTAGTGTTGTAAAATCGGTATCTATTAAAGTATTAAAAAAGTACTGATTTTTGATCACGAATTCATACGTGTTCAATTTCACTCTATTCTACGGTACTTGAAGTTCCATACTTGATAAGACCTAAACGTGACACAGTGAAAAAATTTTTACTGCACTATGTCGAAAAATATTTTTTAAATGTAGTACATTAATATTTGGCTGCGTCTAGGACCAAAATACAAAGAGTATAATTTTTACATTAGGACCTCAAATTTGTCGGCAGCAAAATTTAAGTCTCGTATATAAGTTCATGAATAAGTTTTATTATGACATTGTATCAATTGGGGATTGCTTTAACAATCCTTGCTGTACTTCCAAAATTCGTATTCATTTATTAGGGGTCAATCACAGATTACTGAAGGGGAGTTTCGGAGTTATTGATTCCACATAATTAGCTGAATAATAGTAAAACTATCTTTAATCAGATTTAAAGACGACTGTAACATGAAATTTCAAGGGAAATACGGCTTTTTCAGTCTTAGGGGTATATCAAAACGTTACTAGGTTTTATGTCCGACGTTTCGGCCTTCGAACTTGGCCTTCCTCAGGAGATCTACAAGTTTATTAGAACATTTCATAAAAATAGCACATTTTTTCCTTCAAAAAACTCTGACATTGTTTTTTTCTCAAAAAACTTACATAAAGTTGTACCGTTTTTCGTTCAGCGTACTAAGCTTTACGATAGGTTGTCATAGCTGTCTATAGGATCTCTTTCAAAGTACCTATGTTGAAAGGTTAGAGTTAGTTTGAGCTTTAGAGATTACCTACAAACTTTTACCACATCACAAAGCACGATGCGTTGGTGGATTTAATTTCAAAATGGACTCTTACTTATAATTAAATGTTTGAAACCAGTATTGGTGTATAGGGCAGGAGTGGAGATGAAATTTGCATCTATTGGTAATGGTTTTGGCTGTAATGTCGTTTCAAGCTGTATTGGAGACGATGTGGCTGGTGGAGATGGTGGCCGGGGTGGTAGTGGTGTTAGCATTGGGGGTGGAATATTTGTTTTGGTTTTGGTTGATTTTCGCAATCGTATGCAATAGTCCGGCGTAGATCGAGCTCATTCCTTCAACATCTATCCTGTAGTTTACAGTCTGAGGAGTGTTGTAAATGTGAAAACATTCAAGCATTGGTAGTTGAGATTGGTAGTTGAGATTGGTGTTGGTGTTTGATACAATGCTCTAAAAGAGCTGTTTTGCTACTCATTTCGACTACTGCTTGATCATTGTAGGTGTGACCCGCGTTCAAGATACCATCAAGTTTGTTTACATTTGACTTGCGGCCACTCATACGGATTTTTAGCTTGTTTGTAGTCATACCAATATAGCACCCCGCGCAGTTCCTGCACGGAATATTATAGATGACGTTATGCTGCAGCATTGCGTCCACCGGGTCCTTTACATTCGTATATAGTATTTTGGTGGTACGTGCATTCTGTTAGCTATAGTGATCGACGGGTAATCGTCTTTAAGGCACCTGACGATAGCATTACTCAAACCTGGGACGTAGGGAAGTGATACATATTGCGTTGTTTGATCCTGTGTATCTCGTGTGACTTGTTGACGTTCGTTCAGCGCCCGATTCATAATGCGATTGATCAACGATGAGGGATAATCATTGCACCGAAGGTGATAATGAATGATTTGTTTTAACCGTTTTTCCTCTGGATGTGATGTTATCTTTGATAATTAAAATAATTCAAAAATATTTTTGAAATTTAATAAATACGTTAATAATAAAGAAACCCTAACACCATTACGTACTATGTGGATGTTTCCTTAGGTTTTTTTTCTCTTTAAAACTCATACCAATCACTAACAAAATCAAAGTTCTGAAAGAATTTTATTGAGCCGAAGGTCATATACCTCTCGACTCAGTTCGACGAACTGAGACTTCTTGCGAGTGTGTATGTATTAGGGTGCTCTCCCAGCTGGTCTCGTGGTACGATGCTGGCCTAACCAGCCAGTCGTCGTAGGTTCGCGTTTCGGCTCGGGAGAGACTTTTAGTGTCAGTAGGATCGTAGCGCTAGCCCCGCAATTGTCCTGTACACTTAAAAGTTGGCTGCAAAGTCTGTGTATAAAAAACAGAAGGTCTAGTTCCGATACGGAATGTAGCCTCAAGGCTTTGCTTTGCTTTTTTATGTACTAGGGTGGGAATCGTTATATGGAAAAAACGAAACTTGATAGCAGAAAGCCAGAACCAAACTTTTTTTGTTCTATTTGGGGTCCCAAACAATCCTTAACTTACCTGAAGTCAATTGGTTTTGTCTCCGCCTGGCGCATTGCATTTCAAATTTATATGGAAATTTGAATGGAGAAAACCAATTTTTTTGCATTTTCCATTCTAAAGAGCTCAATGGCTCAAACCATAGGTTTTATGACTTCTAATGTTAGGTTTTTGATGCCTAACAACTTGTCTGAAGACACTAAAGAGCTAGGGTGTCCTAAAAAATACTAGAGCTGTTCAAAGTTGAGTATGTCGAAATTTATGTTGCAAATCATTTTTTCTGCCAACACTGCCAGTGTACCGGCGTCAGTCAGATTTCCATCAGTAGTAACCTCTGAAACACATTGTAAACTCTAGCTACTATTGACCTAAATTTGTTTGCTTGTTCCAGCTGAGTGTATAAACTCGTTACGACAGGTTACTTCTGATGGGAATCCTACTGACGTCGGTACATTGGTAATGTTGGCAGAAAACAATATTTTCTGCATTTAAATCGACATACTCAACTTTGAACAGCTATAGCTCTTCTTAGGAACATTCTAGCTCTTCAGTGTCTTTTGTAAAGTTGTTAGGCATCTAAAATACTATACTTTAACATAATGTAGTGCATTATTAGAGCATTATTGAGCTCTCTAGAAAGGTAAATGCAAACAAGTAGGTTTCCCCATATAAATTTTCATACAAATTTGAATTTCAATGCGCCAAGCGAAGACAAAACCAATCGACTTCCGGTAAAATTAGGGTTGTTTGGGGCTCCAAAAGGAACCAAAAAAACTTGGTTGTGGAAAATCGATCGCTCACCCATTTTTCTCCAGCTCAAGGCTGGACTGTGTTACACAATCTTAGTTGCAAATGAATGTTCTAGTCGCTCCATAGGTTTCCAAAGCTATTGAATTTAAATATAAGAGGACTTTTAGTATAACCATTAATATCACAAAGTTGAAAAAACGAAACCCTATTGTCTCAAAAATAACCGTTTGGATAAATTTCGTGCCAAATGTTTGTTTCGAAAGTAACGGAAAGAAACGCGATAAAAACCATTTAAAATTATATGTAAAAATGTAAATTATTTACCTACTACAATATACTATCTGTTATAGTTCCTAAAGTATGAAGAGTACATCCCAAGTGCAACCGAACTTAACAAAATAGAACAGTTCTGCCCAAAGTAATTCTAGAATCAGGATAAGAAAATATAACATAAACCGTTGAATGCAAAAATAAATATTAAAATTAAATTAATGAATGTACAATAGGGTGGCAATGACTGTATGGAAAAAAAATTATCGTCGATTTTCAAAAACCGACCATGTACATTTTGTTCATTGGCCCAAAAAAATATCTTTGCAAAATTTCAGCTCAATCGGACGTGATTTGAGGACCCCTCAAAGCGCTCAAGGTTGTGAATTTTCGACCCTCGAAAATCTATCGAGAGGGAGTACATGGAATTGGGAAAATCGAAATAATTTTTTCGATCCCAAATATCTTTAAAAAAAGCATAAATCGTCGAGATCTTTAGTTATCTCAAAAAAAAAAAAAAACTATCGAGATCTATCTAGGTCTATCTAGGTCTTAGCCGTTTCCTGGGCAACCGAAGGCTTAATATGGAATATTTTAGAACTGGCGTCTAAAATGACTCGCAACTCGTTCCAAACCAGATGTGAATTATTTTAATGTTCATAAGGTATCTCAAACTTTATTTTCATTAGGGTGGTTCATTCATTTTTTACTTGGGTGGTTCCAAAAACATTGCCAGCTTTGTGTCAGTGCATCAAGTCCCTCAAAATAGTCATACTCTACCTCTCCATTCAAGTGAAATCACTTGCCAGAGAGCCACATTTTCAACAGAACAAAAATACAGTAAATAGTCGCTTGTGGCTCAATCTGACGAATACGAAGGGTCTATGATGCACACCTATTGTCACGAATCGCTGCAAAAATTCTCTCTTATAACGTGTAATCAATTCCACGTTTTCGGAAGTTTGACACGTTGGTCATCACTATTAATTGTTAAGAAACGCAGCACGCACCGCGCGCACATCTCCTTCGTGTTGTAACATTTTTGAATGATATCACCAACGCTTCCATTCGAGATGCCTATGGTCTTAACGAAGGCCCATACTCGAAAAAAAGGTACCATTTTTATCCGTGTGTAACTTTTTTGTCCGTGGGTAAAAATTGATGAAAAGCGTATCCTGTGAAGGCTCGGAAGGTGTCGGATTGATTCAAGCGTAATCCAAACCGCTGTGTTCCGCCTGGTTCGTTCAGCAAACTATGAGACGAGCTGAGCTTTGTGTAACTAAGGTCCGGAAGGCACCGAACCGGCGTGATCAACAAAACACGGCGGCCAAATCCCGCCTGTATCGCTGAGTGGTTAACGCATTATCGCGAGTGGTTAACGGAACTGATGTATGTGGTTATGGATGACAAAAACCTACATCAAGGCAAACGCAAAGGACGCAAAGCAGATACCGGCGCTGGAGTTCTACGTTGCCAAAGCACAGTTTGATGTTCCGGAAGACATAAGGAGGAAGAATGTGGACAAATTCGCCAAAAAATACCTGCTCTGTCAGGCCATATGCCAATGCGGTCCCACGAAGGCAAGACATTATTTTGACCGGACCTAGCATCATGCCATTACGCGCGATTGATTGGTACAGAAACAATAACGTTTTTTTGTACTAAAAACCGCCCTATCCAAGTTCACCAGCGGTTCGTCCGGTGGAAAGATTCCGTGCCATAAGGAAGGCCAAAGTTGGAAAATCGTCCAAGGTTGTTAAGTACGAGTTGGAGTTAAAGAAAGAATGGATGGAAGTGACCAAAAAGGTCGGCTCCACCGTTACACAAAATGTTATGAGGGGTCTTAAGGGAAAGGTGCAGGCTTCCAGTGATGCAAAGGAAATTGAATAAAGTAATTGTACCGAAACATAATCAATATGTTTAAGTTTATTCCCTGAAAGTTTCAAGAAAAGCCGACTTGAAAAAAATGTTTTTGGCGAACACTTTTGTTTGGTGCGTTGTTTTTTTTTTCTAGCCTACAGGCTATAGCTCGCTCAATTTCACTTTGAGGTCATTTTGCACGATTTCACAAGCTATTCGATACTTTCTGGCGCGATTGACCTATTGGTTGTAGAGATACAGTTACGACGAAATTAAACAAACCAATACTCTACGATTGATCTAGCTAAAGCATGTCTTACCATCAAGAAGCAATGCCTTATCGAAAAACGTAATTCACCTTTTTTCATGGTAACTTAAAACCCTTCAAACGGGTCAAACTTGTTATGAAATTTTGACAGCATTCTAGTAGCGATTGGTACAATCGGACAACTTCATAGATAATTGATTTGTAGTTATTGATTTGTGAATTGTTTCAGTCCATGTAGTAAAAGTTAATGAACAAAATTACAAATATGGCACTACCTTTTCGATTCAAATAATATTTGAGTTAAAAAAAAACATTCTTAAAAGTACATATTTTACATATAAGCAGAATCACTTGTGCTGCTTATTGTTTTTACAAAACCCTCAAATATGAACACCGTTTTGTGTATTTTGAATCTCCGACTGTTGAAAGTACTTAAAGCAAAACCTTGATCCTACATTCCGATTCGGAACTTGACCTGCTATTTATTATTCACAAGCCAACTGTATATATGTAAAACTATTGCTAAATTTTCAGTTAGCGGTGCCCACCACTGGCGACACTACGTAAAAAATTATCAGTTAGAAAGTTATTGTTGAAATTATGATTTCGTTAATGCTCCAGCTTAAAACACTAAAAATCTACGAAAAATTTTTCCTAAAGAAGAGTAAGAAAAATTTTCTATTTGTTACTTCTGTCATCTCTTCATAGTAAAAAAATTACTCCCCGTTTTTACTTTCCTATCGAGCCGTTACACTGTGTTTGTTTGGTTTAAAAATATTGTGCACAAAAAAGTTCTAGTGTAGAGTAGAAGCACCGGTTTTGGCCATGGCACCAGTTTTGGTCATGATAGAATGAAATTGATAACTGAACCGTTGCGAACCAGAGTGGTCTAAAGACCATTTTTTTTCGAAAATGAGTTTTTTGCATATTCCGCATCTACACAAAAAACTGTACTTGGGAGATCAAAAATATTTCAAAAAATCAAACTTAAAAGGTGATTTATAGCATGTTAAAATTGCATCCGAAACAGAATGGCCATAACAAAAGCATCCAAAACATGTGACATGCTATATGTACCTTATAACCTGTGACACTAGCCATTTTATACGAGTTACCGTCATTTCACCAGGTTTGTGTACATAGACCACTCTGTTCCGAAACGATTCGAGGATTCCAGTGAATATATATATATATATATATATATATATATATATATATATATATATATATATATATATATATATATATATATATATATATATATATATATATATATATATATATATATATATATATATATATATATATATATATATATGTGAAGTCAGAGTCAGAGTGGTCTATGTACATTGGTGAGATAAAATCACCGATTTCGCAAAGAAACTGTTAATTTTATGTATCCCAATGTTAAACCACTTCATAACCTTTATATTAGAACATTTTGTTTGGAAGAATCCGTTGAACAGAATTTTATTCAGAGATTTTTCTAAAATTGCTTCTCCTGAACAATTTGCTCGATGGCACATAGACCACTCTGGTTCGCAACGGCTCAATTGTGAAAAAGTATCTTAAATTACTCCTATTTCGAAGTCTCCTATTGAAACTGCTGATATTATTCGACAAAATTATCACTAATTGTAGCAAATGAATAGGCGTATTTTACTTTTAATAAGGGAACTAATTATACATTCCCCAATTCACTATACAGTCTAACGTTTAGGTAATTTGCAAGCTATTTTGCATAGAGCATAATTTTGTTGAGGTTTGTCTATTTCTATAACAAATGTTGTTACCAGCATCAAGCACAACTCACTACAGCACATGGATAAGAAAAAGTGGACATTTTGGTGCGATTTTTTCTCTGCTTTCAGAAATAACAAAAGCATCCAAATACGTTCAATGATTCATTCTTAGCCACAAATCAAAGCAATTTCATAATTCAAAATCCTGATATTGGCCATATGTAAACGAAACCATGGTAACGTATTAACGTTGATGCAAAACATAAAAAGTACGGCGTTTTTCAGGCTGTTATAAGATATCGTATGAGATACATGAAAACACAAAATTGGTTTTGGATAAGAAAGGTTTTATTACTACAGCACCGCTACTTAATATAATATACCCGTTCTCCATTTGTTCAAATTATTCACAAAACTGTAACTTCAGTTGTATTTATCAAAACTAACGCTTCGCACTCTTAACCTGGTGACTATAGTAAATGACACTCGAGTTTCCTGGATGTTTGCAAGTAATACGAAGAAGTTTCCACATGAAAAAAGCAAAGAGCGGAAGCTTATAAATGTAGATCAATGACAGACGAAAAATTAATACAGATCAATGATGTGATATCAGTGTTATTAAACATCCTACTCAACTCGAAGCACTTTGCCCTGATAGCTATGTGTGAATATAATATTATTATTTAGTTTGATTCAAAGATTTACTGGCTTTTAGTTAGTTCAATAACGAGGACTTTCTGCTAAAATATGTCTAGATGGTAAAGTCAAATTATAAGGCAAGTTCATGTGAATTCAATTTTTTCGCGAATTGGCCCAAGTGGCCAATTTAGAAATGCTATGGCCAAAATAAGAGCCTAGAAAAGTTATTTGGTTGGAAAATATGTAAACAAAATAACAAAATTTAATTATTTAAAGTCAATGTTAGTGCAGAATATAATCGAATTCATCCGATTTCCTCGTTGAACTGATTGAATTACATATTTTTCGAAGGAAGAAGAATAAATACCTCTCATTAATAACCTACTATGGCCAAAACCGGTGCTTTTACCTTACTGTGTTTTTAAATCATTTGAAATAGCTGTTTGCTGTAGACTACCGTTTGCATTGAAAAAATAAACTTTTTTCGGATGGAGAAGATATAAACAAAGACAGATCGTCGAGTTTGACAATTTACCCATGGAAAGTAATTAGTTTTGTTGCAAAAAATTTCACGCCCTTGCGAGTGGCCTTTCGGAAGTTAACCGTAACATTCACCATGGTGGACGAAAATTTGGGTACCACATCGATATTCAGGCACTCCATCTTCTCACCATCGCTTCGAGCAGTGGGTCGACTCCAATTCCGGCCAGAACATCGCGTCTTCGTCCAAATGGTTTTTCTTGATGCACTACAAAACTCCGAGATATCCAGTCTTGAGTGAAAGAAGAGCTGGTTCGACATTCCCTTCTCGCTGATTGTCAGCCACAACAGCACCTTCTTGAGAACTTGGGTTGTGATATGAACTTCATCTCGGAGCTCACTTCCTTTAAAGGGGAATTAAAATACGAAGCGCCCTGCCAGTCGTTGCTATCCAGGGTGTGATACGTCTAAGATACTCCGCAAAAATCGTTATGTCTATCTTACTCTGCCGGTGCCGCTGCTTCATTTCCTGCAGTTCCGTGATTAGTAGACGGGACTGCGGTTTCCTTACATGTATGTCAATGTTTGCCAGGTACTTTTTCAATGTTTGGCCGATTGCACCGACCTCCCGCCCAAGCGCACGGTCTTTCTCTTCAGCATCATTTGAAGCATCTTGTCACTCAGAGTCGTCGGCCGTCCGGAATCGGACTTTTTTCGATACATTGATTGTTGTGTAAGTCAGTCACATGTTGTTATATTTACTTTAGTTTACAATCGAATGGAGGCAGTAACCTAGTATAAATAGAAACTTAGAGTTGGATAATTATTTTTCAAAAGCAGTTTATGTGAATTAAAATTGTTGAAAATATTGATGCAATTCAATATTTCTAATGATTGAATAGTATTTATTTTTGAGAGAAATGTCTGAATTATTTCAACAAGTTAACCCTCTAGTGCCCAGTGCCGCCATTAGACGGTCTTCAGTTACACCTCTTATTCATTGTGATTTTTCGAAGTCCGTCTAAAAATTAACTTGGACACTAGAGGGTTAAGTAAAAAGATCTAAAATGTTGGAACCAGTTGCAAAATTCGCATTTTTTTATTTTGCGGTAAAACCAACAGACTGCTTGTCTGCTCAGAGAGAATTCTGTTTCCAAAATTTCATAGGTTAATTCATTCTGCATTTTGATTTTTGTGAACCTAATTTCAATAATCAAGCTAATTTGAATAAATAATTGGACTCTACGCTTATGCTTACGCGCCATCTCTCAAGGATAAAAATGATTGTACTAGTTATATCTCCTTGATTGAGTTGCAGAAACACTCATGCACATTGAGGAAAACGTAAGCACACAGATCAGTGTCTCGGCTATCGGATATTCATGTCAACATTTTTGAACTGATTCGCACTTCATGAAAACCTTACCTTTTTTTACCCAAAAGAATTTTTACTAAACATTTTATTCTATTTGAAAAAGCATGAAAAATCATTGCCAAAACAAAATATTTTCAAATTGGCAGCGACTAGCGAGGTGTTTATTTATGCGATTTGTCTTGGCGTTTCTTGCGGTGAAGCGGCACAGGGTGGTTCTCAATGCTCAATGTACTAAGCGAAATGTAAATTGAATAGAAGTCAGTAAAAAAATATCGTTTTCGTAGTAATCGGCCATCGTTCGGTTTTACCCTCCGGTCGCTTCTAGCCGCCTTTCCCCCCATAAACAGTCTCCAAAAATCAATGATCGGTAAGTTTTTTCAAAATGTTTTCACAAGTTATGACAGTTTACGGTTGAAGAAGCCTTCTTATGCCAATAAACAATGCAATAACATTTACAATTTACATTTGTTTGTTTTTGGAGATCTAAGTCACAACCCAAAAGCATGTGGTTTTTACCTATTTTGCGCTACTTATACATGCAAATGTCTTCTTTTTTCTCACCTACATAAACCTCATTGGATTGTACAGTCATACCTCGATATAAGGCATTTATTATTTTTATTTTCGTTACGTTATATCGAGTTACGTTATATCGAAGCAAAAAAAAATTTTTTTTCTAATTTATGCAAGTATGTTAATGGTTACTCAAAGATGCGTGAAAACCTATTTTCCATAACCTATCAGTATTTTCAAACCTTTCTTATGCCCATATAGAGAAAATTTCAACAAGCGAAAAAAAATTTTTTTAATTGATTCAACACTGTGTATTGTTACTGAATGATGCGTGAAAACCTATTTCCCATCATCTATTAGTATTAAACCTACCTTATGCCCATTTCGGACAATTTTCGCATTGGTTTCATTGGTTTCAAAACCTGCTACAAAAATTTTTTGGAAGCACTTTATAGCCCAAAAACAGTTGCTGTATCATTTATTTTCAATTTCAATACATTTTAAAAAGTTACGTTATATCGAGGTAAAAGTTACGTTATATCAAGTTACGTTATATCGAGGTTGCCTTATATCGAGGTATGACTGTATCAACCTTAACTAGCAAGCTGTCTGAATTTCATGACATCTTATCAACTCGTTCTGAAGTTGTTAATGTTGAAGTGACACTACTTCTGTAATTTTTGTTAAGTGAAAAAAACGTGAATATTGTATTTTTTATTCAGCATTGCTTCCTTATGTTCAAGAGAAAATGAGCGAGCTAGTTAAGACCCTAGACATCTAAAAAAAACACGCGTTTCTAACGATTGATCACAAATACCATTGTGTCAAGCTTTGGTGGTCCCCGTGATTCTGTGGTTAGCGATATTAATCGGCTAGTTCTCCCACACGGTTATAATATCAGGTGCAATTCCCGATCAGGTCGAGGATATTTTCGAGCTGGAAATTTTCTCGACTCAGCACTGGGTACCGTTGCACGGTGTATCATTGTACTTATTCTACAACATGCAAAAAGCGCCAAAAACAACATCGACAACGAATTCTTTCAACCAATCTAGTTGATCGAGACCGTTACTAGCTACACAGGCTAGCGGGCGATATTGTTGTTTGTCAGGTGTAATAGGAAGAAATTCTTGAAGCGCGATTCGTGGTAATATATGTAACATAGATCTTTCGCAATACTTAAGTCGGCAGAATCAAATCCGGCCCTGGACACAGCAAAAAAACCGGTAAAATTTTGTATTTGCAAGTGTTTTTTTTTTATATATATAGGGGATGTTTTGTGATGAATTAATTATTTACTAATATTTATTCAAAATTTTTATTGTGTGTTCTGCCACAAACGGTGGAATATCAACACTATTACATATATTTTAAGCTTTATTTCATTAAAAGATTGTAATTGCTTCCGCAGTTAAGTGAATATAATTGTAGGAAAATTGTAAACCTACTTGTCAAGAAAAAAAGGAATTTAAAATTAAACCTTAATCTAATCTTCCACCTATCTTACTGACTCACGCAAAAGTTGGATGGTGCGAAACCAGTACGAAATTGTGCGTTTTTAGCGCAATTGTTGATGTAATTCGGAACCAGTACAATGATTGCGTGTTGGGCATAACGCAATTAATGCTCTAGCGTTTCTTGAATGTATTTGGCAGCTCCAAACTACTACACCTTAACAGTTTCAACTGGTATCAAGCAGCATTGCAAAGCGAGAGAGAAGCAAAACCATTCTCCTCCTTTCTGCTTGAGGACGAGACATATGCTACGCTTTTCAAGTCTTTTGCACACACGCTTTCGAGATACTTTTTTTTCTTCATGCATTCCTCTGAATAGCAGCAAGCACGCACCGACAGTATGAGTGAGAGACTAACAACACTGGTATCAAGTATGTACAGCACGGGTGTCTCGCTCATTTCGTGAAGCAACGAGATATCGCCTTGCGCGTCGCAATCCGAA
This sequence comes from Wyeomyia smithii, assembly GCF_029784165.1. Classification (NCBI taxonomy): domain Eukaryota; kingdom Metazoa; phylum Arthropoda; class Insecta; order Diptera; family Culicidae; genus Wyeomyia; species Wyeomyia smithii. The sequence goes on along the minus strand of NC_073695.1, from coordinate 169,112,815 downwards.
CCGAAAGAGAAGCGAAAGAGCAACCTGCAAATTGTATGTGACGTGTCTAGTCTTGTCGCACATACATGGAAATTCTACGAGCGAGAGAGAAATTTCTCTCGTCGCTTGAGAAAAAAGCACGTGCAGTCACTAATACATTCGACGTGAGAAATAAAGTGTCGGTGTATGAAACATATTCTGATTTCATTCTATGTCAATGTATTCGCAGTACAACTGTTGCGTTATGCGTTTCACACATTTATTGTGCGATTTCTGTGCAACATTTGTGCGAATCGAGAAGACACAATGATTGTACAAGACTTCAACTTTTGCGTGTATAAAGTGAGCTTATCGTTGTAATTGAGGATTGCAACGATTTTTGTCAGAACTTATTGATAATTTGGTTTGACATATTTTCTAATGTTTCCACATTATTAAGTCTATGTAGTTCATTCGTGCTAAATCAGCGAGGACGCTTCAATATCATTCTCAGAAGTTTGTTCTGAATCCTTTGAAGCATCTTCTTTCTGGTTGTCCAACAACTTGTCCAGATGGGGACTGCATATAACATTGCTGGTCTAAATATTTGTTTGTAAATTAGTAGTTTATTCTTGAGACAAAGTCTAGAATTTCTGTTGATAAGAGGATACAAACCTTTTATATATTTATTGCACTTCTTTTGGATATTCTCAATGTGCTTCTTGAAGGTAAGAATTTTATCATAAATTAGCCCTAAATATTTAACTTGGTCAGACCAATTTGAAATTTCACCGTTCATCTTAACAACATGATTATTGGTGGGTTTGAGAAAAGAAACTCTTGGTTTATGTGGAAAAATGATTAATTGTGTTTTTGATGCATTACCCAAGTAACACGGTTAGTCTTTAATAAGTTTAGGCAATTGATATATAACAAATCTCGTCACTATAACAATAATGTATAAACTTATATACAACTTGTTAACAACTCAAAAAGCGCAAGGGGCGGAGCCAATATAAAACATATATTCAACTTCAAATGGATTGTTCACACGACTTATATAAAACAACTTCATAACTACTATAATCACCACTCTCACATTTCCAATACCAACAAATGGTGGCCTGTGATTAATAGGTCATAAACAAATTGCACAAATGAGTTGAAATTTCACTCGCTGATGATTGTTTCTAATACATACAAAACAGATGAAAAAATTTACGCGCTTCGAAAATACCACAATATGATAGTAATCAATATAATATTTTTTTTAAATTTGAAATAAAGAAAAAAGTAACAGATGAACTCTAGAGGAATGAGCCTCAGGTATATATTTTCGATAGGATTATATTATGAAACGTGCCTTTAGCACAGAAAAATGGTGTTGAATATTATTTTGGCACGCCGCTTGCGCTTACGAGGCAGCCATGTTGATTATTAGCATTCGTTGAATGGGTACACCGATTGCCCAAAGATTTTGTCCGTTATATGACCATTATCTATAAAGTTTATTTCGGTAAAAATATCGCAAAATAATTGAAAAAAAATGTACATTGAAACATCAAGGTGAACTAAAATGTCATGCACTATGTACTAATTATTTGAACTTTCTTACTCTTTTAGCAAACCAAGCGAGGAGTAATTTCTGCCACAATTTGGAGATGGAATCGTGAAACCAATTAAGCAAGGCTATATAAAGCTACTACAATCTATAAAAAAAACCGCCGTCACCATCCTGATTATTGTAGTAGAGAAAATAATATAAAAATTCTCCTAACCAAACCACGCATTAAACAATATATTTTGAAATTTAAGTAAAACAGAAATATTTAAACATTGATTTGAGGTTATTAACGATGATCAAAACAATAATAATAAAACCGAAGATCGTTGAGCAAGACAAAAAAGAGAATTGAAACAAATCATGGCCGATCAAATCAAACTTTTTTTTCTGTTTTAAGTAAATTGAATGATAGATTTATTGATTATAATTTACTCTCAAATTTATTATTTGTGTTTAATCAAACATAAATTCCCTGGGTGTTTAAATATTTTATATAATTTTGAATATTATAACAGTATTTTGATCTGCACTGTATTTGATGAAGAAAAAATAGTTCACACCATAAAATCACATTTACAACAGATTTAAAACAGAACTACAACTTTTGCGGCCATTTTTCAATTTTGTCTCCACTATACGTTTTGCTGTCAAACACATATTCACCACTGTTGTCTCTCTTGCATTCTCAAGGGAAAAACTAGTTATAAACATGTTATAAATCAGTTTTTACAGCAATTCGTGATGTATTTACAACTTCAACTTGTTATTTCGATTTAAAACATCATTCCGATTTAAAACATCAATGCGAGTGAATTAAAACCCAATGTTTTCCCTGTAATTTATTTATGACTTATTTATAACTTTTTGCTTTCATTTTTTTCGTAAAAGATGATGCATGTGTTACTTGGGTAGGAGGAATCTTCCATTTCTGCAAATATGAAGGAAATATATCTATACTTTTTTGCAGCCTACTGCATATGGCACGAAGGCTTTTTCCTTTTACGAAAATGCTTGTACCGTCACAAAACAAAGATTTCACACATCCTGGTGGTGAATCAGAAAGATCAGAAGTAAAAAGACTGAGCCCAAGATACTTCCTTGAGGTACACCAGCTCTAACAGGCAATCTATCAGATTTACTATTCAAATAGTTAACCTGAAGACTGCGGTCTGCCTTGTATTTGCAAGTATTTTTGGGATTCACAAGGCATAATATTCATCGACTACCTTAAACATAGTAACACCAAAGACTAACAGATATTACACTTTGAACAAATTTCCAATGAAACGATGAGTTCGGATGATAGCAGTAGTTTACTTGAATAACACTAGCACCATCCGCTGTCGTGTTCGCACTGCGTTTTGTATTTCGACGGCAGCGCTAGCTACGGGCATGTGGCAAATTGGGAATCGCAAAACTGTATGCGATTGTTTGACAGCGCCCCAGACGCTGTTGCCGCGCGACGACTGTTATTTGATTGGTAATTTGAAGTGATCGTTTTATGTGGTGATGGAGTTAAGTTCCAGTGTTACATCTGTTAGTCTGTGGTGAAACAATCAATAATGAATGCACATTATTCGATCCATTGGTCGGTAAAATGAAATCGAAACCGCCGTAAGAAGAAAAAAGTTCTCTCACCAAGACAACACTTCCGCTCAATCTGCTCACGGTATGACCAATAATGAATAAATTGCGCTATGAACTGATTCCTCACCCTCCGTGTTCGCCAGCTTCAGCCCCGCGCGACTATTTCTTGGTCCTCAGGTTAAAAATATGGCTTTTTGACAAATGATTCCATTCAAATAAAGAGGTAGAGTTGGAAACGAACGACTATTTCAAAGAACTTGACGTGCAGCACTACAAAAACGTCATCGAAATGTTAGAAGATCGTTATAACCTTTGCATAACTCTAGATGGAGACTATATCGAAGAATAAAACAATCTTTTTTTTTTCATTAGTAGACCAAAGACTTTTAAATCAATCAGATAAGGTAAATCAGATAGGGTGTTTTGGAAAAAAATGTATCGCAGTTTGTACTGTAATACAGCGACCCCATACAAACACTCATACATACATATTTATATATGAGGATAATGCTCAATTCATTAAATTAAGTTGACGAAGTGACCTTCTGGGCCTAGAACCCATTTGCGGTTTTTGGACCGTTTTTATAACTTTTCTTTTACTATAACCAAAGTAAAAAAATCAGAATTTTATTTACATTCACGGTCAGGTTTACTTCATTATGCACAATGTTTACCGAAAATGACTGCCCCAAGTAACAGAATAGGTTCAATCTGCTTTATATTTTATGTATACTATCTTATTTTCACCTAGGCACCTTTCCCGGTACAGCTCAAGGTCCTTGCTAGAGCAGCTACGTAGCTTCCGGTTGGTTTAAAATCGTAGGTTCATCATACGACCAGGTGTAGCAGGCACAGAGGAAACCATTTTTAGGAGTGTTGAGGTTTTGATAATTTTCAATAGAGATTGGTTATATTTATAGATACCAAACTATCCAACAGCTAATGCCATTTGCACTATAATCAATTTCTCTAATTATTTCCTGTCGCAGGATCAATGATAAAATTTATTCTGAAAAATCTGAAGCATATTCGATTTCCCAGTCCTGTGCTTCGATCATAGCTTGGTTAAACCATTTGATGCCAACTAAAAATTTACTCTCCATTTATCATAAGTATTTGATATTACAATCCTCAGGATAAGTGCACCTTTTGATATGTCCATAATTAGTAGACTGTTGTCTATCAATCTTCGGATGTGTGTACAAATAAGCTTCGCTAACACCCATATCAAATAAATAGACGAGTAGCGAAGGCGATGCTAGTAGCAAGCTTCTACGGTAAAAAGAGCCTGTGTTTCTAGATAATGAACAACTAATGAGTCCAGACTTTTGGTATCAGTCTGGTATAGAAGCAAGCCTCATAAAACTACTATGCGCACAGGTCATGCTTCTGTGTACAACCGTAAACTGGTGCATTCTTACGCGGATTCAATTCCAACAGTCGATGACCACAAAACAAGCCGTCGCTGGCTGATTCTCGCAAACAGTGCGGACGTATGGTTTCTTCGCAGGCCCTTACCGCAGGATTGGTAAACATTTATCGACAACACAGCTCAATCGTCCACAAAGAGCGAATCGATTGTTTTCACCCAGAAGTCCGACTGCTGGTAGCGACTGTTTGTAGATTTAATTGAGCTTCACTGGATGCAAATTGGTGCTGGCTGTATGTGGCTACGCATATAAATACAACACGATCAGCATCGCAGTTGGCTCTGAGAGCACGCAGATAATAGGCATTGAAATGTTTGTTGTTTTATAAGCGTTTTTTTGTGAAATATATTTTAAAATTAAGTTTAAACTGTAGCTAAGGCAAATAATAGCAAACTATTTTTACTTTGTTTTGTGGAAATATTGATTATATCTGATATTTCAAAACGAGATACTAATTAAATGCCATTTTTTTTATATTTTCATATAAATAAAAATATTTCTTGTTACATTCTATCGCCAAGAGGAAAAATCAAAAAACTTAGTGAGTGTAAAATTTTATTTACGTTTTAAATTGTTTCTCTATTGGTTATCAATTAAATGACTGATGCGCCCAAATACAAGTGTTCTAAAATCACAAATAACAAATTGTAGAAATATCTTAAATATATTATTCATTAACAAAGCAGTAAAATTACCCCTGTTAAAAATTTATTCTAAATTCGTATTAAGATTCCTAAATATTATTGGATTTATCATGAGTAAGTCCAAGGGAAAGTGAAAATAAACAAACGCCTAGCCAGAAAAAAGCCAAAATACTTCAAGTACACTAAAATTGCTTGTCGGCTAAAAAACCGCGTAAAAAGCGGCCTTAGTGTATTGGTGAACGAAAAATCGGACCACAAATAGTTACACTCCTAACTGTTTCATTTTTTTTTTGTTTTGCTCACGAAAAAGTTTTCTGATGACAAAAATACGCAAATTAAAGCATAAAATTGCACCTATATAATATCTGTTGATATATGAATATCTACCAAACTTACAATTTTTTTAACAATTTAGTTTCATCGTCCTGCTCGGGTCAGGCCTTTTCAATCTTCTAGAAAATCTATAACGAGCGTCTTAGCAGAGTGATTGAGATCAATCAAAGAAATAGTTATCGGTTTCCGTTATACTCTACTAAATTTTTTGGAAATAAATATTGAAATTCAGTCCGCAAATATATATTTCGACTGTGACGTACAGTCTTCCTCAGTGCTTATGTGGACTGGTAGACGTAAGAAAGGAAATTATCCAGCAGCCAATCCAAGACTACAGCCTTATATTTTGCCTTTTCAACGAAGACCTTAAACTCGGGGTAAGTATTGGGTGGACGTCTCCGCCATTTTCCACGCTGCATAGAAACTGTCTGCGGCCATAAACGTCTGCCCAAATTCAAATTCTTGAGAAAAATATGACTATTCCTACACCGAGCGATTGAAAGTGAGACTGGTTTGCGATTATTTTGCAACTGGATGGCCTCAGTAATCGCGCATCATCGTATCTTCCTTATTTTACATTGTAATTTTCCAGAAAAAGGCAATTCTTTAATGAAGAGGTTATATTTAGGGTCTTTTTCATTACATTATGTCGAAAAAATAAGAATAACCCACCCCAAACAGGTGAAATATCCAAAACAAGGAAATATCTTTAAGCACTGTTTATTTAGGCAGCAAGCGATCCTATTATTTTTATCTTGAACCCTCAATCCCTTTGCCACTAATGATTTGTATTTTTTCCAATTCTTTAAATTGAAGTTTAAACTACATTTTAAACAATGGCTCAGAAGCGCAGTAGGTCACAGTGGACGCGCGAACGTAAACTCCGATATTGATTACATATTCGATATTCGCTAGCACCCCATCCTATGAATGTGGAAAATGTGTACACACTTTCGAACAGTTCCACTGACTTTCATTATCGATATCGATGAGTGAAAAATCGAAACTTGTTAAGTTCCCATAATGGCCTTCAACGCGTACACCCCCTTTTGCCAACGCCTGACATAAATTAAGTGTGCGTGTGGCCGAGGCAAAATAATACCAGCAAGCACACAGCGCAAAAAGCCTGCCCAGCGAAAGATAACTTTAATGTACGAAAACATAGTGTAACAAGATTACAATTATGATTCAATCTTGTGCGGAATTAATTTAATTTTACGAATTTGGGATAAAAAGGAATGGAAGAGTATTGACGCACGAGAACGCACGGCGTGCGCAATGCAATGGAAGGATGCACTAGTAAGTGTATGCGTGGCTACCATTGAAAAGCATAAAGAGAGATGCTTACAATAGGAAAACGAAACGAAAGAGAAGAGATCCGTACGAAATAAGTGGCACTCACAATGTGAGTTCTCCCAGTGGTATGCGTGTGGGCCGTGCGCTGTTGCCAATGTGTTTTCGGTTGCAGTCTACACGCTGCACACACCAATAGAATGGGGTGGAGCTAAATGCATAGTTCACTGTGATGCCATAAATTATGCTCCACCAACACAAAGCAGTGGGCGAAAAAGTAGGAGAAAAATACTCAGAGAGGGCGCAACACATTAACCTGAGAAAGGACGACTGTGCCTATAGTACGGTGTCAGTTTTAATCCTGTCCTGGTACAGCTTTTGACAGCCATCAGATGCTAGGATTTTTCGGTGAGGAGAGGGTCATCGGTCAGCGGTTTAAGTTGCCTTTATTTTATTTCTACGGTTCTTCTTGATCACCGAAAGTATAATTAAGGTTTACTCTCTGGGCGAGTTTTTGTCGAGCGCTGAATGCAGTTGCTACTGCAGACAAAAGAAAATCTGTACATGTTTCCCAATCGGTCAGGAGATAAACGAACACAAAAATCATTTCTAGTTTTCTTCGGTGCCGCTTTTTTGTACCCGTTGCAGTGTACAATTCGACTAACTTTTTTATCGATTCTGCCTGATACTCGGTATTTTGAATTCTCGTGTTTTTGTTCTATACGGGTGCTGCATCCTGTATTTGATTTTGTGATTTTTGCTGTTTTCCCATCTGTTTGACGCGGGCCTTCCGATCGATCTCCTCGCAGCTGTTGAACAGAGTGCCCGTTTTGTGTTCGGTTTTAATTTGCAATTGACAAATTTGGTTTTATCTTCTACATTTGATTGTATCACAGTTCTCAGAAAAACGTTCATGGCAGCGGCGGTTACTTTTTATGTAGACTCCAATTAATAACTTGTTGTGATGTTCGGTCGCCATTGAGGGTCGAACGGGAGGATGATTTCAAGCTGGTATCGTATCCGGCGTAGTTGGTATAGACCAAATCGGTATGGCATTAGCGTTAGGATTACGAACAGATTAGAGTGGAGTGATGACATAAAATGTAATACAGCTAAATCGCGGTAATCAAACATCACACGAAATTTAAATAAATGTTGCATTTAGTTCAAGTGCGTTTTTTTAGTTTTTTTTCTGATTTATCACTCTATATCATCACTATAAAATGAAAACCTTTGAGTAATAAAATAAATTTATGTCCAAACAATTATGTCGAAGAGAAACGGAAAATTCAATTTTACTATCGTAGTCAAACATCCTAAGAAAAAGCTTTTGACTTTTTCACATGAAAAAATGATAAAATGATAGATTTTAGTACTTCAATCAAACTAAAAATCACAAATTTGTTTACGATTGGAAGAAAACTGGGAAATTGTTCTGAATTTATGTGCATTCTCGGATTTTTTGACTGTTGACAGTTGGACCAAAACCGACCGTAATACTGATTTTTCTTATTGTTAGAAAGATAAGTGTTGAGTCTTGTTGGCATTGAACTTGAATTAGTCTAGAGAACCGCAGTTGGAAGAGACTGTAAGAGTGAGAGTAGAAGCATATTTCCTCCATGACTTCCAAAGCAGGCAGATGGCGCTTTGTTCTGCAAAATACATTCGACAAACGTCAATAATCGTTATTATTTTTGGTGGCTTGCATCCATAATTAACAACAAATAATAATACCAAACAATAAATAAAATTGTAGACATATTTTTTCCACGACAGCCTGTTATTTGAAAATTGTTCTCTCTAGTAGTATTTAAGTCAACTTGTCACAGCAAGAAGCATAGTAGGACATAGTGAAATATTGCAAAGAACTTTCATCCCATTTAGTCACGAAATTTCGACACAGAAAAATGAAAATGATACAACAGCAGTTTCACTCTCACTCAAACTGATATTGAGTGTCACCCGAGTCAATTATCAGTCAATAATCATGTCAGTGATATAAATGATATATCTTAAATCGAAATTATTTTAACTTAGCCAATGCATTGCATGAAGTCAATGAAGTAGGTGGATACAGGAACCTACAACGCATAAACATCGCTAGTAATGCAGCCAGTCAGCATTACCACTGTCAACTGATTGGAGCTGAAAGCAATTATCACTTTCAGTTTGTTCGTGTTGATACTGATATTCGAAGTTTTCAGTTTTAACTAAGAATCTACCGCTGACCGTGAAAATTTGCAACCGTGGTCACAACCTAGAAGATATCTGTTTATGTTTTTTTTTTTTCAAACGCATATTAAGCAACTTACATATTTTACAATAAACATGATACACGATTTTGTTTGGATATCGGTCAATCACGCCGAAGGCTTCAGCAGTAGTGCACATTATACGGAGATTCCATTTTGCCGATGGTATCTATTTTACATTATCTTTCATCCCGATGGAGCCTTTGTCCATGCTCTCTAGCCCACGAATGTAAAGTGCTGCCAATGTCTGTGCAAGTACAAGGTTGTAGGCTAAATGTTTGAAATCGCACTATAGTTTTGTAGTCGAAGTTTGCTTTGATTTTATTAACGCTCCATGTTGGATTATCTGGTTCATTCAAATCTAATGTACAAGGTGCGGCAGGAAAAAAAATTGGAAGCCCGATAGCCTTGGAATGTTCTAGTGGCCGATCAAATAAACAAACAAAAAAATGGAAAAATGTATTTCATTACATTTCGATTTTCAACTACTCAAGCAATATCGAAATTTTCGTGCTCAGTTTTCTTTATTATGTTTTTGCAAACAAATGAACTCGATGTGTCTTCCGTTTTATCAATGACATCCTCAAGACAATGCTGGAAGAAGAGCATGCCCTTCAAACGCAGACCTCTGATATCGACAACCACGTGCGCGTTATGACAGACTTCAAAAGCTTTAAACTAGGATGAAATGCTTTGTCGATTTGTGCTACAACATGCCAAATCGAATAAACCAACGGATTTCGTACTGGACTTCAAGAAAGCCACAAATCTCTCGACTAAAACTTTTTGTTTTCCTTCAGCTATCGTTGAGTCCGATTCGACCCTTGATGTGGCTTCCCATCCGGTTATAAGAGAAGGTAGCTTTCACTCAGGAAAGCACTTAGTTTTTTAAGATAACGATACACTAGGGTATTGACTTTACCACGCAAATTTTTCAGTAAAATGAACTGGTCTGTATTGTAATTCCGATTCTGGTGCAGCACTTGAAAGTAAACGTAACCAAATACACTGTAAACAAAAATAAGTCATTAGTTACACGAATCAACCCAATATAAAAGTTAAAACATTTTCGCATTATTTCCTGCCGCACCCTGTAGACTCCTATCTTCTGAACATTTGAATTCTGTTTTGAATATTTTAAACCTATTTTGATTTGATTGACGCTCAATTAAAAGAAACATAAATTGAAACAAATTTTATTCAAGAACATAATGTTTGTAAAGAAAAAAAAAAGTTTCGCTTGGATACCAAACAATAACATATGAAGAGGCTAATGCAACGCAAAGCCATGATTATTATAAATCGACCTTCTGTTCATCAGATGCTGACTTCGTGACCCACTATTAGTGTACATATGACAATTGAGGGCTAACACTCAGAAGCGGCATTCAAACATACGAATAAATGATCACGGCTGTCATGGTTCTTAGAAAACCTAAAGCAGGCAAAGACGAGGCAATATTGGTACGTAACTTATTTGCACAAATTTTTTATCGGTCAAATATATTTGCTATGCTATTACTGCCAGTAATCGTAAGTTAGTCCCATCTGTAAAAATTTGAATTCGAGAAAACAGCTTCGAAAGATATTTTATTCACGCTCAGTTATCACTTAGTTAAGATGAATTATTTTGGCAATATTCATGCTAAAATATAGTTTGCATACTAGCCTGCACTAATTACGTTGTAAAAACTACTGAAATCATTGATTTTATGATGAAAACCTTGAGTGTGACACCGAAGTGAAAAGTAACCGCAAGTTAGGACATGGGATAATTCGACTTGGTATTGATTTTCACTTTTGTTGAACAAACCACTATTTTTCATCGGTACATCTGAAATTACACTCAAAGACAGGCCTAAATCCGATGCTAACTAAAAATTGACAAAATTACAGATGGGACTGACTTGCAGTTACCGGCAGATTACACTATAGCAAATATTTGTTCTTAACTTTGTTAGCTTGAACAATATTAAAGTCTCTTCGCCTATTTTATAGCAAATAGGGTAACCGCTCCTATATTCATCTCAGTACCTGTATTCATCTCATCACGCCTTTTTGATCAATTTATCGTCAAATTTTACCATATTTTCAACGTAAAACTTTCAGCCTCTTGAGAAAATCGAAAAGCAAATAGATTTACTTTCAAAAATTTGTAGAAATTTGACGGTAAATTGGACAAATTAGAGAAATAAGATGAATATAAATGCACCAAGCTGTTGAGATGAATAATAGAGCGATTACCCTACATTTGCTATGCTATTACACGATGCGAATTATTTTCGAAAAATAAACTGCAAAGAAAACCTAGCAAATCTAGTTTTCATTAGCAGAACAATATTTCATCTGTCACTTGCAAATATATTTTTTTTGTTCTGGTATATAAACGGTAGTATGCAACATTATATTCTTTGCTCCAAAAAACCTGGAGGCAGACAGCTAGTTTTCGCTGGCATTTCGATGATTGACCCGTCATTTGATGCCTTGCGTTCCAGAAATGGAAGCAGCCGCATTAAACGCCCTCCAGAACCAACATGTATAACGACCGATCAGACTACTTTCTATTCATACTTTTTTCATGATACACGGATTTTCATGTTACATTTTCACCAATAACATTGCCGGTAATCATAAAAACAATAACAATATCGCACGCTAGCCTGGGGGCTAATGCGGTCTCGATCAACTAGATTAGTTGAGAGAATTCGTTATCGATATTGTTTTCGGCACATTTTGTATGTTGTAGGATAAGTACAACGATACACCGTGCCCCAGTGCTGAGTCGAGAAAATTTCCAGCTCGAAAAGTTCCTCGACCTGATCGGGAATCGAACCCGATATCACAACCGTGTAGGAGAGCTAGCCGACCGACATCGCTAACCACAGAACCACAGGGACCACATCATAAACCGGTCGGTAATCATAAACAATTTATATTTATCGGAACAATCTACCTGTCTAGTTTACATAAACAATAAATAATAGTAAATCCGACGTGAGTTTATTTAAATGTATCATTTAATCTGATTATATAATTCGTAGAAAAATCGGAACAGGGTATATCATAATCGTAACACAACAGGGGCCGTCCACATTCCACGTAGACAGAAAAACCTTTTTTTAGAGTAAGTCAATATGGCAGAAAACTCCTATAGAAGCTGGAAAGATAAAAACTTTTCTACAAGATCAAAAAGAACAAAAAAAAATGCAAATACACCAAATAAAACTCAAAATGCATGAAAACTCTCCGAGAAGCAAGCTGGCTGAAACCGTTTAAGAAAATTTAAGAAAGTAAAGAATACTTCAATTTCAGTTCAACTTCAATTTCAGTTCAACAAGTTCTCAAAAAACAGGAAAGATCTGCTATCAAAAATTTATTTCAAACTAATCCAAAAATCTTTAAAACGTCGCTTAAAGGCAGAATGGAAACATACAAAAGTTTATGTTGAAAAACGTGCCTAAAATTCAGAAGAAGTCGAAAAAAAGAGTTTTGAAAATAAGTTTTAACACGTTAATGGAAAAAAAAACAAAAATTCTATAGACGCATCGAAGGTAAGAAAAATCGAAAATAAATGGAATTATGATTTTTTTTCCAACCGGTTGAAATCTCTTCTAAACAAAAAATAGTTCTACTTTTAAAAAAAACAGTTGAAACCAAAAATGAAAATGATCTTAAATTTGGTTCAAATTAATAAAATAGGGAATTTTAACGAGAGGAAAAGGCCAAAAAGAAAATAATTCAAATTCAGCCTAATTCATAAGGATTCTTCAAAATAAAGAAAAAGGCCAAAGCAAAAATAGATTCCCAATTTAGCCAAGAGTTCTTCCATAGATGGATGAGACTAATGACAAAACTGAATCCAAATTAAGCTCATAGCTTAGTTGAAAGTGCCTCAAAGAGTTAAAACAAGTTTATGAAAAATGATTTCACATTTGCCTGAAAACAAACTGTACCTCTGCTAACAAAAGAAAACAAAAAAAAAATATCTTGTTTACTGTAGAATTTTCAATACAGTGACATGCGTTCGTTTAGACGCACCATGTTTTTCATAGATTTTTTTTCAAAACTATTTGGATTTTGAATGTCATCACTCATTTTTATTTTTTATCATGAACTAAAACAAACAGCATCATTTCTTTAGAAAAAGTGCACTTGATAGAATTAAAAAAGCGAAAAATTAAAAATAAGTAAAAGCTCCAATTTTCTGAGTCAATCAATTGGCTAATAGTTTGTAGCTGCTCCCTTATTCCTAATAACTTCAAATACTATTCTGGGCATTGACAAGGTTATGGAGAGTATTTACAGAGATTTATTGCCAGCATGTACGTGAGCATGATTTAAGGTCGTTTACTGTGTTGAACTGGCATCCATTGGCGTAAACCCTTGCAGCCAATATACCTCAGAGGTTCTCGATCGGGTTGCAATCCGAATTACATGTTGACCAATCAAGTACGGTCATGTCTTTTTCAGAGAAACCAGGCCTTGGTTTGTCGGGAAACATGAATAGAAGCGTTGTCTTGCTGAAATACAACAGGTTTTTCCATATGATCTCCTAGTATAGAATCAAAACGTCTTCCAGAAGCTCGCAGTAGTTGCTGGAATGCATTTTGGTGGTGATCCAGCAGATAGGAATCTCTTCGTCATAAGAAAATCCTCCCCATGCCATAACCGTTCCTCTACCAAAATTTCGCTTGGATCGAGTGACATTAAAATCCACCAGATTGTGCCAGTATTGACTGTAATAGGCCGTTTCTCATCAGAAAAAAGATGGCCCTGATTCTTACAGTCATTACTGGCACGATTTGGTCCGATCCGAGCGAAATTTTGGGGGAGGAACGGTTATGGCATGGGGAGGATTTTCTTATGACGAAGAGATTCCTATCTGCTGGATCACCACCAAAATGCATTCCAGCAACTACTGCGAGCTTCTGGAAGATGTTTTGATTCCATACTAGAAGATCATATGGAAAAACCTGTTGTTGTTCAGCAAGACAACGCTTCTATTCATGTTTCCCGACAAACCAAGGCCTGGTTTTTCTGAAAAAGACATGACCGTACTTGATTGGTCAACATGTAATTCGGATTGCAACCCGATCGAGAACCTCTGAGGTATATTGGCTGCAAGGGTTTACGCTAATGGATGCCAGTTCAACACAGTAAACGACCTTAAATCATGCTCACGTACATGCTGGCAATAAATCTCTGTAAATACTCTCCATAACCTTGTCAATTCAATGCCCAGAATAGTATTTGAAGTTATTAGGAATAACGGAGGAGCTACAAACTATTAGCCAATTGATTGACTGAGAAAATTTGAGCTTTTACTACGTTTACTTAAGGTGCGTCTAAACGAATGCATCAGCTTATTTTTAATTTTTCGCTTTTTTAATTCTATCAAGTGCACTTTTTCTAAAGAAATGATGCTGTTTGTTTTAGTTCATGATAACAAATAAAAATAAGTGATGACATTCAAAATCCAAATAGTTTTGAAAGAAAAATCTACGAAAAACATAGTGCGTCTAAACGAACGCATGTCACTGTATAAACCAATGTATTTTTTGGGAGATTTTCATTTTTCTAGAAAAAACGTGTCCACGTGGACATTATAATTACCCCCTCCCCCTTTCATGGACAAGGGTGGACATTTGTGTACCACTCCCATAACTTGTCCACGTGGAATGTGGACGGTCCCATATATATCATTATCGGATCAGCCATTTCATTTAAGGTTTATTAGAATTCAAGGATTTTTGGTAGACAAAGACTTTAAAGCAAATATTTCGCACAAGAAGTGTTCATACATGAAATTAAGATGTTATAGAAGCTTGCTACTAAAAACATACCGTAAATTTCGAATAATTGATTCCATTATCACTGCTTGAAAATAAGCCAGCAATCGTAGCAATCGTAAGGACGAATTGTGTTCAAAAATGCATATTTTTTCAAAACTTTTTTACTAATAGTATTAGAATTCCAATGAAACTATCTGAACATCATCAGGAGAATATGTTTGATGATACTAGTAACTATTTGAAATAACTTTCGTTAGATAGTGAAGCAATCTCGATTATGAAAAATTGTTCCGATCATTGTACATTTTCGGACTGTTCCGATCATGGTACAATACCCTATACCAGCGGTTCTAAACTTTTTTTTGTCCACTTAGCCCTTGGTGGTATTTTCCAAATATAGGTACTTGGGGCTTGGAATATTTTCGTAGTGTGGGAGAGTAGTGGTAGGCCATGTTGTGGTAGTCTAGTTCAGATTTTTTTTTTTAATTGAACTTACTATAGACCAGCGGTTCTCAACCTGGAAAACCTTCAAGTGGTACGCAAAAGAAAGATTAGTAATGGCGGGCAAAGTAATTTTGTTTTTTAATACTTCATTTGTTGTTCTAACTTGCTCTTAAAACATGACTGTAGCAATCAAACAAATCATAGTTAAATTTGAAACCTAAACTAGACTACCACAAATTAATCTATCACTGCTATCTCCCATTCTACGAGAACATTCCAAGCCAGGGGGTACAATTGATTTGGAAAATGTCACCAAGGGGTACGTGGACAAAAAAAGGTTGAGAACCGCTGCTATAGACTGACCAGATTTTCTCGGAATAAAAACGGGACAAATGGGTTCAAAAAACGGGACACATGATAAAATTGATTTTTGATAATTTTTACAAACCAAAGCTTGCGAACAATTATTCATTGCTTTGATGAACTTACCCGATCCTGAAGAGTGTGATTTTTTGCAGTGAGTTTCTGGAATTTGTCACATGATGATCGTGATTGGTCATGGTCTTTATCATGGTTTCAACTTTCAATCGCGACTTTTTAGTCAGTTAACGATAGGGAATGTCCTTCCGGTACGGTGCGGTACTACCAGGAAGGCATAAAACGTACTCAGTCATATTAAAAAATTCTGCTGCTTGGAAACTTATTTTCCATTTAGTAAAAATTTCAATGCAAATCTCTATTTAAGATTTTTTCAAGGAGTATTCGAAAGCGGTACAAAACGGCAAAAAGGCGGGACGGTTAAAAATAGTCGAAAAAACGGGACTGTCCCGTTCAAAACGGTACGTCTGGTCAGCCTAACTTACTATAGTTTATTCGATTGCTACAGTCATGTTTTAAGAGCAAGTTTGAACAACAAATGAAGTATTACAAAGAAAAATTGTTTTGTCCGCCATTACTGATTTTTCTTACGCGTACCCCCTGAAGCCTTCCGCGTACCCTAGATTGAGAAACGCTGCCCTATACCATTTTATTCTGTTTATCATAAGAAACCATTTGAGAAGTTAAAAATTCAAGATTTCGGCCATTTTGGTAGAATAAGGGATAACCTTCCGACCGTAAGGACACAACCGGTGCCATGAACGGTCTTTAAAAACGTAAGCTACTGAGTTGTTGTACATTGAAGATGACAAATCGATTCCAACTTAGCCATCTTAAGCTTATTTTTTGTACAACTTCATAAGCCCAATCCATCACGGAGTAGAAACTACAAAATGTGCTGTCGTTCAAACTCTCAAACTTATGCAAATTGATTGACTTGTAAAGTAAAATGCCCATGTGTTACATTCCGTAATCAACCTGTGAATTGATTTTGGCCTGTAATATCGTTGTTTTCGTTTCCAAAGTAGCAGTGATAGACATTTTTCAGTTCAGAAATGATCATTCAACATGTAAGTACAAATAATAACACATTTCGAATAGAATGTAAGTCATTTAATCACAAAATATTTCAAATGAAACAGATACATCAAGCCGCAAGCAGGAAAATCAAGTTGGTTAATTGATTCCTATTAAAAATATAATAAAATAGATACACACATCTTTTGGATTACCGCTTAATCACAAACGTATTAACCATAGATCATCTACTCTACAAAACCTTTCAAATGCATTTTTTTTAAATTTATTTGGCCTTTGCTGGGAAATCCGTATTGGTTAATCTGTTGCATTGTAGTCACATAAGCATCTGAATTTTTTTAAATCAAAATTCAACGAATTCCGAGATAGTTAATCAAAAACAAAAAACGACATGCTATTTATAACGCTTGTTCCAATACAAAATATATTTGTATGTGATTCAGACTTTTTTGGTTTGGAAAAAAACTAAAAAAAACGGCTTTTTCGAAGAGTAAATCTACTTTGAAAGAAAAAAACACAAAATATGCAGAGTAGTTCAGTTAGAAATATTATAATATTCATTCATCACGCCCAAAAAAGTCCATTGGACTCTGAAAGGTTGTCAATCCTATCTAGTTCGAGCGAAATTCTCTCTGGAACAATTCCTCTGATAATAATATTTTTTGTAATATATATATTTTTTTTTTATTCTCGCTTATTTTCCGTCGGTCTAGTTCCGCTACTGTTGTGGCCAATCACCGACGCCCAGGGAGGCGACTCCACACCCAGGACCCTAACTCACGACCCGTTTATTAACGGACCGGCGCCAACGGCTTTTCTTTCTCATGCGATGGAAGGCGTGATCCCAGAGATTTTTCGCCTCAGAAAATCTCCCGGTCGGCTAGGATTGAATCTAGACCAGTTGGGTTGGTTGTGAGTGGATCACGCCACCTCACAACCATCGACACCTATGTCGGCGGTGGGATTCGAACCCAGGCGTCGAGCGTGGTTGGCGGAGACGTTACCAACCACACTAGGCCCCCGCTATTTTTCGTAATTGCCATTTTCGATTCGGCTGAAACTTTGCACAGATGTTTCTATTGGGTGAAAATAACTAAGGCACTAAGGCACAGTAAAGTGCTTTAAAACATAACGGGTCACGAAATTCATCGGCGATCTTGAATATGAATCCCAATTGCCGGTTAGCCTTGGCGATAATGTGGGTATAGTAGTGTCTGAGCGGCAACTCGCTATCCAATTTTTGTGCTATTAGTTTTTTTATCGCGACTAACTTTTGTAAACGACTTATGTAAAAATGGTATTGATGATTACAAATAAATAAACGTTTGGGGCAGCCACACTTTGAAACCACGTGTACAATCATAATTCATCAGTTAACCCTTAACTAGCCCGTTCATCTGATATCAATATTGTTCAAATCGGTTGTGTAGTTTCTAAGGTAATGAAGTTTCGTGATTTTCACATTCCGATACATTACAGACGAAGTTACAACCCGATTACAGCAAAATTCAATAGGGTGTTATGAGACAGCTAGACCTTTCATATGACACTAATTTTGTGGAAATCGGTTCAACCATCTCTGAGAAAAATGAGTGAGTCCAAGTAGTCTTCGGAATATGTTTCTTTTCATAGCTGGATTTCACATTTTTGAACATAACAGACAAAGTAATAATCCGTTTGCAAAAAAACTCAATAGGGTCTTATGGGACAACAAGACCTTCCATATGACACTGATTTAAGGAAAATCGGTCCAGCCATCTCTGAGAAACATGAGTGAGATTAAATAGTCTCCAGAACACGTTTCTTTCCATAACTTCTGAACCACCAGTTCAATCTTAATAAAATTCAATAGTTAAGGGTTTTTTAGGTAGCCCGTTTATATGAATCCAATTTTGTTCAAATTGGTTGTGTAGTTTCTGAGATATTGATGTTTCGTGATTTTTACATTTTGATACATAATCTCTAAACTAGAAATCAGATTGCAATAAAATTCAATAGGGTCTTATAGGGTAACTAGACCTTTTATTTGCAATTAATTCCATTGAAATCGGCTCAGCCATCTCCGAGAAAATCGAGTGAAATTGGGAGAGCGTTACACACACACACATACAGAAAATGCTCAGCTCGTCGAACTGAATCGAGTGATATACGACATTCGGCCCTTTTGAGCACTTTTATACCTCTAGTTTTTGCAGTGATTGCTCTACCTTTCTAGGAGAAAGGCAATAGGAGAAAGGCAAAAAGTGAAATGACAGAAACTTTTTATTTCAACTTCAATCCTGAGCAAGGCCGCAAACATTGAAATAGTACAATATCAAAAACAAAATATTTTGATCGTAGCTATAGTTTTAAACAATCTGCGGGTTACATTTCTTTCTATAACTTTCAAACCACTCACTGTTCACAGCTTCATTTAGACCCTTCATTTGACACCAAGATAGAAAGAATCGGTCAGACCATCTCTGAGAAAAGTGAGTGCGAAAAAAAAGGTGCACATACACACGTACACACCCACACACAAACATATACATCTATATATGCATACATGCAGAAAATGCTCGATTCGTCGAACTAAGTCGAGTAGTATATGACATTCGGCCTTTTGGATCACTTTTCTACCTTTTAATTGGCCAGTGATCGTTAGGAGCAAGTCAATATGTTTTCTTTTATTATGTGATTTCACATTTTCATGAACAATGGACAAAGTTATAATCCGATTACAATGAAATTCAATAACAACCTATGGGGCAACTAAACCTTTCATTTGACACTAATTTTGTGAAAATCGGTACAGCCATCTCTGAGAAAAATGAGTGAGTTTAAATAACCTCAGGATAACTTTTCTTTACATAACTTTTGAACCATATGTTCAATCATAACGAAACTTAAAAGTAAGGAGTTTTGGAGACAGCCCGATCATTTGATACCAGGTTTATTGAAATCGGTTGTGTGGTTTCTGAGATATTGATGTTTCGTGATTTTTACATTTTTATACATAACCTCTAAACTAAAAATCCGATTGAAATGTAATTCAATAGCAACTTTTTGCGCAACTAGACCTTTCATTTGCAATTAATTTTATGAAAATCGGTCTAGCCATCTCAAAAGTGAGTTAGGAAAAAAAAGTTGCACATACACACACACATTCGGCCATTGGGACCACTTTTATACCTTTGATTGCTTTTCCAGTGATTGCTATTCCTTTCTAGGAGAAAGGCAAAAATGTTCCGATCATGATACATTACCTTACATCCCAGAAAAAAAAAAACAATTTCTTCAAAAGAAAAAAAAACAAAAAATTATGTCAAACTAAATAACTCCAACACCCCACTTTTTAAAAATTCGATAATTTTCTTCGAAAACTGTACAACGTTAGCTAAACATCGCGCTTGAAGAAACAAGAACTAAAAAAAATCTCAAATTTATTTTTACAGTGCATACTTTCTGGGAAGGACAACATTATTATCTACAACTCGAAGATTATTATCTAACGATCGAAAAAAACGTGTTGGCTCAGTCTTTTGTGGCAATCTCCGGCGCCCGGGGAGGCGAGGACCCAAACTAGCGAACCGTTTACAAACGGAACGGCGCAATCGTCTTAATTTACTCAAGCGATGGAAGGCGAGAACCCAGAGATTGTTTGCCTAAGAAAATCTGCCGTTGTCAGCTATATTTAAATTTAGACCAGTTGTGTTGGTTGTGAGTGGATCATTCCACCCCATCGGCACCTATGTCGGCGTTGGAACTTGAACCCAGTTCACCAGCGTGGTTGGCGGACCCGTTACCAACTACGCTAAGTCGACGCCTAAACGCCTTGTTATCCCATTCTTCGCAAACATATTCAAGAAACGATTAAATATCCAGTGAAATGCGATTTTCAATAGCAGGGCTAAATTCAAACCAACAACTCCCAAAAATGAGTTCATACTTTTAATTCATCTTTTATGCTTAACCCTCTAATGCCCAATGCCGCCTTCAGATGGGCTTCAGTCAAACCTCTAAAAAGCTTCAATAAATACTTTAAAAACTTTTATAAAGATTCATAGTGATTTTACCGAGGGCCGTCTAAAAACTAACTTGGGCACTAGAGGGTGAAACATATTTTGGAAGAATTTACAATAACTTTTGTATGTGGCTCCACATAAAGCATATTTAATCAATAATAGTATATTTGACAAGTTCATAAAGTACATTGTCACTAAATGCTATTTTTCTATCCTTTGTTCAAAGTTCGTACTGGAATTAATTTGTTATTGTCAAGCAACATAAAATCATTTTCCACAAGAATGGTATTTACTTAGAAATGATTTCACGTCAATACCATTATCATATGGATACTCCATGAATTTAAATGTCTTTGTCGATAATTTTAAGGAACAAAATTCTCTCTCTTAGCCATAGTTTGAGTAATGTACTTTTGATTTGTTATTTGTGGGGGATTTGTTAGTACCTTAAGTATTTATGATAAATATTAGAGCTTATCGTAGCAATTGAGGATTGCAACGATTTTTGTCGAAAATTGTTAATAATTTTATTTGACATAGTTTCTAATGGTTCAACACCAGTAAGTCTATGTAATTCGAGTGTACCAAACCAAGGAGGACGCTTCAAAATAATTTTTAGAATTTTATTCTGAATCCTTTGGAGCGTTTTCTTCCTTGTTGAAGAGCAACTTGACCAGATCGGTACAGCATAAAGCATTGCTGGTCTAAAAATTTGTTTGTAAATCAAAAGTTTGTTCTTTAAACAAAGTTTAGAATTCCTGTTAATGAGAGGATATAAACATCTCGTATATTTGATGCACTTGGCTTGTATACTCTCAATGTGCTCTTTGAAAATAAGTTTTTTATCATAAATTAGTCCCAAGTACTTAACCTTGTCAGAGACCAACGTAAAATAACCCCATTCATCTTGACAACGTGATTATTGTTTGGCTTGAGGAAAGAATCCCTAGGCTTATGCGGAAAAATTATCATTCGAATTTTAGAAGCATTGGGAGAGATTTTCCACTTTTGCAAGTAGGAAGAAAAAATATCTAAACTTTTCTGTAATCGATTGTGAGTGCGAAAAAAAAGGTGCACATACACACGTACACACCCACACACAAACATATACATCTATATATGCATACATGCAGAAAATGCTCGATTCGTCGAACTAAGTCGAGTAGTATATGACATTCGGCCTTTTGGATCACTTTTCTACCTTTTAATTGGCCAGTGATCGTTAGGAGCAAGTCAATATGTTTTCTTTTATTATGTGATTTCACATTTTCATGAACAATGGACAAAGTTATAATCCGATTACAATGAAATTCAATAACAACCTATGGGGCAACTAAACCTTTCATTTGACACTAATTTTGTGAAAATCGGTACAGCCATCTCTGAGAAAAATGAGTGAGTTTAAATAACCTCAGGATAACTTTTCTTTACATAACTTTTGAACCATATGTTCAATCATAACGAAACTTAAAAGTAAGGAGTTTTGGAGACAGCCCGATCATTTGATACCAGGTTTATTGAAATCGGTTGTGTGGTTTCTGAGATATTGATGTTTCGTGATTTTTACATTTTTATACATAACCTCTAAACTAAAAATCCGATTGAAATGTAATTCAATAGCAACTTTTTGCGCAACTAGACCTTTCATTTGCAATTAATTTTATGAAAATCGGTCTAGCCATCTCAAAAGTGAGTTAGGAAAAAAAAGTTGCACATACACACACACATTCGGCCATTGGGACCACTTTTATACCTTTGATTGCTTTTCCAGTGATTGCTATTCCTTTCTAGGAGAAAGGCAAAAATGTTCCGATCATGATACATTACCTTACATCCCAGAAAAAAAAAAACAATTTCTTCAAAAGAAAAAAAAACAAAAAATTATGTCAAACTAAATAACTCCAACACCCCACTTTTTAAAAATTCGATAATTTTCTTCGAAAACTGTACAACGTTAGCTAAACATCGCGCTTGAAGAAACAAGAACTAAAAAAAATCTCAAATTTATTTTTACAGTGCATACTTTCTGGGAAGGACAACATTATTATCTACAACTCGAAGATTATTATCTAACGATCGAAAAAAACGTGTTGGCTCAGTCTTTTGTGGCAATCTCCGGCGCCCGGGGAGGCGAGGACCCAAACTAGCGAACCGTTTACAAACGGAACGGCGCAATCGTCTTAATTTACTCAAGCGATGGAAGGCGAGAACCCAGAGATTGTTTGCCTAAGAAAATCTGCCGTTGTCAGCTATATTTAAATTTAGACCAGTTGTGTTGGTTGTGAGTGGATCATTCCACCCCATCGGCACCTATGTCGGCGTTGGAACTTGAACCCAGTTCACCAGCGTGGTTGGCGGACCCGTTACCAACTACGCTAAGTCGACGCCTAAACGCCTTGTTATCCCATTCTTCGCAAACATATTCAAGAAACGATTAAATATCCAGTGAAATGCGATTTTCAATAGCAGGGCTAAATTCAAACCAACAACTCCCAAAAATGAGTTCATACTTTTAATTCATCTTTTATGCTTAACCCTCTAATGCCCAATGCCGCCTTCAGATGGGCTTCAGTCAAACCTCTAAAAAGCTTCAATAAATACTTTAAAAACTTTTATAAAGATTCATAGTGATTTTACCGAGGGCCGTCTAAAAACTAACTTGGGCACTAGAGGGTGAAACATATTTTGGAAGAATTTACAATAACTTTTGTATGTGGCTCCACATAAAGCATATTTAATCAATAATAGTATATTTGACAAGTTCATAAAGTACATTGTCACTAAATGCTATTTTTCTATCCTTTGTTCAAAGTTCGTACTGGAATTAATTTGTTATTGTCAAGCAACATAAAATCATTTTCCACAAGAATGGTATTTACTTAGAAATGATTTCACGTCAATACCATTATCATATGGATACTCCATGAATTTAAATGTCTTTGTCGATAATTTTAAGGAACAAAATTCTCTCTCTTAGCCATAGTTTGAGTAATGTACTTTTGATTTGTTATTTGTGGGGGATTTGTTAGTACCTTAAGTATTTATGATAAATATTAGAGCTTATCGTAGCAATTGAGGATTGCAACGATTTTTGTCGAAAATTGTTAATAATTTTATTTGACATAGTTTCTAATGGTTCAACACCAGTAAGTCTATGTAATTCGAGTGTACCAAACCAAGGAGGACGCTTCAAAATAATTTTTAGAATTTTATTCTGAATCCTTTGGAGCGTTTTCTTCCTTGTTGAAGAGCAACTTGACCAGATCGGTACAGCATAAAGCATTGCTGGTCTAAAAATTTGTTTGTAAATCAAAAGTTTGTTCTTTAAACAAAGTTTAGAATTCCTGTTAATGAGAGGATATAAACATCTCGTATATTTGATGCACTTGGCTTGTATACTCTCAATGTGCTCTTTGAAAATAAGTTTTTTATCATAAATTAGTCCCAAGTACTTAACCTTGTCAGAGACCAACGTAAAATAACCCCATTCATCTTGACAACGTGATTATTGTTTGGCTTGAGGAAAGAATCCCTAGGCTTATGCGGAAAAATTATCATTCGAATTTTAGAAGCATTGGGAGAGATTTTCCACTTTTGCAAGTAGGAAGAAAAAATATCTAAACTTTTCTGTAATCGATTGCATATGACACGAAGACTTTTTACTTTTACGGAAAGGCTTGTGTCAACGCAAAACAATGACTTTGTGCATCCTGGAGGCAAATCAGGAAGATCTGAAGTGAATATGTTGTACAGGACTGGACCCAAGACTGAACCTTGAGGCACACCTGCTCTGACAGGAAATCTATCAGATTTTGAATTCTGATAGACAACCTGCAGAGTTCAATCAGTAAGATAATTTTTTAAAATTTTGATTAGGAAAATTGGAAAACTAAAAGTTTGCAGTTTCGCAATCAAACCTTTATGCCAAACACTGTCGAATGCTTTTCTATGTCTAAAAGAGCAGCTCCAGTGGAATAACCTTCAGATTTGTTAGCTCGTATCATATTAGTAACTCTGAGCGATTGATGAGTAGTGGAATGCCCATGGCGAAATCCAAACTGTTCATCTGCAAAAATTGAATTTTTGTTAATGTGTGACATCATTCTGTTAAGAATAATTCTATCAAACAGTTTACTTATTGAAGAAAGCAAACTGATTGGTCGATAACTTGAAACTTCAGCTGGGTTCTTATCAGGTTTTAAAATTGGAGTATTTTTGAAGTAATATGCAATTTTGAAGCAGCAATTGAAAATTTTCACTAAAAATTCCATTGTGCTTTCAGGGAGATGTTTGATTAATATATTAAAGATTCCATCGTCACCAGGTGCTTTCATATTTTTGAAATTTTTAATCATTCAAGTTAGTTACAATTATTTCTGCAGGTAAAAAATTCTGGGAAGAAATTAAATCAAGTGACGTGACTTCATTTTCAATTGGACTCACAAAATTCAAATTTGAGTTATGAACACTCTCAAACTGCTGAGCAAGTCTTTGAGCCTTTTGTTCATTGGATACAAGAAAACGTTCACCATCTTTTAGAACTGGAATAGGCTTTGAAGGTTTCTTAACAATCTTCGACAGCTTCCAAAAAGGTTTTGAACATGGTTTCAATTTTTCTACTTTAGTCTCAAAATTTTGATTCCTCAGAAGAGTAAATCTATGTTCAATCTCTTTCTGTAAATCTTCATAAATAGTTTTAAAAACAGGGTCACGAGAACGTTGATATTGACGTCTGCGGACGTTTTTCAAACGAATTAGAAGTTGAAGATTTTCGTCAATTATTGGTGAATCAAATTTCACTTGAGTCTTTGGAACAGAATAATTCCTGGCATCAACAAATGCACATTTTATTGCTTCCAAAGCGGAATCAATATTCACTTCGTTTTGCAAATCAAGCTCATTTTTGAAATTTCTCTCAATATGAGTTTTGTATCTCTCTCAATTAGCCTTGTTATAATTAAAAACAGAGCTCATAGGGTTTAAAACTGATTCATGTGATAAAGAAAAAGTTATTGGAAGATGGTCAGAATCAAAGTCTGCATGTGTGATCAAATCACTACATACATGACTTTGATCTGTTAGCACCAAATCAATTGTTGATGAGTTTCTTACAGAAGAAAAGCATGTAGGACTATTCGGAGACATAATAAAATAGTATCCTGAAGAACAATCATTGAATAAAATTTTTCCATTGGAATTACTTTGAGAATTATTCCATGAACGATGTTTAGCGTTAAAATCGCCGATTATAAAAAATTTCGAACGATTTCTGGTGAGTTTTTGTAAATCACCTTTAAAATAATTTTTGTGCTCGCGTGTGCATTGAAATGGTAAATATGCTGCGGCAATAAATAAAATCCCAAGTTCAGTTTGAACTACAATTCCCAAAGTTTCAATAACTTTCGTCTCAAGATGGGTAAGAGCACGATGTTTGATTCGGCGATGAATAACAATTGCAACTCCACCGCCGGAACCCTGAATCCTATCATATCTATGAACCACGTAATTGGGATCATATTTTAATTTAATGTTAGGTTTTAAAAATGTTTCAGTAATAACTGCAATATGCACATTATTTACTGTTAAAAAATTAAAAAGCTCATTCTCATTGGCCTTCAATGAGCGAGCATTCCAGTTCAAAATTTTGATTGGTTTATTTAAAATCATTGCTAAATTTTAAATTAGAAACAATTTTAATAGTAAAATTTGTGCCTATTTGAATGGCTTCAAACATTGATTTTGCCTGCACATGGCGTTCATAAGATCGAACATTGCCTGTTGCAAAAAAGAAAGTTTACCTGCCGTAATAGGCCCCAGGCAGTTGACATTAGAAAAAACATTTTCGGCAGCAATACTAGCTGGAGTAATAGGTGTACAATAAATTTCTAGCGTGTTTTGCTTACCCATATTAACGGTTATTTTCGAACTACCAACACTAGGCGGTATAATGTTCGAACTACCTGTAACCTGTGCATAAGTTAAACGGGTATGCAAAGGAGTAGGTAAACTATGCGTCACTGGTGCGCTTGGAGAATTTTGTTTTGAAGTTTGTTTTAATTGAGAAATAGAACTTTGTTTACCTTGCCTTGCCTTAACAATTGCTAAACGGACTGGGCATTGGTAAAAATTTGACATATGGTTGCCGTTACAATTCGCACAGCGAAAATTTTTACTCTCTTTCACAGGACATGTGTCCTTTTTGTGAGAAGAGTCTCCACAAATGAGGCATTTTTGGTCCATGTTACAAAACTTTGAACCATGGCCATAACGTTGGCAAACACGGCATTGGGTGATATGCTTTTACACGCACGTTATTTAAAGCATGTCCTTTTCAAAAAAATTTAAGTTATTAAACTCACTGCGGTTAAAATTAATTAAATAATTTATAAGGGAAATTCCAGTTCGCTGACTGTTTTCGCCTCGTGATTTTTGTTTCATCAGAACTACTTGGGTAGGGGCTATACCAAGTAATTCTGTCAAAGTAATTTTGATCTCATCAACGGTTTGATCGTTGGTGAGACCTTTCAATGCGACCTTGAACGGCTTGGCGCTCTTCGTATCATATGTAAAAAAATTATACATCTTGTCAGTTAAATACTGAATAAGACGATTCCAATCTTTCAATGTTTGGGCCAGTAAACGGCATTCGCCTCTTCGGCCAATTTGATAAGTAACTTTGACGACGGAGAGAAACGTAGAAAGTTCTCTTTTAAAAATATTAAATTCAGAAGCAATAGTTACCACAATAGGTGGAATTTTCTCCTTTTTTACAGAAATTTCACTTTGAATAGTTTTGCTTTCGAACATTTCAATTTCGCCGGCTTCTTGCTCAGGCAGAATATCATATAAATTTTCACTGCATAAGCTAGTTTCAGAAAGAGATGCCTCTCTTTTCCTCCCCGTAGCGATGCGTGGTTTCTTTTTTCGTCCTGCCATTTCAGGTGATACGAAAAAAGTTCAAAAATAATACCAAATTGCAAGTATTGAGAAAGAAAGAAATAGGTAGTCTTGAGAAAGACTGATGTAAGTTAACTTCCAGGTAATCTTTAAAAGAAAACACAAACTTTGAAGCTATAGGCAGTCAAAGACCAGTCCACAAGCAACCGAAAATACGTCTGATCTGTCGGGCAGCTCAAGACGCACTGTTTTTTTTTAACTTAAAAGGTATAAAAGCAAAGCCAAGCCTTGGTGCTACATTCCGATTCGGAACTTGACCTTCTGTTTATTTATACACAGACTTCGCAGCCGACTGTTTAGTGTACAGGACAATTGTGGGGCTAGCGCTACGATCCTACTGACACTAACAGTCTCCCCCGAGCCGAGACTCGAACCTACGACGACCGGCTTGTTAGGCCAGTATCGTAACTCGAGACCATCTGGGAGACTTAAAAGGTATATGAACCCTTTAAAAAACACAATTTTTGGTGTCAATACTGAAAATTATAATTATTGCATTTTGGCTTCTAGACGCTATCATATACAGTTAAAGCTCAAACGTTTTGGGACGATTTTCTACGATATTTCTTCAGTTCAATTTAGTCTCTTTCACGCGCTTTCACTTAAATTTGGATCATATCCCCCACGTAAATAAAACCTGACCATACTGCGCGTCAAGTCCCTTGAAATAGTCTTCGTTCGAGTAGAATCGCTTGTTAGTAGGCCACATTTCCAATCGATCCACTCTGCTAAACCTTATTTGTTAAGAAACGCTGCACGCATCACGCGCACAACTTCTTTGTTTGTAAACATTTATGAACGGTTTAATCACCGGGTTCCTTTGAGATGCTTATGGTCTAAACTAGCTCGCGCAATTCCACTTTTAGTATGATTACAAGATTTTCCAACGTGGCCGTCTCATTTGCTCCTGAGTGTAGTGCATTGATTTTAGAGTAGAGGTCTCAATGGATTTGAGTTAACCAATATTTTGCGGTTGAACTAATTGGAACAGATGTTCCGTAAGACTTATCTCTTCGTTACTTCAAGAGCAATAAATTGAGAATGAGTTAATTACATTTCATGAACTTTTAGCAGAATTATAGTCAAAATTAGTGTAATTCGACAACCAGAATATTTTTCCTTTGGCTACGCCATCTCTGTGTCATGGTTAAAATAAACTACATTTTTGTGAATACTGAATTCCCAAGTAATACACGTTGGTATAGAATAGTTGACGTTACCTATTCCATGACATCTCTATCACCAGAAAAGCGCAAAACATGAAGGCTAATAGAACAAGTACCGATAACAGCATGAAAGCAAGCCAACTTGATAGAATTACGTGGAAAAATACATCTCGAGTACTAATACGGCAATGCGCAAATCTGCTGCTATGACAACTGTTAACCAGCGCATGCGCAAATGTGTTGTGTCGGCGCAGTGTAACTAGATCGACAATAACTTTTATAAGTGGCACTTTTAATTGATTATAAATTGATGACAAACAATAATTTTCAACCTTTCAAAAAGAGTTGTTTCTTCTGCTTGAATATTGAAACTGTTTTCGCATAGTTTCAACGTTATCTGGATATAAAATCTAACAAAACTAGATAACGTTGTTAGATATACAATAACAATAAACTGAATTGATATTGGTTACACTGCAAGCGTTTTGTTTATCTTTTGATGGCACGTTTTGACCCGCTTCGAATAAATATAGAAATCGTTCATATAATTCAATTATTAATTTGATCAAGTATTTTTAAGTTGAGTGTTGAATGCTACGACTGTTGTACTAAGGAAAAGCATTTTACAGGTACGTAATGTTGTTATTAGATGGTGTAATGTCTTACGAAAAGACCAAGTGATAGTGATTGTTATTCTTGAGCTCATGTTATTAAAAACATCTCCAAAACCAGAAAAAATGAGCTTGTTTTCGAAATGCGGTTTAATTACTGATCAAAAACAACTTTAAACACAATATAATAACACAAGTTTTTAATTGCACTTGTAGTACACTTATATGACTACTTTCGTTGTAATCTATTTTCTAACAAGTTTTGTGTGTTACTTGGGTTGTGTACATGTTTGAGGCGGTATAAGAAACTACTCGTAACATTAAAAGATATGTTCTTCCCAAGGAACCAATCGATTACGTTTTGTAAATATGCCACCAATGAAACATATCTTGTCTTATTCTGACTATGCACTCCGAACCTGTAGGAATACTTGATATCTTGATTATATCTTACAGGCAAAATACAATAAGTTAGTCAACTACCATCTGCTATTCTAGAGAAATGTACCATTTTACAAAAACAGTATTCCTGTTACGAAAAATCGGGATAGAAAACACAGGAACTAAAATGATCTAGCTTAAAAAAAAAGGAATGCAAGTACCACTAAAATATAATAAAATATACACTACCACAATCAAAACGAATTTTGCCGGAAGAGTATTATTTTCCCACCTGAAATTTCAAAACACTGTTCATTTACTGATTTGTCTATTAGCCCATGCATCATGTCAAGGTTCACACAAAATATTCGAAAGAAAATTAATCAGGAACAATGAAATTGGATTCTGGAAATGACTTCCTGAGCCTCAGTTTGATACAGAAACTAATAAAGTTCTGCAGTAAATTACATTTGAAACCACACTTAATTACTGAATGTCTTCCACGTTAATCTCATTATTATGGATAAAAGCAAAAAGAGACAGATTACCGTTCCAAACCTCGGACCTCTCATAATAAAACGCCCTAATAGCCTTCTAGTACAGTGTCGTAGAATTATAAAAGGTACATAAACCAGGTAGATATCGTTGCTGTGATGCGAACCGCACGGACGGAACCAGCGACCGAAGAAAAAGCACGCCTCAAACCAATAATGGCGAAAATGCATTTTAATGCTCTCCATGTCACCGGCTTCACATGCAACCATTCCGAAGGGGACGCCGTCATCATGTGCGTATTTCATGCTGATTCTATTTGCATAAGGTGTATGGGTACTTACTACTTGCATATAGTCCACCCGACTTAGCGTTTGCTTTGCATATTGCACGTAGCAACATCTAAACAACATGCGCGCCTGAAGGAAGCAAAAAAGGGAAACAAAAAAAAAGAATCCTGATGCGAAACAACCGAGAACGGCAGGTTGTCAAAGCAAGTCCTCCCGAATGAGTAACTCCACTTTCCACAAGACGCGCGGCGATGCATTTCTCCTTCATGGTGCACTTGCGTTCACAACACTCTGGTGCGGATGCACTCCGTATCTGCATTTGCTGTCGCCGCGCTTAATGAGATTTAATTTTACCAACAAAATGGCGCCCCGATCGGAACACGGCAGGAGTTCTCTGCTGCTATGTGGTACCCCGAAAAGTTCAGCGCTTGTAGGCATCTCCTACTTGGTTGCCATTAAAAAATACGACGACATAAATATTGTTATGTACTCGAGCTGAGGAACACATTTGGCACAGGCGAAAAAAGTGCAATATAAGTTGCGGTAAATGGCCACGATATTGTATTTTTAAAACCTTCTCATTGGTGATTTGCATTGGAACATTTGTATTGTCGATAGAGATAAGTGAAGTAGAAGTTTATTTTTTCATGAGAGGAACAAAATATAATGTAGGTACATTTACGCAAATTCATTTTATTTCTTTTTTCTAAGCTAGTGCTTTTAATGTTTTCTAGTCAGTTTCTAGTGTCTAATTATTTAATATTTTAGCGATTCGCGTGGAATACAAAAATTTCAAAAAAATAGAATGGTAGCAGCCTGAGGCTGAGAAACGGACAAAATAACTAAATTCTAAGGCTAGTTTTGTAAATCTCTTATTAATAAATGGATTGTTGATTGTTGTTACTATAATCTGCAAATTCTGTTTATAAAACGCATATTATCGATTCATTAGTTCCTAGCAAAACATTAGTGATAAATGAATCAAAACACGTTCACATTTTTGTTCAAATGTTCCTTGCTATTCATTTTATATTAAAATTGCTCTCATTTCTAAAACAATGAACTAAAAATTTATGAATTTTAAAGAAAAACAATGACACATTCTTAATGATAATCAAACGTTCTTCTGGGCTAGGGATGTCATTTTGTGCTATTAAAATTTCCTCTGAATCGCGGCTCTTTTTTGCAAAATGTTTATATCTTTTTATTTTTCCTGTAGGAGCCAATGACCACTGCTACCATTAGTTAGATATATTGTAATGAAAATATTTATACACAAAATGTATTGAAAATTGCAGATACACTTTAAGACTAAGAAGATTGTTTGACCGGTGTGACATCTTCCTCAAATTTGTAGATAATATTTTTTTAGCTAAGCATATGTAGTTTTTGTGAAAAATCAGATCTTCAATACACGAGCTTTTTGAGATATTGAATTATAATTATTTTATAAATTATTTTTTGAAAAAAAACTTTCTTTCTAGCGGTACATATTTTTTCTGAAACGACAATAATAATCTACAACATTGCTGAATACAACATATAAATCAAACAAATAATTTTGGTTTATATAAAAAAATAATTCAACTAATAACTTTCGAAGTTTAGCAAATTTTCATAAAGTTCTCATAAAAAAATATATTTTTCAAAAATTTAGTCGCGAAAAAATATACAAATAGGACAAATGACTTCTTTAGACAGAGTTTCAGACAGATCAAAAATGGTCGATCAAAATGATTGAATATTTATTTTTATTGCTTATCTGCATTCCACTAGTTATTTGAAACTCAAGAAAACAGTTTATGATAGGTAGTTTTTAAATCATCCATATTAAAAACATTATCTTCCTTTTTTTTTTAATCGCTGAGGTAACTTGATATCAAAACTTTTGCTTTTATACACTTGTCTCACGAATTATGAGTCTTTTGAGATTGAGAGTATCGGATGATTTCAATTAAAAAAAGTTGAGAAAGACAACTCCAGAACTGGATAAACCGTGGTATTCCCATAAGCTCCAAAACTAAAGGATGTCCCACATCAAACTGCTTCACGGACAAAAACGTTGTAGAAAATTACCCATTGGGTATTCTCTCTTGTAAATTTGGGTAGTTTAGGGTATATTGCGTAGAAAAATGGCGGAAAATAGCCGTCAACGGTAAGTTATGTGGTTTAACGTTGCTACGAAACTCGGAGCATCGAACGGAAAGAAAAATGCGATCAAAATAGATATTAGGACCACAAGCTTTCCATGAACGCGCTCAACCGGAATCCCAATGCTTCAGTCAGGGATGTGGCCAAAAAGTTGAATCTGTCAAAGTCTTTCGTCCAGAGAGCCAACGTCCGGAAAAGACTGCACTTGTATAAAGTGCAGAGGGATTGAAATCGTGATGAACGGGATAATACGGTGAAGAAGTCACGGGCCCGGAAACGCCTTGTTATCCCATTCTTCGCAAACATATTCAAGAAACGATTAAATATCCAGTGAAATGCGATTTTCAATAGCAGGGCTAAATTCAAACCAACAACTCCCAAAAATGAGTTCATACTTTTAATTCATCTTTTATGCTTAACCCTCTAATGCCCAATGCCGCCTTCAGATGGGCTTCAGTCAAACCTCTAAAAAGCTTCAATAAATACTTTAAAAACTTTTATAAAGATTCATAGTGATTTTACCGAGGGCCGTCTAAAAACTAACTTGGGCACTAGAGGGTGAAACATATTTTGGAAGAATTTACAATAACTTTTGTATGTGGCTCCACATAAAGCATATTTAATCAATAATAGTATATTTGACAAGTTCATAAAGTACATTGTCACTAAATGCTATTTTTCTATCCTTTGTTCAAAGTTCGTACTGGAATTAATTTGTTATTGTCAAGCAACATAAAATCATTTTCCACAAGAATGGTATTTACTTAGAAATGATTTCACGTCAATACCATTATCATATGGATACTCCATGAATTTAAATGTCTTTGTCGATAATTTTAAGGAACAAAATTCTCTCTCTTAGCCATAGTTTGAGTAATGTACTTTTGATTTGTTATTTGTGGGGGATTTGTTAGTACCTTAAGTATTTATGATAAATATTAGAGCTTATCGTAGCAATTGAGGATTGCAACGATTTTTGTCGAAAATTGTTAATAATTTTATTTGACATAGTTTCTAATGGTTCAACACCAGTAAGTCTATGTAATTCGAGTGTACCAAACCAAGGAGGACGCTTCAAAATAATTTTTAGAATTTTATTCTGAATCCTTTGGAGCGTTTTCTTCCTTGTTGAAGAGCAACTTGACCAGATCGGTACAGCATAAAGCATTGCTGGTCTAAAAATTTGTTTGTAAATCAAAAGTTTGTTCTTTAAACAAAGTTTAGAATTCCTGTTAATGAGAGGATATAAACATCTCGTATATTTGATGCACTTGGCTTGTATACTCTCAATGTGCTCTTTGAAAATAAGTTTTTTATCATAAATTAGTCCCAAGTACTTAACCTTGTCAGAGACCAACGTAAAATAACCCCATTCATCTTGACAACGTGATTATTGTTTGGCTTGAGGAAAGAATCCCTAGGCTTATGCGGAAAAATTATCATTCGAATTTTAGAAGCATTGGGAGAGATTTTCCACTTTTGCAAGTAGGAAGAAAAAATATCTAAACTTTTCTGTAATCGATTGTGAGTGCGAAAAAAAAGGTGCACATACACACGTACACACCCACACACAAACATATACATCTATATATGCATACATGCAGAAAATGCTCGATTCGTCGAACTAAGTCGAGTAGTATATGACATTCGGCCTTTTGGATCACTTTTCTACCTTTTAATTGGCCAGTGATCGTTAGGAGCAAGTCAATATGTTTTCTTTTATTATGTGATTTCACATTTTCATGAACAATGGACAAAGTTATAATCCGATTACAATGAAATTCAATAACAACCTATGGGGCAACTAAACCTTTCATTTGACACTAATTTTGTGAAAATCGGTACAGCCATCTCTGAGAAAAATGAGTGAGTTTAAATAACCTCAGGATAACTTTTCTTTACATAACTTTTGAACCATATGTTCAATCATAACGAAACTTAAAAGTAAGGAGTTTTGGAGACAGCCCGATCATTTGATACCAGGTTTATTGAAATCGGTTGTGTGGTTTCTGAGATATTGATGTTTCGTGATTTTTACATTTTTATACATAACCTCTAAACTAAAAATCCGATTGAAATGTAATTCAATAGCAACTTTTTGCGCAACTAGACCTTTCATTTGCAATTAATTTTATGAAAATCGGTCTAGCCATCTCAAAAGTGAGTTAGGAAAAAAAAGTTGCACATACACACACACATTCGGCCATTGGGACCACTTTTATACCTTTGATTGCTTTTCCAGTGATTGCTATTCCTTTCTAGGAGAAAGGCAAAAATGTTCCGATCATGATACATTACCTTACATCCCAGAAAAAAAAAAACAATTTCTTCAAAAGAAAAAAAAACAAAAAATTATGTCAAACTAAATAACTCCAACACCCCACTTTTTAAAAATTCGATAATTTTCTTCGAAAACTGTACAACGTTAGCTAAACATCGCGCTTGAAGAAACAAGAACTAAAAAAAATCTCAAATTTATTTTTACAGTGCATACTTTCTGGGAAGGACAACATTATTATCTACAACTCGAAGATTATTATCTAACGATCGAAAAAAACGTGTTGGCTCAGTCTTTTGTGGCAATCTCCGGCGCCCGGGGAGGCGAGGACCCAAACTAGCGAACCGTTTACAAACGGAACGGCGCAATCGTCTTAATTTACTCAAGCGATGGAAGGCGAGAACCCAGAGATTGTTTGCCTAAGAAAATCTGCCGTTGTCAGCTATATTTAAATTTAGACCAGTTGTGTTGGTTGTGAGTGGATCATTCCACCCCATCGGCACCTATGTCGGCGTTGGAACTTGAACCCAGTTCACCAGCGTGGTTGGCGGACCCGTTACCAACTACGCTAAGTCGACGCCTAAACGCCTTGTTATCCCATTCTTCGCAAACATATTCAAGAAACGATTAAATATCCAGTGAAATGCGATTTTCAATAGCAGGGCTAAATTCAAACCAACAACTCCCAAAAATGAGTTCATACTTTTAATTCATCTTTTATGCTTAACCCTCTAATGCCCAATGCCGCCTTCAGATGGGCTTCAGTCAAACCTCTAAAAAGCTTCAATAAATACTTTAAAAACTTTTATAAAGATTCATAGTGATTTTACCGAGGGCCGTCTAAAAACTAACTTGGGCACTAGAGGGTGAAACATATTTTGGAAGAATTTACAATAACTTTTGTATGTGGCTCCACATAAAGCATATTTAATCAATAATAGTATATTTGACAAGTTCATAAAGTACATTGTCACTAAATGCTATTTTTCTATCCTTTGTTCAAAGTTCGTACTGGAATTAATTTGTTATTGTCAAGCAACATAAAATCATTTTCCACAAGAATGGTATTTACTTAGAAATGATTTCACGTCAATACCATTATCATATGGATACTCCATGAATTTAAATGTCTTTGTCGATAATTTTAAGGAACAAAATTCTCTCTCTTAGCCATAGTTTGAGTAATGTACTTTTGATTTGTTATTTGTGGGGGATTTGTTAGTACCTTAAGTATTTATGATAAATATTAGAGCTTATCGTAGCAATTGAGGATTGCAACGATTTTTGTCGAAAATTGTTAATAATTTTATTTGACATAGTTTCTAATGGTTCAACACCAGTAAGTCTATGTAATTCGAGTGTACCAAACCAAGGAGGACGCTTCAAAATAATTTTTAGAATTTTATTCTGAATCCTTTGGAGCGTTTTCTTCCTTGTTGAAGAGCAACTTGACCAGATCGGTACAGCATAAAGCATTGCTGGTCTAAAAATTTGTTTGTAAATCAAAAGTTTGTTCTTTAAACAAAGTTTAGAATTCCTGTTAATGAGAGGATATAAACATCTCGTATATTTGATGCACTTGGCTTGTATACTCTCAATGTGCTCTTTGAAAATAAGTTTTTTATCATAAATTAGTCCCAAGTACTTAACCTTGTCAGAGACCAACGTAAAATAACCCCATTCATCTTGACAACGTGATTATTGTTTGGCTTGAGGAAAGAATCCCTAGGCTTATGCGGAAAAATTATCATTCGAATTTTAGAAGCATTGGGAGAGATTTTCCACTTTTGCAAGTAGGAAGAAAAAATATCTAAACTTTTCTGTAATCGATTGCATATGACACGAAGACTTTTTACTTTTACGGAAAGGCTTGTGTCAACGCAAAACAATGACTTTGTGCATCCTGGAGGCAAATCAGGAAGATCTGAAGTGAATATGTTGTACAGGACTGGACCCAAGACTGAACCTTGAGGCACACCTGCTCTGACAGGAAATCTATCAGATTTTGAATTCTGATAGACAACCTGCAGAGTTCAATCAGTAAGATAATTTTTTAAAATTTTGATTAGGAAAATTGGAAAACTAAAAGTTTGCAGTTTCGCAATCAAACCTTTATGCCAAACACTGTCGAATGCTTTTCTATGTCTAAAAGAGCAGCTCCAGTGGAATAACCTTCAGATTTGTTAGCTCGTATCATATTAGTAACTCTGAGCGATTGATGAGTAGTGGAATGCCCATGGCGAAATCCAAACTGTTCATCTGCAAAAATTGAATTTTTGTTAATGTGTGACATCATTCTGTTAAGAATAATTCTATCAAACAGTTTACTTATTGAAGAAAGCAAACTGATTGGTCGATAACTTGAAACTTCAGCTGGGTTCTTATCAGGTTTTAAAATTGGAGTATTTTTGAAGTAATATGCAATTTTGAAGCAGCAATTGAAAATTTTCACTAAAAATTCCATTGTGCTTTCAGGGAGATGTTTGATTAATATATTAAAGATTCCATCGTCACCAGGTGCTTTCATATTTTTGAAATTTTTAATCATTCAAGTTAGTTACAATTATTTCTGCAGGTA
This sequence comes from Wyeomyia smithii, assembly GCF_029784165.1. NCBI lineage: Eukaryota > Metazoa > Arthropoda > Insecta > Diptera > Culicidae > Wyeomyia > Wyeomyia smithii. Next base: position 169,075,194 of record NC_073695.1, on the reverse strand, counting down.
AAAAATTCTGGGAAGAAATTAAATCAAGTGACGTGACTTCATTTTCAATTGGACTCACAAAATTCAAATTTGAGTTATGAACACTCTCAAACTGCTGAGCAAGTCTTTGAGCCTTTTGTTCATTGGATACAAGAAAACGTTCACCATCTTTTAGAACTGGAATAGGCTTTGAAGGTTTCTTAACAATCTTCGACAGCTTCCAAAAAGGTTTTGAACATGGTTTCAATTTTTCTACTTTAGTCTCAAAATTTTGATTCCTCAGAAGAGTAAATCTATGTTCAATCTCTTTCTGTAAATCTTCATAAATAGTTTTAAAAACAGGGTCACGAGAACGTTGATATTGACGTCTGCGGACGTTTTTCAAACGAATTAGAAGTTGAAGATTTTCGTCAATTATTGGTGAATCAAATTTCACTTGAGTCTTTGGAACAGAATAATTCCTGGCATCAACAAATGCACATTTTATTGCTTCCAAAGCGGAATCAATATTCACTTCGTTTTGCAAATCAAGCTCATTTTTGAAATTTCTCTCAATATGAGTTTTGTATCTCTCTCAATTAGCCTTGTTATAATTAAAAACAGAGCTCATAGGGTTTAAAACTGATTCATGTGATAAAGAAAAAGTTATTGGAAGATGGTCAGAATCAAAGTCTGCATGTGTGATCAAATCACTACATACATGACTTTGATCTGTTAGCACCAAATCAATTGTTGATGAGTTTCTTACAGAAGAAAAGCATGTAGGACTATTCGGAGACATAATAAAATAGTATCCTGAAGAACAATCATTGAATAAAATTTTTCCATTGGAATTACTTTGAGAATTATTCCATGAACGATGTTTAGCGTTAAAATCGCCGATTATAAAAAATTTCGAACGATTTCTGGTGAGTTTTTGTAAATCACCTTTAAAATAATTTTTGTGCTCGCGTGTGCATTGAAATGGTAAATATGCTGCGGCAATAAATAAAATCCCAAGTTCAGTTTGAACTACAATTCCCAAAGTTTCAATAACTTTCGTCTCAAGATGGGTAAGAGCACGATGTTTGATTCGGCGATGAATAACAATTGCAACTCCACCGCCGGAACCCTGAATCCTATCATATCTATGAACCACGTAATTGGGATCATATTTTAATTTAATGTTAGGTTTTAAAAATGTTTCAGTAATAACTGCAATATGCACATTATTTACTGTTAAAAAATTAAAAAGCTCATTCTCATTGGCCTTCAATGAGCGAGCATTCCAGTTCAAAATTTTGATTGGTTTATTTAAAATCATTGCTAAATTTTAAATTAGAAACAATTTTAATAGTAAAATTTGTGCCTATTTGAATGGCTTCAAACATTGATTTTGCCTGCACATGGCGTTCATAAGATCGAACATTGCCTGTTGCAAAAAAGAAAGTTTACCTGCCGTAATAGGCCCCAGGCAGTTGACATTAGAAAAAACATTTTCGGCAGCAATACTAGCTGGAGTAATAGGTGTACAATAAATTTCTAGCGTGTTTTGCTTACCCATATTAACGGTTATTTTCGAACTACCAACACTAGGCGGTATAATGTTCGAACTACCTGTAACCTGTGCATAAGTTAAACGGGTATGCAAAGGAGTAGGTAAACTATGCGTCACTGGTGCGCTTGGAGAATTTTGTTTTGAAGTTTGTTTTAATTGAGAAATAGAACTTTGTTTACCTTGCCTTGCCTTAACAATTGCTAAACGGACTGGGCATTGGTAAAAATTTGACATATGGTTGCCGTTACAATTCGCACAGCGAAAATTTTTACTCTCTTTCACAGGACATGTGTCCTTTTTGTGAGAAGAGTCTCCACAAATGAGGCATTTTTGGTCCATGTTACAAAACTTTGAACCATGGCCATAACGTTGGCAAACACGGCATTGGGTGATATGCTTTTACACGCACGTTATTTAAAGCATGTCCTTTTCAAAAAAATTTAAGTTATTAAACTCACTGCGGTTAAAATTAATTAAATAATTTATAAGGGAAATTCCAGTTCGCTGACTGTTTTCGCCTCGTGATTTTTGTTTCATCAGAACTACTTGGGTAGGGGCTATACCAAGTAATTCTGTCAAAGTAATTTTGATCTCATCAACGGTTTGATCGTTGGTGAGACCTTTCAATGCGACCTTGAACGGCTTGGCGCTCTTCGTATCATATGTAAAAAAATTATACATCTTGTCAGTTAAATACTGAATAAGACGATTCCAATCTTTCAATGTTTGGGCCAGTAAACGGCAATCGCCTCTTCGGCCAATTTGATAAGTAACTTTGACGACGGAGAGAAACGTAGAAAGTTCTCTTTTAAAAATATTAAATTCAGAAGCAATAGTTACCACAATAGGTGGAATTTTCTCCTTTTTTACAGAAATTTCACTTTGAATAGTTTTGCTTTCGAACATTTCAATTTCGCCGGCTTCTTGCTCAGGCAGAATATCATATAAATTTTCACTGCATAAGCTAGTTTCAGAAAGAGATGCCTCTCTTTTCCTCCCCGTAGCGATGCGTGGTTTCTTTTTTCGTCCTGCCATTTCAGGTGATACGAAAAAAGTTCAAAAATAATACCAAATTGCAAGTATTGAGAAAGAAAGAAATAGGTAGTCTTGAGAAAGACTGATGTAAGTTAACTTCCAGGTAATCTTTAAAAGAAAACACAAACTTTGAAGCTATAGGCAGTCAAAGACCAGTCCACAAGCAACCGAAAATACGTCTGATCTGTCGGGCAGCTCAAGACGCACTGTTTTTTTTTAACTTAAAAGGTATAAAAGCAAAGCCAAGCCTTGGTGCTACATTCCGATTCGGAACTTGACCTTCTGTTTATTTATACACAGACTTCGCAGCCGACTGTTTAGTGTACAGGACAATTGTGGGGCTAGCGCTACGATCCTACTGACACTAACAGTCTCCCCCGAGCCGAGACTCGAACCTACGACGACCGGCTTGTTAGGCCAGTATCGTAACTCGAGACCATCTGGGAGACTTAAAAGGTATATGAACCCTTTAAAAAACACAATTTTTGGTGTCAATACTGAAAATTATAATTATTGCATTTTGGCTTCTAGACGCTATCATATACAGTTAAAGCTCAAACGTTTTGGGACGATTTTCTACGATATTTCTTCAGTTCAATTTAGTCTCTTTCACGCGCTTTCACTTAAATTTGGATCATATCCCCCACGTAAATAAAACCTGACCATACTGCGCGTCAAGTCCCTTGAAATAGTCTTCGTTCGAGTAGAATCGCTTGTTAGTAGGCCACATTTCCAATCGATCCACTCTGCTAAACCTTATTTGTTAAGAAACGCTGCACGCATCACGCGCACAACTTCTTTGTTTGTAAACATTTATGAACGGTTTAATCACCGGGTTCCTTTGAGATGCTTATGGTCTAAACTAGCTCGCGCAATTCCACTTTTAGTATGATTACAAGATTTTCCAACGTGGCCGTCTCATTTGCTCCTGAGTGTAGTGCATTGATTTTAGAGTAGAGGTCTCAATGGATTTGAGTTAACCAATATTTTGCGGTTGAACTAATTGGAACAGATGTTCCGTAAGACTTATCTCTTCGTTACTTCAAGAGCAATAAATTGAGAATGAGTTAATTACATTTCATGAACTTTTAGCAGAATTATAGTCAAAATTAGTGTAATTCGACAACCAGAATATTTTTCCTTTGGCTACGCCATCTCTGTGTCATGGTTAAAATAAACTACATTTTTGTGAATACTGAATTCCCAAGTAATACACGTTGGTATAGAATAGTTGACGTTACCTATTCCATGACATCTCTATCACCAGAAAAGCGCAAAACATGAAGGCTAATAGAACAAGTACCGATAACAGCATGAAAGCAAGCCAACTTGATAGAATTACGTGGAAAAATACATCTCGAGTACTAATACGGCAATGCGCAAATCTGCTGCTATGACAACTGTTAACCAGCGCATGCGCAAATGTGTTGTGTCGGCGCAGTGTAACTAGATCGACAATAACTTTTATAAGTGGCACTTTTAATTGATTATAAATTGATGACAAACAATAATTTTCAACCTTTCAAAAAGAGTTGTTTCTTCTGCTTGAATATTGAAACTGTTTTCGCATAGTTTCAACGTTATCTGGATATAAAATCTAACAAAACTAGATAACGTTGTTAGATATACAATAACAATAAACTGAATTGATATTGGTTACACTGCAAGCGTTTTGTTTATCTTTTGATGGCACGTTTTGACCCGCTTCGAATAAATATAGAAATCGTTCATATAATTCAATTATTAATTTGATCAAGTATTTTTAAGTTGAGTGTTGAATGCTACGACTGTTGTACTAAGGAAAAGCATTTTACAGGTACGTAATGTTGTTATTAGATGGTGTAATGTCTTACGAAAAGACCAAGTGATAGTGATTGTTATTCTTGAGCTCATGTTATTAAAAACATCTCCAAAACCAGAAAAAATGAGCTTGTTTTCGAAATGCGGTTTAATTACTGATCAAAAACAACTTTAAACACAATATAATAACACAAGTTTTTAATTGCACTTGTAGTACACTTATATGACTACTTTCGTTGTAATCTATTTTCTAACAAGTTTTGTGTGTTACTTGGGTTGTGTACATGTTTGAGGCGGTATAAGAAACTACTCGTAACATTAAAAGATATGTTCTTCCCAAGGAACCAATCGATTACGTTTTGTAAATATGCCACCAATGAAACATATCTTGTCTTATTCTGACTATGCACTCCGAACCTGTAGGAATACTTGATATCTTGATTATATCTTACAGGCAAAATACAATAAGTTAGTCAACTACCATCTGCTATTCTAGAGAAATGTACCATTTTACAAAAACAGTATTCCTGTTACGAAAAATCGGGATAGAAAACACAGGAACTAAAATGATCTAGCTTAAAAAAAAAGGAATGCAAGTACCACTAAAATATAATAAAATATACACTACCACAATCAAAACGAATTTTGCCGGAAGAGTATTATTTTCCCACCTGAAATTTCAAAACACTGTTCATTTACTGATTTGTCTATTAGCCCATGCATCATGTCAAGGTTCACACAAAATATTCGAAAGAAAATTAATCAGGAACAATGAAATTGGATTCTGGAAATGACTTCCTGAGCCTCAGTTTGATACAGAAACTAATAAAGTTCTGCAGTAAATTACATTTGAAACCACACTTAATTACTGAATGTCTTCCACGTTAATCTCATTATTATGGATAAAAGCAAAAAGAGACAGATTACCGTTCCAAACCTCGGACCTCTCATAATAAAACGCCCTAATAGCCTTCTAGTACAGTGTCGTAGAATTATAAAAGGTACATAAACCAGGTAGATATCGTTGCTGTGATGCGAACCGCACGGACGGAACCAGCGACCGAAGAAAAAGCACGCCTCAAACCAATAATGGCGAAAATGCATTTTAATGCTCTCCATGTCACCGGCTTCACATGCAACCATTCCGAAGGGGACGCCGTCATCATGTGCGTATTTCATGCTGATTCTATTTGCATAAGGTGTATGGGTACTTACTACTTGCATATAGTCCACCCGACTTAGCGTTTGCTTTGCATATTGCACGTAGCAACATCTAAACAACATGCGCGCCTGAAGGAAGCAAAAAAGGGAAACAAAAAAAAAGAATCCTGATGCGAAACAACCGAGAACGGCAGGTTGTCAAAGCAAGTCCTCCCGAATGAGTAACTCCACTTTCCACAAGACGCGCGGCGATGCATTTCTCCTTCATGGTGCACTTGCGTTCACAACACTCTGGTGCGGATGCACTCCGTATCTGCATTTGCTGTCGCCGCGCTTAATGAGATTTAATTTTACCAACAAAATGGCGCCCCGATCGGAACACGGCAGGAGTTCTCTGCTGCTATGTGGTACCCCGAAAAGTTCAGCGCTTGTAGGCATCTCCTACTTGGTTGCCATTAAAAAATACGACGACATAAATATTGTTATGTACTCGAGCTGAGGAACACATTTGGCACAGGCGAAAAAAGTGCAATATAAGTTGCGGTAAATGGCCACGATATTGTATTTTTAAAACCTTCTCATTGGTGATTTGCATTGGAACATTTGTATTGTCGATAGAGATAAGTGAAGTAGAAGTTTATTTTTTCATGAGAGGAACAAAATATAATGTAGGTACATTTACGCAAATTCATTTTATTTCTTTTTTCTAAGCTAGTGCTTTTAATGTTTTCTAGTCAGTTTCTAGTGTCTAATTATTTAATATTTTAGCGATTCGCGTGGAATACAAAAATTTCAAAAAAATAGAATGGTAGCAGCCTGAGGCTGAGAAACGGACAAAATAACTAAATTCTAAGGCTAGTTTTGTAAATCTCTTATTAATAAATGGATTGTTGATTGTTGTTACTATAATCTGCAAATTCTGTTTATAAAACGCATATTATCGATTCATTAGTTCCTAGCAAAACATTAGTGATAAATGAATCAAAACACGTTCACATTTTTGTTCAAATGTTCCTTGCTATTCATTTTATATTAAAATTGCTCTCATTTCTAAAACAATGAACTAAAAATTTATGAATTTTAAAGAAAAACAATGACACATTCTTAATGATAATCAAACGTTCTTCTGGGCTAGGGATGTCATTTTGTGCTATTAAAATTTCCTCTGAATCGCGGCTCTTTTTTGCAAAATGTTTATATCTTTTTATTTTTCCTGTAGGAGCCAATGACCACTGCTACCATTAGTTAGATATATTGTAATGAAAATATTTATACACAAAATGTATTGAAAATTGCAGATACACTTTAAGACTAAGAAGATTGTTTGACCGGTGTGACATCTTCCTCAAATTTGTAGATAATATTTTTTTAGCTAAGCATATGTAGTTTTTGTGAAAAATCAGATCTTCAATAAACGAGCTTTTTGAGATATTGAATTATAATTATTTTATAAATTATTTTTTGAAAAAAAACTTTCTTTCTAGCGGTACATATTTTTTCTGAAACGACAATAATAATCTACAACATTGCTGAATACAACATATAAATCAAACAAATAATTTTGGTTTATATAAAAAAATAATTCAACTAATAACTTTCGAAGTTTAGCAAATTTTCATAAAGTTCTCATAAAAAAATATATTTTTCAAAAATTTAGTCGCGAAAAAATATACAAATAGGACAAATGACTTCTTTAGACAGAGTTTCAGACAGATCAAAAATGGTCGATCAAAATGATTGAATATTTATTTTTATTGCTTATCTGCATTCCACTAGTTATTTGAAACTCAAGAAAACAGTTTATGATAGGTAGTTTTTAAATCATCCATATTAAAAACATTATCTTCCTTTTTTTTTTAATCGCTGAGGTAACTTGATATCAAAACTTTTGCTTTTATACACTTGTCTCACGAATTATGAGTCTTTTGAGATTGAGAGTATCGGATGATTTCAATTAAAAAAAGTTGAGAAAGACAACTCCAGAACTGGATAAACCGTGGTATTCCCATAAGCTCCAAAACTAAAGGATGTCCCACATCAAACTGCTTCACGGACAAAAACGTTGTAGAAAATTACCCATTGGGTATTCTCTCTTGTAAATTTGGGTAGTTTAGGGTATATTGCGTAGAAAAATGGCGGAAAATAGCCGTCAACGGTAAGTTATGTGGTTTAACGTTGCTACGAAACTCGGAGCATCGAACGGAAAGAAAAATGCGATCAAAATAGATATTAGGACCACAAGCTTTCCATGAACGCGCTCAACCGGAATCCCAATGCTTCAGTCAGGGATGTGGCCAAAAAGTTGAATCTGTCAAAGTCTTTCGTCCAGAGAGCCAACGTCCGGAAAAGACTGCACTTGTATAAAGTGCAGAGGGATTGAAATCGTGATGAACGGGATAATACGGTGAAGAAGTCACGGGCCCGGAAATTGTACACCCAGATGTTGGCAAAACCTCCAGCAGCTTCCGGAGCTACTGTTTTTCATGGCCCAGCACAAGTTTGATGTTCCGGAAGAAGAAAGGAAACAGAAACTTTCAAAGTTTGCCAAGAAATATATGTATTGGTAAGCGATCTGTTCATGTGGGAAACGGAGTACGCCGTTCGTAACTACCGGAACTGTAAACGGGAAGATCTACCTGTCAGAGGTATGAAATTAAATTTCAAAAACTTAGTTGGTTTTCTGTATTTTTTTCACAAAAATTGTAATGTTCGAAAAACTGATGATGATAATTAAAATAGCTGACCTGGCTAACTTCGCTCCTGCGGTGTTTTCTCTTTATTTGAATAATTTTAAACATTGAAAGCATGGGAATTCCTATTGATTCCACATACTTCAAAAGATTGACCTTTCAATTTGGTTATAGTCTGCAAATGAACGACAAATCTGATATTGGATACGTTCAAACTCGAAAGGCTAATCGTTTGAAATGATTGATTTTATCATGATGGCAATATCCACGCCTTGAACTGTACTTGTAATACATAAATTTTTGTATGCTTCACGTCAAATCTTATCCCATTCCATAATTTTGGTTGGTTCAGGTTTCTAAGCATCATCTGTTGGATAGTTGTTTCATGATTATTCTCACAATCTACTGAGTTACCATTTACAATTTGTTAATTTTCTCGTTTTTCGTGTAGAAAGATAAAATTCAAATACTCAACATATTTGTTTTTTCACTTTCACAAGATTGCAAGTGAACTTAAGCATGGTTCACATGATTCTGAAAGATTAAATGCATTTGTTGCATTCGAGAGTGATCGCAAATGATAAATTCAAAACAAACTTCTCCTCTTCATTCTTCGAATCATAGAGCTTAATATTACCATAGACTATTTCGTATCAGTATGTTTATGTCAATAACTTTTATCTAACACTAATGAAATAACTCTCTGAAAATATTATGGTGCCGTAAAGAGATTCAAATGGGGTCTAATTATGACACCTGTGCCTCATACCGATTACGAAAGTACCCATATTAAATGATGTTCAGTCATGTTAGGCTGTTTTTCAAAAACCGGAAGTCGTCATCTTTGACTTAAATTGGCATGTGAAGTCAATTTCTGGCCTCTGAAAATTATTCTGATTCCAGAAATACCGATATTGGGTGATATTGGGCTGTTTTTCATGCACAGGAAGTCTCAATATTAGAATTAAAAATAATGTCTGGGCTGACTGTAGGCTTCTGTGCATCATTCCGATTACTGAAATATCCATATTGGGTGGTATTCGACAATTATTTTGGGCTGTTTTCCAGTAAACAGAAGGCGCCATTTTGTAATTGTTGGCCTCTGGGTATTATTCTGATTCCGAAAATACTCATATTGGGTGATATTCGGCCATTTTGGTTTGCTTTCCAGAAACTAGAAGTCGCCATCTTAGCATTCAAAATGCTCTCTGGGCTCGATTTTAGGCTTCTGTGCGTCATCTCGGTCATTTTAAGCAGTCTTCCGGAAACTTAGTTGTTTGTTCTTCTTGTGTGGACTCATCACTGCGACCAGAGACATTTGACCTATTGTGACATTGCCCAGCTGTTTTCTGTACTCCACGCTTCATATTATTGGCAGTATCACTATTGAAGTAAGTGATACGCTTATCACTTATATCCGTGCTTGTGTGTGATTTTTACCCTTCCGTTTAATATTACTACCCTACTATACCCAGCCTCTTTCTATCCTACCAATATCGCTTAATTACAATTTCCTGGAGAGAACTTTCATACGTTACTCAGACCAGTTTTATTATAGCATGGACTAATTTTTGTTAGGAAGAAAGCACAGTGCAAAATTTTTTTTTGCCTTGGCTTCTATGTATGATTTTTTGATGAAGTTTGATGCGAAAACAAATTTCTCCGAGTTTGAACATATTTCAACTTAAAGGGCAATAGTGGCGCCATTTTGAATTTTTTAGAAATCGGAAATTTTCGATGTTTTTTTCGACGCCATTTTGTTATAAGACCAAATATCAAAATTCTATGAGTTTGTCTACATATTAGCATCTTCTTACCCATCTTTTAAAAAAAACAGATCTTAAATCGGACCAAAACTGAGCTCAAAACGGTGATTCTACGAAACCGGTTTTGGCATGGTTCTAGTATATTTCACAGAGCAAAATAATATCGAGTATGTATGAGCATTAATGGTAATGCGCTAATATCTAAAAGTGGTAGTCAAATTATATCTTATATTGAGTAAAAAAGTCTCAGAAATCGATTGGCAGGTGTCTGATCTACGAAAAATGTCAGCAACATGTCGATTTAGCCCCATTTCCCCTACAATATTAAATTAGGTTATTTCGACGTTAAATTAGCTTATTTGAAATCTGTTTAATGTAATATCAAGAGTGTAAGCGATACTCAAAGATACAATAACAATTTGGCATCGAACGATCCTCGCCTTTTTTCGGGAAGGGGGTCGCATTTGACTTTATCGAAGACGCGATGATTCTGTCTCATAGCTGAAGCGAGATTTTTATGTTTTGACCGGTCCTGGCCAAAAATTCAACCCCCTCCCCGCAAGGGAGGAGGATTATGTGATGCCAAATTGTTATTGTATCTTTGAGTATCGCTTACACTCTTGAAATTACTTTAAACAGATTAATTTAACGTCGAGGTAAATCTAATTCAATATTGTAGGGGAATGGGGGCAAAATCGACATGTTGCTGATATTTTACGTAGATCAGACACCTGCCAATCGATTTCTGAGACTTTTTTACTCAATATAAGATATAATTTGACTACCACCTTTAGATATTAGCGCATTACCATTAAGGCTCATACATACTCGATATTATTTTGCTCTGTGAAATATACTAAAACCATGCCAAAACTGGTTTCGTAGAATCACCGTTTTGAGCTCAGTTTTGGTCCAATATAAGATCTGTTTCTTTTAAAACATGGGTGAGAAGATGCTAATATGTGGACAAACTCATGGAATTTTGATAATTGGTCTTATAACAAAATGGCGTCGAAAAAACCTCAAAAATTTTCGAATTCTAAAAAAAAAATAGGAGGGTGGTATCCAAGACACGACCGCATAGTTGACGTAGGACTACAATAGTTTTATATTTCCCTTTGAGGCTCTATTTGATTTGAGCTTGTTTTACTTTCAGCACGGTTAGATTTTGGCACACATGTGCCTAAAACGAGCGATTATGTATTATCACATTTCTTAGTTTTTTCGATTATTTCAACCAATTTAAGCTCAACATCCTCCAAAAGAAGGGTATTTTGGTTCTTTATGTTGCAGAAGCGGATGACCGGAATCGGTAAAACGGTTCCTGGAATATGAACGGAACATGTGCCGGTAATATAATGATCATGATCTAAGCAGTACTAAGCCTCTAATTACTCGGGTAGTAATATCAAGTATCTAGGTCGTCAGCCTTAATTCATAAAGCGACACCTCAAACGACTTGGAATTGAAACTAGTCATTAGTGGAAATATCTATGAAAAAAAGTCATGAAAAGAGAACCGTTCATTTTTGGCATGCTTCAATCTTGGCAACAGGAAAATTCTGCCGTGTCGTCTCTGGCAAAATCGAACTGGGTCTGTAATTTGACTATTCATTCGCAGCCCTCTATTTTAGAAGAAAAAATATTCTCTTTAACATTGATGAATACCTTTCATTCTAACACAGTCAATTTTCTTCAATACGCGAAAAGGCAAGCTTCCATGCATACCTAAATTGAGTGCGATTTAGTAGAAATTAAACAATATTTATTTGTCTTGTGAACGAAGGCTCATTCTCCGATCACCAAGCGGCAAAGATGCCACATTATAAAATTTTCCTGCAGTTACAAGTTCATGGAAAAAATAAAGATAAAGAATTACAGTTTTTAAACAAAAATGTATACTCACAGAAAATTTAAAATGGACATGAGAAAAACACAGTGTAGAGTTCAAAAATAAACAACGCATTTTATCTGCACAATGAACCTAATTTATATACCATGCTACCTGCCTCTACCGACACGTACAGAATACGTCCCCGGTGGCGCAGCGTATTTTGCGGCATCCGAATGATCATATCGAATTCTGATATTTGCTACTATACGAAATAGAGAGACAATTCAAACAAACGAATCAAACGGCAATTCGATTGTGTTCCAGTTCGCAAAGCGATACCTACGCGTTAACCCAACACGCCGCACTGTTCGTCGACAGCGGCAATGTAGTCTTCACTTGGCTTGGCTGCCAGCGTTGCCAGGTATCCAGATTTTGCTGGATTATCCAGATTTTTGAACATGTATCCAGGTAGACAGCTTTGATGTCCAATTATCCAGATTTTTCATGGATGATCCAGATTTTATTTTCTCTGTTCCGCAAAAATGTCATCACTTCAATTTTGGCGCGAAATTTTGCAATTTTGTCACCTCAAATTTTGCGTACCCCAAGACTTTTATTCGAAAAATTAACCTTTCACCCCACGAAATGACTGCCAGATTTCTTCCAGATTTTTATTTTGCCTTTTCCAGATTTTTGAAAAAATGACCTGGCAACGCTGTTGGCTGCACACAAATGAATATCGAGTTCTACTGCACTGATAGACGACGAGTAACCAGCGGTCTATTCATACATTGCTCGGTGCAGTACTGTTACCTGTGCCAGCATCTTTTCCTTCAAGACATCAGTTTCAAGAACATTTTAACAGCAGAACGTAAAACTGTCTGATAATGAAGGTGATTACGAACTTTCCGAAAAAGCTTCACGTTCAAGACATCAAATCAGTCTAGGCTCATGGAAGCGAACATTAGTAGACCTATTGGGACGGGGAGATTCTGTCAATTTTTTTTTGCCACTGCTATACAGCAGGCAGTTGGTGTCTACTCATGAAGTCTGTGCCAGGCGTGCTCGCATGTGATTGATACATTGTTCGTGAAAATTCGACCTTGAAACTTTTATGAAATTTTCACTGTTTAGCAATGAAATGATAATGATAACTGAGGAATCACAAAATTGTCCATCATTTTATCTATCCAACGACATACTGATTATTGTTTTCCATCATGTGGTTACATCAGTATCACCGTTTGAAATCTTTCATTCCAACGTTACACCTTTAGGTTTTAGTTTCCGCAGAATGTATCTGGATATAGTGCGGTTAGACGTAGTCCTACGTCAAAATTCAAAATGGCGCTGATGTTGCCCCTTAAGTTGACATATATTCAAACTCGGAGATATTTGGTTTTGCATCAAAATACACAAAAAGTGGAAGGGGTTGTTTATAAGAAACGACCGCAAGGTTAACGTAGAATTACGACAACCTGTCTTATGTCAAAATTTTTTTGCAATAGCTTTGGAAATACACTCGATTAGGGTTTATCATTTCAATGGTGTGAAGTGACATATTTTTCCGTATGGGATAACTGGAAAAATAGGTGTGACTAAATTATTTGCAGTTATACCATTCTACAACGTTCGAAAAAAATACATCTCATTCATTCTGGCTCAGAGCGATCATTTGATAAGCTCCACCTTTATTTTTAGTTTTAGGGTTTTTCTTCAGTTTCGTAGCACGGATGTACAAAAAGGATTTCTTGTGGATATTCTGTCGAGCCGGACCGATAGCTCATGAAGGACCGATATCTCATGAAGGCAACAAAATAACATGTATTGTGTCGTTAAGCGCGGCTTGGAAGGAAAAAATGTTTCCTTCCCCGTGTTGCATAGAAGCAGATTGTTGCTGCAGCATCAAACTGCAATCAAAGTTGCAGTTTAGTAATAACCATTCATTATGCTCTTCCAAATATATTTAGTAGCCTTGAAAAAGGCTGGTTGCTGCAGTTGCGAATTTCATTCAACCATCGCATAAATGCTCCATGGTCCAGACAGCGCGCGATATCCGCTTTAACATAGATTTTTCGCACGTTGTGGAATGGGATAACTGGAAAAATAGGTGTGACTAAAGTCGCATGGAAGCAGATTGTTGCGTGTTTAATACTGCCGACGGTAGACATGAGTATAAAGGTGGAAATTCTGCTGTGATGTCGAACTATAACCGTTTTGTTTTAAGACGCAATAGCGTAAGTGCTGCATGTTATCTGCAGCCATCCAGCACTAGAACAAGAGTAGATTACAACCGGCCACCAACACATTCTTGAGGCAATGTTGAATTTTTCGTCTTGCGAATGCTGAAATTTGCGGTTTTCCGTCTGTTACACATGATGAAAAATCTTAACTACTTCAATCACATAATTGTGGAGCACCAACAGGTGCTATTATATTTGACAACAGTAACAAACTGGCAAGTTTGTTCAATTATCATCATTTCGGATAACCATTCGCCGATGATTCTAGTTCTCCCGTTTTCTTCAGTAGAATTGCCTGCCATTTCCAATAATTCTGCAGCTACTGAGAACTCCAGAACAGCCGCCAGATAGTCAGGTGCTTAAGTATCAACGCGCCCAGCGCGATCAGCCAGAAATTGAAACCCGGCTTTTCTTTCTTCTTCACGCTCAGCAACCAACGTCCGTGTGGTATCGGCACAATCATGGAATGAGTTATACATAAAACACAAAGCGCGCATTTTTAGTCAACTAGGTATATTCTGTCGACCTTGTTAGGGAAAGAAGCATTGTGCGACCAATCAGAGGTCGATATTTGCGTTTCGACAAGGCTTGACAATTTTCAATAGTACAGTCGTTCGAACAATCAGATTACAACTTTCTGCATTTGGACGGGTGTTTGGTTGATTTTCCAATCGATTACTGCAAAAATGACGAAAATCGGTTGGAAACGGACTGAGCTTAAAACGGTTGAAAATGGACAATTTTTGTGACGCTCTCGATGTTTTTGGTTTTTGAAATTGGATCCCTGTAATGAAATTGGTCCCCTGTATATGTTGCCGTAAGACGTAATTCTACGTCAAAAAATTATATGTAGAAACTAAAGCAGAAGAAAAGTCAATTTTTGTTGCACTGTGAAGTCAACAAGGGTGCTGTAGAATTCAGCTTGAAGAAAGGGTATGTGGTGGTTAGCCTGAGAATAAACTTATATTATGGTCCTGGCCTGGCCTTATTCTACTAAGATTCGAACCTACGACACCTCGCTTGCCAAAAAAGGCTCTGTAAACTTGCGGCTACGGAGCTCCCCAAAAAATATGTTTTTCAATTGTGTGGGATAAATGATGACGTGCGAAAAGTGAGCAAGCGATACAAAATAGGTATTTAGTGAGGCCGAGTTATACGTCTTGCCGGTAATCAGAAACGCATCTGACCGGAGATTAGAAGTTGTGGGTTCGAGTTCCACCTGCTAGACTATATTCTTCGTAAATTTCTAATTAACTATTTCCCTAGTTAGTACATTTTTTAATCGTCAACTCCACATTTCCTGATTCTAAAGTTATGAAGAAATTTGTGTTTCATTTGTACGAAAGCCCTCCACTTACAGGAAAGGAGGGGTCTCAAACCACCACATACATACTTCTTGCTTCCAAAAACCGCCTCATGTTAAACTTGGTTCCATTTGCTTGATTAGTTCTCGAGTTATGCAAGAATCTGTTTTTTTTTATGGGACACCTTCCTCCCAGAGAAACGAGCGGTCTCGAACTACCACATAATGATTTCTAGCTCCCAAAAATTTTCCAGAAGAAAGAGGGGTTGTCGTTCTTTCATAAAAATATTTCCAGCTCCCAGAAGCTTCTACCTGTCAAATTTGGTTCTGTTTGCTTAATTAGTTAACGAGTTATGCGGAAATTAGTGGTCCATTTGTATGACAGCCCTCCCTTCCATAGGATGAAGGGGTCTCTAACCAACATATTAACTTTTCAATTTCAAGCAGCAAATGTGGTGTTGACGATTGAAAAATGTACTAACTGGGGAAATAGTTAATTAGAAATTTACGAAAAATATGGTCCAGCAGGACTCGAACTCACAACCTCCGGTCAGTTGCGTTTCCGATTACACCACCGCAAGACGTAGACTCGTCAACTCCACATTTACTGCTTGAAATAGAAATAAAACAGCTTGACTGGCATCATAGTCATTAAAAATAAGAAAGACAACATATTAACCTTCCTCGGCCACAGAAACCCTTACTTACAAATTCTCACGCCGATACACTAATCTGTTTTTGAGTGCTTGAGATAAATATGATCAAATCTTGTATCATCGGCCACAAATTCACGGTAATTGTATCCTACTCATGACAAACTTGGCGCTTTGTCAAACATTTAGGGCTATATGCTGATTCATACGTATTTCTGAATTTTTAGGCTTTGGATGCAGAGAGTTTTATTTGTTTTCACTCTTAATAGGTAATTTTTGCGACGATAAGTTGAAATAACTGTAAACGATACGACGACACGATCGTTATTTCTTTCACAATCCGTGTTCGAAATTGTCTTCCTTGCGAGGATAGCTGAATAACCAGGTACCGTGTGGTTGCCAGTTTGAACGACGATATCGCATGCTATTATGATCTTTTTCCTTCTTGTCAAAATCATGGTTCAAGCCTAGTGGTTTGGCTATCAATCAAGAAGAATACCAGAACGAGTGTTTGAACAAAATTTTGTTTCCATTTCTTCAAATACAGATGACAGATAGCTACTGTATACAGGGTGTTCAATAAGTTCGAATACACCTTAAAAATGTGTTAAACAAAATCAAAAAACAAGATACTCTTTTCTAAGTCAATTTTAATTGAGGCTGATGTTTATTGATGTTAATTGATGCTTATTGAGAACCTTTAAGACATACACGACGACATTACGCTTGGACGGCGAATGTGAGCCGGTGCGCCGTCTTGTTGAAAGATGTAATGATTCTTCCCGTAGCGGTTCAGAAATGTCGGGGCCATAACCTTTACCAGATTCTCTTCTCGTTTCCAGAGTCTTATAATACGCAGCCTTGTTTTTCACAATTGTCTCGATAAACGTCAGTGGGAGTTTCCTAAGCCTGGATACAGCCCCTATACCTTCACCAACGTGGCGCTCTGGAACCGCGGAATGTTTATGTGGGACGAGGGATGCTGGCCTACGTCGGCGTCCGCAGCCGATCATCTTGGACATTGTGTTGCTGTTGCAAGACAAAAATTTTTTAATCAAAAAATACGAACTCTATTTTCTTAAACCGTCGTGCGGGGCTTCTTTTGACATGTGGTACTACTTTGGACACTTCAGTTTTATAATATTTTTTAACAAAAATACTCTTTTAACTTGTAAATCACCTTCTACATGTTGATACAATGTGTTTTGGGCCGTTTTGCATAACCTGTTTTAAAAAATCTCACGTTCATGCTTGTCAGAAAACGATTATGCTTAAAATAGTCGTGCGGTGGTAAATTATAGTTGCTGAAAATTTTGGTAACTCGATATTTTCATCAAAAAACTATCCCTTTTTCATATTTGGCTATCACTTTTATTAGTGTTGAGTTAAGAATTGTTATTATTGCAAAAATATTGAGGTCGGTAAAATTTTGTTGTCAGCTGTTGTAAAGTTGTGTTTGTGTTCATTCACACTAGGTTCTAAAATAGTACGAACCTATTGTAAACAGGAATATGTAAAAGTTAAAAAGTATTGTAATTTGGAATAAAAAATATATTAATTGAAAAAAAACTACCGAAAGGCCAGAAGGTTTTTCAGGTTTCAAAGTTGTTTATTTTCTATCATTTTTTTTGCGATAGCTTAACGGGTCATCGTTACACCCGATTTACTGGGGTGTCTGGACTTAGCCTAAAATAGTTTCTTACATATTAACTTTTACACAAAAATATAATTTAGTTCAAAAAAATATATTTTTAATATATAGAGTTCTATAAATTTCTTAATCTGTCTAAAGTAGCCCCCAGCACGAACAAACAAACAGCTTTTTACTATAATAAAAGTTTCAATTACATAAAGTTGCGAAACTTGAGAAAAGTGACAAAGGAACCCCTCCATGACGGTATACGGTTTCAAATATATTGTCTACCGGTGACCGGATGCCCAGACATCGTCAAAGTACCCATATCGTGCGTGAATTCGTATATTAAAGATCGCATCGCAAACCACAGTGGATCCAGATCAGTACGTTTCCACTAACAATAGCTTCCTCCTATGATACTTGTGGATGGTGCAGAGGATTCCTCGGTTTCTAGTAGCAACACATTCCTGGAATCCCTTTATTAGTTGATCTGCATTGGGGGTGGGCAGCTATGTTACTGATCATTAAAAAGTGTAGGCGGAATGAGAATAATTTGGTACTTTTAAGTATCAGCTCAGCGGCTTTTTGAGCAATTCCAACAGATTATGATCAATCACCAAAAACAAAATTAACATATTATAAAAACCTACTGTGCTTCAGCCATTCAACGACATATTGATTCCGTACAGTTGTATGGAAATCGAAATTCTCCCTTTCTCAGACGTTACATGCTCATTTCAGTTTTTACAGAATGTATCCCTGCTCCATGAAAAAAGACGTGGTCCTACGTAAACAAAGTGAAATTATTCCCCTGTGCAAATATGAAAGAACACATTTTTAGTATTCCCATATCATTTTTACTTAAGCTGTATTTATCGAAAACTCATAAAGCTTCCGTACAATATAACCATATAAAACTTTTACACAAGCACATTTGTTTACATCACGATATAGATCAAAGCATTGATTATTATTAATTGATTTTTATTAATTCTAGTATATTCTAGTATATTCCTCCCTATCTGGTCTCGAGGTACGATGCTTGCCTAACAAGCCGGTCGTCGTAGGTTCGAGTCTTGACTCGGGAAAGACTGTTAGTGTCAGTAGGATCGTAGCGCTAGCCCCGCAATTGTCCTGTACACTTAACGGTTGGCCGCGAAGTCTGTGTATAGTAAACAGAAGGTCAAGTTCCGAATCGGCTTTGCTTTTTTTAGTATATTTTAAATCATATGTTTTCTATCCCGATATTTCATAATAAGAATACTGTTTAGTGTAAAATGGCACGTTTCTCTAACATATTTGACCAACTTATTTTATTTGGTCTGTGAGATGCAATGAAGGGATCAAATCTACCTAGTCTCCCCTATTTGTAAAAGATTTCTTTTAGGAATTCTGTATAAAACAAACATTACACAAAATCGATTTTTGCAGTTACGCCAACTCGATCAGATGATAGCAACACCCTCACAAATTCCAGTAAACTGAACTTCACTAACTGAGTAGATAATTTATTTTTTAATATGGACTAACATTTGAAAAGGACTGAAGTTGAAGAGATAGAGATAAATTTTCGAGTAAGTGTTTTTGGGAAATTGTCTGAATCTGCATCTAAACATATTTTAAAAAATGAATTTGCGATCATGCACTGGAAAAAATTGATTTCGTGATTTTTAAAATAACGATCATCTCATTTTTTTGCAGATAAGGTATTTTTTCAAAATGAACGGTGTTTGTTTCTGAACTCCCAAACGTCTGATCGACGTACGGCAATGACAATGTTAAAAAAGCAATTAAATATGCGCTAATTTCGTCGCAAAATATTGATGTAGTTTCGTACCACCCAACTGTTGTGTTTGTAAAAATCCAGTTTCCATTGATATATGCGTTCAATAATTATTTAGGAGTCACTGAATAATTTTACGTAAATTATCAAATTTGCATTTTTAAATGTTTCTTTTTGCTTAGCTAAACCTAAAAGCTTAATTATTTTTTGTTCAGGACTTTTCAGAAAAGCCGAAGAGCATGTTTGACAGAAGAGCTCAGCTTCTAAAGTCCTACGTTGCTAACGAATATACAGACTAGGTGCATTTGTTCATCCAATTTGTTTATAAAGCAACTGATCTTTTTGTCCATGAATGCATTGGGCCGTGACAGTTTTGTTTGTTTGCTGTATCATCACCGAACGCAGTGTAATTGCAAACCACAGCAACTACTATTACATATGGTTTCTACACATCACAAGTGAGCGCACAAAACTCTTCGTTTTGTAGTAGGTACGTAGTCTCCTTTAGCTACACTTTCTGAATACAGCACAGGCTTCAGTTTTGTTCAACAAAACGTAACGAAGCCGTGGCATCCTTCGCACATATTGAAAGAAATTAATTACAGGTACGTGCACTCTTATACGACACAAACTTAGAAATATGTCAACACAATCGATTCATATATTGGAACTACCCAGAACGTACATTTTTGTGTTTACTATTGTGATCGCCATTACTTTTCACGACTTTTAGACTTCATAGTTTTTGTATTCTTAACTGGGTAAAATCATCGTTTGAAACTAGGACAAACTATCTAGGTAGAGTCATTAACAGTGTACATGATGTGAAAAACGGGGTCTATGTGGCATGCAACCGATCGGCGACGGCTGGCGGAATAAATCATTACTTTACGCATCAGCATTAATGACACGTTCCGTCAATCGGTCTAATGAAAAGTTTCATTGTTTTATCGAGTTGACAGCACAGCTACTATTGTCAGTGATGCGAAAATGGCTACAACAGGGATATATAATTAGTGAAAACAATGAGATGTGTACTACGACATCTATCGCTTTTTTCCGCGCAGGTAGCGAGAGGTAACGCAGTGCACTAGGCGTACCAATTGTAATAAAGCTAAGCCTTAAAATTGGCACTTTTATGAAAGAAGGCAGATTTAGGTCTCGATTATTCTATCAACCTGTCATTTGATAATATGTTTGAAATTTCTCACACCACAGAAGCGATGTTCAAATGTATTAAGAATTGCATTTCAAACATTAAAAATACCAAATTGCTGTTCAAATATTGGCTTTTTGTTTTATTTCAACTAACAATAGACCTCAGGGATTTTTTGGTTGTTATACTGGGAAGAATATGATGTTGAATAATTGCTATATTGAAAAAAAGTCTTTGGGATCTAAACAAACAAATATCTTTTCATATGATCATTTAATGCAATAGTGGTTTGTGGGGACGTGCGGAAGTTACTTCGATTTATCGAAGATCTTCCTCCAATATGCAGATGATCAAAAACGTGCTGTTACAAAAAAAAATTACAATTACCTGCTTTAACATTCGTTCAAGCTCTAACATCGTGCTAATAGCACGGTGCTATATTGATAATGTCACTCGCGAACATAAATGATCTAGGATCATTAACAATGAAAACAACAAAGAAATCAGAGACTGTTGCAGTGATTTTGTTATTTTAATTTTATTCATTAATATTTTTAATGACACCATCTGAGAGATTTCAAATTTGTGTGGCAGTTCCGTTGATTAACTTTTCGACCATCATAGTCATTAAACGATTTATTTATCACAAGTTTGAGTAATAGCTCAAAACATAGTTTGTGAAAATTTTAAGCAATTCGCATCATACTGTTCAGCCATACTGCACCAATTGCGAAAATACATTCGTGAGTATTAGAAAATTACGAACAAAAACTGCATTACACATAGCCCCCAGGGCTTAAAATTTTCAGTTGAAATTTTTATAATATTTCACTAACTGCAATAGCA
This sequence comes from Wyeomyia smithii, assembly GCF_029784165.1. NCBI lineage: Eukaryota > Metazoa > Arthropoda > Insecta > Diptera > Culicidae > Wyeomyia > Wyeomyia smithii. Next base: position 169,053,773 of record NC_073695.1, on the reverse strand, counting down.
ATTTTGTATTAAAATTTGTGTTTCAACGACAATAATTTTTCTGATTTCAAATGCTAGAACGCGCAACTATTGAAGCTATTTGAACTACCTACCTATACATTTTTATCATAATTGTCAGTTCCACTTTCAATTGAAAACTCGCGGTCGATTATGCTAATTTTTAATCAGTTGAATTCATTGTTAATCATTGTTCGTTTTTCTCCATAAGCCCGACCGCCTGTTTGGCCAAGCTAAAGTTACCACATCGCTGATACTGTTTACACATCTGCATCTCGCCGCGCCGGAACAGAAGCGCGAGAAAAAACACACACACTAGGCGCCTGCACCTATGCCATCATCATCACCTTCTGTTTGGACGCGTTCCGACCTAGCCACGATATGTCTGTCTGGATGAGAGGTAAGTCACAACGGGCCGACCGAGGGCCCTGGACGGAGACGGTTCGCTGAGTTCGGTCTGACCACGGCCAAAACAGTCGGACACGATGCGTTTTCTGCACTTCCGACCGAGCATTGCACTCAAGGGTTAAAATTATTGATGAGACCAGAAGCCAGAAAAACCGTGTCAGACTCAGCAGGCGTCGAAAGTGCAACCGAAGCGAAATATCTAGCTGAGCGCTTTTGGCAAAAAAAGTGGTACCGTCAGAGGCAACTACTTTGAACCTGCTACCCTATCAGAAGAGCATGACTAAAAAATTACAAAATTCTATCAACGCGAGTTACAAATAACATATTTTGAAACAATTTTGTATTTTCCCATATGATTTTGATAACAAAATTGAATCTGAATGAGTTAAACTAGCAAAACCTGGAATGAAGTTGTTCTGAAACAAGTCTAACAAATTTTTCGTCTTTATCAAAACCTGTTGTTTTTTATAATGGTTGTTATTATACTGTTATATATATATTATCTTATTTTGTAAGAAAGCTGATACGTTAGTAACAAAGTTTGATATGTTTTCGATACTAGTAGAATTATTTCTGTTATAATTTCTGTTATTTTAACACCTAACGGGATCAAATTGAAAACACAGTCTGTAAGGTTTTTTCCAAAACAAACTAACAGCTTCTGTTACATTTTTGTTTTTTCTTTTTGATCGGGTACCCAACACATAAATCCTGGAAATTAAATAATTTTAGTTGAATGGTTTCTATTTAGTTTTGTAGCGATTAATGTTGTTTCAACAGTGAGCTTCCGAACTGAAAGTTGTAAAGCAGCGTTAGCTATGGAGTTACACTTAAAGCAAGCCCACCAGTGGCAAAATTGAAGTTTCTAAAGCTAGTTTGGCAACTCCCACCATAACGCGGCAACCGCACCGGGCGTTGCTATGTTGGTTTGGGAAATAGCAATCCTCACCTCGGGTAGTAGCGAGTTATTAAATTTGGCAACGCGATAGCAACGTGCCGCATCGTTGCTATTTGATGAATAATGTCAAACTGTTGTTTGTTTTGTTGTGCTCGATAATAAATGTTCGTAACAATATTATGAAAATAATGAGTGTTTTGAACATAATTGGTCGGCCCTAGAAGACGAAGCGCTTTGCCTTGGTTAAACACGTCGTAGGACGCAAGTATCGGCGTGAACTAGTGAGCCACTCCATTTTAATTTCGATTGGGCTGAAATTTTGCACAGGGTGTTTTTTTTTTTTTTTAAATTCGAGATGACCATTTTGATTGGCACTCTAATCTACACGAAACATAAAGTTCAAGTCCTCACAAGATTGGTCAATCATGTCATTATTTCAGTAAACCTGGAAGGTTTGAGCGAATTGCTCGTGAGTATTACCGACTATTGCTGCTGACTCTTTTGAAGGCATGTTAGTCTCAATTTTCCTGTTGCGTCCGGTTGTTGAATAAAAGAAACCCTTTTTCGCATCTACAGCTGTTTTAATCTTCAAAAACAACGTAAGACGAATTCGAAAGCGGCGTCGGAAATGGTCATCGGTATAGACCGGTTTTTTCCGAAAAAAAAACATTGTTAAAACGCTGGATGGCAACTCCCTCAGCATAGCGGTCGATATTTTACCGCTGAGAGCCACCCCGAATCTTTCCAAAAATCCTTTTCATGCTCGCGTATAAAACATTTGATCCGCGAAATCATTTCTTTGTCACTAGAATCAACCAAATAGTCAAGAATAATTTCCGCATTCTCTTTTGGCTGCAAATTTGCAAATATCAATAGCAAGTTGTAGAAATCGAGACAGCACAAAGTACAAAATACAATTAATGACAGTTCGCCAATTTTAAGTATAATAGTTATTGAAGGCATGGTTGCAGAACGTGCCACGGTCTAACGCAATTACTTTAATAATTTAAATATAATAAATAAATAAAATAATATAATAAATAAATAAATTTTATTAAAGTTTAATTAAACATAGGTACAAGGATAAAAAAAAATCCATGCACGCACAAACGAAGAAACCTGCAACAGAATTGTGTTATCGATAATTTGGGAAAACGGAAACAAAGGTAACAGAGTTGCTTGAAATAAAGGGGACATTTTATGAAGCAGAAAGGATGCAGGTCATTCCGGAAACAATTGACGGACAGATAAATTGGTTATAACTAGATGCGCAGAATTTCTGGGAAATACGACTCACACAAACATTTTGCTAACGCTAGCTAGTGACGGTCTTTAAAAATTGGCAACTGCCGGCGTAAAAAAGAAATAGATGAATTAGTAATCCCCAATAGCAACGACCGGTGCGAACATCGGTTGCTATCCAAAATAGCAACGGCCAGCGTTGTGAAAATAGCAACTCAAATGGCAACTCACTGGTGCGCTTGCTCTTAGGAGCCAGTTCGCGAGAACCGCAACCACCTTTACAAGGAAGGTTGTATCGAGGCAATGGAATATAGAAAGGTACGGAGATGGTTTGAGTCTCGGGTTCAAAGGGTTTCTCTTTTGTTAACAGTGATGACGTAGAAGTCAAAAAACAATGTACAAAAATCAATGTTCGGTACTTTTTTTTCAAGAAATTTTACCAAGTTATGACAGTTTACGGCTTAAAATGCCTACCTGCGTCGTTAAACAATGCGGAACACAATTCCAAATGGCATTTTCTTGTTTTTGGAGATCTACGTCACATCCCCACAACACGTGCTTCTGTTTACCCCTTGTTTATAACTAATACAGACAAATGTCTTCTTCTTCCACACCTTTGTATACCTCTTTGGTATCGAGGCTCTTCGATAAGGCTGAAACTTACAGGGTTTGCTCATCTATATAATAAAGCAATTTTTTGCGTAACATCAGATTTTTTAAAAGGGGTAAGCGGGGTAAAAAACTCGCAAAAATGGAGGTCCAATAACTGCTAAAAACGTAAAACTGGTATAACTTTGAGTAAACAGATTCGAATTTGCTGAAAATTGGCATGTTTGTTCTACCATATAGAGGGTACAAAACGACGGTTATTAGATGTTGCTGTCGAGGTTACACGATTAAAAAAAAAAAATTGAAAAGACTATGGGTTTGTTCAAAACATCGTGCATTTTACGATGACCCTGGTTTTATTCATATGCACTGGGTTCCACGTTACCGGCACTAGCGTCAGTAAATCCTGTGGCAACAAGGCTCGCTATTGACTTTTTCGTTTGCTGGCGTTGATTACCGATTCACGAGTCTTTGTTACTCACCGGCTCGCGAAAGTAACCAGGGGGTTTTGAACCCCCCCTAAACATTGATCGTTCGCCCGAAACCAAACTTTACCGAAGCATCACGATTTGTGTGTATAATACATGTTCTGATTTCGATCTCTGTCAACGTGTTCCTTGTACATTGTTGCGTTATGAATTTCACATAGTCAGAGCACTCATTGTGCGTTTCGAGAGGGTACATTGCACAGTGGCCCAGGAATGCAATCTAGCGGAACAAAATTAATAACTCCCGATCGTGTTGGTTTTTTGAGATAGTGTTTTCGGCAATGTTCATGAGAATCATCAAGGAATATTTTTGAATGAAAATATTTGTACTAAACGTGTACTAAACTAGTACTATTTTTTTCTTTTTTTCAATTTAGAAGGATGTTTTTTTTACAAAGTTGTTTATTAGTCAATAATATGAAACTCTTCCAAAGTGAAGCCATAGTGTATGAGATATTTTTGTACAAAATGTACAGAAAAACATTTATTTTTATGTTTTTTTTTTTAGTTTTTAAAGTGTACTAACGAACTCTATGAGTTTATAACTATAAATCTATCAAACTTTGAACTTTGCCAAAGAAATAGGATGGCTATGACATGTAGTTTTTGAGATATTTAAAGAAAAAACGAAAATTTCGATGGTTTTTTTAAATGTTATATCTCCGTAAGCGCACAAAAGCGGAACCTGAAACTCTCAGGGCTGAAAGAATATTCAACTAGGTGTGTTAAGATAAAATTTCAGCCCGGAACTCCTTGGAGCTTTTATTCTGTGAGTATTTTTGTAAAATTCTACAAAATTAGGATAAACGTGCTATTTATTATTCAATATTATGCCAAATGTCTACGGAGATGTTAAAGAGAATTAAATATGAACTCTTTTGGTCTAAAAATATTTAGTTCAATATTTACAATGAACTATTAAAGTCTTATGAAATGCTTTTTTTTTTCAATAACGCATAATTGAGCTGTATTCTTTTTACCCGTTTTCACCGACAATTTTTAATTGGTTATCTTCCAAGCGAAGTTCAAAATTTTACAGTAGACGGAACATTAAGTTTGAAAATAAAGCTTGAATTTAAAAGCTAATGCTTGGATTTTAAAGTTTTTTTTTTTAATGTATGGAGAAATGAAGAGGAATAGGAGCAAATCAGTTTTGAACAATGATATATTTATGTTATTGATTAGTATCTTAAAAAGTATCCTATTCGATTAAAAAATCATTTATTAAGCCTTAAATATTTCATTTTAAATATTGAACTAGATAGTTTTAGACCAAAAGAGTTCATATTTGATTCTCTTTAACATCTCTGAAGACATTTGGCATACTATTGGAAACAAAATAGCATATTTTTTTCTGATTTTAAAGAATTTTACAAAATTACTCACAGAGTAAAAGCTCCAAGGAGTTCCAGGCTAAAATTTTGTCTACAGACACCTAGTTTAATATTTTTTCAGCCCTGAGAGTTTCAAGTTGTGCTTTTGTGTGCTAATGGAGATATGTCGTTTAAAAAAATCATCGAAATTTTCGTTTTTTTTAGTATCTCAAAACCTACAGGCCATAACCAGCCTAATTCTTTGGCAAAGTTATAAATTAAAAGATTTATAAATAAAAACTCATAGAGCTCGTTAGTACATTTAAAAAAAATAAAAATTAAAGTTTTTTGTCAATTTTATCAAGAAAAATCAATTTTATCAAGAAAAATCAATATCTTCATGAATAGTTGTGGCTTTGGAAGCGTTTCATATTATTGACTAATAAACAACTTTGTAAAAGAAACCATCCTTTTAAATTGAAAAACTGAAGAAGAAAAAATTAGTACACGTTTAGTACAAATGTTTTCATACAAAAATATTCCTCAACTTTTCTCATGAACATTGCCGAAAACACTATCTCAAAAAACCAACACGATCGGGAGTTATTAATTTTGTTCCGCTAGATTGCATTCCTGGACCACTGTGCATTGGTTGATTATGGCTGACTTATTATATACTTATGACTTTTGCGTGTAGTATGTATTTTTGTAAAAGATATAAAATATATATAAAATTTTGGGAAAAGTTGCACATTATTAGCCATTTTGTTGATATTCGATTGAGATTTCCAATTAATAGTGTTTCGGCTTGCAGTCTTTTCGTAAAAATCAAAACGCACAGAATACTATATGAAAACTATTGCTTTCGGGACTATTGAACTACCGATCCATCCACCCACTGTCGCTAAAAATTAATATAGCTTCCAATTTTATCGCACGAGTAAACGATCTATCCACCAACCTAACTGATACCCAAAAGAGAAAGATCATAATTCAGCAGCTCAAATTGAACGACTATCCACTCAGTCTAATTAATAGATGCAGGAATTGTATTAAAACCGCTTAAAACATCGGAACCACCCACAACACACCCGCAGCAGAGAGAATATATCGGCCGATACCGTATTTACCGATGCTAATGCCCCACATAGTTAGGATTTTAAAACAACAGTACCTAGAAGTTTGGTATCAACCCGATGTACACACACCGTGCGCAAATTTCTCACCCAAATCATTACCTAAACATAATATCGTATACAACCTTGCAGCAACTGTGACAAAAGTTATATTGGCATGATTAGTAATCCGCTTAAAAGCAACATAAACAAACTCGATCAACTGTTGAACTCAGGACTTCCATACACCGATCCCGCAATACGTTCTCTTAAAGAGAAAACAGCGCTTATCTCTCACTGCATCGACGAGTGTCATCGGTTCAACCTTACCGAAACCAAAATATTGGACTTCACACTCTGAGCTTGCTCGAGATGATATGGATTTACAACGACACATCCACAGTCAACAAACGCAGCGACGTAGGCGGACTAAATGCTACATTCTCTGGCATCTTGCATGCAATAGACAACCACATAAACAAACAGCAACAGGTAGTAAACATCACGAACTAGGTTACAGTAATATCCACATGAGTAGTGACAACACACCGAAGCAGTACAGTATAGTGAAGTTTAAAAGTTATCCCAATAAGTTTATTTTAATAGCACATAAAACAATCAAATATCTTTGATGTACATAACTGGACGCTTACACATAGAAATATTACAGTTAATGACGATAGACAGAAATCTAGTAAGTACACGCAACGCCTACATACTCCCCACACTAAATTGTTAACATGTTTTATATAGTAATTCCCGGAAGAAGGCTAACTACACTGAGCCGAAACAAGGACAGTAGACAAACTTCTGTTTTGATTTTTACGAAAAGACTGCAAGCCGAAAAAAGGTTAGGTTGGAAATTAAGATATGAGTGAACTTTCCATATAAAACTATTTATAACACTTCTAGGTGAAATAATCACTAAATCGTCCATTTGAAAATATGTAAGCTCAATAAAATACATAGAAAGTTTTTCCAATAAAATATATAATATATAAAAATGAGGCAGAAAAGATCTAAAAAAATATAATTGTTGTGCTTTGTTCAAAATTATGTAATTGCAACGAAAGATGCTTTTTGTTTCTAGTATGCCTACAAATTATATGTAACGTAGCTTCGAAAGGTTTAACCATTCGCCCAATAGATGGTTAAAAGTATGTGTATATCATAAAACATTCTAAATATATTAAAATTATTTCAATACATAATATACCAGACACCTACGCCCAAACTTTCACCAACCTACGGTTTACTGTTGCTAACACCAGAAACCGATTCGTAGTGCGCCATGATTTTCGCGCCATCCGTGTGGCGTTGCACCGGCGGTGGATTTCTCGCGCTTTGTCTCACGTTCGGCCATTATTGAACCGGAGGGCTTTCGTCGTAGGAGTCCACATCAGCCGGGTCTGTTGTTCAAATGCACTTTCGCCTCACACCAGTTTAAATTTGACGAGCTTCCGGTGCTTTTTATAGGCAGTCAAAGCTCTTTCCCATTGCTGTGCTGACTGTCTCCGGGAACCCGCCAACAGGCTGAGCAGCGCACTTTTGTTGCATCGTTCCTCTGGCATAGTATATGCAGCTACAGACGGGTAACCGTGGCAAGAGATAACACTTTTCCCGATTCCTCGATGCAATCAGAATTCATTCGGCAAATATGTGTTTTGGCGTTGGACTGCATAAACACAATTGCTAAGCAGCGTCGAGAGTTTTGGTCAATGTGCAGACACACAATCAACCAGAGCCGTTTCCTGGTCACCGGCCATACTTTGGCCAACGACGCTCTACTGCAGCATCTGGGTACATAGAGCTGTTAGTGCATATTGATTGGGATCGCGAACTCGCTGAAGTTTGTTTTCAATCAGTCGGACCATGTTTTATGCTGGGCTAGCTAGCCTTTATGAGTTGGATTGCTTGTTTCACGCGATCGGACGGAGAAGTGGCGCTTTTTACAAGTGCGAGAGCTTTCTGATTGATACACATCAGATTTACGTTCATTTCGGGAAGCCCACTTATTGAACGTTCACCCAAATAGTCGGCGAGTTCTTCAAACTGTAGCATTTAAGGAATGCACTTGTATAACGAATGAAAGTGTTGAAGTGAGTCATTGGATAAATAGCTTTTAAATGTGTATTCAATATGAGTTGAATATCGTTGCATCAAATTGCAAGAATTGCTAAATTTAAGGTCATTTGACAGCATCTATTTTTAATGGCCAAACAGCATTCGTTAATCATTTTGACATGTAGAATTTGAATTAAAAATGCTTCATAAACAGTATTAAGTCGAAGATGGCTGTAATAAAATTAAACATTTCAAAAAAGAAATCAATGTACACAACAAAAAATGTTCACAAAAATATACCCGAAAATAATTCAAAACCGACTCTGCAAAAAGGCAAACCATGTTAAACTGATTCACTAGTTCAGAACTCTCCTGCTTCATTGGTTACAGCAGAAAAACCATATTCGATAGTCGCGATAAATTGTGTAGCAGTTTACTGGAAACTCATTCGAGTTTTTCCGAACTGATTGTGAGTGTTTATACCAGTCCTAGGTATACCACGGTCGTCTGTCTGATCAACCCCGTTGGATAGCAATTTTCTGCACACCAAAACCGCAATCAACGACCGAGCGAATTCAAAAATTCATGCCCAAGGGCGTTGGAAATTCATGCCCATGTTCAACTAAAATATTTGCTTACGGCAACCTTGAATGCGCCTCCACCACAATAACTTTACCTCGATACAATATGAAATAGGGCCTTGAATTTTTCTTTATTCTCATTTTCATTCAAACAAAATAGTGGCAGCAACTAATACCGTTGAACTACAACTAACCGCACGATGACCATCCAGCGTAACATTCACCAAAACGAAATGCGTTTATAATAGATATCATGCAGTGAATTTCCTTCGAATATACATATTGTCTTGGTTGGTGAATTTCTTTGACCACAACCGGTGGTAAGTACAAGTAGATCAAAACGCACAATATTACTGCCTGTGCATGAACACCGATTGTTGCAGACGTAAGCAAGGGTGGCTCCTGCATCGAAGGAAAGTACCTTTGCTTTTCGTCTATGTCTTGAGAAATATTTACAACGGTTTTTGCGGTTAGCAATTTGGTCAGTTAATAGCAGGCTAGTAAGTCTGTAGACCGAATGCATGACTTTTAATATACATTTCACATTGAGTTCGTTATCAGGTAACCAGTTTTTGAAGTAGAATACTTCTCTCAGGAAGTTCGGCTACATAGGGATGTGAAATGAAAATCTAAAACCGAAAAAAGTGAAAAATATGTCCAATTTCAAATGCTAATAAATCGGTTAGTATTCGATGGATTTCCTTCGTTCTTGCAGCAATAGATTGGAAAATCTTCTAAGATTCTTCCCAAAATAACATAATTGTAATTTTATTATTCACACTATTGTACTATTGAAAATAGTCAAGCCTTGTCAAAACGAAATATTCGACCTCTGATTGGTCGTTATATGCTTGCTTCCCAAGCACGGTCGACAGGATCATATACCTTGCAATTGAAAACATGCTATTTGGCCTATATAAGAGCCTGTTTCAGCCGGAGCCGCTCATAATAGTTCTAGACAGCGACAACAGCAGTCGTTCTTCCTTAGCAGTAGCACTAGCTCTGTAGTTGGTCACCACGTCTCAGGAGCAACGCGGTTTTTCTCAGCGTGTGTCGCCAGACAGCCATTATTCCCCCCGTGTTGGGGCAGCATGAAGATTACCATCAGGAAATCCAATTTTGGAAATCAAAATGCCTTTTTGAAGGCAAATAAACAAGTCATTGAAAGTTAATAATGTTTGTCAACGCAAGCAAGCATTCTGTGTTGCATCCTAACAATTTAAATTTGTCGCACCCGTCTAATTTACTGAATGTGAAATAGCTTCCACAGTGCATGTTGTCCGTGTATCTTAATTCCCCCAATGTTAGGGCAGCCCAAAGGTTGTAATTAGCAACCGATTTTGAACCGCAACATGCTTTTTTCAAGGCAAATAAAAAAATAATTTCAGATTAATAATTTTTTGGCATCAACACAAGCAGACATTCTGTGCGGGATGCAATCAAATTCTGTTGTAGTTGTCTAATTTTCACTTTATTTAGTGAACCCCCCCACTGTAGGGGCAGCGCAAAGGCTGCGATCAGCATAACCGACATTGAATAATAAACTGCCCTGTTAGTACGCATTCACAAAAGCAGTTAGTTCGACTATGCAGAGCTAATATGAAATCGATTCAATCAATCAGCATAAACAGAATTTCGTCGTCTCCCAGCAGCCAAGTTGCAACATGATGCAACACGCAACAGCGAGCAAACGAAATCGCCTAATGTTACAAACCGCAATAAGATACGGGTTAAAACCGTTGCTTGTGTGAGAGCACCATCGGTGTTTATTCGCTGGATACACTATCTACTGTCTACTGAACGCAATAATCTGCTTACATGCGACATGGGGACGGGAACATTTTCTTCAACCAAGCTGCACAGCACGACACAAAACATGTTATTTTGTTGCTTCATCGAGAGTGCTATCGGTCCGGCTCGACAGAATGTTCACAAGAAATCATTTTTGTGCATCCGTGCTACGAAACTGAGGAAAAACTTTAGAAACTGAAAAAAGAGGTGGAGCTTATCAAATGATCGCTCTGAACCACAATGAAGTCACACATATTTTTCAAGTTATATCATTCCACCCCGTACGTAAAATAATTCATTCCTATTTTCTTCCCTATATAAGAGCCTGTTTTCATCGAAGCCGCTCATAGTAGTTCTGAACAGCGACGACAGCAGTCCTCCCTTAGCAGCAGCGGGAGCGAGCAGTGGGTACCATCGATAGCGGATAGCGGCCACAACTGTTGCATGGCTGCGAATAAGCGTAGCAGTTTCAGCGGATCTCACCATCGATAGCAGCAGGGCCAGCAGATGCAGGTACAGCGGATACCAATGGCGGCCACAACTGTGGCATGGCTACGGATAGCGTTGCAGGTGCTCAGCAGTTGGGCCAGCGTATAGCGGCCACAACTGTGGCATGGCTATGCATAGCGTAGCTGTTGCAGCGGGTATATCAGCATCGATAGTAGCAGGGTCAGCTGATGCAACGGCACTCCCTTCACTAAAATGCTGTTTCAGTGTGGTGGCGGGAAGCATCAGCAGCAGGCTTGCATGAAGTGAATACATCAGCCAGCAACTTTCTCTAAGGCCTCTGCCATAGTAGACGCGAAAAGCGGCGCGAACCGATTCGCTCGGCCGTAGGTTGATGTACAGCTCTACTGATGGCTGTACATTAACCTACAGCTGAGCGAATCGGTTCGCGTCGCTTTTCGCGTCTATTATGGCAGAGGCCTAATGGGAAAGTTGTATCAGTTTGTTCAGAAGAATATTATTGTCGGTAATATTACAGAGATGCGATTGCGTAAATCCGATTTTGAATTGAACAATTGTTCTTTTGAGAACAAATAACACACTTATTTGAAGAGTTAATAGCTTTTGGTACCAATAGCAGTGACAGCCTCAGCGGTAGATGCAGATGCAGCCGGTACTTCCCTGAGGCCGATGTAAAGGTAAATGGGAGCAGCACGGCGAAACAGTTCGGGTTATGCTTAGACGCGCGTCATTTTTCGTTGTTGATATTCCCCACATGAAACGACGCGCTTTCGTATGATAGCGGTGGTATTAGCGGTAGATGCATTTGCCAACACTTCCTCAAGTAAAGCAGTGTCTATTTTTCAATGTGAAAACACCTTTCTCATTGTGTTGACCGTGCGCCTTAGTCCTCACTATCAAGGTAACACAGAGATGTAAGATAAACACTACATCCTATGATAAATTGAACAATTGTCCTAATAAGGACAACAAATGAATTAATGAAGATTTAATTTTGAATTAGAATACTTCTCTCAGGAAGATCGGCTACATAGGGATGTAAAATGAAAATCTAAAACTGAAAAAAGTGAGAAAAATTTCAAATGCTAATAAATCGGTTAGTTTTCGATGGATTTCCTTCGTTTTTGCAGCAATCGATTAGAAAATCTTCTACCAGATTCCTACCAAATGCATGAAATTGCAATTTTATCATTCGAACTATTGTACTATTGAAAACTCTTAAGCCTTGTCAAAACACAAAATTCGACCTCTGATTGGTCGTTATACCGCGCTTTCCCAAGCACGGTCGGCAGAGTTATGGACCTAGTAAATTGAGAATGCATCATTTGACCTATATAAGAGCTTCATCAGATAATAAACATTTGAACAACTGAAATTTGAAGAACACAAATGATTATTTGAAGAGTTAATATTTTCTCGTTTTGCGCTATAATCCAAAGTTAATTATCTTCATCTACATGCATACTCTGACTATTATTACGTGTTTGCGTCGCTTAGTGTTTGGCTACGGTCATGCAGAACGCAAATAACGGCGCGATGCGATTCGGCAAGACGAAATCTGTTGAAATGTATAGCTCTACTTCGCCTTAAAAAGAGCTGTACATTTCACCACGGTAAGGCGAACCGCATCGCGCCGGCATTCGCGTTCTGCATAACCATAGCCTTTGTTCCGTTCCCGTTTAATGATGTCGTATTAAATGTGCATATTACAATTCGGCAGCACTTCAACTGCCATTTGCACAAAATTTAAAAAAATCCAATGAACTTCATTCAAAATATCAGACAAAAAGAAATTACAATACTGCCAATGAACGGTCAACGTTTATTTACTAGAAAAAATGATTGACACGCAAGCAGCCAGGTTATCTTTCTTGTAAAAGTATTCTACTTCAACCTTGCGGTCGTGGCTTTGCATACAACCTTCTTGTGATTTTTTTTTTTTTGGGAAAGCTGATAGAAAAGTACATCTTGTAAGCCAGCAATTTGAATACTAATTCAAATTATCAATTCTGGAAGCCAAAAGCGTTACAGTCGAACATTTATTATAACTATAATAAATTTGAGTGATGGTGATTTAATCAAGAGATTTCCAAAATATATGCTTATTGGCTGTGTAGTCCAAAATTTGTAAAATATATTGCACTGCATATCGATATTTTATCAATATCAGTGCTTGGTGTATCAGTGATACGAGCGCCTCTTAGTAGGAGCATTACCACTCGCGTTAAAATGACGGTTTCAAGTTTTTACACATCCTTTGAAAATAAGATGAACGTCTGTGGTTATACTTCGCAGCATTTACCTCAACTTTATAACTCCTCTGACCACCATGATTGATAGGCCACTCTGGGACTTCGTATCATCCGAACGTTTTCTTCTAGTTGCTTTATCAAAATTGAACGTTATTATGTGGTGCAAACGGATATGATTTACAAAATTTAACAAATTTCCATAATACTAGGGATACCATCCGTCCTGATTTAGCAGGACCAGCATGTCCTGATTTTGAAATCCTAATTGGGCGTCCTGATTTATTTTTCATTTTCTACCATTTGTCCTGATTTTCCTATTTCGGCATCCGATCGCTGAGATCGATTTTTGAGCTCGGTTTAATCTATTTGCATTTTTAGCAAAACTGAAAGTTTCTGAGAGGAAATGGTTACCAACAATTTATACGTTTGTCAGAGTGCGTTTACTTTCTCGAGGAATATTGTGCTTAAATATTTAAATATTTAAACACTCAGATGCTCCTGGTGGCGAATGGTCTTTGCGCACGCCGCTCAGCTAGATTCGCGGTGTTCGACAAGAAAGATACTCATTGTTGGCCTTCGTAATGTGTTAACTTCGCGCGCAACATTGTTCAATTTGGGAACTTCCACGTTGGCTCATACATTTCCTTTCTATCGCAGTCGTGGAGATGCAGAGGTAAACTCGGCCTCCAACAACAACGACTTTTACACTTCCTTCCTTACCCTAACGATCGTAAGGACGTGGCCGGCGCCGTTATCGATTTATACACTGAAGATGGCAAACTAATCCCAACTAGCCATATACGTGGTTCTTTGTGCAACTTCACTAGCTCAGATCGATCACGGAGGAGCAACTACGAAATGTGCGGTCGTCAAGCTCAAGCTTAAATGGTAACCAACAATATATAGTTTTATAATTATAGATGAACTTGACAACTTTTTACTAGAGAACTTCGTAAAAACATCCAAAATTATTATTCCAACTCATAGAAAGCAAAAGTGCGAGTTTTTCTTGGTTTGCTAGTTTGGGTTAGATCAAATTTGTGCCGAAAAAAAGTGCCTGGTGTTTGACTCGGATCAGATGGTGTCCCTACACAATACACAGAAAAATACTCTCATATTTGCGCAAGAGTAATCTGTGTGAAGTTCTTATCCGCATTCACGTAAGAATCTAGACTAACTGAAGGCAACACATTCGAATCGCTGCTGTTTAATTTATTTTCCCCAACGCTGCTACTGCAGAAAAATTTGTTACGGATTGCGACAATCGTTAAGCCACAATGAACCAATTGTCTCGTGCATTGTATTATTCAGTCATCCTGTTCTCTACCGCAGAAGTACAACATATCTTCGTTTACTTAGAATTTTTTCTTGTTGCTTTAGAAACAATAACTAAATCTTCTCCCTTTTGTAACAAATTTGTTACTTGAAAATTTATAACGTTTACTCCAGTCAAAAACAGCACATACTGACCCATATTTTGCCCTAGTTTTTTCTACTAGTTTTTTCCATCTACAATTTAAACGTGCATTAGGTTTAGTGCGTGTTTGTTCATCGTATGCATATGGAGTAGACAAAAAATATGACAAACACAGCCAAGTATAGTTCTTCTCCGTCATATAGTACGCAAACGTTGATGACTTCAAAAATATCATAAAAAGCAAAGCATTGGTGCTACATTCCGATTCGAAACTTGACCTTCTGTTTGTTATACACAGGCTTCACAGCCAACTGTTCAGTGTACAGGATAATTGCGGGCCTGCTGACACTAACAGTCTCTCCCGAGCCGAGACTCGAACCTACGACGACTGGATTGTTAGGCCAGCATCGTACCTTGAGACCATCTGGGGGATACAAAAACATCAAAAACATTATATGCTTCTTAACATCCCATCGTGATCTAAAAACTGCGTTAAAGAAAAACAAAAAAAAACATTCTTTCTTCCATGTTGAAAACACACTCTTATCGGTTCATGGAAACTCATTTGGATCTGTTTGATGAAACAAAACTCGTGCCCATCGTATTTGTATTTGTATTTGTATTTGTATTTGTATTTGTATTTGTATTTGTATTTGTATTTGTATTTGTATTTGTATTTGTATTTGTATTTGTATTTGTATTTGTATTTGTATTTGTATTTGTATTTGTATTTGTATTTGTATTTGTATTTGTATTTGTATTTGTATTTGTATTTGTATTTTTATTTGTATTTGTATTTGTATTTGTATTTGTATTTGTATTTGTATTTGTATTTGTATTTGTATTTTCATTTGTATTTGTATTTGTATTTGTATTTGTATTTGTATTTGTATTTGTATTTGTATTTGTATTTGTATTTGTATTTGTATTTGTATTTGTATTTGTATTTGTATTTGTATTTGTATTTGTATTTGTATTTGTATTTGTATTTGTATTTTCATTTGTATTTGTATTTGTATTTGTATTTGTATTTGTATTTGTATTTGTATTTGTATTTGTATTTGTATTTGTATTTGTATTTGTATTCGTATTTGTATTTGTATTTGTATTTGTATTTGTATTTGTATTTGTATTTGTATTTGTATTTGTATTTGTATTTGTATTTGTATTTGTATTTGTATTTGTATTTGTATTTGTATTTGTATTTGTATTTGTATTTGTATTTGTATTTGTATTTGTATTTGTATTTGTATTTGTATTTGTATTTGTATTTGTATTTGTATTTGTATTTGTATTTGTATTTGTATTTGTATTTGTATTTGTATTTGTATTTGTATTTGTATTTGTATTTGTATTTGTATTTGTATTTGTATTTGTATTTGTATTTGTATTTGTATTTGTATTTGTATTTGTATTTGTATTTGT
The DNA here is from genome assembly GCF_029784165.1 of Wyeomyia smithii. Classification (NCBI taxonomy): domain Eukaryota; kingdom Metazoa; phylum Arthropoda; class Insecta; order Diptera; family Culicidae; genus Wyeomyia; species Wyeomyia smithii. The sequence goes on along the minus strand of NC_073695.1, from coordinate 169,037,705 downwards.
ATTTGTATTTGTATTTGTATTTGTATTTGTATTTGTATTTGTATTTGTATTTGTATTTGTATTTGTATTTGTATTTGTATTTGTATTTGTATTTGTATTTGTATTTGTATTTGTATTTGTATTTGTATTTGTATTTGTATTTGTATTTGTATTTGTATTTGTATTTGTATTTGTATTTGTATTTGTATTTGTATTTGTATTTGTATTTGTATTTGTATTTGTATTTGTATTTGTATTTGTATTTGTATTTGTATTTGTATTTGTATTTGTATTTGTATTTGTATTTGTATTTGTATTTGTATTTGTATTTGTATTTGTATTTGTATTTGTATTTGTATTTGTATTTGTATTTGTATTTGTATTTGTATTTGTATTTGTATTTGTATTTGTATTTGTATTTGTATTTGTATTTGTATTTGTATTTGTATTTGTATTTGTATTTGTATTTGTATTTGTATTTGTATTTGTATTTGTATTTGTATTTGTATTTGTATTTGTATTTGTATTTGTATTTGTATTTGTATTTGTATTTGTATTTGTATTTGTATTTGTATTTGTATTTGTATTTGTATTTGTATTTGTATTTGTATTTGTATTTGTATTAGTATTTGTATTTGTATTTGTATTTGTATTTGTATTTGTATTTGTATTTGTATTTGTATTTGTATTTGTATTTGTATTTGTATTTGTATTTGTATTTGTATTTGTATTTGTATTTGTATTTGTATTTGTATTTGTATTTGTATTTGTATTTGTATTTGTATTTGTATTTGTATTTGTATTTGTATTTGTATTTGTATTTGTATTTGTATTTGTATTTGTATTTGTATTTGTATTTGTATTTGTATTTGTATTTGTATTTGGTATAATTCATCTGACAAATAAAGTCTCAATGAATAAAATAATCTAAAGTATCACAGATCTAAGCCTATTTGCGAATCATCCAGTAGTCTCATTGAAATCAAAGAGCTCTTCCAAAGCCGTAAACGTCCGTATACTTGCTGAGATCGTTTTAGTTTGACCGTACATGGCCCGATGAAAGATTGGCTGCAATAACGTTGTATTTCGAAGAGTTTGTTTCATCAACTTCACCGTGCAACATTTTTGCCACGAACAGCGCTTGTTGAAGTTTCCTTCGTCGTTCCAATGTGTCGAGGGCCAATAGCCGACATCTGTCGGAATATGGTGGCAAATTATCAGGATTTCTCCAAGGCTGATTTTTCACTGTCAAACGGATGAACCGTTTCTGAACACGTTCAATTCTAAGACTCCACGAAACCTGATACGGTTACCACAAGATTGACGCGTTTTCTAAAATTGGACGGACGAGAGCACAGTATAATGACTTCCAGCAATAGGGGCCCAAAAAATCCTTCGCAACCTTGGAAAGAAAACCGAACTGTCGCGTTGCTTTGGAAATTATCGCCGCTCGGTGAGAATCAAAACACATTCTGACATCCAGTATAACTCCCAGATCGGACACTTCAGTAACTCTGGGAAGGATGTTCCCTCCAATAGTATAATCGAACAAAATTGGGTGTGATGCGCGGTGAAACGATATGACCTGACATTTTTCAACACTAATGACTAATTTATTCCAGCGACACCAATCAGCAAACGTGGTTAATGAGTCTTGTAAAAGTCGACAATTCTCTTCGGCCGCACTACAATGTAGAGTTTCAAGTCATCTGCATACACTAACTTGAACCCATTTTTTAAGATCAAAGCTGCATCGTTGAAAAACAAAATGAGCAGTAACGGGCCAAGGTTGCACCTTGAGGCACTCCCGATTTGTTTGAAAACGGTCTTGATACGAAGCCGTCGATGTTAACACGAAGTTCACGCTCCGTTAAGTAAGATTCCAGCCAAGACGTGGACGTAAGAAAAAGATGGCTGCAGACAGATCATCACTTGTTCTTACATAATTTTGTTTTTGATGAGGCCATCAATTTAGTTTGTCTGCTTCCCATTATCCACCAAAAAAATTTCTTGTCATTTTTTTATTGGTTTAAATTATGCTAAAACTATTCTAGAATCAAAATCTACATCGCCCAAGTACTGTTCTAAACTCAAAATTTGTTTAAATCAATTTTTACCGAACAACTTTTATGCTCCAAAATAACATTTTTCGTTTATGTTGGCGATGCTCGTTTGTTTTTTAATTCCGAGGCTTTGTAAACTAGTAGAAGTTACTTATGATCGATATCGTGTTTCAAATTTGAAGTATAGAGGTCGCTGCATCAAGTTTCGACCGTTACAGCGTCTCTAAAGCACTTGTTTACTCACAGCTTCCCTTTGATTAGTCGATCAGCCGTTCTTGTTGTGTACGTTCTTTGTTTGAGTTTTCTATACTTTTTAACTGTGAGTTATATTCAAAAGTACTTAAATATGAGTGAGTTTTGCGTGGGATCGGACGCAAACCGCGCCAAATTAGCTGAGCATCGCATGGCTGATATCGCGAAAGGCGCAGCCTTACATCAGATAAAAAATGGTTGAAGAGGAAAATAAAGCCCAGGAAGGACAACTTTACGGCGCAGGGATAGCTGACTGAAGGAAAAAATATTATTAGAGGCTTTATTATTGCGATTCTTGAGATTTATAGCAATTTTAAACTTTAAACGCGTTTTTTTCAAAACCATGTTTTCACAATCGGCGAGCAGTAGAACTGAAAAAGTTTACATTCGATTAAACTGAAATTTCAACTGTAGCTTCTTCATTAGATTATCTGATTAAGTACACACGATTTCAGCGATTAATCAACAACAAAAAATGTTATAAACAATTGAAGTCGATTTTTTTTGTCGAAAAAGAATTTTTTCTTCGGAACCGTTGCTGTTTTGTGAAGAAAAATTCTAGAAATATTATCATGTGTACTTCACTAGCGATACTTATGTAGATAATGAAAAAAAAAATGTTTTGGTTATAGGTGGAGTTGGGCCCGACTTCTACTGCTCGCCGCGGAAGAACTATTAAAAAAAGTGGTTCACGGCAATCGCTTCACAGCCGCCACTTTGTAACAAAAAAAAAACATTACTTTTTTTCTATTCTGCAAGAGTTGCTTAATTTAATGATATATCATTGAAGCAATAGTAGCATAATATATATAATATGTAATATATTAGCAATCCTTAATCAATTGATATGGTAAATAACCTTACATCTCACAACAGTATATCTTTATATATATTTTTTTGTTTAAGGGATTTTAACCGAGGCGGTCATTCGTCCCTAATATCTTATATTCTACATGTGTTTTAGCAGTAGATGTATTGCATATAAGCTTCAACTCTGCTACGTTTACCAAAAATGGTTTTTTAAATACGAAACAACCCAGGAAATTAGCAGTCATCTCGGAAAATAAAAAACTTCACCCTACTTTTATCAACAGCATTTAAGTTACATCGAAAATGGATTCCTACATGAAGGAGACAAAAGTGGGGAATTATTTCACTAAAATAAATTCACAAGCTTTTTATATACGTCATCGTTAAGGAAGAACATTAAAAAACGATCGTGACGTTGACGATCCTGAAAAATACAAATTTGGGATGTCACCCTCGCACGCCCACATTCGCTTCATACAACTCTTGGCGAAAGTAAGCTATCGTTCAACTATGGCCAAATCATTGTGGTAAGTAGCGACAACCTAGTTTCTGAAGCACGAGAAATCGCCATTCGGAATGCGTTGAAAGCGAATTATTGAGCTTCTAAATGATGGTGAGAATAACAGAATTTAGCTCGCAGATTTGTCAATATATATGAATTAATATCAGAGATCACAAGCCTCAATGAAAAAATATTTAAGAGTTTCTACGTAATCCTAACGTTAATCAAAAATAAAATGGGAGTATGAAACATATACTGAGAAAATCGAGCATACGCTATGATGATGAATATATTTTTTTCTAGGCCTCTGTGAAACTGTTAGATCTCGTTTTTTTTCACATTGTCGTAAAATTACATAGGTACGCATCTATCAATTGGACTGTGCAACGACGAGGCACAGGAAGCACGAAACAAATTCGAATTCAAACCGTTTACGCCAGAAGAAATCAGAAAACACATTGCATTTAGTGCTGGAGTAATGCCATGCTGAAAACACAACACAAACAGAACATAAAAATATACTGTTGAGTGTTGCAAACTTCTATGTAAACAGCTCTCATGAGTCATAAAACTATTAAAAAACACCTTATTTATTATGATATTACGTTTGGGTTTCAGTGATATAGACCGATCAAATACAAAAAAAAATTAAAAAAATAGTAGCATGCATGTGACATATATCGAGAAATACAGCCAAAACCGCAAAGTTCAAATTGGATTTATTTGAGATAGAAAAATATCCACTTTCCAGATTTTAGATATTATATACAGAAAAGTACGACCTTTCAAACGCAATCAATAGTTATAGTTTGTGTTTGCTATTTAAGTAGATACAAACATTTGAAAAGGGCGTATTTTGAAAGCGAAAAACCTAGTAACTTTTCTTGTGAATGAGATAGCGCTTTCCAGTATTCAGAGAAAATATGCACCTTAAAAAGACCTGAAAACTATTAGAAGACCAAGTTTTAATAGAATCAAAAATAAAAAAGTTACATCGAAAAAACTAGATTTTTCAGCGACACCCAAACTTGCTATATTAAATTCATCATACCGTGAAAACTATGCAAGATAGAGACTAGCTTTCTTCGGCAAAGTTGTTAAGAATAAATGGATCTATGACTCTTTTGAACTAAAAGGAACCGTATCTTTATCAGCAAAAAAGTTAGTTTTGCTATTTTTGATAAAAATGGAGCCACCCTAATGTTTATTTTCTATAAAGAAGCGTCTTTTTAAACACAAAATATCATTCAGATATACTATTAACCTAACAACAGCTGTTTTTGAGCAAAAAATTAAATACCGCTAAATCGACGATCTGGACCACTGTGGATTGTGATGTCTGGTTCGATTTAATTATAACAAGGCTAATTGGGAAAGTTACAAAACTCATATTGAGAGAAATTTCAATAATGAGCTTGATTTGCAAAACGAAATGAATATTGATTCCGCTTTGGAAGCTTAAAATGTGCAATTGTTGATGCCAGGAATTATTCTGTTCCAAAGGCTCAAGTGAAATTTGATTCATCAATAATTGACGAAAATCTTGAACTTCTAATTCGTTTGAAAAGTGTCCGCAGACGTCAATATCAACGTTCTCGTGACCCTGTTTTTAAAACTATTTAAAAAGATTTACAGAAAGAGATTAAGCATAGATTTACTCTTCTGAGAAATCAAAATTTTGAGACTAAAGTTGAAAAATTGAAACCATATTCGAAACCATTTTGGAAGCTGTCGAAGATTCTTAAGAAACCTTCAAAGCCTATTCCAGTTTTAAAACATGGTGAACGTTTTCTTGTATCCAATGAACAAAAGGCTCAAAGACTTGCTCAGCAGTTTGAGAGTGTTCATAACTCAAATTTGAATTTTGTGAGTCCAATTGAAAATGAAGTCACACGTCAATTTGATTTAATTTCTTCCCAGAATTTTTTACCTGCTGAAATAATTGAAACTAACTTGAATGAGATTAAATCAATTATTAAAAATTTCAAAAATATGAAAGCACCTGGTGACGATGGAATCTTTAATATACTAATCAAACATCTCCCTGAGAGCACAATGGAATTTTTAGTGAAAATTTTCAATTGCTGCTTCAAAATTGCATATTTTCCCAAATTATGGAAAAATGCAAAAATTACTCCCATTTTAAAACCGGATAAGAACCCAGCTGAAGTTTCAAGTTATCGACCAATCAGTTTGCTTTCTTCAATAAGTAAACTGTTTGAGAGAATTATTCTTAACAGAATGATGTCACACATCAACGAAAATTCAATTTTTGCAAATGAACAGTTTGGATTTCGCCATGGGCATTCCACAACTCATCAATTGCTCAGAGTTACTAATATGATACGAGCTAACAAATCTGAAGGTTATTCCACTGGAGCTGCTCTTTTAGACATAGAAAAAGCATTCGACAGTGTTTGGCATAAAGGTTTGATTGCGAAATTGTAAACTTTTAATTTTCCAATTTTCCTAATCAAAATTTTAAAAAAATATCTTACAGATCGAACTCTGCAGGTTGTCTATCAGAATTCAAAATCTAATAGATTTCCTGTCAGAGCAGGTGTACCTCAAGGTTCAGTCTTGGGTCCAGTCCTGTACAACATATTCACTTCAGATCTTCCTGATTTGCCTCCAGGATGCACAAAAACATTGTTCTGCGATGACACAAGCATTTCCGTAAAAGGAAAAAGTCTTCGTGTCATATGCAGTCGATTGCAGAAAAGTTTAGATATTTTTTCTTCCTACTTGCAAAAGTGGAAAATCTCTCCAAATGCTTCTAAAACTCAAATGATAATTTTTCCGCATAAGCCTAGGGCTTCTTTCCTCAAGCCAAACAATAATCACGTTGTCAAGATGAATGGGGTTATTTTAAGTTGGTCTGACAAGGTTAAGTACTTGGGACTAATTTATGATAAAAAACTTATTTTCAAAGAGCACATTGAGAGTATACAAGCCAAGTGCATCAAATATACGAGATGATTATATCCTCTCATTAACAGGAATTCTAAACTTTGTTTAAGGAACAAACTTTTGATTTACAAACAAATTTTTAGACCAGCAATGCTTTATGCTGTACCGATCTGGTCAAGTTGCTGTTCAACAAGGAAGAAAACGCTCCAAAGGATTCAGAATAAAATTCTGAAAATGATTTTGAAGCGTCCTCCTTGGTTTGGTACACTCGAATTACATAGACTTACTGGTGTTGAACCATTAGAAGCTATGTCAAATAAAATTATTAACAATTTTCGACAAAAATCGTTGCAATCCTCAATTGCTACGATAAGCTCTCTTTATAGCCAATAAGTTAGCAATTAAGTTAGTTGTAAGTTTACTTCCCCTTTTCTGACAAGAGGTTTAAATACCTACGAATGATAAGTCCTAATTGCGAAAGCAAACAAATCCTAACAATTAAAATTACAAATTTCTAACAGTGTTGAGAAGTCACCATTTGTGATTGGACACACATACTCATTATTTACTAATATTTATCATAAATACTAAAGCTACTAACAAATCCCCCCTTAAAAAAAAAAAAAAATGTCTGGTTCGACTCCCGGTCAAGGATCTTTTCGAGCTGGAAATTTTCTCGACTCAGCGCTGGAGCACGGTTTATCGATGTACTTATTCTACAACATGCAAAATGTGCCAAAAACTATATCGATAACGAATCCTCTCAACTAATCTAGTTGATCGAGGCCGCTATCAACCCTCCAGGCTAGCGTGCGATATTGTTGTTAGATAGAGGGTGAGAAACGGCTTAAGCAGTGGCACCTTTTTCAATTAGTCCAACAAAACGTGTCTCAAACTCTTACAGTTTGATCAATATCGACAATTTCAATGACGAAACGAAAAAGCTGATTGTGTACTTGTCTTATAAAATATAAAGTATATATATTGAATAGAAAAAAAAAACAACCTAAATTGTCGCCTTTTAGGTGCCATTTTGGTGCTGAACAAAATCACCTGCAATTTGATTCAAATAGTTTCCCTCGATTGGGAACTTCAATTGATTATTGTTAAAGTTTCCTATATAAGTTTTATAATCCGAAAACAAGTACTGACAGAGAAAAAGATAGTGAAAAAGATGATATTCTTATGTTTTTATTTCATTTTTTTTTTCTTCACCTATCGTTTATTTGACACGGCACAAATACAATTTAATGTTTAACGGCGCCAATTATATCTGATGACTTTAAATCTTTAAGCAAATTTTCTATCCTCGCTGCCGACTACGAGCTGAAATTAAGTCTATCTTGAAACTAGCATATATTTTTCAATTAATGTTTTGTAGTTGAATAGTCGTCTGATGATCGTCGAATGGCCATGAATATGCAGCATGTGTGGATTTGTTCTGCTAAGCCACGATGTTATGAGCTGGGACAGGGGTTTATTTCATTTTGAACATTTCGAGTATTTCGTTTCAATACATGAGATGCTCTGCTTAAAATAGGTTCTCTATCGTGTTTTAAGTTCATGAAAAATAGTTTAAAATTCCATAAAATTTTAATATGACCAATCACGAAGGATGACTCCTCAACACTATTAGAAATGTGTAGTAGAAACTGTTGAAGTCAAGTTTTTCCGTACATTATAAGAATATGATAAATTTAAGGGAAGTTGATGTCTATAGAGCGGAAGCTGATGTCGACGCTATTTTTAATTCTATTATGGCGACTTCCAGTTTTTGAGAGCTATATAAAAACTGTGGAAACGTTCGTAAGCCCGCAAAAATAAATATTTCAGGAATCATATTATATCCAAATATCCATTAGTTGACGCTTATTTTGAAATGGAAAAAGGTAACTGTGAAACAGGTGATCCACCAATGATCTATCGAATAAAAAATCCTTAGCTTTATAAATATACTGTAAAAAAAATATTTAATCAGATTCTTTCCCCCTTCTGTAACATTTTAATTACCATAGGTTGACTTTAAGGGGTTATATACCTTTTTAGTTTTTAAAAAACCGAAAAAAATGTTATTGCATTATCTTCAAATACAACATCTTGAGAACATTTTCACAAATTTTCATAAAAATCTGAGCAATAGGAAGCGATTTGCAGCACGCCTCGCCATGGCCGCATTAGCTAAACTTGAAACTTCACACGCAATTATCTCGTAATAATGTTTTCCGAAAAATGACTTTGCCGTGATCCTGATTGCGGGAAAACTACTGAACCGATTTCCTTCATCTTTTCTTTTTTTAATTTTCGTTATAAAGTTCGCCGGTCCTTGAACGATCGCTTTTTGAAACATACAGTTACATTTTGCCGCAAAAAATTTTTAATGCAATTTTTAGCGATCAAAACGTAAATTTTTTGGGAAAAACGTTCCGGTTTGCACTGAAAACAAAATACTCATAGAAGCGATCGTTCAAGGACACGGCACACTTCTGAACTATTGAAACAATTTAAGTGTTTTGATTTTGGTTGACCCGCTGAGTCTCTATCAGGATCACCGCAAGCCTCTGCAAAAAAAAGCGTTTCGAGGAAACGGCCATTACTCCAGTAATAATCGGTATATCTCAAAATCAAACGTATTTTTTCGTTGCTGATAAACTGTACTTTCAGAAAATACCACTTTGATGCAATGAAAATGGTGCTATGCACTTAAAAATTAATTCGAACTTCCTTCATTTTTCTTGACCAAAAAGGTATATAACCCCTCAAATTGCGAGCCGTTGACAATGAAGAATGAAAGTTAATTATGAAGGCCAAAAGAAGTTAATTATAAAGGTCAACCGAACTTCATAATTTTTGTTCTCGTCATTCATTCACTTATAATACATATCACAATATAAATTGAAGAAAACCTTTGAAATAAAGAGGAAAAAATAACACCTAAGGAAGCCATCATCTGCCGTTGGTAGTAAAGTGTTTATTCTTGTTTAAATTCTGAAAGTTTGAAGAAGGAAAATCTCAAAATTAATATATACTTCTATCAAATATCTTAAAATAACAATATAGTTCACTCTCGAATTTCACATATATTCCCGTGAAGACAGACAGGGAACACCCCCTCTTGTGGTAAAAAAGGTAACTAAACTCATTGCACAGTGGTACAGTAAGGCAATTTAGGCGGACATAAGCTTTTCGTTGCGATTTTGGTTTGCGGTTTAAAGCCATAGTTTTTGTAAAAAGTTGTTTCTTATACATAGTCCTCTATTTATGTGCGAATGAAAATTAGGGTGGTCCTAAAATCAACAAAATAAAAACAAACTAACTTGTTTTTATTTGCATAAATAATTGTAAACATTCTTTGGCAAACTTGTAGACCAACTAATTCTAAGTAACTTTAAAAAAAAACTTTTTTGTAGACATGAAATTTGGTTTCCAAAAACAGTCTTTTCGCTCTTTTTTTTCAATTCAAATTTAAAAACAAAGTTTTCTTCGGTAACTTTAATCAAAAATACGCCAATTTTGACGAAAAAACATTGTTGATATATTGTACAGATGAACAGTTTTCACTATTTCTATTTTAAAAATTGGCCCTTTTGATATATTGATGTCTCCGTTTAGGGCAAACATAAATAATATTTTTTGGTATCATTTGAAAGAACAAATATTGTATAAATATTGTGAAGAAATACCGATGCTTAAAATTAGTTGATCTACAACTGTGCCGATGAATGTATACATTTATTTATGCAAATAAATAAATAAATTTTTTCATTTAGCCGGTTTCAGGACCACCCTTATTTTCATTTGCACATAAAAAATAGACTAAATATAAGAAACAAGTTCTTAGAAAAAAATTTTACTCTAAAACCACAAAATCGCCTTACTGTACCACTGTGCATTGTTGTTGAATTTCTGTGAGCGTGTGACGTTCTCACACACGAAACTGAATTTACTCAATTTTAGATTTAGTTGACTCAATTTCATACTTTCACAGAAAAAAATATGTTGCAGATTTCGTGCGTATATTGTTTGTATGTAAAACTAACGCCATTCCGGGAGTTAAATATTGATAATATAATACATGTAGCTTATCGAGGCACGAAGAAGAAATATTCAAATAATCAGGCCACGACGTGTAAATGGTAAACTAGTCCCAAGTTGCTATATACGTGGTTCCCTGTGTAACTTCACTAGCTCAGATCCATCACGGGAAGCAACTACGAAATGTGCGGCCGTCAAGCTCAAGCTCAATAATCAGGCCACGAAGTGTACAATTAAATGAATATTTCAATTACCTCGTGAAAAAGATAAAAGGAGAAACCGCACGATGGTTGTCAATAGCCGTATATGGTTGTTGTGCAACTTTTAGCTTAGATAACACAATGTTCTATCGATTTAACAATTTAAGTATTGATACATATAATGTTGTAATTGGTTTAAAAGCTTTATTATATTATATATAAAAAAATATTAAACAAAACAAACATAATTAGTGATAACAACTGTTATGCAAAAACTATTATTTAATGTTTAGTTTTCTTCGTTTTGAAAGTATTTTTTTGTTTTTTTATCCCTCCGAATTTTTTGCTCTCGAGTTCTAATCTTCGTATTCATCACTTGCAGCTTTGATTTAACCAGCATATTTATGTATTTACTATCTGACCCGGCAAACTTCGTCCCGCCTATTTTTATGTTTAATTTAATAATTTTCAACATTCCAAATTCATTGATTTCTTGCGATTTGTTTATATCGTTTGAAATTATTGGTTTTATCGGAATGACAACATCCTCGACTTTTGCCTTTAGTACATCACCTCTATTCCGAAAACACTCATATTGGGTGGTATTCAGTTATTTTCGTTGTTTTCCAGAAACTGAAAGTGGTCATCTTCGAATTCAAGATGGTGTCCAGGGTCAATGCTTGGCTTCTATACATTATTTCGATTACGGAAATATTCATATGCAGTAGTATTCGGCTGTTTCCCAGAAGTTGCCATCTTACAATTCAAAATGGTGTCTGAGGTCAATTTTTAGCTCCATGCATCATTCTGGTTAAAGAAACTCTCATATTAGGTGGTATTTGGTCCCTTTCGGCTATTTTACAGAAACCGGAAGTCACCACCCTGGATTTTAAAATGCCATTTGGAGACAATTTCTGACCCCTGAGCGTCATTCTGGTTTAAGAAACACTAATAATAGGTGTTATTTAGTCATTTTCGGCTGTTTTACAGAAACCGAAAGCCACCATCTTAGAATTCAAAATGGTGTCTGTGGTCGATTCTAGCTCCTGTGTATCATTCTGGTATCGAAGCATCTCATATTGGATGGAAATCGGCCGGTTGAAGAAATACCCATACAACAATATCGCACGCTTAGCCTTGGGGCTAATTGCGGTCTCGATTAACTAGATTAGTTGAGAGAATTCGTTATCGATATTGTTTTGGCTCATTTTGTATGTGTAGGATAAGTACAACGATACACCGTGCCCCAGTGCTGAGTCGAGATAAATTTCCAGCTCGAAAAGATCCTCGACTCGATCGGGAATCGAACCCGATATCACAACCGTGTGGGAGAGCTAGCCGACCGACATCGTGGTATTTGGTCATTTTCGGCAGTTCCCCATTCACCGGAAATCGTCATTTTACAATTCATAATGTTATCTGAGGTCGATTTGTAGCTTCAGTGCAACATAACAATCCCGGAAATACCTATAATGAGTGTTATTTGGTTTTTTGCCACTGTTGTTTAGGAACCGGAAGTCGCCATATTGGATTTTAAAATGGCATTTGGAGACAATTTCTGGCCTCTGAGCGTCATTCTGGTTAAAAAAACACCCATATTAGATGGTATTTGGTCATTTTCGGCAGTTTTCCAGTCACCGGAAGTCGCCATTTACAACTCAAAATATTGTCGGAGGTCGACAAACGTACAAACCGTGGAACACCACCCATGGATTGCCTCATACATAGGCAAACTTTATTATTATAAAATATTCGGCCGAGTCCACTTCACAATAAAATGTGCATTTTTTTCAGTGTACCCACTAGGGTAATATTATTGTCAAAAGTTACTCTTTTTCGCATGTCGTGTAGAACAAAATCGGAAGTGGCGCACCTAGCGGTCGAAAAGGTGACTAACGCTTCTGTCATTTTCAATTTGACTTCATAATTTCACGTAGGTGAACTATATTGGTATTTAATATATTTGCTTCTATGCAAAATAAGTGTTCCTTCTTCGAAAAGTTGTCAATCAAACTAGACCGCGTGTGTTACATGACAAATCTCGATTCTCAAACCCTGCAGTTGTGGGTGTAACTTTTCTCGGTCCATTTCCGTCGGGCAGGTTCACGGTGCAATTGTTTTGCTGCTGTGACGCGATGACGCGCGGTATCATTACGAAACCACCCCAGTTTTCCAGTACCGGGTGCATCCTCGCTCGGCTGGGCGATTAAATAGCACATATGCTGTTGCCGTTGCTGTAGCAGGTACGTACACGAGTAGAACAATCGCTTGGCGCTAATTGCACCACCAGTTATGGTTCATGTCCGTATAATAAATAATAAAAGAAACAGCATCGAATGCAAAACTGCTTGATGTCCGTGCTTGGGTTACATACACACGCAGCCTGAATCATGTCTGCTTTTGTGCCAACCATTAAAAGCTGGTTATTATCTGTGAATCGGATGGTTGGCTTTTTTGAAACTCGCCTCACTGTTTTTCCCCTTTCTGATGTGAGTGCTTGTTTGGGCTTAGCTTTTATGGCTTTCCGATACTACTTAGATGGCACTTTGTGTGACACAGTACGAGGGCAGCAAAACAATGCCACATCACATGACGTCCGATGATTACAGCTTTCGTGACAAATTACACACAATTGTGACTGTTTTCTTCGGGTTGCCCTATCGCTACATTCTATAGCATTTGGGCTGACCATCTCGCCCCGTACTCAACATGCTTCTTTCACTGGGATTTGGTTCAGTGAGCTGCAAGCTGGTAACGATTTCGCACACTTGGTAATTACGAATGTAACTAGCTCTTTGATTATAAGCACATCTAAATTAGAAAGTTTCGGAATGCGTATCAACTTTTTCTTAGTTATGCAAATTTTCTTTTAAGAAGTCAATCAGTCTTACAAAACGCATAAGGCGCTCCACGATGTCATTAAATTTAAATGACAAAAAAAACAGTAATCTAATTAACGAATGAGTATCATTATTCAATACAGGTTGGACTCGATTATCCGGAGACGTGATTAACCGGAGACACGATTATCCGGAATTCGATTATCCGGAATTTTAGACTCGCTTATCCGGAATTTTTTATTTTTGGTGTTCGTTTTCAATTTTTTATCCGAAATTTTACCTCTGCCATCCCTTCTGGCATATTTGTTACCATTCATGTCACCTCCGGCATGTTTGAGATATGTTCGAAAAAAGTGAAAATAATTAATGTCCATTTTAGTTTTTTATAGTTTTCAAGAAATCACCTTTTTTCGCCTCAGAAATAATATCTGGTTACGCCACTGCATCAGACAAGTAAAATAAAAAAAGTAAATATTTATTTTATGTTTGTTAATCGCAAATTTTAATAATTTTCCGTGATTCGATTATCTGGAAAACTCGATCATCCGGAATGAAAATTTTTTTGATATTCCGCATAATCGAACTTACTTACTTACTTACCGGAGACTCGAACTTACGACGACTGGCTTGTTAGGCCAGCATCGTACCTCGGGACCAGCTGGGAGAACATCTCAAAAACAATTAGGCTTAAAAATGAAATCTATACTTGCTTTCAAAAAATAATCGAGTGAAAAATGTTATAAAAATATTCTCTGCAAAATTTCTTCAGGTTTCTAACATTTCTTAAACTATGAATAGAATTTTGGTGATATGAATACAATTGAAAACAGTTCGTATTAAAACTGCGATCTATTTTAAGAGAATTTCATTTTCACGCTACATTTAGTACTTGCAAGTACCGCAAATAATTATCAAACATTGCCAAATATTGTGGTACATCGTATGTTGTCCAAACGACTGTAGAAAAGCTTCCTGCCAATCTTTCTGTAACTGGATACAGAGAATCTGAAATTTATTTAAATACTTGTGAAGTCACAGTGTATACCTACTTTGTCAAAAGTGAGTTGAGTCTGAAACTTTTCTGCATCCATTTCCGTTAATGCAAAACAGTTAGTTCTCATGTATTTATAGTTTGCCCAATACTTAAAATAATGATCATGAGAGAGAATCTACGAACAATTCATGTAGTAATAATCTAATAGATCAAAAACGTGTTTTGTGAATAAAACATATGCCATTATTACCATTTCACTTTACAAAAACTTACATTTGAGATGTCACTTGGAAAATTTTCACCAAGTCATAACTGCATTAACGTAAAAGGCAGTGCTATCGAATTCATCATTAGGAGGTGCTCGTAGCAAAATTCCACTCAAAACTAATACATACTGAAAACAATCCGCTCAACAGATTTTTATGTGAAAGACAAAAAAATTCCGATAACTTAACTATTTCTCTTTCTTTCTTCTCTTTCACAATGCCATTTTCCTTTTATGTGGCAATTTCTTTGCTAGACTTGCGATCCAAATAAAAATATAGATTTATCTACTTTTGAAAATAACCTCTCAATAACACTGAAGTGTGCAAGCAAGAAACAACCTGAATTATTGGTATTGACCAACACTAGGTTTGCTCAAATGTTAACGTTTGAGCTCTGTCAACAGACAGAAAATGCAAATGCGTGCGATATAGCTTACATATCTGAAGCTCTCAGCAACGCAGCCGCCTGTTGGTCCGATAGGTTCCGAACCCGGAAATGGATGCAATCGCCGCCAACAGCAAGTGGAACGAGAAGAAGTTACCGAAAGAACGGTGAAAATTTCGCAACTCAATGGCAAAACTCAAACTGAAGTTAATTTAGCAGGCCCAAACATGCCCATCGGTGAAATATCCGAACCCTTCGGAATGTGGTGCACTTTTGTGGCGTACGTATGCACAGTGCAAAGTGCACACCGGTTTATGTGGAAACCACTCCCCTCGCCTCTCCTTCTCTTCCCTTTTCTTTCCCCCAACACTTTCGACTACAAGGGGATAAGTAAGTGCTTATGGAACTAGAGAGGAAAAATGGGATTGAAAACTGCTATCAATTATTAAAAATCAAATCATGCGTACGATATTGCATTACTCATAGACGATTTATTGTGGATGATTTCAGCTCTACTGTAAAGTACGACGGTGTGGTTAGATGGATTGGCAAGTGATGTGATGCAATGTTGGTTATATCCAGATTTGACGTTGTATTGCAACTAGCGACGCTTCCATACGCTACTAAGTCATTTGATAGTGCGTACTTCAGTAAAAGCAAAATATTTATATGAACATAATCCGCTGCCGATAAACTTTTCTCTTACAGATGGGCGCGTTCCTTCACATTCTAAATTGTTGTTTAGTTTAGCTATTTACGGATTTCAGATTTTTATATATCAGCTAAACGAGTGTAATTTTTTGAGCAAAACGTTTTTTTAAATATCATACCATTTGTTCTGATTTAGCAGGACATGTCCTGATTTTGAGTGCCTTTTCGGGCCTCCTGATTTATTTTTCATTTCCAAGCATTTGTCCTAATTTTCTTAAGATATAACAGGCATTGAAATAACTAAAAACGTTTTAAAATGTATATTCGATACAAATGGAAAATCTCAAACGTGATTTTCTACAGTAACCTTTGTGACAGTTAAACGTTTGGTTTGTAAAAATAGGATGATAGGGATAAATAGAGAAAAAAACAGAAATGGGGGCTAATGTGTGAGATTGTTACCTTAGCAGCTTAAGATAAGAAATATTCTTCATGTTCATTTACAGTTTGAACACTTAATAGGCATTGAGAGCATAGAACGTAGGTGGCAGCCTGTGATACATGTCTATGCGCGTGGCAGTCGCGAAAGAATACTGTATGCGGTTTGAAGTCGATCATTAACTCAAAGAAACACGCACGGTGTTTTTTTTTATTTCAGGTATAGGGAATATTTGTTGCCAAACACCTGACAGACCAACCTTAGGTAGTGTGGGGTTTGACCTACTAAAAACCCTCCAGTCTCCAGTCCATAATATTCCCCGGGACGCCCGCTGGTATTGCTTCAGGGAGCGGTTTTTATGCTTTGTGCAACCTCCTGGCTCTATCATCTCCTAGCTAATTAGCTAACTAACCAGGAGACTAGCAGTTTAACACTGGCGTGTCGGTGGTCAACCTGTCGCTTGCTTTGCAACTCTAGGACTATTTGAGAGACGGTTGCACAAACCGCCTTCTAGATGTTTGGGTCTTCACACATCTTCTGAACTAGGTTGTTCGTTGTAGTGTCTGGCCCGCTCACTACCATCTTGTCGCGCACGCGCAAAACGAAGACTTACGAAAAATACATGATCAGCAGTCTCTTCCGCATCCACGCATCAGGGCTTATGGGGGACCCCGTGGAATTGGACCATTCCAGCTGCCATCTGATCATCGATAATGATCTTCTGGTATCTCGTATGCCCCTTGTGTCACGCTGATCGAAGCACTCTACGTCCTCCCTAATGGCTATGCTGGTAGGCATCATGCCGGGCAGGACGCAGATTGCGTCGTATTACACTGTACGAAACGCACTCGCAACCCTCAGGCACATGACCCTATAGGTACTTTCTAGTTTACCACGATAACTGTAAGTACCTAGCGCTTTGAACCACACTAGGCCCCCATACCTAAACGTGGACGTAACCACGCTGGCAAAAAGTTTACGCTTGCTGCCATTCACTGATGAGCTATTTAACATCATTCGAAACGGCTGTTGCCGTTTAAGCCCTCTTGCAAGCATAGTTGACGTGACTCTTGAATGTGAGCTTATCGTCAATAAGAACCGCAAGAGCTTCAAAGGTCGCTTTGAGGTAATGGTGCAGTCTCCGACTCTGACCGCAGCCTTTTGCTCTGATTGTGCTTGAGTAGGCCGATGGGTCCTCAGGCTGTTGCTCAGCCATTGGCAGGAAGACCAAACTCTGCCGCTTCCACCTCTCCGGGAAGAGTCAGTCATCCTGGCACCTCTGCATGATTGCCCTAAACCGGGTTCCATCCGGTTCCAGTGTCTTGCTCACAGTTCCTCATTCGTAACCCTAACCTCTCCCTCGATCTCGACACGGCTGTCGTCACTCACGGATTGGATATTCGGCAGGTTGACTGACCATCCCTGGTCTGTGTTTGAGATACTGAAAGGTCGGAAGTGAGCCTTGACTGCCAGGGACCAAGGACTGGGCTCGTGGGTGGAAAGAGTCCCCCGATGATATGCTCCAGCATCGCTGCTGATCGCTCTGCAGGCGCCAGCGTGCCCTTGGTCTTGGCCATTACGATCCTATAAGCGTTACCCCACGGGTTCGTATAGGCAATCGCGCATAGCCTTTCGAAGCAGGCCCTCTTGCTTGCGTTAATCGCACTCTTTAGCGCCGATCTTGCAAAACCAAATGATGCGTGGTGCTCAATCCTCTGTTCGTCTGTTCGCGCACGCTGCATCCTCCGTCTTGCACGGAGACACGCACTGCGGAGGTCCGCTATTGCATCAGTCCACCAGTAAACCGGTGGCTTTTCATCGCTAGGTTGGCTTGTCCTAGGCATGGTGGTGTCGCACGGTCCGATAGTATAGCAACTAGTTGGTCAGCAGTCGGACGGATCCAACTGAGTGTTGGCTCTACCCGTCACTTGCCGCCTCGCGTACACTATAACAAACCGACTGGTGGTCGCTATTGGTGTGGCCATCGTCTACCTCCCAGTTCATGATCAGTCCTGGGCTGGAGAACGTCACATCGATGATCGACTCCGCACAATTTCTGCTATATGTAAATTTGGTCCCAACGTTGGCCAGATCTGAGTTGAGCTTTTCCAAAGCCTCCAACAGGATCTGACACCTCTGGTTCGTAGAGCGACTTCCTCACTCAACAGCCGAAGCGTTGAAGTCACGCGCCACCACCAACGGCGTTTGGTCCGTTAGCTCCATGGATAACTGAACGACCATCTGGTCGGTTCATTCCCTAACATTCCGTTATTCTTCTTTATGAAAAGGAAGCTACTGAACTGTTGCACATTGATGGTGTTCTAACCCAAAAGCTATCTATGTGGTTTTTGTGCAACTTCACTGGCTTAGGTCAATCACGGAGGTGCAACTACGATGTGTACGGTCGTCGATGATCATGCTCATGCTCAATTGTCCTCGTTTCCTCAGGATATTCAGTTTTGAAGCGTAGAGCTTTTGAAAATTTCATTTTTTGATTCCTAGGAACAACGCGTGAATGATTTTTATCATTGGTTGAATCTTAGTGGAGTAATGAGAAAGATCACCTTCTGCCCCATATAATAAGTCCGTCCCTCTTGCATTTTGATTAAAACTAAGTTTCTGACAAAAAACGGTAGCTAACAATATAGGATAGGTTAGCTATTGTCCAGTTGTATCCATGTCTCAGCCAGTATTGCTAAGAAACTGGTTTAGTATGCCTTTTAGCTCTTTTTTTTCGTGTGTGGACTCATCACCGCGACCAGAGACATTTTGATCTATTGAGATATTGCCCAGGTGTTTTCTGTACTCCGCACTTCATATTATTGGCAGTATCACTATTGAAGTGAATGATACGCTTTTTTTATATATCCGTGCTTGTGTGTGAGAGTTAACCCTTACATTTCAAGCTTACTGCTCTACTATACATTTTGATCTATTGAGATATTGCCCAGGTGTTTTCTGTACTCCGCACTTCATATTATTGGCAGTATCACTATTGAAGTGAATGATACGCTTTTTTTATATATCCGTGCTTGTGTGTGAGAGTTTACCCTTACATTTCAAGCTTACTGCTCTACTATACCGAGCCTCTTTTCTATCCTACCAATATCGCCAAATTACAATTGCCTGAACTGAGGCTACACCTAACGTTCCTCTCTGGCCAGGTCTATTCTAAGAGGGACTTATTATGTCAAGAGGAAGGAGTCTTATCGAAACCTCGTTCGTCGTGCCAATATCGCCAATTACAATTCCCTGTAGAGGGTAAATATTTCTGGAATCAGTTTTATTATAAGAAGGACTTATTTTGTCAAGAGGAAGGAGTCTTATCGAACCTCGTTCCTCCTACCAACAACCGCGTCACAATCACAATTCCCTGAAGAGGCACTCAATGCTTCACCTCTGGTCAGGTTTATTATAAGTAGGACTTATATTTTTGTCAAGAGGAAGGAGTCGTATCGAAACCTCGTTCCTCCAGCCAAGACCGCGTCATAATTACAATTCCCTGAAGAGAACTATTATACGTTACTCAGAACAGTTTTATTATAAGAGGGACTTTTTTGTTAGGATGAAAGTCAGCAAGGGTACTATAGAATTCAGCTTGAAGGAAGGGTATGTAGTAGAGAGCCTGAGAATGTACTTATGTTAAAGTCCTTTGACAACCAAATGGCCTGATTCTACTAAGATTCGAACCCACGACCACTCGCTTATCAAAGCGGACTCTGTAACCTTGCGGCTACGAAGCTCTCTTCTTTTAGCTCTTACTCTCCTGCCGAACGCTACGAACAGCTCACAAAAGGAAGAAATATGTCGCGAGTAGATGTTACTTGCGCTGCATGCGAGTGCGCACTGCTATACATATTCTCACTTATGCACATGGGATTTTTGAATGCTTCCATTCGCAAATATTCGCCAGGGTGGTACTGCAAGAGCTTCGTGCTTCGTGTTAAAACTGCTTCTATTTTCGTCAATCAATTTTGTCAATTTTCGTAAGTTCTTTGATAATATTCGGTTGCAACTTTAAATAGTGGTTTAGAACCAACTCAGCGGATGCGATTTGTGCATCGAATTCGACTCGCGCTCTCGGTAATACATGGAGAGCGTGTCTTATCGTACTGGGCTCGCGAGTAGTGCTTTACCGCCGTGTTCGCGAGCACTCGCGAACAGACCAGCATGTGCGGGTACGAATATGCGAGCGCACTCGATGGCTGACTGACTATCACACGTTCTCGAAGCAACGCTGTCGTGCGGGCAAAGATGTGTGGTAGAAAGCGGTATAAGAATACTCATGCATGTGTGGCAGTTTAAACGCAAGCGTGTAAATGGCACAGACAGACTAAAATAGTGCGAGCTTAGCAACACTGGTTTCAGCTGGTAGTGATCGTATGACTCATGGTGGTGTGAAATAAGCACTTGTGGGGGGCGGAGCTGAATTTTAAACTCCATCCAGGTTGCTAACTCACCGTTTGAAGCCCATCACAAAGGAATTCGTGGGGCAATACCAGGCGAGATTCATGGTCAGAACAACGATGGATAAAGTGATGTGTACGGTGCGAGTATCGGGAGTCCTTTCGAATCTCGAAGATGGTTGTATCAGAGTGATAGGCTTTCATGTCTACTTCTTGACCTTGCCATGGAAGATGCTTTTAGAAGAGCGGGGATAGACACGAGTGGTACGATCGTCGGGAATTACTGCCAGTTATTTGGCTTCGCCAACAACATTGACATTATGGCACGCAACTTTGAGACGTTGGCGGAAACGTACAGCAGAATTAAGGCAGTTGCTGATCAGGTCGGACTAGTTATAAACACGTCGAAGACAAAATACACGAGATGTAGACGCTCGAGGGAAAACTCTGTGAGCTTCCCACCACGGATGCTAATTGTCGGTAACGAAATCGAGGGATAGATGAATTTGTGTATTTGGGCTCAGTAGTTCTGCCGACAATGACAAAACTCGGAAATCTCACTTACTTTGAATTGCTGAAAACGTTTCGATCGAATTGAATTCTCCGCTCCACAAAGTTGGCCTCTACGGCCACGAAACATGGAGCTTGCTCGTGGGAACCAGCGTGCCCTTGGGGCTGTCCAAATAAGCACTGACGAAGGCACTATGTCAGTGCCGAAATACGTATTTGCAAGTGAAAAGTGGAAAGTGATAGAATTAAATAGTGAAAGTGAATAAAAAAGTGAAAAGTGTAGTAATAACTTTGTTATCTTTTAAAATGAAATACACACAATAAGAAAAAAAAACTTTAAATTTTTTATTATAAGTTATATTGGGTATCAAACGTCTACGACAGTGGTTTTCTTCGATAGTTCTTCTGCAACAGTCTTATGCAAACACCGAAGGAACCTTTTCCGTAGACGTTCTTTATTTGGTTACTCCAGTGAGGAAACTTTTGTCTTCTTTCCACAGCTACAGATGGCTTCCCAAATCATCAACTTACGGGTGAAAATTATCAGCGAAAACAAATTTGAACCTACCTGTAACATTCCCCTTACGATTAAAAAGGTGAAATTTCCGACCCGGTTTTTGTCCGAAGCAGTGCTGATAAAAGTCATTTTCCCCAGCAAAATTCTTCGAAAATTAGAGCCAATCATTTTCAATTTTCACTTCCAATGATCGCAGCACTCTTTCAGATACACTAGATTTTCGTCCTAGTAACGTGCTGTTATACTCAGATGAAATAGATCGCGCGCATCGTTCACGGTTACGGAATAAAATTTGACGACAAATCCAGCCAAATGATCTTCACTTCAAAACGAAAAAGAAAAACAAACAGTCCACTCTACCAAAATGAACCTCACCGAAACACTTTTTCACTGACACTGACCGATGCCTTGACAATCTTCGTTAACTGATGAACTGATTTTGTTGTCTTGCTTCCATCGCATGAAATATAATGAGGTGTTTTGACAGTTCACTTCCATGCAAAAAGCGGGAAGGGAGAACTCTGAAAGGATTGTAAAAAAATAACGTTTATGGATGCTTTTTTTCACTTTCACTCAAGAGTGTCAACAAATATCAACCCTGGTCCGAAGTCCAGTTTGACGTATGTTTCGTCGTTCATCAAAATACAGCAGTTGTACAGTTGTACTCTGCCTTCAAGCCTCCTTGCTCGTATAGCTTTCTTGCTTAGGTTTTAGCCATGAGGTTCTATTTCAGAGCCCTGTTTGGTTGTTTGCTGGCATGTTTTTCTTGTATGCCTGAAGACTAACGACCTTTTTGGGATTAGAATTCCATTCCTGATATGGAGTTAAAAGGTAACGTCCAAAGAAGTAGTACCTTTGCAAGGTGCAAGAACTTCACAATGACAAAGCAGGTAGGCGGACATTTCAACCGCAAGGTTGTAAAAGCGGCAGTTATCACATCCGACAATGCCGATGTGCTATGTGCTACATTCGAACCTTTTCGACAATTCTGATGTGCTATGTGCTACATCGAACCTTTTCGCCAAATCACGGAGGGAGACCCCAGGATTATTCCGAACTGTCCTGATCACCTTCGCTTGTAGTTTCCGGTGCAATGTTTCATTTCTACGTTTGGTTTGTTTAGTGCTATCCACCGTCAAAGTGTCCCGGTAACGTTTGAGCACGGTATTCACAGTCGATTACCGTAGTGTGTGAGCCTTGGCGATCATTTCTTCTGGCCATGTTGGGTTTTCAGCGTAGGTGTGCACAATTTATTCCGTCTCTCGCGTTCCATTTTGATTAACCTTGCAACGCGTATACCAATCCTGACGAAATTTTCATAACTAAGTAAATAAGCCTTCCAGATCAAAAAACTGTCATCAGTTTTTCGGTACGAGAACTAGAGGCACTGCAGTAAATAAAAGGAAACGGCCAAATACTGAGATAAATGGATGGAAAGAAAAGTCAAAAACAAAATTTCCAAATCTAGAAATCAATTTTCTACATCTCGTCCATAAACTACAATTTTTCACTTACAAAAACGTTGACTTCCTTTTGAGAAAAAAGTGTGAGTCAGAGAAAATCGAAAGTCGAAAGAAAATATCAAAACTTCATAGAAACCAAAAAGACTCCTTATTTGTATTTGACCTATTTCTTGTGGAAATTTTTAATCTCAATACAAATATAAATCCCAATAATAAATTGAGTTTGTTGCGAGGTGTTGAAAAATTTCGATGAAAAATTTGATATTTGATATGATTCAGTGCATGAGAGTGATTAATTTTTAATACCTGTAGCTATCTTAATATTTCGCGGTTGTTTTTGTCCCATTAGCGGTTTTCTTTCTATATCGCAGAAAAAAAACTCAATGGGAGCACGAGCCACCTAAAAAATGACAGCATGAGATAAATTCAAATACCTATTTGACTTCTTTTTTCGAGAAACTTGATAGCGAAAACTATCACACGTTTCTAATTTCTCTCGGTAAACGATTCGATCCCGCTAAAATTGAGATGTTAACCATGGCAGTATAGGGTACACTCGAGAGAAAAAACCCAGACAAGTGTCACGGTGACAGCCTCAGTTGAAATCATAGCTGTTGAATCTCTTTCATCGACCGTATCGTTTTTCAGGTGAAATAAAAAGTACTGATAAATGCTCATAAACATATAATGACTACCTAGAACCCGAAATTAGACCAAAGTCTCGCCGGATTGACTGCTCCGAAGATCATGTTACACTTCCCCACCAATGGACACGGAATCTCATGACTACACATGCCGAAGTAGGTATTGCATGCTATTCTAACACTTCGAGCGCAAACCTATTAGACATGCATGAATAGGTTACTTACTTAGCGGCATCGGTCAACAGAGATGAAAGAAAATTGCGCCGCAATCAAACCTTCATCAAGATTGACCAATTAGAGCTCCACTACAGCTCTCTCGCTGCTTCCCCTTAAGGTCAGCGTAGGGTAACGGGGGTATTTTGGCCAGCTTTGGGAAGTGTTCGCACCGTTCATTAGAAACAAACACAATTTTTCAACATGAATACCTACTCTATTATACCATTGTTAACAGCTAAGTGTCTATTTTAATATACACCGTTCAACAATGCAACATATTGAAAAATATCCTAGAAATATCAAAATTTCTACGAAGTACTAAAAACATATTTTGGTCCACCAAATTTTTACTTTGGCCCACCTTTATATCTACAGACGTGTATGAAAATAGTTCGGACTAATTATATTTAAGATCATCATCGGTATTTTTAGAGCAAAAATAGTGGGTTTAAGGAGAACATCCTTCTGCTGTGAATTTTTGTAAATTTTAGGCATCTAGAAATGAAATGATTTGGCTTGACAGCGGTTTGACAGGCATTCTCATCCAATTTCATATCGATAAATGTGATAAATTAAGAAGTAATTACCTGTAAATTGTCACAAGCTGCTTCTTTGTTCACGTGCAACGGCCGAACGGTAACCAAAGAGATGTCAAATTTGGCATGGCCAAAATATGTTTGCTTCAGAAAGAGGCAAACATATTTCGGCCATGCGTTTAGCCACTTTTTCAACTTTTTCCAACACGATGAAGTATACAAACTGTTTCTATGACATTTTATTGATGTTACTACAACAACGAATTGTTTCAAAAGCATACATATGTGTTACAATAGCTTCCGGACGTTGACTTGTATATTACCACTTCCTCTTGACTTTGGGTTGACTCAGCCATGACTTTGAATATGCATGAACTAATTCCAAAATAACACTACCTAGAGCCAGTTTTTCGCCGAAAATTATAGTGTAGTATGATTCTTAAGTGTGTTATTCAATGTTGCATGCACAGTTTTCTAATATTCATTGAATTTATCAGATAAAATGCGTAAAATGTTACCGGGTGGGCCAAAATATGCATGCGGGCCAGAATACCCCCGTTACCCTACTTGGTTAAAAAAGATGCCCAGGATCTTTTTTGTGCGATTGTGGCGGGAAAAAGTGTCCTATGACAGCTGAGTAGGTGCTGCTCGGAGAGCAGGTTGATGAATTTGCATTTAATCTGTACCGGACTACAATGGAAGCGAGGGTAATAAAACTAATATTCTAATTTGCTCACAGCGGTGTTGAAGAAACTTGATATGGTTGTTATGGTTTTGCACAGTCGGTGTCGTTCGGCACTGTTCAGTATCGTCTCGAGAAACTTCATGTAGATTAGCGCGTCGGATGATTCCGTGCGTTACGGCGTTTCCATTATTACATTACGTTTCCAGTGCTCTCAAGAACGACAATAATAGAATGCTTTCAACAACCGAGCTTTATTTTCATGTTGTTGTTGTTGTTTCGGTAAGACGTGACAGCATACTTTCATGCGGTGCGAATTGAGCTATGTAAACGTTCAACATATGGGCATAAGCAAGTCAGGATAACTACTCTCTTGACAGACCATGCTGTGTTAATCCAGCTTAATCTTTAGCTTTTCTGCACCAATTACTCAGACTTTTTTTGCTGTAGACGTTGTCAGATTCAATGGCAAAGGTAATCAATTAGCTCCACCATGCTTTACGATGGAAACAGTATCGGATAGCAACCTTGAATTTCTTACAAAGTGTGTGATTTCGATTTATCCTTTTATTAAACTCTTTTCCTCTTCGCAGTAATCGCTAATCTTTTCATTAACGTCTGTTTGTCTCTCGCCTGCCAACCGTTTGCCTTGCTCGGCCGGAGATGATGAGATGTTTATAGGCACAGCCAGCCTGGTCATGTGTCAGCATTGAGAAAAAATCGTCAAGGAAAACGAACTTGAAACACACAGGAACTGGCCTGGACACAAAGAAAGGCCGCCGCTACTGCCGTCAACAAACAACAACAGAAGATCCATCCCCAGACCTCACCATCTGCACGTTCTTTCGGCGACCCTGTTTTAAGCATTTTCATTTTCATGCTCTTTTTCCATCTGTTGAACATTTTCGAAGACGGAAGCCGAAACTTTTGTTCTTGACGTAGTAAATTAAATTATTATATCCTTAATTGCCGTTCTCTTATTAGATTAAGCAAAACTTATTGTTCGAGTGGCGGTTCCCAGTTCCGTTCCACAGTTTTTTTTTTTGTGTCGCGAATCTGATCGACCTCGCCTCCATGCACGTTAGTTACCATCAAAAGTTTAAAACTAACTACGAGTTTGGCAAACTGATCCGACCTTGAAGATTGCGAGCTGCATGGTTATTGTTATACATGCGTGGATTGATGTTATCCGGTTCTTCAGAGTTTGCTAATTAGATCATGGCACTTCATCAAACCGAGAGTGCGGCTACACGCAGATTGTATGTTGGTTTCCTTGTGAGGCTGAGAGGATGTATTACTTCATTCGGCCCTTTTTTCTTGGTTTCAAAAACAAAATTTTTCATTACAGAACAATTATTCTTACGATAGATGTACAACTTTAATTTTTGATTTGTCATCTTGACTTGAGACTTCGGACGATAAAAATGGAATTATCGTTTAAACAATTCCCCAACAGCACACGAAAATATTTCGAGTGCTGCAATAAAAGTATTGAGTAGAGCAAAATCAATCCTCCATTTTTTATTATAGTTAGACTTTGTGTATACTCTGCGAATTCTTATCAATTATTTGGCGTGATCAATAAAGTGAAAACTTTTCCATACTACACTTGCTTAGATGGATAAGTGAACAATTCACTTCATATTTTGTCATATTCCAAAATTTCGAAATAGACACCATAATTTTAGCACCACACAAACTCGTCCACTATATTTACACTTTTTTAACATGTTTTATATGTTCATAAGTATACCAAGATGATACTTAATATTTGAATCTACATGCTTAATGCTCTCAAGGTTTAAATTCTCATGAATCTAACATACCGTGGAATGGGGTGAATTTGTTCAGTAGGGTGAAATTGATCACCTAAAAATTCGTGATAAAAAATACTAATCAAAAGATCTTACAACACTAGGCAATGTTAACGTGTCTTTAAACGCAACTTTTGCATGATTTACGTACCTGTCAAAGTTAACCCTTACTGCCCGGTGCAATTTTTCATATTTTCGAAAAATTCTTCTAACTCAGTCAAAACTCAATCAAATTTGATCAAACAAGTTTCCGAATAACAAAAAAAAAGTATTGAACTTACTTAAAGTAATCTTAGTTGAGGGTTAATTACGTTAAATTTGGAGAAGTGAGTAAAAATTGATAAAAGCTCAAAAAATGTAATTTCCAACAATGATCATTCCATACCATTTTTTTGTAAGATTTGGACCACTGCGACCATTATTTTGATCTTTTGTGGTATACCTCTTCATTAGTCTAGGTACTCGTGGCAGATCACTATTGATGGAAGTGAACGATTCCATACCATTAAAGAAATGCTGATGAATTCGCGGGAAACCACAAAGATTCTAATTTCAGAGCTAGTTTTTGAGCTTTTGCAACAAACCGAATTGAAATCGGTCTAACGACGATCAAATAAGAGCAAATTTAGCAACAAGCAGCTCGTGAACCAAAATAAACAAATTCTAACCTGAAATATCGTTATTCTCGTTTCCAAACTAGCTGTAAATGATATTTTTCAGCACAGAAATCATCATTTATCTTTAGCATATCGAAATAAAACACATTGCCAAAAAAATGTATGGATTTCAATGGTGATCAATTTCACCCCAATTTCCCTCATAGTACCTCATAGAATTATCGAATTTATTTCATGAAGTTGACGATAGAAATTTCACCAATAGCCATAGAGCTTTACTGGAGCACATACCAGTACTTGTTTGAAAATTATACTATTTCGGGAAAAATATACATTGAGCTAGTTAATTGGAAATTGTTATAAAATCGATCAATTTCACCCCGTTCCATGGTACATTATTTAGATCAAAGTATAGAGACTTTTTTTATTAGGGGGGATGTTTTGTGATGAATTATTTATTTACTAATATTTATTCAGAATTTTTATTGTATGTTCTGCCACAAAGGGTGACATATCAACACTAAGTATCGTGACTTGATATCCTGTATATGCAACATACATGCAGAGCTGGAATTCACCTCAGTGCAGACAGAACCACACAAATTTGCGTGCCACTCCCGATATTTCGTTTGTGTTCTCTTCTCCCTATTCGCTCTTTTGTATTTCTTTCGCACCGAAAAAATGCGACTGAGTACTCTTTGTGCATTTGCCAAAATGTGCGACACCACACATTGTGTCTTATTTCGTTTTCGTTTTCGCGGTGTGGCTACACTTTTTCCGTGCTATACTTTGCAGCTTCAAATAAAACATTTTCAGTGTCATTGCATTGGTATGCGTAATAATGGGATAGCTGTCAATTCGTTTTGTTTTGGTCATTATCGCATTCGTCATTCTGTCTCGTTTCCATTTCATATGTCCATCTCGCAAATGTGCAGAAAAAAAATTTACCTGACACTTTACCACGTGGAACGAAAACCAAAACAAACCAGTTTTAACACATACGTGTAAATGTGTTGGTAACTTCCTACAGTACACTCTGCTTTTTTCGAGTGTCGTCAGGGATAGAAAAAGTGTAGGGAGAGACAGAAAAAGGGTAGTACGAAAAGTCAAATAAAACATTTTCGGTGTCAAAAGTGTCGTTTGAGTGTAGCTACACCGCGAAAACAAAAACGACATTACTTTGTGTGTTGCTTGGGGCAATGATTATCGGATTTGACAAACGAACGATTATAGTATTAATTTTTTTTTTTTTGGTTTTTGCACTTCATTTGACTCCTACTGAAATAATTTAGGAGCTAATTTTCAGTGCTGCTCAATGGGTTTTGTTTTAAAACTAAAAATGATTTCTTCCCGGAGCCAATGTGTCTCGTGCATGAACAGTAGGGTGGCAATAGAAATCGACTTTTCGTATTTCGTTTAGAAGTAGGGCTCAATAGTTTCATCTTCGAAAAAAGTTCCAATACTTCAGCTTAATCTGACTTCGGGAACACGAAAGCATTATTATACACGAGAATCGTGTTTAAATAAATTCTCAAAAATGTATATGGTCCTTTCTTGATTCCTTCTCTCTGCTATTTTTTCTACCCGCAACTCATCGCAAACTACTCAAACTGAAGCTCTTTATTCTCATGCAATGTGTCACAAAAAGCAGCACAAAGTGTTGTTCCGTTCACCCTCTCTTGAAATATTTATCACTTGGTTATATGGAAGTGGAAAGAAGGAAGTGTTACAATCGTTGTTGCCAGAGACAGAATTTGTCTTTGCATCTCTGACGACTGTTGCGGAAAGGAAGGTACTTTTGTCACCGTGGCAAGTGACGGGTATTTTTTTGTATATACTGACTGCTTTTTTGACATATTTTGTAGCAAAAATACATTTTAAACTTGTACATTATCTCCTACATTTTGACAATGCAATGCGATTTGCATCATTTTTGCATACCATATTCGTGATGCACTTGCCAGCCATAATGTCATTTCCTTATCCCTATACATATACGAATTCATTAGTGAAATAAATTACCATATCTGAACTCTCTATCTTTCTCGCTGTCCCTTTCTTGCAATCTTCATGAACAATACTAATCTTTGTTTTTCTTTTTCTATTTTCCACCTCAGGCTTCGATTTCCAAGATACAAGGACTAATCATTCCTCAAGGTCATTAGTCATACAGATAGATGTACATATTAGTTTTAGGCAGGGCCGGCGGTTGATGTAGGTAGTATGGGTAGTAGTACTCACTCGGAAAAAACCCACTCAAGGAATTATCAGACAAAACCAAAAAATGTAATGTTTTCTATATTCGAGACTTAAAATTGCCGCGCACATGTGCGAGCAACCATTTTTTAATAGATATCGTTGAGCAAGAGTTTATAAAGTTACAGATTTTATGTATTTCTAAGCGATTTGCTATCAAACAAAATTTCGATTTCGAAAACGTCAAGAGCTACTCTTGTGCATTTTTTCATTGGTCAAGAGTGAGACTTTCTCTACAGTAAATGAAGCCTTACCAGGAGTGCGCTAAAGTTTAAATTTGGGATGGAGACTTTTTTCGAGGAGACAAAACTGTTAAGCCTTAACGTTTGCATTAGTAAAGTGCACAAAATTGTCGATTTTTCATAGGTTTACCTTTACACGCACTAACGAAACAACGCATAGTAATCCATGAGTCAGCAGAAAAAAATTAACTTGAACTATAATCGTGATGACGAAAACAGTGAAACTACTTCATTCAGAAGTGTACGTGTTCAAAAACGGTACCCCGCCGCGTCAAAAACGGATATCGTGCGACACTTTGTGGACGCCAGATATGACCGTTTCGGCAGCTACAATATCTTGGCTATATTGGACAAGAATCAAAGCATCAAAGAAAACCCGATTCTCCAAAAGATGCTGAAACGGAGGACCGAGAGAAAAGTGGCTACATCACCGCGTGTGCTAAGTCGGGAGGTTGGTGCCACAGGCCAAACTGTGAAAATTCCACTGCAAACATGGATGGCAACGAATGGCAGTGAGCTCCGAGGTGAAGTTCATTTGACACACCAAGTTCCCCAAGAAGTTACTGCTGTGGCTGACAATCAGCGAGAAGGGGATGTCAAAGCCGCTTTTCATTCACCCTGAAAGATTCAGTCCGATCGGAGAACCTCGATACAACCTCCCTTATAAAGGTGGTTGCAGTTCTCGCGAACTGGCTCTTAAGCTTGAATAGCCGTGCGGTAGTAAATTGCAATTACTGAAATTTTTGTTCCAAAATCGTCGTTTTAATTTCGTTAATTTTAGTAAGTCGATATTTTTATCAAAAAACTATCCCTTTTTCAGATTTGGCCATCTGTTTTATTAGTTTTGAGATGAAGATTGTTGTTTTTGCAAAAATATTGAAAGCGTTTTATTTTGTTGTCAGCCGTATTGTAGATAGCGGGGGCCTAGTGTGGTTGGTAACGTCTCCGCCAACCACGCTTGACGCCTGGGTTCGAATCCCACCGCCGACATAGGTGTCGATGGTTGTGAGGTGGCGTGATCCACTCACAACCAACCCAACTGGTCTAGATTCAATCCTAGCCGATACCGGGAGATTTTCTGAGGCGAAAAATCTCTGGGATCACGCCTTCAATCGTATGAGGAAGTAAAGCCGTTGGCGCCGGTCCGTTAATAAACGGGTCGTGAGTTAGGGTCCTGGGTGTGGAGTCGCCACAACAGTGGCGGAACTAGACCGACGGAAAATAAGCGAGAATAAAAAAAAGCCGTATTGTAGGGTTATGTTTGTCTTCTTTCTCTTTAGGTTCTCAAATGTTACAAACTTACCGAAATACCAGTAGTTACACCAAATATTAAACAATTTTAGGCATTCATTCAAGTAAATCTTTCAACAAAGCTAAAGCCGGAGACATATCCGACGCGGACGCTGCAAGACCACTTAGGGAACATACTTGAATGACGTAGCATTTTTTTATGATTTACAATCCCCCCCTCCCCCCTCATAGCATTTGGTCACAAAACCTCAGCTCCCCTCTGAAGAAAAACGCAGCATTCGATTAAATCCCCCTCCCCCCCGCTTCAGGTTTTGAAGAAAGCGTACAAAAATACAAGTGATAACTAAATACAAAACAAATTACTTGAAAATAAATCACCATGTCTAATTCAATTTATTTATCACTCATACACTTGTGACAGCATTTAATATGATGTTAACTTCGCTCTGGATTAATGTCTTCTGCTTCGAAGGGTTTGTGTTTTGTCACGAGAAGGAAAGATTTTTATACAACTTCACGTGATCTATATATCTGTAGAAAACACAACAAAAACTAATCCCTGCACTTATCAGCAATGAAAAGAAACAAATATCTTGTAATTTTCACTACAGTGAAACCTCCAGGAGTCGATATCGGAGGGACCATCGACTCAAGGAAATATCGACTCATAAAATTAAATTTTGAAGACGTCAATTATTCATACAATAGATTGCATAGAACTGTGTACACTATTTTTTATTATTTTAAGCTCAAGATATTATTCAATTTTAGTACCAACAGGTGTCTAGGGTCAATACATGTTGCTTCGCGAATCGATCTGGACCGATTGTTTCCGATATAACTGCGAATTTGTTTGATATTGATAGAAATTTTATTCTGTGATATTGATTGATCATTTGAAATCACAATTCTGAAAAAAAATTCTTCAAAAATGTCAATGTGTAAAATATAATATATTAAAAAATGACATGTTTTATTGAAATACTGTAATCGGCAATGTTATAGATAGTTAAATTGCAGAAAAAATATACCATGTAAAAGTACCTTTTCCTTTGATAGCAAAAGTTAAAATAAGTATAAGAAGTGAGGGCGTTTTCATATGTCCGTTGATTTTTTATGCTATGAATCTAACATTTTTTGATAGCAAGTGTCAAAATTTGCAAATGTTAAAATGAGAAAAATAAGAGTTGTGAGCATCTGATAATATTTCTTTATTGGAGAGGCTTTTAGGTGATTTGCTTCTGCTATTGAATGATTTCTTGCTGGATCATAAATTTAGATAGATAATATTGAAGCAAGATTTTTTGCTAACTGTAGAGCTTCCAGTATTACTGCCCTAGAGATTGTTGTTTCATCTAGTTCCGCTAACAAAAATCATTAAAGTCCGATCTAGCCTATCACCTTTTAACAATAGTCAACACATTATTCCTTCATTTCTCAGTTTCCTCCATCTTCTGCGGGAATTGAAATTCCATTCAATCTTTCACGTCAGAAGAACTTGGGATTTGAAAACAACATCGGCTCATAGAAACCAAACAACCAGCATAGTTACCATACGGGATCATCGAGCGAAGGAGGCGTCGAGTAATAGAAATATCGACTACTAGGAGTGAGTTTGTATGGGAAATCGAAGGGACTGAAAATATCATCGAGTATAGGAAAATATCGACTCCTAGAAAGACTCATGGAAGTTTGACTGTATTAAAATCCTCAAAGAAACAACGATTTTTGTTTTCAAAACAGATTGTGTGTTTGGAAATCCAAGCGATTGTTTATGCAGTAGAGCTTTCAGAAGATTTTAAAATGCCACAGATAAAAAGATTTCGACAGCTCTCGCTGCAATACTTTGTTCTATGTTTTAGTGCATTTTTGGTAGACATTTTCCCTGTAAAAAATCGATCTTTCAAAATAAATGCTACGTCGATTTTAATCCAACACCTCTCCCCCCCCCCCTTGTCACCGCTCGTCACAAAACGATGATATCCCCCCTCCCCCCATAAATGCTACGTTATTTAAGTATGGTCCTTTAGATGCAGTCGGCAGACTATCTACAACAAGCTCTCTGATTCGAACCAAAGAAAAAAATTGGCCTGAAATTAGTCCTTATAACTTTTACACAGACATTTAATTTAGTTAAAAATAATATATTTTTGTTTAGAGTTCCATCGATTCCTTAATCTGTCTAAAGTAGCCCCCAGTAGGGACAAACAAAAAACATTTTAATAGCTATATGAAAAAAATGTTAATTTCTACCCGAATTCAACTGAGATAATTTTTGATTGTTACACACATATCCACATTAGATATAAATAAAAACTATTGAGTTCCATTCACTATAATACGAGTTACAATTCTTTAACCCTCTAGTGCCCAAGTCTGCCTCTAAACGGGATTCAGTAAAATCATAATAAATCTTTAATAAGTACTTCAAAAATGTTTATTAAGATTTATAGTGATTTTACCGAAACGGCGGGCCTGGGCACTAGGGGGTTAAAGTTGAACAAATTGGAAAAAGCATCAAAAGAAGCCCCGCACGACGGTATATACTTTTGTACTTTAACTCATTCCTCTACACGCCTATATATGATTTATATATCAATTATATTGATTTATTTGTTGAATGATTTCAAAGAAATCAATTTTGCGCATGGTTAATTCAAATTAAATTCAACCTAAATATAAATATTCAAAATAATTTGTGTTTTTATGTTATAATATTTTAATTTTCGCTATTTTCTGAATTATACAATTTTCAGCCAGTTTTATCATCACTCAAAAACCTTTTAAATTGTTCTTAGGCTTTCAATCTAGTAGTTTTAGCGATAAAATATCGAACAATAACATAAATCACATCAGAATAAAAGTCTCCGTCATGCATTTAGGATACAACGATAGTTAGGGATACCATCCGTCCTGATTTAGCAGAGCATGTCCTGATTTTGAGACCCGTTTGGAGCGTCCTGAATTATTTATTATATTTTAGCATTTGTCTTGATTTTTTTAAATAATACCGGATATTCAGAAAACTTAAAGATTGTTTACCACTTTTATCTTGTCTCCCGAAAAAACGGACTCATTTCGAACGATTTTTTTCTTTGGTTGAATCTTGACAAGAGAAATTGTCTACTCGTTGAAACAGTTCTGACAACTGTTGAGTATAATTTCAAACAGTTTTCGTGTGCTACATTTTTGGGTATCTACTAACGCCTGATGGATCAAAGTTGCAGAATTGAATCGTCCGAGAAATACGATAAATAACGTCAAATAAATAAATGAGGGTTTTGGCGTATGGTGTAATGCAAATCTCAGATTACGTGTTTTATGTGTAAAATAAAAATAGCTTAGATCAAATTTGTGCCGGAAAAAAAGTTGTCCTGATTATTAACTCCGACCAAGTGGTAACCCTAACGATAGTACCGTTAATTATTTAATCATATCTCCACTTGTTGAATATTGTCACTTATAAGAAGGTAAGGCAAACCAACCAACGTATTAACAACAGACTATCTCCTACACACAGTGGGAGTTCTCATGTGAGTGCGACCCGTTTCCCAAGCTCTGAATCTTGATTGATTCTCTTCTCGGAATCATTTATTGTTATTTTAACTTTTTACTTTCTTGTTTTACCGACTGACCACCATGTCTTTACGAAATCCTCTGTTGTCGCACGCTCCCAAATTGAAAAAGTTGTGTTGTGCTAAGTTGAGTAAAAAGTGTTCTCGGCAAACTTTTGGTGAATCGGTTCTCGATTATTTTTTATTATAATGTCACAAATTATTAGAACTCACTTTTCTAAAAAACATCTGACATTTGACAGATTTTTCAACTGCTATAAAGAATTTTAACTAATTTGTTTTTGCAAAGAA
The DNA here is from genome assembly GCF_029784165.1 of Wyeomyia smithii. NCBI lineage: Eukaryota > Metazoa > Arthropoda > Insecta > Diptera > Culicidae > Wyeomyia > Wyeomyia smithii. Next base: position 169,002,362 of record NC_073695.1, on the reverse strand, counting down.
AGCAGTTTAAAAATAATATATTCGACCTGAATATACAATAGCTAATCTAAAAAGAGAGAAAAATAAATTCACGTTGTTCACGCAACTGAAGAAAACTGCGTAAGGGTAATGCAAACGCGTGAGGGTGATGCCTCTATATTATAAAGTATTCAAATATTAGATAGAACGATACAGGATTGACAATTACTTAACAATTTAAACATATTTGATGGTTCAAGTATCCTGTTGACAGGTCAAGGGAACAAGCAATTCTGGCTAATTTAAGGTGAAGTGGATGGATTTGTAAAATTCACAAACGTGTATGAACAAAGTTATTAAAGTGATAATTTTAAAAGGAAAATACAATTGTAAAGACGTTTAAACTCCGCGTATCCTAATATTTCTCACTAACTTGCCGTTTAATTTCAAACGTTTACTAAAATCCGTGCATCTCGCATTCACATTGACTGTACTAATACGTCAGTTACTGGTAATTTACATAAAATCGTAACTAAATTTACGTTGCATACCAATTGCCAAAGGTTTAAATTCATAACTATTTGAAGCTTCTACCTAGAAGCTTCGATAAGAAACTGCCAAGCAAGTCAATCCGACTAAGAAAAGTTGCTCATGGTTCACGCTGCCGAATAGAATGATTTCCTTGAAAATGGCATTGCCTCCCCCCAGTTGCTTCACACGCTACTCGCTTTACGGTGGAGATTGTTTGGATTTTGCTTTCAGAGGTTCCATTCATTATGTGCGTGATAAGCGGGAAAATCTTTTGTCACCACACTCTATACTGGTAGGCGCCGCGCTCAACCGCAAAAGCTATGCTACAGTGTTTGGCACCGACAGCGCCAGCAACCAACATTTTCTGTTTTGTGGAAGAAACGATGCTTTAGAAGTACCAAGTATTTCACGGTCTCGGGTCTTAGTCTCAAGATAAAAGAAGAAAAGGCACGTTTAACGTTTAGTGAAGCCGCATATATAACACAGTCAAGTGAATTTAGAAGATAGAGAAAATAGTGCTATAAATTTTGCTTCTGCTTGCTGTACCTAATCTGTATTAAAACTACGTTTTGGAACAAATAAGTGACGCTATATATACAGAGCAATTAATTTAGGGTTAAAAAGCAATCAAGCAGGGAATAATATTTTGTTATTTAAATGCATCCGGAATATCAAGTATGGCCCTAGCTGATTACTAAATATCCAGGTCCAAAAGTCAATAAAGTACCGATTTACTGGAGAAAAGAATTTCAGTCAACGATTAAAAGTGTAAAACATATCATGTTAATGTAAAGCTGTTGGTGTTGGTGAATATGCAACACTACTGACACGCACAGCAGTTTGAGAGTGTTCATAACTCAAATTTGAATTTTGTGAGTCCAATTGAAAATGAAGTCACACGTCAATTTGATTTAATTTTTTTCCCAGAATTTTTTACCTGCTGAAATAATTGAAACTAACTTGAATGAGATTAAATCAATTATTAAAAATTTCAAAAATATGAAAGCACCTGACGATGGAATCTTCAATATACTAATCAAACATCTCCCTGAGAGCACAATGGAATTTTTAGTGAGAATTTTTAGTGAAAATTTTCACTAAAAATTCCATTGTGCTCTCAGGGAGATGTTTGATTTGTATTGCATATTTTCCCGAATCATGGAAAAATGCAAAAATTACTCTAATTTTAAAACCGGATAAGAATCCAGCTGAAGTTTCAAGTTATCGACCGATCAGTTTGCTTTTTTCAATAAGTAAACTGTTTGAGAGAATTATTCTTAACAGAATGATGTCACACATCAACGAAAATTCAATTTTTGCAGATGAACAGTTTGGATTTCGCCATGGGCATTCCACTACTCATCAATTGCTCAGAGTTACTAATATGATACGAGCTAACAAATCTGGAGCTGCTCTTTTAGACATAGAAAAAACATTCGTTTGGCATAAAGGTTTGATTGCGAAATTATAAACTTTTAATTTTCCAATTTTCCTAATCAAAATTTTAAAAAAATATCTTACAGATCGAACTCTGCAGGTTGTCTATCAGAATTCAAAATCTAATAGATTTCCTGTCAGAGCAGGTGTACCTCAAGGTTCAGTCTTGGGTCCAGTCCTGTACAACATATTCACTTCAGATCTTCCTGATTTGCCTCCAGGATGCACAAAAACATTGTTCTGCGATGACACAAGCATTTCCGTAATAGAAAAAAGTCTTCGTGTCATATGCAGTCGATTGCAGAAAAGTTTAGATATTTTTTCTTCCTACTTGCAAAAGTGGAAAATCTCTCTCAATGCTTCTAAAACTCAAATGATAATTCTCCGCATAAGCCTAGGGCTTCTTTCCTCAAGCCAAACAATAATCACGTTGTCAAGATGAATGGGGTTATTTTAAGTTGGTCTGACAAGGTTAAGTACTTGGGACTAATGTACGATAAAAAACTTATTTTCAAAGAGCACATTGAGAGTATACAAGCCAAGTGCATCAAATATACGAGATGATTATATCCTCTCATTAACAGGAATTTGAAACTTTGTTTAAAAAACAAACTTTTGATTTACAAACAAATGTTTAGACCAGCAACGCTTTATGCTGTACCGATCTGGTCAAGTTGCTGCTCTACAAGGAAGATAACGCTCCAAAGGATTCAGAATAAAATTCTGAAAATGATTTTGAAGCGTCCTCCTTGGATTGTCCCGATAAGCTCTCCAATAAGTTAGCCAATAAGTTAGCAATTAAGTTAGTTATAAGTTTACTTCCCCTTTTCTGACAAGTAGGTTTAAATCCCTACGAACGATAAATCCTAATTGTGAAAGCAAACAAATCCTAACAATTAAAATTACAAATTTTCAACAGTGTTGAGAAGTCACCATTTGTGATTGGACACACATACTCATTACTTACTAATGTTTATCAGAAATACTTAAGCTACTAACAACCCCCCCCCCCCCCCTAAAAAAAAACTGACACGCACGGTACAGACAAAACTCGGTTATCAACACTAGTAGGATATCGAGATCACGAGGCGATGGAGGAACTGTACCGTACAAATGACACACGAAAGTTCTACGAGAAGCTGAACAGCCCCGCAAAAGCTACGTGCCACAAGCCGCCGACACACAGTAGAGCACTTAGAACATCAAACCTGACCAAAATTATTTCGAAGGATTTTTGGACCAGAAACGTATGATGGATCGAAAAAATAGTATAACGAATAGTTGTGACTAAAAATTTTCATGGCATAACCCACCTTTCAGTGATTCGTTACTTTTCTGATGATGTAGTTTGGATTTAATGGTAGTTTCTTTTCTATAATGAATGGCCAAGTCTTTATGAATAAAACATAACTTTTTTTAGATCAGTGGGGTCCGGAGTTTACACTGTTTTGTTAATTAATCAATCTGAGCTCTCAGAACAATCTGAAGAGTGAAGAGTATTATCACCATTGTCCGTGTACGAATTTTTTTTTTTTTTGCAACATTTGCATTGCTTCGGACGAAAAAGTTTGACCGTTTGCTTGGATTTTGGCCGAAAACTCGTAATCCAAAGATCCGAATTCAATAGCAACCTGTTGAGAGGTTACAGGCTATCCTACAAAGTTTTCGTGAAAAATTTGATCGGTACAGACGAAATGTTTATTTCTATTTGTTTATTTCTCGCCTCTGCAGCTTCTTCAGAGGAAAGTCCAATAGGAACAAGGGCGTTCTAAATTACAACGGCTCCAAGAATTGATACTTTATGCAAAGTAGGAGTCATTGGATGCCAAGGACAAAGCCGAATTTAGAACTGAGCAGTTTCAAGAGCGTAATCTGCGAATTTTGGTGAATCTATGTCTTGGAATTAAGGCAACTACCGAAACTGGAAAGTTGAAATTTTTCGATGATTTTCACAATGATGTAACTCATGAGTTCGGATTGGTACGGATGATCTAATACCACCAGTTTGACCAGAAACAAACAGGCTTTCATTTGCAATTGACTGTTTACATTGAAACTCATTGATACTTGACTTCAGTGCTGATAAAAGTCATTTTCCTTAGCAAAATTCTTCGAAAATTACAGCCAATCATTTTCAATTTTCACTTCCAATGATCGCAGCACTCTTTCACATACACTAGATTTTCGTCCTAGTAACGTGCTGTTATACTCAGATGAAATAGATCGCGCGCATCGTTCACGGTTACGGAATAAAATTTGACGACAAATCCATCCAAATGATCTTCACTTCAAAGCGAAAAAGAAACACAAACAGTCCACTCAACCAAAATAAACCTCACCGATACACTTTTTCACTGACACTGACCGATGCCTTGACAATCTTCGTTAACTGATAAACTGATTTTGTTGTCTTGCTTTCATCGCATGAAATATAATGAGGTGTTTTGACAGTTCACTTCCATGCAAAAAGCGGGAAGGGAGAACTCTGAAAGGATTGTAAAAAAATAACGTTTATGGATGCTTTTTTTCACTTTCACTCAAGAGTGTCAACAAATATCAACCCTGCTTGACTTACCTCATATAATATGAAATATAAATAATCTCATTTACAGCATTTTTGTGTTTATTAAAATGTTCCCTGGCAATATCATGACTATTGATAAGTCTTCTAAGTTTACAGATTGATTAAACTAACCTTCTTTGACAATATCCATAGTTGGTTTGATGATAAATCACTAAGTTGCACTTGATTGTTCCGAAAAACAGTGAACGGTACGGAAGCATCGAATGCATCAACAGAAAGCTAAAATTTCATTGATTCCAACCAGCTGTAACAAAGGTTACTAATATTTCCGGATGCTCATGAGCTGTCAAAAGTTTCAGCAGGTGTCACACTCCAAAATGGGACTATGCAGAACATGGTTAATAAACTTTTCCTTTTTTGACCTTTGATCAGGTTTTCATTTGATTTACTCCTATGAGCAACATGTGCAGCGACTTGGATGGCAACCTTCTCACGAACAAGTGTGAAGTGATTGAGAGATGGAAACAGTGCTAGGACGATCACCTTAACGGTGATGTAGCAGAGGGCAACGACGACGTGGCAGTACCTAGATTTTGGTGTAGGCCCGAATTAAGAGGATATCGACCAGCTGGAAAATAACAAAGCAGCTAGCTAAAAAAAAATAAAAGATCATGCAAAACTCGAATACTTATTGTACATACGCAAATCATCGCGAACAATATGTCGCCGTAGCAGAATTTAGGAGAACCGAAACTTAATTTAACTCCACATACCTGTTCCTTAGAACAATACCATCATGCCAGGAAAAATCACCGTTCGGCCGTTCCCGATTGTGTTTTGTTCAGCTTGTTTTGGATCGAATAGGAATGTGTCCCATTTAATGCACTTTGTGTACTCTTGTCGGCTGAGTTTTCTTCACTCACATGCCGAGACCAATTTCAAAGAAAAGCCACCATATTTGCCGCCTGACGCCACGATCACGATTTCGATATTCGGAAACGGCGGTGTTTCGGTGCACTTGGTAGTGGACCGATGGCGATGATGATGGTCTTCCCTGTCGGCGGTTGAACTGTTATAAAAATGAATGCATAATGAACTCTTTGAAATTTGGCAAAAAGGATGGCGTCTGGCGCCGGCGCTACATTTTCCCCACCGTTTCGCTTTTAATCTTGTTCCCTCAATCGTCTCCAACGCGGCGCTGGTATACGAACGACAGTTAAGACGGTTGGTGGCGGCTGATGGCGTGTTCACATACTCACGTTCCGCGTGGCTCAAGTTTATTTTTTTCGGTCTCATTCTTAAGTTGCAATGCTTCTTGGCAGTACGGCAATTTTATTTTTTTCAACGGGAACGTGGTTGCTTGGGGGATGAGGTTGAAGGATCGAAGCGACTTTGGGCTCATGCATGTGCAGTTTTGCGGCGTTTCTCCTACGGTTTATCTTGTCGTCATTTGTGGCGGGATGCGAAATCGTCTCATATGTATTGCATTTCCTTTGGCGGTTACGCGTGGTTGTGCAAAGAGATTCCTGCAGCCGTCGATTTGTGTTGTAAGAGAGTTATTAATTTTATATACACCGGTCTTCGTTATGTTTCGTTAATTCGTAACATATTGCTGACAGGAGCATCCACTACGGGCTTGTCAAACGATATTATATATTTTCCACAGATAAACGGATACTCTAAGGAACTGAAATCAATATGAGTTTTTGCTTTAACAATTAATTTCAAAACACAGATTATTTCACCGATGACTATTAAAAAAATTCAAGCACTATTTCAGTATTCTATTGGAATTACATTATTTTTATAATAGCTTAAAAAAAACTTTTATCCCTAATGTATTTAAGTCAACAGCGAAAAAGCCTGCTGCCTTAGAAATTTCGAAGGCACGTCTATAAACCTGGTCGCGGCGCTTAGTGATCATACAACTTGCAGTGACTCTCGGAAGCGGGATAATCATCATTCATAATTTTATACTCGCAAGCAAAGAGAAAGATGAAAATCTCCTTCCGTTTTTACGTCCATTCTCACAGCCTGTCATCGTCTTTCAAAGCGGCGGCAGCGCACTGATTTCATTAATTTTTTTTTATGTGGCACTGCATCTGTTATGCTTTTTTATCATCACCCGATCCGCTCGAGTGTGGAGAGTAGATGAGCGATTTGCTTAAGAAGATTTTCCCAGCATGGATGGAAACCAGGCGTCCGATTATCTGTACGTACATGGAGGTGACAGGGAGAGGAGCCAAAGGATTTTCGGAGCGCCAGTGCTCTCAGTGCTGAGTGCGGCGCGTTTTACGCATAAAATATTTACCGCTGCTGATGCTGCTACTTCTTGTTTAAATGTGCATATATCATAAAAGTTTTAGCGAAATTATTCATAAATGTTGTCATATGGCGGGCAGTGGTCCGTTTGTAATTCACCGCCTCACTCTGATTTCCGATAGGGGAAGTGCAGAGGTATGCCGACATGCGGACATGTACGGTAGAGGAACGTAAGCACTGGTTCCGAGATTTTGTCCGGTGATTCTGCTTTTCAGGAGATTTATAAACCAAAAGGGTAGCGCCATTTCTTTGGAATCCGTCATTTGGAGAATGAAAGAATGGACGGATAAATGAACGAATGATGGATTAGATTTTTGATAGACGATGGAAATAGACAGACACCGGAATTGTATCTCGCAACTCGCTTACTTTGTATCGACATCTACAGAACAGTTTGGAATATATCTTCAATGGTTTTTCTTTTTTTTTTTTTTTTTTTGATGAATTCAATTTTGTATTTTTCGAATGCGATTTAAAACTTGTATATTTGATTGAATATTTATATGTATATACAGGTGCGGCAGGACAAAATGTGAAAATGTATAGTTGTGCGTTCAAATCTCATTTTCAACTTCTAGCAAGAAAGTAAAGCTGAGGGTACTAAAATTTCGCTATCGAAACTTCACCTTTCTTGAACTTGAACACAAACTTTGCAACTGAATATTAATATAAAGGACAATTGCCGTGCTAGCGCTTCGATCATTTTGATACTAAGAGTCTTTCCTGAGCCGGGATTTGAACATACAACGACTGGCTTGTTAGGCCAGTATCGTACCGCGAGACCAGTTTGAAGGGTAGGGTGTATTTTCAACTACTATAAGCAATAACAGCAACATTTTAGAGTTCAGCTTCCTTCCAAAAAAATTTGCTCGATGTGTCCTCCATTTAGATCACTGATAACTTCAAGATGACACCAGAAGCTGGAACTACAGAACCGACAAGAAACGCTTTGGTTAATTTCACGCTAAAACGGGGAGCTAAGAAGTGACATTTACACTCACGTAGAGTATCTTGCCTGCTTTGTCATGTACTGTCTCTAAAACACGCTTTTCGAACATAATCCGACAACACCAACTGCCGTGAGCGCGTCATGACAGACTTTGAGGTCTGAGATGTTTTGTAGGCTTGTGCTTCAACATACGCCCAAATCAAATAGTCCAACGTGTTGAAGTCTAACCTACTGAAAGGTCACAAATTTTTCGGTCAGAACCTCAAGGATTCCATTAGCCATCGGTTTGATTTGACATGCAATATGGCACTCCATTGTAGATCCTTAGGAGGTTGGTCTACACCTGGGAAAGCACATGATCCTTCAAAATACCGATGGAATGTATTACGTAACGAGCAATTTTCGCTCGAGTTAATTTAATCACGTTTGGCGAAAGTGCAACAACCAGCCTGCAGAGACTCTTTGATGCGATAAACTATGGTCAAATAATTTCGGCATCTTTTGGAAGTGTTGCCAGGAACTGTGATTCAACATATTACTAAAACTAGCAAGTCTTTGAAAAAATCTTGTTCGCTATAAGACTTTGCTATCATTTGACCACCTACTCGTGTTTGTACCCTATTTAAAAATACTCACTTCATGATCAATTGTTACGACAAGTATGACCATGAGGAAAGCTTCGTAGCCGCAAGGTCCGCTTTGACGGAGCGGGTGGTCAGGGGTTCGAATCTTGGTAGAATCAATCCATTTGACGGGTTTTACATGGGTTTAACGTTTACAGTCAAAAATGGACAAAAATTGCCGATTTTTCATGGGTTTACCTTCACACGTACTGACGAAATCACCCAGCAGAACAAATATGACAGCTCTTTCAGTCGAACTCTAACCGTGATGGCAAAAACAATGAAGCTACTCCGTTCAGAAATGTGCGCGTTCAAAGAACGGTACCCCGTCGCGTCAAAAACGGAAGTCGTGCGGTAGCTCGTGGACACCAGATGCGCCCGTTCCGGCATCTACAACATCTTGCCACTATTGGACAACAATCAGAGCATCGAATTAAATCTCGGTTGCGGACGGCCGACGACCCTGAGCGACAAGAAGCTCCGAAAGGTGCTGAAGTGGAAAGCCGAAAGAAAAATGGCTGCGCTTGACGGGAGGTCGGTGCACCGGCCAGTGAAAAAATACCTAGCGAACATGGACATATAAATCAGGAAGCGGCAGTCCCGTCCACTGGTTTCGAAGCTGCAGGCAATGACGCAGTGGCGCACCTGGATAAGACAGTCTAGTCGATTTTTCCGGCAAATCGCGGCGGTACGGTTATGATGGCCGACAAGACCTGTCTCACTCTGGATGACAACGGCACTTTTTATTTTACCCCCCATCGAAGGAAATGAGCACCTAGGTGAAGTTCATTTCACACACCAAGTTTCCCATGAAGGTTGCTGCTGTAGCTGACAATCAACGAGATGGGGATGTCAAAGCCGCTCTTCTATCGCTCCAGACTGGCCGTGAACGGGAAAATTTATAGTACAAAATGCCTGCCGAAAGTTGCGTCGACCTTAAGGTCGGTGATGAGATGAGGTGTTTTGACCGGATTTGGTGTTGGCCCATTACTCGAAGCGATCGTTGGAGGAGGTGGAGCGGCTGAATATCGATGTAGTACCATCCAAAAAAATTTCATTTTTCTACCGCAAACGTTAATCTCAGGCTCTTCACCTCAAGCCCTTCTTTAAAGCTGAATTCTACGAGATTTCTGTTGACGTCCCTCCTAACAGAAATAAGTCCCTCTCATAATCAAACTGGTCTAAGTAACCCTCTCTTCAGGGGTTCGTAATTGTGGTGCGATATTGGTTTCGATAGGACTCCTTCCTCTTAATAAAATAAGTTTCCCTTATAGTAAAACTGACCAGTGGAATATTAATCCTCTTGAGAGAATTGTAATTGGCGAATATTGGCACGGGGAATGAGGTTTCGATAAGACTCCTTCCTCCTGACATAATCAGTCCCTCTTAGAATAAACCTGACCAGAGAGGAACGTTAGGTTGAGTGTTTCTCCAGGAAATTGTAATTTGGTGATATTGGTAGGATGAAAAGCGGCTCGGTATAGTAGAGCGTAAGCTTGAAACGGAAGGGTAAAATCTCACACACAAGCACGAATATAAAGGGTAAGGTTATCGCTTACGTCAGTAGTGACACTGCCAACAATATGATGAGCGGAGTACAGAAAACACCTGGGCTATATCACAATAGACCAAATATCTCTGGTCGCAGTTATAAGTTCACAAAACATCCAACTTCACTCGATGTCGACGCCGTTCCTCAAAAATGATAATAACGATAATATACGACACAAATGCTAGTCAGTCTTTTTACCCTAGAATGGGGTTCCAGTTATCGTACAAGCCACAGGACCATTCTCAAGAACAAGCTCAAGGTGTCCTAGAATTAGTTTTTGGCACACCAAAAACTTCTGTAAAAAGCACTGCGCTTGAAATTATGCCATCTTCGGTTATACTTTTTCGATTGCAGTAATAATTGAGTTTTCATAAAAACATTCCTAAAAGCATTTATTTTACATATAAGTAGAATTACTTTTGTTGCTGTCTGTTTTCACAACTTCAGTACTTCAATCACCTCGTACACCAGCAGATCGTGCATCTTGTTCCACCGCACACAACCACCAAGTGCGACAGCCTCTTCCTGGTTTTCTACTGAAGATAGTTTTGGCGGTTCTCTCGTCAGGCCTCTTAAAGGTCTGAAGGCCTCCTCCACGGCCATACTGCTGATCACTATAATATCAATGTCATCCGCAAAACCACGGAGCATGTGAGATTTCGTGATGATCGTGCACGTTTGCTACTCGTACTGCACCTTCAAGGACAATGTTGAACAGTAAGTTGGAGTGCGCATCCTCCTGCTTTAGTGCTTTTTAACGCTACGAAGGCGACTAATGTTTTGCCAGTTATCCGCAAGCATGATTTCGATTCCTCCAGTGTCATACGACTCATCTTAATCAGTTTCGTCGGGAAACCATGTTCCAGCATAATATGCGACAGCTTGTTTCTTTTCATTGAGTAGTATGCCGCCTCAAAATCCTCAAACATATGGTGAGTCTGCCGGAACTTATCGAGGATTTAAAAATCAGCCTTGTATTCGCCGACGAAGGACTCCGTTAACGGTCTCAATCTGAAGAACAGGATACGAGAGAGTACTTTGTATGTGGAGTTGAGCAACGTAATGTCTCGATAGTTGCAACAATCTAGTCCAGCGGTTCTCAACCTGGGGTACGCGTACCCCTACCCTTAGGGGTACGCGAAAGTCTTCAGGGGGTACGCGAAGGAAAAATCAGTAATGGCGGACAAAGCAATTTTTCTCTATAATACTTCAATTGTTGTTCAAAATTGCTTTTAAAACTGACTGTAGCAATCAAACACCCATAGTTCAATTTGGAACCTTAACTAGACTATCACAACATGATCTACCACTACTCTCTCACTCTGCGAGAACTTTGCAAGCCAGGGGGTGCAATATCAATTGGAAAATATCGCCAATTGGTACGCGGACAAAAAATGTTGAGAACCGCTGATATAGTCGATGGTCCTTCTTTTGATTGGGCCTTCCCACCAGTCGTTCGGCATTTGTTCATCCACTTAAATCCTCAGTTTGCTGCGGCACGCATAGTACAGCCGCTTGGTTCCCGCTTTTTAAAGTGTAACGGCACTCCGCATCCCTTCACAGTTTCCAACAGGGTTCCGTTACATTGGGCGGCATATTTAGAACCCGGAAAGAAGTCGGTCTTCTACTGGATTCTTACCATGAAGCTAGCAAACACCACTATAACACGCCCATCAGCCGTCTCATGAAAATAGGTCAGAACTTGCTTACATTTGTAGCCGTATTGCACACAGGTCCACAAAGGAGACACGCTTATAATTTATTTCGGTCCTCCCGAGTTTATATAAAATAAAACCAATGCATAATGTAATGCTTTGGAATCACCGGTGTTGTTTTTGGAACTATGAAACCAAAACAAAATAAAATTGATATGATGTCGATAATGCAGTTTATTATAAACCTAAATTAAAGATGTTTCAAAACGACCCTTAGTGGTACGAGAGCTCTAACTCGTGAACTTCTTCCATTTACAGGGTGGCAACGTAAAAGTGATACACTTTATTTATGTCATAAAACTCAAACCAGTTTTTATTTTTCTTCGAAATCGATTTCAATAACATCTATAAATAGTAAAATTACAATGTACTTAGTTGAGCTCAAATCTTTCCCCTTTGTGTTTGATAACGGCCCGTAAACACTTTTCGAAAGTCATTGCAAGCCGCACGCACAACTTCGTTCGGCATTTCGTCACGAATCTTCACCAAGCTTTAAATGTGTCCAAACTCAAATGCCTAACGTCGTCCAACTTTCCTAGCATGTATCCTCAGATACTGAAATCTAGCGGGTTCAAATCCGGTGACGATGCAGGCCATTCAGATGAACTGATGAAACAGGGCAATTCTGCTTACATCATTTCTGAACGATCAATGCCTTATGCGCTGCTGCTTAATCCTGTTGAAAGCAAACACTGTCTTTCCCGAAAAGCATTTTAGCGCAAGGATGCAAATGGCCTTTGATAACATGTTGCAAGTAGTACTTCTTGTTTATTCTCACGCCCATGTCAATGAATAGCAATGGTGAGATTGGGAGATTTGTTTGGCGGACCTTGAGTTTGTTAATATTTGTTTCCGTTTCACGAATTTTGACTAAGTATTTGTAATTATTTCTAACTGTTTGCAATTTTTCCTCTTTCACAGCCTTGTCTGCTAGGTATAAACGATTGTTCGAATTGTACGACTCATGAGTTGAACTTCAGAACAAAATAATTACCAAACTGTTCCGCATCGCAAGGATGAAGGTTTAAAACTAATCCTTGTGTGATTTAATAATACCTCGACCACATTACTAATTCAAACAATACAAATTTTAACCTTATTTGGGCGACTTCAGCAGTTTTCAAGGCAGGTTTTTGAATATGGGTATTGACAATTATTAATATTATCGCCTTTGGTTTTCTCTCTTTTCAAAAGGAAGCGATAGTTTGCTTTATAGCCATGTTCGGAAAATGATAAGAAATTTAATACTTAACCTCGACAATTAACTACAAATGATAGGGTAACGGTGTATTTTGGCACACCCGTGAACATTTAACGCATTTTATTTGATAAATTCAATGAATAGGGTAACGGGGGTATTTTGGCCCACATGCATATTTTGGCCCACCCGGTAATATTTTACGCATTTTATCTGATAAATTCAATGAATATTAGAAAACTATGCATGCAACAATGAATAACACACCTAAGAATCATGCTACACTATAATTTTCGGCGAAAAACTGGCTCTAGGTAGTGTTATCTTGGAATTAGTTCATACATATTCGAAGTCATGGCTGAGTCAACCCAAAGTCAAGAGGAAATGGTAATATACAAGTCAACGTCCGGAAGCTATTGTAACCGAGATGTTTGCGTTTGAAACAATTCATTGTTGTAGTAACATGAATAAAATGTCATAGAAACAGTTTGTATACTCTAGCATGTTGGAAAAAGTTGAAAAAGTGGTTAAACGCATGGCCGAAACATGTTTGCCTCTTTCTGAAGCAAACATATTTTGGCCATGCCAAGTTTTGACATCTCTTTGATTACCGTTCGGCCGTTGCACGTGAACAAAGAAGCATCTTGTGACAATTTACAGGTGATTACTTCTTAATTTATCACATTTAACGATATGAAATTAGATGAGAATGCCTGTCAAACCGCTATAAGCCAAATCATTTCATTTTTAGATGCCTAAAATTTACAAAAATTCACAGCAGAAGGATGTTCTCCTCAAACCCACTATTTTTGCTATAAAAATACCGATGATGATCATAAATATAATTAGTCCGAACTATTTCCATACACGTCTGTAGATACAAAGGAGGGCCAAAGTAAAAGTTTTGTGGACCAAAATATGTTTTTAGTACTTCGTAGAAATTTTGATATTTCTGGGATATTTTTCAATATATTGAATTGTTGAACGGTCTATATTAAAATAGACACTTAGCTTTCAACAATGGTATAAAAGAGTAGGTATTTAAAGGTTGAAAAATTGTGTTTGTTTTTAATGAACTGTACGAACACTTCCCAAAGCTGGCCAAAATACCCCCTTTACCCTATTAGAAAACAATGTATACATCATTGAAATAACATAGGGGAAGGAGTGATAAAATGGACACCCTAAGCCATTTCCCAATTTCCTCCACAGTTCAACACTACAACTATGAGTCGATAGCGCACATTAACTGAGTCACTAATGGTTGATACAAAAAATAAGAAGAAGTGCCCATGTGGGTAAAATATAGTATTTTTCGTAATTTTCATGAGCATTTTCGAAAGCAGTTTTTTGGGGGTAAAACGGACACGTGTGGGTAAAATGAACATATGGAGGTGGTAATATGAACACCTTGGGCGTGAACATAATTTATCCTTTTACAGATAGTAAAATGTTGTTCCATAGCACGTGACACATTTATGCATTCACCAACAGTTCAATTTTCACCGTTTGTCGTAGAATTAATAACAATATATGACCTTATCCGCAAGAAACTGAGAAATGGCGGAAGCTTTTTTTACGGACATTTCGCTTTCAACGGTACGTTTATCTGTCATCTGTTCATCGGTCCGAGTTTACCTTTGCGTTTTTCTGATATAAACACGAAGCATCTAGATTTTTCAATAGAAATTAACACAATTTTTTCACCATCACCATGGGCTGTCCATTTTACCCGCACATAAATATTATTGAAAATACCTAAATATATCGAGAAAATTTTCGATTTCTGCTGGTTAGTAGTCTGAGTACAGATATTTGCAGAAAAATCGTTATCAAATACTGTTTTACACTAGAAAAAAACCTTATTTTTTGTAGGCCAAAAATAACATCACCACCACGAATGAACACGTGTTTTTTGTTTTTGTTTATTATTTTGACTGTTTGACCGTTTCATGACGCATACTTTGTCTCAAATAGCTTCTAGTGCCTCTAAAATAAGGTGCCAAAGAAGTTTGTACTATTTTTCAACGTAATAGTCGAGATTTGAACGGGTGTCCATTTTACCACCCCTGTTCATTTTTCCCACAATTGCCCTACCTAAGAACCATACTACACTATAGACTCTAGGTAGCATTATTTTGGATTTAGTTCACACATATTCAAAACCATGCCTGTGTTAACCTAAAGTCAAGTGGAAGTGATAATATTCAACTGAACTTCCGAAAACTATTGTAGCAAATATGTATCCATTTGAAACAAATCATTGTTGTAGTTACATCAATAAAATACCATAAAAACAGTTTTTATACTCTAACAAGTGGATAAAAGTTTAAATAGTAGTTGGCAGGCATGGTCGAAACATGTTCTCTGTCTAAAGCGAACATATTTGGGCCATGCCAAATTTTGACAGCTCTTTGCTTACCATTCGGCCGTTCGTGCTAATATATCTGAACTTGATAGAAATAACAAAGCCTGTAATATTCTTGATAAGCCAGAATGATAAAAAGTACAGAAATATATCAAATTCTGTTATCATACACTTAAATGTTCAAAAGTGTGTTTTTAAAGCACATTTATAACAAAATTTGTTATTGTTAATTACAAAATATTGTACATTCTAACTAATTCTGATCTGATTCTGCCAAAAATCTTACAAAACTTGCTATAATTTGTAATCATCAGTAAGTTATTTTGATAGGAAATTTGATATTTTAACTATTAACGAGACCAAGTATAGAACACAAGTTTATACAAAAAGTTCGTAACAAAATATTAATGAAAAGATCGATGATAATCTTAAATATAATTAGGTTCAAAATATTTCAACACGCGGTTCAAAAGATAGAGGTGGGCCAAAATGTATACAAATTTCGATATTTTTTCTTTCTTTTGATATTGTTGAACGATGTATACCAAAGTAGACACTTAGCTTTCAACAATGGTACAATAGAGCCAACGATAATACATTGACAGGTTAGGAGAAAGAAGGAGTTTGATTGCCTTGGTAACGAAAACATAGTAAACAAACCTGATGTTAAAAGCTTCTACGTCACAACGTCGAAGGTTCCATCACAACGCACTGGTAGATATTGATAAAACAGGATTTTAAGCAATAAATACAACTTTTGAGAAATGATTTTCTTTTGTTATATTGGAAATCAATTTTTAAATATGTGTTGAAGAGGAACAGTTATAAGCGAAAATAGTACGGTTAGCGGATTATTCGGGTTATTCACAACACCAAGAAATTTAATTTTAAATTTCCAGCCGAAATCCAACATAGATTTTAATTGGGTAAGATTTCCTAAAAATACACCATAAAAATAAATAACATAAATAAATCAAGAATCAAAATCAATTTTTATTCTACAAAGTGCCTTGTTTTCTTGCTATTTTCTCGAAATGATTTCGGATGGAGTCTTGAATATTTTTTCCTGTAATTTATTTTTTCCTGTAATAGTACAACGATTTCGAAAATTACCGTGGTCTCTCATCTTAACTATTTGGTACTTGTTAATGTTTCCCTCTAGAATATTTTTTTCATGTGTTTTAATCCAATGTTGATACGTGTAGCAACATATTTTTTCGATCCTTTCTTGGAACACTTCGTGAAATTGCTTTTTAAAATTTGAAACAGATTTTTTTAATATGTTCAACATGACTAAACACAGGTATCTCTGCACCATTGTAAATCCAGTCACAAGATGCGTTCATGCAGTTCGATGAATCGAACCATTCTTGCGACGGTTTCACCTGCTCACTTCTTGAGAGATCTTCCTTATAATTGTCTCTGGATTTCTCAACCAACTATCAATTATTATCTATTAATTCCGCCTCTGCCTTACGTTTAAATCGCCGACTTCTTACAGACGGATCTCTTTCAGGAGGCGTAAGAATATTTGGAACGGCTGTAATGTTTTTGATAGTAAGACCAGAGTAAATATTTTAAATGATTATTGCCATACCTTGACCGACAAGATGCCGGCATTCGAAGCCTTCCGGTTCGAAGTGCTGGGAATACACCAACTTTGCATCTTCTATGAAGAAATTTCACATGATTTTATTGAGCAAAACGGCATTTCAAGAACTATACACTCCGTCAACTTCACATAAATGAACGCACTGCAATTTTCAAAACAAACTTTGTGACGTAATATCCCCGAGCGCTTTGATCGAATTTCATGTTAGGCGTGTACATATAGGAAGCATGCAACATTTCCACCAATACGGCGGTAGATATTTGCCTAACCTCTGCTCTATTGATATTGCAATAGAGCAGGTATTTATGTTGAAAAAATCTTGTTTTTGACGTAGAACTACGTCTCTCAGGAAGTTTGGCAACATAGGGATGTTAAATTAAAAACAAGAACCGAAAAAAGTAAAAAATATGTACAATTTCAAATTCTTATAAGTGATGTAACAAACAACATTTTGTAGTTATACGTCAAGCTTGCGGTCGTGGCTTTGCATACAACTCTTGTGATTTTTTTCAATTTACCGAGCAATCACTTACTAAAGCTGGCTGAAATACTTCCGTTACCCTATGATTTGATATTCGAATTAAGTTGATTTGAGAAGTTTTGAAAGGCGTCTAATTTATTTCTGAATAAATAACTAAATAAATAAGACGTGAAATGTTTAATAAAATCGTTATTTTTTTATTTGCTTGATAAAATAATCACAATTATTTGATCAAAGTTTATCATTGTTAATGTCTATTAATAATCTTGGTATTTTTCTACAAATCACTTCGTAGGAGTAACAATTGCTTATTAGAGTAACATTGTTCTTAGATTTCAATTATTTGTTTAAAATTTTTTATTAAACACCAGTTAAACTGAAAAACGATTCGAAATAACGGCACAGATTGTGCCATAGTTTCAGAGGATGTTGTAGATATGGAAAGATTTTCTCGTCTTCCTCTGAACTGATTATAAATTTATTGTCATCCTGGTATCCATTCACCTATGGTTTGCTTCTACCACAGAAGCAGTCCTTTCAAAACAGTCAACAGCTCTGGATGAACGAAATCTAATGCTAGCATACAGTATGGTTTTAGACCGCACACGTACCGAATTTCGTTTCGTTCAACATTTCCTTCCGGCTGCCGAAGGATATTTCCCACACTCCCATAACGTTGTCCATTCGAACATAAGCACGCAGACACACAGATCTCAATGACTTTCGGTTCCTTTCTTCTGTATCAATGATTAGGTCCATTCAAAGTGTGTTTCTAGCGTACTTTCGAAAACCAGCCGATTCGTGACAGTGACAAGAGCGCCACTACAAGACGTGGCTGCTGAGGGCCAAGGGACGAAACCAAGCTGAATTTCCAAATACCGCTGACTAGGATGCTGTTGTTGCCTAGCAACACCCTCTTCTTCCTTTTGAGAATATCACTAGATAAGAGTCTCATTGGGGTGACCTTTCAGTCTCAGATGTGATGACCCCGTGCGGAAATTGCTGCTACCGGCTACCGGGACCGATGGAGGCAACAGCTCCGAAGGAAGCAAGAGAAACGTCGTCGCCGTCCTGTCTTCCTAACTTTTCTATCTTGTTCTCTGTAAATGCTGCATCGTGAAACGAATTCCGATTCGAAGTAGCTATGCATGTGAAATTTTCCCGCACTAATTTCCCGCCGGCGTATATGGAAAACTGCTTACATTTTCTGCTCCGGAATGTGTTAGCCTATGGATTCATATCCAATAGGAAAATCGTTGCTTTTTGCACTGTAACAACGATATGCGGCACGGTTAGTTGCATAGATGATCATTCGACAGGAACCCAGCAGCATCAAACCTTTTATACCAAAGGAAGGATGCAAGACGAAGATGTCGATGAGAACGACGAAAGTCCTCGCTATCGCGTTTCATTCAATGATATTGGCCAACACAGGAAACAGCCTTCCGATTCCAAATCCGGTACAACCGTAAATGGAACTAACAATCTTTGACAGGCGGGTTATGAGGAGCATTCAGTTGAGCTACGATTCGAAAATAGTACCTACCTGGCACATTGCATTTCATTAATGGATGTTGCAAACAAGCAATCAGTTGGTCTTCCCAAGTGAGTGAAATGTAGAAATGATAAATCTCTCTACCGGTACGAAAGTGAGCGCAGTTCATGTTTCCCTACGTTCCACGCTCCATTTGCGGATGAATGCTGAGATCTCATAATCTGTGCAAACAGCGTTCAACATCTGCTATTAAAAAAATCTTAACTTGGTGTGCTGCGAAATCTCATTCTGGTATTCTCCATTAGAGGCCGTAAACATAGTTTCCCGAATCGATTTGATTAGAACACATCTGTAAATTTTCAAGCATAATGCAATCATTCATCGGATTCGATAAATTTGTTTAAAGACCTTCTATGAACCATTTGTCTATCAGCCTTGCACGAATTCAATTATAATTCTTACGCTACAGATGTCGATTTTTTTGATAAGTTTTGCTATATTTTTATTACCTCTATCTACGAATTTCACGGTAGGTACCTACATAGTTACTGTTTCGGAAATGCTTTGTCATATATTACCAAATGGTGAATCACGCTCAAAGTTGTTCCAATTAAACTGTTAACTATAGCTTAAGGACCAGGTTTTATGAATATAATATCAAAATTAAAAATTTTAGAAATTTATATAATTTTGTCATATAATTGCGATATGAATAATCTTACAACAATAAGGTCTTTTCCTTTGCACGTTAGCAAATGTCCATTTTATCGAGTATCGGTCCAAACACTTTTTTTCAAGATGATGTTAGGCTAACTTGCGTGTTGTGCGCTACCAGCAAGCATTTTTTGACATTTGAATTTCATAAATTTAACCTACAGTGGTTCAATTAATAATCATAAACTTCATATACTGGTACATAGTAAAAAAATATTTATTTCTTTAACTACAAAATGAGTAAACCAATCATTGAATCGTTTGACTGAAAAACCAGTATCATGGTGTCACCTATAATACACAGCGAACCGCTAAAAATGGAAGCACCTCGTGGAATCAAAAGGCAATAATAATATAAACATTACCCATTTCAAAAACAATTGCGAAAACCATAACACCATGGTCTCAATCAGGGGCACAAAAACATGGAGAAATTATCCCCTGCTGTATGGTCGGCTGCCATAAAAATTTATTTAATTAAATTACACCGAAAAAAGTGACAAAGCAAATATTAAATAAAATTTTTCACTTCTTCACAATTAAATTAACGCACTCGCAGTAGACGGAACGGAAGGCGGCAGCTGTCCGCCATGGTTTTCGGTTTGGTTTGTTTTGGCCCAGTGGGCTGAACGGACACGTTGTCGCTGATCATTTTATGGCCCCACACTGATGGCCGATTATGAAATGAGCAATCACCGTACTGTGCATCATTGATTCAGTGTAAATACAACACAACAAGGTTTGCTTGCAAGCTCCACATCTCCGATGAAGATCTGCAGATTAAACCAGAAAAAATATATATTCACACATGATGTGTTTGGAGCTGCACTTGAAGCAATGTTTTATGCACTGCGGTGACATCGTGCCAAACGCGGCGTTGCTCTTCGATGATAAGGATCGATACACAGGGTCGAGCCCATGGTCCAACGATTGTTAACATACTTTACAAGATTTTTGGATGCTCCAAGTTCTAATTGACAAAACTGTTTAATATCCATGGTTAACCTACTGGATTCGTCCCTTCGCACAATCAGAACTTACATTGACGGTGTACACAGTACAGCTCACAGAAGAAAGGAAGAATTTCTCTGACCGCGTTGGGCGAATAAATTGATGAACTTGTTTGCAATGGAACTTGTTTTTCACCGCTAGCGTGCATGTCAGCGAAAACAGTTTCACGGAACACGTTTTCCAATAAGTCGTTACATCCTAAAAAGGTGAAGAGAGAAAATTTTCAACTCGCGGTACGACATAGCTTTGGGTTGTCATACTTGACCAGCATTTTGGTGGCTGATCCATTCTACAGTGCAAGCTAATGAACACATTACAGATGAGTGCGGCCCGGAGACACATACTGGATCAAGCTGAAGAGTTTTTATGGAGCGGAATGCAATGAACTGTGTACGTGATTCACCATTGCAAATCACCAGCAGATCCATCTGAGTTTTCATTATAAACACTCTGGCATTCAACCTCTCTTAACGCTACAGAGTGTAACTGCTCCAGGATACGCGGAATCTTCAATTAGTTGAATATTTTTAAGATATAGATCATTGACACTCTACATGAAGCGTGAAGCGTCAAGTATCGTTCCGCTAACGGTCCATTAGCCACGTCAAAAAACATCACGCGGGTGGGTGGACTGGGATAAGATGTAATATAAAGGAATGATGCACCGCCAAAAATCGACTTTTGGCGCCTAGAAGCCAGTGACGGTATTTTCTTGTACAGTTTTTTCGTCGGTTATTTGAAAACAATGTCACACCGATCTTTACTATCGCCAATAACGACAAAAAATATTAATTATGGAATCATCCTTCTTCGATTCACATTACGTAAAGAAGATCTCATTTTACTCTCATTCTTCAAACATCTTTTGCGTAAATTTATGAAAAATTTTATGAGTTGTGGCCCGGTAAGACATCCAGATTACGAGCCAGAGGCACGTAATTTAATTACGTCTCGAAACTATGGTGAAAACCACATTCGTTTTCTACTCACGCCTTTATATTCTTCTCGCATTGTAAAGAACGCTCTCTCAGAATCCTATAAAACATTTTGAGTAATATTTTTTTAAGCTATCAATGCCTAGGACAAGTACAAAAATGGAAAGGAGTAAACAACGAACTATGTTGAAAAACAAAATTTATTATCTATCGCCAAGCTTTGCTTTTATCACAAAATAATAAACATCAACGGAAGTAATATTTGAGCAAACCATTAAAAACAACAAAAGACAATTCGTGATTCCAACTCTTGTAGACTGAAGGGCCGAAAATCCCCAACACATTATATGTACATCAAAAATCAAAATCATCAATAGTAATAACTCTTGCAATGATATCCAAAGCAAATTAAAAAACCGAGAAAATCCTGTCCAACTCTTTGGTGTTTGGTATGAAAATATCATAGAATTTTATTTATAATTAACTCCAATGTTGGGCAGTTGCACAAAAAATGTCCCAGTTTCAACATTTTTTTTAATTGTCATTTTTTATTAGACTGAAACTTTGCATAGACGTATCTATGAACAAGAGATGCCTTTTTGTGCTATTGGTTTTATTTTTTGAAACACAATTCATTTTTGAGAAGCTATTTAAAAATGCTATGCTGGAAAGGTACTGATGATTACAAATATTTTTAGAGCCTAAACGGTTTGGTTGGTCGGTGTGACGTATTCGGCAAAGTTGTAAATAATGACTTTGTCTTAAAACTCTATCTCCCAAAATAAAGTGTGAAAATAATATAAAAACAAAACTTTAAATATTTTTTCGTGTTTGTTTTGTTTTGTAAAACAGTTGGCCTTATGAATATTTATCATAATTGTATTGGTAACTGTAACTTGGATTATAGTGCAAACGATGATCGTCATTTAGAATTTCCCAATGAAATATAAGAGGAATGAGTGAGCTGTATAAATTCGACACTATCGTTTCGGTGTCAGATAATATGAAAGCGTCAATTAAGGTATTTGTTGTAGGGAAAACGTGACTGAAGTCAGATAACAGTGATTTAAAAAACTATCAGATTATAATTCAGTCTTTGCTTGTCGTGAAACGTCGTCAGGTGTTACCGCTATATATGTCAAAACTGAAATGACCAGCAATGTATCCCACAACATTACAATTGACGGTTTTCATTTAATACATGTTGAAATCAATAGAAATGAAGTTCTATATAATGTGGTTGGTTTGTATAAACCGCCCTCTTTTGATTGCAATAGTTTCCCTACGGGACATGAAATATATTATCAACTTGTGCTCGTTCAAATATTTTTGCAACAAGGCTAACCGTTAATTACATTCCGGACCACTTTGTGCGCATTAACGATAATTTGGGGAACATGAAAATTTTTAGCGTTTACTTTGATTCCTCCCTGAGTGATCATTT
This sequence comes from Wyeomyia smithii, assembly GCF_029784165.1. Lineage (NCBI taxonomy): Eukaryota > Metazoa > Arthropoda > Insecta > Diptera > Culicidae > Wyeomyia > Wyeomyia smithii. The sequence continues at coordinate 168,979,493 of NC_073695.1, read as the reverse complement.
GCTAATTGTTTTTTCGCTAGAAATTGGTGATAAAAAAAGAACGTTCAATATTGATTAAAAGAATTTTGAATAAAACGAAACTAAATGATCTATTTTCAATTTCTTTGAAGTGATTTCGAGTATACTGGTGATGTGAATGATTTACTAACTACTGTTTCAAACAACTACAATAGATTACTGGTGCAACGAATAACACCAAAAAATATAAATGTAAACATTAAATTCAAACACTTCTCATGGATAAATTACTATGTATGGCAATGGGTAGAACTGAAGCATAAATATTTAAAAAAGAGAAATGACCCTACTAATTATTGACTAACAAATCTGTTAAAACATGTATCTAAAAAAAACTGATGACGCTAAGAAAAAAGTAATATTTGTTACCTACTATACACACCTAGAAACAACCTATCTTGTCAAAAGGTGAAGAAACCTAAATGAGATCATGGGTCGTATAGGGGTAGTGAGTCGTTTCAAGCCTAAAGTACATCCGAGTGCCTCTCGTTGTATTTTCTGTCACAGCATGACAAACATCTGAGCATGTTTTGAAAGAGTGACGTGTTTACTGTTTATTCGGAATGAATACAGTCGGTTTTCAGTTCCGCTCTCAAGAAAACTGCAATGGATTCAAAAAGAGAACAAATAAGAATCTTATACCTGCAAAGATTAACTAACATCAAAGTCAGAAGGAAGCTGTCACATCTGAATTTAGGCAGATTATTCTTCTACAGGACCATCAAGCGTCTCAAGAATACAGGTACGGTTGTTCCCAAGAAGAAACCTGGTGAAAAAACAGTGTGTTCGGACTCCACCGGCCACTAAAGCAGTGAATGAACGTTTCCGGCGAAACCCAGCCCGTTCGGCAAAAAATGGCGTGTGAAATGTACATGAGGCACACTTACATGCAGAATGTCATCAAAAAGAACCTTGGATGCTTTGCTTTTAAGAAGCAGAAAATTCACGGATAAACTCGTAAAAATATTGCTGACAGCGTTTCTAGATCTCGGTTGCCTCTGAAGACGCACGCAGGTCATAGAATTTTTTATTCGAACAAAAAGTTGTTTAATCTGAAGGCAACTTTGAACAAGCAAAATGACCGTGTTTATGGAGCATGTTTCCGTGATATACCAGCAAATAAAAGTGCAGTCGAACGATATCAAAATGCGTCAGCTGTGATGATTTCGGGAGGCATATCGACCAAAGGAAAATTATCATTGCTATTCATCGACAGGGACGTGAAAATAAACAAGGATTGCTATTTGCAACACGTTATCAAAGGCCATTTGCATCCTTGCACTAAAATGCTTTTGAGAAAGACAGTATTTGCTTTCAACAATATTTAGCACCAGCGCATGAGGTATTGATCGTTCAAAAACGATGTAAGTAAAATTTGCCTTGTTGGCCTGCATCGTCACTTGATTTGAACCCGCTAGACTTCAGTATCTGAGGATACATGCTAGGAAAGTTGGACGAAGTTAGGCATTTGAGTTTAGACACATTCAAAAAACGTTTGATGAAGATTTGAGACGAAATGCCGCACGAAGTTGTGCGTGCGGCTTGCAATGTCTTAGAAAAGTGTTTACGGGCCGTTATCAAACACAAAGTTGAAAGATTTGAACTCAACTAAGTACATTGTAATTTTACTACTTATAGATGTTATTGAAGTAGATTTCGAAGAAAAATATAACTGGTTTGAATTTTATGACGTGAATAAAGTGTATCACTTTCACGTTACAACCCTGTAAATAGAAATAAAACAACGAATAATGCAAAAAATAGTGAAATATCAATCTTTTCTTTTCTAAAGTGAGTACTAATTACCAAACAGTCCCAAGCCGTGGTGTGGCCTTTGCTTTGCGTTAGAGTCGTCTCCATTCCACTCGGTCCATGGCTGCTGTTCGTCATTGCTGCAGTCTGCTTAGGGTCCGTAGGTCGTCTACCAACTGATCGATCCACCTTGCCCGCCGTGCACCTCTCCGTCTCGTCCCTGATGGATTGGTTTCAAGAACCATCTTTACCGGGCTATCGTCCGACATCCTTACAACATGCTCAGCCCACCGCAACCAGCCTATCTTAGCGGTGTGAACGATAAATGGCTCCCCGAGCAGCTCCTGCAGTTCGTGGTTCATTCGCCTTCTCCACACTCCGTTTTCCATCTGCAGTCCACCGAAGATGGTACGCAACACCTTCCGCTCGAAGACCGCAAGGGCGCGTTGGTCTTCAACAAGCATGTCTCATGCCCGTAGAGGACTACCGGTCTGATCAACGTATTGTAAATGGTTAACTTGGTGCGGCGACGAGTTCTACTCGAGTCCTCCGAAGACCAAAGTATGCACGATTACCTGTCATAATGCGCCGTTGAATTTCTCTGCAGGTATAGTTGTCGTCAGTGAACCCAGATACACGAACTCATCGACCACCTCGATTTCATCACCACCAACTTGAACTTGAGGTGGGAAATTGGCACTGTCTTCTCGTGAACCCCTTCCTTTCATGTACTTCGTCTTCGATGTAATGATGACCAGTCCAATCCGTTTGGCTTCGGCCTTTAGTCCGCCATCTTCACAAAGGTCCGAGCCACAATGTCGATATCGTCGGCGAAACCAAACAGTTGAACCGACTTTTGGAATATCGTGCCACTCGTGTTAATCCCCGCTCTTCTAATGACACCTTCCAGGGCAATGTTAAACATTAGGTACGAGAGACCATCACCTTGCCTTAGACCTCTTCGGGTTTCGAGGACCTCTTCGGGTTCCGAAGTAGATAGGTTACAGATATCCGCATCCACATCCGTAAATGCGGAACATCCGCATGAAAATTGACATCCACACTCGCATCCGCATCCTCATCATACCATGCGGATGTTGAGTGAAAAAATCACTTTGTAAAAAACATTTCATTGGTGTATTTACTGCTCGCCTAAATAACTTTTGCACTGGGGAGGGACATGGTCATGCGAAATAAGCAAAATAAAACACAAGGGATACTACGGATTTCCGCATCCGTAAATGCGGAACATCTGCATCCGCAGTTACATATCCGCATCCTCATCTGCGGATGTCTAAAAATCACATCCGTAACATCCCAGGTCAATAGGATCGTAGCGCTACCCCAGCAATTGTCTTGTATACTAAACAGTTGACTGCGAAGACTGTGTATAAATCAACAGAAGGTCGAGTTCCAAATTGGAATGTAACACCAAGGCTTTGCTTTGCTAACATCATCCGCATAAAACAATCCATTTTTCTTCGACCAGAACATGTGAATAAGATAACTAATATAACACTGGTCGACAAATACGAAAAAATATGTTCAATCAATATGAGAATCTGAGAATCTTGGTGCCTCCAGTGAATGCAGAAGTACGTCGAAAGACCGTAGAGTACATGCTCATCAGGTTCGTCGCTTCTACGTTTGCTTACGGTAAATAAATGAGTTTTCCTTCTCCGAAAAAGTTATCTCTGTTGGGGCACCATTCATAGGATAATAATCTTTCGTTTTTTTAGCTTGAGCTCTACAGCAAAACCTGCGTTTACCAGTGTAATCAAAGATGTGAATAGTATGAACAAAAGGAGCAGTTCAGATAATTTTCCAATGAGTGTTATGAAAATGAATCCGCCTTAAGTCTCAGATGTTATTGCGAAACTCTTTAATTTAATTCTCAGTAGAGTAGTAACACAACAGCGGTTGAAGAACTAGCTACAATGAATAACACGTAAACTCATCGCATGTTATTTATATACATAATGAACAAAAGAGGCCCTAATGCACTTCCCTGTGAAACTCCAAGATGATTCTCCACGGAACTAGATACAGAATCAATAAAAACAGTCCGTTGAGTTTTGTCAGATAAATAGCTTTCAAACCATCTGAATGCAGTACTCGAAATTTCAAAGCGCACAATTATGTTCAACAATAAAGACCTAGAAATTGTCTCAAAAGCGCGTTTTAGATCCAAAAAGCAGCAAATATTGTGTCTCTATTCTCTAAGTTATTTTTTCATTTTTCTAGTACTAAGTTCACAACGCATTTCCACACGAGTGGCCTTCCCGGTAGCCAGATTATTCCGGAATTAGCAACGAGTGACTATTCAAATATTCTAGCAGCTGGCCTTCAACAACTAGTTCTGATATATTTTCTAATGTGTGTTACATATTAATGAGACGAAACTCTTCGGATTTAATCGTTCAATTGAAAAAAAAAAAAAACAACCGAAATTGCAGTCATTCAGGCGCCATTCGGTGGCTGACGAAAAACCTGAAAAACAGATGTAAACTGTGTAAAGTAGGTTCGTGCTGATAGAAATAATGTCCCTCGATTGGAAACTTTACTTGACTATTGTTGCCTAATCAGTTTTATCATCTAAAAACAAGAGGTGAAAAAGAGAAAGATAGTAAAACAACTGATGCTCTTATGTTTATATGTCATTTTACATAATTCGAATAAATCGTTTCATTAAGCAGGAGGCTGCCTACCTGCTTAAATAAAGTTCCCTGCGTTACAGTAAGGGAATACTAAATGGATATATAACTATCAATAATAAAATCACAAAAAAATTCAAGTTACAATACACTGGGGCCTTTTTTACGCGATTGATTGTACCGCGTTTCAAATACTTATACTAAACTTATTCGATGCCGCGTACGAATAATTTTCCAAATCGCGTAAAATTAATCCGCGTTAATGTAAGACACTCGCGTTTAAAACACGCATAAAAATAACCCGCGTAAAAAAGACCCCAGTGCAAAATAAAAAATAGCGTCATTTCAAATGCTCATAGAACACTTTTAGAAACGAAGCTAGAGTATAAAGTAAATTTACAATCTCTATCAACAGCCTTATCTAATTAAGGATGTAAAGCGTAATAAGCTTATATTTAGTTTCAAATAAAATAGTCCACTCCATCAGTGATGTGTATCATGAAGTGAAAGAAATATTGCGCTATACATTACTTATCATAACATAAAATCACTGCAAAACACTTCATCTCGGCAGCATTTGGCACACTATTAAACACGCAGACGATGATTATCTTCAAAGGCGAAAATATATTCAGCCTTATCTCAGCTTATTAGTAATTCATACATTAATGTCTACGGACGAATGAAGGCTTTCGCATTCGCGACTGTGGTAGTCAGAGTCTGACACTCATTCAACTGTAGAAGTTCAGGGCGGTAGACGGTTTTGGGGAAACTGCGATCCATTCATCATGATCGCGTATAAGCAGCTATACTAAGTGAACTACGTAATTATTTTTGTCATTCATTTGCCGAAACATGTTTGATATTTCGACGACCAGATAGCGGAAATTAGTCTAGAACGTTTAGTTGTTATGACGTTAGAAGCAGGACATGAAACAAAAAGTTTCTCAATGTTATGTAACTGTACGGGAAATGAATTGTTGGTATAGAGAATAAGAGGAGCTCTAAACTAAGAAAGTATGAACAAATATACTAATTACTCACTTAACAATATTTACACCTATGGTACCAAAGTTCTTCCACATTATGTTTACGCAAAACACTGGATTCGGCCTATACTAAAAAAACTGTATAGACTTTCATAAAAATAGGAAACCTTATTCTGATTCATCCAATTTCCGAGTGAACGCACTGAATCTACTACAATGTATCGTCACAACATTGTCTTATTAATCTGCTATTAGGTAAGGCAAAAAGTGCGTTTTCTATGCTTTTTTCATATTGTGGTTTCAAAACAGGACTGCGTTTAGTTGCGTATGCATTGTACAGAGATTATTAATTAGTTTACAATCCATCCGTAAATTGCGTACTGCATCTATGTAACTGAATGGTATTATTGGTGATTACTATCAGACACAATCAGATTTTCAATATGCTATGTAATCGCGTTTGCCACATTGAATTACTATTTCTTTGATCTCAAGCGACGCTAAACTGGATTATATAGTTACTGCGTGTATTATACATAAGAAAAGCTTGGAATCAGTAGTCTTTCAGCGTTACGGACTAGTTACTTATTTCAATACATTCTAAACTTACATTGAACTGGAACATTGAACATTGAGATATTGCATTCATTGTTATCTCGGTGGTATTTCTGATTCCGATTGATTCATTTTCAGTATTTTTATACATCAAATAACGAAAATATAACTTTCGTTCATCAGTTGTACTGTTTATTCGTACATACGTTAATTAGTATATTCATCTATACGATCATGAGTTCATTTATCTATTTTGTTCATTCTTTATGTTTTAAATATATTTTTGACCCTACCTAATCTTACTGATAATGTGATAAACATTGTAGAATGTTTACATTACCATTGTGAATCTCATTTAAAAACAACTTCCCATGACCGTATTCTCTTTTACTGCAATCGTGTTGCGCCAGTGAAGCCAGTTACTCTCGTCGTCTAATATACAGAGCATTCTTCATCCGGAACAAGCGTCCCTTGTTACCGTACCGGCCAAAGCCGCCTGTAGTGTGATAGGAGAGCACTTGAGAAGTTAATTTGAGGACTTTTCTCCGAAATTCGCTCTGCTACAATGCCGCTTGCAGTATCAACTTTTTACATTACATACCTCTTCTCAGAGGCTGATCCACTTTTTGGCAAAAGATGTAACCTTCTTCCTCTCGTTTCATAACACTGCTCACTGTGCATTCCAAATACTCCCATTCCGGAATATTTCGATTTCTGGATTTTCGTGCACGCAGCATTTGTCGTGTATAAAGCCCTTGAAGCGTTTTAAAGGTAGTCCTATTTGTCGTAGTAATTGAATTAAATGAATGATAATTGCTGGTACTTAACGACATAATATACAGAAACAGGATTGCTTACTGCCGGCTGGTGATCGATTTGGGTCGGTGGCCATCGGCATCGAACAGAAACAAATCCTTTTACGGATGAGTTGTGACACATTGAGTTTTAAGCACTACACGGACCGAAGATAATCTTTTCTTTACAAATTGGAATTGCCTTGTGTTGCAAAAATATCCGGAGCTTTCATTTCGTTTCAACTGCTGTTAGAAAATACCTATCTTTACCTGCACAGTGCATGTAATATTGTCATCAATGTGGATGACAATGCGACCCGACAGCTCGAAATGCTGTGCTCGATGACAAATAAGCACCCATGACCACAAGCATGCTGAGAAGTTGAACCACTTTTACAGTCAACTAAACATCAATCAACTAAACTTTAATCGTACAATTAGCAACCTGATTTTTATGGAAGTTTTACTACAAGGTTGTTTTAAAAAATACCTTAAAAATAAATCTGTATTTATATATATTAATTTATTTAGTCAAGCAAATGTAGACAACATACAATATTTCATTACAGTTGTTACTTATAGCGTTTAAAATGTTCTTTTTACGTGCTAAGCATCATTTCTAGTATTTCTAGTGTATTTCAGACAGTTTTTAATTTGTTCTTTTGGCATTGTTATGTCAATGATATCACAATGTAGATTATACTAACGCATCATTCGAATTATGGGACCATTTTTTGCCGTATTTGTTCTGCACTGTTTTTCTGAAAAAAGTTTTCTTGTTTTAAGATATCGTGAAGGTGTATAAAAGCTGAGTTGTGATAGTAATGCAGACGAGTCTAAACGATTTAAAATATTGTTATTGACGAAGAATAGCATTGCAAATTCGCGGCGTTGTTTGAGTGTTTGCAGATTAATGAGCATGCAACGTGCCTCATACGATGGCAGATGCAGTCCAATTCAAGTTGCGAAGCGCGTATAGAAGGAATTCCTTTTGGACGAATTCTACACGTTCTTCGTGTGCGGCAGTATAAGGATTCCATATGAAATTACAATATTCCACAAAAGGTCTAACATATGCAATATACAATAGTTTGATAGTGCACGGGTCTTGAAAAATGTGTCTGAACCGCTTAATAAAGCCCAGCATACTATTTGCTTTACTTATGATGGAGTTATGATGTTCTCTGAAGGTTAGCTTGATGTCCAGGGCTACTCCTAAGTCCCTAACAATCTTGCATTTTTGTACAGTTCGATTTCCTAGAGATGTTACAATAAGTGGTATTTCAATTTTTCGTCTAAATGTTTGACGCGTTACATTTCTTGACATTGAGTTGGAGTAGGCTTTTATTGCACCAAGTGTGGTATAGGTTGACTTCTTTCAGGAGTTCGTTTGCGTCGCTAGAGTTGCTGATTTTCATGAAGAGTTTCATGTCGTCTGCGTAAATTAATATGTTTTTTTTTTTTCTAAGTATACCTAAGGGACATGTCATTTACATACAGGATGAAAAGGGGTTTTGTGAATTTGTTTTGGAAGCGTACTATTTGTTTGCTATTTGTTAGATAAGACTGGAGCCGACTCGGAAGTTAAGGCGCCAATCCAATTTTTTTAAACCAAAAGTTTGTATGATAGAGATCAGTAAGCATGAGTATTGCATCCTAAAAGATGATGGTATATTTACCTATTCAATAATTATACCACAGCGCATAAAAATTACTTCGTTAGCTTTACCAAGGATTTTAGAAAATGTTAAAAATGTCAAATATGCTGAAAATTATGAATGTCGCATAGTAATCAAAAAAATGTAATGGAGGTTAAAATATTAGAGTGGCAACTAGCATAAAAAGTTCAGATTTCGGTTTAGGTTCTGGTGGTTGTCGGGTAAAGTGATCTCCTCACAATCAGATTAAATGAGGTTGAATCCAGGCTGAGGCCGAGCGATTTTCGAAGGCAATTGGCACAAACAAGTTGCAGGTTTAATCCAACAGAAAAGGAACAAGATAAAAAAAATCATTTCGGAAAATCGTCTATAAATCTGCCAAGATATGCTTTTTTAATGTTTTTATTCAACCGGAAATACACAAAACATGGTTACTATTAACTTCTTTATTCCACATACAATGAAGGAAGTTGAAGGTAAACCTGTACCGAATAGTCGGGTTACCAAATATTGGCCAAATTATAAGTTGGCCGAATATTCGGCTGGCCGAAAAATTGTTCTAATATTCGACCGAATAAGCTGAATAATTCTTTTTTGTTTTTGTGAGAACAACTAATCAATAACATTTTTATACAAACCCTTCCCAAAAAGAGGTTGTAATTCAATGAAATTACTAATAGCACAAAATGACATTTTTAGCTCATAGGAACATCTAAGTGAAGTTTCAGCGAAATCAGAAATCACAGGGAGATTGCAGGTTCAAGTCCCACCTGAATGCGGTTTTTTTTTTCAGGTCTTTATCATATTTTTCAGTTCGCTTCCCCAGCTGCACACACAGTCTCCCTTTAATGAACAATAAAGACAATTTAAACAAACTATTGGAATCGCTCTCCATCCTTTTCGTTAAAATAAATACGTAAGCTCAAAGTTTCCTCATACACCAAAAGAAACAATCGGATATCGGTAAGTTTAAATACCTGATATTTGCTGTTAAATTGACGAGAACTTTCTCTAGTAATATTGACACAACATGTAAGCAAATCTAATTGATCGAACTGATTGTTTCGCATTTATATAGTGCACTATCTTGGAGAACCTATCCATAAAATAGACTGTCTTGGAAAACCGACGTCCCTCCTATCGTCAACGTTCTCAGAAGCATCTTGCTCCGATATGCCACCCACCCATGAGCATGACCTAGGAATAATAATTGGAGAAATTTCATAGCTATGCAATTTTGTCGTTCACTGCTCAAAGCTCTGCTATCACAGGCTCAATATTTAGTGTGGAATAACAAGACAAAATTGTTATGTTATACATAATAATAATAATAATAATCAATTATGTTGTACTTTTCTGTTCCGTCATTCTTCTCTCTGTCTATCCCGCTTTGTTCTCGAATGTGCACGAGCAGAATGGTATGTTCGACATTGCTCACGTAACAAACTACCTCCGTTCATTCGGTTCATACCCACATAGAAGCGTAGTGACTGAGTGCTTCTTCAGCCAGGAGGACCCTCGCTTCGAAGAACGGCACAAAGTCATTTGAATGTGATCAATTTTCCTGGATTTACATAAATTTCAATTTGGATTGAGGCGGGCAGCGGTGAACTGTCCTAGCATTGATTCTCCAAAGTACGCAGATGTGGTGGGCAGGTATATTGAGTTGGGCGTTGTGGTCCACTGTTCTTAGTCGGCAGACGCGCACGCGGCTTCTGAGTATCGGTGCACTGTGGGATAAAACGAAAAATTTATGTATATTATTAAAGTGTCAAGAGGGATTTTTCATTCATGCTCCGCGACGTTTGATTAATATACTTCTGAATATTGTACAATCAAAAGATATACAGTCGAATCCCTTTATAGCGACATCGCAAGGGACTGTAGTTATAGCGAAATGTCGCAATAAAACGAAGAATCTTGTATATGTAGAACAGAAGGTTGACCGTTGAGAATGTCGTTAGAGAGAGATTCGGCTGTACTATTGTCGCAATAAAGAATGACAAGTATGAGTTTTGGTATGCTATTATAGAGGAAGAAGTAAAGGAGTAAATAGGAGTAAACTGTTACTGTTAGTAACTTTAAATTTTAAATTTTAGTGCAATAAATATTAAACGGGACACAAACACTTATGGTTCTTACAATGTAAAAAATTTTACCAAGTTGGACATCGCCCCGTAGATGGGTAACAGCTTACCCGAAACCGGTCGGTAAAAAAAGGTAAAATTGTTTACATTGTAAGAACCATAAGTGTTTGTGTCCCGTTTAATATTTATGTTACTGTTAGTATTCAAGAATTCTATTCATATAAAGTTCGACCAAAATAGGTAAAATAAAGGTTTATATGTTTAAGACCTACGCGTAGTTGCTGACATTTCATGGTCAGGACTTGACATTTAATTTATTGAACTGAAATAACTAGAAGAAAGGCAAAAAATGGTTAGGTATTTAATTATTCGAAAAAAAAAAATGCAATGCATAAAGGTTCAATGCCGTACAAATGTATCACAAACCAGTTAAAATCAGATTTATGTTGACTTTAATCTTCAAATATAATATAACAATAAAATCCTTTAAAGGGTGATAGAGGACCCTATTTGAGGAAAAAATTCCTTCTACGCATATGGTAAAAATTCAAATACTGCAGAGTTATTCACTTTTTCTAGTTTTCGGTTATGTTTGCCTTCAACGAGATCTAGCACAAGAAGTATGATAGCTAGCTCAATTCTGTTGACTTCTTTGGGAAGCTGAGAAAATTTCGTAATCGGTAGTGTCTTAAAAACGTCAATTGAAATGTGTGATAAACATGGGTTTTGTTGTTAACCAAATTAAACATTGAAGTCTACTCTACAAGTTGTTCTTTGACACCAAGCACCTAACTCTTTTAGTTTGGCTGCTATTTCACTTTAAAAGCAATAAGTTGCGCCTTCATGCAACGACGCATCTAAGTAAACACAGTGATGCAGAAAGTTGTGATCTTTACAACACTGAATGAAGGCGCGACTTATTGCTTTAGAGTGAAATAGCAGCTAAACTAATAGAGCTAGATGCTTGATGTCAAAGAACAACTTGTAGAGTGGATTTCAATGTTTAGTTTAGTTGACAACAAAATCCATCTTTATCACATATTTCAGAGAGAAAATTACAGTTAGTTCTCAAAAACATTTGTTTTCACGTTTGTTCCTTTCTAAGTGCTTCTTATTTTCTCTAGTTGGACGTTTTTAAGACACTATTGATTACGAAATTTTCTCAGCTTTCCAACGAAAGCAACAGATATCAGCTAGCTATCACACTCCTTGTGATAGACCTCGTTAAAGGCAAACATAACCGAAAACTAAAAAAGTGAATAACTCTGCAGTAGTTGAATTCTGACCATATGCGTAGAAGGATTTTTTTCATCAAATAGGGTCCTCTATCACCCCTTAAAGAATTTCAAGTGAGCCCCCTGTATAATGAAACATTGAATATAAGTTAGTGGAGTTTGTAATTTTTCAGACATGATGAACAAATCAGACTTGCTGTTTCGTGTAAGAGTAAAAACAGCAGGTTTTTATAAAACACTTAGGACCTAATTTATACGCAATAGATATATTCTAGGGTGGTCGGTATTACCGACTTTTCGAAAAAGCGGTATTTCGGTATTCATAGTAAGCAAGTAAGCCACTGCCGAAAACGTTACCAACATAAATTTGGATTTGAAATTTATTTTTTGCTTAGCGTCTCAGGTTGCATCTATGTATGGACGTGTCGCTGCATGATTATGTTTTTGCATTTATGAGTACCTCTGCTTCATTACGATCAAGATTTTTTTCTAAGATTAGGGCTTCTGCGACCATTATTTTGATCTCTTGTGATATACGATCCAGATACAACACTGGATAACAGTGTTTGAAAAACTCCAATGAATGAATCTAGTGATATGATTACGAAGAACATAGTTTCGAAACTAATGTAATAACGAAAAAACATGCAGATTTTTATTTAAATTTTCTTTCACATCGCAAAACTTAGTTTCAAATTAGTGAACAACATTGAATTTCGTAGAAAAACAATATTTGAAACTGTTGAGAAGAGTATATGAATGAAATAAAAAAAAAGAAATCACGATCAGATCAGAATTTACTTTTTACGAATCCGAATGAATCGAAGGTAAATACTTCTTTATTCTGTTCGATGCTTTTTAAGCAATTCGTCCAAATTATTTATTATTATTATTATTATTTTATTAACTTTTGCTTCTAATGGAGAAACGAAAAATGTGGCATATGGACAGGTTTGTAACTGAAATAGAAATAAATATTTGAAATGAGAGGTTGATAAAAAATATAGAAAAATATAGAAAATTATAGAAAAAGCAGAAACTTGTACACGAGTGAGGGCGGGTACATTCAGCTAGTTGCTAATAAAAGCCCGCTGCGGTACGGGCGACGAAGCTTTGACCATGCTACAGCTATTTAAAGTTCACTTTTTCAAGGAGCAGTCATTTTTAGGATGAAATCTTTATTGGTTGGTTATTTCATCCTGTAAACACTTTGTCTCAACAAAAAATAAATTCCTAATCCAAATTTATATGTATTTATAATTTTTTTAGTTTTACTTATAAATAGCACAAAATGAATAATAGCGGGGGCCTAGTGTGGTTGGTAACGTCTCCGCCAACCACGCTCGACGCCTGGGTTCGAATCCCACCGCCGACATAGGTGTCGATGGTTGTGAGGTGGCGTGATCCACTCACAACCAACCCAACTGGTCTAGATTCAATTCTAGCCGACACCGGGAGATTTTCTGAGGCGAAAAATCTCTGGGATCACGCCTTCCATCGCATGAGGAAGTAAAGCCGTTGGCGCCGGTCCGTTAATAAACGGGTCGTGAGTTAGGGTCCTGGGTGTAGAGTCGCCTCCCTGGGCGTCGGTGATTGGCCACAACAGTGGCGGAACTAGACCGACGGAAAATAAGCGAGAATAAAAAAAAAATTAATAATGTCTTGCGTTTTTTCGCTGACATAATTGTAATTACTGCCTCATAATTTGTAGTTAAACAGGTAGGTTTTGAACCTTCCCACGCGTTGCCTCTGTGAGTATGAGTGTGTGAAGAGATAAGCTGTTCTTCTTAAAAAATAAATGCTTTATTGATATGAAGTTTTTTGACATATTATCGATACACACAAACACATTGTCTGAATCCGAGCAGAACAAACAAAAAGATAACAAAAATTGGTAAATAGGAGAGGGAAAATTAATATATATAATGTTGCTTCTGTCAAAATGTATTTATTATACAGGGTGTTAGGGAGCTCACTTAAAATCCTTCAAGGGGCGATAGAGGACCATGTTTGATGAAAAAAATCCTTCCACACATATGATCAAAAGTCAACTACTGCAGAGTTATTCACTAATTTCAGTTTTTGGTTATGTTTGCCTTAAACGAGCAGAAAATTGTGAATTCTACCACACTAAACGAAGGCGCGGCTGATTGCTTTTAAAGTGAAATAGTATCTAAACTAAAAGAATTAGGTGCTTGGTGTCAGAGAACAACTAGTAGAGTAGACTCCAATGTTTAATTTGGTTAACAACAAACTCCATGTTTCACATTTCAGAGAGAAAATTGCTGTTAAGTTCTCAAAAACATTTGATTTCATATTTGTTCCTTTTTGAAGGCTTCTTGTTCTTCCTAATTCGACATTTTTGAGACACCATTGATTACGAAATTTTCTCAGCTTTTTAAGAAAACCAACAGAATTGAGCTAGCTATCATACTTCTTGTGATATACCTCGTTAAAGGTAAACATAACCGAAAACTAGAAAAAGAGAATAACTCTGCAGTAGTTAAATTTTGACCATATGCGCAGAATTTTTTTCATCAAATAGGGTCCTCTATCCCTTAAAGGATTTGATTAAAAGTGAGCTACCTTACACCCTGTTAAATCGTCATGTGATTTGTAATGACTACCTAAGTGAGAAGCATTCATTAGCCTAACAAAGATTTATGAATATTGTGGGAAGTTTTTTTTTCCATTTTAAGAAAAATACCAAAAATACCAGTTTTTCCGGTATTTCGGTATTGAAAAAAATATCGGTTTTACCGGTTTTCGTTTTACCGGTAAACCACCCTAATATATTCCGTATATGTGCTTACTCTTGTTTGACAGGAATTTCCATCGATAAAAACATTATTATTATTATTATTAATTCATCTGACTACATTTGTCTACATGAATAAAACTTAAACTATTAACTATTACAAATACACTTAAGCGGCCCAGTTGAATAGTTTCAGACGGTTTTTAAAAATTTCACAGGATTGACAAAAATCGAATAGATGGTACACTACGTTAAATTCTTTACAAATCGCTAAAACAGGTTCATTTTTCCCGTAGTTAGTTCGTCTGAAGTTAAGTCTTAAACAGTAACTAGATTTTATAGATACTACCGGCACATTTAGGTTGATTTGCTCCAGAAGGTTGGGAGAGTCAATATTACCAAGCAACAACTTGGCAGCAAACAGTGCTGTAGCTGAATTCCGCTGACACTGCAGAGTTTCCATGTTAAGGAGACGGCATCGATCCTCGTAGGGTGGTAAGTTCGTTGGGTTACTCCAAGGAAGCAACCTTAGTGCAAATTTTAAGAATCGCGACTGTATAGCTTCGATTCTAGTGGCCCAACAGTTTATGTAGGGGCTCCAAATGATTGAAGCTGTTTCCAGTACTGAGCGAACAAGGGCGTAGAACAGTAATCGCAGGCAGTAGGGGTCACGGAAATTTTTGGCAGCTCTAATGATGAATCCTAAGTTTCTGTTTGCTTTAGCAATAATATTCGAGTGATGATCTCTGAACGAAAGCTGTGAGTCCAATAAAACTCCAAGGTCTCGCACAACACTAACTCTGACGACCGGACGTCCGTTGATTTCGTAAGCCCACTCAATTGCAGATTTCTTTCTCGTGAAGGATATGACACAGCATTTCTGTACGCTGATCATAAGCTGGTTCCACATGCACCATTTCTCGAACATTTTAATCAGTCGCTGTAGTTCAATGCAATCTTCTACTGATTCGACAATGACGAAGATTTTAAGATCATCATCATACGCTAGCTTACAGCCAGGAGGTAGGTATAGCAAGACATCGTTGAAGAAAATCGAGTACAGTGAAGGCCCCAAGTTGCTTCCCTGAGGCACTCCGGAGCTGTTTGTGAAGCTGTAAGAGAAAGTCGATCCAAGTTTGATGTTCAGCTTACGGTTGATCAAGTAGGATCCCAACCATTTAACGAAGTGCGGAGAGGCACCTAAACGTTCAATTTTAGTTAGCAACAATTGATGGTCAACACGATCGAAGGCAGCCTTAAGATCTGTGTAGATTGTATCAATTTGATTTCCGTCTTCCATTGCCTCGATGCAAAGTGATGAGGATTCTGCGAGGTTAGTGTCAATTGACCGTCCCTTGAAGAAACCATGTTGAGCAGGTGAAATATATGAACGACTGCAGCAAATAGAACATCTTCAACTAAAATTTCAAAAAGCTTAGACCCAGTGCATAATGATGTTATCCCTCGGTAATTGCCGACATCACGCTTGTCTCCTTTTTTTTGAATAGGGAACATAAATGATTGTTCCTACATCTCCGGGAATTTCGCCTGTGATAGTGACACGTTGAAAATGATAGTCAGCGGAGTTGCAATAGATTCAGCACAGAGCTTCAGTACAATGGATGGTATACCATCGGGCACAGCTGCAACAGACGATTTTAATTTTCGAATTGCTGTGCGAACTTCATCTTCGGTGAACAAGAAGGTTGTTATGTCAATAACATCGCGAGGTACTGATCCTAACGCCAGGTTGATGAACTGTTCGTTAGCGGGCTCAGCACTGAACACACCGGAAAAGTGGGCTGCAAAAAAATTGCAAATTTCCTCATGAGATTCGGCAACTTTCGTACCAAGGAAAACAGTTGATGGGAGTCCATTTGTTTTGCGTTTTTCATTCATAAAACTCCAAAAGCTTTTGGGGTTGCGCTTCATATCGTTTTCTTTCCTTTGTACATATCTGTTGTAAAGATAACGATTCAAAGTCCGGTAATTGCTGCTTGCGATGTTGAACTCACGCTTCTCGAAAAAACTGCGACAGTTGGTATATCTTCTCAATGGAGCTGCTCGTAGGCGTTTCAGTTCGCGAAGTTGACCATTTGACCGAGGTGGTTTCCTCCGAGGGCGTGACAGAGGCACAATTGGCGGAAAAGTTGAGACAGCTGGCTAGTGTAGGTTTCAACGGCTATATCGATATCACTATCTAATAATCGGGACCAGTTAAGGCTTGCAATAGCGCTACCAAGTGAGACAAAATCAGCTTTGCGGAAGTCGAACTTCATGTCATTAGTAATATCATTGTAGTTAATAGTGTGAGGGCAGTTCAAATTGCAAACAAGAGCTGGATGAAACGCATCAGTCTGGAGCAGGGGCTCGACTGCCTCTGACACGACACACTCCGAGGCGATTTCAGCGTTGATAAAAATAAGATCCAATGTGCGACCTCTGATGTTTCTGAGATCGTTGATCTGTTTCATGTTCAGCAAAGCCATGCCATCGACAAGAGCAGAACCTGACACCGAAAATCTCGATTCAGAAGGGTCAGCATATAAAAAATCTGAAGGAGAGCTCGTTCACACTAGGTTTGGCTGATTGTAATCCCCAAAAAGCAGATGATAATCACATGGCCTTAACGAGTTCGAAATGTTGGTAGCAGATTCTATGTGTTTTTCAATAAGTGTGGCATCAGTTGCAAAGTCAGGAGCAATATACACCACTCCAACAGCAATCGTGTTATCGGAACCGTAAACATTCACCCAGAGATGTTCAATTTTATTGTCGACTCGAGAAGAGGACCTAGAGGAGCAAAGTTTCGTAGATACTGCTATTAGCACGCCACCACCTCGCTTTCTCCTTGTGGCAACGGCATCACGATCATTTCGATAGACAGCATAGGTGTCACCAAACAGTTGAACGGAGTTAATTTCATCGTTTAACCAGGTTTCAGTAAGCACGATTATATCGTAATCCGCGCTTGTGGTAACTAAAAACAAGTCTTCGATCTTCGTGCAAAGCCCTCTCACATTTTGGTAGTAGAAAGTAAATGAGCTCTTGGTGGGACAATGGTTAGAACCAGTAACCGGTGTCGTCGTCACGGTGATGGATTCTCCTCCTCCAGTTGCGTGTGTGGCAGGTAGTGAGTCCCAATGCGGTTCATGCAGGAAAAAATTACTTTGAGTGTGTGTAGTATTTACAGTAGCTTCGGGCAGACATATACCCATTGTATAATTACCTGACAGAACAGATAGTCATATATAGCGAATGACGTCAGAGGTCCGTTTACTTCAATTGCGTCCAAATTATCTGGTCCAGAGCAAGCCCACAAAGATTGTGTGCTGTTTATTGGTTGCTATATGGCGTAGTCAATCTTGGATTTCGATTTTTTCACTCATTGCTGATACAAAGGGCACCTTGTACTCCATGAGGCATGATTGATATCCAGCCGATCGGTAGAAGGTTGTTTCTGCTGCTCATTCAAGTTGTTGCAATTCACACATTTTTCAATGTTTCCTTCGCATTGACCAATTAGATGATCGCCAGTACATTTAGGGCAGCACATAGGGTTGTTGCATTTTTCAGCCTTGTGTCCAAATTGCGAGCAGTGGAAACACCTCAAGACGTCAATATTTTCGTAAATGTTATGACATTCCCAGCCGATGTTTATACGTTTCGATTTCATTAAATACTTAAAGGTTAAAGCATCAGTCTCTATCATGACAGTCTTAGTTTGGACACCATTTTTGGTACTAGTCTGCTCTCGTAGCAATTTTAAATTGACAGTAGCCGGTAGTGTATTCTGCAGTTTAATTTTATCGATTAACTCGTCCTTATTAATATCGTTGGAAATTACCACGATTTTTATTCTAGGCAAAAGTGGTTTGAGAATTTCAGCTGTATAGTTTCCAGGTAGTTTTTTGGAATCATCTAATAGCGTTTGTGCAAGCGCAGTCGAGCCGCAAACGATTTCTACGTCGCCGTTTTTACGGAAGTGTACGCCATTCACTTCAAATTTAACCGGGTCAAAGTAAGTGCTAATGTCTCTTTCTGTTGTCTCTATAGGCTGTGCAGTTTTTGGCTTTATCAGTACAGTTTTCACGATTCTGCTGAGTGCGTCATTAGTAGGTTTGAGATGTTCGAATGAGTTCAACGGATTGCTACACGTGCTCGACACCCGAGCGGTCTTTGAATTTTCTGGGTTATTAGATTTTTTTTCGGTTACCAATTTGCGCCTTTTGCCCGATCTTAACATACCACCTTCGTCTTCGGTGGGTACATCATTCACTTTCCGCTTCGTACTGCTTGTCGTACTCGCGCGCACAGAACTTGTGACACTAGCATAAGTAACACCAGACGCAACATTAGTGGTATCAGTTGCATTACATTCGGTAAGGTTTGCCAATTCAGCAGCAATCGCATTCTCAACACACGATTTAATACGTGGGAAAAAGTTTAATTCAAAAGCATCGATTTGTTTTTTAGCGTTATTTTCAGCTTTAATTTCGAAATCTGCCACCGCAGTAATCAGCGCATCTACCTTTCTCATCAATACATTGCACACAGTCTGCACATCGTTTATACTCGTTTGCCTTTTCCTGCAATCGAAGCACAGATACTTCAAACATCGTTTATATACATGTTTTCATATTTCGAATATAGGTACTTAGCGGTTCTCTGTGACTTACTTACGCTTTTGAGAATTAACAATGGAATTAATATTAATTCAATGCTAGTAAAATGACCACGAAACAGACACCATTGTTTCACTATGCTGCCGAATGCGGGTGGGAACACAGCAAGCAGCAGTATCGGTAACAGCATCAACCTACGATGGCAACAACAGCAGCGAAAAGATACGACAGCGGCGCCAGTCCACATCCAATATCTGGACCACCTGTGCTGCTTTTCTTTGTTCTAGTGGCGGAAAGTGAGGCGGCTGTTTCTTGTGTCCAATTTATGCACTACCTGCCAGGTTGAGTTCTCTCCCATTTCATCGGGAGGAAAGTTCTCCTTTACTAGACTGCCAGTCCTTTCATAACGTGCTCTCTTGTTTAGTCGTATTATTAAGGCACACGAATACCCAAACCCTGCGCGTTCAGTGTGGCCGTCTAGCTATCGACGATGATGATGGCTTCGACCGATTTCCGATATGGAAAATATTTGATTTGCTAGAATTTATGCACCCCTCAAGGTAGGACAGTTGAGAATAATTGAAGGATATAGGATCGATCAGTCGATGCTTGATGGTAAATAATGATTTGCTCTATTGTTTATGAAAATTACTTCTTCTATCCACTTTGAAAATTTTTGTCATATAATTATATCAACGTCAATAAATATACATAAAGTTCATTTATAGGTCTGTGTTAAACGTAAGTTTCAACACAGATTGTTGACTAAATTCGGTTTGTTCCGTAACGTCGTTAAACATTGATAAACGCTGTTAGATTTTTGGATTGTTAGAAAGAAACGTGTTATTGGCTTCTGATGGCTCTATCTTTCAAATGCTTACTACAAAACATACAATAGGTACTCAACTGTTTAAAAAATTATATATTTGTTGTAGAAGTGTAGGCAGCTATGATGATACTGAAAAAAAATCCCGTTCATGATTAAAAACATTATTATATAAATAAATAATATAATATAAACAACTCTTTTTTTAACAGAAAAATGCTAATTAATTTTCTGGAATGCTACCGATTGCTTATTTGTCATTGAATGCAAATGTATTGATGTATTAAAATTAATTGAATGCAAAATGTATTAAGAATATAAATATTCAATGCGTCAAAACATTTCTGTTTATAAAAATAATGTAGCAATTTGGACTGAATGACTTTATACGCGCATCTAAACAGTATAAATTCTCTCATTTTTGGTCTATGTTTCACATGGCTTGCAGAAGTATACTGTAAAAAATACTTGATCTTTTACTTACCTTACCAAACAGTCCCAAGCCGTGGTGTGGCCGTGAGAGTCGTCTCCATTACACTCGGTCCATGGCTGCAGTTCGCCAGCTCTGCAGTCTGCATAGGGTCCGCAGGTCGTCTTCTACCTGATCGATCCACCTTGCCCGCCGTGCACCTCTCCGTCTCGTCCCTGACGGATTGGTTTCAGGAACCATCTTTACCGGGCTGTCGTCTGACATCCTTACAACATGTCCAGCCCACCGCAACCTGCCTATCTTAGCGGTGTGGACGATAGATGGCTCTCCAAGCAGCTCCTGCAGTTCGTGGTTCATTCGCCTTCTCCACACTCCGTTTTCCATCTGCAGTCCACCGAAGATGGTACGCAACACCTTCCGCTCGAAAACCGCAAGGGCGCGTTGGTTCTCCACAAGCATAGTCCATGTATGAGACAATGTTTGAATTTTGTATTTTTGTTCTGAATGTATATTAAATAAAATTAATTTTAGAGTCCGCTGATGATGAGTGAAAGCCAGTAGTAACTCGAAACGTACGGACAAACTGGCAAATGTAGTTTAATTTATTTACTCCACCGAAAACCGTCGATCACAAGAAGCAATCAAATAGATACGGCGATAACCACGATAAAACACTAATGTTAAACAATAGGCACGAGAGACCATCACCTTGCCTTAGACCTCTTCGGGTTTCGAAGGGGCTCAAGAGTGCCCTCGAAACTCGATCTACACACATCACTCGAGCCATCGTCGCTTTGACCAACCGCGTCAGTTTGTCCGGAAATTCGTAGTCGTGCATAATTTGCCATAGCTTGTCCCGATCGATTGTGTCGTACGCCGATTTAAAATCGATGAACAAATTATGTATTTGTATTTTTGTATTTGTATTTGGGAGTGTACCTTGTAGGCGGCTTTCAACAGAGTGATTGCCCGGTAATTGCAGCACTCCAGTTTGTCGCCCTTTTCGTAGATGGGACACACAATACCCTCCATCCACTCTTCCGGTACTCGTTCCTACTCCCAAACCTTGACAATGACCCAATGCACGGCTCTAGCCAGTGTTTCTCCACCGTGTTTCAATAGCTCGCTGGGAAGTTGGTCCACTCCAGCAGCTTTATTGTTTTTCAGCCGACCAATCTCCTCCTCCACCTCCAGAAGATCGGGGGCTGGAATTCTGATGTCTTCTGCTCGTGCACCAAGATCAGTTGCCATACCATCCTCGCGCTCTACTGCATCGCCGTTTAGATGCTCGTCGAAGTGCTGCCTCCACCTTTCGATCACCTCACACTCGTCTGTAAGGAGGTTGCCGTCCAAGCTCCTGCACCTATCGGCTTGCGGCACAAAGCCTTTGCGGGAGCTGTTCAGCTTCTCGTAGAACTTCCGAGTGTCGTTAGCTTGGTACAGCTCTTCCATCGCTACGCGATCTTGGTACTCTTGCTGGCGCTTCTTCCTTCGGAGGACTGAGTTTTGGCTGTTCCGTGCTTGTCGGTATCGTTTTACGTTCGCTCTCGTGCGGTGTTGCAGCATTCTCGCCCGTGCTGCATTCTTCTCCTCGACTAACCGTTTGCATTCGCCGTCAAACCAGTCATTTCTATGATTCGGGGCCCTTGTACCTATTAGCGCTACTGCAGTGCTACCTATGGCGGATCGGATGCTTCTCCAGCCATATCCAAGGGTAGCTGCGTCAAGCTGCTCTTCCGTAGGTAGCACTGCCTCCAGCTGCTGCGCGTATTCCTGTGCAGCCTCGTCGTCCCGCAGTTGCTCAATATTTGGTCGCGGCGTTCGACTTCGGCTGGTGTTATACACCGTCAATAGTTTTGAGCGCATGCACACAGCTACTAGGTAGTGGTCCGAATCTATATTCGCACTGCGGTAGGTGCGAAATCAACGAATGTCGGAGAAAAACCTGCCGTCGATTAAAACGTGGTCGATTTGGTTCTCTGTCTGTTGGTCGGGTGATCTCCAGGTGGATTTTTGGATACCTTTGCGCGGGAAGAAGGTACTTCGGACTACCATACCATGGGAGGCCGCAAAGTTTACGCACCGATGGCGGGTTCGCAACAGAAGGCAGAATCACGAAAGGCAGAAGCACGAAAGGCAGAATCATGAAAGGCAGAACTCTATGACCGTACACACAAGGCAGAATATTTCAAAAGGCAGAATTTCGAAGAGAACGAAAGGCAGAATCACTGATAGCAGAACCTTACTCACGATAGCCAAGTGCGTGATGACAAATTGGTGCGAATCCTGGTCACGGTATCAAGTATGCTACTTTACATTAATTATTTAATATTATTTGGTAACCAGACATAATAACTGGTCACCCGTTTTGATGGGATGTACAAATCAAGCCTAATAATTAGATCCGAAACGCGCAAACTGGTTTGGCTCAGGTCCTAAAGACTCTCACGGCATCGCGGAGAGTAATTTTTCGATGTTAGGTATAACTTACACTAGTCTCAACGGCTTGTTGGTTATAATGAACATAAAACAATTCATGCGGCGAAGACGCATAATCGAAGGCAAGCAAAGCACGACGCATAATCGAAGGCACAAAGCCGCTGTGGTTTCCGCGGTCCGAGCCGGCCGCCGACCCGCCGTCGGAAGCGGTGGCCTCTCGCATACAAACAACTGATCTACTAGTTTTCTAGGATTGTTCAAACAGGTTTTCTTTCCCTTAGTTAAGTCCGAACGAGCGATAGCGAGTAAGGACAGCATACACTTGAACAATAGAGTCGGCCAAAGGCCGCGAGTGTGTGTTGTTGAAAAGAAAATAGACCATTTCTTGATTCTGCCATTCGTGCTCTCTGTGATTCTGTCATTCGTTATTCTGCCTTATGAAATATTCTGCCTTTCGTAATTCTGCTTTTCGTGATTCTGCCTTTCGTGATTCTGCCTTTCGTGATTCTGCCTTTTGATTTTCTGCCTTTCGTAGGAGACCCCCGATGGCCGTTATCATTAGACACGGCATGCACTGTCCCTATTTACATGGTTGACGTAAGAGCCAAAATGACCAAAATGCACTTTTTCGTTGATTCGGCTT
This sequence comes from Wyeomyia smithii, assembly GCF_029784165.1. NCBI lineage: Eukaryota > Metazoa > Arthropoda > Insecta > Diptera > Culicidae > Wyeomyia > Wyeomyia smithii. The sequence goes on along the minus strand of NC_073695.1, from coordinate 168,956,030 downwards.
CCTTTCGCTAAGATACATACACTACAAATGAAAAGAAAACTATTTTGTTCTGAAACTTTTGAGAAATATTGGAAAAACGTTTTGGCGTAACTGCCAATTGGTTGCAAAAACTGGCGTCACTCCATACAAGGTGCAATTGTCTATGTTACGTCGTTTTACTCGACTGTCTAACTATTGTCTGTTTGTCTAAGTTAAGTCGTTTAGTTCGACAAATATTCCGAGGAAAGGGAAAAAGGGGAAAGGGGGATTGAATTCTTGTATTGTATATTAATATTTTTACAAACACTCAGCCTCAGAAAGGTCTAAAGTCACCGTGTCCTTTCCCCCTACTAATGGATATTTGCATTAGATGAAATAAATAAAACGTGTGTGTATATTACGGTGGGTAAATTCAATCGAGTTGCCAGAACTTTTTTATGGTTCTATGTGGGGCCCAAACAATCCTGACACTACCGGAAGTGGATTGATCGATAGCTCTCTAGAAAGAAACATGCGAAAAAGTTTTCCTATACTAATTTTCATATAAATTCATGTACATGCATATGTAATGCACCAATCAGAGGCACGAGTAATCCATATTCGGCAGGTTTAGCATTTGAATAAAAAAAAGTTTTTTTCTGGCTCTGTGCTGTCAAGTTTGCATTTTTCCTTGTAACGATTACCCACCTTAGCGTAAATGTAAGTTTTTGTGCATGTGTTTGTGTGTGTATGTGTGTGGGTTTGTATGTGTGTTTGTGCGTATTTGTCTAATTGAAACTGCCGATGGACAATAACTGACGTTTGACCGAAACACGATTGATGAAACTAATTCAACTGCGAGGCAGAGTGGGAAGTAGTCGAGTTTTTACGCCAAGCTATGCGAACAATCTGTGAGAAAAATGCATCTTTATTCGCATAAACTGGCGTAGCGGTTTTTCTGTATTCATTACCATGGGCGGACTCGTATAATCCATGGGGCCTCTATTCAAACACCAATCTTCATAAAATTGACAGACTATTTTGTTGAAATTGTATCTCAATATAATTATTTGGGTTGAAATAACAAAAACGCGTTTTTCTCGCAATGATGGTGTTGGTTGTTACGTCAACTATGTAAACAGGGGCAGTGCAGGCTATCTGGTCCGATTACCGGTCTGTACATTACCTCCCGTCCTACCTTAGCATTCAAGTCCCCAATAACGATCTTCACGACCCGTCGTGGGCAGCTATCGTAGACCTGCTCCAGCTGCGCGTAGAACGTTCCCTCCTCGTCGTCGGGTCTTCCTTCATGTGGGCAGTACACGTTGATGATGCTGTAGTTGAAGAACCGGCCCTTTATCCTCAACTTGCACATCCTCGCGTTAATCGGCTGCCACCCTATCACGCGTTGGTGCATCTTACCCAGTACTATGAAGCCGGTTCCCAGGTCGCTGGTGGTACCACAACTCAGGTAGAAAGTAGCCGCCCGGTGCCCGCTTTTCCATACCTTCTGTCCTGTCCAACAAAGATCCTGTAGCGCTACGATTTCGAAGTTGCGTGGATGTAGCTCGTCATATATTATCCTGTCGCATCCTTGAAAGCAGAGCGATTTGCAGTTCCATGTCCCAAGTTTCCTTAGTCCGTAGTCCTTATTTCGTTGCCTAGGTCCATGCCGATTGTTCCGATCCGTATTATCTCCTACGTTGTTTGTTACATGTTGTTTTCCGGGGCGGCTCGTTGGGCCTTCCCCAACCCCTTGTCTCGCCGGGGGACCATCGTGTCAGCTCTGTTCAGAGTCCCACGCTGCCATCAGGACGTTGATCAGCTGCTCCTAACATGGAGATCAGACGATGTTTTGAGCCGCACCATCTTGGAGAACAGACGCTTGGGTTGGCGAAGCATTTCCTCTACCGCCGGAATAATTAATTGATCTTTCACTGCCCCTTATTTTGCAGATGATATTTACAACAACAGCAACTCGTCACGAGTCTAAAAATCCCAGGTTTTCTAACTTCGACACCAGAGACTTGAATGAGTTTTCAGGTAAACATAACGGTGAAGCGATGAACCCGGCGAGCAATTACGATGCGACACTTTGACGTAAGTTGAACGTAAATTGCAAATTTAGAACATACCTATTCATAGGTTTTTTTAGAAATTCCTTAATAAATTCTGAATGCAATGTATGACTTGTCGCCTGCAATACTCTTTGAAGCATTCGTAGGTTTATGGCATTTTTTGAGAATTTATGTGACCTCTCACACTAAATATTTTAATTTTGTTTACAGTGAATTTGAGTCGTTTAAATTTATTAGCAGTGGAATGAAGTAAATTTACACAAATTTTGTTGTTGTATGACTTTACTGTGATTCGACGTATTTCTGAAAAATTAACCAGATTTTAATATTTTCAACCTTTTTTTTTTCATTGAACTTATCCGGTGGTATTGAGACCAGCTCCATGAAAATTGGCTTAATTGACTAGAGATACAGCGGTTCGGAAACATTAATACAATGAAATCATGCAATTCTTTTTTTGACTAAGAATTACGTCTTGCGGCAACATATATAGGCAGGGCTGTCATTCGCACACTCTTTGCGCTCAGTGTGTTAATTTTACGTCAAGGCACAACGAGAACGGTACCTACACATTTTGACAACAAACAGGCACAAAGAGAAAGAGCGAAAACGAAATGACTATGAAAGATTTCACCAAGTGGGAAATATTTCAAGAAAGAGAGAACGGAACAACACTTTGTGCTGCTTTTTGTGACACATTGCGTGAGAACAAAGAGCTTCAGTTTGAGCAGTTTGCCTTGCGTTGCGGGTAGAAAAAAAAGCAGAGAAAAGTAACCAAGAAAGGACCATATACATTTTGGAGAATTCATTTAAACACGATTCTTAATGGCGTGTACGTATTTCTTAGGACATAATGCGCACGTCCAGACATGTTTCTGTCTCGGTATTCATATACAATCACTACATGCATTCACTACTGATACCGTTCATTGAGGTGGTAATGACTGGTATGGAAAAAAATGTCCTTCGTCGCATTTAGAAGTTCGTTCAACCGAAAAGTGAAACTTTAACCGATCGATTTTTTTTTTCTGATAACACCAGATCTCGATCTTTCATGTATTTTTAAAACATTTGGTATCAAAATTTTTTGATATTCAAAAATTCATGAACTACCTGTGCATTTTTTCCATTGGTCACAAAATTATGCTTTCATGTTTCGGAAGTCAGATTAAGCTGAAGTTTAGTATGGGAACTTTTTTCGAAGACGAAACTATTGAGCCCTATTTCTAAACGAAATTCGAAAAGTCGATTTCTATTGCCACCCTACTGTTCATGTACGAGACATATTGCGGCTACCTCCGGGAAGAAACTATTTTTAGTTTTGAAACAAAACGCATTTTGCAGCACTGAAAATTAGCTTCTTAATTATTTCAGTAGGAGTCAAATGAAGTGCAAAAACCAATTAAAAATTTAATGCTATAATCGTTCGTTTGTCAAATCCGATCATTGCCCCAAGCAACACAGAAAATAAGACACAATGTGTGGTGTCGCACATTTTGGCAAATGCACAAAGTGTACTCAGTCGCATTTTTTCGGTGCGAAAGAAAGAGGAAAAGAGCGAAAGGGGAGAAGAGAACACAAACGAAAAATCGGGAGTGGCACGCACGGTTTGATGGCAAATGTGTTGTGTATAAATTTGTGTGGTTCTGTCTGCAATGAGGTGAATTCCAGCCCAGTATAAAGCTCCCTGTATATAGTATATAGTTCCCTGGAAGTGGTTCTGCAATAAAAAGCTATACGTCACCGGGTGAAGGACATTCCGAAGAATCTATAATAATGTGGTTTTTATTCTGAATTGTTCGAAGTTTGAGACTGTTCGAACCCCAGTAACACACGTTGGTATTGAATAGTTGACGTTACCTATTCCATGACATCAATATCACCAGAAAAGCGCAAAACATGAAGGCTAGTAGAACAAGTACCGATAACTGCATGAAAGCAAGCCAACTTGATATAATTAAGTGGCAAAATTCATCTCGAGTACTAATACGGCAATGCGCAAATCTGTTGCTATGACAACTGTTAACCAGCGCATGCGCAAATGTGTTATGTCTGCGCAGTGCAACTAGATCGGCAATTTCTTTTTTCAGTGGCAGTTTTAATTGATTATAAAATGATGACAAGAAATAATATTCAACCATTCAAAAAGAGTTGTTTCTTTCGCTTGAATATTGAAATTGTATTCGCATAGTTTCAACGTTATCTGAATATAAAATCTAACAAAACTAGAAAACGTTGTTAGATATACAATAACAAAAATCTAAAGTGATATTGGTTACACTGCAAGGGTTTTGTTTATCTTTTGATGGCGCGTCAAAACCGCTCCGAATAAATATAGAAATCGTTCATATAATTTCAATAATAATTTGATCAAGTAATTTTAAGTTAGGTGTTAAATGCTACGACTACTGTACTAAGGATATGCATTTTACAGGTACGTAGTGTTGTTATTAGATTGTGTAATGTCTTACGAAAAGACCAAGTGATAGTGATTGTCAGTCTTGAACTCATGTTATTAAAAACATCTCCAAAACCAGAAAAAAGAGCTTGTTTTCGAAATGCGGTTGTATTACTGATGAAAAACAACTTCAAACACAATATAATAACACAAGTTTTCAATTGCGCTTGTAGTACACTTATATGACTACTTTCGTTGTTACTTATTTTCTAACATGTTTTGTGTGTTACTTGGGAAGTTTGAGTCAAAACGGTACCTAATTAAAGAGTCAATATATTCTCGTTCATTCATTACACTTCATCCAAAATGTTAGAAGACATGTAGTTGTAAATTCGATTTCATCTCCATGTCTCAGCATAAACTTTTCTTTTCCTTCTGCAATATGCAACGTCCAACAACAGCTTAATAAAATGTTGGAAAATTCTCTGTTGTCTGCCCCCATACCACACTAGAACGCATTATCAAACCTTCAAAATGGTCAAGCCTTATACTTTCCCCTAACACGGTCGACAGAATGTTACACCTAGTTACCGGGAATGCACTCTTTGGACTATATAAGAGCCAGCTTTTGCTCAAACCAATCAGTTTACTAGTGGATGGCCACTAGTACGGTCCTAACTAAGAAGCAGTGGGTAGCACCAGTAGCGACAGCGATCACTGTTGCAAGAGATTGATTCACTGCGAGCTGGGTTGACCATTAGCAAGCATAGCTGGAACAGGCGGCGATTGCGAATATCACTAAACTAAAACTAAACACAACCTTCCTACAGAGTACTGCAGTAATCATGAGTTTACTATCAAAAAGCGAAGTGCTATTTACTAATAGGAACTGTAACCATCTTAGTAAGATAATACAGCACCGGTGATTGGTTCGCTGTAACTTTGCAAAACGAATAACAAACAAACTGTCATAAAATTGGCATAGGGGAACTGCTCCATTATTCATCTCATAAGCCGATATTCACGAAGAATGCACGAATTAAACACCAAATTTTCACGAAATCATTAAACAAATAAACAAAATACGCTTACGTACTCTTATGGAATCGTTCAGCGTTGTATATTTAGTAAACTTAGCTAGATTTATCCTAAATTTTCTAAAACAAACAATTTTTCACAACGCTTCCATATCCATCTCAAAACTTAAATCACTGCTCAATTATTCATCTCACGACGCCCCCATATTCATCACACTACAGTGCTCTGTTAATCATGAATGAATCACATTATCATGAATGAACGTAGCCGCAGCCCGCCGTAGTAGGTTACCTAGATATCCGCTGTAGTTGTTTACGTGCAAATATGGTAACCTAGGTAACCACTGAAGTGCTGTCCATTTATGTCTATTATATCGGAATAATTCAACATTTTCAGTATGATTTGTTCGTATTAACTGAAACCGATTTGGCAACTTTTGATTTTCTTCAATGCAGTGAAAACAGATGAAAATACATACAGTTGAAATTTAGGAATTGTAGAAATTCATCTCATATATTTCTGTTATAATATAATATATATAATTCAAGTTGGTTTTTGGAAATTTGAGGTGAACATTTCAAAGATTAAAGTATTCTTAGTGTAGTGAGTGATTTTGTTTAATGATTGAAAAAAAAAATGGTCGGTTGTGATGAGAAAAATATTGGTTGGCTGCTGAACGAGTCCCGTTGTAGCCGTACAGAACAATGCGCGGATTTGGTTTTCTGAGGTACGTAATTGAATTAAATGTGTTTTCGAGTGCAGATGCCTGACTATTATATCAAATTTATAGCTGTTAAGTGAGTTTTTGAGGAATATACTTTATGAGGAATCTAAAGTGAACTAAGAAGAATCCATTCCATGGATTAGCAGATCGATTTAGTTAGAAAATATGCGTTTTTTCTGTTTTAAATCGTGTTTTCATGTTGTATGAGATGAATATATGGGCTGCGATGAATAATGGAGCAGTTCCCCTACTAAACAATATCGCACGCTAGCGTGTGTTGTGTTTTCGTTGTCGATATTGTTTGTGGCACATTTTGCATGTGTAGGATAAGTACGGTACACCGTGCCCAAGCGCTGAGTCAAGAAAATTTCCAGTTCGGAAAGATCCTCGATCTGATAGAGAATCGAATCGATATCACAACCGTGTGGGAGAGCGAGCCGATCGACATCGCTAACCACAGAGCCACGGGAACCACACTTTCTGTAGTACTGTGGATAGAATTGAATTTTACTACTACTTAGAGAGTGGAAGACAAATTTTATCTGCTGCACACACAATGAAATGATTTTGGGGCGCCTAGAAACTAATTTCTCTTCATTGCAGATTGCCATTTGCATGACGTTTGGGATGACCAGAGCCGGATTTAAGGGGGGGCCCAGGGGGCCCGGGCCCCACATTTTTGGGGCCCCCACAAAACGAGAAAAAGTTCTTTTCGCTATCAAAAATGAGATTCAATCAAAAGTTCAATTTACAGCAAGAAAATTTAAACAGATCATTCCAATCTGAAACTTTGCTTCAATGTTATTTTTTCGCGAGCGCCAATATCACAATTAGGGTAGGGACCGGCTTAAGCAGTAGTGCCTATTTTAATCAGTCGAAGAAAACAGGCCTCAAACTCCTGCATTTTGATCAATATCGACAATTTCAATGATGGAAACGAAAACTTTGATTGTCTAGCTGTCTTACGAATAAAAGAAATACCGTTAATCACAAAGCCATCTCTGAACAATTGCAATTGAAATAAATCGACCTATATTGAAGCCATTCAGGAGCCACTTCGTGTGCTGAAAAAAAAAACGCCTGGAAAACAGATGGAAACTGCTTAAAATAGGTTCGGGGGATTGGTAACTCTGATTGATGATTGTTAAAGTTTGCTAACTTAGTTTTACAATCTGAAAACAAGTTCTGACAGAGAAAACGATAGAGAACAGATTGATATACTACTGTTCGAGTTTCACCCAATACATTTCGAGTATTTCGTCTGAATACACAGGTGGTTCCTAAAGCTGCTTAGAATATGTTCCCTACCCTACATCCATAAGAGTTCACCTTCGATTCTCTTGGAATGACACACATTAACACATCGTTTGAATCGAGCCAGCGCGCATGGGAGGTTAAGCGGAGAAAGAACATAATCTAGAAGTTTTTTTAATGCATTGCTGTTGATTCCAAATAAAAATAAGTTTACTTGTCCGTGCGCAGATAGTTTTTTCCTAGTTTCTGTAGATTATTGCCAGGGTCGCCTTATATTTGAGCAGTCTTTTTCAAATCGTGTGCAAATTTTTACCTGTGGATCACAATTTTTCAAATTGCGGTAGAATTTTTTTTGATATCAAGAAAAAATTTTCAGATTTCAGATCTGGCTGTAAACAGTAAGCAAGCACCACATTTATTATTACATTTGTTCAAAATGTGCGATCGCCACAAAACCACGCGTGTATATCAAAGTGAAGCTCAAAAAAAAAAAAAAGATTACACGAAGAAAAAAATCATAAACTCGTTAGTGCGTTCAAAAATCATTTTATTTGAGCCTAATACCCCGTTCAAACTACACTGCATATTACCTGATATCGGGCCATTCGTGCTGTCGAGGCCATAGCACCATGTCATATCCATATCACCTGATATTCCATACAATCGAGCTGTCATTGGAAATCACCTCGGCAACTAGTATCGCGGATATCATGTTCGAAAACCAATAAAAACCAGATTTGCCGCAGTTGGCAACACGGCCAAAAGACATTTGACGCAACCCTACAAATTTCGAAATTCGCGTTGCATGCGAAATAGATAGAAGGAAACATTTTTACTCTTGTCATCCCGCACATTTTGACAATTGCTTATGAGAGTTCGCGTTGGTGCGAGCCAACTAGCTGAAATCTCTATCGTAATTACATTGCTCTTGTTGTCTAGTTTTTGTCTTGATCTGTTTTTGTTTTCTTCTCTTTTCAATTACTAAAGTAAATGTCAAACCATATCATCTGACTGTAGAGTGAACACCCGAAGTGATATCCGATATCATCTGGCGATATCAGGTAATATGCGGCGCAGTCTAAACAAGGCGTAACTGGAGAAAGGTCTTTTTCGAAGATGAAGATGATTGAAAATAGGTTGCGTACGACTATGAACTTAGCATTGTTGAGTTGAGAGTTCGTTATTCTGGAAGAGTTGAATGTTGATTATTTAATTAATAAATTCTTTGAAAAAAAATCTAACAAATTTTTGGTAACTTTTGAATACAATTTAATCGTACGATAAAAAACGGTTGTTTTTTTTCGGGGCCCCCACTGTAAACTGGGCCCCGGGCCTACGCAATCGTAAATCCGGCTCTGGGGATGACTATCGTCCTATTGCTACCTTGGTTCAGAACTTTTTCAGCAACAAAATTGCACATTACAGCTAGTAATAGACAACAAAATATAACAATCCGCGCGAGTGCAAAATTTTTTTTGACTACTTCAAAACCAAATGATTTCACAATTTTTAACACAATTCCTTTTTTTTTTCAACAGGGTCTATACTGCCGGTAACCGCAAATCAGTCCCATCTGTAATTTTGTCAATTTTGAGTTAGCATCGTATTTTGGCCTAGCTTTGAGTATATTTTCAGATGTACCGATAAAAAATAGTGGTTTGTTCAACAAAAGTGGAAATCAATACCAAGTCGAATTGTCACATTAGGCAAAGTAACCGCAAGTCAGTCCCAGAGGAAAAATAATCGAAAGTCAGTCCCGATTTACAAAAAAACATGCATAATACAACTGAAAAATAAATGGGGAGTAAAAAATAGTTCGATACGACCGTTTAGATGAAAATAAGTTATCTAGTAATAATTATAAATTACTAGTTGAACGTTCCCGGCGATGCACGGGATCAAAAGTTTAAAAATTAGGAATCATTTTCAATAACTCATTGCATTATTAGCACAACTCACTTCAAAAATATTTCACTTTTTATACGTCCATCATCACTTTAAGTACTTTAAGGTGAAACGGGACGTGGTCGCGATCAACTCGAATTTTGCAATCTAATTTTTTCTTGATTTATGAAGACTACGTACATGAAACTTTGATCAATTGTTTTCACAACTGTTGCATGCTTGAAGTAGCAATTTGAGTGCTGTTTATTTAGTGGAAGCCGAATTTTTTACGGTCAAAATACAGAAGTAAAAAGAACTCTAACCTCAAAATTGCATAGAAAAAGGCCACAATCCAGTTTCACCTTAACATTCTAAGAACGTACAGAACGGAAATATCCATATTGGATTGCATTTTGTGATTTGGGGATGTTTTACAGAAGCTGGAAGTCGCCATTTTGGATTTCAAAATGACGTATGGAGTTCGGAAGTTTTGGAAGTATTGAAATGGTTGGTCAAATACCACTTTAGATTATTTTCCTGAAACCAGAAGTCGTTATTTTGAAAAATGTTATGTGGGGTCATCCCAGTTCCGAATATACCACACTCGGGTGATAACCGGATATTCGTCAATCGTTCACAGTAAAATCTCTTGTTATGTAACTTTTAGAAGAAAGAAATCAAAGTAAGAAGAATTTAGCGGGACCATTCATGCTTAGTTCACCTCTATAATCATATCTAAAGAGATAACATGTGAATTTTTATAACAAAAATGTTTGTTGGTGTCCAAGGAACACGTCTGAGAAGAAGTTAACGTTTTAATCCACTTATGTGGATACCAAGAAATTAAAAAAAAAAAGATTAAACCAATGAAATGCGGCCTTTCCTCCAGCCAAATGTCCCAAGATCTAGTTTTGGTAAAAGTAAAAAAGTATTTCGAATCCCGTAATGTGTTACTATTGACAAAACTACGAAAACATCAGAAATGTAATTTTTATCTGCTCGACTCGCACCAAATTAAAACATAAATTCTTCTGCAAGAAAATATTTGCAGATGTTTAAGGAACAACGGAAAAAAATTAATTTACAGGCGAATTGAGCTCATGCTCAAAAAGTCAAAATTTTGCAGGTATTATATGTATAATATATGTAAATTTCAAAAAGAGTATTTTAATGTGTTTTCCAGTATCCAGAAAATCATCTTCAAACATACGTAGTTTTTAAATCTCAAGTTTTAGTAATAAAATACCTATTATTTTATCTCAAATGTATTTCTTGAACATCAACGATCATTTTAATGAAAAAAGAATCACATGTCATCGCTTTGAATTTTGATTTGGAGACGAATTAAGTATAAAAAGTCATAATTTTGCATGTTTTACGTAGTTTTGTGAATAATATTTCAAGTTTTAGTGATCAGATACTAATTATTTTTCCTCAAATGTCTTTCCTGAACATTACCAAACATTTTAGTGAGAAAAGAATCATATGTCATCGCTTTGAATTTTGATTTAGAGGCAAATTTAGCACAGAAAGTCAAAATTTTGCATGTTTTACGTAGTTTTGTGAATAATATCTCAAGTTTTAGTAAATAGATACCTATTATTTTTCTCAAATGTCTTTCCTGAACATCAGCGAACATTTTCATGTTAAAAACCTACATGTCACCGCTTATTATTTTTGGCTCAGAACGATTCAAAATTATAATGATTACTGTACACCTCAGAGACTGAGGGAATAATATCAATAAGACCAAGCGTTACGGAATTCCATTTTTATATAGTAGATTGGGATTATTTTTTAGTTTGAATTGGTGATGAATTTATGTGGAGCAATTTTCTGTTAATACGAATTCAAGTCAATTTTTTTTCTTGGTTCGCTTCTTCGTGGATCTATCCGCAAAATCTTGAGTATCGAAAAAACTTCCATCATAATCCTGGGAATCGTTCCAAGAAATCTCCAAAGGTGATGCTCGAACCTCAAATGGATTTGGATCATCTTGACATTTGTTGTCGGATGAACCAACTGCAGTCCCGGCTTCAGTTTCTTTATCCGAGTCCTCACCGGATAAGCTTCCATCGGTTCCGTACATCATGAGATTTTCCAACGTCGACATTTCTAAAAAGGTTCTCATGGACATACACTTCCTAAGCGCGAAGCGAAGAATTGACAGTTTTCCACGGCAACGGATAACAACACGTCAACACGCACTATAGTTTCAACATGGCAATGTGACTGACTTGCGGTTACTTTTCTCTTCGGTGTAGAATGTAACGGCAAGTCAGTCACACTCAAGGTTTTTATCATAAAATCAATTATATCAATGGTTTTTACAACGTAATTAGTGCAGGCTATGCAAACTATATTTCAGCATGAATATTGTCAAAATAATTCATCTTAAATAAGTGATAACTATGCGTGAATGAAATATCTTTCGAAGCTGTTTTCTCGTTTTCACATTTTTACATATGGGACTGACTTGCGGTTACCGGCAGTATACCTATATGAACATATCGATTGTTTTCCCAAACCAATTGCAAGAAAAACATTGACACCTGACAGGCTGTCGTAATTCTACGTTAACCTTGCGATCGTGTCAATTACTTTGCATAGATTTTCATTATCGTCTTACTTCTTAGAGGTATACTAAACACATATGGCCGAGATGCAACAAAACCTAACGAAGCACCATTCTTTTAAATTTAAATATTAGCATCGATCGATGCGGAAATTTATAAACTTTATTTCATGCAGAAGCGAAAGCATATTAACAGTTATAACAAAGCAGCATAGTTAGAACAGTGTTGAAACAAAAATTTTCTTTACCAGGTTGCAGAAAGTACACTGTATGCTTAAATAATGAATATCAATTACTCAAACTAATATTTTTGGCGCTTGATTCGGTTCAGTTGCACCTCGATCAAATCAATAACTAATATGGCTAGTTTTCTGTAACTGTAGCTTGTGGACCATTGAATAATTCACTGCATATTCCCTAATTGATGTCTAGGTGGCTTCCGGATCGGCAGAAATAGTCCATCTGCAAGTCGCTTGCGATCCTCACAATTGAATTCATCCTTAAAATGCACCCAAGTTATTAATATAGTTTCAAATTCCATGCTACAGCCATGAATAGTTTATATCAGCAACGAGCTTCATTGCAACTGAAACGTCCCTACGTACCATACGCCGTTGCTATCGACGTCGTCGCCTAGACAACGGCATCGGTAATTACCGGAAATCTATTATTCTGACATAAATTTTCAATGATCAACATCCGTCTTCCGTCGCAGGCACAAGGCAGTAAGCTAGTACACAATCGAGAGATAGACACGTTCCGAACATTATTGCTTGACTGCTGTTTCAATGTCTTCAGAGCTTCCCAATGTCGGCAATTCGTGTGCAATGTTTTTGGTTAAAAATCCATTTTTTGTGCGATTTCAATGACCCCAGAAGTAAAATAATGTAATTCATGATTTATCGAACACATTTAATAAATAAATAAATTCAGTTGATTCAATTTATTCACATTTAGTTCCTGTAACTTTAAAATCCAATTCTGAAGTATTCTTTAAAATACATAAATTAATGCCTGTTAATCAAAAAGTGCAAACTACTTGATTCTAGATAATAATAGCATCTATGTACTTGAATTTTAGCAATCATCCCGCTGATGAAATACAAAAAAAAAACTATTTACTTTCTTCGACGACTAAACCTGTCTAGTGAGACTAACGGTGTCTTTCATTGTGCAATAATGCGATCATAGCAGCAGCATCAACCAAATTGATAGCAATTGAATAGCGGACCACATCGCATCATCTTCGTTTGCATGCCACGTCCATAAACACCCAAGCCACGAAAGCACGTGTGTTCGCCACGGAAGAGACCGATATATTCTATTTATTCATGGAGACAAATTAACTTCGTCGTCCAAACGCATCAGAGATAGAAACAGAGGGTGTGGAAGCGGTCCGTTTTCAATTGGAAATTCCCGACAGGCAGCAATTGATGTGGTCTATGGGCATAATTTATGCAGTAATCGTCACTTAAGGCCACGTGGACGAATTTCCTTCCTTCCGGTTTCCATGTCACATAAACGACTAATGCAACCGGGTTTTGGTTTGGCTCGCAATAGCGACCGCCTGGTGTGAGATGTGCACTGAAGCGTTGACCGCGTGGTTCCAATTTGTTCGCTTGGGGTATGGTGATTTCGAAATCAAACAACATCGCTGCGCATATTTGTACGCGAAAATAGGGTGAATTAGTGTTAGTGGAAAAATTACAGTAACAAACCAAATGATTAAATGGTGTCTGACCTGCAATGAATCTGTGTTGCTGCATACGATTGAGCTTCACTTTTTATCACTGAGAAGGGGTTGATGAGATTTAACGTAATCCTTTCAATGCGATATTGGTATTATGTACCGATTACGCTGCGGTAACTATTATGTCGCCTCTAAAAGCGAGCTAGTTTCAGGTCCAGACAGAAGTTGTGGAACGCAATGCTTCAAATGGGTTCAAATATATGATCTTTTAGGCCAGCGATTCTCAACCTTTTTTGTCCGCGTACCGCTTGGCGAAATTTTCCAAATCAATTGTACCGCCTGGCTTAGAATATTCTCGCAGAGTGGGAGAGGTAGATCATGCTGTGGTAGTCTAGTTTAGGTTCCAAATTCTACTACGATTTGTTTGATTGCTACAGTCATGTTCTGAGAGCAAGTCTCAACAACAAATGAAGAATTATAAAGAAAAATTACTTTGTCCGCCATTACAAATTTTTCTTTCGCGTACCCCCGAAGGTTTTTGCGTACCCCTAGGGGTACGCGTACCCCAGGTTGAGAACCGCTGTTTTAGGCCGCGAACGTGTACCAGAAACTGTAACCATCGTTCCAACTAAGACAATTAAATTATATAAATGAAAAAGGCAAATGTTAATTAAAAAATCAAGTTACAATTTTACCTTAAAATATAATTAAAATTAAAAAAAACGGCACTAAAATGTAATATTTTCTCATATCAAATCAAACTTACTCACAAATCGCTAGAGTATTTTAGTTTACTTTGACGTTATACGTTTACTTTGAATCGGATCATTTGATGTCCAATTACTGTTCTACAATACTCAAATAAATTTCCTTCATAAAATAATAAATAAAATAGGGTATCATCAGGTTTTACCTATTATCGTCCGGGGGGTTAATGATGTCATAGATAACTTATATTTTGCAAAGAGATGCTCTGCATTATAAAGAACCATCATGCAAGAAATTAACGATCTTGGACATCATTTACCCCCCGGACGATAATAGGTAAAACCTGACGATAATAGAGCCGATACCCTATCTGATAATAATTTGACAAAAGATTTCAGATTTAATTCTTAAGGAATGCAACATGTTGCCTTTCTCCTAGAAAGGTATAGCAATCACTGGAAAAACCAAAGGTATAAAAGTGCTCCAAAGGGTCGAATCTCGTATATCAATCGACTTAGTTTGACGAGCTGAGCAGTTTCTGTATGTGTGTGTGTATGTGTGTGCAACGCTCTCCGAATCTCACTCGATTTTCTCAGAGATGGCTGGACCGATCTTCATGAAATTAATTGCATATGAGAGGTCAGTTGCCCCATAAGACCCTATTGAATTTCATTGCAATCGAATTTTTAGTTTAGAGGTTATGTTTAAAAATGTGAAAATTACGAAACATCATTATCTCAGAAACTACTCAAACGATTTTAACAAAGTTGGTTTCAAATGAATGAGCTACTTAAAAAACCCTTAACTTTCATGAAGATTGATCGTGTGGTTCAGAAGTTGTTTAAAGAAACGTGTTCTGGAGAGTGTTTAATCTCTCTCATGTTTCTCAGAGATGGCTAAACCGATTCCCACTAAGTCAGTGCCATTTGGAAGGTCTAATCACCCCATAAGACCATATTGATTTATTTTGCAATCGGACTATTACTTTGCCTGTTGTGTTTAAAAATGTGAAATCCAGCTTTGAAAAGAAACATATTCCGAAGACTACTTGGACTCACTCACTTTTCTCAGAGATGGCTGACCCGATTTCCACGAAATTAGTGTCAAATGAAAGGTCTAGCTGCCTCATAACACCCTATTGAATTTCAATGTAATCGGTCTCTTACTTTGTCTGTAATGTATCAAAATATGAAAATCACGGAACTTCACTATCTCAGAAAGTACACAACCGATTTGAACAATATTAGTATCAAATGAACGGGCTAGTTAAAGTTTAATTGATGAATTTTATAGTGATAAAACACGTGGTTCAAAAATTGTGTAAAGAAACATGTTCCGGTGACTTTTCAAATTCACTCGTTTTCCCAAAAACGGCTGGACTAAATTCAACAATCTTAGTGTCAAATGAAAAGTTTGTTATTTGAACATAACGAACTTCATAACAATTTGATATGTGGTTCAAAAGTTATGGAAAGAAAAGAAATTCAAAGGCTATTTAAAACTATACCTGCTTTGATCAATATATGTGGCCACAATATAAATTAAATGTGGTATCGTACCATTTGAATGTTCCCGGTATCGCTCGTGATTGAATTGTTCGCTATTTCACTATTTCTTGAGCATTTACATTACGTCAAATTTCATATTTTATACTTCTATTACAACATCATTTTTTAGAACCCAAAAAGTGAATACACATTTATTGGATTGAAGCGTTCATGTAAATCTATTTTTTCAAATAATAAGTTTGAATGAGAAAGGCTGGGTCTGACCGCTAGGTGGATTAATTTAGGTTTTTTTGTAACAAAATTGGATGATAAAAAGATAACCCTTCAGCGAGAAAACGCGGACGAAATCAGGCAAAAATCTGGTTCATTGTCAAATATCTGAAAGGTTTTAAGTAAGGTCTGTAATATCTGAAAGGTTTTAAGGTCTATGTGGCGCACTATCATAAATCCAGCAAAATCAAGATTTATTGGTTATTGTGCCTATTCCGGTTGTTAAATAAGCACAGAAAAAAAGAAAATTCAACTCATTCGCCCTGATGTCAAGAGCTGGGACAGAAGTCTGTAATCCTCGGATCCTGGAGGTATTGTGCGGGGTCTAGTTGGTGGTTATCACACAAATGAAATCTCGACCTACATCCAACCTTTAGAACCACGAATTCGTCGATGCTTTGGGTATAATGGAATGTAACCACCTTCTCAGTTCCTCTCTGGTCCAAGCATTTTGCCAACTGATGATCGTATTCTGACGTACAAATGCGAAAAAATCATTAAAGGCAATTGGTCTTTCAAAAATGTCACCGTTTGTTGCACCCACCTTAGCCAAAGAGTCCGCTTTTTCAGTACCCGGTATCGAGCAGTGAAAAGGAACCCACACTAAGGTAATCTGAGAAGATTTTTCGGATAAAGCAGTCAAATGTTCCCTTATTTTCCCCAGGAAATACGGCGAGTGCTTAACATCTTTCATCGATCGGAAGGCCTCAATGGAACCGTGGGAATTTTTTCGATAATCTCTAAGGTGTACTGAACCTTGGGTGCTACATCCAGATTCTGAACTTGACCTTCTGTTTTATTTATACACAGACTTCGCAGCCTACTGTTAAGTGTACAGAACAATTGCGGGGCCAGCGCTACGATCCTACTGACACTAACAGTCTCTTCCGAGCCGAGACTCGAACCTACGACGACTGATTTGTTAGGCCAGCATCGTACCTCGAGACCATCGGGGAGTGTTGGAAGGGTGTACTGAATTGCAGCTAATTTTGTCACGTAAACAGAAGCTGGATAATCGAGCTTATGAAAGACGGTTAAATTGTTATTCAAGATACCGAAGCCAATGGACCCATCGAGAAGTGATACGTCAGTGTAGAACATATTGTAGCAGTTGATTTTTCTATATTTATTGGAAAAAAATTTGGGGATCTACTGCACGCGTAAAAGATCCGGGATTTCACGAGTTTCTTCTATCATGGATGTAACGAAAAACACAGTAGAATCAGAAGTATTTAATAAGTTGACACGATTTGGAATATTTCAAGAATATTTTGGGACATGTGATTGAAATCACCCAGCTGTTCTCGAGGTACGATGCTGGCCTAACAAGCCAGTCGTCGTAGGTTCGAGTCTCGTCGCGGGAGAGACTGTTAGTGTCAGTAGCATCGTAGCGCTAGCCCCGCAATTGTCCTGTACACTTAACAGTTGGTTGCGAAGTCTGTGTATAATAAACAGAAGGTCGAGTTCCGATACGGAATGTAGCAGCAAGGCTCTGCTTTTTATGTGATTGAAATACAATGTCATAAAACAGGTTTGAGGCTGGTTTTCTCGGTTTTTGGATAGCGATCATCTTTACTTGCCTCCAATCCTGCGGTACAATGTATTGCTCCAGGAACTTATTCAACAAGTTCAACAAGCGCCTCTTGGCAGTGCCGGGTAGATTCTTCAACAAGTTGAATTTGATTCAATCTTACCCAGGCGTTATTGTTACTGGACAGAAGGGCACATGGGTGCAGCCAGAATTTCAAATAGGGGGGGGGCTGGTTCTTCAAAATTTTGAAAGGAAAAAAATGGTATTTTGAAAAATAGAAATAAATACTAGTGTTTAGTGATTGTTACATCAAGGCAACTAGTGGAAAGTTGTCCTTGACATCAGAGGGAAAAATTTGTTTATTTTTTGTCCAACCTAGAATATAAATAGATGTTCTTCAGTAGAAACTCTTAAGTTCCTTTAAACCTTTGGACATATCAGTGATCAACACTATATTTCATTTTTTTATTAACACTTAACTTAACGAAACTGAAATCTAATTTACACTAAACGTACCGTAGAAGGTAACAATAAACATGTCGTTAATTGAGAAAGTAGAAGTTGTATTAAATCAAAGAGCAGCCGTTGCCCAACCTGTGCTCTGGGGGGAATATATATTGAGGCAATACAAAGCGCTTTACCTTGTATCGTCATTTGACATGCGACAACTTCGATACCTGGAATCGAAGGGGGGTTAATACGATAGAAAGAATAACAATTTTTCAATCCCTAGAAGTACTCCTCCATATGGGGTGTCTCGATCAAGGCGAATAATATTAAAATCATGGAAGTCAAGATCAACATTCGAAGCAAGCCAAGTTTCACAAAGGAAAAGTGCATCGCATTTGTTTTTATTTATCAAAACTTTAAATGAATCTATGTTTGGTATAATACTTCTACAATTCCAATGTAAGACAGAGACAGAATCCTTCATACAAGTGGATGAATTAGCCATCGAATGATACAATCGCTGCAAAGAGGGGCCATTGGGCAGTCTGCTTCAAAAATGGAGGAATGCCGACGGGGGTATTTTGGCCAGCTTTGGGAAGTGTTCGCACTGTACATTAAAAACAAACACAATTTTTCAACATAAATACCTACTCTATTATACCATTGTTAAAAGATAAGTGTCTATTTTAATATGCACCGTTCAACAATGCAATATATTGAAAATTATCCTAGAAATATCAAAATTTCTACGAAGTACTAAAAACATACTTTGGCCCACCTTTATATCTACAGACGTGTATGGAAATAGTTCGAACTAATTATATTCAAGATCATCATCGGTATTTTTAGAGCAAAAATAGCGGGTTTGAGGAGAACATCCTTCTGCTGTGAATTTTTGTAAATTTTAGGCATCTAAAATAAAATGATTTGGCTTATAGCGGTTTGACAGGCATTCTCATCTAATTTTATATCGTTAAATGTGATAAATTAAGAAGTAATTACCTGTAAATTGTCAAAAGCTGCTTCTTTGTTCACGTGCAACGGCCGAACGGTAATTAAAGAGATGTTAAAACTTGGCATGGCCAAAATATGTTTGCTTCAGAAAGAGGCAAACATATTTCGGACATGCATTTAACCACTTTTTCAACTTTTTCCAACATGTTAGAGTATACAAACTGTTTCTATGACATTTTATTGATGTTATTCCAACAACGAATTGTTTCAAAAGCATACATATTTGTTACAATAGCTTCCGGACGATGACTTGAATATTACCACTTTCTCCTGACTTTGGGTTGACTCAGCCATGACTTTGAATATGTATGAACTAATTCCAAAATAACACTACCTAGAGCCAGTTTCTCGCCAAAAATTATAGTGTAGTATAATTCTTAGGTGTGTTATTCAATGTTGCATGCATAGTTTTCTAATATTCAATGAATTTATCAGATAAAATGCGTAAAATGTTACCGGGTGGGCCAAAATATGCATGTGGGCCAAAATACCCCCGTTACCCTACATTGAAAGTTTCAAAAATCTAGTCCACAGTGTCACAAAATTTCATTAGTCCAGAGTTTGTTTCGTCAACTGGATGGGTAAAAGGAACAACTGGGGTTTTAAACGTTCCTGGCAGTGCTGGAACCTCCTGCTAGAACTTTGAATTTGCCTTTAAATTTAAAAGCCCAGGAGGAGTTTGCTTCGGTTTTCTGCAGCACTGTTTGGTTTGTTTGTACCTTTCATTCCACTTTGGGAAATCTTAGGACCTTTTCGGGGAAGTTTAGAAGAGACTCCCTAGGATCGGCATGAGATGTTCCCGCTGGTGAATCGTCAGAATCGGTTTCATCAGAGGACAACAGAACTAAGGGGTTTGATGTAATGGGAAAAGTGCTAGTGGTCTTCTTCAGCATATCAGCGTAAGAACGCTTTGAACGCTCTTTAAGAGATCGTTTTATTTTGTCCCTGCGCTGCATATACACCGCATATGTCGAGAGCTCATGCTGGTTCTCTCGCAGTGAATACATTTTTCAGTATTTCCACTACAGGCGTCCTCAGCATGATTCTCCTCACACTTACCACAACGTGCCGTATTGCAGCAGTAGGCGGCGGTGTGACCTAACTGCTTACTATTCAGGCAGTTCATGACGCGGGGCTCATATAATCGCACAGGGAGATGAACCCGGTGGATCAAGACGGCAATGCAGACCCGGCGAACGTAACTCAAAACGAGTCTGACGGAGTGTACAATTTTTTTGCCGCAGACGAGAGACACGGACCGCAATTGCTTGCAGTCAAAAATCTTTATCTCTACATCGTGACACAAAGAATTTTTGAAGCAGCCAAAACCGCTTTCCAAAATACACTAGACCGACAGACTCGAATCGGTTGACACCGTCGATCTCCACGTCTCGTGCGGGTATATAAACGCGATACTCGCAAGTGAAAAGCTTAGAGCAAGCTATTGCATTGGCCTGTTCTAGGTCACTGTCCACGACACGGAGCTTATTAGGTCTTATCTTGGAAATTTCGGTCACGGCCTTTTTCCCTTCCATCAGGTCTTTCGAAATCTGCAGAATGTTTAACGGTTTCGATTTCGGTTCTCTCTTTGGCCGAAAATAAACCGTAAAACTGCCCTGAGATCCGTCCGGGTAAAGTCTGGGGCGAGGGGAGACGGTAGAGAGGACAGGGGAGGGTGTAACAGAAGGGACAGGGTCAGGAGGTTTCGGAGACGGAAGAGCGGGGAGTGAGAAATCTACCTCCATCGCGCTAAAGTTAGCGCACTAGCGCCGACAAGAACACATAACTTTTTACTTCTTCCTTCCAGCAGGTTGGTTGTCCGATCGTTCGAAGCTGCAGCCGTTACTGCCACACAGCAGCGCCACTACAGCCACGCAGCAGCGAGCCGGGTATGGAATTACTTCACGCGGCGACACAACTCACTTGTAAGTTGGCCTTGAACGCGGATTACAGGGTGTCAAAACCTGGAAAAACCTGGAAAATCAGGGAATGTCTGGGAATTCATTTTTCGATCAAGGAAATCAGGGAATATCAGGGAAAACTGAAAAATATTCAGGGAAAAATATTTAACCGAGACGTGTTTCTTTTTTAAACGACACTCTAGCGAAAAAACGGTTTTTATAGTTATAGTTATATTTTAAAATTCCATATGACAATGTTTTGTCTTAATGAATGAAATTACAAACTAGATACGATTAACAATAAAATATTTGAATGTTATAAGCGAATCCACAGGCGACGCAGAAACGTGTTGATGGGTTCGTTGAAATCGAATAGTTCAGCAACCTCGTTGAACCTCATTGACATAAATCTAATCGCATCATATTGGCCATACCGACTATACCTTGCCTCCAAGTTCAGGAGATGACGTCTGCGCAGATTCCTTTCCGGAGCGTAGAGATTCAATTCCGCGAGATAGCAGGTGAATCAATTTCATTTTTCATGACCTTCGCAACGAAAATAACTTGTGCGTTAAATCTTTTTCTCTCCAACGTCTCAATCCCTAATAACATGCAGCGGTGCTCATAGGGAGGCAGCCTCGTAGCATCATGCCAAGGAAGATGCCTTAGTGCCACACGCACAATTTTTTTCTGGACAGCTTCCATGCGATCAATCCATACCTTGTTGAACGGACACCAAGCGACAACCGCTGATTCGAGCATCGAACGTACCAGGGCGCAGTACAAAGCCTTCATGCACAGTGGATCGCGGAATCCATCGGCAATTCTAAAAATGAATCCCAGCTGCTTGTTTGCTTTTGAAATGACATCTTCGTAATGTGCCCGGAATGTAAGCTGGCTATCCAAAATTACGCCAAGATCTTTAACTTGGCTTACGCGCTGGAGAGTTTGCCCAGACAAGCTGTATGGAAAGCTAATTGAATGAAGCTTTCTGATGAAGGTAATTACATTACATTTTTCCACACACAAGGTAAGAAGACTACGGTTGCTCCAATCACTGAAAGCATCAATCAATTTTTGTAGTTCCAGACAGTCTCCAAGGCAGGCTATAACCAAAAAGATTTTTATATCGTCTGCGAAGAGGAGCCGTGTACCTCTAGGTAAAATAGTAGCAACGTCGTTAATGAATAGCGAAAATAAAAGTGGACCCAGATTGCTTTCTTGCGGCACTCCAGAAGAAGGTGTAAATGGCTCAGAACGTGACGACCCAAGACTGACACATACAACTCTGCCGGTCAAGTACGAACGAAACCATCTCACGAGCATAGCAGAGAGCCCTAGTTTAGCCAGCTTTCGTAGAAGAATGTTGTGATTTACACGATCGACCGCAGCCTTGAAGTCCGTGTACACAGCGTCCACTTGCAGTCCCGCATCCATTGAGCGAACACAACGAAAAAAACTGCGACAGATTGGTTGTAACGGATCTTTTAGGATAAAAACCATGTTGGTCACAAGAAATGTAATTTTTACATTTTTGTAGCATAAAAGGCTAATTCGGGATCACTACGTTTCGGTTTAAGATTTATCCTACTTTAAAGCAGTGATGGCATGAACTCGTGCAAAGTTGAACTGAGTAACACTTCTCCAGATTTGAATTCAACTTGAATCTGCTTCCTCTCGATAGTTTGAGTTTTTTTGCACCGCACACTCTGATCGATTGAGTTTAAATGCGTGCAATGCATGCAGTGCACGATGTATTCAACGATGCAGGCGATGATGTAACGCGATGAGATTTATTTTCAGATCGAATTCATGCTTTCAAAGGACAATGCTACAAACTATTGCAGCAAACGCGGCGCGAATTTCATCGCAATTTGATTTTTAAAATTGTTGCTTTTGTGTTGTGCAGGATTCAAACTCAAATCTATCTCAAGTGTACTGCACTGTTAGTAGGGTTTACGTGCAAACCGAAATTAAATGTGCAAGCGAGTTCTAAAACTCACTTGGATACGAGTGCAAAGTCACACTGCCTACTCTGAAGTATATTTAAGAATACAGCCGTTTCAGCACAGAAAAACTGTTATGTTACTTGGGATGGATACATTCATTCATGTATGTTCATACATTTCCACATACCAACATATCTAACTACAACCAGCTGTTAATTTTTTGTTAGAAGTCGCTCTTATTCGTCTCAACACTTAAATTTATCTCTTACTTGTGCAATTTATCGTGGAATATCATCACAGTAAAACTCTCGACTACTCGACTGAGCAAGGTAGAAACCTTTTCTTAAAAAATTGGAGAAATTTCACTTTGAAATGAACAAATGAGAATGAGACGAATATAGGTGTTGAGAAAAACATCGAAGTGATGACTCTAGTTCTAGTTGCATGTGGAAGGTATTTTATTATTATTATTTATTTCTTTAACTGGAAGCGTAAAGGCGAATCTTTTTAATTTGCTACCTGCGGGTTTCTTGACGTCTCACAACATAAAACTTTGCAGTACTTTTGGTAAAATAGTAGACAATATGCTGTTACTTCCAAGATAATTTGCAGATTTTGAAAAGTATGTTCCTGTAACTTTCGAACAACAAGCAAATGAATTTCATTACTTAAGGGTTTGAGTGGTAGCCCGTTCTTTTGACACAAGTTTTGTCCAAACCGGTTACGTAGTCTCTGAGATATTGAAGATTCTAAGCATCTCTGAGAAAAGTGAGTGAGTTTGAAAAGTTGCACATTCATACATACACACACACATACAGAAAAAGTTCAGCTCGTTGAACTGAGCTGGGTGGTTTGTGACATTCGGCCTTTTGGATCACCTTTATACCTTCCGTTTTGCCAGTGTGCTCTCCGGGGCTCTGTGGTTAGCGATTTCGATCGGCTAGCTCTCCCACACGGTTGGGAAATCGAATTCGATTCCCGATCGAGGCGAGGGTCTTTTCGAGCTGGAAATTTTCTCGACTCTCAGCACTGGGGCACGGTGTACCGTTGTACTTATCCTACACATGCAAGATGTGCCAAAAACAATATCGACAACGAGTTTCCCCAACTAATCTAGTAGATCGAGACCGCTATTTGCCTCACAGGCTAGCGTGCGATATTGTTTGTTGTTTGCCAGCGATTGCTATACCTTTCTAGGAGAACGGCAAAACATGGTGCATATCAGAATGCGTATAGAAATGTTATTTTGGATATAATTAGAAATGAATTTATTTTATTTCAACTCACTTAACTTTATTTTCCGAATGTATACGTTTAGGAGGTCGTTTTGTACATTCAAAATTAAACTGTCACTCTTTCAATAATTCACATTTTAAGAACAGATTTGATTTTGACCACTTTTCATTTTTGCTACTCTAGAACCATATATGGTCGGCGTGCGACCAGACCGAACCAAGCGCCATTTTTTTGAAAATTAAGTTTTTAACACTAGTGGATGTTAAAATTGATAATCTATATTTCATGAAGAAACGAAATCATTTGAACAGTTTATAATGGTATTATAACAAAGTTTCTCTGCAGCAGTTTGAAGGAAGCATACGGGGTGAGTAAACTTTGATCGCCGATTACTCGAAATAATGTTTTTGGCGCTTGGTTCGGTCTGGTCGCACGCCGACCATATCGCAGCCAGACGCCCTAGCTGAGTTCCAAACTAATGTAAAGTTTTTTTGTAGTAGCAAATCGCAACCAGATAGCGCTACTAGTGACGCCAGCCTCGTACACCAATGAAAAACAATGTACTGTAGCGATTGTCATGCTTTGCACTTACTGGAAGTGGTGGGCACTCGAAGCTGAGTCTGCTGCATCAGACGTTCCTATGGACTGCTTGAATCTGACATCGTTTTTGGTCACTCCTGCAATGGTTATCTCTGCTGCGAAAAAGCTGAAAAGTTCAAATTCTCCGGGACCTGACGGTATACCGTCGGTGATGTTCTGTCGCTGTGCTGTTGATTTTGCTGCGCCACTCGCAGCCATTTTCACCCGCTCCTTCAACAATGGAGTTTTCCCTGCAATCGTTCATGTTTCCCGTGTTCGAAGCTTGCGACAAGAGAAACGTAAAAAATTATCGAGGCATAACAACCTTATCGACAGCGTCAAAGCTATTCGAAATAATCGTCACTGATGTGATTCGTAGCCAGTCTATAAGCTACATCTCTACTGATCAGCACGGTTTCATGCCTGGGCGATCTGTTACCGCGAATTTGCTGGATTTCACCAGCACCTGTATTACTGCAATGGAGAAAAAAATCCAAGTGGATGTCATCTACACAGATTTGAAGGCGGTTTTCGACAAAATCGATCACAATATACTGTTGGCCAGACTGTCTCGTCTTGGATCTTCTTCGAGGCTGGTATCGTGGATTAGGTCTTACCTGACTGGTCGTGAATTTCGTGTTAAAGTTGACTCCTGTGTATTTTCGAGTTTCCACAATTCTTCCGGAGTGCCCCAAGGCAGCAACTTAGGTCCATTGTTGTTTACGCTATTTTTTAAAGACGATGCTTCGAAATTGCGTCTGGGTTGCAAACTCATTTACGCCGATGACTTGAAAATATACTTGGTGATTCGTTCAATTGCAGACTGTCACTGTTTGCAAAATCAGCTGAATCTGTTCGTAGCAAACTAATCGCGAGCGTATCAAAATGCTTCGTCATGACGTTCCATCGCTCAAAAACCCAATTTTATTTGATTATTACATTAACGGGACTTCACTCCGAAGGGTTGATAAAATGAATGACTTGAGAGTCGATCTGGAACCAATACTGTCATTTAACAACCATAATTGCCAAGTCCAATCGACAACTTGGTTTCATTTCGAAAGTTGCCAAAGGCTTCAATGATCCATACTGTTTTAAATCCTAGTATTGTGCGCTGGGGAGACCAATTCTGGAGACCGCTTGTATTGTCTGGAATCCTGTTGATTCGTGCTGGATCAATAGAATTGAGGGCGTTCAGCGAAGATTTCTAATACTGGCCTTACGTCACCTTCCTTGGCGAAATCCTCTAGTTCTTCCTGAATACGAAAACAGATGCAAACTTTTGAACATGAACACACTTAAAAGAAGGCGTAAAATTCAACAGGCGTTGTTCGTCGCGAAGTTGCTCAGTGGAGAAGTTGACTCCCCTTGACTACTTTCCATGCTGGATTTGGCTCAACGTCCTCTTCGGTACCAGTCACTGTTGTAGAAAAGATTCCACCGTACTGCCTATGCATATGATGCGGCGATACCCTCGATGATCCGCACTTTCATGCTTGTGGAGGATCACTTCGACTTCAGTGAAACTTCTAGTCGTTTTAGAAATAAGATTTCACGTTCGGCAATTTTGTGAATTTTTATTTATTCATTAAGACACTACTAGTGTCAGATGAAATACAGACAAATACAAATACAAATACCAGGCAGTGCTAGCGTACAAGTGATTTATAACGCAATTCTCTTTAAAAATTTACATGGAATTTTCGATCAATGGTGTTCTTGCTTGGACGTCTGTCTGTATATATATAATAAACTATAGACTAAGCGTTGTGTGCTTTTCAAAGATCCGCGTTTACTGAAGTTCGTTTGCTTTTTCGAAGGTATTTGGAATTGGTAATAGAAACTTCGACCGCAGAAATAAAGATGTAGATATAAACTCGGTCTCAGTATGACCGTTTAGCCGGAAATTACCCGTGTTGCACATCGGAGTAGGTTTCGTTCGGTCGATAAATATCGTTCTTAATCTAACGGCCACGCAATATATACCTCCGTTTGCCTTCGTAATGAAATAACTTCGCGCGCAACTTTGTTTGATTCGTCACTTACCACGGTGACCAAACCCTACCTTTCCGCCGCAGTCGTGAAGATGCAGAGATAAACTCGGTCTCCCATAGCAACAACTGTTAGACTTCCTTCCTTACCACATTCTTCTTTTTTTTACGATCGACTGGGTGTGGCCGGCGCCGTTATCGATCTATACAAAGCGGTAGCTACTGAATTGCTGTATACTGAAGATGGCAAATTTATCCCAAGTAGCCATTACGCGGTTCCTTGTGCAACTTTACTTGTTCAAATCGATCTTATTTGTTTATTTGTAAAAAATACATCAACAGGCCTTGTGGCCCAACTGATTTTCTTAATCTAAGTGCTACGTGCTAATGTTAAAAATCGATTCTTCAGTACCTCGCGGCTGGCGTCAAAGTCGAAACATGATGCGTAACGGTTAAAACGGCGCTGTAGACCGGTTATCGTGCCGAAGCTACTGTAGTTTGTTCGTCTACTTTGCACGTGAAGAAACAGGCTATTTCGCAACATACGTGGTCTGACATAGATGTTAAGTTGTTCGAGAATCGCCGGGCAATCTATCCGTGAAGTCAATACGTCCGAGATGAATATAGCTCTGATCACATCCCGACGAATTTGCAGGGTGTCCAAATCGATATGCCTGCAACGTTCGTAGCTTGGTAGTTGAAGGGGTCAGTCCACGGTAGTCTACGGAGAGCAAAGCGAATGAACCGTCGTTGTACTGCCTCGATTCTGCTTACTCCGTTCAGGTAGTAAGGACACACTGAAGCGCAGTATTCTAAGCTAGATCGTACCAAAGCGCAGTATAATGATTTTAGACAATAAATGTCGCTGAAATTTTTTGCAATGCGCATTATGAATCCCAGGTTCCTGCTGGCCTTGTCGACGGTGAAGGTCATATGTTGTTTAAATGTGAGTTTGGAGTCGAGTTGTACTTCCAAGTCATTAACACAGGTTGTGCGTCGTAGAGGCGTATTTGATAGCTTATAATCGAAAGTCACTGGGCTAAGCTTCTTTGAGAACGTTATAATCTCGCATTTGTCGACGTTCAATTGCATGCGATTGTCGACACACCATTTCGCGAAAATTGATAACTGCTCCTGGAGTGCAGCGGCATCCGATGGAACCTTCACTTTTGCAAATAGCATCGTTCAGGTAAATAAGAAAAATCAGTGGCCCGAGGTGGCTACCTTGAGGAATGCCGGAGTGAGCGGAAAACGAATTCGAGGAAACTGCGTCGATGTTCACTGCTAAACGCCGATCTGTCAAGTAGGATTTAAACCATAGTAGTAGGGGGCCTCCGATGCCGAGCTTTTCAAGCTTCGCAACGGCGATCTCGTGATTCAGTTTGTCAAAGGCGGCGGAAAGGTCCGTGTAGATAACGTCCGTCTGAGACTGGTCGTCAAAGCTGTTCATTACGTAAGATGTAAGCGTCAGGAGGTTCGTGGCTGTGGATCGCTCGGGCATGAAACCGTGTTGTTCGTCTGCGATGTACTGCTTGAAGAACGAGAAAGTGGGTTCGAACACGCTGAGCTCAAAAAGCTTCGGAATAGAGCAAAGCGCTGAGATTCCTCGATAGTTATGAACGTTTCTTCTGTTCCCTTTCTTATGTACTGGAAACATGTATGCCGATTTCCAGATCGAGGGAAAACACCCGAACTGATGGATTTGGTGAAGAGATTACTCATTGGAGCAGCCAGACTACTGATACAGTTTCTCAGGAAAAAGGACGGTATGCCATCTGGCCCAGCGGATATGGAAGACCTGAGCTTCGAGGCGGCTAATGTAACCGTGCTAACGTCGATGGAAATGTTGGTGAATGCACGACCGAGAAAAGGAACACGTGCCATCGCAGAAGTAATTTCGTCCGTCGTTAACCTTTCGTCTACAAACACGCTAGAGAATTTCCGCGAAAATAGTTGGCAGATCTGTTCAACACTATTCGCTGTATCACCGTCTAAGAACATGCTTGATGGTAGGCCGCCGTCTTTTCGCTGTTCGTTCACATATTTCCAAAATGATTTGGGGTTACGTTTGAGCTTGCGCTCGACATGCCACTTCAGGGGCTTGGCAGCGCACAGTTGCGAAACAGAGGTCCAAAAAGCGCCCATTTTCGTTGGTGATTCTGTTGCATTGCTGAAGAGTAGCGGTACTGTAGCTATCTAGCAATTCGTTAGTGGCTGGTGACAAGCTGAGCGAGCCGAAATCAGCGTACATGAAACCATTACCCCGCTCTTGCCACCGCGGACGTCTTCGAAATGATGGTGTTAACCGAAGACATGTGTGCGCGAAGAAAGTCTGTATCGCGGGTACGATCAGGAGGAACATAGATAGCACACAAAAATAACGTGCGGTCCACGAGTTTAATTGTTGCCCACACTTGCTCGGCGGTCGACCAATCATCGTGTTCGAGAATAGAAGCATTGAGTTGATGGTGAACTGCGATCAATGCTCCACCACCAGAAGTTTTGCGACTATTTTTAGGGTTCCGGTCACAACGAAAAACTTCGTAATTGGGTCCGAAGATTTGACGAGAGAGTGTTCGATTGGTCGACGGGCTAAAAACGGGTAGCGAGTCAGTGGATGGTCTATGGTTAACGTTTGCGCACTTGCCTGATTTGAGATTTTGGATGCTCCGTCCCTCGCATCCACACGCAGGACCGGGACGACTGATGACCGCTGGCTGGAAATGCTCGCTGCGGCGGGGAGGTAGGGAGCATCCATGATGCCAACATCGATGCGTCCCGGTGTCACGTTGAATCTTGAAGTGTCAGTTGAAGAAAGATGTCTTGTTGTGAGAGTGCTGTCATGACAGCGGGAGTCAGTGATTTGATCGTCCAGGAGCGATAAGTCAGTTGTCGGTGGGCTGGAAACGCGTAGCGCATCAACAAATGAAGGATTGCTAACAAATTCATACTTGCCGCAGACATCGATCTGGAAGTTCCGTTCCCCTAACCCACACGCAGGACCGGGACGACTGATGAACGCTGGCGGGAAATGCTCGACTGCGGAGGCGGGGTCGGGAACTTCCATGATGCTGATAACGTTGCGTCTCGGTGATGGAGCGTGGTTAATTAGGGTTCCTCTATTGCAGATGCTTGTATTGAAGCGCTGTCCGACGCAGTTCCTCCAAAAGGGGCGGGCAAAACAGGGGTAGCGGATGCAGTCCCAGTAGCAATGTTTCCGTTGGGAATTGTTACCGGAGTGGCTGGGAAAGCGGAGGTGGTGGGAAGTAACCAAACTGTGGAGTTGCCTCGTGTGTCAGCGAATTCCCTGAAAACGATCCCTTGTGGCCAAGTACCAGGACTCAAGGCAATGGCTTTGTGTTCAGGGGGAACACCGACCTTGAACGAAACAAAGTTCAGTGACTGAAGATCAGTTCCTTTTTTTACCAGAGAGACGACTTTGATTGCATCCCGTGTCTGTTATCCATCCCTGACTAGTTTCTCAACGACATCGACGGTCACGGTAGGGTGAAAACGTGAGAGGTTTACCCAAAACAAATCCGGTGGAGAATTAGCCACTAGCCTGTCATGATTTTCAACGTGTCTAGTACCAACAGCCGGTTCGATTGAAGTTTCTGCCTCGCCGCGACGACGCTTAGCGGGACGGTCTCGATTTGGTATTCGCACCAGGGTTGCAGCGATTACCTTATCGGCAAGTTTAGCTTCATGCAGATTGTTTTTAACAATTTCGTCCTTGAGTTCCGAAAAACTGTGTAATTGATCGCGATCACGGAAAAGCACCTACGATATGTGCGGCCGTCATGCTCATACTCAAGCTCAATATTATTCAAACTAGAAGTCCGGTAACTATTTCATTTGAAACAAAAATTATCAAATACGGTTCAGTCATCTCTAATAAAACTGAGTGAGATTGGAGAGCTTTCCTGACAGAAATATTCAGATAATTCAAAATTTGTATACACTTTTTTTGTATTACTGCTCGCAAAAGAATTATTTTCGTAAAGGAGAAAGTACTATTTACATCTCTACAATAACATTGGTAACATAAACAAAATCTTACGTAGGAAATTTTGTTGGGCCCTTTTCTGCAGCACATACCAGCCAATTCTGCAACATCTCTATTCTAACCAGAAAATTCTGGGAACATATGTAGTAACAGGGCAGTGTAAGATATCCCAGTAATGTTTTGATTTAATTTCAGATTATTTATTAGTTGATACATTTTTATTGCTCGGCTTACCCAAACGAACCCTTATCTTCGCACAAAAGGACGAAAATTGCATCCTCCATCCCTCTAGCACTGACGACCATTTATCTCTTTTCAGTTTGACTCTTTGCGCTTTGCTGTAACTTTTAGCGCAGCTCTTCAGTCGAACGGGTGGCAGAGGAACATAGTGCGAAGGGTGAATGTTTTGTCATTCCGAGCACTAAAGTGCTGCTACTGTCGCTGAGCTGGAAAAATATATCATCTAACAAGAGCCAGACGAATATCAACTGCTGCTGGAGTGATTAGGGGTGGAAATCACTCGCATGCGTCCCATTTCTACACGCCTGGCAGTGGCACGACCGACACTTCGCAGCAACATCTGACCCACACACCATAGAAGCTTCCGCACCCGCTGGACCATTGGTGAATAGTCATGAGAATGAAAAAAGGAAATAGCTAGACGGTTGGTTTCTTACGATACATCTCCACGCTCGAAAACATCGGAAGTCAGTCAGTAAACACGCGTGTGACACTTTCAGTTGTCAGAGCAGTGCTCAGATGCGAATAACGTTGGCATCGAGCAATTTGGAAACAAAAACGGGCTAGGGTAAGGGGGTGAATATTTGATTGCAGTCATTGTCATTTATTATGTCGAGCATACGATCGGTATCAAGCATGGTAAATTACTTAATTTGATATGTTTTCGGTACATATCAAATACAATCCTAATCAATGAGAAATGTATTTTTCCGATCGAGAATATAACAGAGGCTTTCTTTCGAGCTGAAAATGCAATAACTCGGATGTTGTTTTTTTCCAAATTATCAATTCCACAAAATTTATATTCATGTCATCAATCTGATTACTATTGTGAATTTAAACATTTTTAAACATATTGGTTAAAACATTGTATAATAACATCAAATTGTAATATTTATTAACAGTAGTTATATCATTTAGCTATTGATGACTATCTATCTAATTAGTCATTAGTCATTACCAGACCCGGATTAAAAGTTGTGGGGAACCAAGTAATATGTCGAGGCCCCTTTTCAGTTGTCAAAATTTCAATTAAGCAACATGTTGTACAAAAATAAAAGTTAAGGAAAGGTTATAGAAGGACTGTGTTAGTTTCGTCTGAATTCTAGGATTTTAAGAAGTGTCACTATTTTTTTTGTTGGAAATGAAATTTTGTGGAGGCCCACAGAATGGGAGGGCCCGAGGGCCATGGCCCCCCTGCCCCTCTAGATCCGGCTATGGTCTTTACTAATTAAGAAAGATAGTCTAGATAGAAACATAGAGTTTTATTATTTTCCAATTATTCAACCAAATTTTTTTGCAGTCATAAAATGATATATGTTATATTGATAATACATTTCTGTGAATCTATGTTTGTTGCTGACAGGTGCGACTCGTGCGTTTTGAACCTGCCTGTTCAACTAAGAATTCTTTAAATCACAATTTGGGAAAGTAGTCACAATCATGTCCGCGTAATAAGTCATTTTCTCTGATACTATTTAAAAGTGAAAATAAAAACCAATTAAATATAAATAAAAATTTGCATTTGAAATAATTTTGTTGCTGGCATCCCCGTGTGCAGTGCACGGGTTGCACCTATGGACGAGTCGCCCCTGGTTGCTGAAGAACCACGAATAACTTACAACAATTTATTACATTAACATCAATTTTGAAATATCTCAAAAACGAATGAATTTAGAAAGTTAATCACCAAGAGCTTATGATGTGGAATTACTATAAGAATCATATTGCATCATTAGAATATTAAAGCAAAGCAAAGCCTTGGTGTTAAATTCCGTATCGGAACTCGACCTTCTGTTTATTATACACAGGCTTCGCAGCCAACTGTTAAGTGTACATGACAATTGCGGGGCTAGCGCTACGATCCTACTGACACTAACAGTCTCTCCCGAGCCGAGACTCGAACCTATGACGACTGGTTTGTTGGCCAGCATCGTACCTCGAGACCAGCTGGGAGTACATAAGAATATTATTATTTCTAAAAATGTTGGAATTGAAAAAATGCCTCAAAACATTACTTTGAGAAAGACAATGTTCTACATCTAAAAAAAAAGCAAAGCCTTGGTGCTACATTCCGATTCGGAACTTGACCTTCTGTTTATTTATACATACACAGACTTCGCAGCCGACTGTTAAGTGTACAGGACAATTGCGGGGCTAGCGCTACGATCCTACTGACACTAACAGTCTCTCCCGAGCCGAGACTCGAACCTACGACGACTGGCTTGTTAAGACCAGCATCGTACCTCGAGACCATCCGGGAGATGTTCTACATCTATCCACCCTGAAAATATTTATCAAAAGTAAAAGTTTTTTTAAAACGTCAACTGTCAATGATAGATAAATTTTTGAAGATTTTTCTTTGTTTCAATTCTGAATTTGGTGCTTATTTAATTTTTTTACCGTGAATTGAAAATAACTTGAAAACAGATGCAATTAGAAAGTTAATTCCCTTAATTTTGATAATACATATTTGTTGAAATCATTTTAAAAACGTGGAAATTTAAAAACAGCTCTAAAACATAACCTGCAAAAATTATTTGTCTCACATTTACTTAGAAAAAATTGTTTCTTTGAAACAATTTTTTTTCTCAAGTTAAAACTTTGTGTTTATTTAGAAATTTAAAAAAAAAGTCAAGCGGGGAAAATACTCAGTTTATTAAGTGTGCAAAATTCCATTTGAATTGAAAAAGGTTAAAATTTAACGGTAAGTCAAGGATTTGCTCAGTGATAAATTAGGTATGTGAATCTGGCACGAACAAAAAAAATATTGCACAAAACTAGGAATTACTTTAACTTCAAAAGTCTAGTATTCTATAAATAAGTTTGGATACGAAAGAGAGTGTAACAATTGCTTTGATGCTAATTTTCTTCAATACAAAAATTCCAATACTTATTGTACTACCTATTTGACTTTTCCCGTTTGGCTGTATCAACCCTTATCGCAAATATGGAAAATACAAGTATCTATTTCAAACAGATGTCCCTCCTTCGACCATCAATAAGCGTAAGGTTTATCGGTTTCTGTCCACCCGATAAAAATGAAAACAAATTCGTAACAATAAATTACACGTAGCCGTATTACATTGAAATTAGATCAAACCGAACCAATTAGTTATGGTGGCCTTTTTCATGACAAATAAATTCCCAGCTTCTTCCTGGTATCTCTCCCTAACAGCACTGCTGCCGTGTGCTTTGTCTGGTGCAGCAATGTAAATATTGGAGTAAAAATTACCACCGAAACGAATCGCGACACCAGTCAAGATATTATTTGCTGGAAGGAGAAACTGATTCGCCCGTTTGCCTCTTCGAAAAACCGCACCACAGCACACAATTCACAATCGGATTCGCTGCGGTGCATTGTATGTTTTGTTGCGCGGATCAGTCCAACGATTTCCTCGTTCGTTCGGTTATTATGCTCATGTACGACACCGTATCAATTTCTTTATTATTTGTGGCCCTTTTGATCGAATCACACACTTACAGAATACTGTTTCCTTCCCTATATCCACCCCACTGCTGATCTTATTAATTGTATTGAAAGTCGTGTTAAACATCGCCTCATAAGATCAAAGTGATTGAAGTACATCGTTTTGCCTCTCAATCTTTCACGTTACCATGCGGAAATACGAACAAACGTATTCGAACATTCGCCAGTTTCTGTAAGGCACCTTCGCTATCGTCTCAAAGGTCCGGACACACCTCCAGAAAGATGTTTCCCGCATTGCATTTGGCGATACTCGCGCGCGATGAATGGAGTGAATGGATGGAAACACAAAAAAGGTATTGAAAAATTCTTATCTCGTTTCAAGAAATATGATATAACTCCCCCGGCTCGAGAGACTCATCCCAACGCCAACTATGCGCGGTTGCTGTCGACATCCGTTGGGTCGTAGTCAGTCAAACAGATGTTCCCCGTTCACCATCGACCATCGACGTCATTCATAAATTGCCTCATCCAAGAAAAAAGCTCGAATATTATATCAACGGCATCCAAATAGTCATTTATTATAAACAACTGGCGGCGAATTTTTTATATAACTTGTTGTGAGGTTTTTGACATTCAAACACAAATTGTTTAACGTTGCTTATCAAACGATTCGGGATGAAGAAGCTCACTTTATCTTAGACTAGTATGTTCATTAGCTCATATAACCTTCCTTAAGAGACAAGCACACGAACAACAGTATAGTGTGATTTAAGCCAAAAATCGCTAGACTGACGCAACGTTCTACCGCGAATAGATTGCGCTTCCCGGTCACACGTCGCAACGTTTTTGCACAGCCATATAAAATATTGTAACATCCTGTGCATATTTCAAATTGATACTAATCGTTTTTCAGCTTCACGTGCTACGCATTGGTCCCCCCCAAGTCTGCAACGCGGACCCGAAAGAGACGGCTGTAACCGTTTGCATTCACTCGTGCAACAGCTCACAGGGTGAAACGAATGCAGGTAGATAGGTCTCGCTTCGATCAGCTTGAAATGTTGAGCGCGAAAAAAGAAAACTGTGCGAGAAAATGTGCAAACGCCAAATCCAACGTCTAAAGTGTTGAAGCAAACACACCTTTTTGTTGGTGCAACGAAAATAACATCAGACATTGATCAAACAGTGCTTGAAGGAAGAAGCGAGCAAATAAACAAACAAGCATTGAGATTTATTACGAAAATTAAGAGGCAAAATTCGCAGGAGTAGTAATTCATGAAGACTTTAGGCGAAATTGAATTTAGATGTCCATCGAACAGTTGCAAACAAGTTATAAGCACAGTTTCTAACAAATCTAATAGAACCACAGAATCTTCGTGGATGTGATTCGCACAGCGGGAAAAGCCACAAATTGTACCCGCTTGATCCGCATCACGCACATGTACCAGGCGGTGGAGGCATCAGGCTTGGTATGAAAATTCAATTAACTGATGAGGAGCAAACACAAACAAATCCGTAATCAATCCGCAAACGGTTCATTATGGTAATCCCTCGAAAAAGCAAAACAAGGGAGCAGATTATTTTGACAAACTATGTACAATGTTTCAGGTGGAAAGTCGACTGGGCTGGTTGCTTTTTCGTCCTAGGGATGGCTGAGTGACATGGCGAGACGTTTGCAGTGCGGGACTACGATTCTCGCTCAGCAAGAGGTCGATTCACGGCTTCTGTACGAAATAATCTTTTCAATTTTTGCTACAATGTTGGTTATTTGAGTTCAAATGCAATACTTTCTATACCTTTCTGGTAGCAGATTTACATCTCCATCAAACGTAACGCAGGTTGTTTTGATAAATGTTGGCTCTAGTTTCGCAAAAAAAAGATAATCTGATAATGAGAAAATCCTTGTTAGAGCACTGCTAAAAACTTGAAGAGCAAACGCTGTAGGAATAGCTGAATAAATAGAATTTTAAACCTTTTTTCTGTAGTTCGAGAATACATCTTACTTCATAATAATGATAATGCAGAATGATTGATTAGTGTTATTTCTCACAAGTTGTTCTTAGTCGTTTTGAGAAATTGAATAATGAATTAGTCTTGTTGCGAAGGGTAATAAGCTGATTTGTACATTTATTCATTTATTTATTTATTTTCTTATTTGACCAGCTAGCCATTAAGGTGATGATGGTTTTTCTAGGGTGGGGAAAAGCCCACTTTAGAATGCCAAGAGTCAGTCTCAAACGGGCGTGAAACCCCACCAGAGTTTCTTCTACGTAAAATAATATTTAACCATGAACATTGAACAATAAACATTAAACATTTAGCATTTTTAGCCTATTTTTTAAATTTAAACCATCACTAGAAAAACAAAAGTCAAAACGCACATACAAACTATTAAATAATCTACATACAGCTCTGATTGGTTTATTTTGTCCATATACGTCCATATACGCTGATAATCAAGTCTAATTATATCTGCTGATCTGAAGTTTCTAGCGGGATCGTTGATGTTTATTTGCGACAGGATACAAGGGGCATCTGTGAGGCCAGTTATCAGTTTACTAACCATAACTGATCCAAATATCTTCCATCTTTTCGCCAGGATACCCTTACCTAGTAAACGGCATCTCTCTTCGTCAGGAGGCAGCTCCATCCTGTTACGCCGTACTGAATGAATTTACATTTATACTTTCACAAACCCACATTTTTCCGGGCATATTTTGTGAATCTCAATATTATGTACATAATGTCCTGTATACTAATACTTGGCTGTAAAGTATGTATTCAATAAACAGAAAGCACAAGTTCCTATAACGGAATGGTAGTCTTACCTTAGCCTTGCTTCACTAGGAGATCAGGTGGGCGAAATATTGACATTATTACCACGAACAACACCACTTTCATCGACGTAAACTAGAAAACTCGTACTCTAAAGCAGGTATTACACGAAGCAAATATTTGCTATTTTTGGTACGGATTTTATTTTGTGCAAAAAAATCGTACCAAAAATAGCAAAAATTCGCTTCGTCTAATACCTGCTTAAGAGACACGAATGATTCTTGAGGTGCTAGCATGGACGTTGTTAAGGGCCGACCGAGTGTACCAAGGGGTTATCATCTAAAAAATTAACACACTGTTTGGGAGGTGTGCTGTTGATGAAAATTCCAGTAGTTATGAATGAAAAATTAACATTTGTATTGAAGAGCATCGAACCTTCAGCGGAACCATCTCGGCCGCTTACTGGATTTAGTTTTTTGCTCCCCTGAATGCCAACTGTTGATTGATCGCAGCATTGCACCGTTACTTCCTTTCGATCCACATCACCCGCCTCTCGCTATCACATTGCCCGTCACCTGTACTTGCGTCGCTGCTCGTGCACGTGAAGAAGTAAATCCCAGATCGTTAAATTATCGCAGGATAGATTTTGCCACACTGACTAATTATTTACTGGACTTCGACTGGGAAAGCTTGTATGCGTGCCCTGACGTTGACGATTTGACTGACCGATTCTGCAATATAATTGTTGAGTGGTTGCATTCCAACTTGCCTCTTGTGAAGCGTCCTAATTCACCTGCTTGGGATACTCTTCGGTTGCGTGAACTGAAACGACTACGGAATCGCTCTCAGCGCACGCATCGTCGACTGAGAACAGCGCTTACAAAGAGTAATTTCAAGCGTTACTCTGATGAGTACCGCCACCTGAATAGCACACTTTATAAATCATATGTATTACGTGTGCAGACTGACCTTCGAAGGAACCCGAGAAGCTTCTGGAACTTCGTCAACTCCAAAAGAAAATGCTCTTCCGTACCCACGAATGTACATTTCGATAGTGATGAGGCAACATCGGAACCCGAGTCATGTGAGCTGTTCTCGAAGTTTTTTGCCTCCGTTTTTGCCGAAAGAGTTGCTTCTGACCACGAAGCTCAACTAGCGGCATCTAATGTTCCCTCCTGTTTAGTTGACATAAGCACCTTTACAATTACGACCGATATGGTATTGGCTGCTGCTAAAAAATTGAAACGGTCTTATTCGGCTGGTCCTGATGGAATTCCTGCTGTTGTTTTTAGTCGTTGTGCCACCGCTCTTGCAGTTCCGTTATGTTACATTTTCAACAAGTCTTTTGCTCAAAGAAAGTTTCCTGCTGTTTGGAAGCAGTCGCTGATGGTGCTTAAATCCGGTGACCGGCAAAACGTTCGAAACTATCGTGGCATTACTAGCCTCTCTGCTGGGTCTAAAATGTTCGAGATCATAGTAAGCGGTTACATGCTTTCTCGCACTAAGCACTATATCTCCACCACTCAGCATGGATTTATGCCGGGCCGCTCTGTTTGCACCAACTTATTAGAGTTCACTTCATCGTGTATTTCGCAGATGGAGCTGAAAGCTCAGGTAGATGCGATTTACACCGATATCAAAGCTGCTTTCGATCGTTTGGACCATACGATACTCCTGTGTAAAATCTTGCGCTTAGGTGCTTCCCATCAGTTCGTTGAATGGCTAAGCTCATATCTTCGTGGAAGAGTTGTACGCGTAAAACTCGGTTCAAGTGTATCATCGCAATTCACCAACAAGTCAGGAGTTCCCCAAGGAAGCAACATGGGGCCCTTGTTATTTGCACTGTTTTTCAATGACGTGACACTGCTGCTAGGTGACGGCTGCAAGCTGGTGTATGCAGATGATTTGAAATTGTTTCTGGAAGTTCGGACTATTGAAGACTGCCGCCGTTTACAAGAATTTTTGAATGTTTTCTCCTACTGGTGTCGAAAGAACTGGCTCGTGGTTAGTATTTCTAAATGCGGAGTTATAACTTTCCATCGTATCCTAAAACCGATTATCTTCGACTATCGCATCGACGGTTTGGAACTGAAGAGGGTCGATCATGTAAAGGACCTTGGTGTTCTACTTGACAGTAGACTTACATTCCACCTGCATCACAGTACGATGATTTCAAAAGCTACACGCCAGCTCGGCTTCATTTGTAAAGTCGCCCGTGATTTTAAAGATCCTCACTGCTTAAAAGCCCTGTACTGTTCATTAGTACGTCCACTGATTGAGAATTGTAACCTGGTTTGGTTTCCCTACCAGCTAACTTGGAACCTGCGGATTGAGCGTATCCAGAAACGATTCGTCCGCATTGCATTGCGTGAGCTTCCTTGGCGTGATCCCGCTAATTTACCACCGTATCCAGACCGCTGCCGTTTAATTGGTATTGATACTCTCGAGCACCGACGGAGATTGCATCAAGCAGTGTTCATAGCCAAACTGCTCTGTGGAGAAATCGACTCACCGAAGCTTTTGTCTCTTGTGAACTTTCGAGCTTCACAACGCGCTTTGCGTTCAATTGGATTTCTGCAGACCCCATACCATCGTACATCGTTTGGCTATAATGAGCCCATCACCGCCTGTATTAGAACTTTTACTCGTGTTGAACATCTATTCGACTTCAATGAATCCTTGGATAAATTCGTGCAGAAAGTCAAAAGAACGAACATTTTATCAACTTGACACTCAAACATTGTTATATTTATTAAGACTCGGGTCAGATAAATTATAGAAAATAAATAAATAAATAAATAAATAAATAAGAGCATGGGAAACCAGTTCAAATAGAAATTTAATTGACATGTGAAGTTTTTTGGTTATACCGATAATTTTCTTTACTTGGTGTTGAATCTTTGAACCATAGGTTACTGATATGAGGCTGCGTTATTGCAACGTCACAATGTCCGCTTCAATAAACGGTTGGGAGTGAGTTGGATTCCTGGTAGAATGTAGCTATTTAGTTTCAAAAGAAACCCAGGCTTGTGTTTATTTTCAAGCACCCGACACACCCTTTCTTTGTGCTGAATTCAAAAATACCTCGATGACTTTTTCTGGACGAAGCAAGTCTCTCTTGCAACTATTGTTACTTCTGTCCTTGTTTAGAAATCCTATCGTATCCATTTAGTTTATTACGCAGACCATCAGAATGCAATCGCCGCTTGTATCATTTGTTCAAAACACTGGTGCAAAGGAGTGCAATTTAGCTATGTCGAGCTCAAGATTAAATTGGTTGAAGTTCACGGCACAGTTAGAGTAGTGAAGGGCAGAAGTACGCGTTGGTCTATTTGAAGGTGCGACGCGACCATTGGCGCGTAAACCATATTCCGGCGGTAGAGTAAATGCTTTGCCAACCCGAGCGTCCGTTCACCAAGATGGTGCGGCTCAAAACAGCGTCTGATCTTCATGTTAGGAGCGGCTGATTAACGATCTGATCAACGTCCTGGTGGCAGCGTGGGACTCTAAACAGAGTTGACACGATGGTTCCCCGGCGAGACAGGGGGTTGGGGAAGGCCCAACGATCCGCCCCGGAAAAAACATGTTACAAACAACGCAAGAAATAATACGGATCCGAACAATCGTCACGGACCTAGGCAACGAAATTAGGACTACGATTGGAAACTTGGGACATGGAACGTCAAATCGCTCTGCTTTCCAGGATGCGACAGGATAATATATGACGAGCTACATCCACGCAACTTCGAAGATGTAGCGCTGCAGGAACTTTGTTGGACTTTGTTATACGATTTCTGGTTTGCTGGGAGAACTATCGACGGTGTATAACACCCGCCGAAGTCGAACGCAACGACCGAATATCGAACTGCAACAGCAACTGCGGGACGCTGAAGTTGCACAGAAATACGCGCAGCAGCTGGAGGCAGAGCCAAGGATGGAAAAACTCGTATCGCATAACAATCATTCGGGTATCATTTCTGAACGTGCTATTTATAAGCTTTCAATCCTAGCAAACCATCGCTATTAAAAGTTACATTCTCAAGCTTGCAAGAGACAACTTAGAGCAAAGAAATATATGGTAGCTTTCTTTGATGATTTTGTTTCAGTATTGCCTGCTTTAGGCGGAGCGAGCAACATATAGCGAGTGTTTCACGAAAGAATCGTAAACGATTGCACTCAAGCGATCGCAATGATTCTTTCAAATGTTGGTTGCTTGTTGGCGTAATTCGGCTACTCCACATCGTGCTTTCACCGTGATATACCACGATGATTCTTGGTGATTTCAAGTATCAGATGCTAATGCATCATGCTAAAATTTCGGTAAGCATTGATGATACCTATTTGCTCCGGCAAGCAAACAATTGAACGCAATCTAACGTTCATTTGGATTCATAGTTTTGTATCACTGG
Organism: Wyeomyia smithii; assembly: GCF_029784165.1. NCBI lineage: Eukaryota > Metazoa > Arthropoda > Insecta > Diptera > Culicidae > Wyeomyia > Wyeomyia smithii. The sequence continues at coordinate 168,914,437 of NC_073695.1, read as the reverse complement.
CGATAATATCTCAAAGCTTCTCGCGATAATGTTGAGTGCAAGTGAACTTGGATACAATAAATACTATCGTGTTTGAATCATTCAGTCTCCTTCTATGGTATTCGGAACTGTTAGAAGCGAAAAACAATCAGCAGCGTTTCTATGGAAAACTTGTACGCGAGTGGAAATAGTTGAACGATAACTGATAAATCAAAGAACACATTTGCATGAAATATTGCTAGTGAGTGAACTTTTCCATGCTTGGGCAGAGCAGCTTGGCGAAGCTACTCTTGAAAATGGCTGGAGGAGCATCCGATCCGCCATAGGTAGCACTGCTGTAGCGCTACTAGGTACAGAGGCTCCGAATCATAGAAATGACTGGTTTGACAGCGAATGCAAACGGAGAGAAGAACGCAGCATGGGCGAGAATGCTGCAACACCTTACGAGAGCGAACGTGGAACGATACAGACAGGCATGGAACAGCTAACGACACTCGGAAGATCTACGAGAGACTGAACAGCTCCCGTAAAGGCTTCGTGCCGCAAGCCGATATGTGCAGGAGCTTGGACGGCAACCTCCTTACAGACGAGTGTTAGGTGATCGAAAGGCGGAAGCAGCACTTTGACGAGCATCTAAACGGCGATGCGTAGATTGCGAGGACGGTATGGCAACTGATCTTGTTGCACGAGCAGAAGACATCAGGATTCAGGCCCTGGAGGTGGAGGAGGAGATTGGCCGTCTGAAAAACAATAAAGCTGCTGGAGCTGACCAACTTCCCAGCGAGCTATTGAAATACGGTGGAGAAACACTGGCTAGAGCCGTGCATTGCGTCATTGTTAATGTTTGGTAGGAAGATTGTGTGTCCCATTCACAAAAAGGGTGACAAGCTGGAGTGCTGCAACTACCGGGCAATCACTCTGTTGAACGTCGCCTACAAGGTACTCTCGCAAATACTCTGCTATCGACTATCACCATTTGCGAAGCAGTTTAGAAATCCTATCGCACTACCAGGCGTGATTCATGGGTGCCCGCGACACCACGGATCAGATATTCGCGGTTCGGCAGGTTATGCAGGAATGTCGTGAATACGACGTTCCCACACATCATTTGTTTATCAATTTTAAATCAGTGTACGACACAATTGATCGAGACCAGCTATGGCAAATTATGCACGATCGCGTGATGTGTGTAGTTCGAGTATCGAGAACACTCTCGAGTCCCTTTAAAACCCGAAGAGGTTTAAGGCGCGGTGATGGTCTCTTGTGTCTACTGTTTAACATTGCCCTGGAAGGTGTCATTAGAAGAGCAGGGGTTAAAACGAGTGGTACAATATTCCAAAAGTCGGTTCAACTATTTGGTTTCGCCGACGATATCGACATTGTGGCTCTGACCTTTGTGAAGATGGCAGATACGTACATCGGACTAAAGGCCGGAGCCAAACGGATTGGACTGGTCATCAATGCATCGAAGACGAAGTACATGAAAGAAAGGGATTCACGAGATGGTGGTGATGAAATCGATGTGGTCGGTGAGTTCATGTACCTGGGCTCACTGGCAACTGCCGACAACGATACCAGCAGAGAAATTCAACGGCGTATCATGGCAGGAAATCGTGCATACTTTGGTCTCCGGAAGACGTTCCCATCGAGTAAAATTCGTCGCCGCACCAAGTTAACCATCTACAAGACGCTGATCAAACCGGTAGTCCTCTACGGGCATGAGACATGGACTATGATTGTGGAGGACCAACAATGCCTTGGGGTCTTCGAGCGGAAAGTGTTGCGTACCATCTTCGGTGGACTGCAGATGAAGAACGGAGTTTGGAGAAGGCGATTGAACCATAAACTGCAGGAGCTGCTTTGGGAGCCAACTATCGTCCACATCTGCTAAGATTGGCAGGTTGGGGTAGACTGGGAATGTTTTAAGGATGTCGGACGACAGCCCGGTAAAGATGGTTCTTGAAACCGTCAGGGACGAGACGGAGAGATGCACAGCGGGCAAGGTGGACCGATCAGCCGAGTGGAATGGAGACGACTCTTACGAACAGCAAAGGCCACACCACGGCTTGGGTAAGGTATTATTACTGTGGTAGTTTGACACCCTTCTATCCTCTGAAAGGGAGGGGCCCATACAAACGGAGTACAAATTTCTACGTAACTCAAGAACTAATCAAGTAAATAAAACCAAATTTAGCATACGTTTGTTTTTAATAAACTTTTAAATGGAGGTTCGACACCCCTCCCCGAGTCGCATATAAATAACACAAACATTTCTACACAGCTCGAAAACCAATCAAGCAAAAAGAACTAAATTTGACATGTGGAGGTTTTAGGGACAAAAAATGTTTTCATGTAGGCTTGACACCCCTCCCTCTTCTGAAAGGGAAAAAATGTTTCTATGATGGTCTGTCATCCGTCCATAATTGGAAGTGGTGGAGGTCTGCCATGCAAATGAAACAGATATTTAAACCAATCTTCCGGAAAATAGTCTGGAATTATCGGGATAATGCACAGCAGCCAAATATCGACTACAGACGATATTTTTGAATGGATGGAACCTTCTGGTTATTGAAAAACAGGTGAAAATGGCCAAATACTACCCAATATCGGTATTGCTGGAATCAAAATAATGTCCTGATGCCAGAAATGGACTCCTAATACAATTTTGAATCCATGATGACGACTCCCGGTGTTTGTAAAACAGCTTTTACATTTCTATTATTGAACTTTCAGTACATTCTATATTGCTAAAATGCTAACCTTCATTCTTGGCTTGGTGGCAACAACAATAAAAGTCAGGAAAAAAGACCACGTGATCATTTTGTTAACCTCCCCACCCCCGTGCGTGGTCTTTCGTGGTCTTTTTACAAACCCCCCCGTTTTCCTCTTTATGACCACGTGGTTTAGGAACGGCCCCAAAATAAAATCATTCTAAATAAAATTTCTTCAAAAAAGGATAAAGCTCCACCTATTGTGGTAACTATTGCTTCTGCATCTAACATTTTTAAAAGAGAACTTTTCAATGTTTGTCTCTTACGTTAAAGTTACCTATCAAATTGGCCGAAGAGGCAAATGTCTCACATTCAGTATTTAACTGAAAAGATGTTTAAATTTTTACATACGACACTAAGAGCGCTAAGTCATTCAAGGTCGTATTGAAATATCTTACTAACGATTAAACCGTTGATGAGATCAAACTTACTTTAACAGATTTACTTGACATAGCCCCTACCCAAGATATTCTAATGAAACGAAAATCACGAGGCGAAAAGAGTCAGTGGAATGGAGCACATGCTATCTATAATGTACGAGTAAAGTTGAAGTTGTATAGAAAATTTGGTGGAGGTGAAAGTTAAGTTTGTAACATGGACCAGAAATGCCTCATTTGTGAAAATTCTTCGCACAAAAAGGACACACGTCCTGTGGAAGAGAGTAAAAATTTTCACTGTGCCAATTGTAACGGCAACCATATGTAAAGCTATTTCCAGTGCCCTATCCGTTAAGCTACTGTTAGGGCATGGCAAGGTAAACAAATTTCAATTCCCAAATCAAAACATATTGCTGATTCTCCAACTGTACCAGTTGTACCGCCCAATTTTTTTACTCCTTTGCATGCCCGTCTATCGTATTCACAGCTTACAGGTTGATCGAACGCAACGCCGGCATATCCTGGTAGTTTGAAAATGACCGTTAATGTGGGTGAACAAAAAACAGTGGAAAACAAACATACCACCTACCGAAAATATATTTTCTAATATCAACGGCCTGGGACTTATTACGGCAGGTAAACTTTTTTTTCTGCAACAGGCAATGTTCAATCTTATGAACGCCACGTTGCAGGCAAATTCCATGTTTGAAGCAATTCAAATTGGAACATTTAATCCCCAGTTTTTAACCCTCAGCATCGTTTCAAATTAAAAATTCAACAATGATTGTAAATCAAGTTTTAAATTTCAAATTGAAATGCTTGCTCATTGAAATCCGATGAAAATGAGATTTTTAGTTTTTTATTAGTAAATAATGTATGTATAAGAATAAATTAAAATATGATTCCAATTACGTAGTTCATAGATATGACAGAAACCAGGGTTCCAGCGGTAGAGTTGCAATTATAATCCATCGCCGAATCAAACATCGTGTTCTTTCCCATCTTGAGACGAAAGTTATTGAACCGTTGGGAATTGAAGTTCAAACTGAATTTGGGATTTTATTTTGTGCCGCAACATATTTATCATTCCAATGAATGCACACACAAAAATTATTTTGAAGGTGATTTACGAAAACTTACCGAAAATTGTTCAATTTTTTTTATAATCGGCGATTTTAATGCTAAACATCGATCATGGAATTATTCTCAAAGTAATTCAAAACTTTATACTATAGTAATTGCAAAACTTTATTCACTGATTGTTCCTCACGAAACTTTTCTATTTTGTCTCCGAATGGTCCTATATGTTTTTCTCCTGTAAAAAATCCATCAACGATTGATTTGGAACTAACTAGAGATCCTCAGAGGGAGAGATACGCGATGAAAAAAACCGCTGATTTGGCAACTAGGTTTCACATATCAGAGGTGCCAGATCTCTTCTCAGAGCGCAATGTTCACTAACTTTTTTATTCGGCTCGTATAACTGATGGTGACGGTGGAAGTCCTGGGGAATAATAAAGTGCATCACAAAAACTGTGAAGGTGTTAATTTTTATGTTTATGTTTAATTTTATATACTTTCATCATTATTCTGTAGACCATATAAAGGGTTTGTGAACCACCAGTTGAAAATCACTGTGATGAAGCAACTTTGGAGCATTCTCAATTCATATTTTAGCAATAAAACATGAAAAACGTGCAAAAATAAATATTTTCTTTATTGAACCTTATGTCAATACCTTTCAATGTGTAACCTTTCTTGTTCGTTTGGCTCGAATTTTGACATGTTCGTTTGGCTCACAACACTCTCTTCGCATATCTCTCCTTCTGAGTATTGCTAGTACTAACCAGTGCTGATAAAAGTCATTTTCCCCAGCAAAATTCTTTGAAAATCACAGCCAATCATTTTCAATTTTCACTTCCAATGATCGCAGCACTCTTTCAGATACACTAGATTTTCGTCCTAGTAACGTGCTGTTATACTCAGATGAAATAGATCGCGCGCATCGTTCACGGTTACGGAATAAAATTTGACGACAAATCCAACCAAATGATCTTCACTTCAAAGCGAAAAAGAAAACCAAACAGTCCACTCAACCAAAATAAACCTCTCCGAAACACTTTTTCACTGACACTGACCGATGCCTTGACAATCTTCGTTAACTGATAAACTGATTTTGTTGTCTTGCTTCCATCGCATGAAATATAATGAGGTGTTTTGACAGTTCACTTCCATGCAAAAAGCGGGAAAGGAGAACTCTGAAAGGATTGTAAAAAAATAACGTTTATGGATGCTTTTTTTCACTTTCACTCAAGAGTGTCAACAAATATGAACCCTGGTACTAACAGATCAAAGTCGTGTGTGTCGTGATCACACATGTTGATTTTCTGACCATCTTCAAATAACTTTTCCATATTACATGGATCAGTTTTAAATCCTATGAGCTCTGTTTTTAATTATCATAAACCTGATTGGGAAAGATATAAAACTCATATTGAGAATAATTTTAATAGTGAGGTAGATTTGCAAAACAAAATAAATATTGATTCCGCTTTGATAGCATTGAAATATGAAATTAACCAATAACTGACGAAAATCTTCAACTTCTAATTCGTTTGAAAAATGTTCGCAGACGTCAGTATCAGCGTTCTCGTGACCCTATTTTCAAAATTATTTATTAAGTGTTACAGAAAGAGATTGAACATAGATTTAGTTACTGAGAAAGCTTTGAGGAACGATCATCCGGGGGTTGATTATCCGTGGCTCGATTATCCGGAGCCACCTTTTTTTTACAATCTCGTATTTTGTTTACATTTATGACGCTTGTGTTTTTGTCGATTCTCTCTAAAAATGTCAAATTCAATGTAGTATTTCGCGCTATATACTGCGTAGTTAATTCGATTAATTGAGAGGTGACACGATTGATACATCTCATTATGATTGAATTTTCTACATTTGACTAACATCGAACTACAGTCGCTAGATAATTTGTATATTTTATGTTGGCACATTTACCGCCTACAATGTTCTATTGATCAACAAACTTACTGTTCTCGATGAGTAAAGATAAAAAAATTAATAAAAGTTCGACACGATTATCCGAAGAATCCGGTTATCCAGAGAAAAATATTTTTCAAAACTCCGTATAATCGAGTCCGATTTAGATATATCGATTCATGAACGATTAAAAAACTTCAGCCGTTTTCAAATGTAAATTTTTGAAAATATGTAAATCACCCACAAAGCTCTATTAAATTCTGAAAAGGTGTTATCAACACCTCGCTCCAGTTGGCGCGAAATCCGTCATTCCTTATATTTTTGGGCACTCACGTTAAAAGAATTAGGAATTGAAAAAACACCAACACTCATAATCGTGCTGAATATGTTAGAAAATAATCGTGGTTTGTATCAGCACACATGTGTGTATAACAATTTGAATCATCTACATTGCTATCTATGATTTACAAAAAGGTTTTGGATAACTGAAGCGACTGACCTCTAGGTCAAAACTCCAAAAAAAAAAAACAATAATAATAATAATATTTGGGATATCACAGTCAAAATGTCATTGTACCAGTCGTTTATCAATTCAAGTGCTTCCCTCAACCGAGATTCCCTGAACTGTTTGAACGTCATTACAGCTGAGATTGTGTCAAATGCATAAGCCCTTTTATACGATTCATACTCGTATCTGCTGGAAGAGTGCACACCGCTGGGGAAGCTGTTTTCTTGCCCAAAGAGTTGCAGAACATAAAAAGGAAATCACTCCCGAGACGTTACCCGTCTCTAGCACCTAGCTTTTAGAGTTCGCAGCCTTTTGTGAGGGCTGATGGTGCCGAAGTTTTTGTCTTACCTAGCACTTTGGTTGTGACGCCAAGCGTAATGCTGCAAAATTTATCATCGTCAAGTCTCCGGGCCAGTGACGCATAGTCCACGGTAAAAGGGGCCTGCTTCTAATTGTCAGTATATCACACATTTAAATTATATAATGTTTGCTTTTCTCTTCATAGCATGCCATGCAAAGTTACTTATTCAACTTTATGTTAATATCTATGTGTTTTGCTTTCTTTCTGCTGGTGCTGCAATTCTTTTGAACAAAATAAGCGGGCACCCAAGAGAAAGAGAGATGTACGTATATTTATTCAGATCTAGACACTAGAACTCTTGGCGATCCTTTCCCGGTTTTCCCTTCAGGGTGTCCGGCTCGCGCTATGGGCTGTGGTCTGAAGGATTACTGAAAATGTCTGATCACATTAATAGCTTTTTTACAGTAATAGTTTGATATAGTGGTTGGTTTAACCCACCTAAATAATTGCATTTTTTTCCGACTGCAAAATGTTTTGCTGATATATGTTTATCCATTTCAATTAAAAAAACCAAAATAAAATATGCGAACCCGCGTTAAATAATTCGAAATGTTGAAATTGTGACCAAACCGTTGTTCGCATTCTCGAATGCTTTAAAGATGGTGGTATCTGTCGCGTTCGTTTATATCAAACATCTATAACATGGATGAGCGATATTGGTATAATTAATGCACTGCATGTAACACATTTTAAAAGTCTATGTAAAAAATAGAGTCCAGCTTGGCCCACAGTCTATTGTTTGATTTCTTACTCGCGACATCCCATCGCGAAGTATTTACAGCGGGACGAGTGTTTGGGAACCAGCGGAGGGAAATCTGAATACAAACAACTTTTTGTGCTTTCCTATTTGTGCACAGGCAATCAGTGTCCCATCTTGACCTCATGAATTATTATACCACTCGGTATCATTTCCATTTATGCATGTCACAATCCAATCTGATATGAAAGCGTTCCACACTCGCCATATCTCGAGTTTGAGTCTCTTGGCTATGCGGATCAGAAGAAGTCATAGCACTGGTACCAAGTGGGATCCGTCGAATACATATGGAAAAAAACATCGGTCTAGCTTTGGTCTAGGGTTTGCTGGCTCGATGCCCAGATGCTTCTTCCAGTCAGCCACATTCGTTAAAGGTGGGTGGAGGCTTCTATACGGACGAGTGAAATGTAAAGACATTTCCATATCGCGTCGGAATGGTTTACCCTGTGCGTTCACTCGGCTCTCTGCAGACGGTTCTGCTATCCGAGGTTTTTATGTACATATTTGCTTATACTCACTGGATCGCACTTTATGTAGAAGAAGGATTGATGGTGGCCACCGTATGCACACACATCCATTTGCCTTCTACTGTGCAACAATACGGCCAAAGACAAAAGAAACATGGCGACACATTTTAAACACCCCTCGTACTGAATTCATATTTCCAGTTAAAAAATATTATAAATGGGAAAGATCCAGCTCCCCGCACTTTTTATCGAGCAGAAACCCTTCGCTAATGGTTGTATGTGAATAAACGAGCGCTAACGGAACCTCAAAGATAAATACCCTTACACTTAAGTCAAATAGCAATGCATATTGCGAATATTACACAGCGAGTCATTAATTTCAACAGAGATAAAAATGGTTCAAACCGATTTTTAGTTTCGAGTTACTATTTTACTATTTTACTATTTTACTATTTTACTATTTTACTATTGTACTATTTTACTATTTTACTATATTACTATTTTACTATTTTACTATTTTACTATTTTACTATTTTACTATTTTACTATTTTACTATTTTACTATTTTACTATTTTACTATTTTACTATTTTACTATTTTACTATTTTACTATTTTACTATTTTACTATTTTACTATTTTACTATTTTACTATTTTACTATTTTACTATTTTACTTTTTTACTATTTTACTATTTTACTATTTTACTATTTTACTATTGTACTATTTTACTATTTTACTATTTTACTATTTTACTATTTTACTATTTTACTATTTTACTATTTTACTATTTTACTATTTTACTATTTTACTATTTTACTATTTTACTATTGTACTATTTTACTATTTTACTATTTTACTATTTTACTATTTTACTATTTTACTATTTTACTATTTTACTATTTTACTATTTTACTATTTTACTATTTTACTATTTTACTATTTTACTATTTTACTATTTTACTATTTTACTATTTTACTATTTTACTATTTTACTATTTTACTATTTTACTATTTTACTATTTTACTATTTTACTATTTTACTATTTTACTATTTTACTATTTTACTATTTTACTATTTTACTATTTTACTATTTTACTATTTTACTATTTTACTATTTTACTATTTTACTATTCTACTATTTTACTATTTTACTATTTTACTATTTTACTATTTTACTATTTTACTATTTTACTATTTTACTATTTTACTATTTTACTATTTTACTATTTTACTATTTTACTATTTTACTATTTTACTATTTTACTATTTTACTATTTTACTATTTTACTATTTTACTATTTTACTATTTTACTATTTTACTATTTTACTATTTTACTATTTTACTATTTTACTATTTTACTATTTTACTATTTTACTATTTTACTATTTTACTATTTTACTATTTTACTATTTTACTATTTTACTATTTCACTATTTTACTATTTTACTATTTTATTTGCCTTTAGACGGTCTTCAGTTGAACCTCCAAAAAGCTTCAATAAGAACTTAAAAAATGTTTATAAAGCTTCATAGTGATTTTTTCGAAGTCTAAAAATTAATTTGGGCACTAGAGGGTTGAGCATCTACATTCTAATTCAAAATTTGAAAAAAAATACCGTGTGGGTATTTTGAAAGCTACTTACAATCTCGTTCAGAACATTGCAGACCGATTTCTCCTGAGCACTTTGGTGTTAGTGCAGGATGTGGTTCTACAAAAACATGCTACGTCTATTTTCTATTTATTCTCTCCAGTATTAATTAGTAAAGTGACACAGGAAAGGGTGCCGTACTTTGAGACACTTAATGTTTCCGATCAGGATTTTCCTATTTTCCGACTCTTTTCCACTGGACAATGGTTTGTATTCTCTCATAATGTTCCGGAAAGCGGAAATACATAAAAATATGCTGCTTCGGAACTCCCCCACAAAAGAAACTTCTTTTAATCCTTTAAACAGTACTTGTAACGCAAAAACTCGTCACAAGAGAATAAACTGTTTTTTATAACCTTTTCAAAAAAAAGTAATGCATATAATTGTATAAAGCTTTAAAAAATGTCAAGCAAATAGTAAAAATCATGTGAAGCCACGGGGTGTTTGTTTATGCTTCTAGGAACCTTATTATCAGTGCTTATTGACGCATTAAGGGCAAGTTTATTTCAACATCAGATTTCATTTAGAACGTTGTAGATCAGATGGAATAAAAAAGAAAATAAATAAACACCAATGAACTAACGGTAAACTAAAAATTGTCAAAATTTTACTACAAAGTGATGACCAAAACCAAGAGCAATGAACATACCTTTTTATTTTATATCCTCTTGATGAAAGGAAACTTGATTAGCAAAACTATTTACTTCTGTTCGATCATGTTTCATGAGGAATAGCCCAGCGAACACTATCCTGTTCGTCACCTTCGTTTCAACGAACAGGGCACATAATAAACGCGACCGTTGAAGGAACATTTCCCTAGCCTATCTTTTGTCGTTTATTGTCCTCTCTGCGGGAGAGAGCCAATTGCTTTTATCCAAACGCAATAAATTCTATAAACTCTGTTGCAAAAGTGCAACAAAAGACTAGCTAGTCTTCAGGTAATGTTCGGCAGTGCGGTCGCTAAGTCGAATGTTATGTAACTACCTCGTGCAGGATTAATGATCACCATAACAAAATTTCGATCAATGCACTCTATTTTGAAACGAAAGTACTCATGCCTAGTTTAAATCGAATGAATTTTATAGCCAAGTGTCCAAAACATTTATCACGGTAAGTGCTATTGATAACGACCCTCTTGTAATATCCATGAGCATCAATTAACTTAACCTATGGACACCCTTTATAATGGACATCTACACTAGGCGCAATGGTTTAGGGATTTTTATATCTTTCGAAGCTAGGTAAAATTCAGCCCCTGTACGCTGTAAGGTTGAAAAACGATAAGGAAATTGTTGCAAACTTAAACTGTTAGCTTTTAGAACGGTAGTCCAAAATGTATAGTTCATGATTTTTCACTAGTATCACTAATTTAAAGGTCTGTAGAGCAAAAGTAGTATTTGAGAGTTACAAAATTACTGTTAATATGACGAAAGCAAATGATTCATGACATCAAAACTCATGTTGGTATGTGGTTCTTAAAAGCCTTTCATAAAGTTTCCTAGATAACTTAGATAACCTGAGAATTGAATTTAGATTAACAATGGCCATGGATATAACAAAATCGCACGCTTAGCCTTGGGGCTAATAGCGGTCTCGATCAACTAGATTAGTTGAGAGAATTCGTTATCGATATTGTTTTTGACACATTTTGCATGTGTAGGATAAGTACAACGATACACCGTGCCCCAGTGCTGAGTCGAGAAAATTTCCAGCTCGAAAAGATCCTCGACTCGATCGGGAATCGAACCCGATATCACAACCGTGTGGGAGAGCTAGCCGACCGACATCGCTAACCACAGAACCACGGGGACCACCAGTATGGCTATGGCTACGGATGCCAACATATATATGAGCCGTTGCGAAACAGAGTGGTCTAAAGACCATTTTTTTTGAAAAATGAGTTTGTTACATAAACCACATCTACTCAAGAAGCTGAAGTTAGGATAGAAAAAATTCAAAAAACCGAACTTAAAAGCTGATTAATACCATGTTGAAATTTCGTCCGAAACAGAATGGCCATTCTGTTCGGAACAGAGTGGTCTATGTACATAAATCGAGGTAATACCATCATGTAACATGTTACATGTGATATGTACCATGTCATTTGTCCTGTAACATGTTACACGTGATTTGTAACATGTTACACGTAATGTAACACGAAAAATGTAACATGTCAAATATCATGTAATATGTAACATGTTGTGTTACATGTAATGTTACACGTCACATGTTACATGTGACATGCCATGTACATCATATAACATGTGACACTAGCCATTTTATACGAGTTAACGTCATTTTTGTTTATGTTTATGTACATAAACCACTCTGTTCCGAAACGATACAAGGATTGCAGTAAAATATATATGAAGTCAGAGTGGTCTATGTACATTGGAATGGTAAAATCACTTATTTCGCAAAAAAGGTAATTTTATGTATTCACATGTTAAATCACTTCATAACTTTCATATTAGAACATTTTGTTCGAAAAAATCCGTTAAACAGAATTTTATTCAGAGATTTTTCGAAAATTGTTTCTCCTGACAAATTTGCTCGATGGCACATAGACCTACTCTGTTCCGCAACGGCTCATATTCCAAACCGACATAAGTATTAGGTACCAACAAAAAACTTTTCCAAACCGACAGAGGTGTTTGAAACATCAAAAATATTCTTCAACAATATTTGCCTTTCCTGAATTAATGGAAAACGCGTTTTTCCCAAATTCATATTGACTCTCCGGTGCCAATTGAACGGGCCATTCGTCGGTAACGTTTTCGATGCAACGAAACCAAGATGTAACTTATAACTCCAGGTTCTATCCGCATTGGTACGGTTTCAGTTTTCGAGAAATATCAACTTTGCCTGTAAATAAGATTATCTGCTTTCGAATTGATTGCAGTTTCCTCTGAGCTAATTTTACTCCACGTTACAGGATTGTACGCCAGTTGACTTGTAATATCGAAGAAGATCATAATAAACCTGCTATTAGCTCTGTGTAGATTCCTAAGTGGAAAAGTTTGACCAAGTAAGCTGATTAAGTAATTGACTCGAAGACGGTTTAACGAACTGTTATGATCCCCGTTTGCTCTGATTGCTGACCCTTTTAGCGGTAGATTACGTTGAATGCGGTAGACTTCGATGTTTTTATCTCAGTAGCCTGAAAGTTAGAGCGAACGAGATGGCACTCTGAATATAGGTAATTTTGTTGAGTTTGTTTCTGTTAGTTCAAATTAACTGTTATCTTGTAAAGGAGCAAACGGATGTTATGTCCGCAATGAATACACCTAGTATTTAACAAGGAGCGGAGCTAAATGTAGGTCGGTTGCGGTTTAAGATTGTTCCTAAAATACAAAAGCAGTCGGTTCGTTATAAACATGACGAATTTCTCATGGATGAGACGATAGCAGCCTCGCAAAGCCACAGCCACAGGATTTCAAAAACAAGGAACAAGCGATTGCGGTTGAAAAGTCTGCCAGTTTCTGGTACCGCTTTGAAATCGATGCGACAACATGACCGTCCATTGCTGTCTTCGGATGAGTGAGTGAGTGAAGTAAGGCAGCGTGTCGTCCTGTAGGGTTAAGTAGGGTAAATGCCACTGTTTTCAGCTAGTACCGTGTTATTACCTGCTAATTTTCACAGCACCAGCAACATGTTTTGTGATTAACAAGATGTGAAACGTTTTTAAATTATCTTTCTAGATTTTTGGCCAACGAGCTATGAAATAGACCATATAGAACCTATGGATGGGTATCTATTCTCTCTTGTTGTATGTTCGACGAATACTGAACCTTCTCTACTGAGACCCCTGACCACCGCACAGAACCGGTACAAAGCACATACATTTTCCATGCGAGTGCGGTTCTTGGTACCGCAAAAAGACGTTTTTAATTAGGCATTCTTCTTCAGTCGCTACTGCGCTATACTCATTATTCCTACTGTTTGTCGGTTTCGGCCGTAATTGAGACAAATGAATGACGAGTCCGGAACGAGACGGACAGTTGTTTAAGTACCGTAGAAGCCACATGATCAGTTGTGAATGCGAACTGATATGATGTGCTATCGATGATCACCAATCGACCTTCTGAGCTATGTTAGAAAGCTTAGCCATGATGAAATTTAGAATACATAACAGCAAGAATCACCCCTGCTTAAACACAACTGTTGAGAGAAAATTGTCGTCATCACAACATTTGAATATTTTATACGTCAGAGAATAATAATTATAAGAGAATAAACCCTTTTCCATCAGTGAATTGTAATAATAATCAGGTAATCTAGAGCCCGTGTGCAAACTTTAGAGTTGTTTGTGTATTTTAAGAGTTCGCACAGATTTGTCCTCGATCGTCGTATGTTGAAATTCGAGAGAGATCATTAGAGTAAATACTACAAGGTATACAGCCCTAGGGGTTGTATGAAATGGTGACGTAGGACTAAATATATAATATATGCTAAACTAAATATTATTATATGCTGCGCTAACCGTTTATTTTTGATAGTCGTTATTTTAAAACTAACGATGCATGAATACATGAAAATTTTACACTAGTAGTAGTTGCGAAAATTCTCATAACTCTTATCTTCAAGCATCTATAGTTCTGAAAAGAACCGATTCCATAATATTCAGTTAGAAATTCGTGCTACAGAACGCTGATAATCGCACCATGAATATTTCGTTGGCCGCGCATAAAATTTGCTCTCCGCTGTGCCCTCCAGTAGCTGTGCTAGCAAAATATCCTGCATCGAACGATGGTAAGTGTTGCTGCCGTATGCAAAATAAAGGTAACATGCTCCGCGGTGCCTGGAAGTTGACTCGTATGCAGCTCTCGTTTCTCAATGTCGCAAAGCTTTAACAGCTGCACCGCACTCGCTATTGTGGAACAAACTAAACTGAAGCTGAATTTTCCACACGCAGTCTTTTGTATCGAGTTCAGCGTAGATTTTACCATTAAGGCGTGGCTACGTAGCTTATAGAAAGAAAGAGAAACAAACCAATACATCTTCAATACTACTGAGTGATTTTCATAAGCATCAAAAGAAAGTTTTTGCTTTCCCGATGCGAAAATCACTCTGGTTCTTAGATTAACTATTTTTCGTTGCTGATATTTGACTGATAACGGTGTTCGAGTGAACACAAACAAACAATTAAACCGGAAAATCACTCAATTTAGCAGTGAAAATTCTTGAAATGAGGGTTATGTCTTGTTGTGATAAACTATTCATAGGCAACACTATTGTTTATCTTTGGTGCGCCCTGGTCGTTATTGTAAAAATGATTATTGAGAAATAGATGGACATTTCACACTAGGAGTAGTTGTGAAAATTCTCGTAACTCTATCTTCAAGCGTTTATAGTTCTAAAAGGAACCGATTCGATAATCTTCAGCTCGAAATGTATGCTACAGAATGCTGATAATCACACCACCACCGGTAGCATCGATTATTTTGTTGGCCGCGTATAAAATTTACTCTCCGCTGTGCCCTCCAGCAGCTGTGCCAGCAAAATATTCTGCAGCGTACGATGGTAACTGTTGCTGCCGTGTGCAGAATACAGGTAACATGCTCCGCGGTGCCTGGAAGTTGACTCGTATGCAGCTCTCGTTTCTCAATGTCGCAAAGCTTAACAGCTGCACCGCACTCGCTATTGTGGAACAAACTAAACTGAAGCTGAATTTTCCACACGCAGTCTTTTGTATCGAGTTCAGCGTAGATTTTTACCATTAAGGCGTGGCCACGCAGCTTAGACAAAGACAAACAAACCAAAACACTTTGTTGAGTCAAAATATGTAGGCAGTGGAATTTATTTCGTCCATGTTATTGTTATCTGTGCTTGGGAAGCAAGCCAAGAACAAGGGAAATGTATGGGAAAGCTTGACCTTGGAACTTTTCACCTTTTTCCACCATTAAGCAGTAAAGCAACAATGTTGAACATAATATCAAAAAATTGTTACACATTTTATCTATCCACCGACATATAAATGACAAAGATGCATTAAGTCGTTCGCTTGCTATAACCGTTTGAAATCTGACGCAACATTTGCCAGTTTCATTTTCATTTTCACAAAGTGTAATCAAGTATAGAAAGCAAAGACGTAGTCCTACGTCAAAAGGATCGTTAACCACGCACTTGTCCTGTTCAGGAGGACAGTTGACAGCAAAATCTGGGTCAAAAAAACAGAAAGTTAACACTCGAATCGTATTGTAGCACCTGAGCTCAATACGATTGGATTTGTGGATTTGTGCCCGAATCTATTTGCGCAGAATTTCTCAAAATGTGTGTAAATTTTAGTAGACTTTTGTGCAAGCTCAGCGATGCCAACACTGTTTCTCCAGCTGAAAAGTGAAGCTGTAAAAACTACACCCTGTTTCATTCGCGTGTCACACGGGGCAGAAAAGTGTAATTCCGATGTAGCTTTAGAAGCAAAAACAAACAGTTTTAGTGCAAAAGTGTAGTTCTAGTGCAGCTAACCAGATGGTTTAAGCTCCTTCGCAGACTATCAATTAAAAATATTATTGTGATGGCGGAGGGGGTGCTGTGGATTCTGATTATTACCGAAAAGAAGTGAACCTCTAAACTCATTTTTTTGTGGTTTTGTAATTTCTTATGCCTAGGGTTGCCACCTGATAGGGACATCTAGCCCGGAGATTTTCAAAGTATGGGGAGGGAAGGGAGTATATGGTGCATTGACATGCTTGTTGTGATTTATTTCCAGCACATGATCTACACTATTTATTTACTTCATTTATTTTAGCAATTCTAAACAGCCGATCGAATTCGGTGATTTTGGTGACTATGTCAGTAAAATATTTTAATGAAATTGGGTTGTTTAGCTATTCACGCATTTCTGATTTTTATATAACAGCTAAAAGAGTGTAATTTTCTAAGCAAATGTGTTTTTTTAATGTTAAATCATTGTCCTACGGTTTTCAAATGAATAATTAAAATCGTTCTAAATCGTTACAATGACAGTTGGTATATGGGTGAACTGTCATTGTAGCGATTCCGAGCAGATTTCGAGAACTTTCATTTCGTGATTTAAAAATCGATTGACAACGATAGAAAATTTTTGAAAATCACGTTTTGCTTAGATGCGTAGTTTTGCTTAGAAATGCAGCTCTTTCAGATGATATTAAACCCAGAGATCACCTCCCAAACCCGGAGACTTCGGGTGAAACCCGGAGAGGTGGCAAGCCTACTTATGCCGGTTAAATAATTTTACTTTTTATTTACTGTTTTGATATTAATTAATGAAGCGTGACTTGTAAATGCAGGAATCACTCTTAATTTTTTGTTTCCAAGAGTTATTTTGCGAAAAAAATTGTTTTTGCCTTTCTCCTAGAAAGGTATAGCAATCACTTGCAAAACCGAAAGTATAGAAGTGCTCCAAAGGGCCGAATGGCATATATCACTCGACTCAGCTCGACGAGCTGAGCATTTTCTGTATGTGTGTGTGTATGTGCAGATTTTTATTCTCACTCACTTTTCTCAGAGATGGCTGGACCGTTTCTCATGAAATTAATTGCAAATGAAAGGTCTTGTTGCCCCATAAGACCCTATTAAATTTCATTGTAATCGAATTTTTAGTTTAGAGGTTATGTGTCAAAATGTAAAAATTATGAAACATCATTATCTCGAAAACTACACAACCAATTTGAACAGAATTGGTTCCAAATGAACGGGCTACCTAGAAAACCCTTAACTTTTGAATTTTAAAAAGATTGGACATGTGATTCAAAAGTAATGAAAAGAAACGTTTTCTAGAGACTGTTTAATCTCACTCATGTTTCTCAGAGATGGCTGGACCGATTTGCATAAAATCAGTGTCCCTATTGATTTTTTTTGCAATCGGACTATTACTTTGCCTGTTATGTGTATAAATGTGAAATCCAGCTATGAAAAGGAACATATTCCGAAGACTACTTGGACTCACTCACTTTTCTCAGAGATGGCTGACCCGATTTCCACAAAATTTGTGTCAACTAATAAGTCTAGCTGCCTCGTAACACCCTATTGAATTTTACTGTAATCGGACTACAGTCTGTAATGTACCAAATTGTGAAAATCACGAAACTTCATTATCTCAGAAACTACACAACCGATTTAATCAATATTAATATCAGATGAGCGGGCTAGTTAAGGGTTAACTGATGAATTATGATTTAACACGTGGTTTCAAAGTTTGGCTGCCCTATACGTTCCCATTTCATTTGATTATAATTGAACTTAAGCCACCGTTATGTATTAAATTGTTAATAAAACAACGAAAGTCTGTTATTTCAAAGATTACATGACTTATTTGAACATAACTAGTGTCATACGAAGGAGTCATCTCTCAAACTTACAAATAACAAACTTCATAACAATTTGATATGTGGCTCAAAAGTTATGGAAAGAAAAGAAATTTAAAGACTATTGAAAACTGTACCTGCTTTGATCGATATATGTGGCCTCAACATAATTTAAATGTGGTATCGTACTATTTGAACGTTCCAAATTCATTGATTCCTTGCAATGTGTTTAAGATCTGCAAATGCACGACGAATCGGCCATAGGATATGATCAAAGTCAAATAACAAATCGTTTAAAATGATTGGTTTTATCGAAATGACAACATCCTCGACTTTGATACACAGCAGCTGAAATAAACCACAGACCCCATTTTAGATTCTAGGTTAGCGACTTCCGGTTCCTGGGAAACAGCGGAAAATGATCGAGTTACACCCAATATGGGTGTTTCTTAAACCAGAATGACGCTCAGAGGCCAGAAATTATTTTAAATACCATTTTGAAATCCAAGATGGCGACTTCCGGTTTGTGAAAAACAGCCTAAAATAACCAAATACCACCCAATATGAGTATCTCTGGAACCAGAATGATGCAATGAGCTAACAATTGACCTCAGGCACCATTTTGAATCGCTAAATGGCAACTTATAGGAAACAGTCGAAAATGACCAAATCATACTCAACATGGATATTTCCGTAATCGAGATGATGCATAAAAACCAAACATTGACCCTTGACACCCTTTTGAATTTAAAGACGACCACTGTTAGTTTCTGGAAACAAACCAAAATAACTAAATACCTCCCAATATGAGTATTTCCGGTGTCAGATTGATGCCAGAAAATTTGCTGAAAATGACCGAATATCACCCAATATGAATATATTCAGAATTGGGGCGCCAAAAGCCAAAAGTCGAAGATTTTGTCATTTCGATAAAACCAATCATTTCAAACGATTTGTCTTTCGACTTTGATCATATCCTATGGCCGATTCGTCGTGCATTTGCAGACTTCGCAACACATCGCAAGGAATCAATGAATTTGGAACGTTCAAATAGTACAAAACCACATTTATATTATGTTGAGACCACATATATCAATCAAAGCAGGTATTTGAATTTCTTCTCTTTCCATAACTTTTAAGCCACATATCAAATTGTTATGAAGTTTGTTATTTGTAAGTTTGAGAGATGACTCGTTCGTATGACACTAGTTATGTTCAAATAAGTCATGTTTTTGTTTTTGAGATAATAGACTTTCGTTGTTTTATTAACAATTTAATACATAACGGTTGCTTAAGTTCGATTATAATCAAAAGAAAAGGGAACGTATAGGGCAGCCAAAATTTGAAACCACGTGTTCAATTATAATTCATCAGTTAACCCTTAACTAGCCCGCTCATCTGACAATAATAATAATCAAATCGGTTGTGTAGTTTCTGAGATAATGAAGTTTCGTGATTTTCACATTTTGGTACATTACAGACGAAGTTACAGTCCGATTACAGTAAAATTCAATAGGGTATTATGAGGCAGCTAGACTTTAAATTTTACACTAATTTTGTGGAAATCGGGTCAGCCATCTCTGAGAAAAGTGAGAGAGTCCAAGTAGTCTTCGAAATATGTTCCTTTTCATAGCTGGATTTCACATTTTTAAACATAACAGGCAAAATAATAGTCCAATTGCAAAACAAATCAATATGGTCTTATGGGGTAACTAGACCTTCCATTTGACAGAATCTATCCAGCCATCTCTGAGAAGCATGAGTGAGATTAAACAGTCTTCAAAACACGTTTCTTTTCATAACTTTTGAACCACAAGTTCAATCTTCTTAAAATTCAAAAGTTAACGGTATTTCAGGTAGCCCGTTCATTTGGAACCAATTTTGTTCAAATCGGGTCGGTAGTTTTTAAGATAATGATGTTTCATGATTTTTACATTTTGATACATAACCTCTAAACTAAAAGTTTGATCACAATGAAAATTAATAGGGTCTTATGGGGCAACTATTCCTTTCATTTGCAATTAATTTCATGAAAATCGGTCCAGCCATCTCTGAGAAAAGTGAGTGAGAATAAAAATCTGAACATACACACACACATACATACACACACACATTCAGAAAATGCTCAGCTCGTTGAGCTGAGTCGAGTGTTATATGCCATTCGGCCCTTTGGAGCACTAGTTTTATTTTATGCGTACTTAGTATATATTTCTTTCATTTTTATCGCATTATACGTGAACCTTTACAAAAATGTATGCTGAATTTAATTTTAACTCTGCGATTTGCGCGACATTTACCCCTGCGATAAATTTATCCTTCTCAATTCTGAGCAAGTTTTTCTTAGCGTACAGTGGTGGGCACAACAAACAATATCGCACGCTTAGCCTGGGGGCTAATAGCGGTCTCGATCAATTAGATTATTAGTTGAGAGAATTCGTTATCGATATTGTTTTTGGCACATTTTGCATGTGTATGATAAGTACAACAAATACACCGTGCCCCAGTGCTGAGTCGAGAAAATTTTCTAGCTCGAAAAGATCCTCGACTCGATCGGGAATCGAACCCGATATCACAACCGTGTGGGAGAGCTAGCCAACCGACATCGCTAACCACAGAGCCACGGGGACCACTCAGCTGTGGCGGGCACCATTCCACTATTTCGCTAAATCGCTAATTAGAGCTAAATATTTTTGAGCTGATTAGCGAACTGTTAGCGTTGCTGAAGTTTTGACCTTCGTAACGCTTATCGCTAATTCGCTAAATTTTTAGAGAAGCGACAAAAACTATTTACAAAGTTTGTGAGTTGCTGATGGCGTACATGAATTGATTCGAACGATGAACATACTTTACGGCGAAAATTACTTTAGAATGTATGTTTCATTCAAACAACGTTCATTTGTTTCAACTGTCTACTAGCCACTAGAGAATTCTGAAATTATGGAAACTTCTTCGATTCAAATAATAGGGTAGGGAACATATTCTAAGCAGCTTTAGGAACCGCCTATGTATTCAGACGAAATACTCGAAATGTGTTGGGTGAAACTCAAACAGTAGTATATCAATCTGTTCTCTATCGTTTTCTCTGTCAGAACTTGTTTTCAGATTGTAAAACTAAATTAGCAAACTTTAACAATCATCAATCAAAGTTACCAATCGAGGGACACTATTCCAATCACCCCGAACCTATTTTAAACAGTTTCCATCTGTTTTGCAGGCGTTTTTTTCAGCACCCGAAGTGGCTCCTGAATGGCTGCAATATAGGTCGATTTGTTTCAATTGCAATTGTTCACAGATTTCTTTGTGATTAACGGTATTTCTTGTATTCGTAAGACAGCTAGACAATCAAAATTTTCGTTTCCATCATTGAAATTGTCGATATTGATCAAAATGCAGGAGTTTGAGGCCTTTTTTCTCCGACTGATTAAAATAGGTGTACTGTTTAAGCCGTTACCTACC
The DNA here is from genome assembly GCF_029784165.1 of Wyeomyia smithii. Classification (NCBI taxonomy): domain Eukaryota; kingdom Metazoa; phylum Arthropoda; class Insecta; order Diptera; family Culicidae; genus Wyeomyia; species Wyeomyia smithii. Next base: position 168,892,825 of record NC_073695.1, on the reverse strand, counting down.
CTAATTGTGTTTTTTTATGAAACATCTTTTAAAGTCGATATTTTACATACAAGCAAAACCACTTTTGATGCTCCTTGTTTTGACGCAGCGCGAAGAGGGCAGCATATGGTGCTAGTGTTACTTACAGAAACTACTGTTATCTTCCAAACGAAAAATTGATTCAAAATTTGCTAGAAGTGTTATGTCTGTTAGCCTGTGTCTTAAGTATCGAGATCGTTTTGCAAACTTCGAACTTCTAATTATAAATAGCACTCAAAAGTAATTATTTTCGTTTGTTTTTATGAGCTATGATTATGGCCATATGACAATCTACGTATTAAAAAGTTAGCTATTAGCGATTAGCGAAAGTTCCGCTAAAATAGTATCAGCGTTTAGCGTTTAGCGATTTTCGAGTTAAATTTTCCAGTTAGCGAATTAGCGGTTAGCGTCGCTGAATTTTCAGTTAGCAGTGCCCACCATTGTCAGCGTCAGCGATTTTCTTTTTTTAATCTTTGTTTAAACAAAACTTATCAGCACCCTGATTTTTGACGTTGAACTACGTCTTTTCCACCATACTTGAATACATTTTGTGAAAACTAACTATGAGCAATGAGGTTAATAGAAGAAGATTCCAGAGATAAAAAGCTTCCATACAACTGCACCTAACAATGTGTCGCTAGATAGCAGAAGTGTTCAAAATTGTTAGAATATAATTGTTACCACCATCATTTTGTAACGAGATGAAAAAATGGAAAAGTCGAATGTCCCCATACATTGCTCATACGAATGACTCATTTCTCTAACGTAACAATCCAAAAGGTAGATGGAAGGACTCCAAGTATACGGTAATTGACTAACGATTTTGCATAATATGGACATTGGCAACGAAAAATACCTGTTGAAACCAGTTGCAGCTGCCTAACACTGGAAATGATAAACCCTTTAGTGCCCAAGCTAATTTTCAGATGGACTTCGAATAAATTACAATGAATCTTTATAAACATGTTTTAAGTGTTGATTGAAGCTTTTTAGAGGTGTAACTGAAGACCATCTAAAGGAGGCACTGGGCACTAGAGGGTTAAGGTTAAACGGTATGGAAGCCACAAACAGCCGATTTCGAGCTACCACTTCGAAATTTTAGTAGCACAAGGCTCGGAAATAGATAATGCGTTCCCTGTAAAACGCTATTGAGCAAAATCATTTCAAATCGCCTGGAAATAGGCGAAAATTTAATCGACCATTTTTGATTTGAATGAAACTTTGCACACGTATTTGGCTTAGCAAACTGAGCATTTTTCACAGGTGGAGAGATTTTTTACACCCATGAGTTACATTCTAGAGGGGCGTATGCCTTTTGGCATAGGTTTTATTCGAAGCATTGTAGCCCAGAAACCGTTGGTTGTATAGAAAAACTATCTGAGAATGAGTTGTAGGGAATTAAAAATTCATCATAAAAAAAATATACACTGTACAAAAAAAATTTTTTTCGACCAAAACAAACTCAAAATAAACATTAAATTTCAATTAAAAAAAAAAGAGTTGAATTTATTTTTATTTTTTTTAAGGAAACTTGACGTAAATACGCAATTTTTCTATGGTAGATTAATTTTTTTATGAGAATTCAAATTCAAACATTTTTCAAAATATTTGTATTCTGATGATTTTAAAAGATGCAGAGAGTCATTTTGAATCTAAAAGCTCTTGATAGTAAACATTCTAAAGGCATTGGTTTTCGAGTTATTTCTAATTTAAGCTCGAAAAATTATAACTATTTGGGAAAATACACGTTTTTCTTAATTTGTCCATGGTTCTTCAGCAAAAACCATACGTTCATTGGAATGCTTGATCAAAAATATACAATTCATTCTTTGACAACAAAACGATTGGGCGAACGGTTCTCCAGAAAGTTAAATGTTTTAAGTGTTATAAATATATATAAGAATCAAATATTTATTTTCGAGTTTTATTATCTTAAAAACATATTTTTTTATGACATAGATACTTTACAGAACTAGTTTCACCTTATATTTCATATACATCATAAGTAAATGATTCGTCATCTTTTGAAAACAGCTTCGTTTGTATCTTATTTTCTAAAATCGAAACAAAAAAATAATACTTTTGTGTGGCAGCTATTATTATAGATTTTTTGAAAATATTGCTCCATTCTGTTACTCCTTGTTCATTCTTCATATTATACCCAACTAAATGACATTTTTGATGAATTTTTATTACTTTTCTGATTAGACCAATCATACAATTCTTTTGCGCTTGTAATGGGATGTTCATGTTCTTTAGCTAAACTTGCATTTCCTGCCATTCGTTTTAATATGCCACCAATTGCATCGCATGGGCCAAAAAAACAAAAAAAAGCAAAAAAACATGAGAAGTCGCAAAAAAAATGCCACTCTGCATCGACGTTATATTTTGTTTTGAACTTGCAAAGACTTGCAAAGTTTTTTCTATTTTTATTATTATTTTTTCTATTGTGAGGCGATGACACCCCGTTAAGCATACAGACGCGAGGCATACAGACGCGAGGCATAGTACGCTAGGCATAATGGACGGCAGGCATACGGACACGAGGCCGAATGGACGCGAGGCCGAATGGACGCGAGTCCGAATGGACGCGAGGCCGAATGGACGCGAGGCCGAATGGACGCGAGGCCGAATGGACGCGAGGCCGAATGGACGCGAGCCCGAATGGACGCGAGGCCGAATTGTACGCGAGGCCGAATGGACGTGAGGCCGAATGGACGCATGGCCAAGGGGAAGTGATGCGGAATATGTTATTATCGTCATCATCATCACAGCCCTCTTTCAATAACATGTATTTCGCTTCAAAGTGTCATTTGAAAAGCAATACACTCGCTGCCTTCGGCCGACTCGCTGTTCGAGCGAATGCAGTCCTTACTCGCTACCGCTCGTTCGGATTTAACTAAGGGAAAAAAACTCTGTTTGAGTAGACCTAGCAAACCAGTAGATCAGTCGTTTGGGTGCGAGAGGCCGCCGCTTCCGACGGCGGGTCGGCGGGCGCCTCGGACTGCGGAAACCACGGCGGCTTAGTGCCGCCTCGTTTCCTTGCCCTCGACTATGCGTCTTCGTCGCATGAATTCAAGAAAAGTATTATACCCAACTTAAACTCTTTAGGAATATATTAACACCTGAACTAAATAATTGGATTTCATGCGATCGTACAAAATCGCATTCGGCCTCGCGTCCATTCGGCCTTGCGTCCATTCGGCCTTGCGTCCATTCGGCCTCGCGTCCATTCGGCCTCGCGTCCATTCGGCCTCGCATCCATTCGGCCTCGCGTCCGTTATGCCTTTTAGCAATATGCCTCGTATCCATTATGCCTCACATCCATTATGCCTCGCGTCTGTATGCCTAGCATACTATGCCTAACATCCATATGCCTAGCGTCCATATGCCTCGTGTCCCGTCCCCTTGTGAGGCCGCTCCATCAGACATTAATATCGCTTTTTTCAACTCTATTGTTGTTTTCCAATAACTCATTAATTTGGCAATTAACACCTGAACCGCAACAGTATCATGATGGAGTACTTCCGATATTATGATGAAGCTGATATTCTTAAGTGTTCCAGATTCTGAATAGTAAACAACGAAGGGATGAATGGTGGCTTGACTATCATTCCAAGAACTACACGAATCACAAATTGATAAAGACGTATTAAAATGAGCTTGACTGTTCAATATTTTTAATTTTGCAATAACGTTTTCGTTTTATTTGCGTAAGCTTGATGAGCACCGATGATCAGGAAAGGGTTTACAGCATTTGGGCTTGGTGTATTCCATTTTCACTTTATCCATCTTCACAAAATGCAAACTGTTACTAACACATCTGGAGTAGTGCAATCGTATTTATATACGAAAACAGATATTATAGGTAACCCAGTAGTTATTGGTTGCGTACTTTACAAACAGTTATTATTAGTAAACAAGTAGGTAGTGTTGCACGACAAACATATTTTTTTATAAAACATTCGCAAGGGGGAACGTGTAGGTGGGCTAAGGTTTAGCGCTTGAGTTATTTATCCAATTGTTTTGTTGTCAAAGAATGAATTGTATATTTTTGATCAAGCATTCCAATGAACGTATGGTTTTTGCTGGAGAACCATGGACAAATTAGGAAAAACGTATATTTTCTGAAATATAATTAATTTTTCGAGCTTAAATTTAAAATAACTCGAAAACCGATGCCTTTAGAATGTTTACTATCAAGAGCTTTTTGATTTAACTTTCTGCATCTTTTAAAATCATCAGTATACGAATATTTTGAAAATTTTTTAAATTAGTATTTTTATAGAAAAATTAATCTACCATAAAAAAAATAAATTTTCATTTCTCCATCCTGGACTTTTTTTTAAAGCTGCGTATTAACGTCAAGTTTCTTTAGAAATAATAAAAAAAAATCAACTCTTTTTTTTTAAATTGAAATTTAATGTTTTTTTTATTTTTTTGTCAAAAAAAATTTTTTTTTGGTACAGTGTATATTTTTTTATGGTGCATTTCTAATTCCCTACAACTCATTCTCAGACAGTTTTTCAATACAACCAACGGTTTCTGGGCTATAATGCTCCGAATAAAACCTATGCCAAAAGGCATACGCCCTTTTAGAATGTAATTCATGGGTGTAAAAAATCTCTCCATCTGTGAAAAATGCTCTGTTTGCTAAGCCAAATACGTGTGCAAAGTTTCATTCAAATCAAAAATGGTCGATATTCGACCATAGGTCATTTCGCGCGAACTTGCTCTATTTTATGTTTACTTCACCGCAGAAACATAAAATAGCGTTTTCATAGGTGACGCACCGAGTCTTGTGCTTTTGTTTGTGGCTCGAAGTTGGCCATTTTTGACCTCATTACCGTTTGGCCTTAAAAAGCACTTTCATAGTGCTGATATTGTCATTTGGCGCGCTGACACTTACGGTTGTGTACGGTCTCCGTTGCAATAATAGCGGAAAATTCTTTTGTGCGGAAATAGCGGAAAATTCTTTTGTAATTTGTTGTACGATCCGTAGTCCAACATCCAACCTGCGCTCGTACACTCAGACACAGACCCTCTTTGTGTTTAGATTCAGACTGTTAACTCTCTGATGAATTTGACAATTTTCATTACGTTACCGATAGTTTGTAGAGCGCCCTCGTAATTTTATATTAGATTATTATGATTTGATGCTCCAATGATTTGTTTTGATTTGTCATCGATCTGTTTTCTCTTTTCTTAATTTTGGTAACATAATTTCAAAATTTCATCATATAATTAATGTTAATCAATGACTTTGCTTAAATCCGTTTTCAAAACTAGTCATGCAGCAGTTTTCGAATCTTACCAAGAGGTTAAGTGATCATGGTGATCTTCATCTGTTTAAAATAAAAAAATATCACAAAGTTACTTCCTTTAAAGTGAAAAATTGTCTGAGGTTAAACTTTGCAAGGCAGCTAATCCCGTGTAGCAGGCAGAAACCGGAAGGACGACCGACGAATGAATCGTGAAGCGGAACCGCTCACTTGACAAATTCAAGTGTGCGAAAATAAACGGCACAAGAGCGGCTATTTTTGGAGGAAAAGGCACCAATTTTTTTATGAAAGCTTTCATAATTCTATGTCGAATGAAAGGCACACAATAGACAATAAGAGTTTCCTTGTATTTGACTACTAGCAATAGTCAACCGTATCCCCAAACCCATGCAAACCTAAAAGGCAAATGGGCACGCCACCTCCTCCCCTACTACCCACAGCTGCAGTGCACTGCGCTGCCAAGTCGTTCGAACCGATTATACTTGTTGGGAAAAGGAAACATATTATGGTAGTTTGGCGTGGACGGAAGCAAAAAAAAATGGAAATCTCTAGCTCCAGACACAATGAAGGTTCATAATAATGAAACAGGCCTCGATGCCAAACGGCAACGGTGAGAAAAGGAAAGAAAAATGACCTCAGGTGAATGGTGAGTTTTCTTTTCTCGCGAAAAGCCTGCCTCGTATCTACGAGTATACAGTTCAAAAGATCTGTGTGAAGCATAACAATTCACTGCAAAACTAATTCAAAAGAAAACAATTCAAAAAAATATATAAAATCTAATTCGAAGGTGTCGAAAATTCTGGTTCTGGAAAGGTATTTTAGTATGCCAACAATTAAGATAACTCGTCTCAAACATCAACATCATTGTGCCAACTTGACAACAAGCGAAAAACAAACGTCTAACACTGTTGTCCTTACGAACGAAGCGTGCACCCTACAAAAACCGAAGTAAGAATAGCAAGAGTACGAAGAAAACAGTCATGCTGTCACTGAATGTAGAAATGTAGCCGCATTCCAGGAACAGGAAAATTATTTCCTTTCCAGCGACAAATGCAATAGCTGAAAAGCTAAATTGCGGTTGGCTAATCCTAATATTCTAGCATTTGTGTTTATATCTGCGCGACAAATGCACTCTCTGTTTTTGTGTGCTGTTCAGTCAACGGAACCGCCTGCTGTGTGCAAAGCTGAGTGCATTTCAGGAAGTAGGAAAATGCATCAGTTTGAAAAAGGTAGGTAAGCCCACCAGGTGGACGAATGACTTGACGAACGTTGAAATCTATGTAAAAAATGGCTTTTTATGCACTTCAGCCTTCTTGGCACATGCTCGGCGGGGCAGGACTATTTTAATACCATATCGTTGGAATAAACAACAAACGTGTTCGCGTACGCCTTTACAAATGAGCAGCGTAAATCGGAATACATTACGCCTCGTGGTTCCGCTAGTCGACCACAAGTCACGGTTGATATTCCACTTATGCGACAGGCTTCTCGTCCTGGCTACGGTTAAGAAAGAAGGCGGCACTGGCGCTTGTTCATGTTTATTATACAGGTTCTACGTTACAATGGAAGCCATCTTTGTTGGAACCCTTTTTTCATAATGGCATTCGGGTGAACAGAATCCTTGCAGATTTTTGAATTTGAACTTCTAATGGAAGTCGTCAGTCATCGGTACGTCAGCGTTATGTTTTGTATATGGTGGCGCTATTTTTTATATTATGTTTCTTTTTTTTTTTGTTTTTTAAACGCCATTTTCAGTTGTTAGCAGTTGAAGTCTTTCTTCTTCCTGCATTGTTAGAAAATTCTCAACGCATAAAATGAACCTCAAACAGTAGTACATCCTAGAATCACACGAGATCGATTGTTCGGAGTCAAAAATTTAGCTTTGAAGGTATTATTATGGTATATGTTTTAGTTAAATGTTTTTAGCCTTCTTCCGAAAACTGGGTAGGGGAGAACCGTACAGAAAGCACCAGCGGGTCCATACGATTTGTTCCCTAAAATATTTTGAGACATGATTTTTTTCGTTTTTCGCATATGAACCTAGCTTTCCTACAGTTCTCATATGAAAAAATGCGCCGTAATAAATAAAATACTACCTACTTAAAAGCTGTACTATTGTCTGTGGCTCTGTTCTACATGATTTGTCGAAAACCAAGCAACCTGGCTATCTGCATACAAAATTACATATGACCCGAAGTAATCGATCCTTGAAATATATTGTACCAAGACAACGCCCGTCAAAGTACGGGAACTCATTTATCTTACGAGATGTAGTACACTCGACTGCATTACCCAATAGTTTGGCCAACATGGCTTCTTGCACAGCAATTAGAAAAGCCTGTATTGAGCTTTTTAATTAAGAAGAAGGTAAGTAGTTATTCAAGTAGTATTTTTATTCAAATAGTTTTTGTCATGAAGCTGTAAACTATCTGTTATTTATGTGTGTTTTTTATGGATGATTCCACTTCGAAGAGTTATCAATGTCACATTAAAAGACAAAAGTCTTAGGCTACGAAAAACAAATGGAAAATATGTTTCATTGCTTTTGATGTTACTTCTGGGACTTCAAGCGCTTCTCATTTCGCGTGCTGTTTTCGGCTAGGGGCATTGGTCCATATTGGCAATTTGCGTGGTGCATTTTCATCGAAAATAACATTAAAATCGAATATTCTAGAATAAGCTTAGATCTGTAAATTGTGTAAATGCTTAGCTGGTGCGCTTTGTACAGTTCTCCCTCACATGTAGTTAGTAAGATATTCATTACTATATTGGCTATGAATAGATAGGTTTACAAAGAAGAATTTCTTCAGGAACCCAGACTCACTCACATGAAAGTCCCATAAAGTATTAGCTAGACTCCGCCAAATGCCATAACAGCCGGGATATCAGGAAATAGTATGAGCACAACCGTAGCCAGAATTTGAAATAGCGAGAGTCAAGCTTTTCAAAATAATCGAAATAAAATAACTAAAAATCTACAAAATGATTACACTGAGATTTTTTTATAAAGAAAGTTTTTTTACAAGTAATTTATGTAGGTCAAATATACAATAACTAATTTAAAAATGATGAATAGTTGAAACACAGACAAACAGACGTGCCACTCGATGAGGATTTCATCGACCAGAAAAATGACTTTTTTTGTAATTTTGCTTAGTGGGTAATAATAATTGTGTCGCTATAAGCAAACGTGCACATTCATTATCAAAGACAAAAACCGTCAGTAATGCCGCTGGTGTTAATTAGAATTTAAGCAATCCTGCACACCCATTAGCAAAGACAAAAACCGTTTTACGAAAATAAGTTAGTAGGCAATAAGCTCACATGGTGGCGCACGAGTGTAACGTTACGAATAAAAATCAAGAATAATGGTGACCCAAATTTTTGAAGAAATAAAATATATCTAACTTTTTTATTTTTGTAAATATAAGTAAAAGTTTTTCTTTAATGTTATAGCCCAGTGATTTTGAGTGACTTTGTAGAAAAATGTTTTTTTTACCATTGAAAATATCCGGTTTATATTGAAAGAAACACAGTTTTCACTCTAAGTTCAAAACTGTCTTCGAACGATTTTCAGGGCTTTTTAAGGGAATCAGTTTGCAATACTGACATCGTGATTTTCTCAATTTTACTCAAAGTTATAAATGTTTTTCATGAAAAATATATAAAAATATAAATATATATAATATTCTTAAGAGAGCCTGTTAGTGTCAGTAGGATCGTAGCACTAGCCCCGCAGCCCCGTCCTGTACACTTAACAGCTGCCTACGAAGCTACAAATTCTGTGCATAATAAAAACAAAAGGTCGAGTTCCGAAACGGAATGTAGCACCAAGGCTTTGCTTTTTGCTGTGCTTTTCTACATTATTTATTATCAATTTTATTTCGGCTTTAAATTTTCATAAAAAAAAATTGAGGCAAATTCTTGCTTTCAATTTATTTTTTTCTCTGCGTACATTTTTTCACGTAACAATATCAGTTTACTACACCTCGTTTTCAAACAGTTTTTTACAATTCCGATCTACAATGCGTTGAATTATGTGTGTGCTAAAATACATATGCTCTTTTACTCTGGAGTTTAGAAATTTCGCCTCTTACGTGAGAAAATTTCAATTAGGCAAAAGCTCATTTTCACGCCTTCACAAAATTTATGCTTAGTTTTACCAATAAAGTTTTCTATTAATATTTTATATTGGATCAAACTTTGATTTCGTTTTATGAAAAAAACAGATTTCGGTCGAACGATTCACAACAATTAATCAGATCACAGTCTTCAACCCTTCTATTCAGCTTACAACCAACAGCGTCCCATTGGCGACTCTTCCAACTAACATGTAATCACAATATGTCTTTCTTAGTGCCTGTTGATGTGACTTTTCCAGCACTAAATAACATGATTCTTACTACACCATTAAGCCCAAGCACCTAAAATGAATCATTCGTTTCATCCCTTCACCCAAATTGCATTGTAACAAGCTCCTTCGCCCAACATTCAATGATTGCATCAAACGGACAAAGGCCCCCTCGGAAAGCTAAGAACTACGAGCTACGAGCCTGCGACCTGGGCCAATCCAGCTCATCATAATCTGCCACGTTGTTCCTGAGGCACGTTGGGAACACTTGTGCCTTCATTTTGGAACCTCAACGCTAACTGCGGTGGGTTTATACGTTGGGGCCAATGCAGCATTAAACTTAATAATCATATTGGCGCCCAGGTACGATTATGATGCATCTTCGTTGGTCTTGTAACGAAACTGGAAGGAGTCAAACGCACCAACAACGCTGAAAACTTGGAACGCCACGGGAATACTGTGTTTAACTTTGATACTATAGTTATAAAATTTGAAGAGATGAAACACAAAAAAGTACATCATACATGTAAAAAGTAATGCTTATATTTGATCACAAGTTTTTCCCAATCATATGAAGTAACGTAGATTACGATGATTCTGTTTTTAAACACATCGGTCATAAATAAAATCTAAATTACAGTTTAAGTAACAACATCGCAATAGAATCATAACAATGGATGACGATAATTTGTTTGATTTCGTGGTTTTAAATAATCTATAAACAATGAATAATGACTATGGAAGACTGTTACTAGGAATGTTTACAACTAAATATTTTATTCTAGTTTCAAAATAAGTCACCTTTTTTCCAAAGGTTTTCTTTTGGTAAAATCCCTGTCAAATGATTTGAAAATACACAACCACTATTTGCGATTCGAACGAAACTTTGCACAAGATCTGGCTTGACTGGGAATATTTTTCAAAGCCGGACTTTCTGAAAGTTAAATTACAGAGTATTTTTTAATCTCAACTTTCTAATGAATTGTTTTACTCCAATGATGTGAAATGATTTTAGCAGTTATTTACGATAAAAAAAGCTTAATGTGACTAACTTTCTAAATGCATCTGTTTTCAGGTCAATTTGAATTTAGGTTTGGTAAATTATAAAATATACACCAAATTTCAATTACAACGAAAAAGGTTTCGATTATTCCCTTATTTTTTAATCATTCTTAAAAATATTTTATTCCAATGACGTACGTAATACGACTCCATTAGTTATTTCAAAGTTATTTCCAATGCATGTAATGTTTGCAAGATATTTCAAAATTAGGTTGAGTAGATTTGAGCTTTTAATGAGAATACGCTCTTTTTGTAAATTGTTCGAGATTATGCAGCAACAAGCGTGAATTTATAGGAATGTATGATCCTGGGAGGGAGAAACGAAGACTACACTCAAATAAAAAACACGCACATGCGTCGTTTTTTGATAGCGTGTAACTATCTTCTTGCTGTAACGCATGCATGACTCAAACGAAGTTTTTAGTAACAGCAGGAATACTGAATGTGCAAATTTGTCTGTAAAATACAAATTTTTCGAGTCTGTGTTTTTCCAATTTGCCGTTGTATAAAAGTTTCTTCAGAGTTTTGTGTTTATATATATTTGAGCAGACTTTCTGACAATGTGTACGAGAACGTGACCTGTAAGGCAAATTTTTCGGGGTTTCATGCAGTTTCAATCCTACATCTCTCTTTTTTTGTGAACGAGAATCAACATTCGACCGTGATGAAGTATGTTCGAAGTTGTAACCAAAGCCTTCAATCCAGAAAGCGCAAGTTTTATAATCGAAGTACGCTAACATGATTATTACTCAAAGTCTATTTTAAAAATATTTTGTAAAACGATAATGAATACAAAAACTGTTTGCGATGAATATTTTTCCAAGCAACGCGATACCTTTCAAATATAACAATACTCATTACAAAAACATGCTTTTATTTTCCTCGGTTTAAATTGACAATCAATGACAGCTCATTCTGATTCATTTTGACACTCCCACAGCTTCGTAACCGTTTCTCCCTCCCAGGTATGATCAATATAACAAAATTCACTCCTAGCCAGCAAAAAAAAGTTGAAAAATTCAGAAGTGTGCGGCCCTTCACCATTTTGAAATTCATGATGGAATCACTATCAGAGATTTCAAAATGACATCTGGGGTAGATTTTCAGCTTATGAACACTATCCTGGTTCTAGAAACATCCATGTTAGATGGCATGGATTTCAAAATAACATCTATTTCCAGTCTCTATGCATAATCCTAATACCTTCCGGTACCCTTGATAAAAATTTGGCCATTTATCAGTCAAATACACTTCAGAAATGAAGGAAGGTCAACTGCGTTACGGAATTTCCCATTGATCGGGGTACAACCAAACCAAACCGAGCGCCATTTATTCAAAAATGAGTTATTAAGACCAGTGTGGTTGTGGAAATTAATAATCTATGTTTCATGAAAAAAAAAACCAAATCAAAATAGTTTATAATGGTATCATAACAAAACTTCGACATGCTGTTTTTCCGTGGTACTCGTATGCTCAGAATTATCTCCGACTAAAAGTGACTGTTCGTTCAAAGTAGTTAGTGCCAATTTTCAAAGAGAGCCTCGAAGTGATGGTTTGGATTTTATAAAACTTTAAAAAATCGTCGTCATATAGTGAACTAAACTTGATGACAAATTTTTTGAATTCCCATTTTCAACTAGGGTAGGTGAGCCAGTTATGGCAAGTGCACCAGTTATGGTTATATCGCATAAGCGCAATGGTACCAGTCTTGGCAATACACCATATAACTTCATAGGCCATAACTGGTTCATGCCATAACTGGTACATTTTTTAGGTTTTGCCATAACTGGTACTTCTCCCCTACTTTAAGCAAATTTTTTCGGGCACAGTTATGTTTGTTGTACTTCATTTTTATCTATGACATCCTCAAGACAACAGCCGGAGGCAGAGAATAACTTTTGTTCGTAGTAGAGGTGGGCAATCCGCTCACGAACTGATCTAAAGAGCTGGTTCTTCAAAGTGAGTGAGTGATCTATCGCTCTTTTTTAAAGAGTGGTAACTCACCCCTTACTTCAAGCAAAAATCTGAAGCCGATTTTGTTGATCAGACTCAGCAAGCGAGAGCCATATGAATGTTTTACACCCAAGCGCAAAGCGGCGTGCGACACTGCAATAGAACTCCCAGAAAATAGCTGCCGCTGGCTTCCTGCTCTCCTATGCATAACCATCCACCCGCCGCGGGAATAAAAAATAAAATCTACTTGCCACAGTTCACACACAGCACACGGGCTAGCTAACGCCGGGACGCAAACGAAAAGAGCGAAAGAACTGGTTCACTGATCTTTCGAATCTATGCAGACAACCCACTCCCGAGCTGATCAGAAAATCAGTTCTTTAAAAGATCGAAATCTTCTGATCGCGAGCGGATTGCCTGCGAGCTAAACAAAAGAGTCATCGGAAGAATCAGTGATGCCACATTTTCATCTGTATTTTGAAGCTCAAAAAATCTTGTCACCTTGGTAAAATTTCAAAAAATCTGTGTAAAAATCTGCATATGTACTGGATATATCTTTCACAAAAAAAAACGCGATATAGCTTGTTTAACATATCTCCCGTGATTCATTCATGCACACGCTTACGCGTAGCATATAAATATAAATAAACCTCCGACACGCTCGACAACATTTGAGCTCATTCTTGTTTTTCAACTATATCAAGAAGTTCGATTTGCGACCATAGGGAAACCAAAAAAATCTGTATAAATCTGTATTATTTCCAAAAAATCTGTAATCTGTATGTGCAGATATCTGTATGAAAAATACGTAAAAAATCTGTATAAATACAGATAAATCTGCATATGTGGCATCACTGGGAAGAACCAGTTCTTCTGAGAGCGAAAGATTTCGCTCTTTCAAAGAACTGAATCTTTTGATCAACCTGCGAGCGGATTGCCAGATCAGTGAATCAGTTCTTTCGTTCTTTTCGTTCCACATCCATTCGTGTGCGTACTCGGCGTTAGTCAACCCGTGTACCTGTGTATGGACTGTTGCAAGTTGTTTTTTTTTTTTGCATGCTCTTGCGGCTGGCTGGTGGCTGTGTGATGGGAAATGCAAGTCATGCATATCAGGGCAGACGATTGGTGGCAGCTTGTTTCTGGGAGTTCTATTGTAATTTTGCGCACGACCTTGCGCTTGGAAAATCGGGTGTAATGCTTTCACCTGGCTCTCGCTTGCGGTGTCTGATAACTAGCTACACTGATAAAAACCAAAAATTAGGTAGGAACGAAAAGAGCGAGTGAGCTGTTAAAAAGAACTAGTTCATCTTAGTGAGCGGAACCGCTCTGATCCGCTCACTATAGTGAACCATTTTTCCCACCTCTAGACTTTAAAGTCTATTATAATGCGCACGTTGTTGTCGATACCGGAGGACTACGAGCTAGAGGTGGAAAAAATGGTTCACTATAGTGAGCGGATCAGAGCGGTTCCGCTCACTAAGATGAACTAGTTCTTTTTAACAGCTCACTCGCTCTTTTCGTTCCTGCATAATTTTTGGTTTTTATCAGTGTAGCTAATTATCAGACACCGCAAGCGAGAGCCAGGTGAAAGCTTTACACCCGATTTGCCAAGCGCAAGGTCGCGCGCAAAATTACAATAGAACTCCCAGAAACAAGCTGCCACCAATCGTCTGCCCTGATATGCATGACTTGCATTTCCCATCACCCAGCCACCAGCCAGCCGCAAGAGCATGCAAAAAAAAAACAACTTGCAACAGTCCATACACAGGTACACGGGTTGACTAACGCCGAGTACGCACACGAATGGATGTGGAACGAAAAGAACGAAAGAACTGATTCACTGATCTGGGAATCCGCTCGCAGGTTGATCAAAAGATTCAGTTCTTTGAAAGAGTGAAATCTTTTGCTCTCAGAAGAACTGGTTCTTCCCAGTGATGCCACATATGCAGATTTATCTGTATTTATACAGATTTTTTACGTATTTTTCATACAGATATCTGCACATACAGATTACAGATTTTTTGGAAATAATACAGATTTATACACATTTTTTTGGTTTTCCTATGGTCGCAAATCGAACTTCTTGATATAGTTGAAAAACAAAAATGAGCTCAAATGTTGTCGAGCGTGTCGGAGGTTTATTTATATTTATATGCTACGCGTAAGCGTGTGCATGAATGAATCACGGGAGATATGTTAAACAAGCTATATCGCGTTTTTTTTTGTGAAAGATATATCCAGTACATATGCAGATTTTTACACAGATTTTTTGAAATTTTACCAATGTGACAAGATTTTTTGAGCTTCAAAATACAGATGAAAATGTGGCATCACTGGTTCTTCCGATGACTCTTATGTTCAGCTCGCAGGCAATCCGCTCGCGATCAGAAGATTTCGATCTTTAAAAGAACTGATTTTCTGATCAGCTCGGGAGTGGGTTGTCTGCATAGATTCAAAAGATCAGTGAACCAGTTCTTTCGCTTTTTTCGTTCCACTTTTCGTTTGCGTCCCGGCGTTAGCTAGCCCGTGTGCTGTGTGTGAACTGTGGCAAGTAGATTTTATTTTTTATTCCCGCGGCGGGTGGATGGTTATGCATAGGAGAGCAGGCAGCCGGCGGCAGCTATTTTTTAGGAGTTCTATTGCAGTGTCGCACGCCGCTTTGCGCTTGGGGTGTAAAACATTCATATGGCTCTCGCTTGCGGAGTCTGATCAACAAAATCGGCTTCAGCTTTTTGCTTGAAGTAAGGGGTGAGTTACCGCTCTTTAAAAAAGAGCGATAGATCACTCACTCACTTTGAAGAACCAGCTCTTTAGATCAGTTCGTGAGCGGATTGCCCACCTCTATTAAAGTCTTCAAACTAGGTTTAGATATTTTGCAGGCATGTGTTTCACAATACGCCTAAATTGAATGATCCAACGAGTTAAAGTCTGGACTGCTAGGAAGCCACATATAAAGAATAAAAGTAAAGCATTGGTGCTACACGCAAAAGTTGGAGTGTGCGTAACCAGATCATTTATGAGCGAAATTAGCGCATTTACTGATTAAAATTGGAACCAGTACAACGCATGTGCGTTGGGCATAACGCATTTGATGCTCTAGCGTATTTTGAATGTATTGCGCAGCTCCAAACCACTACACTTATAAAGCATCAGCCGATGTTCAGAAGGTTGGCATCGTTAAAACAGTGCAACCAGCAATCAATACTGATAAGTTGGGTACTGACTCCATTTAAGAAATTATTGTCTGATTGATTCACTTTCATGAATCAGGTCATTTGAAAACATCATTCAATCATTAACAATAAACAAAAACATGAGATTAGTCCAAAACATTTTGTATTTAATTATGACTCTGGTTTCATTCACATGCATTCGGTTCATGCTCGCCATTGGCTGTTTCGGTTGCTGACGATTTTTAGGGATGCACGAGCCGTTGATACGCACCGGCTCGCGAGAGAATAGAACGGTTTTTGAGCGCCTCGAAACTGATCGTTCGCCCGAAGCCGAAGTTTACCGTTACATTACGATTTTCGTGTATATGATACATATTCTGATTTTGATCTCTGTCAATGTATTCCTTGTATAACTTTTGCGTTATGCGTATCACGCATTGGTTGTGCGAAGTCAGAGCAAATTCTGTGCGAATTGAAAGGACACATTGGATGATTAAAGCTTGAACTTTTGCGTGTACATTCCGATTCGAACCTACGACAACCGGCTTGTTAGGTCAGCATCGTACCTCGAAACCAACTGCGAGCCACATATAATTCGTCCAATATTTCACGTTTTCCATCAACCAACGTGGGGTCCGATTTGACGCGTGGCCCTCCATCCTGTTGTAGAACAACGTATTGATCCTGAGAAAATTTTTCATTCAACCAGGAAAGCATTAGGTTCTTTGAAATATCATGGAATCCGGTGGATGTTTGTTCTGGAACTAAAATATCACTTTCTCCGGAACATCCGAATTTTTTTCCGGTGAAAAAACCTGGTCTGTGCGGCAGTAGGATACGATAATCATTTAAAACAGCTATTCGTAGGAGAACAGGATTTTCAGATTTTTTTTCAACATCAACATTCAACTTGGAACGAGTTACTCGTAGCACCTTTACCCGCTTCGTAATGAAGTAGCGTATCACTCTAGTTCTGGAAGATCATGAAAATCCTCTATAAAGATCCTTCGCATCGGTTTTCCAAATATGTTAACTTCCTTGCCATGTTTCTTGATGAAACGTACCAGGCTGCGAGGAAACTTTGCGCGAGCCAATTTTATAATGTTTAGCGTATGGGCAAATCGCAGACCTCTTCTTCTTGGATTCCTCCGCTTAGGACCATCGTTTAGGGACCTTTTGATTCAATGAACTGTGGCCCATCCAAACATCCTATCACACTGGAAACCTATTTCGGCGACTTCTGGGCTAGCAGCAAACTCGTGATACCTTTGGGGTACATTTTTACAAATTTGCAATAAAATAATGCCGATTTCCTGATGCAGTAGTGTAAAGCGGAGCTAGTTTCTCATTCTTGGCCGAAATGTTCAGTAACTTTTTGTGGGGAATATTATGGCAACAACTCATTACATGAAAATGTTGTGTTAACTCTACAGCTTCTATAAAAAATATGAACTACTCAGAACAGTTTGCAATTTTGTGAATATTTTATGTTTTTTGAGTGGATGTCCAATTGGCCAACTAGCCCCTTAGGTGGGGTAAGTTTGTTAGGGTATGGGATAAATGACCCAGTTTTATTTCGAAAGTTATCTTCCATCACTGCATTTGTAGCAGCCTGTAGCGTCTCAGCGTCAGTTAAACCTATGCCGGTTTTTTGTTCATACGTTCGCTATTCGAAATCCCAAAGCTCATGGTAATTCAGTAACTCAGAATTGCATAAAAATATATAGCTACATCTTGTTTTTTTTTTGTTGACAGGTTGCATTCACCCCAAAGTACGTCAAAATTTTCGTCAGGTTCTATCAAGGCATTAGTGTGTGTTATAATTATCTTAGATCAATGACTCGGCATTTATAATATGCACTAAAACATTTATTCAAAAGAAATGGAGATAACTTTCATTAAATTGTCTATAGTTTCAAATAAATGGTTTTGCAAAGCAGCGCACATGCTGTTTTCGGTTGTTTTTTGTTTGCATTACGAAATGACAGTACCTGGAATTGCATATACTACTCGAGTTCATTGATGATGTGCATATGACCAACTAGCCCCGCTAATGCTTCTAGCCCCTCATGTATTAAATATGAAAATCACTTAAAATATATGTAAATAAAATTTTGGCGAAAGTTTGCTCTATACAGCTTAAAAAAGATATGCAGAACTTTCATTAGAGAGCACGTAGATTTTTAATGGTTTTTTACCCCCCTCCCCCATCGTAGCATTTCATCACAAAGTCAGACCCCCCTCTATATAATTACTTACCTTTTTAACAACCCCCTCCCCCAATAAAAATTCTTTTTTTTATGTTTTATTATAAAAAACATTCTTTTTATCATAAATAAACAAGGAAAGACAAGAAAGTGTTGAAAATTACCCAAAACAAACAAAACAGTGATAAAAAAACAATTAGAACAAATCCAATCTTTTTCTTTGTTTCATATTTGCTACGTAGCTTGGCTTGATACCCCCCCACCTCCCCCTCGTCACATTTCATCACAAAACTGCTAACCCCTCCCCCTACCTCCCTCGAATGCTACGTCATTTATGGATGTCCCCTTTTGCTTTGAACCAGGTTTATTTCAATTTGTTTAACTTTGTTTAGACAAAAAATTTCAACTTGAAAACCGAGTAGAATTGATGGCCAAATTGGCATCTACCTGTATTTATTATAGGGTAGCAACGGCTTCTACTGAAACCACTGCCGAAGCCGTTCGCTACCATACCTCCAAAATTTAATCTGTACTTTGATTTGTCATTTAGTTTATGCCTTTCTCCTAGAAAGGTATAGCAATCACTGCAAAAACCAAGGGGATGAAAGTGCTCCAAAGGGCGAATGTCGTATATCACTCGACTCAGTTCGTCGAGCTGAGCACTTTCTGTATGTATATGTATGTGTGTATGGGTGTGTATGCAACTTTTTTTTCTCGCACACCTTTCTCAGAGATGGCTGGACCAATTTTTATTAAATCAATTGCAAATGAGAGGTCTAGTTGTCTCATAGGTTACTATTGAATTTTCATTGTAATCGGATTTTTAGTTTAGAGGTTATGTATCAAAATGTAAAAATCACGAAACATCATTATCTCAGAAACTGCGCAACCGATTTTAACAAAACTGGTCTCAAATGAACGGGCTGTTTCCAAAACCCTTAACCTATAAATTTTGTAACGATTAAACATGTGGTTCAAAAATTATGCAAATAAACGTTTTCCAGAGGCTGTTTAAACTCACTTATTTTTCTCAGAGATGGCTGGACCGATTTTCACAAAATTAGTTTCGAATTAAAGTCTCATAGATTACTATTGAATTTCATTATAATCGGTTGGTATCTTTGGCCGTTATTTACAAAAATGTGAAATCACGTTATAGAAGCAAAGCATATACAAAAGCCTGCTTAAACTTACTCACTTTTCTCAGAGATGGTGAGACCGATTTTCACGAAATCAGTTTCAAATGAATATCTAGTGGCCTCATAATACCCTGTTGAATTTCATTGTAATCGAATTTTTAGTTTTGGCACCGTGTTTCGAAATGTGAAAATCACGAATCATTATCTCAGAATCTACCAGTGCTTTGGATTTTCGATATTTATTCACGAATAGATGAGTAGAACTTTTTCCAGTGGTTGTACTTTTTGTTTCTAATGAAATTTGGCAACCAATGCTGTATGAATGAATAGATCTTCATTATTCATTCACCTCATTGTGACGATGCATGAACCTTGTTTACCTTATCAATGAAAAAAGGGTTCAATGAACATCAAATGTGTTTAGCCATTTCATTTTGTGCTATCATTCTCTTGGAAGTGATATTCAGTGTCGGTGATTATTGTGTTGTGAAAATCGTTTTAGAAAATCCTTGTAGGAAATCTTTGTTTTGAGAATGGCGGAAGCTGGACCATCCCGAGAAAATCGGAAAAGACGCAATGACGGAAAAATTTTACAGGATATCGCGTTGTCATTCATCGAACGCGATGGAAATAAAGGAATTTGCCGGATGGATATCAACAGCCGATGTACCTACATCCAGGACACCTTGGATGTGGGTAACATGATTAGACACTTTCGAGCGCTGCATCCAGAGGCGGCCAAAAGTTGCGGTTTGTTACAAGAAACCAATGTCGCAAAAAAAGCAAAGGTAATTCCGAAAAAGCCTATCGGAATCGATACGGCCTTATTTATGGATTCAATCGTTAAGCTCGTCACATACCATCAATTGCCTTTATATTTCGTTGAGTGGGAAGGGATGAAGCAATTACTGGACCCGATTACCTCGGCCCTTGGTTTTACTGTCAACCGGAATAATTTAAAGACAATAACCCACGCGGTTGCGAATCAGATACGAGCGGAACTTAGTATCGAAATGGCAAACAAGCTTATTTCACTCAAAGTGGATTCAGCGTCCCGTTTCAATCGCCACATTCTAGGAATTACTGTGTCCTACTGTCTGAATGGAAAAATTGTCGTGAGAACAGTACGTAAGTATGAACCAAGACTTTTCATCAAAATTCTAATAGAATCTGAAGTCTTAAATTTTGGTTGGAGGCATTCGGATTTTCTTGGAATAAACTGAAGAAATGTTGACAAAAAACATGCTTGATTTAGAAAAAAATGTTAATTGACAGAACTTTAAAATTAAAAATAAAACCACCTTATTAAGCTTATTATTAATCGTTATAAGATTGCTATAAACGGTTACCACCGGGCATTAGTGTTTTGGTTTACACTCCTCATTCATCTTTCAGACATGCACGAAGTCAAGGAAAGACAAACGGCGAGTTTTCTAAAGACAAAGATTTTAGAGGTTCTGCAGACGTATGGAGTATCCGTAACTTAAATATATTCTGTCACAATCGATAATGCAGCCAACATGATTGCCGCCGTTCGAGGATTGAAGCAAGAATTTGATTTGATTATTTTAAACCAGTTGGAAATCGATGATAACGCAGACGAAGTCACAACGGAACACACAGATGCTTCAATTGCTTTAATTGAGACCGAAACCGACGAAATAGAAGAAAACAACCATGATCGAGAGTTGTCCGATGCACTTTCGAAAGAGTTTTTACAGGATCAACTGAATCTCATCAGATGCGCGGTCCACACCATGCAGCTAGCTATTCTTGACGTGGTGGACAAAAGAAACGAGTCTATTAGAGAGATTACTGCTGTTGCGAAGAAGAGTAAAGGCGTTAAATACGCAACTCATTTCGATTTCCATAAGGCTACTCTCCCACCAATTTGGGGACAAACTAGATGGGGAGGCATTTATTCCATGCTAAACTGCTTTAGCCAACAGAAAGATTTTTTTAATCAATTGGCAATCCAGTTTCCTGAGCTAGTTAAGACTGTTAGGGAACATTCATAAATGACGTAGCTTTTTTTTAGGTTTTTGTGAGCCCCTCTCCCTTATCGTAGCATTTTGTCACAAAGTCAGGGCACCCTCTAGATAACTGCGTAACTTTTCAACAACCCCATGTACAAGAAAAGACAAAAAGTAATGAAAATTATCCTAAACAGAGAAACAGTGATAAAAAAAAAACAATTAAAAATAAATCCAATTTTTTTCTTCGTTTCATATTTGCTACGAAGCATTTATTTTAAAACAATTCATCACATATAGGTAAACTTTTTAGACATATTCATATGTTTCGAAAGCTCTATTTTTCGTTTTTCCAAAACAGCCAAAATATAAAAAATCAGTTGAAAAATAACCGTATTAAACATAACAATGTGAGCTAAGGTAAAAAACAGGGTTTTGACCATAACTTATAATTTACGGGGTATTTGAAAAACTTCAAGTAAACGCGCAAGTAACACTTGACTAAAGCTACAACCCACACTAAGTAACATCAAAAGTTCTTGCATTTTTTCATCATTTGTAGCACCGTGAAATAATTGTGCAATAGAAGCCAAAAATTCTGGTTTTCTTAAAATATATATAACTTAGCCAAATATCAACCGATTTCCACAAAACTACTTTCGTTTGATTCGGAATCGGATATACATTCAAAATTTTAGTATATTTGTGGTATATTTCTTACAAAAATAGACGGCAAGTTTCAAATTAAATTGAAAAATTGCGTGAAAATATCTAAAAAAATTAGATTTAAACTCAAATAGCTCAACATATTTTATTGATATTAAAAGACTGTATATATTTTGAAAGCTCTATTTGTCCCCTTTCTAAAACTGCTTAAATATCGAAAATCGGTTGATATATGACTGAGTTGAAAAATATTATATGCGCTGAGGTCCAAAAAACCGTATTTCGACCATAACTTCAGATTTTGGGTGTGTTTGGAAAATTTCTAGTATGAGCGAATGTTACACTCAACAAGACCTACAACGTACACTAGGTCACTTCAGAAGTTCTTGCATTTTTTTTTTCATTTGTAGCACAGTGTTATTCATCATCCCAGATGTCAAGTATAGTATCGCCGTACCGGGAAGGGGCTAAAGCTGCATAATATAATATGTTCAGATTGTCCAAAATTAAGTTTTACCGTACCCTATTAGTGTAAGACAAGGATTTTTACTTCAATTTCTTACGTTCTTCGTACTTACTGTTGCGTTACAGTAGGTTCAAACTCCTATTAATAAATACCAATATATTTACATACCTATCAAAGTTAACCCTTGAGTGTCCGGAACGTTGTTATATATTTTCGAAAAATTTTTGTAACTTCTTCAAAACTCAATCAAATTTAATCAAACAAGTTTTTAAATACCAATAATCATCATTATACCGATTAAGTGATGAATTTCTTTCCGAATAATTTCAGTCGTTATAGTGGTTATAAGCAGTGGCGTAGCGTGACTGGGTTACACCCGGAGAACTTGGGTGTCACCAGGTTGCAGTGAAATCGTTTTGTTATCAGAAATTGTTAGAATTAGCACGTTCGTTTTCAATTACAGTAAATCTAAATATTTTGGAAAAAATGATTGAGATCATACTCTTAGGAGCAAATTTATATAATTTTCGAGAGTTTCACTGCGACCTCCACTTAATTGATAATCAGTCTCACGGATGTCACCTTTTCGAAGGTGGCACGTATGAAAATTTTCCTCATGGGTGTCACTTCCTAGAGGGTGACATCCGAGGTAGACCGAAACCCGCCGCCGCTACGCCAGTGGTTATGAGATTATAGCTCTTCAACCATTTCTGTGAATGTTGGTGGCCCTAGTGAAGATATCTTTTTCAGAGACCTAAATGACCGCACTTCTGCTAGGTAGGTATCAACATTCACAGGAATGGTTGAAAAGCTATAATCTTTTTAATGTAACTATCTTGAGCTTTAGGGCCACTATTTTTTGCCTTTGTCGGGTGTTCAATTTCAAATATATAGACCGTTCCGATAATTGTAAATACACTTACGATCAACCGTCATTTCAAATAACGTGCAGTATTCAACCAAACGTTGGCTGCGTCCTGTTCTTTACATCCAAAAAAAAACAGATGCTGTCATTTTTTTTTCAACATTTAGTGCGAAATTTTGAAAATGCGTGGCCTTTCTCCCGAGCAAAGAAAGCGAATTGTGCACAAATGGGGCACCGTGAGTGGTCTTTCTATAAGAAAATTAGCCAGAGAAGAAGGTATAAGTGTCGGAGCAGTTCAAACCGCATTGCGGAAGTATTGTGAAGAGTGCACATTTACTGATGCCCCAAGACGTGGTAGAAAACCCGGGCCTGTTGATCCCACAATGGACAGAAAGGTTAAGGAATACTACAAGCGGCATCCTTCAGTATCAGTACGAAATGTGGCGAGAAAGCTTGGAACCTCGGCGAGTAACGTTATGCGTGCCAAGGGGAGAATGGGTCTGCAGACCCGTCGGAAGCAGAAGCAGCCAAAACGAAATCCAAAACAAGCTAAATCTGTGAAACCGAGAGCTCGGAAGCTTTATGACAAACTTCTGACCAAAAAAATGGGGTGTGTTATCATGGATGACGAAACTTACATAAAACTGGACTATAAGACTCTGCCAGGACCGCAATTTTATACATCACCGAAGGGAAAGGATGTCCCTGGACTAGTGAAGGCCATTTACACCGAAAAATTCGGCAAGAATGGTTTGGCAGGCCATTTGTGAATGTGGGAAAATATCTTGTCCATTCATTACGAATGACACAATGAATGGTAAAATTTACGTGAAAGAGTGTTTGTAGAAAAGGTTGTTACCCATGGTTAAGCAGCATAACAATCATCCAATCTTTTGGCCCGATCTTGCTTCCTGCCATTACTCTAAGGATGCACTAGGGTGGTATAAAACAAATAATGTCACATGTATCCCAAAGGATATGAATCCTCCAAACTGCCCTGAAATTCGCCCTATTGATACTTTTTGGGCTTTGACCAATGCAAAGCTGAGGAAATATGTCAAACCAGCGGACAATGTTGAAAAACTTAAAAAAGATTGGCTTAAAGTGGTAAATATGGTCGGAGAACACACTGTGCAAAAGTTTATAAGTAGTGTTTAGAGAAAAGTTAGAGAACTCGCGTATCCTACGAAAAATAATCCCAACTTGAATTGAAACTGGAAAGAAAACACTTATTATCTATGTTTCAGAATAATATGACCCGAAAAATCCTGTATTTTTTGTTTTATTCAAGAAAGAAGATGTATTTATAATTTTCGGAACAGTCTAGAACTTATCTTAATTGAAAATTTCTCAAAGAAACGTCAGTTGATAATAGTCTTACCTCATCGGTTTGGACTGAACGATTTATCATTATAAGATAATTTTCAAACAAACCAAGCTTAAAATTTGTTATTCTGTTTTGTTATTACTCCCATATTGAATTATTTAAATTGATTGGAGTTTAGAACCTAATGTTTAACTTCGAGACTTTGGTAAACATGAGCATTGCGTGTATGAAACATGTAATCGCTTGCCTTTTCTATACGAACGAATCATTACAACAAAGCACTCTCATCCACGGTTTTTATTAGACCTTTCAAATACTCAGAACTATTCAAATCGAAAATAGCATGCATTATAGCTTGCAGATACGAGTACGATTTAAGCTCCAACGACTGAATTAATCGCAGGCAAATTTTTATTCATTCAGCTCGTGAGCCGCGTCATCTGGACACTGTGGCAAAATATTCCCATCGATATTCATCAATCGCATGAGAAATCCCGTTTAGCTGATGGACATAAATCGGGAAAAAAGCAAAACTCTATTGATAAAAGGCCGAAGAAAAAAGCTTTCTCCCAGCAGCTCGATTGGATTCAGAAATTCGTCAGCCGTATTGGAACGCAATGTGTTTGAATTCGTTTGACATGACGATATGATTGAACATTTTTCATTTTTGTTGCTTCAGCTCTTAGGTCCTGAGTTCACCTTCTGTCTCTCTCTCTCTCTCTCTCCATTTGGTTGGATGGATTCGGTTTTATTGAGAACCTGTGCAAGTCAGCGCCATTGGACGAAATAAAAATTTCATTTTTGCATATCCATTTGAAATTCAAATAATAAAATAAAATTTTCGCTCATAAAATGGAATAAAATAAATTTGAATAATTGATTCTACTGTTCGGTACAGCTTTTGTGAGCTTTTTTCATCTGTGTTATGTGGTACTGTTCGAGCATTGATGAAAACTGCTTTTTTCTCCGCTCGATTGGCAGGTACCTCGCAACTTGTTTTGCAATATGCCCTGCGGAGTTAACCTTTTCTGTATACAGGTCGAATACTGCGTGTGGCTCTGATTTATTTATGAAATTTACTCGATTCGTTCCTCGGTGTGGCCGAAAAGGATAGCGTGCTCTTCGTAGCAGGTATTATTTAAAACTATTTGTGACAGAAAATGATCATGCTCTCAATTTCATAGGCCAATGTAAAACTCCCATCGTTCAATTTAGCATTCATAGACCCGCAAGGGATATATTTCACTGTAAACAAATATGATTTATGCGAAAGTTTCATACCCCGTAAATCAAAACAGTGTTACTTTAGAAACCTTACGAAACACTTAAACATCAGTTTGTTTACTTCAAAAAATTGTTCTATTTGTAATAATAATAATCCTAAAAACGTGTATGCAAAGTAATTTAACTGTATTCAAATGAATACAGTTTTTTGGTAAGGAGCCGTTCCTAAACCACGTGGTCATGTGCTGATAACTTTTTTGTGTCTTCAGCATAGGGCAGCGGTTCTCAACCTGGGGTACGCGTACCCCTGGGGGTACTCGAAAGCCCTCAGGGGGTACGCGAAAGAAAAATCAGTAATGGCGGACAAAGCAATTTTTCTCTAAAATACTTCGTTTGTTTTTCAATCTTGCTCCTAAAACATGACTGCAGCAATCAAACAAACCATAATTTAGTTTAAAACTTAAACAAGACTACCCCAACATGATCTTCCACTACTCACTACCACTCTGCGAAAAAATTCCAGGCAAGGGAGTATAACCGATATGAAAAATATCGCCAAGGGGTACGCGAATAAAAAAAGGTTGAGAACCGCTGTTCTATAGTTACGTAAAAACTAAACTAAAATCTGTCAATTTTCCCTCTATAACGCATCTTGACGAAAATGTCGGGAATAACTCGGAAAGGATTTGAAATCTTTTTGCGAAATTTTTCCAGGAAATCTATACAACATTGTCTGAAGAGGATCGCGACCACGATTATTTTGCATTTTATCCAAACTTCTCGAGAGATATTGGTGTAAACCAAATTCATGTGCAGGATATTTTTCAGGCGTTGAATAGCTTAGATGCCTCAAAAGGTCCTCAAAAAGTCCGCCAGTATTAATGAAAAATCTTGCAACGGAACTTACAGCTCCATTGTTCTGGCTCTTCAACATGTCATTGGAATATGGATACTTCCCATCAAAATGGAAAAGCTCGTTTCTAGTGCCTATTCTCAAATCAGGCCGGAAAACCGACATGCGCAATTCTCGTGGAATAGCCCTAATTTCTTGCATTCCTAAACTATTCGAAGCAATTGTAAATGAAAAACTATTTTCCCAAATTAAAGACCGAATAACTGAGAAGCAACATGGCTTCTTCAAGGGCCGTTCAACATCGACCAATTTACTTGAATTTATTATTCATTGAATGCAATGGATAATGAAAACCATGTAGAAGCTCTTCACACAGATTTCAGTAAGGCATTTGATCGCATAGACATACCAATGCTACTTTTCAAATTGCAAAAAATGGGACTTGAGCCTGAACTCCTGAAGTGGCTCGAATCATATTTAACCAATCGCCAACAAATAGTTAAATTTAACGGACAAAACTCAAATCCGTTTTAGTCACTTCTAGTGTTCTCCAAGGCTCTTATTTAGGACCTCTTCTTTTCATCTTGTACGTTAACGACATTTCCTTTATTCTCAAAAAAATAAAAGTGTTATTTTATGCCGACGATATGAAGCTCTTTTTGGGAATAAGAATTAAAGAAGACATCAATGCATTCCAAAATGAAATATACATATTCTACACATGGTGTAAAAAAAGCTTACTAGAGTTAAATGTAAAAAAATGCAACCAGATATCATACTCTCGAAAAAGAACAACACCAAACATTACAATATCATTAGGAAACCAAACTGTAACAAATTGTATTTGTATTTGTGAAAGAGTTAGGGACTTAGGAGTTGTCTTAGACTCCAAACTAACCTTCATTGACCACTGCAACACAAAAATCCACAAAGCTAATAACATGCTAGGATTTATAATGCGCTTTTGTTACAACTTTCAGGATCCGTATACCTTCAAAACATTATATATAGCCTATGTAAGACCAATACTGGAATACTGCAGCATTGTATGGTCACCCTATACAATCACACACGAAGAAAGAATAGAATCAGTACAGAAGCAATTTCTATTGTATGCTCTTCGTAAATTAGTGAATTCGCAATAGTATCATTTGTAAACGACATCGTTTCGCAGCGCATTGATTCAGCTACCCTTTTATCTAAGCTAACCGCGCAGCTCAATACGCAATCGCAACGCTTATTGAAAAGAAATGGTTTGTAAGTAAACATTGTAATGGTTTGTAAGTAAACATTGTATATTGGTGCTTATTACGGGAGTCACTTCACGGTGAAATATATTTCATTCTCACGCTCACTTCGCTTTTTGAAGTAGAATACTTCTCTCAGGAAGTTCGGCTACATAGGGATGTGAAATGAAAATCTAAAACCGAAAAAAGTGAAAAATATGTCCAATTTCAAATGCTAATAAATCGGTAAGTATTCGATGGATTTCCTTCGTTCTTGCAGCAATAGATTGGAAAATCTTCTAAGATTCTTCCCAAAATAACATAATTGTAATTTTATTATTCACACTATTGTACTATTGGAAATAGTCAAGCCTTGTCAAAACGAAAAATTCGACCTCTGATTGGTCGTTATATGCTTGCTTCCCAAGCACGGTCGACAGGATCATATACCTTGCAATTGAAAACATGCTATTTGGCCTATATAAGAGCCTGTTTCAGCCGGAGCCGCTCATATTCTTCGTCTCACGCTTGGTGTGTACAGACGTGTTTGTTACAACAACTGAAAGTTTTAGTTTACCTATCGCATTCGTTTATTTTACCTATCGCATTCGTTATACAACAGTACGTTGTCGTGTCCCAACGAAATGGGAAAAACGGGTTCCAGTAAGGAGCAAAACAATAAGCGTCCTCGTGACCCTGCTGAAAAGGATGATGGAATCGCCAAGAAGATACTAGCTGCTAACAAATTTGCATCGCTGACTGACCAAACTACCGAGAAAACGGAAAAGAAGGAGAAAATGCCGGCTTTCTACGTAAAAGGTTTCCCGCCTGGACTAAGGCAACACTTCAATGAACTTATCAGCAAAGGGCTGATAGCTACCCTGAGGCTATGCACGGACGGCTACAAAATCGTCGTTCCATCCACCCCACATTACAAGGCAGTAGAGGCTTACCTGAAGCAAACAAAAGCGGAGTATTTTACTCACGATATTGCAGCTACAAAACCATTCAAAGTTGTACTGCGTGGTTTACCGGAATTGGAACTGGACGAGTTAAAAACGGAGCTTGTCGCTCAGTTATACCTGATCCACCTGACCAAGGGTTCAACTACACTGAGCACAGTGAAAACAATCACCGCCCTATTCAACATCATCGTGCAATGGGAGCGATACAAACCGATTCATCGCGATGTCACGCAGTGTTCCAATTGCTTGAACTATGGACATGGCACAAAGAATTGCCACATCAAGAGTCGCTGCATGAAATGTGCAGGTCCGCATCGAACAGTGGATTGTCTTGTTGAGGAAGCCGAACAAATCAAGTGTCTCAACTGTGACAAAGAGCATGCTACGAACAGCCGTTCCTGTCCAAAACGAGCAGAATTTATCAAAATTCGAAGTGAAATTGCCAATCGCCAGCGACCGTCGAATAGAAAAAGTGTACAACCTAGCGTTACACCAACCCCGCCAGCGACTTCAAGTACGTTGCCGTTTCCACCTCCTCCAACTGGTGGTGTTCCTAGCCGGGACCCCCCCGGATTTTTGAGTTATGCGCAGGCTGCCAGCATGCCCCCAGCAAGTAGCAATTTGTACTCGATGGAACAGCTAGCTACGCTGTTTCTTAAACTCGATCAGCAAACAAAGGCTTGTCGCACCAACCAGGAACAGATTGCGGTCATGATGACTTTTTACTACCGTCATGGATCCATTCTTTCGAATCCTTAACTGGAATGCCCGCTCTGTGGCCAACAAGAAGTTAGAACTTCTACATTTTCTGAACACACACCACATCGATGTCGCTGCAATAACCGAAACACATTTGAAGCCGAACATAAACTTCTGCCTGCCGGAACACTCGGTAGTCAGACTGGACCGCACAACCTCAGCTGGGGGCGGGGTTGCAATCGCCATAAGGAGAGGACTACCATACAAATCACTACCGAGTTTCAACACAACCTTTGTCGAAGCTGTAGGAATCGTAATTACCACCACTGATGGACCACTCACATTTATTGCGGTCTATTGTCCGAAGCAGTCTCGACGGGCAAATGGAACCACGGTGAAATTGAAGAACGACATCCAAAAGCTGTCTAGAAGAGGAGGCAATTTCGTCATCACAGGTGATCTCAATGCTCGCCACTCCGCTTGGGGTGACTCCAGGTGCAACTCAAATGGTAACATCATCGTAGAAGATTCCGAAGCTGGATATTACTATCCCGCTCATCCGGAATTGCCAACTTACATCTCTCCTGGTGGTGTAGGCTCTAAGCTTGACATTTTTCTGACCAACATCACCGATCGATTTTCGGTTCCGAAAACCATAACAGAGCTCTCCTCGGATCATCTTCCGGTCATCGCTGAGATTGGTGCTAACGTAGAGCGGCGTCAAGTTCAACAAAGAAGAAATTACCATCGTGCAAATTGGGTTCAGCTGCAGCGGTATGTTGAAAACCATCTTGATGCGGACATCACTTTGAACAGCACTGGAGACATCGATCGTACTCTACAGTCCATGATAGACGTCATCCAGGAAGCAGAGTGCCGCTACATCCCATCTGTTCCAGTGACACGTAAGTTTGCGCAAATCGACGATAACACCAAGCGCATAGTTTCCTTGCGAAACTCGCTGAGAAGGCAATATCAACGTACCCGCAACCCTAGGCACCGATTCTACGCTAGACAGCTGACAAAAATCGTTCAAGAACGTCTGGAGAAAGTGAAAAACAGACAGTTTGCAACCGAATTACGCTATTTGCCCAACTGCTCACGGCCATTTTGGCGTGTGGCTAAAGTGTTGAAGAACAAACCAAAACCCATTCCGCCATTAATAGTGAATAGTGAAACTTTGCTAACTTCCCGCGAAAAGGCTTGTGCTATCTCTCAGCATTTTGCCGCTTCCCACAATCTTGGTCGTGATATTGTGAGTGGAATCGAACCAGCTGTCAGTGAATCGATAGTAATTCTGGCCCGCACACCGAATATCTTACCACCTGATCAGCGAATAACAGTGGACGAGGTACAAAACAACATTAAATTCTCTCGGAACATGAAGGCTCCCGGATTTGACGGAGTGTTCAACCTTGTGCTCAGAAACCCTGGACCAACAGCCTTGTCTGTGGTGGAAAAAGTGTTCAACCGATGCCTTGAATTGGCGTACTTTCCAACAAAGTGGAAACTGGCGAAAGTGATTCCCATTTTGAAACCAGGAAAGGATCCCACATGCCCCAAAAGCTACCGTCCCATCAGTCTGCTTTCTGCCCTCAGCAAGGTATTCGAACGATGCATCTACAGCCGTATTCTGTGCCACGTAGAAGTGAACAACATATTCCTGGACGAACAGTTCGGTTTTCGCAGAGGCCATTCAACAACATATCAACTGCAGAGAGTAACAAAACTCATCAATCGGAACAAGGAGCTATCTAAAACAACTGCCATGGCCTGCCTGGACATAGAAAAAGCATTCGACAACGTGTGGCCGACGGGCTTATCTACAAGCTACAGCGCTACAACTATCCCGTTTATCTAGTGAAGATTGTGCAAAACTATCTTACGCTGCGCAAATCTCAGGTCTGTGTGCTGGGTGGCCTGTCTGACCCATACGACGTAGGAGCTGGTGTTCCACAGGGCAGCATCCTTGGTCCTGTTCTGTACAACTTATTCACATCAGATATTCCTGAACTACCCAATGGAGGCATCCTGTCGCTGTTTGCTGATGATACCGCCATTATGTACGAGGGCAGACAGATCAACCAAATAGTTAAAAAGCTGCAAACTGGGCTTAACGTCTTCGTGAATTACCTCACCTCATGGAAAATTTGTGTGAATGCAGCAAAAACTCAGACCATAGTCTTCCCACATCGGAATAGTCAACGTTTGGTGCCGACAACAAAGATTCGGTTGAACAATGTGGATATTCCCTGGTCGTCAAATGTTCGCTACCTTGGTTTGACCTATGATCATAAGCTACTTTATCGCCCCCACATTGAACAAACAGTAACGAAAAGCTTAGTGCTAATGAAGAAGTTGTACCCGCTAATCAACCGAAAATCGAAATTATCCGTCGTGAATAAATTGACGGTATACAAACAGGTCATCCTGCCGATGCTTCTATACGCCTCGTCGATCTGGAGAACCTGCGCGAGAGCCCACCTGCAAAAGATTCAACGGATCCAGAACAAGTTCCTGAAAATGATCTTGAACGTGCCCTTCGGAACCCGAACATCAGAAGTGCATCAAATAGCTGGTATCGATATGACCGAACACATAATCTCTGCACACGCTGAAAACACTAAAAACAATGCACTTAACTCTAGTGCGGTGCTCATTCGTGAGCTTTATTTATAAGTAGCTAGGTATATTTATTTAATAATTAAAACTCTAATGCCGAGCATTAAAATGTAAATCATGTACGTAGAAAAGGAAAAAGCAGTAACACTTATAGTACATTAAAAACATCAGAGTTGAAAAGTTGATAAAATTGAATCTCTCACAATGTTCAAAAAACAAATGTATAATGAAAATACCGTAAGAAAAATAAAGAATATTGAATCCAAAAAAAAATCGAAGCCGCTCATAGTAGTTCTGAACAGCGACGACAGCAGTCCTCCCTTAGCAGCAGCGGGAGCGAGCAGTGGGTACCATCGATAGCGGATAGCGGCCACAACTGTGGCATGGCTGCGAATAAGCGTAGCAGTTTCAGCGGATCTCACCATCGATAGCAGCAGGGCCAGCAGATGCAGGTACAGCGGATACCAATGGCGGCCACAACTGTGGCATGGCTACGGATAGCGTTGCAGGTGCTCAGCAGTTGGGCCAGCGTATAGCGGCCACAACTGTGGCATGGCTATGCATAGCGTAGCTGTTGCAGCGGGTATATCAGCATCGATAGTAGCAGAGTCAGCTGATGCAACGACACTCCCTTCACTAAAATGCTGTTTCAGTGTGGTAGCGGGAAGCATCAGCAGCAGGCTTGCATGAAGTGAATACATCAGCCAACAACTTTCTCTAAGGCCTCTGCCATAGTAGACGCGAAAAGCGGCGCGAACCGATTCGCTCGGCCGTAGGTTGATGTACAGCTCTACTGATGGCTGTACATTAACCTACAGCTGAGCGAATCGGTTCGCGTCGCTTTTCGCGTCTATTATGGCAGAGGCCTAATGGGAAAGTTGTATCAGTTTGTTCAGAAGAATATTATTGTCGGTAATATTACAGAGATGCGATTGCGTAAATCCGATTTTGAATTGAACAATTGTTCTTTTGAGAACAAATAACACACTTATTTGAAGAGTTAATAGCTTTTGGTACCAATAGCAGTATAGTGACAGCCTTAGCGGTAGATGCAGATGCAGCCGGTACTTCCCTGAGGCCGATGTAAAGGTAAATGGGAGCAGCACGGCGAAACAGTTCGGGTTATGCTTAGACGCGCGTCATTTTTCGTTGTTGATATTCCCCACATGAAACGACGCGCTTTCGTATGATAGCGGTGGTATTAGCGGTAGATGCATTTGCCAACACTTCCTCCAGTAAAGCCGTGTCTAGTTTTCAATGTGAAAACACCTTTCTCATTGTGTTGACCGTGCGCCTTAGTCCTCACTATCAAGGTAACACAGAGATGTAAGATAAACACTACATCCTATGATAAATTGAACAATTGTCCTAATAAGGACAACAAATGAATTAATGAAGATTTAATTTTGAATTAGAATACTTCTCTCAGGAAGTTCGGCTACATAGGGATGTAAAATGAAAATCTAAAACTGAAAAAAGTGAGAAAAATTTCAAATGCTAATAAATCGGTTAGTTTTCGATGGATTTCCTTCGTTTTTGCAGCAATCGATTAGAAAATCTTCTACCAGATTCCTACCAAATGCATGAAATTGCAATTTTATCATTCGAACTATTGTACTATTGAAAACTCTTAAGCCTTGTCAAAACACAAAATTCGACCTCTGATTGGTCGTTATACCGCGCTTTCCCAAGCACGGTCGGCAGAGTTATGGACCTAGTAAATTGGGAATGCATCATTTGGCCTATATAAGAGCTTCATCAGATAATAAACATTTGAACAACTGAAATTTGAAGAACACAAATGATTATTTGAAGAGTTAATATTTTCTCGTTTTGCGCTATAATCCAAAGTTAATTATCTTCATCTACATGCATACTCTGACTATTATTACGTGTTTGCGTCGCTTAGTGTTTGGCTACGGTCATGCAGAACGCAAATAACGGCGCGATGCGATTCGGCAAGACGAAATCTGTTGAAATGTATAGCTCTACTTCGCCTTAAAAAGAGCTGTACATTTCACCACGGTAAGGCGAACCGCATCGCGCCGGCATTCGCGTTCTGCATAACCATAGCCTTTGTTCCGTTCCCGTTTAATGATGTCGTATTAAATGTGCATATTACAATTCGGCAGCACTTCAACTTCTCATTTGCACAAAATTTTAAAAAATCCAATGAACTTCATTCAAAATATCAGACAAAAAGAAATTACAATACTGCCAATGAACGGTCAACGTTTATTTACTAGAAAAAAATGACTGACACGCAAGCAGCCAGGTTATCTTTCTTGTAAAAGTATTCTACTTCAACCTTGCGGTCGTGGCTTTGCATACAACCTTCTTGTGATTTTTATCGCCTATCTCGCTCTTCCTGAGTATCTCTAGGTTCACCTAACTGAAATTTCGGCTCAAAATACGTAATTTATCATGAAAAATATTATCTTTTTTCAGTTGGGAAGTAGAAAAATCAGCCCAGATGACTGAACATATTATAAATATGGTATAATTTCTTTCGTAAATATTAACCAATTACATATAAATAGTAAGGAGTTTTTATTTCAGAAAAAAAAAATTCTACAAAATAATCGAAATTAATTTCTATAGAGCCCGAAAAGTTGGCAATAAATTAAGCGACGAAACTAGAAACGTTACATTAGTCAAAATCGTGTAAATAATTATTGCTTAACACAATCAAATTGCATTCTTTTTGTCACGTTTTCCGCGGAATGTTATATCTACCATACAGAAAATATTTATCTTCCTGTCTATTTTGTTTTATCCATGATTTATTGACCGATAACATAAAATGACGCTCTCATCGTAACCAAAATCCAACAGTAGCGGAAAAAATACAATCTCCTTCCATCCGGTTCCTCGTTGAAAAAAATCATGTTTTAAAAATGTGTATACATCCGCTTGTCCCAATTTCTGATGCACTTGTTTTGCAAAAAAAAACATGGTTTATGGCTTTTCGCGGTACCAACAGCGTTTTTCTGCATTTCGTACTTAAATTTGCAGTTACAGTTACGTTTTCAATTCAATTAACACAATACAAGGTTTCCTATCTACAGCATTAATTACAAATACATACAGTTTGATTGCTGTAATATAATCCGCGTGTTGGAATGTGCTATTATACGTTCTTTTTTATCTCTTACTCGCAACACGCACGAGGATATTACGAGTTGGTTGTTGGTTTCCGCTCGAACGATTGCAGCAGATACAGAAATAAAACGCATTTATATGCGTTCAACCATAACCCAAAATTTGTCGCTACCGTGCTTTTCTGCCTTGGCTTTTGGTACCATGTCTGGCATGTCGAACTTCCGCAAAAATAGCTTCTTGTCTTAATTTTTATTTCGAGTCAACTTACGCACGATTCTGCATTACACATCAGTTAATATTGTATACTGTTTTAAAACATTACACTTCTGTACTATATCACAGTCAGGTTAGTAACTTGTCTACATCAGTAAATTGACAAATAAATTCATGTAGGTACATTAAAATTATTTAGTACAACCAAAGTTTGGAATTGAATAATCTTATGGCTAAGTCTTGCGTACAGGATAATAACTATTTTGCTACAATGTGTCTTATTCGAGGCAATTTACATAACACTGTTCAAGGTATATAGTAGTAGCAACAAGTCGTAGTAGTAGTTGTTGTAATAATAAGCTCGAAAGGGTTGGAGAAAAGGTGCGGATAATCAATAGTGGCATTTAAAGGAATATGTGCGCCCAATATAACATACACACTTGATTCATGTGATAATAACGGGTATTAGCATGGTGTTGGCTCGTTTAGTTTTTCTTATAGCTGTGCCAAGCTATATTTGGTATGTCAAAAGGTAACGACATACACACAAGTTAACAAGTGTTGGGTTTGTTGTATCATAAATTACTAGCATTTATTGCTACCTAATAACGTACAGAACAGTTACAGTACACCACTTCAATACGATGCGATGACATTAAAAGTAAAAATTAAATCAACTAGATTTGAGTCGGTTTAGCGTTCCTAGCTGCATTAAACACATTAATAGTCATTATACATCTAATCTTCGTGTATTTCATTTACAGTACATTACAGTAGGAGTACAAGAAACATGAATAAATTGTACAATTACCAGGATTCTTAAACTTGACTGCCAATAAGATATTTTACTGACGCACACCGAAAAGATAAATAATTACCAGCATTATTTCAACGTAATTCGAGCGCAATTCTTCGAACAAAATGGACACCCAACTTAATTAGTCAGAAGGTATTTAGCAACACTAGAAAACTTCGGCAGTCACATTTGACTCTATTTTTTTAATGTATCGATTACATCTACTCTTTTTTATACGCGAGGCGAGTACCGAATTTGAAAAAGTGTAAAATAATCTACATTTCACACCTTATGGCTGTCTTGAACATAAACCAATTTCAATTCAATGCAAAATACTGGATTTTAAAAATAGTTCTTTTTATCCCAAATGAGCGCTAAGGTAGCTCTTGCAGTTCTATTTATTTGACACAGGCTTTATTAGTGTTAGTTTACAGGATAATTGCGCTTATGATCCTACTAACACTAACAGTATCTTCCAATCCGGGGTTCGAACATATGACTGGTTTGTTAGACCAGCATCGTACCAGACCAGCTGAGAGGCTATAGAATTAGGTACTTCAAAAACTATGGACTGTAATTTCATTGTACACATTTTGGTTTACTCAATACATCAAAGTAAGTTATATATAAAGTAACACAATGTTGACCAATTCTTAGCCAACAATTTTGGGTAAAGTTGGCACTCTCAATCGCAGGAACGAGAAACATGCCGAGGGTTTTTTCTGGCATCACCTCAAAAGCCCTGTGGTACAACTTTCATTTCAACATCAATCGAATTGAGTCATTATGGTAGAGCGTAAACACACCTAACAAGATATAAGGCACCTTTCAACCGGTGACATAGATGAAGTAACATATTTATTTGTAGAAGGCTGTTCTTTATTAACCGATTCCTGTAACTTTTACACCACATTTATGCTGCTCGAGCTCAGAAAAACAACAGCTGAGGGAAAATTTGAAGACAATGTTACAACATTTCATTTTATTTGTTACAAGACATTCGCCGTTCAATGACAACTGGTAATCTATTTCAATTTGAAAAAAAAAACATGCATTTGATTGTGAAGCAGATGTGGAAAAGAATATACTCTCATTTAACGAGATATTCGTAAATACTGGTATCTTTACTAGTTAAAACATTCGTGTATAAAGTTCACAGCAATTTGTTCAGTAGTTGAGCAACGATACTAAAACTTATAATCATTTTTTACCAAATAGTTGTCACAGCATCCTAAAATTACTTTTAGAAATTATATGCCTCCAAAAGAGATAGATAAATAGATATTTCTAAAATATAATTTAATTACATTGTAGCATGCATATTCATGAATACATGTGAGAAATTAAACTGATATGCAAAAAGTAATACGTACATTACCACCGCGTAAGGAAATTGCGGGGTAGCGCCAAGATAATATTGGTTTTGACATTCATATAAATCAAGAAACCATTTGCTATGCAAACTACCACGATCATTCTTGTTAGCGGCCGTATGCAGCATCCGTACGAAACGATGGATTGAAGCAAGAAAGTTATCGAAAAACCCGATCGACTTAGGTAAAAATAAACTTTACAAATACAAATGCAAAAGCATCTTTGTACCAAATTAATGGCAAAATCTATTTCTTAATATGTTAGTTCAAAAAATAAAATAGAATCGAGATCTAGCCTCCAATTGCGTAAAAAGGCATGTCTTTAAAATAGACTTAAAAGCATTCCATCAATTCTATTGCAAGATGCTGCGACAATCTGTATTGCACGTACCACAATTTGAACGCCATGAAGAGTTCTTAAATGGCAGCCGTTTTAACATCAACTCGTTTCGCTTTTACCACTGAACGATTTTTATTTACAGTCTCTCCAACATTTGCTTTTACTGTCTGGCCAGTTTTAACAGACGGTATACAACCACTGTTTCTATTATTCTTTACCGTTAAGCTACTACCACCACAACCAGTGCCCCCTACCATACCCTCATTTGTTACTTTGCGAGACTCCATCAAGCGTGCATTAAGTCTACGGATACTTTCCGGTGAAAGTATAGCCGTTCTATTTGTCGGTCTCATTCTACCTGCAGTATCACCACAGGTCGGAGAAGGAGAATCAGTCCGAGAATTACTACCACTGCTAAAAGAAGATGCTAAGGCAAAATATCTTTCGATTGGCTTGTCCAGGCCAATTGATTGCTGCGAATATCCCGAATATCTGGACATGTTCTCAGTTGCCCTGACAGGGCGCGATTTAACTGAACTATTACAACTATTATTACAACTAACGTTGTTAGCTACACCACCGCTTATCGGTGGCTTTCTGTTGCTTGTGGGCGGCTTTTCTGCTAAAGCTAACGACTTGGACTTACGGCTAGTGGTACTAGAGCTAAAGTTACTTGTACATATGGCTTCAGTTGCAGCGATTCCAGCCGCTACAGTTGGTGTCTTTTTGGCTTTATAAACAAATACTTGAGGAAGGTTTTTGTCCGAGAAGATATTCTTGGATGCTTTGAGCTTACTTATGGCATAGCTATTACTCGAAGAAGAGAGATGATGCGTACGACTCTCACCAAAACTAGTCTGCGGTTTTAGTTCGGAAGTCGGTGAAACCTTTTGCTTTGAAGCAAACATTGATTTTTCTGAGCTAGCTGTTTTGGGCGGCTTAATTTGGTCATCGGAATCGCTCCGTTTTAACTGT
Source organism: Wyeomyia smithii (assembly GCF_029784165.1). NCBI lineage: Eukaryota > Metazoa > Arthropoda > Insecta > Diptera > Culicidae > Wyeomyia > Wyeomyia smithii. The sequence goes on along the minus strand of NC_073695.1, from coordinate 168,853,955 downwards.
GGAGGAACCGGTGATTTTATATTACGACGTTCGAAAATTGGAGTGTCACTAACTCGGAACAGTTTTGATGTATATTTGTCAGTTTTAACAGGGCTTTTCGATCGTTCTTTCTCTGGGGACCCATTTTTACTGCCGAGAATCGAAGCAAGTGGATTAATCTTGCTAAACATGCGGCTGCTTTTCGGTTCTTTATTACTTGGTTGAATTTCGATTTTAACATTTTCTTTCTCTGATTGGTACTTTGGAACATCATTGAGACACATGCTCAAACGAGTTCTTATATCTTCAAGTGCACTTTGATTTGTTGGTTGCAATACAAATGATGGATCGGTAGATTCCTCCACTTTCTTTTTGTCCGCTGGTAAGGACCAAATATCGGTTTGACTGTTAACTTTCACATTGCAATCGTTTTCAACATTCGGAACCAAATTACCATTCATACCACTGCCATTCAAATCAATATAGTTTAAGCTCGTATCACAACTTGAATCAAAATCAGAGCAACCTTCTAAATCCTTAACATTGTTTAATGTCAAATTTCCATTATTCAAATGAATAATGTATCCCTTTTCTCCATACCTTTTCGTTTTTGGGGAACCATCTCTCCGTTGTGCGAGATCAGAATTTTTCTCCAATGTGTCTCGAACCGAATTCAAAATATCATCAGTTGATAAAGGCTGCTTCACAGTATTATTTTCAACCTGAATCAAACTTGTTGGTTCTGAAACACTGCTGTCGGGATTAACTACACCGTCTAAGCTACTAAATTTCAGCCCCAAATTACTTGAATCTAACGATTTCCGTTGGCTCTCCCTACTAAGTATCATTCGCTGACGACGTCTTGCTCTAATACTATCTCTAATCCGATCCCCATTAGGTGAAAAATCTTTCCCCAAATGAGGGGACTTAGGAATTTCAGCTCCTTTCATGATAAAACCACTTACGCTAACGGTATTACTATTGGTAATGTTTTCGTTTTCTAGGTTGTCTTTCGTTGTATCCGGTGACACTAATTTGCCACAATCGACTTCGTCCGCACCCTCATTCGGAGGATTCGCTTTCTCAAAGTTCACCGTTTCTTCTACAGTTTCTTCACTAATACGTTTACGACTAAGCGAAGGCTTGATTGATGACGGTGGAGGCGTGTCGAGGCCATCAGGGGTGGTGCACTTGCTTGAATCGTTGCTTTTAAAGCCCTTGAAATGCTCGATTTCATAGACAATTCTCGATGGAACAGGTTTTGCTGCCGCCGCATGTCGGGCCATACACTCTAACCACATCTCCAGCAAATCGAACGGTGGCCTGAAAGAAACATTTAAACGTTTAAATAAAATATTTATGAAACAACTATTTATTTTTTATAATTTATGAAAGACAACATGACAGAGTATTTGTCTTAATGAATACCTTGATACTAACACAATGTAAATAAACTATCTTGAAAGAGCTACATAACACGAAGTCTATTTTCAAAAGCTGCACCAGAAATAATGAAATCGAACGTATATGCAATAGACTGTGGCGACTTATATGGAGAAAATGAAACATAATAACACAAACATTTGGATTGCGTTTCGAATATGTATGAGAAAACCTACTTTTTGCTTTTTCCTTTCTAGAGACCTCAGACTGGCTAAACTATACATTCCATAACTTCGAGGTTGTTTGATGCCTAACAACTTTACCGAAGATACTAAAGAACTAGGATCCCAAAGCAGCAGTTCTGCTGATGGCAACTGTCTACAAGGACTCCGGATCTTCCGATCCAACCACAGACGGATCGAACACCCAATGAGCAGCTTTCGCTGCATTCAGGTGGATATTCCACCACGCTAGGGGAGCCTCCAGCGTCTTTAGCAGAAGATCCATCAGAGAGCAACTAACTGGACGATGGGTCAACAACACAAGGGTTCTTGGCCTTACGGACTCAAAAGGTAGGTTAATCGACTCTAACACTCAGCCCAACCCTATAACTGCAATTCTGTTAATGGGTTATATACCTTTTTGCTTGAGAAACAAGAGGAAGGTTTGGATTTTTTTTAAGAGTGTAGCACCTTTTTTATTGGATAAAAGTAGTAATTTTCTGAAAATTCAGCTTTTCAACAACAAAAAACACGTTTGGTCATAACAAATACCAATTATTTGTGGAGTAACGGCCGTTACCCCGAAACGCTTCTTTTTTGCATAGGTTTGCGGTGTTTACGATAGCGACCCCCGACCCATCAACAGAAATCGAAAAACTCATATTATTTCATTAGTTTAGAAGTGTGCCGGGTATCTGAGCGATTATTTTTATGAGTATTTTGTTTTCAGTGCACACGAAATCGTTTCTCCCGAAAAATCATGTTTCGAGCGCTGAAAATTACATTGAAAGTTTTTTTTGTCAGCCATGGTAAACTTCGTGTATCAAAAAACGATCGTTCAACGACCGGGGGATTCAAAAAGTAACATTCAAAAAAAAAGATGAAGAAATCGGTTCAGTAGGTTTACCGCAATCGTAACCACGGCAAAGTCATTTGTTGAGAAACACCTTTCCGAGATAAACGCGCATAAACTTTTAAGTTTAGCTTATGCGGCCGTGACGAGGCGCGCTCTAAATCGCTCTAACTTTTTCCCTATCGCTCAGATCTGTATGAAAATTTATGAAAATGTTCTCAAGAGGTTGTACTTAAAAATAATGCAATAAAAGAAAATTCGATTTTTTCTAGAGAAACAATTCAAAAGGTCCTATCTGCTTTTACCGATTTTTTGATCGATCACTTTCATTCAATTACCACAACTTAATAAACACCTTTTCCGGCACGTTATTTGCACAAGTTGATAGCGGAGGGATCACTCTAGCCTTCTGAACGAAAACCACGCTTAAAAGAGTTACTGAAGCTGAGCCATTACCAAAATGAAATTACGCTTCGGAAAAACGATGAAAGCAGATAGGACCTTTTGAAATGTTTGTCGAGTTTTGATAACTAAATAGGTATATATAAAGGTATACCCCTTATACAAAGTAATCAAATTCACTCCAATTACAGAATTTATTCAACGTTGTTGCCATAATAGCGGAAGTCCCGGCGTCCAACGGGGAGCAGGACATAGATTCGCACTCGTGCGGTACTGCAAAGCAACCAATAAGCCGTTCGCCATCGCTTGCGATGCGAACGCTTACCACACGATTTGGATCAGCTCGGATAGCAATAATAGGGGGAGTACCTTCTTGAAAGGCTGCTCACAAGGGAAAGTCTTCTCCCCCTTGCTTTGGTCCCTGGTGATCGATACGTTAATTAACAAGCTAACCCAGCTTGTAAAGAAGTGAAACACCTGGGGATTATTCTGGATAGTAAGCTGAATTTGACGGCTCAAATTGACTACGTATTCAAAAAAGCTACGACGGCAATTTGGACCTACAGCACACTATTCAGTAAAACCTGGAGGTTGAAACCACAATTGGTTTTTTGGTCTTACATAATTATTGCACGACCAAGAATTACCTACGCCGCTCTCGTGTGGTGGTCAAAGGTGAATGAAGTGAGAGTCCAAGTAAATCTTAACAAAGTTCAGTGACTGGCCTGCTTCTCCGTCATCAGCGCCATGCGCTTTTCTCCAACGGCAGCCTTGGAGGCCATGCTCTGCTTACTACCTCTATATCTACATGTAAAGAAAGAAGAGGAGCTTGGTGCACTAATGCTTCAAGGAAATAAAACAATACTCGAAGGCGACCAGGTTAATCATCTATGCATTCTAAGGAAGTTTGAACTTAGACCTTTAGTCACCACAATATCAGACTGCATGGCGGTTTCAGAACAATCTTGACGTTCCATATAAGGTGATCGAAACCAATCGCCACATCTGGAGTAGGGATGATCTTGCACTTCCATCAGGCATAATCTGTTTCTACACAGATGGGTCAAAAATAGGATCCAACACTGACTCCGGAGTCGACGGGCCCGGTGCTAAGGAAACTATTCCAATGGGTGTATGGCCCACCGTTTTTCAAGTAGAAGTATGTATATTAGGGTGGGGCAAAAAACAAAGTCCAGCTCCCATGCACTTTTCGTGTTCTTTATGGGTCCTATAACAACCGTGTAACTTTTCAGATCGATCGGTGGAACTATATTTTTGCGCCCGATTTTTAAAGTTTGCATACGATTTTATATGGGAAAATCCACTTTTTCAAAACTTATTCTCTAGAGATGTTCAGTTGGCTCCTAAAAATATATCAATACATGATATTTATCGGAAATTTTCCTGAGAAAAACTCTTCTGAAGACCGTAAGGCGCTACAATGATTGTAGAAAAAGTTATTCACCTCAAACTGATTGAATGTCTGACGGACGGCTCACCATTGCTACCATTGTTGCAAATTCAATCATGTGATAAGAAATGATATCATGTAAAATTTATCTTGAAGGCTTCTTCGAAGATACTATGAGCGAAAATCACACTTCCAAGCTTACTTCCACGCGAAATTATTTCTCATCCTTAAGCAAGTTTGCAATAACAGCATGCTGTAGCAGTGTTGCTGGAAAAATTCAATGGTGAGCCGGTCGTCAGACATTCAATCAGTTCAGGGTGAATAACTTTTTTCTACAATCATTGTAGCGCCTTACGGTCTTCGGAAGAGTTTTTCTGTTTTTCTCAGGAAAATGTCCCACAAATATCATGTATTGATATATTTTTAGGAGCCAACTGGACATCTCAGAGAATAAGTTTTGAAAAAGTGAAATTTCCCTTATAAAATCGTATGGAAACTTTAGAAATCGGGCGCAAAAATATATTTCCACCGATCGATCTGAAAAGTTACACGGTTTTTATAGGACCCATAAGGAACACGAAAAGTGCATGGGAGCGAAAAAATAATATCTTCGTTTTTTCCCCATTTAACCATGTCCCAGTCTAATGTATATACCATACTTGTCTGGGCCAAGATATGTCTTAAACGCAATTACAGGCACGCGAAAATTGGCATCTTCTCGGACAGCCAAGCTGCACTATTGACACTAAGGTCCGCCAAATGTGCGTCTAAATTAGTTCGAGAATGCAGCGCAGTACTACGAGAGCTATCGCGGTAGAATCAAGTTCTACTGTACTAGGTACCTGGACACTGTGGTATCGCAAGCAATAAAAACGCTGACTACCTCGCAAGACAAGGATCAGCACAGCAATTCATTGAACCTGAGCCATTTCTTGGCACCTCCAAATCCGCCGTTGAGCGCAAAGTTAAATCATAAGAAACGCTAGAAATAGCTAACCGATGGAACAACAGGCTTGCAGACACGCTAAACAGTTTTTCTCTCCAATTCCTGCTATAACCAAGAGGCTTCTCGGTCTCAAGCGTGTTGAGCTACGTCTCTACACAGGAGTTATTACCGGACACTGTCCTGCTCTTTATCACCTGAAGAACATCGGAATTGTCGGATATGATAATTGTCGCTTCTGCAACCTTGCAGTTGAAACGTCCACCTGCTCTGTCATTGTGAAGCCCTTGCATTTGCTACTACTTCTTCGAACGTTACCTTTTAACTCCATATCAGGTATGGAACTCTAATCCCAAAAAGGTCGTTAGTCTTTTTGACAGTGCGATACCAAATTGGAGCACAGCACTACTACCAACCAACCCCACTCCATCGATGAGTACGGGTACGTCGTAATCGGTGTAAAACAATTAGTGCCTACCACAAAAGATAATCAATATGATGGTCACAGTGGCTTCTTGCCCTTCAGGCATACAGAAAATGCCCTTCAGGCATACAAAAAAAGTGCAATGCGCCAAGCAGAGGAAAAACCAATCGACTGCCGATAAGTTTAGGATTGTTTGGGGCCTTATATATGGAACTAAAAAAACACTTGTTTCTGGATATCGATCACTTTACCCCACCCTAATATATAAATAGCGCCTATCAGGCTAGTGCTAGCCAACGGAACTATATAGAGAAACGGTGAAGACAAGGTTTGACGTTTGAGGTAGGTAATATGAACGAACGTCGAACTCTGAGTTGGAACGCAGAAGAATATACGAACACATTAGTGAAGTCGTTTTTTGCAACCAGAGAACAGCGAAGTTGCGAAACTAAAAATGTTAATAATAGTTTTTGTTATTTTACCTAAAAACGCACTCTAAATAAGATATTTGAAAATCGATTCAAATATCTTTTTGCAATATTATATTAATGTATAGTGAACGTGAATAACTTCCGAATAACTTGATAAGACCTCATAACAAAATTTGTTATTAATGAGCTATGATCTGCTATGCTCCCTGTCCGGGTAGAAAAAGTAAAAGATTTAAATTTGACAATTGAACCTTCACCTTAGAACTACTCATTCGTCTGATTCGCGTATTCCTAGTTCGATAAACTAGTTTGATAGCTTCGGAATTCCTATATTTTCAAAAGTGTTACCATATTATGGAGTAATCAAAACAAGCATAAGTAATTGTAGTTGCTCAGGTTTCACTCTGGTGGGCCGTCAATGATAATCATTCTAGTTACTAGTTCATTTCGATTCATGTTGCTACCTTATTTATCATTATGTTTAAATAAGTAAAACGGACGAACGATTAATATCTCTATGAAGTAAAGGTTAACAGGTTGAATCAAACCAAAACTTACCGTTTGTCTGGATTAAGATCACAACATAGAAAAGCAATTCTGTAGAACGGTTCAGGACATTGACCGCAAAACTTCTCCTTGAACATCACTTGGTTTAGGCCAAAGTCTGAGGTACGCGGTAGATAATCGGGATCTGCCTGCACTCTTCCAATGATTTCACACAGCATGATACCAAACGAAAATATATCCACTTTTTCATCGTACTTATTACCACGCATCATTTCTGGTGCCATCCAGTACGGATTACCTACTACCGTATATCGTTGCCGTCGTGGTCTGCCCCGTCTTCCAATGGTACCACATGACTGACTGGGTTTTTCAAATGCGGTACTTATTGGTTGTTTCAAGATCCTTGCCAAACCAAAGTCGGCGACAATAACCGTGCGATCTTCTCTTACCAAGCAGTTGAGCGAATTCAGGTCTCGATGTATAATATTCATGGAATGTAGGTAACTCATACCGCAAGAAATGTCACGGGCGAAACTTATTCGCTGCTCCCAAGGCAGGGGCAAACCGGAATCATGTATTAGCTCCTTTAATGAGCCGCCAGGTATGAATTCGGTTACCAGATGTAGTTTCTTTTCTTTGTACAGCACACCGATAAATCTTAAAACATTGTGATGTGAAAGCGATCGCAAAACTGCTACTTCCTTGAGGAAATTTTTTTGAGCTTCTTCATCGACACGATACAGTTCCTTTAGCACCATTACTTCCTGAGTTACTCGATGAGTTACTTTGAACACCTGTCCGAAAAACCCTTTGCCAAGTAGCTCTCCTTGTACGAGATCAGATGCGCGAAAAATCCGCGCTGCTTTTTGTTCAACGCGGAATGACTTCGTCCGGGACAGGTCATAAAAGTCTCCATTGTGGTGAGTATGGTGCTCATCTAACAATTTAGACATGCTGGAACTGCGCTCTTTTTCTTTTAGGCTATTCGATGCTGAAAATAAAGGAATACATTCTATGAACAATTTTCCCGTTTTTTTTTTTTTTTTCAATGTACCATTATTGCAGTTCACATCTTTCAACCGTTTATGTAATTTTCGTGACGTTCCACTTATGTAGCCTTCGTCTTTCTTTTTAAAGATTCTCTCCTTGTCAAACTTATTCGGCGAAGGAGATCGATCCTTTAGTACGTTTTCCCCGCGACTGTTGTCCTCTGCCGTTCGTTGATAGCGTGGTTCTTCATTATATCTATGATTAAGTTTGCAACGACCGACAGCCTCCGGATCATGCTCGATCGTTAACTGAAGAACTTTACCGGAGTTCTGAATTAGCTTTTCTACATTTTCCAGAGGTGCATCGCGCACTGGAGTTCCATTTACCTCTAGGATTTTGTCACCAATATGAAGTGATACCAAATCAGACGTTAGATCAAGCCTGCGATCAGAACAATAAAAAATGAACATAGTGTTTTAATAACAATTCAGTGAGTTCTTAAATCATTAGACAAGTATACACTAGTGTTAAACATAAGCACCATCTTATTTACCTACAATGTAGCACCCCGCAACAAGCCTCTAGAGCAGAAGACACACACGAGAAAATGTATTTGCCAACCTGCCCATAAAATGTACAAAATACCCTACAAAATTGGTTAGTAGAAATTAGCGGTTAGTTGCCTTATGCACTATTGTTTCTGTTAACACTCTCTACACATATTCGCTCATCGTACTTACTCTGAAATCCGAATACCCTTACAGCCCGTATTGGAGTGTGCAGGGATACCATATAAGTTTTCGTCCACCGATAACCGAAGGGCATCCTTTTTGGTGTTAGACCACGGAATTTCAACTAACCGGATAGAATGTGGGGTTTTCTTTTGTTTGCCCTCAAATGTATTTTTTGTTCCACTGTCGGTGCACTCATAGATCAGTTTGACCGATTCCTGCGTCTGCCGTTTATAACACTGTCCACTAAAAGCAAAATATTCGATGCTAATCAACTAAGGATACTAACAATCATAGAGGTTTTTTATTTCGTCATGTTCCGTATATGTATACTACTTTAAAAATGTATGGGAAGTGTCGGTTCTTAGATATTCTTGAAAATACCATTTGAGTCAATCCTAGTGTAAACACACGAAGTATTTATTTATGGAAAAACGGGTATGGCACAATAATATTTTGACTTGATGTCTGTTTTGTGTCGATATCGATATAAAGTAGCATTTTATAGTCTTATGACTCACCAGAAAAGCTTGGAGCGTTCTACCAGGGCGTAAGCTTCTCCGTCTCCAATATAAATTTTGCATGATTCGCAGCAGAAGCATTCGGGATGAAACTTGTGATCCCCTGCCACCATAACCGGACCAGAAATTATCTGCAAATAAAATCTGTAATTAAGAAATCCAAATCCCAATTTGCCAACTTACCTGAGCACATTGTTGGCAGCATTCGCCATATTTAGCCCAATAATCGTCTTTACAAAACAGCAAACCTTCCTTCTCGAAATACCAGTTGGATAGATGAATATCGCATGCCGAGCACCTGTGTCATTAAAAATATCGAAGTAAAAAAAACACAAACGTGGTAACTTTAAAACTAGCGGAGAATTATTAAAAAATAATTACAACATTTACCTAAAACAATCGCTGTGCCATTCTTGCCCAAGAGCCGAAACGCAATCATCTTTCTCTATGACATTATAGCAGCTAGCGCATGATAAATCGTTTTTCCCTTTATGTAAATATAGCAAAAATAATAGAAACCGTAAAATAAGTCCAAAACTTGGTAAATGACAGGTGCTTGTCAAGTGAGTATGTAAACTCTACAGTATTGATATAAACTTCATTCGGTTGGAATTTCAAAACATTATTAGTCGCGTTGTTTTTGCGAATACGAATAAAATTTTGGAAGCTTGAATCCGCTTAATGAACACATCATCTTACATGTTTCAATATAATTCTCAGGATAACTCTTGCTCAACAATTTTCTATTATTAATCGATAACGAATATAGCTCGAGCAAGCAACACAGAAACAATACTATTTTCTCTTTGCAGTATACAAATGTCAAGGTCAGCAGCGGATAAAACAAATTTTTAGAAATCGGCTAAAGCTAACATTAACGCTAAGCCTGGCGAGTGGTCGTTAAATTCAATTTTCGGATTCGTACATTATATGAAAAAAAAAACTTAATCGGATTAGGAAGCTCTACTCATGAATGACTCAGCCACCGAATATTTGCAAGAACCCTAATGGATTCAAAACAGACAGCATAATATTGATGCTTCACACACAATTGTTAGACAAGACACACACACCATCATCACTGATTAGCAGCATTAAAGACGGCCATTCTCGGAACATTTTTCCTGCTTTAATAAAATCTATTATGGCCATCAATGTAACTAGCACTGCATTTTAACAGTTTTAAACTCGTAATTTAATTGATTCGCATTGAAATTGAAATCTACATGAGAACTTTGATCACAATCCATATTTTTCTCATCTTGCATACATAATCAGTTCACCCACGCACCAAGCTTCATATGTGAATTTCCAACCGAATTTCATAAATCTTATTACACTATTCGAATGCCATTTAATCGATCAACACCAAGCACTGGCATAATGAGCTGATTTATAGCGAAAATACCAATTATAATTACTTTTCTGTCCATTTTCACCCATGGTTGCATCTTTTCTCTTGCAATTCGACCACTACGACGCTAAAAAAATTTGATTCGATATCTACCAGTTTCCCGTTCTCCGTCACGCAAACACAAATGAAAAAAAAAAAACAACATGATGTCAAACAAAACCACGGGGATGGCAAGCCTATCAGCTACCATTCGTTTAAAAAGTTACCAACATCACTGGAACCCCGGTAAAAAATTTTGGTAGGTATGCAGTTGTTTGGGTAAATGTGTGATCGACCTTCCAATCAACCAATTGGGTCCTAAAGTTTTACACGGATTTACGATTTTTATGTATCAGCTGAAAGAGTGTGATTTTCTGAGCAAAACGTAATTTTCAAAAAATGTTTACCGTTGTCCTATACGATTTTGAAATGAATAATAAAAAACTGCTCGAGGTGCCTTGAATGACATTCCGCCCATTTACCGTACATGGGCGAGCTGTCAGTTAAGATATTTCGAGCGGTTTTACATTCTTCATTCTAAAATCGAAGGACAATGATAAACAGTTTCTAAAAATCACATTTTGCTGAAAAAAGCATCTTTTTCGAATGATAAATAAAAAACTAATATAGCTTCAGGACCCAATTTCGTCGGATCATATTTATTGGCTGATTCCGGCGTCTGATTAATTGGAGAAGTTCATCGGTTAACGTCGGGTGTAGATTCTAGACACTATATATATAGACCTGCGGACTGAATCGCAGCGAGCCAAAATAACTGTCAAACGTGCGAGCCAAAATGAACAAACGAGGAAGTCTTGTATTCACTGTCAGTTAATTTTTGTCTTGCTTGATCAAAAAAAAAATAAATCGCATGATGATTTATGCTGGACAAAAAATCAATTTACAGACATGTTACATGTGTTAATCGTTTTAAAAAATGTAAGAGGACAGTAATGATTTCCACAGCTATTTTTAGTTATGCTGCTGAATATAATCAAATGTTTCGCATGCCATAATTCGACAACCCTTTTATAGAGCTTGCTTGTATTTAATATTTTGACATTGAGTACTGTTTTATAAAATGTGATGGAATAGCAATTAAAGTCTGGTGCGTGAATCAAAAATTTATTTCAACAAAACATTTGTTAACAATAATGGTAAAATATAAGAAAAACTTAGAATAATTACAACTATAAGGCCATCGATTTGCTGTCGTATATATTTTCTCGATTGAGCTTCGTTCAACTGACACGGAGGCGGAACTCTATGTATCTTTTAGTTAACTTCTCCTTGATAGAATGGCATGACTTCATATGAACTGCTGGTACTGTTTGCTCGAGATTATCATTGGAAGCGATTTTTAGTGCATAAATATTTTTTTTGTAAATATTTTCCAATGCCAGGAAAAAGTTATATGTGTCGGTGTTGACGTATACTAGAGAATCACCTGTGAAATCTTTCAGAGTTGTGAAAGACGCAAATTGTCCCAAAACACCTTCATTATCGATGCAACTGGTAAGGCACTCATTACACACGGTTTTTCGATTTCCAATCTATCGAAGGCCAATCCCGCAATATAGAAAACAGTGTTTTGTTCAGAAGAGCATTGAGAAAATTTTAAGCATTTTGCAATAATCGATTCATCGTCGAATTCGGTTTGAATCTCGCTAGTATCAATTGTTTGCTCTGTTCTTTCAACACTTTGATCTGTAGAATTTTGTTCCAAGTTTGTAGAGAAATCGAATAGCCAGCTTCGCGAGTCCCATTGGTAGGAGGTATTGCGTATTTCCGGAACATACTGGGAAGGTGATTTTTTGCTACAACGTCATCAGGAATCTTTATACATTTTTTTTTATCCAACCGTGAACTATACTCTTGAAGACATGGACACTGTCCGGCATAACTTCTAAAGTGCGTGAAGCATCGATCGGAGGTTGAATTGGTTCATTGCTCAGAACATGCTTCTGAGTGTGTTTCAGATCGAGATCATTCCATAACCGTTTATTGTTACCTGAATGAATAACAGTAAAAAATAACTGAGCTTATGTTATGTACGAAACACAAATTACCCCCACAGTCACTGATGCAAGCATGTACCCGAAGGCCGATGGATTCTAGCTTTGTAGTAAGATCAAATACTATTGTTTTCAAACATCCACTATTTATTTTATCTCCGCTGTAAAAGTAAGCTACGATTTGTTTCCACCTAGTATGAATACCTACAGCCATGAACACCAATATATGGTTCGCTAGACCGCTCTGTTTCGGAACAGTAACATTTCCTACAAAATTTTTCAAATTCGACCAAGCATTTCGTCGAAAACCAAAGCACAATCCTTGTCAGCTTTCATTATTCCTTCGACTTTACGCTCTAAAAGCCCGAATACCTCCTGTAGATATCCGCTATCGAAACGTAACGACTGAAGCCTTTCACGCAGTATTCTGATACTTGGCAAACGGCGTTTCTTACGTTCGATTTCGTATGCAGTAGAGCCACATGCAAATCTTGTACGAAGTCCTACGATAATGCTTTCATTCGTCCATTTCTTGACTCGTTTGTTGTTAGTCGTCAATAGAATATACTGATCATCTCCAATAGATTCTTTTTTTTTTTGACGCAGCTGTCTCGAGCGCTTCCATTTTTCTTTTTAAATCCAGGTTCTTCATCTTGCAATCTTCGAGTTCACTAAAAGTTAGTAAAGTGAAATACAGTTTATTTAAATAGTACCGCGATACATGAAAATCATTTTCTCTAAATGTTTTATTTACCTCTCACACTGCTGTCGGTAATACTCGTTCAGCGAGCACCAGGAGCAAGTTTTTTCTGTTGTATCACGATGGTTAGCACTCTCTAAAGCTTGAGGCAAACAGCTAAGGCTTCGTCTAGAAACTCTATATCGGTGAACAAGGACGTAGCTTTCATATCAATTTGCGTCTCTTTTAAACTCTTATTCAAATGTTTATTTTTTGTAGTATTCAATTGAGAAACATCATCAAAAACCGTTACTGCTCCTGCATTTTTTCTTATTATTCTACTGGTGTCCATGTAAATATCATTTTCGCAGGGGTGACTCGTGGCGTTTGAACGTGCCTGTTCAACTACAAATTCTGAAAATCGCAGTTTGGGGAAGTACAGGCAATCATGTTCGCGTTATCACGCAAGTAATTGTATTTTTTTCTTCACAAATAAGTAATTGTATTTGTTACTATTTGAATGTAAAACTAAAAATAAATGAAATATGAATAAAAATTTGGGTTTGAAATATATTTTTTGCCTTGCGTCCCCGTGTGCAATGCACAGGTTGCACCTATGGACTAGTCGCAGTGTACTAAATGCTGGTCGCATTTTTATGTTTGTTATTTCATGTCGCATTAATGCCAAAGGTGTCAGATGCGCCTCAGAAAAACCCGCAACAACTCGAAAAAAAATCGGCCTACACCTGAAAAAACAACTCATAGTTGTAAAAAATTGGCTATCCAATGATCTGAGGGATGTGATTTTTATTTTAAGAAAATTACTTTCCTAGTACTTTATTTGACCAAACATTATGCCATCAGAGACACAATTTAGATCATGTCCTTAAAACTGGAAATACAAAGTCAACAGACCAAATAGTTTATTTCATGAAACAGGGGCGACTCGTGCCTTTTGAACCTGCCTGTTCAACTGAGAATTCTTTAAATCACAATTTGGGAAAGTAGTCACAATCTTGTCCGCGTAATCACGCAAGTCATTTTCTCTGATACTATTTAAAAGTGAAAATGAAAACCAATTAAATATAAATTAAAATTTGCGTTTGAAATATATTTTTTGCTGGCGTCCCAGTGTGCAGTGCACAGGTTGCACCTATGGACGAGTCGCCCCTGCATTTTCGGAAAAGTGCAACTGTAAAAAAGTCACACATGAATTTATGCTATGAATTATCGTACTCATGATTTTACACTGCAAAGCCGATGACTACCAATAATCGGATAGTTTTCTGGTAGTATGTAGAACTGCAACCACTTTATTTTTACGAGAGCTTTACTCGGAAACCGGAAGAAGGCAACACTTTAGAGCCCGCATCCAAAATTGTTCGTAAATTTATGAAAAAAACACCGCATTATCACTTTTGGTCAAATTCAAAATCTAAACTTGTGTTGCTAATGTGAAGTTTCAACAAATAACAGTGGTTGCTAGTTTGCAACACAATAAATAATGTGAAAGAAACCACGATGCCAGTTTTGCTGGGATTCAGTCCGCAGGTCTCTATATATAGTGTTTATAGTGTAGATTGGTAGATTTAGTTCATCTATTTTTTTTTCTTCATCTATAACGGTAGATTTAGTTGTTTGTTATAAAAAGCAGTCAATTTTTATTGCATAATCAGCTATCTATGTAATCGACAGATTAATCTTCAGACGAGACAGATTTTCGTGACATTTAAAAAAGACAATTGCAACAGTTTTTTGATAAACTTGAACATGATATGGCTAGTAGATGGACTGTATGGCAAAATAAAAAAAAAACTCAAAGGATTTAAAAAATACGACCCAGTTTATCAAAGGTGTTTGAATAGTGCAAAAAGCTCACAGGCAAACTAAATATTGTAATAAAAGAGCGGAATTACCCCAGTCGAGTACAACTAGAAAAACAGTTTAAAACAGTACCTGATTTTTCAAATTATTATCTGATTTTTCAAAAGTGTTTCGCCACAGATAAAATTTTATTTTAGTTAATTATCAACTTATTATTTTATTACATTTTCATTGAAACCAATTCCTTCAGTAATGAGTTACTTGATCAGATTATCCTACCTACACACTTAGATTTTATTGCCGAGAACTCAACAGCTGATAAATTCACCGAAATGCTGTACAACTTTTCGGCACAATTTTCAAGAACTTCGGCAAACAAAATGTCAATACATGCTGGTTTACGGTAGATCGATATATTTGTTGAATGTTCGTCGAAATATATTGCTAACATTTGTTAAAAACTTCACCGAGCTCGTTCAACTGTTGGGAAGTTTGCCGAGATAAATTAAGTGTGTACCTTCATCCATCTTTTAACGCGCCATAATGACGGGCGCTAATAAACTAAGTTGTACTCAGCATACGAAAATATACATGGTTGATCTAAATTTTTTCTTGAAGCAATCGAATTATGGTTGGAAAAAAATCAATTTTGTCGTTTAGAATGGACAGTTTTCGGTTGATAATATAGCCTAAAATTCTGTTTGTTTTAAATAAAGTTTGGCTTATTTCTCATTACTTTTCTCAATTGAAAATTTCCATCACGCAATTTTAATTAAAATAATAACTGCAACAGCTAATTTCAGCAATTATTTTGGCCAAACAATCGCACTGTTGTTTTAATGCACTCATAGCTCCTAATCAAAATATATTCATTTTCCCGCAGATAAATTCTAATGAAATAATAAATACGAATGACAACATCTTACTTAGATCAGACGAGAAAAATTACTTGAGGTTGTCTTCATAAGTTCAAACCATGAATATTTTTGGTATGATCGGCTAGAGACGGATCACCCATATAAGATCTTCGATTTCCTTTTTTTCTATCACTCGCAACGTATTTATATGATTCATATGTGTTACCAGTAAGAGAGTTTCAGTAAGTTTGTATGGAAACAACGGTTTAATAAACACTATACAGTGAATAAATAGTGAATAAAATATGTCAGAATTCTGATTGTCACTGATGTCATAATTGTTTTTTAGAACATTCGTTGGAATCGACTCAAAATGTTCCAGCAGTGTTTCAGTGTTTAGGGTTCTAAGAAAATCTGACATTGCGCAAGACTGCGTAAATGTATCAATCTTAAGGGGTAATATCTACCAAATGTTCAAAAAAAATTTCGACAAAAAAATCGACTTTAATTGTTTATAACTTTTGTTGTTGTTAATCAACTGCTAAAATCGTGTGTACTGCGCTAGGTAATCTATTGAAGAAGCTGTCCAACGATAGCTGACAAAACTAGACAGGAAAAATGGATGGTTTGGCTCGATGCGTACCAGAAACTAAAACACGTCTGTTTTTTACAAAGATAACTTTTATTCTGATTCTCTGCGCGTACAGGGCTGCTAGTTTTTCAGTAAATAGCTTAAAATGGTTAAACCGGCAAGGGGTCTACAAATTATTTCAAAATACACATTCATTCACCCCCCGTTGAGCCATCGGACTCAACTGACGGTAACAAGGCAATTGGCGTTGACGGTGTTGCTGATATTTGTTTGGTTTCTGCGTGCGAAAAAGAAAGAAGGAAATATTTTTGCTTTTGTCATCACGCACATTTTGACAATTACATACGAGAGTTCACGTAGGTGCGAACAGCCTTCGAAATCTCTTTCAACGCGAATAAACCGAATTCTGGCTACTGCTCTCTTGAACTCAGCGGTGGATGTCTTAACCGTTACCACGCGAACTGCACCGTCTTCTCCAGGATGTGTCGCAATTATACGGCCTTGTCGCCATTGCCGTGGTGGTATATTATTTTCAACAAGTAAAACTAACGCACCAATTCTGTACTCTTTAATTCCATCAATCCACTTTTGTCGACTCTGTAATTGATGAAGGTACTCTCGAGACCATCTGCGCCAAAAATGTTGCTGCATGAGTTGAATGTGCTGCCATCGGTTCAAACGTCCGACCTTTTCTTGCTCGTAAGATGGTTCCGGGATGGCCAACGTTGAGCGAAAAATGAGGAAATGCGAAGGTGTGAGCACGCTGAGATCGTTAGGATTATCCGACATCGGACACAATGGCCGAGAATTAAGTATGGCTTCCGTTTGAACAAGGAATGTACTCATTTCTTCAAACTTTAGTTTCGTTTCTCCAACAACAAGCTTTAGGTGATGTTTCATGGATTTAATTCCAGCTTCCCCCAAGTGGGGGCTTCTTGGGGGAATGAAGTGCCAACAAATCCTCTTCACACTACAAAACTCCTCCAGTTTTTCTCGATGTAACTGGCTGTTGAACAGCTCACGCAATGTAGCCAACTCATGATTAGCACCTACAAAACAAGTGGCATTGTCCGAGTATATATCACTGGGTGTGCCGCGTCGACCACAGAATCGTTGCAGAGCAGCGATGAATTTTTCCGTTGTTAAATCTGACACTAATTCGCAATGAATTGCCTTTGTGGCCATACATACGAAAACTGCTGCATAACCTTTGTAGCACTTGGTGCCCCTTCCTCCCAACTTCAACATAAACGGCCCACCATAATCGACTCCTACTCTAGAAAATGTTGGTGCAGGGTTTACTCGATACTCAGGTAGGTTTCCCATGAACTGGCTGCCTCGTGTAGGATTTTGTCTGGCACAAATTTGGCATTTGGAAATAATCCTTTTTATCAGAACTTTAACACGTATCGGCCAAAATCGCTCACGGACGATAGCCAATAATCCGTTGGGACCTACATGATGATTTTCTTCGTGCAGTTTGCGAACTAGTATTTCTGTAACATGATGTTCTGGAAGTAGTACTTGATGTTTGCCATCGTAAGGAATGGCAGAATATTTCAACCGTCCGCCTACTCTTTTCAGGCCATCTTTTCCAAGAAAAGGTGCTAAATTAGATACACGGTTTCGCTTATTCGATTTTGATTCTAATGCTCTTGTAATATCGCCAAATGTTTGTTTCTGTAGAACAAGAAATAAAGCTCGTTCTGATCGAGCAAGTTCGATTGCATCGATACTCGTGAATACTCGCCTTTTTGCAGCTGATAATCAATATACCGCAACACGTATACCCAGGCACGTTGTAACTTACGGATGTTACTCATTCTATCGAGTCTAATAGGTTGCTTCGTAGTAACTGCAGTCAAAGCAGTTGCGGCCTTCAATTCCGGCAATGATTTGTCCTCCAAAGGTTCGCTGGATTGTATTATTAGTTGTTCGTTCCACAAGATAGAGGAACCCTTCCACCACAAATTGTATTGAAGCAAATCCCCCGGCATGGCACCCCGAGAAACAATGTCAGCCGGATTATCTTCCGACCGAATGTAACGCCACAGGTATCCTTGGGTCATTTCCATCGTTGCCGCAACTCGATTAGCTACGAACTGATTCAACATCAATGGAGATTTTTTGAACCAGCATAGCACAATTTGAGAGTCACAAAATAAAATCATCCTATCGAAGTTTATATCTAAAGCTAAAATCACCTTCTTGGTCAACTCCGCAAGCAATTTTGCCCCACACAACTCTAGACGTGGAATCGTGATCGGCTTGATTGGAGCAACGCGCGATTTACTGGCAATGAGTTTTACACTAATTGTTCCATCCTTGCTAATGCTGCGTATATAAATTACCGCTCCATATGTATATCTAGACGCGTCCGAGAACCCGCATAGCTCGATCGTGACAGCGTCATTTGGAATAACGCACCGTGGCTTCTGAATCCGTTGAACAACTGGAAGTTGATGCCAATACAGCTTCCACCTTGACAGTATGTCCTCTGGGAGAATTTCTTCCCAACCAAGGCCAATTCGCCATACATTTTGCATGATGAGTTTAGCTAGCGTTATTATCGGTCCCAAAAAACCAGCAGGGTCGAAAAGCCTGAAAATTGCTGATAATACGTTGCATTTCGTCCATTTTTTTCTGGTATCAGAGCTAGGAGAACGAAAACTAAAATAATCTTCCTGTGGGTTCCAAATGAGACCCAAAGTTTTGATGATGTTGTTTATGTAACATTCAAAGAAACTGACTTGTTTCTCATGTAGCTCGGTTGGAATGGCGTTTAGGACTTGGACGCTATTAGAGCAAAATTT
Organism: Wyeomyia smithii; assembly: GCF_029784165.1. Classification (NCBI taxonomy): domain Eukaryota; kingdom Metazoa; phylum Arthropoda; class Insecta; order Diptera; family Culicidae; genus Wyeomyia; species Wyeomyia smithii. The sequence goes on along the minus strand of NC_073695.1, from coordinate 168,834,986 downwards.
ATGCACACCAAATCCTCCTCGTCGTAAGAGATCAACTAATTCCTTATAAAGACAAATTACTTCTTCAGATGATGACCCACCGGTCAGGAAATCGTCCATGTAGCTATCATACCTAAGTACTTGCGCTGCCAAAGTAAAATCAGCATCTTCATCGTTTGCTAATTGAATTAATGCTCTTGTTGCATGATGCGGGGAGCTGGAGATACCATATGTTACCGTTTGAAGCTGAAATTCTCTCGAATTGCCGCCTGTATCTCTCCACAAAATTCTCTGGAATTTACAGTCATCCTCGTGAAGCCTAATCTGACGCTACATTTTAGGGATATCAGCTGTCAATACCACCTTGTGCGTGCAAAACTTCAAAATTACCGAAAGCAAGTCTCTCTGTACCGTTGCCCCAACTTTAAGCGTATCATTGAGTGAAACGCCGGAGGTAGTTTTTGCCGAGGCGTCAAAAACTACTCGAGTTTTTGTTGTCGAACTAGATGACTTATACACGGCATGATGAGGTATATAATAACATCCTTCTTTATAGTGCGTCACCTCCTTCATATGACCAAGTGCGAGATACTCGGTGAGAAATCCAGCATACTCTTCACGTTTGTTTGGCATTCTAACCAACGATACCATAAGCTTATCCAGTCGCTTCAATGCGTGTTCATACGAATCGCCTAGGGTATTTTGCAAATCTTTGAAAGGAAATCTGACGATATACCGACCATATTCATCGCGACTATGGGTTTTCATGAAGTGATCTTCAACATCGCGCTCTGCAGTAGTCATAATGTTTTCCGAATGAACATGTTCATCTCCCAAAATCTTGTCATAGTTTCCATTAAACTCTCTTCGAAGTGACTGAAATGGCACAGACGCGAACAAAAACCTATTTTCTTAGTCGGAACAGAACCTCCTACGACCCATCCCAATTCTGTCTCAGCGAGTGTCAGAGTATTGCCTCCGAGCTTCATGCGTCCTTTCTTTATCAAATCAAAGAATATTTCGTTTCCAATAATGACATCCACTTGCCCAGCTATTTGAAAGTTTGGATCAGCTAATGTAATGCCCTTCGGCACTGACAGAGAACGTGCGTCAATCTCAATAACTGGCAATGTTGAAGTTACTCGTGCCACAATCAGGAATTCTAATTCCGATGACACAAACGAATTGACACAAGATACGATCTTTGTCGACAGAAGATATTTTACTTGAATTTGTATATCGTTCAAGCCACTCATGGGCAAATCTACACGGTTCATTCTCAGCTCCAATTTGTTTGCTAACTCTTCAGTAATAATGTTACTATCCGAACCCGAATCTAAAAGTGCGCGGCACTTGAAGGAGACACCTCCTCTTCCTACCAGGAACACTTCCGCCGCGACAGTACTACTCGACGCTGCGATCTGCCAATGTTGGCACATAAGGTAACTGCAGTGACCTTTTGCTCTGGAATTATCGGTTTTTGTTCAGGTTGTACAGGTGTTTCCGTAGGAGGTGTTCCCGATGAAGAAATATTGGTGCTTATAATAATGTTCGGGTGCAGCAAACTGTGATGCTTTCGATTACAACGTTGCACCTTGCATCCTTGGTCCGTAGGACAGTCACTCACTCGATGTTTTTTCAAGCAATTAAAGCATAATCTCTCCTTCACAACGACGGACTTTCTCTCTCCCACATTCATGCCTATGAACTGGGCGCATTTATAAATCACGTGATCTTCTTTGCAACAGGGACAGACTTCTGCTGTAGTTGAAATAAACGATTTTGCTGCTATGATCGGATGTTTCTGATTAAATCCTTGACGTTTAACTGGAACAACCGTTTGATGCGGTGAAACTTGCTGCTGAGAGTGATTTGTGCGTTGCAAAACTCGCCCACGCTCACGTAGGAAATCTATAAACTCATCGTACATTGGCACCTCGTCATGGCCAATCTTTACTTCCCATTGTTCTTGTGTTTCTTTGTCGAGCTTCTTATAAATGACGTTCACCAAAATCAGTTCCGCTAATCCATCTACTGAAAAGCCGTGACCATTGAGAGCGTCAGTATGTTTCGTACAAATGTCCACTAACTTCGATATTGACCTCCCACGATTTTCTTTGCTAATCTTAGGACAATCCAAAATTGAATCGATATGGGTATCTAAGATCAACCGTTTATCCTCGTAGGCGGCCTCTAGAATTTTCCAAGCTCCTTCATAGTCATTGTTGTTAATGACGTCTCGATCAATTTTCTCTTTTGCTTCACCACATAATGCGTTTCTTGAATAAAGAATTTTCATCGCCGGAGATTCATTCGCATATCTTGCCATCAGACTTTGGAAGAGGCTTTTGAAACTGTACCAGCTTTCCAAATCCCCATTGAATGTTGGAAAGGGAGCTTGCAAATGCGGGGTGCTAGTTTGCACATAAACGGGGTTCGATGGTGCAACAACGTTCGCTGGAGCAACATTCTGTGTTTCCAATAGCTTTGTAGTCAGCTCAGCTTGTGCAATCCTTCCTCGAAGCTCAACATAAACCTCATTGTGAAGTTTTTCAAATGTTTCGTATTCTTTGTGTTCCGCAGCACGGTCTTCTTTAGGTAGAAGTACAGCCATCTCACAATAATTCTTTTCATAGTCTGCAGCACATCGTCGCAATGTTTCTAAATGCAAACGAAGCAGATGAATGCTTATGTTTTCAATTTGCAATGACTCGTTTATTCTCAGTATTTTATCCAGGAGTAGATCCCGTCGATCCGATAAAATTTGCAAATTGTTTTGCATTTTGCGATGTTTCTCAGCGGCTTTCTGAGCAGCTTTTTGCTGGGCAATAGTAGGAACTGTATTTGAGGTTTTACTTGCAGATCCCGACAGCGACTCGAGGATGTTCCTCCTAGTTATTTGAGCCGATGTTGAGAGGGGAGTTTCAAAGTGACTCATCCGTATTCACTTCTATTTTTGATAGATAACAGCCACTGTTTTCAGAAATAGTCTGAATTTGTTGTTTTCCAATGCCGAAATGGCGTCTCTTCACTTTAGTTGAGTCTAGCACTACCGTCAAGTTTCTTCTGCCAAAATGGCGACCTTCCGCTTGTGCCACGTGCACACAATATCGGTGGCGAAGCACCACCAATGTTCCTCTTGTGCCACCGGCACACAATATCGGTGGCGAAGCACCACCAATGTTCCTCTCGTGCCACGGGCACACAATATCGGTGGCGAAGCACCACCAATGTTCGACGAATTCTCACAAAAACTGGCACAAGGTGCTAGTTTAGAATGTCACTCTAATTATTTTGCACCAGAAACCATTCAAAGTTCCATCGTATATCCGGATTTGAAGGACCAAAAATATGTCCAACGATAGCTGACAAAACTAGACAGGAAAAATGGATGGTTTGGCTCGATGCGTAACAGAAACTAAAACACGTTTGTTTTTTACAAAGATAACTTTTATTCTGATTTTCTGCGCGTACAGGGCTGCTAGTTTTTCAGTAAATAGCTTAAAATGGTTAAACCGGCAAGGGGTCTACAAATTATTTCAAAATACACATTCAGAAGCTACAGTTGAAATTGCAAGTCAATCGGATGTAAACTTTTTAAGTTCTACTGCTCGCCGATTTTGAAAACATGGTTTTGAGAAAAACGCGTTTAAAGTTTCAAAATGGTATAAATCTTAAGAATCGCAATAATAAAGCCCCTCAATATTTTTTTTACTTTCGGTCAGCTATCCCTGCGCCGTAAAGTTGTCATTCCTGGGCTTTATTTTCCTCTTCTTCCTATTTTGAAGTAGAATACTTCTCTCATGAAGCTCGGCTGCATAGGGATGTGAAATGAAAATCTAAAACCGAAAAAAATGAAAAATATGTCCAATTTCAAATGCTAATAAATCGGTTAGTATTCGATGGATTTCCTTCGTTCTTGCAGCAATAGATTGGAAAATCTTTTAAGATTCTTCCCAAATGAAGATAATTGTAATTTTATTATTCAAACTATTGTACTATTAAAAATAATCAAGCCTTGTCAAAACGAAAAATTAGACCTCTGGTCGTTATATGATTGCTTCCCAAGCACGGTCGACAGAATCATATACCTTGCAATTTAGAATATGCTATTTGGCCTATAAAAGAGTCTGTTTCAGCCGAAGCCGCTCATAATAGTTCTAGACAGCGACAACAGCAGTCATCCCTTAGCAGCAGCAGTAGCAGTGCAGTGGATAGCAGCGATAGCGGATAGCGGCCACAGCTGTGGCATAGCAATGGATAGCGCACTAGTTGCAGCGGATCTCAGCATAGATAGCAGCTGGGCTAGCTGATACAGGGGCAGCGGATACCAATGACAGCGTGTAGCGGCCTTAACTGTGGCATGGCTACGGATAGCGTAGCAGTTGCAGCGGGTATATATGATCATGAAGCATTTATGCAATAATTGAAAGAAAATTGCAATTGCAGCAATCGGCCTTTTTCAAGGCTACTTAATGTTTTTGGAAGAGCATAATGAATGGTTATTAACAACTGCAACTGAAGTTTGATGCTGCTGCAAATGCACAGCAGTGTGATGTTTATTACGATTTGTTGATACTGTGCTTAACAAGCGGTATATACGAAACAAATCCGAGTTCAAAATGACTGACACGCAAGCAGCCGGGTTATCTTTCTTGTAAAAGTATTCTACTTCAACCTTACGGTCGTGACTTTGCACGCAACCCTCCTGTGATTTTTTATCTGATGTAAGGCTGCGCCTAGCCTCTTTGCGATATCAGACATGCGATGCTCAGCGACTTTGGCGCGGTTGGCGTCCGATCTCACGCAAAACTCAAACTTGTCACTCACATTTAAGCACTTTTCAATATAACTCACAGTTAAAGCGTATAGAAAAACTCAAACAAAGAACGTACACAACTAAAATGGCTGATCGACTAAACAAAGGGAAATTGTGAGTAAACACGTGCTGTAGAGACGCTATAACGGTCGAAACTTGATGCAGCAACCTTTATACTTCAAATTTAAATCACTATAACGATCATAGGTAACTTCTGTTAGTTTACAAAGCCTCGAAATAAAAAGAAAAACGAGCATCGGCAAAATAAACACAAAATGTTATTTTGAAGCATAAAGTTGTTCGGTAAAAATTGGTTTAAACAAATTTTGAATATAGATCAGTACTTGGGCGGTGTAGATTTTGATTCTAGGATAGTTTTAGCATAATTGAGGCCAATAAAAAAAATGACAAGAAAAAAAATTTTTTTTTCGGTAGATATTAAACGGCAAGCCAGATTAGTTTCAAACTAAAATAATAATTTGAAAGTTTTAAATCCTAATTTAAAGCAATAATATATTTTGTTCATTTATCAACCAAATATATGTTTTGAAAAAACCAGATAAATTTTCCTCGTGAATGACAGCTATACACAAACGACACAAACACATATACTTATGCAACAGCTAAAAATTGACTGCAGAAACGGTGTAGCACTACGGCAAAACGGGCAAAACAAATTCGACATCAGGAGTTTAAAAAAGGAAAAGAAAATAATAAAAGTGACGTTTAGTTTTCAAAAGACTGCCGTGCCCGTGAGAGTGAAAAAAGTCACGGAATGTTCTATCGCGAACAATAGTCGTGATATTTTATAAATAGTGGCAAAATACTGTAGTTTTGCTTTGCTAGGTGTAAATTGCTCGTGTTTGCTCGAAAAGTACTATCCGGTTGCTGAAAAGAAAACAAGTAAATATGAGTGTTATCAGTAAAAAGTTATCTTCGATTTCTGGTACCTCTGCGGCTAGTGACGGCACCGGAGCTTCAGCGACACCTCCTAATAGTTCTGCACCGCCGAAAGTGATTACGCCCGAATATGTATTGAAATTGAACAAAATCACTGATGACTATCTATGCTCTCTGGATGCCAATATCTATGAAATCGATTTCACTCGCTTCAAAATTCGTGATATGGAAAGTGGGGCAGTGCTTTTCGAAATTGCCAAACCCACCGTTGCTGAAGCAATGCAACCAAATGTAGACTTAGCTGCGGGTTCCACCGAGGGAAGCAATAAAAATACGGGGCCCAGTAACGAAGACTGTGCGTCCGCTGCCGCTAGTGAGGAGGAAGACATTCTAGAGCCAAACGCAGGACGTTACGTACGATACCAATTTACACCACAATTTCTTAAGTTGAAAACCGTCGGAGCAACGTAAGTGTAACAACACGTCCATAACTTGGCATGCTAGTAAGATTCTTATATATTGATTATTACAGAGTCGAGTTCACCGTCGGCAGCAGAAGTGTAAAAAACTTTCGAATGATTGAGAGACACTTTTTTCAAGACAAGATACTTAAAACATTCGACTTCGAGTTTGGTTACTGTATTCCATACTCCAAAAATACCTGCGAGCACATTTACGAATTCCCTACCATCCCACCGGACCTATGTAAGTACTTATATCTATTCTGTTGATACTTACGCGATTCCGTTTATTTGGTTTTTATCGAATGTTTATATTTACAAGCCAGTCCGCATAGGTTGGGGTCTCGGCTCGGGAGAGACTGTAGGTGTCAGTAGGATGGTAGCGCTAGCCCCGCAATTATCCTGTACCCTAAACAGTCGGCTGCGAAGTCATATCTGTACAAAATATGTTCTCTGGAAAATATTTGCTCAACATTTTGTTAAGAATTTTTGAAAAGAAAAACAAAAAATATCAAAAACAAAAAAATGATGTTTTCAATGTGATTTTCACATTTTTCTCATGATTTACCAAACCATTTGTGATAACACAAAATAGTGTACTTCTCCTGACTTATAGATTTATTTCAATGCTGATCTTTTTACAAACAAAAAATTGAAACATTAACATGACCGTAATTTTTCTCTATTAAAAAAAAATATATGTTGAACATAGCATTTGTAAGTTTGTGCGCTGTTACCCTTGTTCATGTTTATACATGCATTTATTGTCCATTTTGCGTTTGTCAAACAAAGTACAATTCAGATCGTTGAAATATTTAAATAGACGTTTTTTGCCTACCCTAATTAAATGACTTGGAATTTAATTTTGGTGAATAACATTTAATCAAGAAGAATTAATTCAATTTTGGAAATCATTCAACAAGTGTACAATTATTATGGGATGTTGGCCTGAGAGGCTGTAAGTGTTCGTAGGATCGTAGAGCTTACTCCGCAATTGTCCTGTACACTTAGCAGTTGGCTTTGCTTTGCTTTGATAAAAATATCAAGTGTATCATTTGAACCTCATTGTTGTTCATTATTTATTTGGAACCATTGGATATTTACTAAAAATCCTTATCCGTTAGGGTACTACGGGTTGGTAATGTTTATTATGAAATTTTATATAGGTATTTTAGGTGGAATTTCGACTAAAATTGGTGACGACTTCCATGAATCGAGTTGCTCAACTAATAAACCATAAAAACTTTCACAGTTTAAAATTACCACGGCGCGGCGATTAAAATTAAAATTTAACAATACTTAACTATCAATTTTAAAATACCGTTTACAGGAATACTTTATTTGCCTGAAGATTATACCATTCCATACCGCAAAAGTGATAAATCTTCATTTTCATTCGCAGTTAACGACATGATTTCGAACCCATTCGAGACACGCTCAGATAGCTTTTACTTCGTAGACAACTGTCTGGTGATGCATAACAAGGCAGATTACGCGTATAACGGCGGTCTATGAGCTTAAAAAGAAAGACGAGGATGAATGTTGACTAACTTTTTTATATTTTTACTATTAGAACTATTATCGCTTTTGTGACTACTGAAGCTTTTGTTCAGGAGATATGAAAAACTATCTTTGTGTTATAATACGATTAAGGTGAACACTGCAAAAATTTATTTCAAGACATTAGAAATAAAATGTGAACAAATTGTGAATTGAATATTGGGAAATAGTTATTTAATACAAATGAGAATAAAGATCAAGAATATCGGATTCAATATTCGATAATACAGGTATTTGAACAAGTATAACATTTGTTAGGTTAATCTACTTCAATTTTGTTGTCTAAGCAACATAAAAAGATAAAAATACTCAAATAATAAGATCACCTTTCTTGCCTTAATTATAAGAAATAAAATGTCCGCAGCACACAAAGCCCAATAAAATTCCGAAGGGAAACTACAGACAAAAATAGAACTTACGAAAATGCTTCATCGTGCTTAATGAGCTATGAACTAGTTTTACCACCTCTTTTCAGTTTTAAAACGCTCGTTATAGGAGAGTAGCATGACAAAGCCAAAGAGCAATCATCAAATACTTAATGAAAATAGGTTAAACGACTACTCAGCTGAACTCATAATTTCAGAAAAGGTCGTTATAGAAGACATGAAGTGACAGTGCATATTTAGAGCCAAAGCATCGGGATTGACACTAGGCAAAAAGCAGCACCGCCGTTTGCGACATCGCTTGCCACTACCTAAAAACATTTTTCCTTTTTGTGCTATCATGCAACCGTGCATTTTCTTCATTTTAGAAGCTGGTTAAACACAACAATATGCCCGCATCGTTTTATTTAACAATTCGTTTGTCTCCTTTTTCTTTCGAGCATTAATGTGTCCCATGTTTGCTTCACAAACTGTGCGATCATATGAAGCAACGTATGGTAAACAGTGCGTCTTGAGCTGCCCGACAGATCAGACGTATTTTCGGTTGCTTGTGGACTGGTGACTGCCTATAGCTTCAAAGTTTGTGTTTTGTCAGTGTATCTTTTAAAGATTACCTGGAAGTTAACTTACATCAGTCTTTCTCAAGACTACCTATTTCTTTCTTTCTCAATACTTGCAATTTGATATTATTTTTGAACTTTTTTCGTATCACCTGAAATGGCAGGACGAAAAAAGAAACCACGCATCGCTACGGGAAGGAAAAGAGAGGCATCTCTTTCTGAAACTAGCTTATGTAGTGAAAATCTATATGATATTCTGCCTGAGCAAGAAGCCGGCGAAATTGAAATGTTCGAAAGTAAAACTATTCAAAGTGAAATTTCTGTAAAAAAGGAGAAAGTTCCACCTATTGTGGTAACTATTGCTTCTGAATTTAATATTTTTAAAAGAGAACTTTCTACGTTTCTCTCCGACGTCAAAGTTACTTATCAAATTGGTCGAAGAGGCGAATGCCGTTTACTGGCCCAAACATTGAAAGATTGGAATCGTCTTATTTAGTAGTTAACTGAAAAGATGTACAAATTTTTTATATATGATACGAAGAGCGCCAAGCCGTTCAAGGTCGTATTGAAAGGTCTCACCAACGATCAAACCGTTGATGAGATCAAAATTACTTTGACAGAATTACTTGGTATAGCCCCTACCCAAGTAATTCTGATGAAACAAAAATCACGAGGCGAAAACAGTCAGCGAACTGGAATTTCCCTTGTACATTATTTAATTCATTTTAACCGCAGTGAGGTTAATAACTTAAAATTTTTTGAAAAAGCACATGCTTTATATAACGTGCGTGTAAAATGGGAATTATTTCGAAAGTTTGGCGGAGGTGAAAAGCATATCACCCAATGCCGTGTTTGCCAACGTTATGGCCGTGGTTCAAAGTTTTGTAACATGGACCAAAAATGCCTCATTTGTGGAGACTCTTCTCACAAAAAGGACACATGTCCTGTGAAAGAGAGTAAAAATTTTTGCTGTGCGAATTGTAACGGCAACCATATGTCGAATTTTTATCAATGCCCAGCCCGTTTAGCAATTGTTAAGGCAAGGCAAGGTAAACCAAATTCAAAACAAACTTCAAAACAAAATTCTCTAAGCGTACCAGTGACGCATAGTTTACCTACTCCTTTGCATACCCGTTTAACTTATGCACAGGTTACAGGTAGTTCGAACATTATACCGCCTAGTGATGGTATTTCGAAAATGACCGTTAATATGGGTAAGCAAAAGACGCTAAGAAATAATTGTATACCTATTACTCCAGCTAATATTGCTGCCGAAAATATTTTTTCTAATGTCAACTGCCTGGGGCCTATTACGGCAGGTAAACTTTCTTTTTTGCAACAGGCAATGTTCGATCTTATGAACGCCATGTTGCAGGTAAAATCAATGTTTGAAGCCATTCAAATAGGCACAAATTTTACTATTAAAATTGTTTCTAATTTAAAATTTAGCAATGATTTTAAATAAAACAATTAAAATATTAAATTGGAATGCTCGCTCATTGAAGGCCAATGAGAATGAGCTTTTTAATTTTTTAACAGTTAATAATATGCATATTGCAGTTATTACTGAAACATTTTTAAAACCTAACATTAAATTAAAATACGATCCCAATTACGTGGTTCATAGATATGATAGGATTCAGGGTTCCGGCGGTGGAGTTGCAATTGTTTTTCATCGCCGAATCAAACATCGTGCTCTTCCCCATCTTGAGACGAAAGTTATCGAAACTTTGGGAATTGAAGTTCAAACTGAACTTGGGATTTTATTTATTGCCGCAGCATATTTACCATTTCAATGCACACGCGAGCACAAAAATTATTTTGAAGGTGATTTACAAAAACTCACCAGAAATCGTTCGAAATTTTTTATAATCGGCGATTTTAACGCTAAACATCGTTCATGGAATAATTCTCAAAGTAATTCCAATGGAAAAATTTTATTCAATGATTGTTCTTCAGGATACTATTCTATTTTGACTCCGAATAGTCCTACATGCTTTTCTTCTGTAAGAAACCCTTCAACAATTGATTTGGTGCTAACAGATCAAAGTCATGTATGTAGTGATTTGATCACACATGCTGATTTTGATTCTGACCATCTTCCAATAACTTTTTCTTTATCACATGAATCAGTTTTAAACCCTATGAGCTCTGTTTTTAATTATAACAAGGCTAATTGGGAAAGATACAAAACTCATATTGAGAGAAATTTCAATAATGAGCTTGATTTGCAAAACGAAGTGAATATTGATTCCGCTTTGGAAGCATTAAAATGTGCATTTGTTGATGCCAGGAATTACTCTGTTCCAAAGGCTCAAGTGAAATTTGATTCACCAATAATTGACGAAAATCTTCAACTTCTAATTCGTTTGAAAAATGTCCGCAGACGTCAATATCAACGTTCTCGTAACCCTGTTTTTAAAACTATTTATAAAGATTTACAGAAAGAGATTAAACATAGATTTACTCTTCTGAGAAATAAAAATTTTGAAACTAAAGTTGAAAAATTGAAACCATATTCAAAACCATTTTGGAAGCTGTCGAAGATTCTTAAGAAGCCTTCAAAGCCTATTCCAGTTTTAAAAGATGATGAACGTTTTCTTGTATCCAATGAACAAAAGGCTCAAAGACTTGCTCAGCAGTTTGAGAGTGTTCATAACTCAAATTTGAATTTTGTGAGTCCAATTGAAAATGAAGTCACTCAATTTGATTTAATTTCTTCCCAGAATTTTTTACCTGCAGAAATAATTGAAACTAATTTGAATGAGATAGAATCAATTATTAAAAATTTCAAAAATATGAAAGCACCTGGTGACGATGGAATCTTTAATATACTAATCAAACATCTCCCTGAAAGCACAATGGAATTTTTAGTGAAAATTTTCAATTGCTGCTTCAAAATTGCATATTTTCCCTAATTATGGAAAAATGCAAAAATTACTCCAATTTTAAAACCGGATAAGAACCCAGCTGAAGTTTCAAGTTATCGACAAATCAGTTTGCTTTCTTCAATAAGTAAACTGTTTGAGAGAGTTATTCTTAACAGAATGATGTCACACATTAACGAAAATTCAATTTTTGCAGATGAACAGTTTGGATTTCGCCATGGGCATTCCACTACTCATCAATTGCTCAGAGTTACTAATATGATACGAGCTAACAAATCTGAAGGTTATTCCACTGGAGCTGCTCTTTTAGACATAGAAAAAGCATTCGACAGTGTTTGGCATAAAGGTTTGATTGCGAAATTGCAAACTTTTAATTTTCCAATTTTCCTAATCAAAATTTTAAAAAAATATCTTACTGATCGAACTCTGCAGGTTGTCTATCAGAATTCAAAATCTGATAGATTTCCTGTCAGAGCAGGTGTGCCTCAAGGTTCAGTCTAGGGTCCAGTCCTGTACAACATATTCACTTCAGATCTTCCTGGTTTGCCTCCAGGATGCACAAAGTCATTGTTCTGCGATGACACAAGCATTTCCGTAAAATGAAAAAGTCTTCGTGTTATATGCAGTCGATTGCAGAAAAGTTTAGATATTTTTTCTTCCTACTTGCAAAAGTGGAAAATCTCTCCCAATGCTTCTAAAACTCAAATGATAATTTTTCCGCATAAGCCTAGGGCTTCTTTCCTCAAGCCAAACAATAATCACGTTGTCAAGATGAATGGGGTTATTTTACGTTGGTCTGACAAGGTTAAGTACTTGGGACTAATTTATGATAAAAAACTTATTTTCAAAGAGCACATTGAGAGTATACAAGCCAAGTGCATCAAATATACGAGATGTTTATATCTTTTCTAAACTTCGTTTAAAGAACAAACTTTTGATTTACAAACAAATTTTTAGACCAGCAATGCTTTATGCTGTACCGATCTGGTCAAGTTGCTGTTCAACAAGGAAGAAAACGCTCCAAAGGATTCAGAATAAAATTCTAAAAATGATTTTGAAGCGTCCTCCTTGGTTTGGTACACTCGAATTACATAGACTTACTGGTGTTGAACCATTAGAAGCTATGTCAAATAAAATTATTAACAATTTTCGACAAAAATCGTTGCAATCCTCAATTGCTACGATAAGCTCTCTTTATAGCCAATAAGTTAGCAATTAAGTTAGTTGTAAGTTTACTTTCTGACAAGTAGGTTTAAATCCCTACGAATGATAAGTCCTAATTGCGAAAGCAAACAAATCCTAACAATTAAAATTACAAATTTCTAACAGTGTTGAGAAGTCACCATTTGTGATTGGACACACATACTCATTATTTACTAATATTTATCATTAATACTTAAGCTACTAACAAATCCCCCCCTTAAAAAAAACGTATGGTAAACGCTGAATATCGTGAAATAATTCATTTCGTGCATTAGTCAAAGACGCCAGAGCCTGATCGGTTTCAGTTATCCTTGGATCTAAAAGATTTAAGTGAAGCCGAATCACTTTTTAAGTTTACATAATATACTAAAAGCAATAGTAATTTGTTTATATTCAATATTGTCGTTACATAGGATAAAAACAAACGTATATTCTTTCTTTTTTTCGTCAATGAAAATTTTATGAGCTTCAATAGTTTTGCTTCCTGAGTGATGCATTCAGCGCAATTTTGTGGAACACTCTGTATGTATGTATCTATACACTACAGCCACAATCTTATCGATTTCAATGTCCGTCTGTCTGACACACCTGTTGCTGGCTGGCTGAAAAATTAGATTCGTGACATGGTTCGCATCCCATGATGTATCGATGAAGCAAAAACATAGCTACCATACATATGAGAAACTACCAGTTGTTCTATCAGATGTAAACGCAATACTACTTAAATTTACTGCTTTGGATTGTAATGGTATTCAACACCTACGTCACTGAAGTTTTGCTAAAATATCTGAAACCTTTCTGATAGTGGTGTTTTTTATAATTTCATCGCGTATATTTATTTAAAATCTGTTCGCACCCCAACACGTTTAGAATTTCAATAATATCGGTACTTACGTAAGGCACTTTCGTAAAATAATTACGAATACATTAGAAAAAAACATATTTAATTTTATGTGAAGTTCCTTAGTTTTTCAGAATCAAGTCCTATTTTCATTACTATACGAACGGTTCATTGTTGTATTGTTATCTGAAATTGTTATTTACGTAAAAAAAACATCTTAGAGATTTATCCGCCGATCGTTAGGTTTAGTTATGAAAATGTCATTCCGAATGGTTACAAACATATTACTATGTGCACTTTATTATTATTTAATATATATGTTGTAAATGTTATTTACCACTGATCTTTCCATTATTTTTTTCTCTGAAACTTGAACTCAATCGATCTCGATTATTTTAAATAATATGATAAAGCAACAAACACGTCTATAAAAGGCGCTCGTTAATCTACAAAATAGATTATAAAAAATGTTAGACATATGTAGTAGTAGAAAAAAAACTTTAGAAGTGCAGCACATTGCACGTACGGATAGTCAAACTAAAGAAACCCAACAGTAAACAGATTAGTAAAACGATACAGCGTACACCCTTACCCAAATAGAATCTATGCAGATCAGATTTACAGTAGCATACGTGGAATAATGAACCACAACAAATGATGGGCCGCCCATAGAACAAATAAAATTACATGTTACTAATAGATAAAGCGATAAACTAAACAAGCAAAATTTCTTTAAGAAAAAAAAATCTATTCCGGTATCCAAAACAAAACTAGAAAGGCGATAGAAAAAAATATCAAAAATGCAGCAAAAATAGTAGTATGTAAACCAATCTTAAAGTTTCAGAGGCAAAACACAGCGAAATAATAGCGAATCTATTACTAGTCAAAACTAAAACACACAAATGAAACCACAGATTGACATATTCACCGTGTGTGTAGAACACGAATTTTAATTTCCTCATCAGTGCAAATCTAAGATGTAAGTTTTGTACGCAAATTATTATATTTTGAAAAAATAAAGATATCACATGTTCGATGTAAATCATAAAATATACATCCAACAACTCCACAAACTGAGAAATATCATGAAACTATTGAATACTTTGGACCCTCTCTCATCAGGCAAAAGCCAGTGGTAGATCCATGGGCGCAACTACGGGGGGCTAGGGGGGGCTTCAGCCCCCTCTAGAAAGTGGTTAGCCCCCCCTAGAATTTTCCAGAGAATGATTGTATTCAATATAAATACATTCCATACTACTTATCAGAGCATCAAAATCAACACAAATTGAGATGTCATTCATTGGCTAAGAACTAGTTCTGCACCCAGGATCGTTTCTCAAGCCTAGCTCTCTTACTCATCTTACCAGTCAGACAAGAGCTGTAGTAACTCGTGCTGTATCAAGAAGTTGTCGCCATTTTACTCGGTTTTGGGCTGTGTTTCACCAGTTCCTGCGCCCCTTACTCTCTGGTGCCGGTAGGGTTTGCTGAAGAGAAGTGATTTCACAGAGTTGTCGTCCGGCATCCTTACGACGTGACCGGCCCACCGCAACCTATTGTCTTTCGCCAGGTGCGCAATGGGATTCTCTCCAAGCAGCGCTTGTGGCTAATGGTTCATGCGCTGTCGCTGTTTGTTATCCGTCGTCCGTTTGTACTCCACCGTAGATAGTCCACAGCACCTTCCGTTCGAAAACACCAAGAGAACTTCCGTAAAGGACTACCGGTTATATCAGAGTTTTGTAGTTTTTTGTATTGAAGTAGTCATGTCCGATCAGCATCGTGATTGGTGCGTACGTATGTAATGTTCGTGAAGAACGGGCCGTCGATGAGAACGTGGTCAATTGTTTTGCTGTACGTTGGTCGAGGAAAGAAGGGACTTTGGACTGCCAGCCCGTGGGAAGCTGCGAAGTTGGTGCATAGCTGGCCGTTGTCGTTCGTCACGGTGTACAGGCTGTGCGGGCCGATCACCGGCTTATATAAGTCTTTCCTTCCGTTCATGTCCCCAATGACGATCTTGATGTCTCTGCGCGAGCAGCTATCGTAAAGTTTTCCAGCTGTGCGTGAACGTTTTTTTTTCTGCATCAGGTCTTCCTTCGTGAGGGCAGTGCACATTGGGAATAATGTAGTTGTAGAACCAGCCTTTTATTCTCAACAAACCGCTACCAAGCTCATTGGTTGTGCCACCGCTTTGGTGGTACTGTGCCTTGCGATCACAAATCCACCGTAACTTCTCTCCTTTCAGGCAAAGCTCCTGGAGCGCAACGATGTCGAAGTGGCGGGATTCTAGCTTATCCAGCGGAATCCAGTCGACATCCGGGGCGTTGAGCGATCTACTGTTACATGTACCGAGTCTCGCGACGGGGCTGCCGCCATAGGTGTAGCTGGCGAGACACCGCATTTCATAGTTCAGCCGTTCGGTCCGGATCAGTCGCTGTTTGAGCCGCCCCTAGCCTGTGGGGTTCAGATTAGCTGCTCTCTAAGGAGAACAACTACCCCTTTCCTGTCAGCATACGACCAAGTTCCCACCGGTTCACCGGTTTTTCCTTGGTTGCTCGTATCACAGTCGGTAACACGTGGAGGTAGGAATATGGCATTACACACTTAATTCATCTCGGCAAACTTCCCAACAGCTGATCGAGCTCGGCGAACTTTTTAACAAATATCAGCAATATATTTCGACGAACATTCAGCAAATCTATCGATTTACCGTGAACCAACAAGTGATGACATCTCGTCTGCCGAAGTTCATGAAAATTCTACCGAAAATTTGTAAAACGGTTCGCTGAATTTATCAGCTGTTAAGTTCTCGGCAATAAAATCTAAGTGTGTATGCCTTGAACCACACTGGGGTCTATTTTATTCCAGCTAGTACGAGTATGCTGTTAAAAAGCACTGCCCAGCCATTTACCAAACCTGGCTCTCCTCAATATCAAATCGATGTTGCTGAAAGAGGTTGGCGTTGACGCTGTGTTCAAGATATTCAGTACATCTTCGGAGATTCTATCCCGAAGTGATTTTTTCTGCTGTTAAGACATTATTTTAAGCGTTATCAAATAAGCGTAATAAAACTCCTTTTTCCGTTTTTTTAAATTACATACATGAAAGCTAGCCCTCCCTAGAAATTTTTTCTTAGTTGCGCCCATGGGTAGATCCAATGTTCATCCTTCATTACCAATCGCCGCAAATTCCTTCCTATTATAGCTTTCTTCTTAGAAAGGTCAACAAACTCTGGGATTTCGGATTGGAAATCAACGCACGGTTTATACAATATTCCTCCAACTCAGCTCAGCGGTATTTATTTGCAATTCTCTCGCGCGGGTAATCACGCTGTACATTTTACATAATAAAACTCTTATCGGCCTCTTTTGGTTAGGGTCCACATACCACGTGGACAGATTTTCAACGATTTTGATCCCCCCCCCCCCCCCCGTGGACAACTGCTCATATAAATTCTTTTCTCTTTTGTATGGACCGTGGACATTACACATTGCCCCCCCAAGCTGTTCACGTGGTATGTGGATGGCCCCTTAGGTCCTTTTCTGTATACCACAATTCTTCTTTAGATTTTGAATACCGAAACATGCACAATGCGAAAAAATAAAATTTTGTATTTTATTTGACTGCGTTCTTTAACGCTCTAATTTGTAAAATTTGTTACAAATTATTTGGATTTTAATATTGTGTCCTTTGACCCATCTAACAATTTAAATGTTTTTATTTTTATTTTCAGGTAGTACTCGTTGACACCTATACCTTATTATATTTTGTTATTTTTTTCTCTAAAATGTGTCCTTTGACACTCATCACCATAACCATGAAAACTTATTTTCATTTTTCAGCTTGATGCTTTCTCTTGTATATTTTATTCTTTCAGCGCTACCCGTCGTATCATCATCCATCCTCTTACTTCAAGAGATTATGAACTTTTTTTCTGATTTATCCATTATCGCATTAGTTTTCATTGGTTAGGTAATCTTTTGTAGTTTTTATACAAAAAAAAATCAATTTTTCAAAAAATGAGCTTTTTTAGATAATTAATTTCAAATTTTTCTTTCAACTTTTTTCCAAAAAAAACAATGATTTTTTTAGTGTGTAGTGTGTGTATAGTGTGTATATTTTTCAGAAAAACAAAATTATTATCTACAACTTTGCCAAAGACATCGCACCGATCAAACGAAACGTTTTGGCTCTGAGAATATTTGTAATCTTTAATGCCTTCCCAAAATAGCATTTTTAAATAGCTTCTCAAAAATAAGTCGTTTTACAAAATATTAAACCAACAGCACAAATGGTGATGAAAACATGAAATAGTGTTTTTACAGGTAACGCATTAACTATTGCCGAGGGCGAGATGGGCCGTGAGCGGCCTCAGCCGACCTGACAGGTCATATCAAAGAAAAAAAAACTATTGCCGAGTATTGTGCCTTTGAAAATTCGTAGGCAGCCACGTAATGGTTTCTACACACTACAACCTCAAGGTCCTTCTTCAATACTTCGTCGGAGAAACTAAAAAAACCAACCTGATGAATATCTTTCGCGTTTGCCCTCTTTCACGGAACCTTTGAATTATACTTCATTCTAGATGTTTTCGAGAGCTTCAATTGTTTGTGATACGCCTTTAGTACCGCGCTTCCAACACTGATCTGGAAAATTGCAGTGGAACACTGTTCAATGAATTTGGCTTCTACTCATCAGCAAGAGTCTTCAATGTTAATTTAATCTTTAATGTTTAATGTTATGGTTTTTAATCCACGAGCGATCTGCTTCATTTTCACGAATCCATTCACATATTTTTCGAACTTAATTTCTATTTTTAACAACGGCTTTTTCCCGTTAACACGCAAGTTCAGGAAAAATATACCGCATCCCGACGGGACTTGAACCCGCAATCTCCCTGTCTCCATTCACATGTAATGTTTTAAAATGTCTTTATGCAGCCAGTTTTGGGTCGTTTCTATAAAAGTGGACATTAAATAATTTTATCTCCTCAGGCCAAGCATTCTTCTTTTCTATCTTCTCAGGCCAAGCATTCTGATAATAATTCTTATTTTGTTATAAAAATACGTCACGACTCGTTTTTTTTTGGAAATATTGATACAATTTATGGGAACCTCTTGAGAAAAATTTATGCTTTTTACGAATTCCTCGCCATTTTCCTCAGGAGTACCCGAATCAAGTGAAAAACACGAGCAAAAGTGCATTACCCATTTGAGCTGATGGTCTGTAATAAATGTTGGAGTCATAAATTGAAAAATCTAAAATTTACCGTTATAATCTAGTGACATCATTCGCAGTTTGCCATTTTTGGATTTTCATTTAGAATAAAACACATCCAATCAGCTGCGCCCTAACAAAAGGAAGAAAATTCTAACTGTCTCAAATAATCAACTTCAAGCGCCTATGAATACCACTAACGACAACATCAACTAAAGCTTGACCGAAAGCTGATAATTCAGCCCCATTCACAACTACCAATTTCTTTTCACGTTTTTCTAAAGGTCAATCGAAAAGTTTAGTATACAAACGTTTTCCAATTGGAGTAATTGACGACCCACAGTCAACGTCCATTTTAACCAAACGGTCTTGAATTCCTACATCAATCAAACAGGGCTCATTAAAATTTGTTTTGTCTGAAAACATCATGCACGTAAATTCACCTAAATCGTCTGAGGAATCTTCCAACATTGGCCTCAATCATCTAAACAATCGTTCCAAGTTTGATCCAGCGCTAGTGCCTGGTTGCGGCTCATTGGCAAAACGAACAGTTAGTTCGCGCTTACTGCTGATATATTTGAAGCATCTTTTCAAAATATGTCCTGGTTTTTCACAAAAATAACAATAATTTACTGATTTATTGTAACTATACTTTCTCAATCTACTCCTACTTTTATCTCTGTTATTACTTCTGCTCCTAATACTAATTTCAAAATTTGACCTACTTGTACTTCTGCTTTTATTTTAACAATTTCGTTCGTTTAAATATTCATCTCGCCTAGCCAATCTATTTTTCACCGAAGCCACCTTCTACCACCTACCTTGCTCTCGATTCCTGCCAACTCCAAGTTTACTAACATGCACTCCGCCGAAGCCATCGTCAAGTTTTCCTCGCTTAACAGTTTCTGCTGCAAATCTTCATTGAAAACACCCACCTTCAATCTTATAGAAATCCACTTGAAGCTTAGCAGCCGAAACGAAATTTACTGCGGCCTCTTCTTCGCCTTGAACGCGATATAAAATTAAAATCCTGGTATAAGATCTGACTCTTTTTTATCAAAACGTTCCAATATTTTTTAATATCTCAGCGTATTTCAAAATGCTGGATACAGCAGTTTGAGTTCCTCAAACACTGCTGATCCACCAAGTGTTATAAATAAAACTTTTTGTGAGCTCTCCAGTTAATTATTGTACTGGAAAACGAAACCTAACCGCTCAATATAATTAGTGAATGAAGCATCGGGGACGTAAAGCTCAATCGAACCGACAATGTTCAAAGCGATTTCAACCAAATTAACAGAGCTGATGGAAAATAGAGTCGTCCTAATGAACCACAAGCAAAGAAAAATAAAGTCGCTTACCGGAGGCGATGTATACTAGCAAACCATCTCACGCTCTCCGTTGACGATCGTGGTGATGGTGTTGCATGCTGTAGCTCGAATCATTTATCTTTCTTAGAACCTTTTGTTTAAAATTATCAATTTCACTTTTACAAATTTTCTTTTTCACACGTGTTCCAAATTATCTTCGTCGCCAATTTTTATGTCCTTCTTTTGTATATTATTTATTGATAGATTTAGGTATTAGTTATAGAATAATCAATTGAGCACAGAAGCCCGGAGGAACTTCAATAAATTAGGGGTTTTCCTCTAGCCAAGTTACCGCTCACCTAAATAATCCCAAACAGCAGAACTCCGAGCAGAACCACTTCAATCCGGGAGTCTCCCACAGTGGAGAAGGGAACCAGCAATCTTAAAATAATCCTTTTTCAGGAAGGCACTAACAAAATCTCCAGGAATAGATTTCTCTTGCACTATAAAATAAATCAACTTGCAGCTTTCGATTGTTACTTACGAATGAGAGCCCAGCTCCCAGTTTATTTCTCTTTTATCGTATCTACCAGTCGTTACTGTTTCTCCCGATACTTCTTTTTAAGAAGGGCGTATACCGCACCTTCTGCTTAAAAAAGGTCAGTGAACTCCGGGATCTCAGATTAGGGATCAACGAACTGTCGAGTCCAGCTCAGCGGTATTTAAGTTTATTTAATTTAAGTTTTGCATATGGGGTCATGCACAAATTACATAAGGGTTTAGGGGGAGAGCAATTTTCTTACGAATGCTTACGAAGGGGGAGAGGGGGAATCAAGAGAATCTTACGTAAGATTGAAAAATTTAAAAAAAACTGAAAAAAAGTTTACAAAACTAAAAAAAAAATAAAATTAGTTGAATTATTTATCGCTGCGATCTTAACAGTTGAACCTTAAGAAAGCAGTGAATTCGCCGTCGCTGGGTGATTGCGTGTTTTACTTCATTTCTACTTAATTTTGAATTCTGTTAACTTCAACATAGTATTAACTGTATTAACTAGTTTTATTTTATCCTCTACGAATATGCTATGCGTAAAAAAACGTTTTACGTTCGAAAATATTTTTTTTCCCTAAAAAGACAATCTTACGTAAGATTCGTGGGGTGGAGAGGGGTAATGCAAAATCTTACTAAGCCTTATTATGGGGGGAGGGGGGGGGGTCGAAAGTTTCGAAAAAAGTCCTTACATAATGAATAACATAATGGATGACGCCTATATAGGCACGACACGAAAGGTTTACCATGTCTTCCATACAATCAATAGATTTAAAAAGCTTCAACATGAATCGAAATAACATCATGGAAGTTTTATTTAGCCATCAGAGGAACTGTCATATTATTATATTATTATTATGTCATATCATTCATCTGACATCGATTGTCTTAATAAAGATAAAAAGTCTACTTAACAATACTAACAACAAAATTTTAAAAACAACGAAGATATGATTATCGTCTTGAAGAGGAACGGTTTTGGAAACACTTAGTAGTAAAGTCAAAGATTTCAAAAACAGTGTCATGTTGCGCGTATTCTGTTCTCTGCGATATCAGATGGAGGAAATTCCGTTGGCGTATATTTCTTCCAGGAGCGTATTGATGAATATCGGCAAGAAGGTCGGGGCATCGATTTCGCCTTTTAGTAGTTTTGCCACAAAAACTGCCTGTGTGATAGAGCGACGTCATTCCAGTGTATCAAGTCCGAGAAGCTGGCAGCAGTCTTCATAGCGTTTGCGGTAAAAATATAGACTTTTTTCAGATGGTGATGAAAAAAACTAAGACAGATAATTCAGTTTGATAAATTTCCCATTAATGGTAATTATATTATCTTATTTGCAAAGAAAATCTACGCCCTTGCGAGCGGCCTTCCGGCAGTTAACCGGAACATTCGCCAAGGCGGACGAAAACATGCGTGTAGGCATGTTTTTTAAGCTGTTTCTTCGTTTTTTTATTGTTTCCTCCTCCGTTTTCCCGACAAAATTGATGGAACAGATCTTGCGCTTCAAGTTTTCCCAGAAATTCTCGATGGGACGCACCTGGGGGACGTTGGGCGGGTTCGCCGACTTCGGTACCACATCGATATTCAGCGGCTCCATCTCCTCCAACGATCGCTTCGAGTAGTGGGTCGACGCTAAATCTGGCCAGAACACCGTGTCCTCGCCCTTAGGAGCCATCCACATACCACGTGGACAGATTTTCAACGATTATTGCCCATCTTATTCAACCGCTGTCGCTGCGTCATTGCCTGCAGCTCCGAGACCAGTGGGCAGGACTGCCGCTTCCTGACATGTATGTCCATGTTCTCCAGATACTTGTTACTGTTTTACCGCATGCACCAACCTCCCGGCCAAGTGCACACAGCGATTAAGCTTCTTTTCCCTCGGTCTTCCTCTTCAGCATCCTTTGAAGCTTGGATCCAAGGCTTCCGAAATGCTTAGTGACGCGCGTCCCGGATCTGTTGCAGTAACGCCAGTATGCGCAGCTAATCTTTCTCCATGACACCGTTTTCGGATACTGATTGATTTGGTAGGGACGTTCCGATGCCAGAAGAAGCGGGATTTGGGACTCGAGATGGCTTCCAAAAATTTGCGGTAGATCTGCTGTTCTTGAATTCCCGGAAGTAAATTTCTTTTGGCCAGATTGTGGAAAAGAGGCCTTTTTTCTTAAAACCAGCGTTCAGTCCAATTTTGAAAGAGATTAACCATCTGGAAGCCTCTATAAAAAAAAAAAGAGATTTGTAATAACCTATGTTACCGCAGTAACTAGACTTAACACAAGCTTTAGTCCTTGACTAAGGCTTGTGTTTAAGCTTAGTAAAAGGAACTTAAATTCTTACCTGGCTATTTAGCCACTCTATCTCCAAAAACCTTTGAACTTGTTGGCGTAATCACGCAGAGACGGAGGAGACACTATCCTTAGTCCGGCAGAGCAGGATGTCGGCCGGAAACAAACTAAAAAAGGACCTGGAGAACACTAGCGGATACACTTTGAAACTTTAATACTTGCACTTTAAACTTTCCAAGAGTGGACTACTTAAACACGCGGATTTTTCGGTACGTTTTGATCACTAGAGAAAGACCGTGTTTACTGTTTGGAATACCAACTCGAACTGAGCCTGGAGAGCCCGCTCCAGAATCATTTTATTTCTCTTACCATTTTCTGACAGTGTTGCGCGGAACGTATTAAATATCGTTTCCGCGTTCCACTGAACTGAAAGATCGCAGGGTTGTGAAAACCTGCTATAAAATCAAGGGATACCACAGCTCTTTCCCCTTAAAAAAAATTAAACTTGAAAGAAATTTAAAAAAATTTATAATATTTTCAGATCAGCCTTCGCCGTATTAACAGTGTATATTCACTTGTAAACAAAATCTCGATCAGCCTTCGCCGTTCGTATGCGTTTCGATCGCCTCAGTTCGGTCGTTTCTGGTCCCGGCATTTCCGCTTTCCTTTTCCTTACTTTCTGCTCCGGGAATCCCCTGAATGGTTCTTCATCGTCATCAATACCGCCATTTGGAGTGGCCAGCGCCACCGTCACGTTCGGCCGGATGTAGCTGTCTTCTGTCACCTTCCTCAACTGCGTCCGGTGGGCTAGTGTAGTTGCGTTTCCAATTGCAACCTGGAAAGTATTTTGAGAATACTTTTTAATGAAACTTGCTTTCAACCATCCTTTCTGATTTTGGGGACTGTGGTTTCTATACCATACAGTATCTCCCGCCATCAGATCGTCCAGTGAGTCATGCTTTACTGTTGTTGGACTGTTAACATCATTGGCTGGGTTATTGTTTGTTAGTAAGTTATTTTTATACTGCTTTCTAGGGTGTATAAGGTCCAACAAAGTCTTAGGTATAAATGAATAAATCTTTTCTGATGGAAATTTACCATCAGTTGTCATGCAGTTATTTCTATAATTAATTAAAAATAGTTGGATTAGATCCTCCAATCCCATATTTATAAAACTCGGTTCCATTAAGAACTTTTTTAAAACTTCTTTTACTGTTCTGACCAGTCTCTCAGCCTGCCCGTTACTCGAAGGATTGTAAGGTGGGCTTTTAAAAACCCTAATTCCTTGCCTTTTTAAGAAATTTACGAAATCATACGAGTTGAAAGTAGGACCACCGTTCGAAACCAACACATCCGGCAGGCCAAATCTAGCAAAAAACACAATCAATTTCTTAAGAACTTTCCCTGTATCTGTGCCATTATTCATGTATTCTATTTCTAACCATTTGGAATAACTATCTACCAAAAGCAAAAAGGTTCTTTGTTCAAAATAAAAAAAAAAACAATATGTATTCTGCTAAAAGGTTTGGTAGTGGCAATCCATTTGGACTCTCCTGTTTGTTTAGGCACTATAGCCATACTAGAGCACACGTCGCAGCTAGAGACATATTTTTCTATATCTGAATTTATACCAAACCAAAAAACTGTACCCCGGGCCAATTGTTTCATCTTACACATTCCTGCATGGTTGACATGCAGGAGTTTCAAAATCTCGCCCTGTAATAACTGTGGAATTACTACCCTGGTTTTATATAATAGACATTCGTCCACAATTTCTAGTTCATCTTTATTAGAAAATTCCTTAGCCAAGTATTTGTCTAGCTTTGGTGGCCAACCTTTTGCTAAATAACATATGATATTCATTAGAAATTCATCTTCCTTCGTCATTTGACCTATTTTATTAAAATTTAAAGGCATGTCTTTTGTAAAATTTATGCTTCTAATAAAATCGCATTCTTTTGGAACCTCTTGTTCTAAAGGAAATCTTGAACAAAAATCTGCGTTCCCCATTTTAGCGGACGGTCGATATTTTATTTCAAAATCATATATGGACATCTCTAGAATATATCTTTGCAATCTTGTAACATAAATAGAGTTCTTCCCTTCTTTTCCAAAAATTCCTACAAGAGGTTTGTGATCTGTGTAAACTGTGAATTTTTGTCCATAAAGAAACTTGTGAAATTTCTTTATAACTGAAACTAAAGCCAGTGCTTCCAGGTGTAAAATTGGATAGTTTTTCTGTGCTGAATTTAAAGAAAAGGAAGTAAAGCATATAGGTTTCTCTATTCCGTCAATGTCATGAGAATTTACTCCTCCTAGACCGTAGCCAGAAGCATCAGTAACTACCACCACAGGCTTCAAAGGGTCATAAAACTCCAAAAAATCTGTTTTAATCAGCATATTTTTGCTCTCTTGAAATGCTCTTTCACGATTAATGTCCCATACATATTTTACGTTAGATTTCAATAAGTTATATAAATGATATAATTTCGTAGACAAACCAGGTAAAAATCTGTTATAGTAATTTAATAAACCCAAATATGATTTGAGTTCGGTCACATTTCTTTGCACTGTCGCCTTTTGTATAGTCGAGATTTTATTTAGACATGGCAATAAACCCTTTTCACTTAAAATATGCCCTAAATATGGCAAGTCTGACACAAAAAATTTACATTTCTCCCAGTTAACCTTTATGTTTGCCGAGGATAGTCTCTCCAGCACTGAATAAAGTTTTTGTTTACATTCTTCAAGGTTTTTACCCGCTATAAGTACATCATCCAAGTAACAATATACATTATCAATTCCCTTTAGGACTTGATCCATTACCGGCTGAAAGATTGAGGCGCTAGAAGTGGCACCTTGGGGTAGCCTATTATAAGTGTATAAACCTTTTATGGTATTTATAACCATAAATTTCCTCGATCTTTCAGAAAGCGACAGTTGAGTGTATGCGCCTTCCAAATCTAAGGCGCAAAACACTTTGCAACCCGCTAAACCCGCAAATAAATCCTGGGCAGTTGGTAATGGGTAAGTATTTGGTATAATATATTTGTTTAGTGAAACTTTGCAGTCAATTACAAGACGTATATCGTTATTTTTTTTAATAACTATGATAATTGGAGAGGCCCATTCGCTTGTGTTAATTGGCATAATTACTTTTTCTTTCTCCAATTTATCTAAATAAACGGAAACTTTATCCCTCAGTCGATAAGGTACATTATACGCTTTTTTAAAAATGGGTGGATTGTCTTTAAGTATCAATTCTGCTTCAAAGCCTTTAATTGGCTTCGAGAAATCTTTCTGAAATACATCGTTGAATTGTTCTTTTAATTTTGCAGTAATTTTACCGCCTTTCAATTCTTTTACCGTTTTTATCATATCACAACTAGAAAAGTATTGTCTCCAGTTTGGGTAGAAAACATCTAACCAGGTTCTACCGAATAAAGGAACAAAATCATGGTCACCCTTCAACACCAGAAGCTTCAAGTTTGCTTCTACCCCTTTAAATTTTACTGAAACCTTTGCCTCCCCTTCGATTCTTAACTTATCCCCATTAACCACAATTAATTTTCTGTTACATTAAGAAAGAGGATTTTTAAAAGTGGAAAAATATTGTTTTTTACTTATAACCGAAACTGTAGAACCGCAATCAATCTCCATTTGGATCATAATATTGTTAATATCAATGTGTATTATACAGGGGTTACTTATATTGTTTATAGAAGAAATTTGCATGCATTGAATGTCACCTGTGTCTCTATCATTATCTCCATCGCTATCGCTCTCAAGCCCAATCTTTCTCCACTCACTCATTATCTCTTCTAATTTTCCTTCTTGGGGACGGTACGGCTGACCGACAAATTTTATTGAATTTTTTTGCATATTCTTAAACTTAAAGCACTTACGCTTTATATGTCCCTTTACCCCTCAAAAATCGCAAGTCATCTGGGAATAGTCACGCCGCCGCCTATTCTCGCTCAGGTACCATTCGGCTGGCTTATAGCCTCGTCCTCTTTGTGCTGCAGGTTGAGACCTAAACCCTAGCCGGTCTCGCACGTTTCCTCTTTGGACACCCCTTCGGTTGTCGTAATTTCCATATCCGTTGAAAAATTATTTTTTTTTTGTTGAGAAAAAAATCCCATTTATTCGAACCACCCTATGCTTTTACTCACGGCTAACACCTGTACCTGCCGAAATGCAAATAGTGCCACTCTTCGCTTGCGCTATGTCACACCACTGGACGAAAAAAAAGAGAAAATTCTCACCTTCCGTTAGAGGTTTAATTGAAATGATAAATGGTCTTGAAACGGTCCAAAATGACACCAAAAAAAACAATGGTGTCGCACGCGTTTTTCCTTTTTTTTGTTCACCTCGTCGCCACTGTAATAACTTATGTTACCGCAGTAACTAGACTTAACACAAGCTTTAGTCCTTGACTAAGGCTTGTGTTTAAGCTTAGTAAAAGGAACTTAAATTCTTACCTGGATATTTAGCCACTCTATCTCCGAAAACCTTTAAACTTGTTGGCGTAATCACGCAGAGACGGAGGAGACACTATCCTAAGTCCGGCAGAGCAGGATGTCGGTCGGAAACAAACTAAAAAAGGACCTGGAGAACACTAGCGGATACACTTTGAAACTTTAATACTTGCACTTTAAACTTTCCAAGAGTTGACTACTTAAACACGCGGATTTTTCGGTACGTTTTGATCACTACAGAAAGACCGTGTTTACTGTTTGGAATACCAACTCGAACTGAGCCTGGAGAGCCCGCTCCAGAATCATTTTATTTCTCTTACCATTTTCTGACAGTGTTACGCGGAACGTATTAAATATCGTTTCCGCGTTCCACTGAACTGAAAGATCGCAGGGTTGTGAAAACCTGCTATAAAAACAAGGGATACCACAAGATTAACAACATAGACCTGGCATCCTTCCCGTTGGCTACAAGTCTAACGAGCTCCACGTGGTCGGTACCAAGGCGATGCGTAGCTAAAGCTCGCACCTGCTCGACGGAGACATCGCGAGAAATGCGCGACAAGTACAACCAAAATTTATCACACGGAGCTTGATTTGTAGTCGCCGAATTACCAAACGATGGGGATACTGATTCGGCAGAATCGCACATAAGAGAGTCTTGCAGTGGCTTTTCTGCTTTTGGTTTGCCAAAGAGTCGACGACGAATAGATACGTTTTCGTTGACAGAGCGCTTCGATGATATGAGCGTTAATGAATTTGAGTTGATGAGCGCAGTAAAGTTGTGTCTGAGCTCGTTTTTGAGCTCGTTCAAGATCTCAGATTTGAGGGTTTCAACAATTTCGTGTTTCGTGTAATGTGTAGATACTGCTGTGTCCACACACCATTCATCGATTTTAAATCGGCGTACGACACAATCGATCGAGATCAGCTATGGCAGATTACACTGTGCTACAGCGATTTAGAACTCCTGAAATGACCTAGTGTAGGTAGTAGGTCTTGTTAAGCGTAACATTCGCTCATACTAAAAATTTTCTAAACACCCCCAAAATTTGGAATTATGGGTATAACATCGCTTTGCAATATGTAGGGCTGGTATCGACACGAGTGTCAGATATTCACGAGGTTTGTTCAACTCTTTGGCTTAGCCGATGACATTGTTATTGGAGTACGAGCCCTTGAGAGGATGACGAAGACGTCACCAGACTGAAGCCGGACGGATTACACCATAAACGTGTCGAAGCTGATGAAATCGAGATGGTAGACGAGTTCGTGTACCTGGCCCCACTGGTGACTGCTGACAATGACACTAGCAAAGAAGTTTGTCGGCGCCTTACGGCAGGAAATCGTGCCTACTTGAGACTCCTCTCGAATAAAATTTGTCGCCGCACGAACCATTTACAAAATACTAATCAGTCCGGTAGTCCTCCACGGTCGCAAAACTTGAACCACGTTCGTGGAGGACCAACGCACCCTTGGGGTCTTTGAACGGAAGGTGCTGCATACCATCTGTGGTGAAGTGCAGATGGAAGATAAATCGTGGCGGTAACGGATGAACCACGAGTTGCATCGGCTGCTGGGCGAACCTTTTATCGTCCAAACGGCTGAAATCAGGGGCTGGGCATTTCGTATGAATGTCGGAAGATAACCCGGTGAAAATGGTTCTCGTTAACAAACCGACTGGAGGTGACGAACTGCGCAACTAGCAAGGTGGCTCGATCAAGTGGAAGGCGACATGCGGGCCTCCGAAGACGACATGGCTGGCGAGCTGCAGTCATAAACCGGATTGAATAAAAACGACTTCTTCGCAAAATAAGGGACACTTCGACCTGGAGCTGACCGGTAAAGAGGCATGGAATCGCATATTTGTAGATTACAATACTGTGTCATCGCTAGAAAACAGTAGCCTGCATTCGAATGCTTTAAAATGAATTCAGCACTTGTGTTTATGCCGTATGTGCACAACACCCGACTGCTGCGATGATTACTGTGACACAAGTCAATTACAAGGTCTAATTATGCAGAAAAAAACACATTGTTACGTCAACATCAATAAAACATTTTTACTTTTTCAGTTATTATATTTTAATAGTTAATATACATTCAACAGGAATACGATTGACTACATTAAGAATCACATAGAATACCACATTGAGTAAGAGTAGTAGAATACTAAGAACTCGTTTCTCGTATAAGTTCAACCCATTCCTTGCGCAGACGAGTTAGTTTTGGCATACTCGAAGCTGAGATACTTCCAATCCGAACCAAACGGATTAAAAAAATATTGTCGATCTTTCGGTCTAGAAAGCAATTTATTCGAACTCGAGCAATAAGCAATACTGTGGCGCCAGAAATGGGTCAAACATAGTTGTCTAAATATTCAAACCAGTCACCAAACTTGTCATTTCCTTATGCTAGCCACCACTTTAGTACGGGATCTGATTTTGGTAATATTGTATCATATCGTAAGTTCTGGTGCGGAAGTTTTGGTACGAGTTGCGAATCACTCCCAGCATGTGCGCGGCTGCCTCTTTACTGTTTTTAGTTGGAACAAATCTTTGTTTTAATAGTGTTATAGTTTGCCCGCGGAAACACGGTAGTCCAGTGTCTAGCATCAGTGATACCAATGTCACAATTGCATCTTGGTAGGGCCGTATAGCTAAGAACGACTGTACACACAAATCACAAAACCATTTGAATGGAGCAGCTTCCATTTTGCCACCCATCACCATCACCATTTCGTCCGTTAGTTTCAGGTCCGGTTCGAAACCAATGTTACCTCCGGGAGAAGACTCGAACATGAATCCGAAATCTGAAACAAATTTTTTTTCACTATCTCATGTAAACAGTCAGTTACGTTTTACCAATATGAATAATATGTCCATCTTTATCAATCATTATGTTGCCATTATGACGATCCTTTATTTGTAACAGGTACCCAATCACCGAATACGCAGCCATCGACTTGACAAAATTGCTGCGTGCCACTTGAAACTCTTTCGATGTTTCGTCACCATACTGATGCAAAAAATACTCATACAAGCCTGAATCTGTTTGTCGTCCCAGTTGATCACGAGATTTAGCATTTGGCACACACTCGATGACACCGCACTGTAAAGTGAATAGAATTGGGTCTCATTAAAGCCAGTAAAACTTAGCTAACAGTATACCCCGGGCGCTGTAGCAACAACTCGATATGGAAACAAAAATAGTTCGAGGCCAACTTGCTGGAAGATGTTTTTGAAAATAGAAATAACTTGCAGGGCCAGCATATCCTGTCTCACATCGTCGCCCACTTTGAAGATAGCTGCTTGCCACATCTCCGGACCCATTGAACTTATCATCTTAGGGGCATCCAGCTGCGAATCAGGATTGTTAGACACTTCCATTGCCATTGTTTCCAGTTCCGTAATGCCACAACGATGAACACGGAACCGTGCAAGATAGGGTGCCTTCGCTGCACTTTGCATTGGAGTTCCACTATTATAATCGATGTCTAACACCATAGCCTCTGGATTCGATGGCAGATAACAACCCGCCTGTACTTTTATCCTACTGAGTGCATCAAGACACGCCTTTTTTCTAGCTTGACCTTTCGGAAACGAGCGAATTTCTCCGCTAACGGCTGAATTGAAGAAAAAAATGCAATTAATTAATTAATGCAATTATTTAATCAATAACAGCAATATTATTGGTTAAATAAAATAGTAATGAAACTTTCAGAAAATGAAAAACTAAAAAAGAAATTACCTGTAATTTTACCGAAAAAGTCGAACTCTCGCTCGTAGAACCGTTTGGCCGGTCCAGAAAGGGACGAAATGATGTTCTGGGACAGCGACTCTAAGCCGTCATATAATATTGCTACAAGGAAAACAAAATACAATTGCCTTTTCTACATATCAACAAACACTACTCACGATCTTTGTGGTGCATCTCTTCATCAATGTACATGTTAGTTTGCATATTCCAAATTAGTTGATGTGCCACAATTTGCGACCGCTTAGATATATGCTTGATCAACTCGGTGACGTATCCCATCTGTGAATTAAAGATAGTTGTTATTGAAGATAAATGATTTATAAAGCTCTTGTTACCGTGTCATGTCGAAGTGCCTGAACCAATTGCGGAATGTACGGCAAAACAGCTTCGGCCGGATACGAATTCAAGGTTTTGACCGCGTACTGAGCGGTCAGTGGATGAGTGGGATATTGACGAGAAAAGTACGATAGAGCCTGTATGGGACTGACCCGGGCCCATGTCAACATGTACACTAACTCAGGAGTCTCATTCAGTAAGGTTCGTGTGGTGACGAGATATTTCAACGCTTCTGGGATGTGTATAGCAGACAGTGGGTCAGAACATACTAGACGTGTAACTTCGTCTTCTATTGTTTCGGCATTTCTAATTCGCTGTGGTAAATAAATAGCCAATGCTGGATTATAAGACCATGCAAGACGAGTGTAGTCACGCCAGACATTCAGTTTGATTGGTCGAGCTCGCCACTCAGCAACCGATTCTTCACCAGCAACTAGCATTTCTGGAGAAGCCAGTGGATTGGCCCAAATTAACATGAACTCGATTTCAACAGCTAAAAGCTCAAGAATTAAATTACGTTTCTTCATGTAGTCTTTATCGTATGCATCTTTTTGGTAGGGCGGGCGTTTGATCCGATTAGACCTTTTCGAGAGTGTTGATGTGGAATGAGGAATGGTATTATACCAACCGGCGTTTCCACTGCTGGTAGATCGTGCGACTTCGCTCCCGGCAAGAGATGCTGTATCTAGAGACGATTTGTTAACCGAAAGATTTTGCGAAGTCGGGTTCAATTCGTAATCACTGACTTCCGATGCTACCAGGTGTTTCTTCTCGCTACGCATTGTTTGCCAAAATTTCAACAAGATAGAAATATCCTCCAATAAAGCTTCTCTGGGTTGACTGGGACAGAGTTGCGGACCACAAAAATAATCTAATGCATTGGCGTAAATGCGTTCTCTCAAAATGTTTCGAGCCAGCGATTTTGGAATTGTATTTCCTTGTAGTAACGATAAACCACACTGAAGAAGCTTGAATCGGCATCCGACTGTAGAAATGTGTTTAGTTTGTTTGAAGTCCCGACTGAAGGGAAGACAGCGATGAAGTAGCATACAAAACATTTCAACTTTATCACGATTGCAGTATTTGGCTGTATCCACCATCTCAGAAAGCAGTTGAAGCCAAATTGAATGTGGAGCAACCATAATTGGCTTTGGAACTAACCTACAGCCTTCATAGGCGGCAAGTGGACTCGTGATGTCAATTTCTTCGGTGAACAAACCAATTCGTTTATCGAATGTCGTCTGCCAAGCAGTTACCATTTCTTGAATGAAGCATAACTCCAAGTCCTGCCTTGCAGTCAGTATCCATTGCCAACATTCAACGGCCGTTTCCATCGCTGATTCCGTAAATAACTGTACCTGGGATGAGGAAATAGCATGCAACAGCTTTCTGTTAGCGCTAGAACAAAGTATCAAATATGCCGTTGCTCGCCACAGTGCTCCACGATGATGCGCATCACTTTTTTCAGCGCAAGCATCCCAAATGTCTTTGACTAGTCGATCCGCAAGTCCCTTCTTCTCCTCATCTTCAAGAACAGATAACAATCCGGATATTTCTCCCGCGTACTTACTACGCAAGCAAAGGACCGACACGAACTTAGAGGTGTCACTGTTTACACAATGGGGTCGTTTTGAAGTCGACTGAAGACTAGCGTTAGTAACCCACGTATGTAAGATTGAGTCCACAGCCAATGCCAAGCCACTGTGATTTGACAGTGATGTTGATGGTACCTGATTCGGATACTCTTGCAAATGGCTTCTAGTTGATTTTGGCGCCCACTTCATCGCCTCGTTGACTATTCCTTGACAGCGATCAGCGAAATCTTTAACACGGCTTTCCCTGGCCGGTAAACTATCCATTAATTGAAGCGTGTATGGCGTAGACGCTACTCGTAGCGTCGGAGTTTCTTCATTTGGATCAAGTGTCAACGAAAACGCCAACAACTGCAGAACGTCCAACATACACCACAGTACTTTACGATTCCACAGGAGATGTGGAAATTTATCAACTAACTGTGAGAGATATTGATCTGCGACTAACTGAATCTGTTTGTGAATATGGTTGAAATATACCAATAGTAGCATAGCTTGTGATTCTAAAACTTTCTCCCTTAATGCGTCCTCCTCCAGAAGAACGCTCCTAAACTTTTCAAACACTTGATCGCCAATACAACGAATACATTGCCACATACCATACTTGTCTTTCAACAGAGCATTATCACACAAATAATTTAAAATGGGTTCCAAACTTGGTTCGGAAGCATTTTCTACTCGAAGTATTTCCAACCAGTATACACTCAATAGGTATGTACACTGCGCAAACGTGAGCTTATTAATGCATGCTGTTATATCTGCCGGTGGATGATCTAGTAGTACCAAAATCTGACTGCGCAACTCATTTAAACTAACGCTATCGGATCGAATAGCAGATGTGTAATTCAACTCTCGCATTTCCGATCGATGTGCACTTTGAGAAATCAATAATGGTGACTTGGCTGCAATTTGTTGAACGCCTTGATACCAGTCGGAAGGCCATAACCTTGCGTTTGTGAAACCCATAACAACACAATAAAGCCAAAAATCTTTAAACAATTTGTGAAGACGCTGTTTCGGGTTTTTAATAGGTGGCAATCGTCTTACTAAAACCTGTAAGAAGTTCATTAAAATCCAGATTTGACCACGAGTTGCTGAACACTCACCGCAATCACCGGTATCAGCATTCCCAGATTCCCTGCGCTGGAACTCGCCTTTTGTGCACCTGAAGTACTGTCGTATGATCGCTCCCCCTCCAAGCCAATTTGAACGAAAAGTTCAAGCAGTTTGCCTAGTAGGTCCAACATCTCCAACTCTCCCTGGATGTTGGCGGCTATGTTTGCCAAGGCATTAACCACAGCATCCGAAACGTGATGGTAGGATTTCCTGTAAACACTTTTGAATTTGAACCAACCAAATCGGCAAGCATTGGTGCGCAGTTTTGTGTACGTTTGGTTTGGTCGGAAAGCATACAATAAACGTAAAAGAACAAAGATTAGTTTGCCTCTAGAGTAAAATCGTTTGTACAGCACCGGATCATGCAAGTGGGGGTGACCATACAGACACACAAAAAGCACACTACCTACTGTAACTTAGTGGTCGTGCTATCAATGAGTGAAAGGTGTGGTAAACATGCTAAAAATGGTAAAGTTATTGTTTTGCAGGAGAATTTGAACTTTTATTATATTAAGTTAAGAACCTCCCCAGCTGGTCTCGAGGTACGATGCTGGCCTAACAAGCCAGTCGTCGTAGGTTCGAGTCTTGACTCGGGAGAGACTGTTAGTGTCAGTAGGATCGTAGCGCTAGCCCCGCAATTGTCCTGTACACTTAACGGTTGGCTGCGAAGTCTGTGTATGATAAACAAAAGGTCAAGTTCCGAATCGGAATGTAGCACCAAGGCTTTGCTTTGCTTTTGCTTATTTTTTTTCAATAAATTACGAAAACTACAAACTCCGATTAACTTATTTTTCTTAAAAAAATCCACAATTGGAGAGCTTGTAAATTTTTTTCTCTGTTCAGACCCATAACTGCGACCAGAAACATTTGATCTATTGTGACATTGCCCAGGTGTTTTCTATACTACGCACTTCATATTATCTGCAGTACCGTAAACTGGGGTGACCTTAATCACTTTTTTGATTGTAACTTAAATGTTTTCAGAATATACTGAAAAAAATATTGTTTAATATTTTTAAAATAAGTACTGGCATGCATTGAGAAAGATTCAGTCACTACCTCAAAAGTTTAGCAACAGTTTTGCTGTTTTTAAATATGCTCTAAAAATTTTACACCAATCATCATTCAGGGGTGACTTTGGTCACTTTATCATTTTGATGAATTTGGAGTAACACTTTGCTACTTTCACTAAATTAAACAGCCTAAAACGACTTAAACGTGTTTATAAATATGGAAAGCACATTCTACATGAACAGTTTATGTTGGCGAATGTCTCAAGATTCATACAAAATTTTTAGAATATATATTAATGATTATCCACAGAGAGGGAAGGCGGTCTAAAATCATCAAAAACTAGTCCACGTGGAATATGACTTATGCAATTGTCCAAATTTGCATGTTACTTCACGTCTTGGGTTTTTGTTAAGAAGAAATATGTAATACACTGTGGAGATTATTGGGACTCAACATTGCCTTCGAGGAAAAACTTGCAAAAATAACAATGAAATACAATACATTGTTGTTCATCTTAAGAACTAATCTGGGAACCAAATAAAAAAAAAACTTCACGTATTGCATCTTGTTGTTTTGAACCTGCCTAAACCGATTGTTTGTATGCAACAAAAATCGCCAAAAATACATTTTATTTTCAATTATTATTTTAGCATGAAAAACACTCTTCAAATAGCAGGAAATGCATGAATAGTAGCAATGCAGACATATATCCACACAATCAGTGAAGATTACGCCAAATCTGAAGCACTGCGAGCGCTTTTTACCACATTTTCAAAAAAAAAGTACAGTGATCAAAGTCACCCCGGTGATCAAAGTCACCCCAGTTTACGGTATCATTATTGAAGTAAGTGACACGCTTATTATTTATATCCGTGCTTGTGTGAGAGCTGTACCCCTGATTTTCAAGCCTACTACTGCTCTATTACACCGAGCTTCTTTCCCTTCTACCAATATCACCCAATTATAGTTTTATGTGCTTAAACCTACCATAAAGCAAGTTTATTAGCTTTTAGTCTGAATTAGCTGGAGTATGAGTTTTCCTTTTTTTGTATCAGTATTTCTCATAGCTCCATGTACACGTTGTATCCTCAGAGCGTTTTTTAGCATATTTTTGCTCTTATCATCACCTCGTTTAATAGCGATTGTTTTAGGTAAAGTGCCTGTAAATATATATATATATTTATATATATATATATATATATATATATATATATATATATATATATATATATATATATATATATATATATATATATATATATATATATATATATATATATATATATATATATATATATATATATATATATATATATATATATATATATATATATATATATATATATATATTTATATATATTTTTTTTTTGTTTCAGGTGAAGGGGAAATTTGCATCCAAACCCCTGAGGTGACCAACCAAGTCTCCAGCCCATAATACTCCCCGGGACCACCGCTAGGTATTGCTTCGGGGAGCGGCTTTTGTGCTCTGTGCACCCTCTTGGTTCCTTAGGTCTCTTTGTTAACTTAGCTACCTAACCTGGAGAATGGCCGTTAGCTAACACTGGCGTGTCGGTGGTCAACCTGTCGCCTGTTTTGCAATTCTAAAACTATTTGAGAGGCGGCTGTACAAACCGCCCTCCAAATGTTTGGGTCTTTACACATCCTCCGAACTAGGTTGTCCGGAGTAGTGTCTGGCCCGCTCACTACCATCATGTCGCTCTGCGCATGCACAAAACGAGGGCACACGAAGAGGACATGCTCAGCAGTCTCTTCCGCATCCGCGCACTCGGGACACATAGAGGACCCCGCATGCCCGAATCTGTGTAGATACTGCCTGAAGCAACCATGACCTGACAGAATCTGTGTCAAGTGAAAGTTAACTTCTCCATGGCGCCTCCCGACCCATCCAGATACGTCCGGAATAAGTCGATGCGTCCATCTACCCTTTACGGAATTGGACCTTTCCTGCTGCCATCTGATCATCGAGAATGTACTTCTGGTGCCTCGTATACTCCTTGTGTCACGTTGATCGAAGCATTCTACGTCCTCCTTAATGGCTATGCTGATAGGCATCATGCCGGACAGGACGCAGATTGCGTCGTATGACACTGTACGGTACGCGCTCACAACCCTCAGGCACATGAGCCTGTAGGTACTTTCCAGTTTACGACGATGACTGTTGGTACCTAACGCTTTGGACCACGCTGGCCCACCATACCTAAGTATGGACGAAACCACGCTGGCAAGAAGTTTACGCTTGCTGCCATATACCGCTGAGCTATTCGACATCATTCGAGATAGTCCTGCAGCGGCCGTTGAAGCCCTCTTACAGGCATAGTCGACGTGACTCTTAAATGTGAGCTTATCGTCAACCATAACCTCTAAGAGCTTCAAGGAACGCCTTGAGGTAATGGTGCAGTCACCGACTCTGACCACCGCCTGTTGCTCTAATTTGCAGTTGTTCACAACCGTAACCTCCGTTTTATGGTGCGCTAACTCCAGTTTCCTAGAGTGCATCCAGTCTTCGACCTTGCGTATGCAGTGCGCGGCCGTGAACTCGACCGCTTCGATCGACTCGCCGTAGACCTCTAGCGTGATGTCGTCTGCGAAACCGACGATCACAACCCCTACAGGGAACTTTAGTTTCAACACCCCGTCATACATGACATTCCACAACACCTGGCCCAGGATGGTGAACCTTGCGGTACCCCTGCGGTGATTGGGACGCACTTCTGACCCTCCTCCGTGTTGTAAACTAGTACCCGATTCTTGAAATAATTTTCCAAAATCTTGTACAACGACACCGGTACGTGGATGCTCCTAAGCGCGAGCGCTATGGAGTCCCAACTGGCGCTATTGAATGCATTCTTCACGTCAAGCGTGACGATTGCGCAATAGCGAATGCCCCAACTCTTACGCTGGAGTGCTACCTCTGCCGTCTTGGTGACAGAGAGAATAGCATCCAGCGTGGATCTACCTTTCCGGAAGCCGAACTGGTTACTTGCCAGACCGTTTACACTCTCTGTGTACTTCACCAGTCTGTTGAGAATAATCCTCTCAAGCACCTTGCCCGTAGTGTCCAGCAGACAGATAGGTCTGTATGCCGATGGGTCCCCTGGCGGTTTCCCAGCCTTCGCAACAGCACCAATCTCTGTCGCTTCCACCTGTCCGGAAAGAGGCAGTCATCCAGGCACTTCTGCATGACTGCTCGAAATAGATCGGGGGCCACTTTCATGGCCGTCCTGATGGCCAAGTTCGGGATTCCATCCGGTCCCGGTACCTTGCTCACCTTTAGGGAGTTGGCGATCACGATGAGTTCCTCATTCGTAACCCTTACCTCCTCCACAACCTCGGCACGGCTGCCGTCTCTCACGGATTGGATGCCCGGCAGGTTGGCCGACCATCCCTGGTCTGTGTCTGAGATACTGGAACATCGGACGTGAGACTCAGCAACCGGAGGCCAAGGATTTGGCTCGTGGCGTGGAAAGAGTCCCTCGATGATACGCTCCAGCATCGCTGGTGATCGCTCTGCAGGCGCCAACACGCCTTTGGTCTTCGCCATTACGACTCTGTAGGCGTTGCCCCACGGATTCGTATTGGCACTCGCGCATAGCCTATCGAAGCAGGCCCTCTTGCTCGCCTTTATCGCACTTTTGAGCGCCGATCTTGCAGATCCGAATGCTACACGGCGCTCTACTCTCTGTGCATCGGTACGTGCACGTTGCAACATCCGCCTTGCACGGAGGTCCGCTATCGCGTCGGTCCACCAGTATACCGGTGACTTACCATTCCTAGGTTGGCGGGTCCTAGGCATGGTGGCGTCGCACGCCCGCGATGTGGCCACTTATTGGTCAGCACTCGGGCGGAGCCAACTGCCCCCCTCGCGCTCTCTTCTCATTGCTTCTGCAAATACCTCGGCATCGAAATGCGATGTCTTCCACCCGCGGATGGTCGGAGTATTGGCTCTATCCGTCGCCTGCCGCCTCACGTTATGGACTACGCTATAGCAGACTGACTGGTGGTCACCATAGGTGTAGCCATCGTCTACCCTCCAGTTCACGATCAGTCCTGGGCTGGATAACGTCACGTCGAGGATCGACTCCGCACCATTTCTGCTGAATGTACACTTGGTTTCAACGTTGGCCAGATCTAGTTTGAGCTTTGCCAAAGCTTCCAACAAGATCTAACCCCTCCGGCTCGTGCGGCGGCTTCCTCACTCAACAGCCCAAGCGTTGAAGTCGCCCGCCACTACTAAGGGTGTTAGTCCCGTCAGCTCCATAGATAACAAGTCGACCATCTGGGTGAACCTTTTATATATATATATACGTTATGAAAAGACGAGCCCAGCCGACCATGCCAACACGCCGCATCGATCGACCACAGCAACCGATGCGCCAGGGAATTGATGAGCCAGGAGAAACCAGCGTAGCAACAGCCAGGGTAACTACATCGAGACGACCAACGCCAACTTGCCCCATCGATCGGACGCAACGATCGATGCACCGTAGAAATGATGAGCCAGGAAGAATCCAGCGTAGCAACAACCCAGGAAGGCAACGTAGACACGACCAACGAGTACCAACGTGGAGGACCCATCGAACGATATTGGTTGTGCTGACTAGGTAGATTTAGTTAATAAAAGGTTTAGCGATAGGAATATCGAGTTAGTCTTAAGCGTGCGTTCTATTGTAATCGGTCTTAAACGTGAATAAATATTTTTTTTATAATACTCGTAACCATTCGAGCATTACTGGCGCAGTCGACGGCAAGTGCGTGGAAGTAGTGAAACGCTAAATTTCCTAAGTGCGAATTAAGGAAAAGACTTAGTGCGGAAAAAGCAGTGCTAAGTGAACCGGAAAAAATACAAGTCCAAGTGAAAATTAGGACTTAGTTAAACAAACCAAAAGTGACTATCAAGTGATATCGCAAATAGAAGCTGCACTTAGTGAAAATAAGCGCAGTTTTAACAAATAAAAGCGCTTGGAAACAGAGCACCTCACGAAAGCCCAACCCGAGCAACATTCATCGAGAATAACCGGATCATCGGCGAAGCCACTGGTGAGCGCATATCACTCAGTTTGCGTGATTCGGAGCGACGGAAGGACCCACACACATCTACCTACAACCTACCAGAGGACCATACTTGAGACTCCAGATGATGCTGAAAGCATTTCTGTAAGTAAAACACTCTTAAACTAAATCTAAACATAATTCAATCGTCACTTTTCATCGAGACTAGTTGCCGATTGAATACCACATATCACAACGAAGTGTGTGAAACTCAAAATAAATTTGTGAAGCTAGTGCAAGTGTGAGCGCATATCTAACTCAAAACTGGTTCGCATATTGTTTAGTTCCCATAACAAGTGAACAAACAAATCTCACTTCATTTAAAATGGAGCGTGAACTTATGATCTCCCCAGACCTCATGCCAGCACCAGAACTGGACGAGTTAGGAGACCATCAAAATGCACCACCACGGGTGCAACAACAAGAAATAACAGTGGAGCAATTGCTTCAACATATTAGAAACCTGACTGACACCCAGCAGGATCTTGTTTCAACCATTAGGCAAATGAAAGCCAAAGCAGATGATCCATTCCTGCAATTTCAGACACCCGATCCGATTAAAAACTTACCAACTTTTAACGGTAATAAAAAAGAAACGAGTGCATGGCTCGAAGACGCTGAGAACACACTCGGTTTGTTCGAACGGTATCGTGGCCAGGCAGTATACTCTCAACTCGTTAGAGCAGTTAAGAACAAAATCATAGGGGAGGCAAAGGAAATCCTGATTGCCGCGGGTAACCCTAACAATTGGATCGACATTAAAGATGTCATCCTAAATTCTTTTGGAGATAGACGTGATCTCACGTCTCATATCCAGTCGCTATTCTACATAAATCAGGGCAAGAAAAGTTTGCCAGAGTACTACAATAGAATCAAGACCATCGACACTGCCATTAAATCCACGGCAGCGACGATGGATGATTACAGACATTCAACAAAAGCAATTAACAACCTCGTTAGTCTTATGACGCTTACCAGGTTTATTGATGGCTTAACAGATGACCTTTCAATGCACGTGAGAAGCTACAGGTCAGAATCTTTAGAGGAAGCCTACGCCATCACTACGCAGTATGCGAATGCAGCATACAGACGTACGCTAAATAAGAAGCCGACAATAGATAACATGGACAAACAAAGTTTTCATAATAGACAGGCGAAACAAAACAATTACAACAACAACGGCAACTCGCTTAATGCGAAACCTGCCAACTCCAATTCCAACAACCCAAACCATTCAAAAACATATGGGTCGGTAAAATTTAAAACGAGAAGCTCACCATCGGACGACGACGTCTCCATGAGGACGGCGAAATCTCGTGTCGAGGTGAATAACCACGACAATAAAACAAAACGCGAAAGCAAACTTGAGGAAAAACCTGACACCTCAAATCAGCCGGAAGAATCCGTTCTAGAGTCGGATGACGATGACTACTTCGTCGACGACGAGCTAAATTTTCAGGTGAGCGAAGCACTAAAAGCAAAAAGGTAAAGAATAACAACAACTTCATACCCTATATTACAATTCCAACGTCGAAAGGTGAAATGAAATTTTTGGTCGATACAGGTGCGAACAAAAACTATCTTTCACCAGACCACGTCAATATAGAAAACTGCAAAACCGAAACGGGAATTAAGGTGACGAACATAAAAGGAACCCACTCAATAAACAGATCGGCCTCTTTCGACCCGTTTCAAATCAACAAGAAATTGAAGTTTTTCATCTTTAAATTTCACAACTTCTTTGATGGATTGATTGGTTATGAGTCGTTAAGAGACTCGAACGCTCAAATTGACATTCGCAAAAACACATTAAAAATCGGGAGAAAGACCATTCAGATGAAAAAGAGATTCCCAGATAATCACAGAATAAATATAACAGAACAGGAATTTCAATTTGTAAAGATTAAAAAAAAAAAAGACGGAGATTTTCTCATTAAAGAAGAAAAGCACCACGAAAACTTCACCATATTACCAGGCCTCTATAAGAGTGAGAATAATTTAGCCTTCATAGCAGTGCAAAATCATACCAAGTCCCCAATAGAAATCAACATAAACCAACTTCAAGCTAAAACTGAAAAATGTGAAATTATCAAGTTACCTGACGCAGACATCGCATCGAAGAAAATCAACTACAACATTCGAGACAAACACATGAATGAACTAGAAAAAGATGCTCTTAAAGAAGTAATCAACAAAAATAGAGACGTTTTGTATGAAGAATCTGAAAAACTAACTTTTACACACAAAATCAAACATAGCATACGAACGACTGATAACATACCAATTCATGTAAAGTCATATAAATGTCCACAAATATTTGAAGCTGAAATTCAGAAGCAAGTGAGGAAAATGCTGAATGATGGTATCATAAAGGAGTCTATCTCTCCATACACTGCCCCGGTATGGGTCGTACCGAAAAAAGCAGATGCCTCAGGTGAAAAAAAATTTCGTTTGGTAATCGACTATCGAAAACTGAACGAAAAAACGATCAATGACAAGTACCCAATACCAGATATCACAGATATACTGGACAAATTGGGAAGAGCCTGTTACTTTTCGACAGTTGACCTGGTTTCCGGATTCCACAAGATACAACTTTCAGGGGAAGATACCGAAAAGACCGCTTTCTCAGTAAATTCAGGAAAATACGAATTTACCAGAATGCCGTTCGGTCTTAAAAATGCTCCGGCTACATCCCAACGCGTTATGGACTGTATCTTGAGAGATCTTATCGGAGTGTGTTGTTTCGTCTATATGGACGATATAATAATATTCTCTAGTTCTCTCCAGGAGCATAAAAAACATCTGGATATGATTTTAAAACGACTTAAAGACGCTGGACTAAAGATTCAATTAGACAAATGCGAATTCTTTAGAAAGGA
The DNA here is from genome assembly GCF_029784165.1 of Wyeomyia smithii. NCBI lineage: Eukaryota > Metazoa > Arthropoda > Insecta > Diptera > Culicidae > Wyeomyia > Wyeomyia smithii. The sequence goes on along the minus strand of NC_073695.1, from coordinate 168,791,792 downwards.
GGTTCAATTTTTAGGACACACCGTTTCAGAAGACGGAGTACGGCCAAACGAGGATAAAATTAAAAGTATCAGATCGTGGCCAATACCTAAGAATGAAAAAGAGGTTAGACAGTTCCTCGGAACCTTAGGATATTACAGGAGATTCATCAAAGATTTCGCCAAACTAGTAGAGCCTTTGACGAGCCTGTTAAGAAAAGATAAAGAATTCGAAATCACTCCTGAAATCAACGAATGTTTTCAGAGATGTAAACAAATATTAATAAGGGACCCGATACTTATGTATCCGGACTTCTCCAAAGATTTTATTTTGACAACCGATGCAAGCGATTACGCAATTGGAGCTGTTCTTTCGCAGGGCACACCTGGAAAAGATCGTCCAGTAGCATACGCATCAAGGACATTAAATAAAACTGAAGAGAGATATAGCACAACAGAAAAAGAACTATTAGCCATTGTATGGGCGGTAAAGCATTTTAAACCGTACCTATACGGACGAAAATTCAAGTTGGTGACAGATCACAAACCATTAATATATTCCCTTACGAACACAAATGACAAGATAGTGAGATGGAAGTTAAACCTAGGAGAATTCGATTATGAAATCGAATATAAACCGGGCAAACAGAACGTCATTGCAGACGCACTATCAAGAATTAGAACCGAAACAAACGAAAAAGTCAACGTTAATACCTCAAGCGACGACTTAGAAACGGTCCACTCAGCGGACACTAGCGATGACTACTTTATAAGTTGCACGGAAAGACCAATTAATCTGTTCAAAACGCAATTGATCTTTCAAATTGGCAATATAGATACCGATCTTCATGAAGAGGTTTTCACAAAATATCACAGATATACAATTGCTAGACCTCAATATACAGAGGTTGATATTGTGAACATCTTCAAAAACTATCTGAACCCCAAAGGAGTTAACTGCATAAAAGCTCCAGTTTCACTGCTACAATTAATTCAAGAAACCTATAAAACACATTTTTCCACTAATAAAATTTTCAAAGTATTTATTTCAGAGAAGCTACTAGAAGACATCCGTCTAGATACCGAGCAAGATGAACTTATCGAACAAGTCCACGAATTTGGTCACAGGGGGATAAAGGAAAATAAGAAACAGATTCTCCAAAAATACTTCTTTCCCGAGCTTGAAAGGAAGCTGAAAATTTTTATCACATCCTGTGATATTTGCAAACGTAGCAAATATGACAGAAAACCTCCAAAACTGATACAAAGAAGTACCTTTGGTGAAACTGTTTTTGACAGAATCCATATCGACGTCTTTTTCATGAAAGGTCATAAATGGCTCACAATCGTTGATTCATTTTCCAAATTCGCGAATATAATTGCACTCGAAACAAGAACCATTATTGACATGAAAAAAGCAATAACGGATCACATTAGACAGTTTGGAAGACCTGTAACGATTGTGTGCGATCAAGAACCTTCCTTTAAATCCATTGATTTTATCGGATTCCTAAACGATTTAGGAATAGTCGTTCATCATGCTAGTTCCTCCGAATCGAATGGCATTGTTGAAAGGTTTCACTCAACATTGATTGAGCTGTACAGAACTTTACACGCGAAGTACAAAGATTTGGCATTAAACGAAATAATGAATATTTTAACCGACATTTACAACAATACTTTTCATTCGGCAATTAATCAAAAACCACGCGATGTAGTCTTTAACAAAACAAATATTACAAATAGCGAGGAAATCGCAAGAAATTTTGATAAAATTCAATCCGCGATAAAAGTTGAACTCAATAAGCGAAAGGAAGCACACGAGAATAAATTTGATAAAAATGAAACACCAAAAACTTTAAATATAAATGATAAAAAATACATAAAAATTGGTCAAAGACAAACCAGAGATCAAAACCTTTATAAAATTGCAACTGTTAAATCCAATGATGAATTCACTTTTACTGATGCAAACGATATTAAAATCCATAAAAACCGAATTAAAACCTAACAAAATAATAATAAAAAAAAAAAAACTAAACATTTAAACCATCCCTTTTTCCTTTCAGAATAATTTTCATCCACACAATTAATGCTACCACATACAAAGAAATTCCCAACAGCAATGGACTGGTTGCATTCAAAATCAAAACAGCAAGGATCAAAACTGGATATGACAGGACATTACACAAAATCAATCTTAGGTCGCTAGAAGACAACGTAAAATATATAGAAAAAATTACCCAGTCATTCAAAACAGTGTTCAATTGTTAGAACAAACTCTTGTAGAAAAAATTAAAGTAGCCAACGGAAAACTTAGGAGTTTAAATACACACAGAACAAAAAGAGCACTAATAAATGCACTAGGAACGGCTATTAAAATCATTGCAGGGAACCCAGATAATGATGATCTCGAAATCATACATAAAAGCTTAGGAGAATTGCAAACACAAGAAAACAAATTAGTCCGCAACCAAGTCCGACAAATTCAAATCAATGAACTTTTTAAAGACAAAATCAACAACATTACAGATGCACTTGGAAAAATCAGCTCCAAAATATCAAAAGAATATAATTCAGTACAAGGCTTGAGATCAGATTTAGAATTCATTAACCTTATTTGGAATACAGATAAAATTATTCATATTTTAGAGAACATCGAGGAACAGATAGAATTTTCTAGAATAGGCTTGTTAAACAAAAATATTCTTTCAGTAGAAGAGAAAATGTACATTTTCGACAAACTTGTAAACCAAAACCTTAAATTGAATTATTTAGACGAAATTTTTCAGTACAGCACAGCTAGTATCGGCATCAGCAAAGGACAAGCAGTTATACTCATCAAGACACCAATTCTAGACGAGAAGACGTACGACCTTTTGGAACTTCATACCTTGAAAATCAACGAAACACGAATCGACACTCATATCAACCTGGTTACTAAGCATGGCGATCTAATTTACTCCCAAACATCAAAATGCGACATATGCGAGGGTAACAACTTGGTGGAAGACGAATGTATCTACAAAATTTTAACCCATCAAACACCAACATGCCCGCTTGTAAAGACGAAACAAGCATTCCAAGTCAATGAAATTGTAAAAGGCGTTATCCTGATCGATACCTCCGAAAACACTGAAGTAAGAGACTCTTGTGGAAACTCGAAGATGGTACGGGATGCCACCATTGTAGAAACCGAAAACTGTACCATTAGAATTCGCAAACTTACATTCTCTGGAAGGCTTGACGTAGTTCAACAAGACGAGTATCTGGTTCCAATCTACAGCAAACCTCTACAAAACACATCTTACTCAAAAGACGACGAAGAAAACTTTATGCTTCAGATCCTGAACCTAGAAGAACTCAGCGAGATTCAAATATCTCTAAACCATACACAAAAACGGGTAACATATGGAGGTGTCATCCTCCTCGCACTAACCTTTTTTTGTTTCTTCACTGCATTTTTCTACAGAAAAATACATGCGAGGGTGAGCAAGGAAAATCACACCAAGCTACCAGAACTTCTTACCCCCAAACATATAGGAGGAATAGACGGGACGGCTAAGACGAATGAAGATACGCCTAAGCACGGAAGCAATGGAGTCCACACCATGACGCCATTATCCGAGGTCCTTAAACATCAAACGAGGACGCTTGATACTTATGGGGGGAGACGTTATGAAAAGACGAGCCCAGCCGACCATGCCAACACGCCGCATCGATCGACCACAGCAACCGATGCGCCAGGGAATTGATGAGCCAGGAGAAACCAGCGTAGCAACAGCCAGGGTAACTACATCGAGACGACCAACGCCAACTTGCCCCATCGATCGGACGCAACGATCGATGCACCGTAGAAATGATGAGCCAGGAAGAATCCAGCGTAGCAACAACCCAGGAAGGCAACGTAGACACGACCAACGAGTACCAACGTGGAGGACCCATCGAACGATATTGGTTGTGCTGACTAGGTAGATTTAGTTAATAAAAGGTTTAACGAAAGGAATATCGAGCTAGTCTTAAGCGTGCGTTCTATTGTAATCGGTCTTAAACGTGAATAAATATTTTTTTTATAATACTCGTAACCATTCGAGCATTACTTATATATATATATATATATATATATATATATATATATATATATATATATATATATATATATATATATATATATATATATATATATATATATATATATATATATATATATATATATATATATATATATATATATATATATATATATATATATATATATCTATATATATATATATATATATATATATATATATATATATATATATATATATATATATATATATATATGCTTAGAGTCGAAAAAAGAAAAGTAAAAATGTTTGTGACGCAAGTCGATGTTGCTGCTGGTAGAGATGGCAACTTACTGGCACGTTTCTATCTCTCACACTGAGAAGTCATTCCAACTTCCACTGAGGGTGTTGAAACAATAGCCAGCTATAAATAATAGTCTCCACTGAGTAAATGTACGAAGTGCGAGAATTGGATAAGCGATACAAAACTCGATTCTAGAACTACGTCTTTAACGTTCTGCGGTGGTGTAACGGGAACACATCTGACCGGAGATTGGAAGTTGTGGGTTCGAGTCCCACCTGCTGAACTATATTTTTCGTAGTTTCTACAATCATATTTTCAGTTAGTTTAATTTTCTATCTTCATTACTACATTTACTCCTTAAATTAAAATTAAAAAATAGCATGACTTTGCTTAGAGTCGAAAAAAGAAAAGTAAAAATGTTTGTGACGCAAGTCGATGTTGCTGCTGGTAGAGATGGCAACTTACTGGCACGTTTCTATCTCTCACACTGAGAAGTCATTCCAACTTCCACTGAGGGTGTTGAAACAATAGCCAGCTATAAATAATAGTCTCTACTGAGTAAATGTACGAAGTGCGAGAATTGGATAAGCGATACAAAACTCGATTCTAGAACTACGTCTTTAACGTTCTGCGGTGGTGTAACGGGAACACATCTGACCGGAGATTGGAAGTTGTGGGTTCGAGTCCCACCTGCTGAACTATATTTTTCGTAGTTTCTACAATCATATTTTCAGTTAGTTTAATTTTCTATCTTCATTACTACATTTACTCCTTAAATTAAATATATATATATATATATATATATATATATATATATATATATATATATATATATAT